>NC_092771.1:38387996-39749840 GCF_047496795.1 Chiloscyllium punctatum | reverse complement strand
GGAGAGAGAAGGGGTTCAAGTGAGGCGTTTCGAGTGAATGGGTCGTGAGGTGGGGTCGAAAGAGGCGGGTCGTGAGAAGGTGTCGAGAGATGGTGTAAAGGGAGGGGGTTTGAAAGAGGGGAGGTCGAGAGAGGGGTGTCAAGAGAGAGGGATATCAAGTGAGAGGGAGAGAGAGGGGAGAGGGAGGGGGAGAGAAAGGGGGAGAGAGGGGAGAAGAGAGACGGGGAGAGCGACGGAGTGAGAGAGGGAGAGACAGGATTAGTGAGAAGGGGAGGGTGAGGAAGGAGAGAGGGAGTATGGAGAGAGGGGAACAGAAAGGGGGTGAGTGGGGAGAGAGAGTGCGTTATGAGCAGGGGAAGAGAGAAGGGGAGAGAGGGGTGAGAGAGGTAGTCGAGAGAGGGGGAGTCGAGAGACGGGGTGGAGTGAGGGGATCGAGTGAGGGGGGTCGAGTGAGGGGGTTGAGAGAGGGGGAGGGGGGAGAGATGGGGAGAGAGGGATGAGAGAGAGGGAGTGGAGTGAGGGGGTTGAGAGAGGGGGAGAGAGGGAGGAGGGGGAAAGGGGGTGGAGGGGCGATAGAGGGGTTGGGAGAGCGAGAGGGAGTCGAGAGAGGGTGTCCAGAGAGGGAGTTGAGAGAGGGGGTCGAGTGAGGGGTTTGAGAGGTGGAGAGATGGGGAGAGAGGGGAGAGAGAGATTGGGGAGAGAGAGAAGGGTTGAGAGCGCGGGGTCAAGTGAGGGAGTCGAGAGAGTTTATCGAGAAAGTGGGGGAGAGAGAGGGAGAGAGGGGTGAGAGAGAGGGGTGAGGTGGGGAGAGAGAGAGGAAAGAGAGGGGGGGTCAAGAGAAGGGGTCGAGAGAGGGTGTGACAGAGGGTGTGACAGAGGGTGTGACAGAGGGGGTGAGAGAGGGGGTGAGAGAGGGGTGAGAGAGGGGTGAGAGAGGGGTGAGAGAGGGGTAAGAGAGGGGTAAGAGAGGGGTAAGAGAGAGGTGTGAGAGAGGGGTGAGAGAATGGGGTAAAGCGGGGAGAGAGAGGGGAGAAAGGGGGGAGAGAGGGCGGAGAGAGGGGGGCAGAGAGAGGGGGAGAAAGTGATAGAGAAGAGAGAGAGAGAGTGAAGGGAGAAAGAGGGAGAGAGCGAGGTGTGAGCAAGAGAGACCGGCGAGAGATGGGGCGAGCGAGAAAGAGAGAGAGTGAGTGAGGGGACGGAATGCGAGAGAGAGTCTGGGAGATCGAGAGAGCGAGAACGATAAGGGGATGTGAGAGAGAAAGAGAAAGAGAGTAAGATAGAAAGAGGGGAGAGCGAAATAGGGAGAGATAAAGGGCGAGCCATTGAGAGAGGGACATGAGGGAGAGGCACGCGAGGGAGAGAGAGAGAGGTGCAAGTGTGAGTGAGCGAGGGGACGAAAATGGGAGACAGACTGAGAGATCGAGAGAGAGCATGATAAGGGGACAAGATGAGAAAGAGAAAGAGAGTAAGATAAAAAGAGGGGGAGAGCGAGCTAGGGAGAGATACAGGCTGCGTCAGAGAGAGAGGGATGTGAGGGAGAGGCACGCGAGGGAGAGAGAGAGAGTTCAGTGAGAGACAGGGATGATGTGGAGAGTGAGTGCGGGGGTTGGAGCAAGAGTGAGTGAGAGGGTGAGAGAGAGAGAATGAGTGAGGGGAAGAGATTTGGAGAGAGAGGGTGAGAGGAGGTGAGAGAGAGAGAGAATGAGAGTGGGTGGGTGAGAGAGGGGATAGAGAAAAAGAGACAGAAAGTCAGAGAGAGATGTCCCAGGGAGGGCCAGTACAGCAGAGGTGAAAGCAGGTCCCTTACAAGATGGTGGAAATGAAGCCTAGAATGTTGCTGTTCCTTACCCAGCTCTGTGTCTATGTCCTGTCTTCCAGGTCTGAATACAGAAGGTCACTAACTCCTCCCTGTGCTGTTTACTGTGAGTGATCTTACCGGCTGCAGGATTTACTGAAGGCTCCAGACCTCCCTCTTCATGTCTCTCTGGCTGACCAAGCGTCTTTGATGTGGTTATGGATGAGACAGAAGTTAGGAATTCGGCTAAGATAGGAACATCCTGATGACCTACAGGAGACAGAAACAGACTGAATGGGAAATTAGGCTGATGCAGTGAGGTTTACACATGGAGAATGGCTCTGAGTCCCACAGAGATCTGGAAAATCCCAGTCTCCATCCCTGGCCTGTGCAGTTGCTTCTCTCTGGAATGGGGAATTCCATTGGCTCAGGATCTGGATTAGCTGCAAGAGTGAGAGACGCTGACAGAGGCAGCAATTAGACCCACACAGTGAGGGATACCACATGGAGAGAGACTGAGTGATATCATCAGAGTGCAGGAAGGTATCAGGATCACACATGGTGAAAGGGTTATGATTCATGGTGCACGGGGATCAGTACTCAGTGACAGGTGAGCTACGAGTGGGACAGGTGATGGCCTCGTGCTATTCTCACCCGACTGTTCATCCAAACGTTAATACCAGAGTGCAGTATACCCATCTAACTGTCTCATATCCTTTCAGGAAGGAAATCTGTTATGGGCAGCGGGTCTGGCCTACATATGAATCCAGACCCAGAGCGGTGGGGTTGACTCTCAACTGCCCCCTGAAATGATCTAGCAAGGCACTCAGCTCAAGGGCAGCTCGGGGTGGGCATGCGATGCTGGCCAGCCAGAGACAGCAACATCCCATGGGTGAATTAAACATAACACTGCTGGGAGCAGTGTCCTGGCCAACATGTCGGTAAGCTTATGGGCAGGACTTTAAACTGACAGAGAGGATGCTGCAGGGCCAGGGTTCAGGTAAAAGGAACTTTCCAAATCCAAAGAGAAATGGGATTGTAGCTGAAGACAAGCAGAAAGGAACAGGGACAGACAGAGTTTAACTGAAACTGTGCATCAGTGAATTGGACTGTGACAAGAAATTGTGGAAAGAGTCAATCGTAATGTTCTTTTTTTGTACTGGATAATGTCTCTGCAACAAGGTGGATGGACTGTGGCACAGAGATAAATGAGATTTAGTGGTGACAGGGTGAACAAAAGGTGGAACATGAATATTCTATTGTCCATCTCCTTGAGGGGTCTCAGGGAGTGCAGGATGGGTAACCCTGACAGTAATGGGTAACAAAGGCATTACAGAGAAAGCATTTGGCCTCAGATGATGCAGCTGAATCAGCCTGAATGCAGATTCTGGGTAACACGTGTCAAAAACACAAGCAGGAGAACAGTTTTTAGGTGACCTAACAGCATTTCAATGCTTAACCCTGTTACACATTTCTGTGTAATACAAAGGCACTGTGATAATTCTGGGAGATTTCATTCTTTGTGTAATCTGGGACAGTCACATCGGCAAAAGTGATGTTCTCTGAACTCCTCTTTGAATGTTTGTGTCAGTGTTTCTTTGAATAACGTTGTGCAAAGAGCCTGGGAGGTGACTATCTCAGATCGACCGTTGGGTGATGACGCTGAGGGAAGGAGTAATGTCACACAGAGATATCCTCTGGGAAATTGTAGTGTAGTGAAATTCAGCGAGATGATGGATTTTTAAAGTGACCATAAAGCACAGCCAACAATCATAACCAAAGGCATTGACATGTGGTTGAGAGGAGAACTGACCAAGGTAAACAGGGGAAACAGTGAAGTGTATGGCTAGCTATGGACAGTCGAAAACATTTACAGTCAGAGAGATGGACAGCACAGAAACAAATCACCCACGCCACCAACATATCCTATCATAATCTCGTTTTATTTGCCAGGAATTGGCCCAAATCCATCTCAACCCTTCCTGTTCGTATACCCATCCAAATGCCTTTTAAATGCAGGAATTGGACCAGTCTCCACCACTTCATCTGGCAGTTAATTCCATACACGCAACACCCTCCACATCAAAACGTTGTCCCTTAAGTTCCTTTTATATCTTTCCGTCTCACCCTCAACCTGGGCCCTCCAGTTCTGGACTATCCCACCCCAGGGAAAAGAACATGTCTGTTATACTTATCGATTTGTCTCATGGTTTTATAAACCTCCATATGGGTGCCCCTCAGCCTCAGACATTCTAGGGAAAACAGGCCCAGTCCATTTCACCTCTCCCTGTAGCTCAAATCGTCCAATCCTATCAGCATCTTTGTAAATCTTTTCTGAACCCTTTCAATTTATACAACATCCTTCCGATAAGGAGGAGACAAGAATTGCATACAATATTCCAAAAGTGACTTCTCCAATATCCTATATAGCCACAACATGACCTCCCAATTCGTCTACTCAATGTCCTGATCAGTAAACACAAGTATACCAAACACCTTCTTCACTATCCTATCGACCCACAATTCTCCTTTCAAGAAACAATGAACCGGCACTCCAAGGTCTCTTTGTTCAGACACACTCCCTGGGACCTTAACATTAAGTTTATCAGTCCTGCGAAGAGATGCTTTTCCAAAATGCAGCACCTCCCATTTATCGAAATGAAACTCCATCTGCCACTCCTCAGCCCATTGGCCCATCAGTTCACGATCCCATTATAATGTGATGTAACAATCTTCACTGTCCATGACACCTCCAATTTTGGTGTCATCTGCAAACTTACTAACTATACCTGCTGTATTCACATTCAAATCATTTATATAATTAATGGAAAGTAGTGGACGCAGCACCGATCCTTGTGGCACTCCACTGGTCACTGGTCTCCAGTCTGAAAAAAAACACCCTCCATAACCACACTCTGTCTTCTACCTTCGTGCCAGTTTTGCATCCAAATGGCTGGTTTTCCCTGTATTCCATGAGATCTATCCTTGCTCTCCAATCTCCCATGTGGAAACATTTCGAATACCTTACTGAAGTCCAGATCACTCACATCCACCCTCTGCCCTCATCAATTCTTTTGGTACTTCTTCAAAAAACTCAATATCTTGAGCCATGATTTCCCATGTACAAAGCAGTTCTGACTATCCACAATTAGACATTGCCTTTCTAAATGCATGTAATTCCTGTCCCTCATGTATCCATCTTTCCACGTGCCCACGACTGACGACAGGCGAACCAGTCTGTAGTTCCCTGGCTTGTCCTTACCAGCCTTCCTAAACAGTGGCACCACGTTAGTCCAACCTGCAATCTTCTGGTACCTCACCTGTGTCTATCGATGATACAAATATTTCAGCACGGGGCACAGCAATCACTTGTCTAGCTTCCCAGAGATCGAGAGTATACCTGAAAAGGTCCTGGGGATTTATTAACCTTTAAACATTTCAAGACAACCAGCACCTCCTCCTCTGTAATATGGACAGTTTGCAAGATGACATCATCTATTTCCCAATGCTATTTACCAAACTATCATTCTATTCTACATCATCCATGTCCTTCTCGACAGGAAATACTTGTTCAGTTTCTCCCCCATCTTCTGCAGCTCCACGTGCAGGCTACCATGATCTTTCAGGGCTCTATCCTCTCCCCAGTGACCCGTTTGTCCTTTATGGATTTATAAAGACGTTTTGGATTCTCCTTAAATCTATTTGCCAAAGCAATCTCATGTCCCTTTTTGGCCCTCCTGATTTCGCTCTATCCCTGCAAAAGACTGCACTCACTCCCTCCGTGTCTGATCCATACACAACACTGCAATCTCCCCCTCCCTGACTGATCCGGAAGCAACACTGCAATCTCCCCCTCCCTGACTGATCCCTACCCAACACTGCAATCTCCCCTCACTGACCTATACCTACACAGCACTGCAATCTCCCCCTCCCTGACTGATCACTATCCAACACTGTAATCACCCCCTCCCTGACTGATCCCTGCACAACACACCTATCTCCCCCTCCATGACTGATCGCTCCGCTTCACTGCACTCACCCGCTCCCAGATTGATTCCTACCCAACACTGCAATCTCCCCCTCCCTGACTGATCCATAAGCAACACTGCAATCTCCCCCTCCCTGACTGATCCCTACCCAACACTGCAATCTCCCCTCACTGACTGATCCCTACACAACACTGCACTCACGGCCTCCCTGACTGATCCCTACCCAACACTGCAATCTCACCCTCCCTGACTGATCCCGACACAAAACTGCAATCTCCCCCGCCCTGTCTGATCCCGACCCAACACGGCAATCCCCCCTCCCTGACTGAATCCAACCGAACACTGCAATCTCCCCCTCACTGACTGATCCCCACCCAACACTGCAATCTCCCACTCCCTGACTGATCCCTACCCAACACTGCAATCCCCCGTCCCTGACTGATCCCAACCGAACACTGCAATTTCCCCCTCCCTGACTGATCCCTACACAACACTGCACTCACGCCCTCCCTGACAGTTCCCTACCCAACACTGAAATCTCACCTTCCCTGACTGATCCCTACCCAACACTGCAATGTCCCCCTCACTGACTGAACCCGACCCAACACTGCAATCTCCCCTCCCTAACTGATCCCTAACCAACTCTGCAATCACCCCCTCCCTGACTGATTCCTGCCCAACACTGCAATCTCCCCCTCCCTGACTGATCCCAACCCAACACTGCAATTCCCCTGACCAGACAGTTCCCTCCCCAACAATGCAATCCCACTTCCCTGACTGATCCCTACCCAACAATGCACTCACCCCCTCCCTGACTGACCCCTCCCCAACACTGCACTCACCCCCTCCCTAACTGATCCCTACCCAACACAGCAATCACCCCCTCCCTGACTGATCCCTAACCAACAATGCAATCCCCACTCCCTGACTGATCCCGAGCCAACTCTGCAATCACCCCCTCCCTGACTGACCCCTACCCAACACTGCACTCACCCCCTCCCTGACGGATCCCTACCCAACACTGCACTCACCCCATTCCCTGACTGATCCCGACCGAACACTGTAATCAAGCCCTCCCTGATTGATCCCTATACAACACTCCAATTTCCCACTCCCTGACTGATCCCTACCAAAAACTGCAATCTCCCCCTCCCTGACTGATCCCGACCCAAGACTGCAATCTCCCCCTCCCAGACTAATCCCTACCCAACATTGCACTCACGCCCTCCCTGACAGTTCCCTACCCATCACTGCACTTACCCCCTCCCAGACCGATCCCTTCCCAACAATGCAATCTCCCCCTCACTGACTGATCCCTACCCAACACTGCACTCACCCCCACCCAGACTGATCTCTCCACAACACTGTACTCACCCCTCCTGACTGATCACTACACAACACTGCACTCTCCCCATCCCTGACTGATCCCTACCAAACACTGCAATCTCCCACCTCCCTGACTGATCCCTCCCCAACAATGCAATCTCCCCCTCACTGACTGATCCCTCCCCAACACTGCAATCTCCCCCTCCCTGACTGAACCCTACCCAACACTGCACTCACGCCCTCCCTGACTGATCACTACCCAACACTGCAATCTCCCCCTCCTTGACTGATCCCAACCCAACAATGCAATCTCCCCCTCCCTGACTGATCCCTACCCAAGACTGCAATCTCTCCTTCCCTGATTGATCCCTACCCAACACTGCAATCTCCCCCTCCGTGACTGATCCCTACCCAACACTGCAATCTCCCCCTCCCTGACTGATCCCTACCCAACACTGCAATCTCCCCCTCCCTGACTGATCCCTACCCAACACTGCAATCTCCCCCTCCCTGAATGATCCCAACCAAAACTGCGATCTCCTCCTACCTGACAGTTCCCTGCCCAAGAATGCAATCCCCCCTCCCTGACTGATCCCAACCGAACACTGCAATCTCCCCCTCCCTGGCTGATTCCCACCCAACTCTGCAATCTCCCCCTCACTGACTGATCTCTGTTCAACACTGCAATCTACCCCTCCCTGACTGATCCCTCCCGAACACTGAGATCTCCCCCTCACTGACTAATCCCTATCCAACTCTGCACTCACCACCTCCCTGACTGATCCCTCCCCAACACTGCAATCTCCCCCTCCCTGACAGTTCCATACCCAACACTGCAGTCACACACCCCCCCTGACGTTTTCATACGCAAAAGTGCAATCTCCCCCTCCCTGACCGATCCCTAAACAACACTGCAATCACCTCCACCCTGAACGATCCCTACCCCACACTGCAATCACCCCCTCCCTGAATGATCCCGACACAACACTGCAATCTCCCCTTCACTGACTGTTCCCTAACCAAAAATGTAATCAACCCCATACTGACTGATCCCTAACCATCAATGTCATCAACCCCTCCCTGACGAATCCCCACATAACACTCCAATCTCCCCCTCTCTGACTGATCCCTCCCGAACACTACAATCTCCCCCTCGCTGACACTTCCCTACCGAACACTGAGATCTCCCCCTCACTGACTAATCCCTATCCAACACTGCACTCACCCCCTCCCTGAATGATCCCGACACAACACTGCCATCTCCCCTTCACTGACTGATCCCTAACCAACAATGTAATCAACCCCACACTGACTGAACACTAACCATCAATGTAATCAACCCCTCCCTGACGAATCCCTACATAACACTCCAATCTCCCCCTCTCTGACTGATCGCTATCCAACACTGCCATCTCCCCCTCCATGACAGATACCTAGCTCAGACTAAATAAAGCCCCTCACTGACTTATCCCGACACAGCACTGCAATCTCCCCCTCCCTGACGATTCCTACCCAACACTGCAATCTCCCCCTCACTGACTGATCCCTAACCAACATTGCAACCTCCCCCTGCCTGACCGATCCCTAACCAACACTGAAATCTCCCCCTCCCTGACTGATCCCTACCCAACACTGCAATCTCCCCCTCACTGACTGATCCCTACCCAACACTGCAATCTCCCCCTCCCTGACTGATCCCAAACAAACACTGCAATCTCCTCCTACCTGACAGTTCCCTACCCAAGAATGCAATCCCCCCTCCCTGACTGATCCCGACACAACACTGCACTCACACCCTCCCTGATTGATCCCTATCCGTATCGGCACTCATCCCCTCCCAGACTGATCCCTACACAACACTGCAATCTCCCACCTCCCTGACTGATCACTCCCCAACAATGCAATCTCCCCCTTCCTGACCGATCACGACCCAACACTGCAATCTCCCCCTTCCTGACTGATCACTAAACAAACACTGCAATCTCCCCCTCCCTGACTGATCCCTACTCAACACTGCACTTATCCCATCCCTGACTGATCCCTACCCAACACTGCAATCTCCCCCCTCACTGACTAATCCCTCCCCAACACTGCAATCTACCCCTCCCTGACTGATCCCTACCCAACACTGCAATCTACCCCTCCCTGACTGATCCCTACACAACCCTGCATTCGCCCCCTCCCTGACTTATCCCTACCAAATACTGCAATCACCCCCTCCCTGACTGATCCCTACCCAACAATGCCCTACCCCCGCCCAGTCTGATTCCGACCCAACCAAGCAATCACCCCCACCCTGACTGATCCCTATCCAACAGTGCAATCACCCCCTCACTGACTGATCCCTACCCAACAATGCAATCTCCCCCTCCCTGACTGATCCCTACCCAACACTGCAATCTCCCCCTCCCTGACTGATCCCAAACAAACACTGCAATCTCCTCCTACCTGACAGTTCCCTACCCAACAATGCAAAGCCCTTCCCTGACTGATCCCTACCCAACAATGCACTCACCCCCTCACTGACTGATCCCTCCCCAAAACTGCACTCACCCCCTCCCTGACTGATCCCTACCCAACACTGCAATCTCCCTCATGACTGATCCCCACCCAACACTGCAATCCCCCTCCCTGACTGATCCCTGGCCAACACTGCAATCAAACGCTCCCTGACTGATCCCTACCCAACACTGCACTCACCCCCTCCCTGACAGATCCCTACCCAACCTTGCAATCTCCCCCTCCCTGACTAATCCCAACCGAACACTGCAATCTCCCCCTCCCCTCACTGATCCCAACACTGCACTGCACTCACCCCCTCCTTGACAGATCCCTACCCAACACTGCAATCTCACACTCCCGAACTGATCCCTACCCAACACTGCATTCCCCCCTCCCTAACTGATCCCAATCGAACACTGCAATCTCCCCCTCCCTGACTGAGCCCGACTCAACACTGCACTCACCCCATTCCTGACTGATCCCTCCCCCACGCTGCAATCTCCCCCCTCCCTGACTTTCCCTTCCCAACAATCCAATCTCACCCTCCCTGACTGATCCGGACACAACACTGCACTCGCCGCCTCCCTGACTGATCACTACCCAACATTGCACTCACCCCCTCCCTGACTGATCCCTACACAACACTACAGTCTCCCCCTCCCAGACTGATCCCTACCCAACAATGCAATCTCCCCCTCACTGACTGATCCCTACACAACACTGCACTCACGCCCTCTCTGCGAGTTCCCTACCCAACACTGCAATCTCCCCCTCCCTGACTGATCCCTACTCAACACTGCACTCACCCCATCCCCAACTGATCCCTACCCAACACTGCAATCTCCCACCTCCCTGACTGATCCCTCCCCAACAATGTAATCTCCCCCTCCTTGACTGATCCCTACTCAACACTGCACACACCCCCACACTGACTGATCACTCCACAACACTGCACTCACCCCCTCCCTGACTGATCCTTACCTAAAAATGCAATCACACCCTCCCTGACTGATCCCTACACAACACTGCGCTCTCCCAATCCCTGACGGATCCCTACCCAACACTGCAATCACCCCTCCCTGACAGATCCCTATCCAACACTGCAATCCCCCCTCCCTGACTGATCCCTACCCAACACTGCAATCCCTCCTCCCTGACTGATCCATACCCAACACTGCAATCTCTCCCTCCCTGACTGATCCCTATCCAGCACTGCAAACTCTCCCTCCCTGATTGATCCCCTGCCCAGCACTGCAATCTCCCCCTCTCTGACTGATTCCTAGCCAACACTGCAATCTCCCCCTCCCTGACTGATCCCTACCAATACTGCACTCACCCCATTCCCTGACTGATCACTACCCAACACTGCAATCTCCACCTCCCTGACTGATTCCGAGCCAACACTGCAATTTCCCCCTCCCTGACTGATCCCTACCAACACTGCACCCACCCCATTCCCTGACTGACCCCGACCCAACACTGCAATCTCTCCCTCCCGGACAGATCCGTTTCCAGCAGTGCAATCTCTCCATCCCTGACTGATCCCTGCCCAGGACTGCACTCACCCCTTTCCCTGACTGATCACTAACCAACACTGCAATCTCCCCCTCCCTGACTGACTCCGAGCCAACACTGCAATCTCCCCATTCCTGACTGATCCCTACCAATCCTGCACTCACCCTGTAACTGACTGACCCCAACCCAACGCTGCAATCTCCCCCCTCACTGACTGTTCCCTACCCAGCAATCCAATCTCACCCTCCCTGACTGATCCGGACACAACACTGCACTCTCCCCCTCCCTGACTGATCCCTACCCAACACTGCACTCACCCCCTCCCTGAGTGAACCTACCCAACTCTGCACTTACCCACTCCCAGACTGCTCCCTACCCAATAATGCAATCTCCCCCTCACTGACTGATCCCTACCCAACACTGCACTCACCCACTCCCAGACCGATCCCTACCCAACAATGCAAACTCCCCCTACATGACTGACCCATACCCAACACTGCAATCCCCCCTCCGTGACCTATCCCAACCGAACACTGCACTTAGTCCTCCCTGACTGATGCCAATCCAACACTGTAATCCCCACTCCCTGACTGATCCCTACCCAAACCTGCAATCTCCCCCCTCACTGACTGATCACTACCCAACAACCAATCTCACCATCCCTGATTGATCCGGACACAAAACTGCACTCAACCCCTCCCAGACTGATCTCTACCCAACATTGCACTCACCCCCTACCTGACTGATCCCTACCCAACACTGCACTCACCGCCACCCTGACTGATCCCAACCCAACACTGCACTCACCCCCTCCCTGACTGATCCCTACCCAATACGGCAATCTCCCCCTCCCTGACTGATCCCTACACAACACTGCACTCTCCCCATCCCTGACTGATCCCGACCCAACACTGCAATCACCCCTCGCTGACTGATCCCTATCCATCACTGCAATACCCCCTTCCTGACTGATCCCTACCCAACACTGCAATCTCCCCTCCCTGACTGATCCATACCCAACACTGCAATCTCCCCATCACTGACTGAACCCTACCCAACACTGCAATCTCTCCCTCCCTGACTGATCCCTATCCAGCACTGCAATCTCTCCCTCCCTGACTGATCCCTGCCCAGCACTGCACTCACCCCTTTCCCTGACTGATTACAACCCAACACTGCAATCCCTACTCCCTGACTAATCCAAACGCAACACTGCAATCTCCCCCTCACTGACTGATCCCTACCCAACACTGCAATCTCTCCCTCCCTGACTGATCCCTACTCAACACTGCAATCACCCCCTCCCTGACTGATCCCTACCCAACACTGCACTCACCCCCTCCCTGACTGATCCCTACACAACACTACAATCTCCCCCTCCCAGACTGATCCCTACCCAACAATGCAATCTCCCCCTCACTGACTGATCCCTACTCAACACTGCACTCACCCCATCCTCAACTGATCCCTACCCAACACTGAAATCTCCCACCTCCCTGACTGATCCCTCCCCAACAATGCAATCTCCCCCTCCTTGACCGATCCCTACTCAACACTGCATTCACCCCCACACTGACTGATCTCTCCACAACACTCCACTCACCCCTCCCTGACTGATCCCTACCCAACACTGCACTCACCCCCTCCCTGACTGATCCCTACACAACACGGCGCTCTCCCCATCCCTGACGGATCCCTATTAAACACTGCAATCCCCCCTCCCTGACTGATTCCTACCCAACACTGCAATCCCTCCTCCCTGACTGATCCATACCCAACACTGCAATCTCCCCCTCACTGACTGATCCCTACCCAACACTGCAATCTCTCCCTCCCTGACTGATCCCTATCCAGCACTGCAATGTCTCCCTCCCCGACTGATCCCTGCCCAGCACTGCAATCTCCCACTCTCTGACCGATTCCTAGCCAACACTGCAATCTCCCCCTCCCTGACTGATCCCTACCAATACTGCACTCACCCCATTCCCTGACTGATCACTACCCAACACTGCAATCTCCACCTCCCTGACTGATTCCTAGCCAACACTGCAATCTCCCCCACCCTGACTGATCCCTACCAATACTGCACTCACCCCATTCCCTGACTGATCACTACCCAACACTGCAATCTCCCCCTCCCTGACTGATCCATACCCAACACTGCAATCTCCCCATCACTGACTGATCCCTAACCAACACTGCAATCTCTCCCTCCCTGACTGATCCCAATCCAGCACTGCAATCTCTCCCTCCCTGACTGATCCCTGCTCAGCACTGCACTCACCCTTTCCCTGACTGATCCCTACCCAACACTGCAATCTCCCACCTCCCTGACTGATCCCTCCCCAACAATGCAATCTCCCCCTCCCTGACTGATCCCTACTCAACACTGCACTCACCCCCACACTGACTGATCTCTCCATAACACTGCACTCACCCATCCATGACTGATCCCGACACAACATTGCGCTCTCCCCATCCCTGACGGATCCCTACCCAACACTGCAATCACCCCTCCCTGACTGATCCCTATCCAACACTGCAATCCCCCCTCCCTGACTGATCCCTACCCAACACTGCAATCCCTCCTCCCTGACTGATCCATACCCAACACTGCAATCTCCCCCTCACTGACTGATCCCTACCCAACACTGCAATCTCTCCCTCCCTGACTGATCCCAACCCAACACTGCAATCTCTCCCTCCCTGACTGATCCCTATCCAGCACTGCAATCTTACCCTCCCTGACTGATCACTACCCAACACTGCAATCTCCACCTCCCTGACTGATTCCTAGCCAACACTGCAATCTCCCCGTCCCTGACTGATCCCTACCAACATTGCACTCACCCCGTCCTTGACTGATCCCTACCCAACACTGCAATCTCCCCCTCCCTGACTGTTTCCTACCAAACACTGCAATCTCCCCTTCCCTGACTGATCCCTGCCCAGCACTGCACTCACCCCTTTCCTAGACTGATCCATACCCAACACTGCAATCTCCCCCTCACTGACTGATCCCTACCCAACAATGCAATCTTTTACTCATTGACAGATCCCTATCCAGCACTGCAATCTCTCTCCCTGACTGATCACCGGCCCAGCACTGCACTCACCCCTTTCCCTGACTGATTACTACCCAACACTGCAATCTACCGCTCCCTGACTGATTCCTCGCCCACACTGCAATCTCCCCCTCCCTGAGTGATCCTTACCAATACTGCACTCACCCCATTCCCTGACTGATCACGACCCAACAATCCAATCTCCCCCTCCTTGACTGATCCCTTTCAAGACTGCACTCACCCCGTCCCTGACTGATCCCTACACAACAGTGCAATCTCTCCCTCCCTGACTCATCCCTACCCAACACTGCAATCTCCCCCTCCCTGGCTGATTCCTTTCCAACTCTGCAATCTCCCCCTCACTGACTGATCTCTATCCAACTCTGCAATCTCCCCCTCCCCTGACTGATCCCTCCCGAACACTACAATCTCCCCCTCCCTGACAGTTCCCTACCGAACACTGCAATCTCCCCCTCCCTGACTGATCCCTACCCAACACTGCAATCTACCCCTCCCTGACTGATCCCTACACAACCCTGCATTCGCCCCCTCCCTGACTGATCCCTACCAAATACTGCAATCACCCCCTCCCTGACTGATCCCTACCCAACAATGCCCTACCCCCGCCCAGTCTGATTCCGACCCAACCAAGCAATCACCCCCACCCTGACTGATCCCTATCCAACAGTGCAATCACCCCCTCACTTACTGATCCCTACCCAACAATGCAATCTCCCCCTCCCTGACTGATCCCTACCCAACACTGCAATCTCCCCCTCCCTGACTGATCCCAAACAAACACTGCAATCTCCTCCTACCTGACAGTTCCCTACCCAACAATGCAAAGCCCTTCCCTGACTGATCCCTACCCAACAATGCACTCACCCCCTCCCTGACTGATCCCTCCCCAAAACTGCACTCACCCCCTCCCTGACTGATCCCTACCCAACACTGCAATCTCCCTCCCTGACTGATCCCCACCCAACACTGCAATCCCCCTCCCTGACTGATCCCTGGCCAACACTGCA
Source organism: Chiloscyllium punctatum (assembly GCF_047496795.1). Classification (NCBI taxonomy): domain Eukaryota; kingdom Metazoa; phylum Chordata; class Chondrichthyes; order Orectolobiformes; family Hemiscylliidae; genus Chiloscyllium; species Chiloscyllium punctatum. The sequence goes on along the minus strand of NC_092771.1, from coordinate 39,734,620 downwards.
ATCAAACGCTCCCTGACTGATCCCTACCCAACACTGCACTCACCCCCTCCCTGACAGATCCCTACCCAACCTTGCAATCTCCCCCTCCCTGACTAATCCCAACCGAACACTGCAATCTCCCCCTCCCCTCACTGATCCCAACACTGCACTGCACTCACCCCCTCCTTGACAGATCCCTACCCAACACTGCAATCTCACACTCCCGAACTGATCCCTACCCAACACTGCACTCCCCCCTCCCTAACTGATCCCAATCGAACACTGCAATCTCCCCCTCCCTGACTGAGCCCGACTCAACACTGCACTCACCCCATTCCTGACTGATCCCTCCCCCACGCTGCAATCTCCCCCCTCCCTGACTTTCCCTTCCCAACAATCCAATCTCACCCTCCCTGACTGATCCGGACACAACACTGCACTCGCCGCCTCCCTGACTGATCACTACCCAACATTGCACTCACCCCCTCCCTGACTGATCCCTACACAACACTACAGTCTCCCCCTCCCAGACTGATCCCTACCCAACAATGCAATCTCCCCCTCAATGACTGATCCCTACACAACACTGCACTCACGCCCTCTCTGCGAGTTCCCTACCCAACACTGCAATCTCCCCCTCCCTGACTGATCCCTACTCAACACTGCACTCACCCCATCCCCAACTGATCCCTACCCAACACTGCAATCTCCCACCTCCCTGACTGATCCCTCCCCAACAATGTAATCTCCCCCTCCTTGACTGATCCCTACTCAACACTGCACACACCCCCACACTGACTGATCACTCCACAACACTGCACTCACCCCCTCCCTGACTGATCCTTACCTAAAAATGCAATCACACCCTCCCTGACTGATCCCTACACAACACTGCGCTCTCCCAATCCCTGACGGATCCCTACCCAACACTGCAATCACCCCTCCCTGACAGATCCCTATCCAACACTGCAATCCCCCCTCCCTGACTGATCCCTACCCAACACTGCAATCCCTCCTCCCTGACTGATCCATACCCAACACTGCAATCTCTCCCTCCCTGACTGATCCCTATCCAGCACTGCAAACTCTCCCTCCCTGATTGATCCCCTGCCCAGCACTGCAATCTCCCCCTCTCTGACTGATTCCTAGCCAACACTGCAATCTCCCCCTCCCTGACTGATCCCTACCAATACTGCACTCACCCCATTCCCTGACTGATCACTACCCAACACTGCAATCTCCACCTCCCTGACTGATTCCGAGCCAACACTGCAATTTCCCCCTCCCTGACTGATCCCTACCAACACTGCACCCACCCCATTCCCTGACTGACCCCGACCCAACACTGCAATCTCTCCCTCCCGGACAGATCCGTTTCCAGCAGTGCAATCTCTCCATCCCTGACTGATCCCTGCCCAGGACTGCACTCACCCCTTTCCCTGACTGATCACTAACCAACACTGCAATCTCCCCCTCCCTGACTGACTCCGAGCCAACACTGCAATCTCCCCATTCCTGACTGATCCCTACCAATCCTGCACTCACCCTGTAACTGACTGACCCCAACCCAACGCTGCAATCTCCCCCCTCACTGACTGTTCCCTACCCAGCAATCCAATCTCACCCTCCCTGACTGATCCGGACACAACACTGCACTCTCCCCCTCCCTGACTGATCCCTACCCAACACTGCACTCACCCCCTCCCTGAGTGAACCTACCCAACTCTGCACTTACCCACTCCCAGACTGCTCCCTACCCAATAATGCAATCTCCCCCTCACTGACTGATCCCTACCCAACACTGCACTCACCCACTCCCAGACCGATCCCTACCCAACAATGCAAACTCCCCCTACATGACTGACCCATACCCAACACTGCAATCCCCCCTCCGTGACCTATCCCAACCGAACACTGCACTTAGTCCTCCCTGACTGATGCCAATCCAACACTGTAATCCCCACTCCCTGACTGATCCCTACCCAAAGCTGCAATCTCCCCCCTCACTGACTGATCACTACCCAACAACCAATCTCACCATCCCTGATTGATCCGGACACAAAACTGCACTCAACCCCTCCCAGCCTGATCTCTACCCAACATTGCACTCACCCCCTACCTGACTGATCCCTACCCAACACTGCACTCACCGCCACCCTGACTGATCCCAACCCAACACTGCACTCACCCCCTCCCTGACTGATCCCTACCCAATACGGCAATCTCCCCCTCCCTGACTGATCCCTACACAACACTGCACTCTCCCCATCCCTGACTGATCCCGACCCAACACTGCAATCACCCCTCGCTGACTGATCCCTATCCATCACTGCAATACCCCCTTCCTGACTGATCCCTACCCAACACTGCAATCTCCCCTCCCTGACTGATCCATACCCAACACTGCAATCTCCCCATCACTGACTGAACCCTACCCAACACTGCAATCTCTCCCTCCCTGACTGATCCCTATCCAGCACTGCAATCTCTCCCTCCCTGACTGATCCCTGCCCAGCACTGCACTCACCCCTTTCCCTGACTGATTACAACCCAACACTGCAATCCCTACTCCCTGACTAATCCAAACGCAACACTGCAATCTCCCCCTCACTGACTGATCCCTACCCAACACTGCAATCTCTCCCTCCCTGACTGATCCCTACTCAACACTGCAATCACCCCCTCCCTGACTGATCCCTACCCAACACTGCACTCACCCCCTCCCTGACTGATCCCTACACAACACTACAATCTCCCCCTCCCAGACTGATCCCTACCCAACAATGCAATCTCCCCCTCACTGACTGATCCCTACTCAACACTGCACTCACCCCATCCTCAACTGATCCCTACCCAACACTGAAATCTCCCACCTCCCTGACTGATCCCTCCCCAACAATGCAATCTCCCCCTCCTTGACCGATCCCTACTCAACACTGCATTCACCCCCACACTGACTGATCTCTCCACAACACTCCACTCACCCCTCCCTGACTGATCCCTACCCAACACTGCACTCACCCCCTCCCTGACTGATCCCTACACAACACGGCGCTCTCCCCATCCCTGACGGATCCCTATTAAACACTGCAATCCCCCCTCCCTGACTGATTCCTACCCAACACTGCAATCCCTCCTCCCTGACTGATCCATACCCAACACTGCAATCTCCCCCTCACTGACTGATCCCTACCCAACACTGCAATCTCTCCCTCCCTGACTGATCCCTATCCAGCACTGCAATGTCTCCCTCCCCGACTGATCCCTGCCCAGCACTGCAATCTCCCACTCTCTGACCGATTCCTAGCCAACACTGCAATCTCCCCCTCCCTGACTGATCCCTACCAATACTGCACTCACCCCATTCCCTGACTGATCACTACCCAACACTGCAATCTCCACCTCCCTGACTGATTCCTAGCCAACACTGCAATCTCCCCCACCCTGACTGATCCCTACCAATACTGCACTCACCCCATTCCCTGACTGATCACTACCCAACACTGCAATCTCCCCCTCCCTGACTGATCCCTACCAACACTGCACCCACCCCATTCCCTGACTGATCCCTACCCAACACTGCAATCTCACCCTCCCTGACTGATCCATACCCAACACTGCAATCTCCCCATCACTGACTGATCCCTAACCAACACTGCAATCTCTCCCTCCCTGACTGATCCCAATCCAGCACTGCAATCTCTCCCTCCCTGACTGATCCCTGCTCAGCACTGCACTCACCCCTTTCCCTGACTGATCCCTACCCAACACTGCAATCTCCCACCTCCCTGACTGATCCCTCCCCAACAATGCAATCTCCCCCTCCCTGACTGATCCCTACTCAACACTGCACTCACCCCCACACTGACTGATCTCTCCATAACACTGCACTCACCCATCCATGACTGATCCCGACACAACATTGCGCTCTCCCCATCCCTGACGGATCCCTACCCAACACTGCAATCACCCCTCCCTGACTGATCCCTATCCAACACTGCAATCCCCCCTCCCTGACTGATCCCTACCCAACACTGCAATCCCTCCTCCCTGACTGATCCATACCCAACACTGCAATCTCCCCCTCACTGACTGATCCCTACCCAACACTGCAATCTCTCCCTCCCTGACTGATCCCTACCCAACACTGCAATCTCTCCCTCCCTGACTGATCCCTATCCAGCACTGCAATCTTACCCTCCCTGACTGATCACTACCCAACACTGCAATCTCCACCTCCCTGACTGATTCCTAGCCAACACTGCAATCTCCCCGTCCCTGACTGATCCCTACCAACATTGCACTCACCCCGTCCTTGACTGATCCCTACCCAACACTGCAATCTCCCCCTCCCTGACTGTTTCCTACCAAACACTGCAATCTCCCCTTCCCTGACTGATCCCTGCCCAGCACTGCACTCACCCCTTTCCTAGACTGATCCATACCCAACACTGCAATCTCCCCCTCACTGACTGATCCCTACCCAACAATGCAATCTTTTACTCATTGACAGATCCCTATCCAGCACTGCAATCTCTCTCCCTGACTGATCACCGGCCCAGCACTGCACTCACCCCTTTCCCTGACTGATTACTACCCAACACTGCAATCTACCGCTCCCTGACTGATTCCTCGCCCACACTGCAATCTCCCCCTCCCTGAGTGATCCTTACCAATACTGCACTCACCCCATTCCCTGACTGATCACGACCCAACAATCCAATCTCCCCCTCCTTGACTGATCCCTTTCAAGACTGCACTCACCCCGTCCCTGACTGATCCCTACACAACAGTGCAATCTCTCCCTCCCTGACTCATCCCTACCCAACACTGCAATCTCCCCCTCCCTGGCTGATTCCTTTCCAACTCTGCAATCTCCCCCTCACTGACTGATCTCTATCCAACTCTGCAATCTCCCCCTCCCCTGACTGATCCCTCCCGAACACTACAATCTCCCCCTCCCTGACAGTTCCCTACCGAACACTGCAATCTCCCCCTCCCTGACTGATCCCTCCCCAACACTGCAATCTCAACCTCCCTGACTGATCCCTCCCCAACACTGCAATCTCAACCTCCCTGACTGATCCCTACCCAACACGGCAATCACCCCTCCCTGACTGATCCCTACCCAAGACTAGAATCTCACACTCCCTGACTGATCCCTACCCCACACTGCAATTTCCCCCTCTCTGAATGATCCCTACCCAACACTGCATTCGCCCTTCACTGACATATCCCTTAAAAAACATGTAATCAACCACACACTGACTGATCCCTAACCAACAATGTAATCAAATCCTACAACACGGATCCCGACATAACACTCCAATCACCCCCTCCCTGTCTGATCGCGATCCAACACTGCCATCTCCCCCTCACTGACTGATACCTAGCCCAAACTAAATAAAGCCTCTCACTGAATTATCCCTACTCAACACTGCAATCTCCCCCTCCCTGACTGATCCCTACCCAAAACTGCAATCTCCCCCTCCCTGACTGATCCCTACCCAACACTGCAATCACCCCTCCTTGACTGATCACTGCACAACAGTGAAATCTCCCTCTCCCTGACTGATCACTTCACAACATTGCAATCTCCCCCTCACTGATTGATCCCTACCCAACATTGCAACCTCTCCCTCCCTGACTGATCCCTAACCAACACTGCAATATCCACCTCCCTGTCTGATCCTTCCCCAACACTGCAATCCCCCTCCCTGACTGATCCAAACCCAACACTGCAATTTCCCCCTTCCTCTCAGATACCTACTCAACACTGTAATCGCCCCCTCCCCGACTGATCCCTACCCAACACAGCAATCTTTCCCTTTCCTGAATGATCCCAACCCAACACTGCAATCTCCCCCTACCTTACAGTTCCCTACCCAAGAATGCACTCACCCCCTCCCTGACTGATCCTTCCCCAACACTGCACTCACCCGCTCCCTGACTGATCCCTACCCAACACTGCAATCCCCCCTCCCTGATTGATTCCTAGCCAACACTGCAATCTCCCCCTCCCTGACTGAGCCCTACGTAAGACTGCCCACACGCCCTCCCTGACTGATCCCTACCCAATGCTGCAATCTCGCCCCTCCATGACTAATCCCTACCCAACAATCCAATCTCACACTCCCTGACTGATCCCGACACAACACTGCACTCACACCCTCCCTGATTGATCCCTAAGCGAATCTGCACTCACCCACTCCCAGACGGATCCCTACCCAACACTGCAATCTCGCCCTTCCGGACTGATCACTACCCAACACTGCAATCCCCCTAGCCCTGACTGATACCAACCGAACACTGCACTCTCCCCCTCCCTGACTAATCCCTACAGAACACTGCACTCACGCCCTCCCTGCCAGTTCCCTACCCAACACTGCAATCTCCCCCGCCCTGACTGATCCCTACCCAACCCTGCAATCGCCCCTCCCCAACACATCCCAACCCAATACTGCAATCACCCCCTCCCTAACTGATCCCTACCCAACAATGCACTACCCCTCCCTGTCTGATCCCGACCCAACAAAGCAATCACCCCCTCCCTGACTGATCCCGAACCAACAAAGCAATCACCCCTTCCTGACTGATCACTACACAACACTGAAATATCCCTCTCCCTGACTGATCCCTACCCAACATTGCAACCTCCCCGTCCCTGACTGATCCCAAACCAACACTGAAATCTCCCTCTCCCTGATCGAACCCTCCCTAACACGGCAATCTCCCACTCACCGACTGATCCTTACCCAACACTGCAATCCCCGCTCCGTGAATGATCGCTACCAAAAAATGCAATTCCCCCCTCCCTGACTGATCCCGACCCAACACTGCAATATCCCACTCCCTGTATGCTCGCTCCCAAACACTGCAATCCCCCCTCCCTGACTGATTCCTATCCAACACTGCAATCTCCTCCTCCCTGACTGATCCCTACCCAACACTACAATCTCCACCTCCCTGACTGATCCCTCCACAACACTGCAATCACCCCCTCCCTGCCTGATCCCGACCCAACAAAGCATTCAACCCCTCCCTGACTGATCCCTACACAACCCTGAAATCTCCGTCTTCCTGACTGATCACTTCACAACATTGCAATCTCCCCCTCACTGTTTGATCCCTACCCAACATTGCAACCTCCCCCTCCCTGACTGATCCCAAACCAACACTGAAATCTCCCTCTCCCTGACTGATCCCTCCCTAACACGGCAATCTCCCCCTCCCTGATTGAGCCCAACCCAACACTGCAATCCCCCCTCCCTGAATGATCCCTACCCAACACTGCAATATCCCCTCCCTGTCTGATCCCTCCCCAACACTGCCATTCCCCCTCTCTGACTGATCCCTACCCAACTCTGCAATCACCACCTCCGTGACTGATCCCTACCCAACACTGCAATCTCCCACTCCCTGACTGATCCCTACCAACAAAGCACTCACCCCCTCCCTGACTGATCCCAACCCAACAATCCAATCTCACCCTCCCTGACTGATCCCTACCCAACACTGCAATCCCCCCTCCCTTAATGATCCCTACCAACACTGCAATATCCCCTCCCAGTCTGATCCCTCCCCAACACTGCCATCCCCCCTCCCTGACTGATCCCTACCCAACACTGCAATCTCCCCCTCCCTGAGTGATCCCTACACAACAGTGCAATATCCCCATCCCTGACTGATCCCTACCCAACTCTGCAATCTCCCCCTCACTGACTGATCTCGATCCAACTCTGCAATCTCCCCCTCCCCTGACTGATCCCTCCCGAACACTACAATCTCCCCCTCCCTGACAGTTCCCTCCCGAACACTGCAATCTCCCCCTCACTGACTCATTCCTATCCAACACTGCAATCTCCCCCTCCCTGACAGAAACCCTACTCAACACTGCAATCACACCCACAGTGAACGATCCCAAACCCACACTGCAATTTCCCCCTACCTGACTGATCCCTACCCAACACTGCGCTCTCCCCATCTCTGACGGATCCCTACCCAACACTGCAATCACCCCTCCCTGACTGATCCCTATCCAACACTGCAATCCCCCCTCCCTGACTGATTTCAACCCAACACTGCAATTCCTCCTCCCTGACTGATCCATACCCAACACTGCAATCTCCCCCTCACTGACTGATCCCTACCCAACACTGCAATCTCTCCCTCCCTGACTGATCCCTATCCAGCACTGCAATGTCTCCCTCCCCGACTGATCCCTGCCCAGCACTGCAATCTCCCCCTCTCTGACTGATTCCTAGCCAACACTGCAATCTCCCCCTCCCTGACTGATCCCTACTCAACACTGCACTCGCCCATTCCCTGACTGATCACTACCCAACACTGCAATCTCCACCTCCCTGACTGATTCCTAGCCAACACTGCAATCTCCCCCACCCTGACTGATCCCTACCAATACTGCACCCACCCCATTCCTTTACTGATCACTACCCAACACTGCAATCTCCCCCTCCCTGACTGATCCCTACCAACACTGCACCCACCCCATTCCCTGACTGATCCCTACCCAACACTGCATTCTCACCCTCCCTGACTGATCCGGACACAACACTGCACTCTCCCCCTCCGTGACTGATCCATACCCAACTCTGCACTTACCCCCTCCCTGACCGATCCCTACGCAACAATGCAATCTCCCCCTCCATGACTGATCCCTACCCAACACTGCACTCGCCCCCACCCTGACTGATCTCTCCACAACAGTGCACTCATCCCTCCCTGACTGATCCCTACCCAACAATCCAATCTCACCCTCCCTGACTGATCCCTACCCAACACTGCAATCCCCCCTCCCTTAATGATCCCTACCGAACACTGCAATATCCCCTCCCAGTCAGATCCCTCCCCAAAACTGCCATCCCCCCTCCCTGACTGATCCCTACCCAACACTGCAATCTCCCCCTTCCTCTCAGATACCTACTCAACACTGTAATCTCCCCCTCCCTGACTGATCCCTACCCAACACTGCAATCTCCCCCTCCCTGAGTGATCCCTACACAACAGTGCAATATCCCCCTCCCTGACTGATCCCTACCCAACTCTGCAATCTCCCCCTGACTGAATGATCTCTATCCAACTCTGCAATCTCCCCCTCCCCTGACTGATCCCTCCCGAACACTACAATCTCCCCCTCCCTGACAGTTCCCTCCCGAACACAGCAATCTCCCCCTCACTGACGAATCCCTATCTAACACTGCAATCTCCCCCTCCCTGACTGAAACCCTACCCAACACTGCAATCACACCAACAGTGAACGATGCCAAACCCACACTGCAATTTCCCCCTACCTGACTGATTCCTACCCAACACTGCAATCTCACCCTCCCTGACTGATCTCTACCCAACACTGCAATCTCACCCTCCCTGACTGATCCCTACCCAACACTTTAATCACCCCCTCCCTGACTGATCCCTACCCAACACTGCAATCTCACCCTCCCTGACTGATCCCTACCCAACACTGTAATCACCCCCTCCCTGACTGATCCCTACTCAACACTGCAATCTCACCCTCCCACACTGATCCCTATATAACACTCCAATCTCGCCCTCCCTGACTGATTAGCATCCGACACTGCCATCTCCCCCTCCCTGACTGATCCTAGCCCACACTAAATAAAGCCTCTCACTGACTTATCCCTACCCAACACTGAAATCTCCACCTCCCTGACTGATCCCTACCCAAAACTGCAATCTCCCCCTCCCTGACTGATCCCTACCCAACACTGCACTCAACCCATTCCCTGACTGATCCCTACACAACAGTGCAATCTCCGCCTCCCTGACTGATCCCGACCCAACACTGCAATCTCGCCCTCCCTGGCTGATTCCTCTCCAACTCTGCAATCTCCCCCTCCCCTGACTGATCCCTCCCGAACACTACAATGACCCCCTTCCTGACAGTTCCCGACCGAACACTGCAATCTCCCACTCACTGACTAATCCCTATCCAACACTTCAATCTCCCCCTCCCTGACTGATCCCTACACAACACTGCAAACACACCCACCCTGAACGGTCCCAAACCCACACTGCAATTTCCCCCTACCTGACTGATCCCTACCCAACACTGCAATCTCACCCTCCCTGACTGATCCCTACACAACACTGCAATCTCACCCTCCCTGACTGATCCCTACCCAACACTGCAATCACCCCCTCCCTGACTGATCCCTACCCAACACTGCAATCTCACCCTCCCTGAATGATCCCTACCCAACACTGCATTCTCCCCTTCACTGACTGATCCCTAACCAAACATGTAATCGACCACACACTGACTGATCCCTAACCAACAATGTAATCAAATCCTCCCTCACTGATCCCTACATAACACTCCAATCTCCCCCTCCCTGACTGATTGCTATCCAACACTGCCATCTCCCCCTCCCTGACTGATACCTAGCCCACAATAAATAAAGCCTCTCACTGACTTATCCCTACCCAACACTGCAATCTCCCCCTCCCTGACTGATCTCTACCAACACTGCACCCACCCCATTCCCTGACTGATCCCTACCAAACACTGCAATCTCTCCCTCCCGGACAGATCCCTATCCAGCAGTGCAATTTCCCCCTCCCTGACTGACTACGAGCCAACACTGCAATCTCCCCATCCCTGACTGATCCCTACCAATACTGCACTCACCCTATAACTGACTGACCCCAACCCAACGCTGCAATCCCCCCCCTCACTGACTGTTCCCTACCCAGCAATCCAATCCCACCCTCCCTGACTGATCCGGACACAACACTGCACTCTCCCCCTCCCTGACTGATCCCTACCCAACACTGCACTCACCCCCTCCCTGAGTGAACCTACCCAACTCTGCACTTACCCACTCCCAGACTGCTCCCTACCCAATAATGCAATCTCCCCCTCACTGACTGATCCCTACCCAACACTGCACTCACCCACTCCCAGACCGATCCCTACCCAACAATGCAATCTCCCCCTCCCTGACTGACCCATACCCAACACTGCAATCCCCACTCCGCGACTGATCCCAACCGAAAACTGCACTCACCCCCTCCCTGACTGATCCCTACCCAATACTGCAATCCCCCCTCCGTGACCTATCCCAACCGAACACTGCACTTAGTCCACCCTGACTGATCCCAACCCAACACTGCAATCCCCACTCCCTGACTGATCCCTACCCAAAGCTGCAATCTCCCCCCTCACTGACTGATCACTACCCAACAATACAATCTCAACATTCCCTGACTGATCCGGACACAAAACTGCACTCAACCCCTCCCAGACTGATCTCTACCCAACATTGCACTCACCCCCTACCTGACTGATCCCTACCCAACACTGCACTCACCGCCACCCTGACTGATCTCTCCACAACAGTGCACTCATCCCTCACTGACTGATCCCAACCCAACACTGCACTCACCCCCTCCCTGACTGATCCCTACACAACACTGCACTCTCCCCATCCCTGACTGATCCCTACCCAACACTGCAATCACCCCTCGCTGACTGATCCCTACCCAACACTGCAATCACCCCTCCCTGACTGATCCAAAACCAACACTGCAATCTCCCCCTCACTGACTGATCCCTACCCAACACTGCAATCTCTCCCTCCCTGACTGATCCCTATCCAGCACTGCAATGTCTCCCTCCCCTACTGATCCCGGCCCAGCACTGCAATCTCCCCCTCTCTGACTGATCCCTACTCAACACTGCACTCGCCCATTCCCTGACTGGTCACTACCCAACACTGCAATCTCCCCCACCCTGACTGATCCCTACCAATACTGCACTCACCCCATTCCTTGACTGATCACTACCCAACACTGCAATCTCCCCCTCCCTGACTGATCCCTACCAACACTGCAGCCACCCCATTCCCTGACTGATCCCTACCCAACACTGCAATCTCACCCTCCCAGACTGATCCGGACACAACACTGCACTCTCCCCCTCCCTGACTGATCACTACCCAACACTGCACTCATCCCCTCCCTGACTGATCCATACCCAACTCTGTACTTACCCCCTCCCTGACCGATCCCTACGCAACAATGCAATCTCCCCCTCCATGACTGATCCCTACCCAACACTGCACTCACCCCCACCCTGACTGATCTCTCCACAACAGTGCACTCATCCCTCACTGACTGATCCCAACCCAACACTGCACTCACCCCCTCCCTGACTGATCCCTACACAACACTGCACTCTCCCCATCCCTGACTGATCCCTGCCCAACACTGCAATCACCCCTCGCTGACTGATCCCTACCCAACACTGCAATCACCCCTCCCTGACTGATCCAAACCCAACACTGCAATCTCCCCATCACTGACTGATCCCTAACCAACACTCCAATCACTCCCTCCCTGACTGATCCCTATCCAGCACTGCAATCTCTCCCTCCATGACTGATCCCTGCTCAGCACTGCACTCACCCCTTTCCCTGACTGATCACTACCCAACACTGCAATCTCCCACCTCCCTGACTGATCCCTCCCCAACAATGCAATCTCCCCCTCCCTGACTGATCCCTACTCAACACTGCACTCACCCCCTCCCTGACTGATCCCTACACAACACTGCACTCTCCCCATCCCTGACTGATCCCTACCCAACACTGCAATCACCCCTCGCTGACTGATCCCTACCCAACACTGCAATCACCCCTCCCTGACTGATCCAAACCCAACACTGCAATCTCCCCATCACTGACTGATCCCTAACCAACACTGCAATCTCTCCCTCCCTGACTGATCCCTATCCAGCACTGCAATCTCTCCCTCCATGACTGATCCCTGCTCAGCACTGCACTCACCCCTTTCCCTGACTGATCACTACCCAACACTGCAATCTCCCACCTCCCTGACTGATCCCTCCCCAACAATGCAATCTCCCCCTCCCTGACTGATCCCTACTCAACACTGCACTCACCCCCACACTGACTGATCTCTCCACAACACTGCACTCACCCCTCCATGACTGATCCCTACCCAACACTGCACTCAACCCCTCCCTGACTGATCCTTACCCAACACGGCAATCTCCCCCTACATGACTGATCCCGACACAACACTGCGCTCTCCCCATCCCTGACGGATCCCTACCCAACACTGCAATCACCTCTCCTTGACTGATCCCTATCCAACACTGCAATCCCCCCTCCCTGACTGATCCCTACCCAACACTGCAATCCCTCCTCCCTGACTGATCCATACCCAACACTGCAATCTCCCCCTCACTGACTGATTCCTAGCCAACACTGCAATCTCCCCGTCCCTGACTGATCCCTACCAATACTGCACTCACCCCGTCCTTGACTGATCCCTACCCAACACTGCAATCTCCCCCTCGCTAATTGATTCCTACCCAACACTACAATCTCCCCCTCCCTGACCGATCCCTACCCAACACTGCAATCACCCCTTCCTGACTGATCCCTATCCAACACTGCAATCCCCCCTCCCTGACTGATCCCTACCCAACACTGCAATCCCCCCTCCATGACTGATCCATACCCAACACTGCAATCTCCCCCTCACTGACTGATCCCTACCCAACAATGCAATCTTTCCCTCATTGACAGATCCCTATCCAGCACTGCAATCTCTCTCCCTGACTGATCACCGGCCCAGCACTGCACTCACCCCTTTCCCTGACTGATTACTACCCAACACTGCAATCTACCGCTCCCTGACTGATTCCTCGCCCACACTGCAATCTCCCCCTCCCTGACTGATCCTTACGAATACTGCACTCACCCCATTCCCTGACTGATCACGACCCAACAATCCAATCTCCCCCTCCTTGACTGATCGCTTTCAAGACTGCACTCACCCCGTCCCTGACTGATCCCTACACAACAGTGCAATCTCTCCCTCCCTGACTCATCCCTACCCAACACTGCAATCTCCCCCTCACTGACTGATCTCTATCCAACTCTGCAATCTCCCCCTCCCCTGACTGATCCCTCCCGAACACTGCAATCTCCCCCTCACTGACTAATCCCTATCAACCACTGCAATCTCCCCCTCCCTGACAGTTCCATACCCAACACTGCAATCTCAACGTCCCTGACTGATCCCTACCCAACACGGCAAGCACCCCCTCCCTGACTGATCCCTACCCAAGACTAGAATCTCACACTCCCTGACTGATCCCTACCCCACACTGCAATTTCCCCCTCCCTGACTGATCCCTACCCAACACTGCAATCACCCCTCCTTGACTGATCACTTCACAACATTGCAATCTCCCCCTCACTGATTGATCCCTACCCAACATTGCAACCTCTCCCTCCCTGACTGATCCCTAACCAACACTGAAATCTCCCTCTCCCTGACTGAACCTTCCCCAACACTGCAATCCCCCCTACCTTACAGTTCCCTACCCAAGAATGCACTCACCCCCTCCCTGACTGATCCTTCCCCAACACTGCACTCACCCGCTCCCTGACTGATCCCTACCCAACACTGCAATCCCCCCTCCCTGATGGATTCCTAGCCAACACTGCAATCTCCCCCTCCCTGACTGATCCCTACGTAAGACTGCCCACAGGCCCTCCCTGACTGATCCCTAACCAATGCTGCAATCTGCCCCCTCCCTGACTAATCCCTAAGCAACAATCCAATCTCACCCTCCCTGACTGACCCCGACACAACACTGCACTCACACCCTCCCTGATTGATCCCTAACCAACACTGCAATTTCCCCTCCCTGACTGATCCTTACCCAACCCTGCAATCGCCCCTCCCCAACTGATCCCTACCCAATACTGCAATCACCCACTCCCTAACTGATCCCTACCCAACAATGCACTACCCCTCCCTGTCTGATCCCGACCCAACAAAGCAATCACCCCCTCCCTGACTGATCCCTAACCAACACTGCAATTTCCCCTCCCTGACTGATCCCGAACCAACAAAGCAATCACCCCTTCCTGACTGATCACTACACAACACTGAAATATCCCTCTCCCTGACTGATCCCTACCCAACATTGCAACCTCCCCGTCCCTGACTGATCCCAAACCAACACTGAAATCTCCCTCTCCCTGATCGAACCCTCCCTAACACGGCAATCTCCCACTCACCGACTGATCCTTACCCAACACTGCAATCCCCGCTCCGTGAATGATCGCTACCCAACAATGCAATTCCCCCCTCCCTGACTGATCGCGACCCAACACTGCAATATCCCCCTTCCTCTCAGATACCTACTCAACACTGTAATCTCCTCCTCCCTGACTGATCCCTCCCGAACACTACAATCTCGCCCCCCCGACAGTTCCCTCCCGAACACTGCAATCTCCACCTCACTGACTAATCCCTATCCAACACTGCAATCTCCCCCTCCCTGACAGAAACCCTACCCAACACTGCAATCACACCCACAGTGAACGATCCCAAACCCACACTGCAAATTCCCCCTACCTGACTGATCCCTACCCAACACTGCAATCTCACCCTCCCTGACTGATCCCTACCCAACACTGTAATCACCCCCTCCCATCTGATCCCTACCCAACACTGCAATCTCACCCTCCCTGACTGATCCCTACCCAACAATACAATCTCACCCTCCCTGACTGATCGCTACCCCACACTGCAATTTCCCCTCCCTGAATGATCACTACCCAACACTGCATTCTCCCCTTCACCGACTGATCCCTAACCAAACATGTAAACAACCACACACTGACTGATCCCTAACCAACAATGTAATCAAATCCTCCCACACTGATCCCTACATAACACTCCAATCTCGCCCTCCCTGACTGATTAGCATCCAACACTGCCATCTCCCCCTCACTGACTGATCCTAGCCCACACTAAATAAAGCCTCTCACTGACTTATCCCTACCCAACACTGCAATCTCCACCTCCCTGACTGATCCCTACCCAACACTGCAATCACCCCCTCCCTGCCTGATCCCGACCCAACAAAGCAATCAACCCCTCCCTGACTGATCCCTACACAACCCTGAAATCTCACCCTCCCTGACTGATCCCTACCCAACACTGCAATCTCCCCCTCCCTGACTGATCCCTACCAACACTGCACCCACCCCATTCCCTGACTGATCCCTACCCAACACTGCATTCTCACCCTCCCTGACTGATCCGGACACAACACTGCACTCTCCCCCTCCGTGACTGATCCATACCCAACTCTGCACTTACCCCCTCCCTGACCGATCCCTACGCAACAATGCAATCTCCCCCTCCATGACTGATCCCTACCCAACACTGCACTCGCCCCCACCCTGACTGATCTCTCCACAACAGTGCTCTCATCCCTCCCTGACTGATCCCTACCCAACAATCCAATCTCACCCTCCCTGACTGATCCCTACCCAACACTGCAATCCCCCCTCCCTTAATGATCCCTACCGAACACTGCAATATCCCCTCCCAGTCAGATCCCTCCCCAACACCGCCATCCCCCCTCCCTGACTGATCCCTACCCAACACTGCATTCTCACCCTCCCTGACTGATCCGGACACAACACTGCACTCTCCCCCTCCGTGACTGATCCATACCCAACTCTGCACTTACCCCCTCCCTGACCGATCCCTACGCAACAATGCAATCTCCCCCTCCATGACTGATCCCTACCCAACACTGCACTCGCCCCCACCCTGACTGATCTCTCCACAACAGTGCACTCATCCCTCCCTGACTGATCCCTACCCAACAATCCAATCTCACCCTCCCTGACTGATCCCTACCCAACACTGCAATCCCCCCTCCCTTAATGATCCCTACCGAACACTGCAATATCCCCTCCCAGTCAGATCCCTCCCCAACACTGCCATCCCCCCTCCCTGACTGATCCCTACCCAACACTGCAATCTCCCCCTTCCTCTCAGATACCTACTCAACACTGTAATCTCCCCCTCCCTGACTGATCCCTACCCAACACTGCAATCTCCCCCTCCCTGAGTGATCCCTACACAACAGTGCAATATCCCCCTCCCTGACTGATCCCTACCCAACTCTGCAATCTCCCCCTGACTGAATGATCTCTATCCAACTCTGCAATCTCCCCCTCCCCTGAATGATCCCTCCCGAACACTACAATCTCCCCCTCCCTGACAGTTCCCTCCCGAACACAGCAATCTCCCCCTCACTGACGAATCCCTATCTAACACTGCAATCTCCCCCTCCCTGACTGAAACCCTACCCAACACTGCAATCACACCAACAGTGAACGATGCCAAACCCACACTGAAATCTCCCCCTCCCTGACTGATCCCTACCCAAAACTGCAATCTCCCCCTCCCTGACTGATCCCTACCCAACACTGCACTCAACCCATTCCCTGACTGATCCCTACACAACAGTGCAATCTCCGCCTCCCTGACTGATCCCGACCCAACACTGCAATCTCGCCCTCCCTGGCTGATTCCTCTCCAACTCTGCAATCTCCCCCTCCCCTGACTGATCCCTCCCGAACACTACAATGACCCCCTTCCTGACAGTTCCCGACCGAACACTGCAATCTCCCACTCACTGACTAATCCCTATCCAACACTTCAATCTCCCCCTCCCTGACTGATCCCTACACAACACTGCAAACACACCCACCCTGAACGGTTCCAAACCCACACTGCAATTTCCCCCTACCTGACTGATCCCTACCCAACACTGCAATCTCACCCTCCCTGACTGATCCCTACCCAACACTGCAATCACCCCCTCCCTGACTGATCCCTAGCCAACACTGCAATCTCACCCTCCCTGAATGATCCCTACCCAACACTGCATTCTCCCCTTCACTGACTGATCCCTAACCAAACATGTAATCGACCACACACTGACTGATCCCTAACCAACAATGTAATCAAATCCTCCCTCACTGATCCCTACATAACACTCCAATCTCCCCCTCCCTGACTGATTGCTATCCAACACTGCCATCTCCCCCTCCCTGACTGATACCTAGCCCACAATAAATAAAGCCTCTCACTGACTTATCCCTACCCAACACTGCAATCTCCCCCTCCCTGACTGATCTCTACCAACACTGCACCCACCCCATTCCCTGACTGATCCCTACCCAACACTGCAATCTCTCCCTCCCGGACAGATCCCTATCCAGCAGTGCAATTTCCCCCTCCCTGACTGACTACGAGCCAACACTGCAATCTCCCCATCCCTGACTGATCCCTACCAATACTGCACTCACCCTATAACTGACTGACCCCAACCCAACGCTGCAATCCCCCCCCTCACTGACTGTTCCCTACCCAGCAATCCAATCCCACCCTCCCTGACTGATCCGGACACAACACTGCACTCTCCCCCTCCCTGACTGATCCCTACCCAACACTGCACTCACCCCCTCCCTGAGTGAACCTACCCAACTCTGCACTTACCCACTCCCAGACTGCTCCCTACCCAATAATGCAATCTCCCCCTCACTGACTGATCCCTACCCAACACTGCACTCACCCACTCCCAGACCGATCCCTACCCAACAATGCAATCTCCCCCTCCCTGACTGACCCATACCCAACACTGCAATCCCCACTCCGCGACTGATCCCAACCGAAAACTGCACTCACCCCCTCCCTGACTGATCCCTACCCAATACTGCAATCCCCCCTCCGTGACCTATCCCAACCGAACACTGCACTTAGTCCACCCTGACTGATCCCAACCCAACACTGCAATCCCCACTCCCTGACTGATCCCTACCCAAAGCTGCAATCTCCCCCCTCACTGACTGATCACTACCCAACAATACAATCTCACCATCCCTGACTGATCCGGACACAAAACTGCACTCAACCCCTCCCAGACTGATCTCTACCCAACATTGCACTCACCCCCGACCTGACTGATCCCTACCCAACACTGCACTCACCGCCACCCTGACTGATCCCAACCCAACACTGCACTCACCCCCTCCCTGACTGATCCCTACCCAACACGGCAATCTCCCCCTCCCTGACTGATCCCTACACAACACTGCGATCTCCCCATCTCTGACGGATCCCTACACAACACTGCAATCACCCCTCCCTGACTGATCCCTATCCAACACTGCAATCACCCCTCCCTGACTGATTCCAACCCAACACTGCAATCCCTCCTCCCTGACTGATCCATACCCAACACTGCAATCTCCCCCTCACTGACTGATCCCTACCCAACACTGCAATCTCTCCCTCCCTGACTGATCCCTATCCAGCACTGCAATGTCTCCCTCCCCTACTGATCCCGGCCCAGCACTGCAATCTCCCCCTCTCTGACTGATCCCTACTCAACACTGCACTCGCCCATTCCCTGACTGGTCACTACCCAACACTGCAATCTCCCCCACCCTGACTGATCCCTACCAATACTGCACTCACCCCATTCCTTGACTGATCACTACCCAACACTGCAATCTCCCCCTCCCTGACTGATCCCTACCAACACTGCAGCCACACCATTCCCTGACTGATCCCTACCCAACACTGCAATCTCACCCTCCCTGACTGATCCGGACACAACACTGCACTCTCCCCCTCCCTGACTGATCACTACCCAACACTGCACTCATCCCCTCCCTGACTGATCCATACCCAACTCTGTACTTACCCCCTCCCTGACCGATCCCTACGCAACAATGCAATCTCCCCCTCCATGACTGATCCCTACCCAACACTGCACTCACCCCCACCCTGACTGATCTCTCCACAACAGTGCACTCATCCCTCACTGACTGATCCCAACCCAACACTGCACTCACCCCCTCCCTGACTGATCCCTACACAACACTGCACTCTCCCCATCCCTGACTGATCCCTACCCAACACTGCAATCACCCCTCGCTGACTGATCCCTACCCAACACTGCAATCACCCCTCCCTGACTGATCCAAACCCAACACTGCAATCTCCCCATCACTGACTGATCCCTAACCAACACTGCAATCTCTCCCTCCCTGACTGATCCCTATCCAGCACTGCAATCTCTCCCTCCATGACTGATCCCTGCTCAGCACTGCACTCACCCCTTTCCCTGACTGATCACTACCCAACACTGCAATCTCCCACCTCCCTGACTGATCCCTCCCCAACAATGCAATCTCCCCCTCCCTGACTGATCCCTACTCAACACTGCACTCACCCCCACACTGACTGATCTCTCCACAACACTGCACTCACCCCTCCATGACTGATCCCTACCCAACACTGCACTCAACCCCTCCCTGACTGATCCTTACCCAACACGGCAATCTCCCCCGACATGACTGATCCCGACACAACACTGCGCTCTCCCCATCCCTGACGGATCCCTACCCAACACTGCAATCACCCCTCCTTGACTGATCCCTATCCAACACTGCAATCCCCCCTCCCTGACTGATCCCTACCCAACACTGCCATCCCTCCTCCCTGACTGATCCATACCCAACACTGCAATCTCCCCCTCACTGACTGATTCCTAGCCAACACTGCAATCTCCCCGTCCCTGACTGATCCCTACCAATACTGCACTCACCCCGTCCTTGACTGATCCCTACCCAACACTGCAATCTCCCCCTCGCTAATTGATTCCTACCCAACACTACAATCTCCCCCTCCCTGACCGATCCCTACCCAACACTGCAATCACCCCTTCCTGACTGATCCCTATCCAACACTGCAATCCCCCCTCCCTGACTGATCCCTACCCAACACTGCAATCCCCCCTCCATGACTGATCCATACCCAACACTGCAATCTCCCCCTCACTGACTGATCCCTACCCAACAATGCAATCTTTCCCTCATTGACAGATCCCTATCCAGCACTGCAATCACTCTCCCTGACTGATTACTACCCAACACTGCAATCTACCGCTCCCTGACTGATTCCTCGCCCACACTGCAATCTCCCCCTCCCTGACTGATCCTTACGAATACTGCACTCACCCCATTCCCTGACTGATCACGACCCAACAATCCAATCTCCCCCTCCTTGACTGATCGCTTTCAAGACTGCACTCACCCCGTCCCTGACTGATCCCTACACAACAGTGCAATCTCTCCCTCCCTGACTCATCCCTACCCAACACTGCAATCTCCCCCTCACTGACTGATCTCTATCCAACTCTGCAATCTCCCCCTCCCCTGACTGATCCCTCCCGAACACTGCAATCTCCCCCTCACTGACTAATCCCTATCAACCACTGCAATCTCCCCCTTCCTGACAGTTCCATACCCAACACTGCAATCTCAACCTCCCTGACTGATCCCTAACCAACACGGCAATCACCCCCTCCCTGACTGATCCCTACCCAAGACTAGAATCTCACACTCCCTGACTGATCCCTACCCCACACTGCAATTTCCCCCTCCCTGACTGATCCCTACCCAACACTGCAATCACCCCTCCTTGACTGATCACTGCACAACACTGAAATCTCCCTCTCCCTGACTGATCACTTCACAACATTGCAATCTCCCCCTCACTGATTGATCCCTACCCAACATTGCAACCTCTCCCTCCCTGACTGATCCCTAACCAACACTGAAATCTCCCTCTCCCTGACTGAACCTTCCCCAACACTGCAATCCCCCCTCCCTGACTGATCCAAACCCAATACTGCAATTTCCCCCTTCCTCTCAGATACCTACTCAACACTGTAATCGCCCTCTCCCTGACTGAACCTTCCCCAACACTGCAATCCCCCCTACCTTACAGTTCCCTACCCAAGAATGCACTCACCCCCCCCCTGACTGATCCTTCCCCAACACTGCACTCACCCGCTCCCTGACTGATCCCTACCCAACACTGCAATCCCCCCTCCCTGATGGATTCCTAGCCAACACTGCAATCTCCCCCTCCCTGACTGATCCCTACGTAAGACTGCCCACACGCCCTCCCTGACTGATCCCTACCCAATGCTGCAATCTGCCCCCTCCCTGACTAATCCCTAAGCAACAATCCAATCTCACCCTCCCTGACTGATCCCGACACAACACTGCACTCACACCCTCCCTGATTGATCCCTAACCAACACTGCAATTTCCCCTCCCTGACTGATCCTTACCCAACCCTGCAATCGCCCCTCCCCAACTGATCCCTACCCAATACTGCAATCACCCACTCCCTAACTGATCCCTACCCAACAATGCACTACCCCTCCCTGTCTGATCCCGACCCAACAAAGCAATCACCCCCTCCCTGACTGATCCCTAACCAACACTGCAATTTCCCCTCCCTGACTGATCCCGACCCAACAAAGCAATCACCCCCTCCCTGACTGATCACGACACAACACTGAAATATCCCTCTCCCTGACTGATCCCTACCCAACATTGCAACCTCCCCGTCCCTGACTGATCCCAAACCAACACTGAAATCTCCCTCTCCCTGATCGAACCCTCCCTAACACGGCAATCTCCCACTCACCGACTGATCCTTACCCAACACTGCAATCCCCGCTCCGTGAATGATCGCTACCCAACAATGCAATTCCCCCCTCCCTGACTGATCGCGACCCAACACTGCAATATCCCCCTTCCTCTCAGATACCTACTCAACACTGTAATCTCCTCCTCCCTGACTGATCCCTCCCAAACACTACAATCTCGCCCCCCCGACAGTTCCCTCCCGAACACTGCAATCTCCACCTCACTGACTAATCCCTATCCAACACTGCAATCTCCCCCTCCCTGACAGAAACCCTACCCAACACTGCAATCACACCCACAGTGAACGATCCCAAACCCACACTGCAAATTCCCCCTACCTGACTGATCCCTACCCAACACTGCAATCTCACCCTCCCTGACTGATCCCTACCCAACACTGTAATCACCCCCTCCCATCTGATCCCTACCCAACACTGCAATCTCACCCTCCCTGACTGATCCCTACCCAACAATACAATCTCACCCTCCCTGACTGATCGCTACCCCACACTGCAATTTCCCCTCCCTGAATGATCACTACCCAACACTGCATTCTCCCCTTCACCGACTGATCCCTAACCAAACATGTAAACAACCACACACTGACTGATCCCTTACCAACAATGTAATCAAATCCTCCCACACTGATCCCTACATAACACTCCAATCTCGCCCTCCCTGACTGATTAGCATCCAACACTGCCATCTCCCCCTCACTGACTGATCCTAGCCCACACTAAATAAAGCCTCTCACTGACTTATCCCTACCCAACACTGCAATCTCCACCTCCCTGACTGATCCCTACCCAACACTGCAATCACCCCTCCCTGCCTGATCCCGACCCAACAAAGCAATCAACCCCTCCCTGACTGATCCCTACACAACCCTGAAATCTCACCCTCCCTGACTGATCCCTACCCAACACTGCAATCCCCCCTCCCTTAATGATCCCTACCGAACACTGCAATATCCCCTCCCAGTCTGATCCCTCCCCAACACTGCCATCCTCCCTCCCTGACTGATCCTCCCCAACACTGCAATCTCCCCCTTCCTGACTGATCCCTACCCAACACTGTAATCACCCCCTCCCTGAGTGATCCCTACCCAGAACCGCAATCTCCCCCTTCCAGACTGATCCCTCCCCAACACAGCAATCTCCCCCTCCCTGAATGATCCCAACCCAACACTGCAATCTCCCCCTAACTGACAGTTCCCTCCCCAAGATTCCACTCACCCCCTCCCTGACTGATCCTTCCCTAACACTGAACTCACCCCCTGCCTGACTGATCCCTACCCAACTCAGCACTCACCTCTTTCCCTGACTGATCACTACCCAACACTGCAATCTACCCCTCCATGACTGATTCATAGCCAACACTGCAATCTCCCCCTCCCTGACTGATCCCTAACAATACTGCAGTCACCCCATTCCCTGACTGATCACTACCCAACACTGCAATCTCCCGTTCCCTGACTGAACCCGACCAACACTGCACTCACCACCTCCCTGACTGATCCCTCCCCAACACTGCAATCTCACCCTCCCTGACTGATCTCTATCCAACTCTGCAATCTCCCCCTCCTCTGACTGATCCCTCTCGTACACTGCAATCTCACCCTCCCTGACAGTTCCCTCCCGAACACTGCAATCTCCCCCTCACTGACTAATCACTATCCAACACTGCACTCACCACCTCCCTGACTGATTCCTCGCCCACACTGCAATCTCCCCCTCCCTGACTGATCCTTACGAATACTGCACTCACCCCATTCCCTGACTGATCACGACCCAACAATCCAATCTCCCCCTCCTTGACTGATCGCTTTCAAGACTGCACTCACCCCGTCCCTGACTGATCCCTACCCAACACTGCAATCTCCCCCTCACTGACTGATCTCTATCCAACTCTGCAATCTCCCCCTCCCCTGACTGATCCCTCCCGAACACTGCAATCTCCCCCTCACTGACTAATCCCTATCAACCACTGCAATCTCCCCCTCCCTGAC
Organism: Chiloscyllium punctatum; assembly: GCF_047496795.1. Taxonomy (NCBI): domain Eukaryota; kingdom Metazoa; phylum Chordata; class Chondrichthyes; order Orectolobiformes; family Hemiscylliidae; genus Chiloscyllium; species Chiloscyllium punctatum. The sequence goes on along the minus strand of NC_092771.1, from coordinate 39,710,227 downwards.
AGTTCCATACCCAACACTGCAATCTCAACCTCCCTGACTGATCCCTACCCAACACGGCAATCACCCCCTCCCTGACCTATCCCTACCCAAGACTAGAATCTCACACTCCCTGACTGATCCCTACCCCACACTGCAATTTCCCCCTCCCTGACTGATCCCTACCCAACACTGCAATCACCCCTCCTTGACTGATCACTGCACAACACTGAAATCTCCCTCTCCCTGACTGATCACTTCACAACATTGCAATCTCCCCCTCACTGATTGATCCCTACCCAACATTGCAACCTCTCCCTCCCTGACTGATCCCTAACCAACACTGAAATCTCCCTCTCCCTGACTGAACCTTCCCCAACACTGCAATCCCCCCTCCCTGACTGATCCAAACCCAATACTGCAATTTCCCCTTCCTCTCAGATACCTACTCAACACTGTAATCGCCCCCTCCCCGACTGATCCCAACCCAACACAGCAATCTCCCCCTACCTTACAGTTCCCTACCCAAGAATGCACTCACCCCCTCCCTGACTGATCCTTCCCCAACACTGCACTCACCCGCTCCCTGACTGATCCCTACCCAACACTGCAATCCCCCCTCCCTGATGGATTCCTAGCCAACACTGCAATCTCCCCCTCCCTGACTGATCCCTACGTAAGACTGCCCACACGCCCTCCCTGACTGATCCCTACCCAATGCTGCAATCTGCCCCCTCCCTGACTAATCCCTAAGCAACAATCCAATCTCACCCTCCCTGACTGATCCCGACACAACACTGCACTCACACCCTCCCTGATTGATCCCTAACCAACACTGCAATTTCCCCTCCCTGACTGATCCTTACCCAACCCTGCAATCGCCCCTCCCCAACTGATCCCTACCCAATACTGCAATCACCCACTCCCTAACTGATCCCTACCCAACAATGCACTACCCCTCCCTGTCTGATCCCGACCCAACAAAGCAATCACCCCCTCCCTGACTGATCCCTAACCAACACTGCAATTTCCCCTCCCTGACTGATCCCGAACCAACAAAGCAATCACCCCTTCCTGACTGATCACTACACAACACTGAAATATCCCTCTCCCTGACTGATCCCTACCCAACATTGCAACCTCCCCGTCCCTGACTGATCCCAAACCAACACTGAAATCTCCCTCTCCCTGATCGAACCCTCCCTAACACGGCAATCTCCCACTCACCGACTGATCCTTACCCAACACTGCAATCCCCGCTCCGTGAATGATCGCTACCCAACAATGCAATTCCCCCCTCCCTGACTGATCGCGACCCAACACTGCAATATCCCCCTTCCTCTCAGATACCTACTCAACACTGTAATCTCCTCCTCCCTGACTGATCCCTCCCGAACACTACAATCTCGCCCCCCCGACAGTTCCCTCCCGAACACTGCAATCTCCACCTCACTGACTAATCCCTATCCAACACTGCAATCTCCCCCTCCCTGACAGAAACCCTACCCAACACTGCAATCACACCCACAGTGAACGATCCCAAACCCACACTGCAAATTCCCCCTACCTGACTGATCCCTACCCAACACTGCAATCTCACCCTCCCTGACTGATCCCTACCCAACACTGTAATCACCCCCTCCCATCTGATCCCTACCCAACACTGCAATCTCACCCTCCCTGACTGATCCCTACCCAACAATACAATCTCACCCTCCCTGACTGATCGCTACCCAACACTGCAATTTCCCCTCCCTGAATGATCACTACCCAACACTGCATTCTCCCCTTCACCGACTGATCCCTAACCAAACATGTAAACAACCACACACTGACTGATCCCTAACCAACAATGTAATCAAATCCTCCCACACTGATCCCTACATAACACTCCAATCTCGCCCTCCCTGACTGATTAGCATCCAACACTGCCATCTCCCCCTCACTGACTGATCCTAGCCCACACTAAATAAAGCCTCTCACTGACTTATCCCTACCCAACACTGCAATCTCCACCTCCCTGACTGATCCCTACCCAACACTGCAATCACCCCCTCCCTGCCTGATCCCGACCCAACAAAGCAATCAACCCCTCCCTGACTGATCCCTACACAACCCTGAAATCTCACCCTCCCTGACTGATCCCTACCCAACACTGCAATCCCCCCTCCCTTAATGATCCCTACCGAACACTGCAATATCCCCTCCCAGTCTGATCCCTCCCCAACACTGCCATCCCCCCTCCCTGACTGATCCTCCCCAACACTGCAATCTCCCCCTTCCTGACTGATCCCTACCCAACACTGTAATCACCCCCTCCCTGAGTGATCCCTACCCAGAACCGCAATCTCCCCCTTCCAGACTGATCCCTCCCCAACACAGCAATCTCCCCCTCCCTGAATGATCCCAACCCAACACTGCAATCTCCCCCTAACTGACAGTTCCCTCCCCAAGATTCCACTCACCCCCTCCCTGACTGATCCTTCCCTAACACTGAACTCACCCCCTGCCTGACTGATCCCTACCCAACTCAGCACTCACCTCTTTCCCTGACTGATCACTACCCAACACTGCAATCTACCCCTCCATGACTGATTCATAGCCAACACTGCAATCTCCCGTTCCCTGACTGAACCCTACCAACACTGCACTCACCACCTCCCTGACTGATCCCTCCCCAACACTGCAATCTCACCCTCCCTGACTGATCTCTATCCAACTCTGCAATCTCCCCCTCCTCTGACTGATCCCTCTCGTACACTGCAATCTCACCCTCCCTGACAGTTCCCTCCCGAACACTGCAATCTCCCCCTCACTGACTAATCACTATCCAACACTGCACTCACCACCTCCCTGACTGATCCCTCCCCAACACTGCAATCTCCCCCTACCTGACTGATCCCTACCCAACACTGCAATCTCACCCTCCCTGACTGATCCCTACCCAACACTGCAATCTCACCCTCCCTGACCGATCCCTACACAACACTACAATCTCACCCTCCCTGACTGATCCCTACCCCACACTGCAATTTCCCCCTCCCTGAATGATCCCTAACCAACACTGCATTCTCCCCTTCACTGACTGATCCCTAACCAACAATGTAATCAACCCCACACTGACTGATCCCTAACCAACAATGTAATCAACTCCTCCCTCACTGATCCCGACATAACACTCCAATCTCCCCCTCCCTGACTGATCTCTATCCAACACCGCCATCTCCCACTCCCTGACTGAAACCTAGCCCACACTAAATAAAGCCTCTCACTGACTAATCCCTACCCAACACTGCAATCTCCCCCACACGGACTGATCCCTATCCAACACTGCAATCGCCCCTCCATGACTGATCCCTACACAACACTGCAATCCGCCCTCCCAGACTGATCCATACCCAGCACTGCAATCTCCCCCTCACTGACTGATCCCTACCCAACACTGCAATCTCCCTCTCACTGACTGATCCCTATCCAGCACTGCAATCTCTCCCTACCTGACTGATCCCTGCCCAACACTGCAATCTACCCGTCCCTGACTGATCCCTCACGATCACAACAATCTCCCCCTCCCTGAATGATCCCTACCCAACACTGTAATCTTCCCCTCACTGACTAATCCCTATCCAACACTGCACTCACCACCGGCCTGACTGATGCCTCCCCAACACTGCAATCCCCCCTCCCTGAATGATCCATACCCAACACTGCAATCTCCCCCGAATGACAGTTCCCTACCCAACACTGCAATCTCCCCTCCCTGACTGATTCCTACCAAACACTGCAATCTCCCCCTCCCTGAGTGATCCCTGCCAAGCACTGCACTCAACCCTTTCCCTGACTGATCACTACCCAACTCTGAAATCACACCCTCCCTAATTGATCCCTACACCACAATACAATCTCCCCCTCCCTGACTGATCCCTACCCAACACTGCAATCACCCTTCCCTGACTGATCCATACCCAACACTGCAATCTCCCCCTCACTGACTGATCCCGACCCAACAATGCAATCTCTCCCTCCCTGACTGATCCCTATTCAGCACTGCAATCTCTCCCTCCCTGACTGATCCCTGCCCAGCACTGTACTCACCCCTTTCCCTGACTGATCCCTACCAATACTGCACTCACCCCATTCCCTGACTGATCACGACCCAACACTGCAATCACCCCTCCCTGACTGATCACTGCACAACACTGAAATCTCCCTCTCCCTGACTGATCACTTCACAACGTTGCAATCTCCCCCTCACTGACAGATCCAGACCCAACATTGCAACCTCCCCCTCCCTGACTGATCCCTATCCAACACTGTAATCACCCCCTCCCTGACTGATCCCAATACAACACTCAAATCTCCCCCTCCCTGACTGATCCCTACCCAAAACTGCAATCTCCCCCTCCCTGACTGATCACTGCACAACACTGAAATCTCCCTCTCCCTGACTCAACCTTACCCAACACTGCAAACTCCCCCTCCCTGAATGATGCCGACAAAACACTGCAATCTCCCCCTCCCCGACTGATCCCTACCCAACACAGCAATCTCCCCCTCCGTGAATGATCCCTACAGAACACTGCATTCTCCCCCTCCCTGACTGATCGCTATCCAACACTGCCATCTCCCCCTCCCTGACTGATAACTAGCCCACACTAAATAAAGCCTCTCACTGACTTATCTATACCCAACACTGCAATCTCCCGCTCCCTGAATGATCCCTATCCAACACTGTAATCTCCCCCTCCCTGACTGATCCTTACACAACACTCCAATCTCCCTCTCCTTGACTCATCACTTCACAACAATGCAATCTCCCCCTCCCAGACTGATCCCTACCCAACATTGCAACCTCTACCTCCCTGACTGATCCCTAACCATCACTGAAATCTCCCTCTCCCTGACTGAACCTTACCCAAAACTGCAATCCCCCCTCCCTGAATGATCCCTACCCAACACTGCAATATCCCCCTCCCTGTCTGATCCTTCCCCAACACTGCAATCCCTCTCCCTGACTGATCCCAACTAAACATTGCAACCTCCCCCTTCCTCTCAGATACCTACTCAACACTGTAATCTCCCCGTCCCTGACTGATCCACACCCAACACTGCACTCACCCCATTCCCTGACTGATCCCTACCCAACACTGCAATCTCCCCCCTTCCTGACTAATCCCTACCCAACAATCCAATCTCACACTCCCTGACTGATCCCCACACAACACTGCACTCACACCCTACCTGATTTATCCCTACACGAATCTGCGCTCACCCACTCACAGACTGATCCCTACCCAACACTGCATCTCCCCCTTCCGGACTGATCACTACCCAACACTGCAATCCCCCCTCCCTGACTGATCCCATCGAACACTGCAATCTCCCCCTCCCTGACTGATCCCTACACAACAATGCACTCACGCCATCCCTGACTGATTCCTACCAAACACTGCAATCTCCACCGCCCTGACAGTTCCCTACCCAACACAGCAATCTCCCCCTCCGTGAATGATCCCTACACAACACTGCATTCTCCCCCTCCCTGACTGATCGCTATCCAACACTGCCATCTCCCCCTCCCTGACTGATAACTAGCCCACACTAAATAAAGCCTCTCACTGACTTATCTATACCCAACACTGCAATCTCCCGCTCCCTGAATGATCCCTATCCAACACTGTAATCACCCCCTCCCTGACTGATCCTTACACAACACTCCAATCTCCCTCTCCTTGACTCATCACTTCACAACAATGCAATCTCCCCCTCCCAGACTGATCCCTACCCAACATTGCAACCTCTACCTCCCTGACTGATCCCTAACCATCACTGAAATCTCCCTCTCCCTGACTGAACCTTACCCAAAACTGCAATCCCACCTCCCTGAATGATCCCTACCCAACACTGCAATATCCCCCTCCCTGTCTGATCCTTCCCCAACACTGCAATCCCCCTCCCTGACTGATCCCAACTAAACACTGCAACCTCCCCCTTCCTCTCAGATACCTACTCCACACTGTAATCTCCCCGTCCCTGACTGATCCACACCCAACACTGCACTCACCCCATTCCCTGACTGATCCCTACCCAACACTGCAATCTCCCCCGTTCCTGACTAATCCCTACCCAACAATCCAATCTAACACTCCCTGACTGATCCCAACACAACACTGCACTCACACCCTACCTGATTTATCCCTACACGAATCTGCGCTCACCCACTCACAGACTGATCCCTACCCAACACTGCAATCTCCCCCTTCCGGACTGATCACTACCCAACACTGCAATCCCCCCTCCCTGACTGATCCCATCGAACACTGCAATCTCCCCCTCCCTGACTGATCCCTACACAACAATGCACTCAAGCGCTGCCTGACAGTTCCCTACCCAACACTGCAATCTCCCCCTCCCTGACTGATCCCTACTCAACACTGCACTCACCCCATCCCTGACTGATCCCCTACCAAACATTGCAAAAACCCCCGCCCTGACAGTTCCGTACCCAACACTGCAATCTCCCCCTCCATGACTGATCCCTACCCAACCCTGCAATCGCACCCTCCCTAACTGATCCCTATCCAATACTGCAATCACCCCCTCCCTGACTGATCCCTACCCAACCCTGCAATCACCCCCTCCCTGACAAATCCCTACCCGAAAATGCAATCACCCCTCCCTGACTGATCCCTACACAACACTGCAATCACCCCTTCCTGACTGATCACTACACAACACTGAAGTCTCCCTCTCCCTGACTGATGACTTCACAACATTGCAATCTCCCCCTCCCTGACTGATCCCTACCGAAAAATGCAATCACCCCCTCCCTAACTGAGCCCTACCCAACACTGCAATCCCCCCTCCCTAACTGATCCCTACCCAATACTGCAATCCATCCTCCCTGACTGATCCATACCCAACACTGCAATCTCCCCCTCACTGACTGATCGCTACCCAACAATGCAATCTCTCCCTCTCTGACTGATCCCTATTCAGCACTGCAATCTCTCCCTCCATGACTGATCCCTGCCCAGCACTGCACTCCCCCTTTCCCTGACTGATCACAATACAACACTGCAATCTACCCGTCCCTGACTGATTCCGAGCCAACACTGCAATCTCCCCCTCCCTGACTGATCCCTACCAATACTGCACTCACCCCATTCCCTGACTGATCACTACCCAACACTGCAATCTCCCAACTCCCTGACTGATCCCTACCAACACTGCACTCACCCATTCCCTGACTGATCACTACCCAACACTGCAATCTCCCAACTCCCTGACTGATCCCTACCAACACTGCACTCACCCCATTCCCTGACTGATCCCTTCCCAACACTGCAATCTCCCCCTCCCTGACAGATCCCTACCAACACTGCGCACACCCCGTCCCTGACTGATCCCTACACAACAGTGCAATCTCCCCAACACTGCAATCTCCCCCACCCTGGCTGATTCCTATCCAACTCTCTAATCTCCCCCTCACTGACTGATATCTATCCAACTCTGCAATCTCCCCCTCCCCTGACTGATCCCTCCCGAACACTGCAATCTCCCACTCCCTGACAGTTCCCTAACCAACACTGCAATCACACCCACCCCGAACGATCCCAAACCCACACTGCAATTTCACACTACCTGACTGAACTCTACACAACACTGCAATCTCACCCTCCCTGACTGATCCCGACCCAACACTGCAATCTCACTCTCCCTGACTGATCCCTACCCATCACTGCAATCTCACCCTCCCTGACTGATCCCTGCCCAACACTGCAATCTCACCCTCCCTGTCTGATCCCCAACCAACACTACAATCTCCCCCTCACTGACTGATACTATCCAACTCTGCAATCTCCCCCTCCCCTGACTGATCCCTCCCGAATACTACAATCTCGCCCTCCCTTACAGTTCCCTACCGAACACTGCAATCTCCCCCTCCCTGACAGTTCCCTACCCAACACTGCAATCACACCCACCCTGAACGATCCCAAACCCTCACTGCAATATCCGCCTAACTGACTGATCCCTACCCAACACTGCAGTCTCACCCTCACTGACTGATCCCTACCCAACACTACAATCTAACCCTCCCTGACTGATCCCTACCCCAAACTGCAAATTACCCCTCCCTGAATGATCCCTACCCAACACTGCATTCTCCCCTTCACTGACTGATCCCTAACCAAACATGTAATCAACCACACACTGACTGATCCCTAACCAACAATGTAATCAAATCCTCCCTCACTGATCCCTACATAACACTCCAACTCCCCCTCCCTTACGGATCGCTGTCCAACACTGCAATCTCCCCCTCCATGACTGATACCGAGCCCACACTAAATAAAGCCTCTCACTGACTTATCCCTACCCAACACTGCAATCTCCCCCTCCCTGACTGATCCCTACCCAAAACTGCAATCTCCCCCTCCCTGACTGATCCCTACCCAACACTGCAATCTCCCCCTCCATGACAGATCCCTACACAACACTGCAATCACCTCTCCCGGACTGATCACTGCACAACACTGAAATCTCCCTCTCCCTGACTGATCACTTCACAACATTGCAATCTCCGCCTCACTGACTGATTCCTACCCAACATTGCAACCTCTCCCTCCCTGACTGATCCCTAACCAACACTGTCATCTCCCCCTCCCTGTCTGATCCTTCCCCAACACTGCAATCCCCCTCCCTGACTGATCCCAACCCAACACTGCAATCTCCCGCTTTCTCTCAGATACCTACTCAACACTGTAATCTCCCCCTCCCTGATTGATCCCTACCCAGCACTGCAATCTCCCCCTCCCTGAGTGATCCCTACCCAACACTGCAATCTCCCCCTCCCAGACTGATCCCTACCCAACACTGCAATCTCCCCCTCGCTGAATGATCCCAACCCAACACTGCAATCTCCCCCTACCTGACAGTTCCCTACCCAAGAATGCACTCAACCCCTCCCTGACAGATCCTTCCCCAACACTGCACTCACCCCCTCCCTGACTGATCCCTACCCAACACTGCAATCTCCCCTCCCTGATTGATTCTTATGCAAGACTGCGAACACGCCCTCCCTGACTGATCCCGAAGCAACACTGCACTCACCCCATTCCCTGACTGATCCCTACCCAACGCTGCAATCACCCCCCTCCCTGACTAATCACTACCCAACAATCCAATCTCACACTCCCTGACTGATCCCCACACAACACTGCACTCACACCCTACCTGATTTATCCCTACACGAATCTGCGCTCACCCACTCACAGACTGATCCCTACCCAACACTGCAATCTCCCCCTTCCGGACTGATCACTACCCAACACTGCAATCCCCCCTCCCTGACTGATCCCATCGAACACTGCAATCTCCCCCTCCCTGACTGATCCCTACACAACAATGCACTCACGCGCTGCCTGACAGTTCCCTACCCAACATTGCAATCTCCCCCTCCCTGACTGATCCCTACTCAACACTGCACTCACCCCATCCCTGACTGATCCCTACCAAACATTGCAAACACCCCCGCCCTGACAGTTCCGTACCCAACACTGCAATCTCCCCCTCCATGACTGATCCCTACCCAACCCTGCAATCGCACCCTCCCTAACTGATCCCGATCCAATACTGCAATCACCGCCTCCCTGACTGATCCCTACCCAACAATGCACTACCCCTCCCTGTCTGATCCCGACCCAACAAAGCAATCACCCCCTCCCTGACTGATCCCTACCCAACACTGCAATCACCCCCTCCCTCACTAATCCCTACCCGAAAATGCAATCACCCCTCCCTGACTGATCCCTACACAACACTGCAATCACCCCTTCCTGACCGATCACTACACAACACTGAAATCTCCCTCTCCCTGACTGATGACTTCACAACATTGCAATCTCCCCCTCCCTGACTGATCCCTACCCAAAAATGCAATCACCCCCTCCCTAACTGAGCCCTACCCAACACTGCAATCCCCCCTCCCGAACTGCTCCCTCCCCAATACTGCAATCCATCCTCCCTTACAGTTCCCTACCGAACACTGCAATCTCCCCCTCCCGGACAGTTCCCTAACCAACACTGCAATCACACCCACCCCGAACGATCCCAAACCCACACTGCAATTTCACACTATCTGACTGAACTCTACCCAACACTGCAATCTCACACTCCCTGACTGATCCCTACCCATCACTGCAATCTCACCCTCCCTGACTGATCCCTGCCCAACACTGCAATCTCACCCTCCCTGTCTGATCCCCACCCAACACTACAATCTCCCCCTCCCTGACTGATCCCTACCCACCACTGCAATCTCCCCCTCCCTGACTGATCCCTACCCAACACTGCAATCTCCCCCTCCCTGACTGATCCCTACACAATACTGCACTCACGCCCTCCCTGCCAGTTCCCTACCCAACACTGCAATCTCCCCCTCCCTGACAGTTCCCTACCCAACACTGCAATCTCCCCCTCCCTAACTGATCCCTACCCAACCCTGCAATCGCCCCTCCCTAACTGATCCCTACCCAATACTGCAATCACCCCCTCCCTGATTGATCCCTACCCAACAATGCACTACCCCTCCCTGTCTGTTTCCGACCCAAAAAAGCAATCACCCCCTTCCTGACTGATCCCTACCCAACACTGCAATCACCCCCTCCCTGACTGATCCCTACCCAAAAATGCATCCACCCCCTCCCTGATTGATACCTACACAACACTGCAATCACCCCTTCCTGACTGATCACTACACAACACTGAAATCTCCCTCTCCCTGACTGATCCCTATCTAACACTGCAATCTCCCAATCCCTAACAGTTCCCGACCAAAACTGCAATCACACCCACCCAGAACGATCCCAAACCCACACTGCAATCACACCCTCCCTGACTGATCCCTACCCAACACTGCAATCTCATCCTCCCTGACTGATCCCTACCTAACACTGCAATCTCACCCTCCCTGACTGATCCCTACCCAACACTGCAATCACCCCCTCCCTGACTGATTCATTCCCAACACTGCAATCTCATCCTCCCTGACTGATCCCTACCCAACACTGCAATTTCCCCCTCCCTGAATGATCCCCACCCAACACTGCATTCTCCCCTTCACTGACTGATCCCTAACCAAACATGTAATCAACCACACACTGACTGATCCCTAACCAACACTGTAATCAAATCCTCCCACACTGATCCCTACATAACAGTCCAACTCCCCCTCCCTGACTGATCGCTGTCCAACACTGCAATCTCCCCCTTCCGGACTGATCACGACCCAACACTGCAATCCCCCCTCCCTGACTGATCAAAACCGAACACTGCAATCTCCCCCACCCTGACTGATCCCTACTCAACACTGCACTCACGCCATCCCTGACTGATTCCTACCAAACACTGCAATCTCCACCGCCCTGACAGTTCCCTACCCAACACTGCAATCTCCCCCTCCATGACTGATCCCTACTCAACCCTGCAATCGCATCCTCCCGAACTGATCCCTACCCAATACTGCAATCACCCCCTCCCTGACTGATCCCTACCCAACACTGCAATCACACCCTCCCTGACTGATCCCTACACAACACTGCAATCACCCCTTCCTGACTGATCACTACACAACACTGAAATCTCCCTCTCCCTGACTGATGACTTCACAACATTGCAATCTCAACCTCCCTGACTAATCCCTATCCAACACTGCAATCTCCACCTCCCTGACTGATCCCTACACAACACTGCAATCACCCCCTCCCTGTCTGATCTCGACCCAACAAAGAAATCACCCCCTCCCTGACTGATCCCTACCCAACACTGCAATGTCCCCCTCCCTGAGGGATTCCTACCCAACACTGCAATCTCCCCCTCCCTGAATGATGCCGACAAAACACTGCAATCGCCCCCTTCCCGACAGATCTCTACCCAACACAGCAATATCCCCCTCCCAGAATGATCCCAACCCAACACTGCAATCTCCCCCTACCTGACAGTTCCCTACCCAAGATTGCACTCACCCCCTCCCTGAATGATCTTTCCCCGACACTGCACTCACCCCCTCCCTGACTAATCCCTACCCAACACAGCAATCACCCCCTCCCTGACTGATCCCCAGCCAACACTGCAATCCCCCCTCCCTGATTGATTCCTAGACAACACTGCAATCTCCCCCTCCCTGACTGATCCCAACGCAAGACTGCACACACGCCCTCCCTGACTGATCCCTACCCAACCCAGCAATCGCCCCCTCCCTAACTGAGCCCTCCCCAACACTGCAATCCCCCCTCCCTAACTGATGCCCACCCAACACTGCAATCCACCCTCCCTGACTGATCCATACCCAACACTGCAATCTCCCCCTCACCGACTGATCCCTACCCAACAATGCAATCTCTCCCTCTCTGACTGATCCCTATTCAGCACTGCAATCTCTCCCTCCCTGACTGATCCCTGCCCAGCACTACACTCACCCCTTTCCCTGACTGTTCACTACCCAACATTGCAATCTACCCGTCCCTGACTGATTCCTAGCCAACACTGCAATCTCCCCCTCCCTGACTGATCCCTACCAACACTGCACTCACCCCAATCCTTGACTGATCCCTTCCCAACACTGCAATCTCCCCCTCCCTGACTAATCCCTACCAACACTGCACTCACCCCGTCCCTGACTGATCCCTCCACAACAGTGCAATCTCCCCCTCCCTGACTGATCCCCAGCCAACACTGCAATCTCCCCCACCCTGGCTGATTCCTATCCAACTCTCTAATCTCACCCTCACTGACTGTTCTCTATCCAACTCTGCAATCTTCCCCTCCCCTGACTGATCCCTCCCGAACACGACAATCTCCCCCTCCCTTACAGTTCCCTTCCGAACACTGCAATCTCCCCCTCATTGACTATTCCCTATCCAACACAGCAATCACACCCTCCCTGAGTGATCCCCAGCCAACACTGCAATCCCCCTCCCTGATTGATTCCTAGACAACACTGCAATCTCCCCCTCCCTGACTGATACCAACGCAAGACTGCACACACGCCCTCCCTGACTGATCCATACCCAACCCAGCAATCGCCCCCTCCCTAACTGAGCCCTCCCCAACACTGCAATCCACCCTCCCTAACTGATCCCCACCCAACACTGCAATCCACCCTCCCTGACTGATCCATACCCAACATTGCAATCTCCCCCTCACTGACTGATCCCGACCCAACATTGCAATCTCTCCCTCTCTGACTGATCCCTATTCAGCACTGCAATCTCTCCCTCCCTGACTGATCCCTGCCCAGCACTACACTCACCCCTTTCCCTGACTGATCACTACCCAACATTGTAATCTACCCGTCCCTGACTGATTCCTAGCCAACACTGCAATCTCCCACTCCCTGACTGATCCCTACCAACACTGCACTCACCCCATTCCTTGACTGATCCCTTCCCAACACTGCAATCTCCCCCTCCCTGACTAATCCCTACCAACACTGCACTCACCCCGTCCCTGACCGATCCCTCCACAACAGTGCAATCTCCCCCTCCCTGACTGATCCCCAGCCAACACTGCAATCTCCCCCACCCTGGCTGATTCCTATCCAACTCTCTAATCTCACCCTCACTGACTGATCTCTATCCAACTCTGCAATCTTCCCCTCCCCTGACTGATCCCTCCCGAACACGACAATCTCCCCCTCCCTTACAGTTCCCTTCCGAACACTGCAATCTCCCCCTCATTGACTATTCCCTATCCAACACAGCAATCACCCCCTCCCTGAGTGAACCCCAGCCAACACTGCAATCCCCCCTCCCTGATTGATTCCTAGACAACACTGCAATCTCCCCCTCCCTGACTGATCCCAACGCAAGACTGCACACACGCCCTCCCTGACTGATCCCTACCCAACCCAGCAATCGCCCCCTCCCTAACTGAGCCCTCCCCAACACTGCAATCCCCCCTCCCTAACTGATCCCCACCAAACACTGCAATCCCCCCTCCCTGACTGATCCCTACCCAACAATGCAATCTCTCCCTCTCTGACGGATCCCTATTCAGCACTGCAATCTCTCCCTCCCTGACTGATCCCTGCCCAGCACTGCACTCACCCCTCTCCCTGACTGATCACTACCCAACACTGCAATCGCCCCCTCCCTAACTGAGCCCTCCCCAACACTGCAATCCCCCCTCCCTAACTGATCCCCACCCAACACTGCAATCCACCCTCCCTGACTGATCCATACCCAACACTGCAATCTCCCCCTCACTGACTGATCCCTACCCAACAATGCAATCTCTCCCTCTCTGACTGATCCCTATTCAGCACTGCAATCTCTCCCTCCCTGACTGATCCCTGCCCAGCACTGCACTCACCCCTTTCCCTGACTGATCACTACCCAACACTGCAATCTACCCGTCCCTGACTGATTCCTAGCCAACACTGCAATCTCCCCCTCCCTGACTGATCCCTACCAACACTGCACTCACCCCATTCCCTGACTGATCACTACCCAACACTGCAATCTCCCACTCCCTGACTAATCCCTACCAACACTGCACTCACCCCGTCCCTGACCGATCCCTCCACAACAGTGCAATCTCCCCCTCCCTGACTGATCCCCAGCCAACACTGCAATCTCCCCCACCCTGGCTGATTCCTAACCAACTCTCTAATCTCACCCTCACTGACTGATCTCTATCCAACTCTGCAATCTTCCCCTCCCCTGACTGATCCCTCCCGAACACGACAATCTCCCCCTCCCTTACAGTTCCCTACCGAACACTGCAATCACCCCCTCATTGACTATTCCCTATCCAACAATGCACTCACCACCTCCCTGACTGATCCCTCCCCAACACTGCAATCTCCCCCTCCCTGACTGATCCCTACCCATCACTGCAATCTCACCCTCCGTGACTGATCCCTACTCAACACTGTAATCACCCCCTCCCTGACTGATCCTTCCCCAACACTGCAATCCACCCTCCCTGACTGATCCCAACCCAACACTGCAATCTCCCCCTTTCTCTCAGATACCTACTCAACACTGTAATCTCTCCCTCCCTGATTGATTCCTACCCAACACTGCAATCTCCCCCTCCCTGAGTGATCCCTACCCAAGAATGCACTCAACCCCTCCCTGACAGATCCTTCCCCAACACTTCATTCACCCCCTCCCTGATTGATCCCTCTCCAACACAGCAATCATCCCCTCCCTGACTGATCCCTACACAACACTGCAATCCCCCCTCCCTGATTGATTCTTATGCAAGACTGCGAACACGCCCTCCCTGACTGATCCCTAAGCAACACTGCACTCACCCCATTCCCTGACTGATCCCGACCCAACGCTGCAATCACCCCCCTCCCTGACTAATCACTACCCAACAATCCAATCTCACCCTCCCTGACTGAACCCGACAAAACACTGCACTCACACCCTCCCTGATTGATCCCTGCCCAACACTACATTCTCCCCCTTCCGGACTGATCACTACCCAACACTGTAATCCCCCCTCCCTGACTGATCCCTACACAACACTGCACTCACGCCCTCCCTGCCAGTTCCCTACCCAACACAGCAATCTCCCCCTCCCTGAATGATCCCAACCCAGCACTGCAATCTCCCCCTACCTGACAGTTCCCTACCCAAGATTGCACTCACCCCCTCCCTGAATGATCTTTCCCCGACACTGCACTCAGCCCCTCCCTGACTAATCCCTACCCAACACAGCAATCACCCCCTCCCTGACTGATCCCAAGACAACACTGCAATCCCCCCTCCCTGATTGATTCCTGGACAACACTGCAATCTCCCCATCCCTGACTGATCCCAACGCAAGACTGCACACACGCCCTCCCTGACTGATTCCTACCCAACCCAGCAATCGCCCCCTCCCTAACTGAGCCCTCCCCAACACTGCAATCCCCCTCCCTCACTGATCCCCACCCAACACTGCAATCCACCCTACCTGACTGATCCATACCCAACACTGCAATTTCCCCCTCACTGACTGATCCCGACCCAACAATGCAATCTCTCCCTATCTGACTGATCCCTATTCAGCACTGCAATCTCTCCCTCCCTGACTGATCCCTGCCCAGCACTGCACTCACCCCTTTCCCTGACTGATCACTACCCAACACTGTAATCACCCCCTCCCTTACTGATCCCTGCCCAACACTGCAATCTCACCCTCACTGTCTGATCCCCACCCAACTCAACAATCTCCCCCTCACTGACTGACCTCTATCCAACTCTGCAATCTCCCCCTCCCCTGACTGATCCCTTCCGAACACTGCAATCTCCCCCTCATTGACTATTCCCTACCCAACACTGCACTCACCACCTCCCTGACGGATCCCTCCCCAACACTGCAATCTCCCCCTCCCTGACTGATCCCCACCCATCACTGCAATCTCACCCTCCCTGACTGATCCCTCCCGAATACTACAATCTCCCCCTCCCTGACATTTCCCTACCGAACTCTGCAATCTCCCCCTCACAGACTAATCCCTATCCAACACTGAAATCTCCCCCTCCCTGAATGATCCCAACGCCACACTGCAATCTCCCCCTACCTGACAGTTCCCTACCCAAGAATGCACTCAACCCCTCCCTGACAGATCCTTCCCTAACACTGCACTCACCCCCTCCCTGACTGATCACTCTCCAACAAAGCAAACACCCCCTCCCTGACTGATCCCTACCCAACACTGTAATCGCCCATACCTGATTGATTCCTACGCAAGACTGCACACGTGCCCTCCCTGACTGATCACTAAGCAACACTGCACTCACCCCATTCCCTGACTGATCCCTACCCAACGCTGCAATCACCCCCCTCCCTGACTAATCACTACCCAACAATCCAATCTCACCCTCCCTGACTGATCCCGACAAAACACTGCACTCACACCATCCCTGATTGATCCCTACCCGAATCTGCACTCACCCACTCCCAGACTGATCCCTGCCCAACACTACAATCTCCCCCTTCCGGACTGATCCCAACCGAACACTGCAATCTCCCCCTCCCTGACTGATCCCTACTCAACACTGCACTCACCCCATTCCCTGACTGATCACTACCCAACACTGCAATCTCCCACTCCCTGACAGTTCCCTACCCAACACTGCAATCTCCCCCTCCCTGACTGATCCCTACCCAACCCTGCAATCGCCCCTCCCTAACTGATCCCTACCCAATACTGCAATCACCCCCTCCCTGACTGATCCCGACCCAACAATGCACTACCTCTCCCTGTCTGATTCCGACCCAACAAAGCAATCACCCCCTCCCTGACTGATCCCTACCCAAAAATGCAATCACCCCCTCCCTGACTGATCCCTACACAACACTGCAATCACCCCTTCCTGACTGATCACTACACAACACTGAAATCTCCCTCTTCCTGACTGATCCCTATCCAACACTGCAATCTCCCAATCCCTGACAGTTCCCTACCCAACACTGCAATCACACCCACCCTGAACGATCCCAAACCCACACTGCAATTTCCCCCTACCGGACTGATCCCTACACAACACTGCAATCTCACCCTCCCTGACTGTTCCCTACCCAACACTACAATCTAACCATCCCTGACTGATCCCTACCCCACACTGCAATTTCCCCCTCCCTGAATGATGCCATCCCAACACTGCATTCTCCCCTTCACTGACTGATCCCTAACCAAACATGTAATCAACCACCCACTGACTGATCCCTAACCAACAATGTAATCATATCCTCCCTCACTGATCCCTACATAACACTCCAACTCCCCCTCCCTGACTGATCGCTGTCCAACACTGCAATCTCCCCCTCCCTGACTGATCCCTACCCAACAATGCAATCTCCCCCTCATTGTCTGATCCCTTCCCAACTCTGCACTTACCCACTCCCTGACTGATCCCTAATCAACACTGCAATCCCCCTCCCTAAATGATCCCTACCCAAATCTGCAATCTCACACTTGCTCTCAGATACCTACTGAAAACTGTAATCTCCCCCTCTCTGACTGAACCCGACCCAACACTGCAATCTCCCCCTACCTGACAGTTCCATAACCAACAATGCAATCCCCCCTGCCTGACTGATCCCTCCCCAACACTGCACTCACCACCTCCCAGACTGATCCCTACCCAACCCTGCAATTGCCCCCTCCACGACTGAACCCTACCCAACACTGCAATCTCCCCCTCCATTACTGATCCCTACCCAACACTGCAATCTCCCCCTCCCTGACTGATCTCTACTCAACACTGCCCTGACCCCATCCCTGACTGATCCCTACCCAACACTGCAATCTACCCCCTCACTGACTGATCCCTACCCAACAATCCAATGTCATCCTCCCTGACTGATCCGGACACAGCACTGCACTCACCCCCTCCCTGACTGATCCCTACCCAAAACTGCAATCTCGACCCTCCCTCACTGATCCCTCCCCAACACTGCACTCACACCGTCCCTGATTGATCTCTACCCAACACTGCAATCTCCCCCTCCATGACTGATCCCTACACAACACTGAAATCTCCCTCTTCCTGACTGATCACTTCACAACATTGCAATCTCCCCCTCACTGACTGATCGCTACCCAACATTGCAACCTCCCCCTCCCTGACTGATCCCTAACCAACACTGAATTTTCCCTCTCCTGGACAGATCCCTCCCGAACACGGCAATCTCCCGCTCCCTGATTGGTCCCTACTCAACACTGCAATCCCCCCTCACTGAATGATCCCTAACCAACACTGGAATATCCCCCTCCCTGACTGATCCATCCCCAACAAAGCAAACACCCCATCCCTGACTGATCCCTACCCAATACTGCAATCACCCCTCCCTGACTGATCACTACACAACATTGAAATCTCCCTCTCCCTGACTGATCCCTACCCAATACTGCAATCCCCCCTCCCTTAATGATCCCTACCAAACACTGCAATAACCCCTCCCTGTCTGAACCCTCCCCAACACTGCCATCCCCCCTCCCTGACTGATCCCTTCTCAACACTGCAATCTCCCCCTCCCTGACTGATCCCTACCCAACACTGCAATCTCCCCCTCTCTGACTGATCCCTACCCAACACTTCAGTCTCCCCCTCCCTGACTGATCCCTACCCAACACTGCAATCTCCCCCTCCCTGACTGATCCCTACCCAACACTGCAATCTCCCCCTCCCTGACTGATCCCTTCCCAACTCTGCACTCACCCAATCGCTGACTGATGCCTACCCAACACTGCAATCTCCTCCTCCCTGACTGATCCCAAACCAACGCTGCACTCACCCCCTCCCTGCATGATCTCTCCACAACACTGCACTCAACCCCTCCCTGACTGATCCCTACCCAGCACTGCATCCACCCCCTCCCTGACTGATCCCTACCCAACACTGCAATCCCCCCTCCCTGACTGATCCCTACCCAACACTGCAATCTCCCCCTCCCTGACTGATCCCTTCCCAACTCTGCAATCACCCCCTCCCTGACTGATCCCAACCCAACTCTGCAATCTCCCCCTACCTGACATTTCCCGACCCAACAATGCAATCCCCCCTCCCTGACCGATCCCTACCCAACAATGCACTCACCGCTTCCTTGACTGATCCCTCCCCAACACTGCACTCACCCCCTCCCTGACTTATCCCTACCCAACACAGCAATCACCCCCTCCCTGACTTATCCCTACCCAACACTGCAATCTCCCCCTCCCTGTCTGTCCCCGACACTAGACTGCACTCACGCCCTCCCTGACTGATCCCTAACCAACACTGCACTCACCCCATTCCCTGACTGATCCCTACCCAACACTACAATCTCCCCCCTCCCTGACTAATCCCTACCCAACAATCCAATCTCAAACTCCCTGACTGATCCGGACACAACACTGCACTCACACGTTCCCTGATTGATCCCGACACCAATCTGCACTCACCCCCTCCCAGACTGATCCCTGCCCAACACTGCAAGTGCCCCATCCACGAATGATCCCTTCCCAACACTGCAATCCCCCCTCCCTGACTGATCCCAACCGAACACTGCAATCTCCCCCTCCCTGACTGATCCCTACTCAACACTGCACTCACCCCATCCCTGACTGATTCCGACCCAACACTGCAATATACGCCCTCACTGAATGATCCCTACCCAACAATCCAATGTCACCCTCCCTGACTGATCCGGGCACAACACTGCAATCACCCCCTCCCCGACTGATCCCCTACCCAACACTGCAATGTCCCGCTCCCTGACTGATCCCTACCCAACACTGCAATCTGGACCCTCCATGACTGATCCCTATCCAACACTGCAATCTCCCCCTCCCTGACTGATCCCTACCCAGCACTGCAATAACCCCCTCCCTGACTGATCCCTTCCAACACTGCAATCTCCCGCTCCATGACGGATCCCGACACAACACTGCAATCACCCCTCCCTGACTGATCACTACACAACACTGAAATCTCCCTCTTCCTGACTGATCACTTCACAACATTGCAATCTCCCCCTCACTGACTGATCCCTTCCCAACTCTGCAAACACCCCCTCCCTGACTGATCGCAACCCAACACTGCAATCTCCCCCTACCTGACTGATGCCTACCCAACATTGAAATCTCCTCCTCCCTGACTGATCCCAACCCAACGCTGCACTCACCCCCTCCCTGCATGATCTCTCCACAACACTGCACTCAACCCCTCCCTGACTGATCCCAACCCAACGCTGCACTCAACCCCTCCCTGCAGGATCTCTCCACAACACTGCACTCAACCCCTCCCTGACTGATCCCTACCCAACACTGCATCCACCCCCTCCCTGACTGATACCTACCCAACACTGCAATCCCCCCTCCCTGACTGATCCTTACCCAACACTGCAATCCCCGCTCCCTGAATGATTCCTACCCAACACTGCAATCCCCCCTCCCTCAATGATCCCTACCCAAATCTGCAATCTCACCCTTCCTCTCAGATACCTACTGAACACTGTAATCTCCCCCTCACTGTTTGGTCCCTATCCAACACTGCAATCTCCCCCTCCCTGAATGATCCCAACGCCACACTGAAATCTCCCCCTACCTGACAGTTCCCTACCCAAGAATGCACTCAACCACTCCCTGACAGATCCTTCCCCAACACTGCACTCACCCCCTCCCTGACTGATCCCTCTCCAACAAAGGAAACACCCCCTCCCTGACTGATCCCTACCCAACACTGTAATCACCCCTACCTGATTGATTCCTACGCAAGACTGCACACGTGCCCTCCATGACTGATCCCTAAACAACACTGCACTCACCCCATTCCCTGACTGATCCATACCCAACGCTGCAATCACCCCCCTCCCTGACTAATCACTACCCAACAATCCAATCTCACCCTCCCTGACTGATCCCGACAAAACACTGCACTCACACCCTCCCTGAATGATCCCGACCCGAATCTGCACTCACCCACTCCCAGACTGATCCCTGCCCAACACTGCAATCTCCCCCTTCCGGACTGATCCTAACCGAACACTGCAATCTCCCCCTCCCTGATTGATCCCTACACAACACTGCACTCACGCCCTCCCTGCCAGTTCCGTACCCAACACTGCAATCTCCCCCTCCCTGACTGATCCCTACTCAACACTGCACTCACCCCATCCCTGCTGATCCCTACCCAACACTGCAATCTCCCCCTCCCTGACTGATCCCTACCCAGCACTGCAATAACCCCCTCCCTGACTGATCCCTTCCAACACTGCAATCTCCCGCTCCATGACGGATCCCGACACAACACGGCAATCACCCCTCCCTGACTGATCACTACACAACACTGAAATCTCCCTCTTCCTGACTGATCACTTCACAACATTGCAATCTCCCCCTCACTGACTGATCCCTACCCAACATTGCAACTTACCCTCCGTGACTGATCCCTACCAACGCTGCACTCACCCCGTCCCTGACTGATTCCTACCCAACACTGCAATCTCCCCCTCCATGCTTGATCCCTCCCCAACACTGCAGTCTCCCCGTCCCTGACTGATCCCTAAGCAACACTGCAATCTCCCCCTCCCTGACTGATCCCTCCCCAACAAAGCAATCACCTCCTCCCTGACTGATCCCTACCCAACACTGCAATCTCCCCCTCCCTGACTGATCCCTACCCAACACTGCCATCACCCCTCCCTGACTCATCACTACACAACATTGAAATCTCCCTCTCCCTGACGGATCCCTACGCAACACTGCAATCCCCCCTCCCTTAATGATCCCTACCGAACACTGCAATGTCCCATCCCTGTCTGATCCCTCCCCAACAATGCCATCCCCCCTGACTGATCCCTCCTCAACACTTCAATCTCCCCCTCCCTGACTGATCCCTAACCAAAACTGCAATCTCCCCCTCCCTGACTGATCCCTACCCAACAATGCAATCCCCTTTCCCTGACTGTTCCCTACCCAACACTGCAAACTCCCCCTCCATGACTGATCCCAACCAAACACTGCACTCACCCAATCCCTGACTGATGCCTACACAACACTGCAATCTCCTCCTCCCTGACTGATCCCAACCCAACACTGCAATCTCCTGCTCCCTGACTGATCCTTCCACAACACTGCAATATACCCCATTCCCTGACTGATCCCTATCGAACACTGTAATCACTCCCTCCCTGACTGATCGCTATCCAACACGGCAATCTCCCCCACCCAGACTGATCCCACCCCAACACTACAATATTCCCCTCCCTGACTGATCCCTATCCAACACTGCAATCTCCCCCTCACTGAGTGATCCCTCACTAACACTGCAATCTCCACATCCCTGACTGATCCCTATCCAACACTGCAATCTCCCCCTCCCTGACTGATCCATACCCAACACTGCAATCTCCCAATCCCTGACTGATCCCAACCCAACAATGCAATCTCCTCCTCCCTGACCG
This sequence comes from Chiloscyllium punctatum, assembly GCF_047496795.1. Lineage (NCBI taxonomy): Eukaryota > Metazoa > Chordata > Chondrichthyes > Orectolobiformes > Hemiscylliidae > Chiloscyllium > Chiloscyllium punctatum. Next base: position 39,687,301 of record NC_092771.1, on the reverse strand, counting down.
ATCCCTACACAACACTGCAATATATCCCATTCCCTGACTGATCCCTATCCAACACTCCAATCTCCCCCTCCCTGACTGATCCCGACCCAACTCTGCAATCTCCCCCTCCCTGACTGATAACTAACCAACACTGCAATCTCACCCTTGCTCACAGATACCTACTGAACACTGTAATCTCCCCCTCCCTGACTGAACCCGACCCAACACTGCAATCTCCCCTTAACTGACAGTTCCATAACCAACAATGCAATCCCCCCTCCCTGACTGATCCCTCCCCAACACTGCACTCAACACCTCCCAGACTGATCCCTACCCAACACTGCAATTGCCCCCTCCACGACTGATCCCTACCCAACACTGCAATCTCCCCCTCCATTACTGATCCCTACCCAACACTGCAATCTCCCCCTCCCTGACTGATCCCTACTCAACACTGCCCTGACCCCATCCCTGACTGATCCCTACCCAACACTGCAATCTACCCCCTCACTGACTGATCCCTACCCAACATTGCAACCTCCCCCTCCCTGACTGATCCCTAACCAACACTGAATTTTCCCTCACCCGGACAGATCCCTCCCTAACACGGCAATCTCCCCCTCCCTGATTGATCCCTACTCAACACTGCATTCCCCCCTCACTGAATGATCCCTAACCAACACTGGAAAATCCCCCTCCCTGTCTGATCCCTCCCCAACACTGCCATCCCCCCACCCTTGCTGGTCACTATTCAACACTACAATCACCCCTCCCTGACTGATTCCTACCCAACACTGCAATCTCCCCCGCCCTGACTGATCCCTCCCCAACAAAGCAATCACCCCCTCCCTGACTGATCCCTACCCAACACTGCAATCACCCCTCCCTGACTAATCACTACACAACATTGAAATCTCCCTCTCCCTGACTGATCCTTACCCAACACTGCAATCCCCCCTCCCTAATGATCCCTACCGAACACTGCAATATCCCCTCCCTGTCTGAACCCTCCCCAACACTGCAATCACCCCCTCCGTGACTGATCCCTACCCAACACTGCAATCTCCCCCTCCCTGACTGATCCCTACCCAACACTGCAATTTCCCCCTCCCTGACTGATCCCTTCACAACTCTGCAATCACCCCCTCCCTGACTGATCCAAACCCAACACTGCAATCTCCCCTTAACTGACAGTTCCATAACCAACAATGCAATCCCCCCTCCCTGACTGATCCCAACACAACACTGCACTCACCCAATCCCTGACTGATGCCTACCCAACACTGCAATCTCCCCCTACCTGACAGTTCCCTAACCAACAATGCAATCCCCCCTCCCTGACCGATCCCTACACAACACTGCACTCACCCCCTCCCTGACTTATCCCTACCCAACACAGCAATCACCCCCTCCCTGACTTATCCCTACCCAACACTGCAATCTCCCCCTCCCTGTCTGTCCCCGACACGAGACTGCACTCACGCCCTCCCTGACTGATCCCTAACCAACACTGCACTCAACCCATTCCCTGACTGATCCCTACCCAACACTACAATCTCCCCCCTCCCTGACTAATCCCTACCCAACAATCCAATCTCAAACTCCCTGACTGATCCGGACACAACACTGCACTCACACGCTCCCTGATTGATCCCTACACCAATCTGCACTCACCCCCTCCCAGACTGATCCCTACCCAACACTGCAATTGCCCCCACGACGACTGATCCCTACCCAACACTGCAATCCCCCCTCCATGACTGATCCCAACCCAACACTGCACTCACCCAATCCCTGACTGATGTCTACCCAACACTGCAATCTCCTCCTCCCTGACTGATCCCAACCCAACACTGCAATCTCCTCCTCCCTGACTGATCCTTCCACAACACTGCAATAAACCCCATTCCCTGAATGATCCCTATCGAACACTGTAATCACTCCCTCCCTGACTGATCGCTATCCAACACGGCAATCTCCCCCACCCAGACTGATCCCACCCCAACACTACAATATCCCCCTCTCTGACTGATCCCTCCCCAACACTGCAATCTCCCCCTCCCTGAATAATCCCTTCCCAACACTGCACTCAGTTCCTCCCAAACTGATCCCGAATCAACACTGAAGTCCCCCTCTACCTGACTGATCACTTCACAACATTACAATATTCCCCTCCCTGACAGTTCCCTAACCAACAATGCAATCCCCCCTCCCTGACCGATCCCTCCCCAACACTGCACTCACCCCCTCCCTGACTGATCCCTATCCAACACTGCAATCTCCCCTCCCTGACTGATCCATACCCAACACTGCAATCTCCCAATCCCTGACTGATCCCAACCCAACAATGCAATCTCCTGCTCCCTGACCGATCCCTACACAACACTGCAATATATCCCATTCCCTGACTGATCCCTATCCAACACTCCAATCTCCCCCTCCCTGACTGATCCCGACCCAACTCTGCAATCTCCCCCTCCCTGACTGATAACTTACCAACACTGCAATCTCACCCTTGCTCACAGATACCTACTGAACACTGTAATCTCCCCCTCCCTGACTGAACCCGACCCAACACTGCAATCTCCCCTTAACTGACAGTTCCATAACCAACAATGCAATCCCCCCTCCCTGACTGATCCCTCCCCAACACTGCACTCAACACCTCCCAGACTGATCCCTACCCAACACTGCAATTGCCCCCTCCACGACTGATCCCTACCCAACACTGCAATCTCCCCCTCCATTACTGATCCCTACCCAACACTGCAATCTCCCCCTCCCTGACTGATCCCTACTCAACACTGCCCTGACCCCATCCCTGACTGATCCCTACCCAACACTGCAATCTACCCCCTCACTGACTGATCCCTACCCAACATTGCAAACTCCCCCTCCCTGACTGATCCCTAACCAACACTGAATTTTCCCTCACCCGGACAGATCCCTCCCTAACACGGCAATCTCCCCCTCCCTGATTGATCCCTACTCAACACTGCATTCCCCCCTCACTGAATGATCCCTAACCAACACTGGAAAATCCCCCTCCCTGTCTGATCCCTCCCCAACACTGCCATCCCCCCACCCTTGCTGGTCACTATTCAACACTACAATCACCCCTCCCTGACTGATTCCTACCCAACACTGCAATCTCCCCCGCCCTGACTGATCCCTCCCCAACAAAGCAATCACCCCCTCCCTGACTGATCCCTACCCAACACTGCAATCACCCCTCCCTGACTAATCACTACACAACATTGAAATCTCCCTCTCCCTGACTGATCCTTACCCAACACTGCAATCCCCCCTCCCTAATGATCCCTACCGAACACTGCAATATCCCCTCCCTGTCTGAACCCTCCCCAACACTGCAATCACCCCCTCCGTGACTGATCCCTACCCAACACTGCAATCTCCCCCTCCCTGACTGATCCCTACCCAACACTGCAATTTCCCCCTCCCTGACTGATCCCTTCACAACTCTGCAATCACCCCCTCCCTGACTGATCCAAACCCAACACTGCAATCTCCCCCGACCTGACTGATCCCTACCCAACACTGCAATCTCCCCCTCCATGACTGATCCCAACACAACACTGCACTCACCCAATCCCTGACTGATGCCTACCCAACACTGCAATCTCCCCCTACCTGACAGTTCCCTAACCAACAATGCAATCCCCCCCCCTGACCGATCCCTCCCCAACACTGCACTCACCCCCTCCCTGACTTATCCCTACCCAACACAGCAATCACCCCCTCCCTGACTTATCCCTACCCAACACTGCAATCTCCCCCTCCCTGTCTGTCCCCGACACGAGACTGCACTCACGCCCTCCCTGACTGATCCCTAACCAACACTGCACTCAACCCATTCCCTGACTGATCCCTACCCAACACTACAATCTCCCCCCTCCCTGACTAATCCCTACCCAACAATCCAATCTCAAAGTCCCTGACTGATCCGGACACAACACTGCACTCACACGCTCCCTGATTGATCTCTACACCAATCTGCACTCACCCCCTCCCAGACTGATCCCTACCCAACACTGCAATTGCCCCCACGACGACTGATCCCTACCCAACACTGCAATCCCCCCTCCATGACTGATCCCAACCCAACACTGCACTCACCCAATCCCTGACTGATGTCTACCCAACACTGCAATCTCCTCCTCCCTGACTGATCCCAACCCAACACTGCAATCTCCTCCTCCCTGACTGATCCTTCCACAACACTGCAATATACCCCATTCCCTGAATGATCCCTATCGAACACTGTAATCACTCCCTCCCTGACTGATCCCTACCCAACAATGCACTATCCCTCCCTGTCTGATCCCGACCCAACAAAGCAATCATCCCCTCCCTGACTGATCCCTACCCAACACTGCAATCACCCCCTCCCTGACTGATCCCTAACCAACACTGCAAACACCCCCTCCCTGACTGATCCCTACACAACCCAGCAATCGCCCCCTTCCTAACTGAGCCCTACCCAATACTGCACTACCCCTCCCTGTCTGATCCCGACCCAATAAAGCAATCACCCCCTCCCTGACTGATCCCTACCCAACACTGCAATCACCCCCTCCCTGACTGATCCCTAACCAACACTGCAAACACCCCCTCCCTGACTGATCCCTACACAACCCAGCAATCGCCCCCTTCCTAACTGAGCCCTACCCAATACTGCACTACACCTCCCTGATTGATCCCGACCCGAATCCGCACTCACCCACTCCCTGACTGATCCCTACCCAACACTGCAATCTCCCCCTTTTGGACTGATCTCTACCCAACACTGCAATCCCCCCTCCCTGACTGATCCCAACCGAACACTGCAATCTCACCTTCCCTGACTGATTCCTACCCAACCCTGCAATCTCCCCTTCCCTGACTGATCCCTACCCAACCCTGCAATCGCCCCCTCCCTATCTGATCCCTACCCAATACTGCAATCACCCCCTCCCTGACTGATCCCTACCCAACAATGCACTATCCCTCCCTGTCTGATCCCGACCCAACAAAGCAATCATCCCCTCCCTGACTGATCCCTACCCAACACTGCAATCACCCCCTCCCTGACTGATCCCTAACCAACACTGCAAACACCCCCTCCCTGACTGATCCCTACACAACCCAGCAATCGCCCCCTTCCTAACTGAGCCCTACCCAATACTGCACTACCCCTCCCTGTCTGATCCCGACCCAATAAAGCAATCACCCCCTCCCTACCTGATCCCTACCCAAAAATGCAATCACCACCTCCCTGACTGATCGCTACCCAACACTGCAATTCCCCCCTCCCTGACTGATCCCGATCCAACAATGCAATCTCCCTTCCCTGGCTGATCCCTACCCAACACTGCACTCGCCCCTCCCTGACTGATTCCGACCCAACACTGCACTCACACCCTCCCTGACTGATCCCTAACCAACACTGCACTCACCCCCTCCCTGACTGATCCCTAACCAAAAATGCAATCTCCCCCTCCCTGACTGATCCCTACCCAACTCTGCACTTAACCCCTCCAAGACTGATCCCTACCCAACAATGCAGTCTCCCCGTCACTGTCTGATCCCTTCCCAACTCTGCACTTCCCCACTCCCTGACTGATTCCTACCCAACAATGCAATCACCCCCTCCCTGACTGATCCCTACCCAACACTGCAATCACCCCTCCCTGACTGATCACTACACAAGAATGCAAGCTCCCCCTCCCTGACTGATCCCTACCCAACGCTGCACTCACCCCCTCCCTGCATGATCTCTCCACAACACTGCATCCACCCCGTCCCTGACTGATCCTTACCCAACACTGCAATCCCCCCTCCCTGACTGATCCTTACCCAACACTGCAATCCCCGCTCCCTGAATGATTCCTACCCAAGACTGCAATCCCCCCTCCCTCAATGATCCCTACCCAAATCTGCAATCTCACCCTTCCTCTCAGATACCGACTGAACACTGTAATCTCCCCCTCCCGGACTGAACCCTACCGAACACTGCAATCTCCCCCGACCTGACAGTCCTTACCAAAAAATGCAATCCCCCCTCCATGACCGATCACTACACAACAATGCACTCACCCCCTCCCTGACTGATCCCTCCCCAACACTGCACTCACCCCCTCCCTGACTGATCCCTACCCAACACAGCAATCACCCCCTACCTGACTGATCCCTACCCAACACTGCAATATCCCCCCTCGCTGACTAATCCCGACCCAACAATCCAATCTCAACCTCCCTGACTGATCCCGACACAACACTGCACTCACAGGCTCCCTGATTGATCCCTACACCAATCTGCACTCACCCCCTCCCAGACTGTTCCCTACCCAACACTGCAATTGCCCCCTCCACGACTGATCCCTACCCAACACTGCAATCTCCCCCTCCCTGACTGATCCCTACCCAACACTGCAATCCCCCCTCCCTGACTGACCCCAACAGAACACTGCAATTTCCCCTCCCTGACTGATCCCTCCTCAACACTGCCCTCACCCCATCCCTGACTGATCACTACCCAACACTGCAATCTACCCCCTCACTGACTGATCCCTACCCAACAATCGAATCTCACCCTCCCTGACTGATCCAGCACAACACTGCACTCACCCCGTCCCCGACTGATCCCTACCCAACACTGCAATCTCCCCCTCCCTGACTGATCCCTACCCAACACTGCATTCTCCCCCTCCCTGACTTATCCCTACCCAACACTGCAATCACCCCGTCCCTGAAAGATCCCTACCCAACACTGCAATCTCCCCCTCCATGACTGATCCCTACACAACACTGCAATCACCCCTCCCTGACTGATCACTACAGAACACTGAAATCTCCCTCTTCCTCATTGATCACTTCACAACATTGCAATCTCCCCCTCCCTGACTGATCCCTAACCAACACTGCAATCCCCCCTCACTGAATGATCCCTAACCAACACTGGAATATCCCACCCCCGTCTGATCCCTCCCCAACACTGCCATCCCCGCCCCCCCGTCTGGTCTCTACCCAACACTACAAACAACCCCTCCCTGACTGATTCCTACCAAACACTACAATCACCCCCTCCCTGACTGATTCCTACCCAACACTGCAATCACACCCTCCCTGTCTGATCCCGACCCAAAACTGAAATCTCCCTCTCCCTGACTGACCACTTCACAACATTGCAATCTGCCCCTCACTGACTGATCCCTACACAACATTGCAATCTCCTCCTCCCTGACTGATCCCTACCCAACACTGCAATCACCCCCTCCCTGACTAATCCCTGCCCCAAACTGCAATCTCTCCCTCTCTGACTGTTCCCTACCCATCTCTGCACTGACCCACTCCCACACTGATCCCTACCCAACAATGCAATCATCCCCTCCCTGACTGATCCCCGCCCAACACAGCAATCACCCCCTCCCTGACTGATCCCGAAGCAAAACTGCAATCTCTCCCTCTCTGACTGATCCCTACCCAACTCTGCACTCACGCCCTCCATGTCTGATCCCAAACCCAACACTGCAATCACCCTCTCACTGACTGATCCCTACCCAACACTGCAATCACCCCTCCCTGACTGATCACTTCACAACATTGAAATCTCCCTCTCCCTGACTGATCCCTACCCAACACTGCAATCTCCCCCACCCTGACTGATCCCTACCCAACTCTGCAATCACCCCTTCCTTGACTGATGCCGACCCAACACTGCAATCTCCCCCTCCCTGACTGACCCCTACCCAACACTGCAATCTCCCCCTCCCTGACTGATCCCTACCCAACTCTGCAATCACCCCTTCCTTGACTGATGCCGACCCAACACTGCAATCTCCCCCTCCCTGACTGATCCCTACCCAACACTGCAATCTCCCCGTCCCTGACTGATTCCTACACAAAACTGCAATCACCCCCTCACTGTCTGATCCCAACCCAACACTGCAATCTCCCCCCTCCCTGTCTGATCCCTAACCAACACTGATTTCTCCCTCTCCCTGACTGATCCCTCCCTAACACGGCAATCACCCCCTCCCTGACTGATCCCTACACAACACTGCAATCTCCCCCTCACTGACTGATTCCTACAGAACACGGCAATCACCTCCTCCCTGTCTTATCCCGACCCAACAAAGCAATCACACCCTCCCTGACAGATCCCTACACAACACTGAAATCTCCCTCTTCCTGACTGATCGCTCCCTCCCTGATTGAGCCCTACCCAACACTGCAATGCCACTCCCTGAATGATCCCTGCCCAACACTGCAATCTCCCCCTTCCTCTCAGATACCTACTCAACACTGCAATCTCCCCCTCCCTGACTGATCCCTACATAACACTGCAACCTCCCCCTCCCTGACTGATCCCGAACCAACACTGAAGTCTCCCTCTCCCTGACTGATCGCTGCCTAACACGGCAATCTCCCCATCCCAGACTGATCCCGAACTAACTCTGCACTCGCCCCGCCCTGACGGATCCCTACCCAACACTGCAATCACCCGCTCCCTGACTGATCCCTACGCAACAATGCACTCACCCACTCCCTGACGCATCCCGACCCAAAACTGCAATCTCCCCCTCCCTGACTGATCCCGACGCAACTCTGCAATCACTCCCTCCCTGAATGATCCCTAGCCAACACTGCAATCTCTACATCCCGGACTGATCCCTGCGCAACACTGCAATCACATCCTCGCTGTCTGATCCCGACGCAACACTGAAATCTCCCTCTCCCTGACTGATCACTTCACAACATTGCAATCTCCCCCTCACTGACTGATCCCTACACAACATTGCAATCTCCCCCTCCCTGACTGATCCCTACCCATCACAACCATCTCCCTCTCCCAGACTGATCCCGCACGAACACTGCACTCGCACCTCCCTGACTAATCCCGACCCAACACTGCAATTATTCCCTCCCTGACTGATCATTACCCAAAACTGCAATCTCTCCCTCTCTGACTGATCCCTACCCATCTCTGCACTCACCCACTCCCACACAGATCCCTACCCAACAATGCACTCACCCCCTCCCGGACTGAGCCCCACCCAACAAAGCAATCACCCCCTCTCTGACTGATCCCGAAGCAACACTGCAATCTCTCCCTCTCTGACTGATCCCTGCACAACTCTGCACTCACGCCCTCCATGTCTGAAACCCAAACCCAACACTGCACTCACCCCATTCCCTGACTGATCCCTCCCCAACACTGCAATCTCTCCCCTCCCTGACTGATCCCTACCCAACTCTGCATTCACGCCCTCCATGTCTGAAACCCAAACCCAACACTGCAATCACCCCCTCCCTGACTGATCCCTCCCCAACACTGCAATCTCCCCCTCGCTGACTGATCCCTGCACAACACTGCAATCACCCCTTCCTGACTGATCACGACACAACTGTGAAATCTCCCTCACCCTGACTGATCACTTCACAACATTGCAATCTCCCCATCACTGACTGATCCCTACCCAACATCGCAACCTCCCCCTCACTGACTGATCCCTAACCAACACTGAAATCTCCCTCTCGCTGACTGATCCCTCCCTAACACGGCAATCTCCCATTCACCGACTGATCCTTACCCAACACTGCAATCCCCGCTCCCTGAATGATCCCTCCCCAACAATGCAAATCCCCCCTGCCTGACTGATCCCTACCCAACACTGCAATCTCCCCCTCCCTGACTGATCCCTACCCAACACTGCAATCTCCCCCTCCCTGACTGATCCCTACACAACACTGCAATCACGCCCTCCAAGTCTGATCCCGACCCAACAAAGCAATCACCCCCTCCCTGACTGATCCCTACACAACACAGAAATCTCCCTCTTCCTGACTGATCACTTCACAACATTGCAATCTCCCGCTCACTAACTGATCCCGACCCAACATAGCAACCTCCCCCTCCCTGACTGATCCCTAACCAACACTGAATTCTCCCTCTCCCGGACTGATCCCTCCCTAACACGGCAATCTCCCCCTCCCTGATTGATCCCTACCCAACACTGCAATTCCCCCTCACTGAATGATCCCTAACCAACACTGGAATATCCAACCCCCCGTCTGATCCCTCCCCAACACTGCCATCCCCGCCCCCCCGTCTGGTCACTACCCAACACTATAATCAACCCCTCCCTGACTGATTCCTACCAAACACTACAATCACCCCCTCCCTGACTGATTCCGACCCAACACTGCAATCACACCCTCCCTGTCTGATCCCGACCCAAAACTGAAATCTCCCTCTCCCTGACTGACCACTTCACAACATTGCAATCTGCCCCTCACTGACTGATCCCTACACAACATTGCAATCTCCTCCTCCCTGACTGATCCCTAACCAACACAACAATCTCCCTCTCCCAGACTGATCCCTACTGAACACTGCACTCGCCCCTCACTGACTGATCCCTACACAACATTGCAATCTCCTCCTCCCTGACTGATCCCCGCCCAACACTCCACTCACCCCATTCCCTGACTGATCCCTCCCCAACACTGCAATCTCCCCCTCCCTGACTGATCCCTACACAACATTGCAATCTCACCCCCCCTGACTGATCCCTACCCAACACTGCAATCTCTTCCTCCCTGACTGATCCCTAAGCAACAGTGCAATCTCCCCCTCCCAGACTGATCCCTACCCATCAAAGCAATCACCCCCTCCCTGACTGATCCCTACCCAACACTGCAATCACCCCCTCACTGACTGATCCCTACCCAACACTGCAATCACCCCTCCCTGACTGATCACGACACAACATTGAAATCTCCCTCTCCCTGACTGATCCCTACCCAACACTGCAATCCCCACTCCCTTAAAGATCCGTACCGAACACTGCAATATCCCCTCCCTGTCTGATCCCTCCCCAACACGGCCATACCCCCTCCCTGACTGATCCCTTCTCAACACTGCAATCTCCACCTCCCTGACTGATCCCTCCCCAACACTGCAATCTCCCCCTCCCTGACTGACCCCTACCCAACACTGCAATCTCCCCCTCCCTGACTGATCCCTACCCAACTCTGCAATCACCCCTTCCTTGACTGATCCCAACCCAACACTACAATCTCCCCCTACCTGACAGTTCCCTATCCAACAATGCAATCCCACTTCCCTGACTGATCCCGACCCAACACTGCAATCTCCCCCTCCATGACTGATCCCAACCCAACACTGCCCTCACCCAATCCCTGACTGATGCCGACCCAACACTGCAATCTCCCCCTCCTTGACTGATCCCTACCCAACACTGCAATCTCCCCGTCCCTGACTGATTCCTACACAAAACTGCAATCACCCCCTCACTGTCTGATCCCAACCCAACACTGCAATCTCCCCCCTCCCTGTCTGATCCCTAACCAACACTGATTTCTCCCTCTCCCTGACTGATCCCTCCCTAACACGGCAATCACCCCCTCCCTGACTGATCCCTACACAACACTGCAATCTCCCCCTCACTCACTGATTCCTACAGAACACGGCAATCACCTCCTCCCTGTCTGATCCCGACCCAACAAAGCAATCACACCCTCCCTGACAGATCCCTACCCGACACTGCCATCTCCCCCTCCCTGACTGATCCCTCCCCAACACTGCAATCACCCCCTCCCTGACTGATCCCTATCCAACACTGCAATCTGCCCCTCCCTGACTGATCCGTACCCAACACTGCAATCTCCCCCTCCCTGACTGATCCCTACACAACACTGCAATCACACCTCCCTGACTGATCACTACACAACATTGAAATCTCCCTCTTCCTGACTGATCGCTCCCTAACACGGCAATCTCCCCCTCCCTGATTGAGCCCTACCCAACACTGCAATCCCACTCCCTGAATGATTCCTGCCCAACACTGCAATCTCCCCCTTCCTCTCAGATACCTGCTCAACACTGCAATCTCCCCCTCCCTGACTGATCCCTACATAACACTGCAACCTCCCCCTCCCTGACTGATCCCGAACCAACACTGAAGTCTCCCTCTCCCTGACTGATCGCTGCCTAACACGGCAATCTCCCCATCCCAGACTGATCCCGAACTAACTCTGCACTCGCCCCGCCCTGACTGATCCCTACCCAACACTGCAATCTCCCCTCACTGACTGATCCCTACCCAACACTGCAATCACCCGCTCCCTGACTGATCCCTACGCAACAATGCACTCACCCACTCCCTGACGTATCCCGACCCAAAACTGCAATCACCCCCTCCCTGACTGATCCCGACGCAACTCTGCAATCACTCCCTCCCTGAATGATCGCTAGCCAACACTGCAATCTCTCCATCCCTGACTGATCCCTGCGCAACACTGCAACCACCCCCTACCTGACAGATCCCAACACAACACTGCACTCACGCCCTCCCTGACTGATTCCTACCCAACACTGCAATCACATCCTCGCTGTCTGATCCCGACGCAACACTGAAATCTCCTTGTCCCTGACTGATCACTTCACAACATTGCAATCTCCCCCTCACTGACTGATCCCTACACAACATTGCAATCTCCCCCTCCCTGACTGATCCCTACCCATCACAACCATCGACCTCTCCCAGACTGATCCCGCCCGAAAACTGCACTCGTCCCTCCCTGACTACTCCCTACCCAACACTGCAATTATTCCCTCCCTGACTGATCATTACCCAAAACTGCAATCTCTCCCTCTCTGACTGATCCCTACCCATCTCTGCACTCACCCACTCCCACACAGATCCCTACCCAACAATGCACTCACCCCCTCCCGGACTGAGCCCCACCCAACAAAGCAATCACCCCCTCTCTGACTGATCCCTCCCCAACACTGCAATCTCTCCCCTCCCTGACTGATCCCTACCCAACTCTGCATTCAAGCCCTCCATGTCTGAAACCCAAACCCAACACTGCACTCACCCCATTCCCTGACTGATCCCTCCCCAACACTGCACTCACCCCCTCCCTGACTGATCCCTACACAACACTGCAATCACGCCCTCCCAGTCTGATCCCGATCCAACACTGCAATCACCCCCTCCTGACTGATCCCTACACAACACAGAAATCTCCCTCTTCCTGACTGATCCCTACCCAACATTGCAACCTCCCCCTCCTTGACTGATCCCAAACCAACACTGAAATCTCCCTCTCCCTGACGGATCCCTCCCGAACACGGCAATCTCCCCTTCCCTGATTGATCCCAACCCAACACTGCAATCCCCCCTCCCTGAATGATCCCAACCAAACACTGCAATATCCCCTCCCTGTCTGATCCCTGCCCAACACTGCCATTCCCCCTCCCTGACTGATCCCTACCCAACACTACAATATCCCCCTCCCTGACTGAACCCTACCCATCATAGCACTCACCCCCTCCCTGACTGATCCCTACCCAACAATCCAATCTCACCCTCCCTGACTGATCCCGACACAACACTGCAATCGCCCCCTCACGAACAGATCCCGACCCAACACTGCAATCTCCCCCTCCCTGACTGGTCCCGACCCAACACTGCAAGCCCCCCTCCCTGACTGATCTCTCCACAACACTGCAATCTCCCCCTCCCTGACTGATCCCGACACAACACTGCACTCACGCCCTCCGTGACAGTTCCCTACCCAGCACTGCAATCTCCCCCTCGCTGACTGTTCTCTGGTCAACACTGCACTCACCCCATCCCTGACTGATCCCTAGCCAACACTGCACTCACTCCCTCCCGACTGATCCCTACCCAACACTGCACTCACCCCCTCCCTGACTGATCCCTACCCAACACAGCAATCAACCCCTCCCTGACTGATCCCTACTCAAAACTGCAATCCCCCCTCCCTGACTGATCCCGATCCAACACTGCAATATTCCCCTCCCTCACTGATCCCGACACAAGATTGCACTCACGCCCTCCTCGACTGATCCCTGCCAAACACTGCAATTACCCCCATCCTGACTAATCCCTACCCAACAATCCAATCTCACCCTCCCTGACTGATCCCGACACAACACTGCACTCACACCCTCCCTGATTGATCCCTACACGAATCTGCGCTCACCCACTCCCAGACTGATCCCTACCCAACACTGCAATCTCCCCCTTCCGGACTGATCACTACCCAACACTGCAATCCCCCCTCCCTGACTAATCCCAACCAAACACTGCAATCTCCCCCTCCTTGACTGATCCCTAAACAACAATGCACTCACCCCATCCCTGACTGATCCCTACCAAACACTGCAATCTCCCCCTCCCTGACTGATCCCCACACAACACCTCAATCACACCCTCCCTGATTGATCCCTACCCGAATCTGCACTCACATTCTGCCTGACCGATCCCGACCGAACACTGCAATCGCCCCTCCCCGACTGATCCCTACCCAACACTGCAATCCCCCCTTTCCTGACTGATCGCAACCGAACACAGCAATCTCCCCGTCACTGACTGAAATCTCCCTCTTCCTGACTGATCACTTCACAACAGTGCAATCTACCACTCACTGACTGATCCCTACCCAACATTGCACCGTCTCCCTCCCTGACTGATCCCAAACCAACACTGAAATCTCCCTCTCCCTGACTGATCCCTCCCTAACACGGCAATCTCCCCCTCCCTGATTGATCCCTACCCAACACTGCAATCCCCCCTCACTGAATGATACCTAACCAACACTGCAATATCCCCCTCCCTGTCTGATCCCTCCCCAACATTGCCATCCCCCCTCCCTGACTGATCCCTACCCAACACTGCACTCGCCCCTCCCTGACTGATGCCTACCCAACACTGCACTTACCCACTCCCTGAATGATCCCTAACCAACACTGCACTCACCCCCTCCCAGACTGATCCCTTCCCAACAATGCAATCTCCCCGTCCCTGACCGATCCCTACCCAACGCTGCACTCACCTACTCCCTGACTGATCCCTACCCAACACTGCAATCCCCACTCCCGAACTGATCCTTACCCAACACTGCAACCCACGCTCCCTGAACGATTTCTACCCAAAACTGCAAACCCCCCACCCTCAATGATCCCTACCCAAATCTGCAATATCACCCTTGCTCTCAGATACGTACTGAACACTGTAATCTCCCCCTCCCTGACTGAACACTACCCAACACTGCAATCTTCCCCTACCTGACAGTTCCCTACCCAACAATGCAATCCCACCTCCCTGACCGATCCCTACCCAACAATACACTCACCCCCTCCTTGACTGATCCCTCCCCAACACTGCACTCACCCCGTCCCTGACTGATCCCTACCCAACACAGCAATCACCCCCTCCCTGACTGATCACTCGCCAACACGGCAATCTCCCCCTCTCTGACTGATCCCTACACAAGACTGCACTCACGCCCTCCCTGACTCATCCCTCACCAACACTGCACTCACCCCATTCCCTGACTGATCCCTACCCAACACTGCAATGTCCACCCTCCCTGACAAATCCCTACACAACAATCCAATCTCAACCTCCCTGACTGATCACGACACAACACTGCAATTGCCAACCTCCACGACTGATCCCTACCCAACACTGCAATCTCCCCCTCCCTGACTGATCCCTACCCAACACTGCAATCCCCCTTCCCTGACTGATCCCAACCAAACACTGCAATCTCCCCCTCCCTGACTGATCCTTTCCAACACTGCAATCTCCCCCTCCATGACTGATCCCTACACAACACTGCAATCACCCCTTCCTGGCTGATCACTACACAACACTGAAATCTCCCTCTTCCTGACTGATCACTTCACAATATTGCAATCTCCCCCTCACTGACTGAACACTACCCAACATTGCAACCTCACCCTCCCTGACTTATCCCTAACCAACACTGAATTCTCTCTCCCTGTCTGATCCCTCCCCAACACTGCCATCACCCCCCTGTCTGGTCACTACCCAACACTGCAATCTCCCCCTCCCCGTCTGACCCCAACCCAAAACTGAAATCTCCCTCTCCCTGACTTACCACTTCACAACATTGCAATCTCCCCCTCACTGACTGATCCCTACACAACATTGCAATCTCCTGCTCCCTGATCCCGACCCAACCTCCCCCTACCTGACAGTTCCCTACCCAACAATGCAATACCCCCTCCCTGACCCATCCCTACCCAATAATGCAATCACCCCCTCCTTGACGGATCCCTCCCCAACACTGCACTCACCCCGTCCCTGACTGATCCCTAACCAACACAACAATCTCCCTCTCCCAGACTGATCCCTACCGAACACTGCACTCGCCCCTCCCTGACTGATCCCTCCCAAACACTGCAATCTCCCCCTCCCTGACTGATCCCTACAAAACATTGCAATCTCACCCCCCCGACTGATCCCTACCCAACACTGCAATCTCTCCCTCCTTGACTGTTCCCTAAGCAACACTGCAATCTCCCCCTCCCTGACTGATCCCTACCCAACAAAGCAATCACCCCCTCCCTGACTGATCCCTACCCAACACTGCAATCACCCCCTCACTGACTGATCCCTACCCAACACTGCAATCACCCCTCCCTGACTGATCCCTACAAAACATTGCAATCTCACCCCCCCGACTGATCCCTACCCAACACTGCAATCTCTCCCTCCTTGACTGTTCCCTAAGCAACACTGCAATCTCCCCCTCCCTGACTGATCCCTACCCAACAAAGCAATCACCCCCTCCCTGACTGATCCCTACCCAACACTGCAATCACCCCTCCCTGACTGATCACTACACAACATTGAAATGTCCCTCTCCCTGACTGATCCCGACACAACACTGCAATCACCCCTCCCTGACTGATCACTACCCAACACTGCAATCACCCCCTCCCTGACTGATCCTACCCAACAATGCACTCACCCCTCCCTGACTTATCCCGACCCAAAAATGCAATCTCCCCCTCCCTGACGGATCCCTATGCATCTCTGCAATCACTCCCTCCCTGACTGATTCCTACCCAACACTGCAATCACATCCTCGCTGTCTGATCCCGACCCAACACTGAAATCTCCCTCTCCCTGACTGATCCCTACCCAGCACAACCATCTCCCTCTCCCAGACTGATCTCTAACGAACACTGCACTCGCCCCTCCCTGACTAATCCCTAGCCAACTCTGCACTCACCCCCTCCCTGACTGATCCCCACCCAACACATCAATCACCCCCTCCCTGACTGATCCCGAAGCAAGACTGCAATCTCTCCCTCTCTGACTGATCCCTACCCAACTCTGCACTCACGCCCTCCATGTCTGATCTCAAATCCAACACTGCACTCACCCCATACCCTGACTGATCCCTCCCCAACACTGCAATCTCTCCCCTCCCTGACCGATCCCTCCACAACACTGCAATCACCCACTCCCTATCTGATCCCGACCCAACACTGCAATCACCCCCTCTCTAACTGATCCCTACCCAACACTGCAATCTCCCCCTCGCTGACTGATCCCTACACAACACTGCAATCACCCCTCCCTGACTTATCCCTACACAACACTGAAATCTCCCTCTTCCTGACTGATCACTTCACAACAGTGCAATCTCCCCCTCACTGACTGATCCCAAACGAACACTGAATTCTCCCCCTCCCTGATTGATCCCCACCCAACACTGCAATCCCCCCTCCCTGAATGATCCCTACCCAACACTACAATATCCCCTCCATGTTTGATCCCTCCCCAACGCTGCCATCCGCCCTCACTTATTGATCCCTACTCAACACTGCAATCTCCCCCTTCCACTCAGATACCTCCTCAAAACTGCAATCTCCCCCTCCCTGACTGATCCCTACCCAACACTGCAATCACCCCGTCCCTGAACGATCCCAACCCCACACTGCAATTTCCCCCTCCCTGACTGATCCCTACCCAACACTGCAATCTCCCCGCAACCTGGCAAATCTCTACCCAACATTTCAATCTCCCCCCTCTCTGGCTGCTCCGTACTCAACACAGCAATCTCCCACTCCCTGACTAATCTCTACCCAACACTGTAATCTCTCACTCCCTGACTGATCCCTACTCAACACAGCAATCACCCCCTCCCTGACTGATCTCTACCCAACAATCCAATCTCACCCTCCCTAACTGATCCCGACACAACCTTGCACTCACCCCATCCCTGACTGATCCCTACACAACATGCAATCACCCCTCCCTTTCTCATCACTACCCAACTCTGCACTCACCCCGTCTGAGACTGATCCCGACCCAACACTGCAATCTCCCCCTCCCTGAGTGATCCCTACCCAACACTGCAATCACCCCTCCGTGACTGATCCCTCCCCAACACTACAATCTCTCCCTCCCTCAATGATCCCTACCCAACACTGCAATCTCCCTCTCACTGACGGATCCCTATCCAAGTCTGCACTCACCACATCCCTGAGTGATCCCTACCCAACACTGCAATCTCCCCCTCTGAGACTGATCCCGAAGCAACACTGCAATCTCTTCCTCTCTGACTGATCCCTACCCAACTCTGCACCCACGCCCTCCATGTCTGATCCCAAACCCAACACTGCAATCTCTCCCCTCCCTGACTGATCACTACACAACATTGCAATCTCACCCGCCCTGACTGATCCCGACCCAACAAAGCAATCACCCCCTCTCTGACTGATCACCACACAACACTGAAATCTCCCTCTTCCTGACTGATCACTTCACAACAGTGCAATCTCCCCCTCCCTGACTGATCCCGACACAACACTGCAATCACCCCTCCCTGACTGATCACCACACAACACTGAAATCTCCCTCTTCCTGACTGATCGCTCCCTAACACAGGCAATCTCCCCCTCCCTTATTGATCCCTACCTAACACTGCAATCCCCCCTCCCTGAATGATCCCAACCCAACACTGCAATCTCCCCCTTCCTCTCAGATACCTACTCAACATTGCAATCTCCCCCTCCCTGACTGATCCCTTTCCAACACAACCATCTCCCTCTCCCAGACTGATCCCTAACGAACACTGCACTAGCCCCTCCCTGACTAATCCCTAGCCAACACAGCAATCACCCCCTCCCTGACTGATCCCGAAGCAACACTGCAATCTCTCCCTCTCTGACTGATCCCTACCCAACTCTGCACTCACGCCCTCCATGTATGATCCCAAATCCAACACTGCACACACCCCATACCCTGACTGATCCCTCCCCAACACTGCAATCTCTCCCCTCCCTGACTGATCCCTACACAACATTGCAATTTCACCCGCTCTGACTGATCCCTCCACAACATTGCAATCTCTCCCGCCCTGACTGATCCCTACACAACACTTCCAATCACCCACTCCCTGTCTGATCCCGACCCAACAAAGCAATCACCCCCTCTCTGACTGATCCCTACCCAACACTGCAATCTCCCCCTCGCTGACTGATCCCTACACAAAACTGCAATCACCCCTCCCTGACATATCCCTACACAACACTGAAATCTCCCTCTTCCTGACTGATCACTTCACAACAGAGCAATCTCCCCCTCACTGACTGATCCCTACCCAACATTGCAACCTCCCCCTCCCTGACTGATCCCAAACGAACACTGAAGTCTCCCTCTCCCTGACTGATCCCTCTCTAACACGGCAATCTCCCCCTCCCTGATTGATCCCCACTCAATACTGCAATCCCCCCTCCCTGAATGATCCCTACCCAACACTGCCATCCCCCCTCCCTGACTGATCCCTACCCAACACTGCAATCTCCCCCTTCCACTCAGATACCTACTCAAAACTGCAATCACCCCGTCCCTGAACGATCCCAACCCCGCACTGCAATTTCCCCCTCACTGACTGATCCCTACCCAACACTGCAATCTCCCCGCAACCTGGCAAATCTCTACCCAACACTTCAATCTCCCGCCTCTCTGGCTGCTCCCTCTTCAACACAGCAATCTCCCACTCCCTGACTAATCTCTACCCAACACTGTAATCTCTCACTCCCTGACAGATCCCTACTCAACACAGCTATCTCCCCCTCCCTGACTGATCTCTACCCAACAATCCAATCTCACCCTCCCTAACTGATCCCGACACAACCTTGCACTCACCCCATCCCTGACTGATCCCTACACAACATGCAATCACCCCTCCCTTTTTCATCACTACCCAACTCTGCACTCACCCCCTCCGAGACTGATCCCGACCCAACACTGCAATCTCCCCCTCCCTGACTGATCCCTACCCAACACTGCAATCCCCCTTCCCTGACTGATCCCAACCGAACACTGCAATCTCCCCCTCCCTGACTGATCCCTACTCCACACTGCCCTAACCCCATCCCAGACTGATCCGGACACAACACTGCACTCACCCCCTCCCCGACTGATCCCTACCCAACACTGCAATCTCCCGCTCCCTGACTGATCCCTATCCAACACTGCAATCTCCCCCTCCCTGACTGATCCCTACCCAACACTGCAATCTCCCCCTCCATGACTGATCCCGACACAACACTGCAATCACCCCTCCCTGACTGATCCCTATCCAACACTGCAATCTCCCCCTCCCTGACTGATCCCTTCCAACACAACATCATTCCGAGAGGGAGGAGACAAGAATTGCACGCAATATGCCAAAACTGGCTTATCCAATGTCCTGTACGGCCACAACCTGACCTCCCAACTCCTCAATGTCCTGATCAGTAAACACAAGCATACCAAACACCTTCTTCACTATCCTATCGACCCACAATTCTCCTTTCAAGGAACAATGAACCTGCACTCCAAGGTCTCTTTGTTCAGAAACACTCCCTGGGACCTTAACATTTAGTGTATCAGTCCTGCGAAGAGTTGCTTTTCCAAAATGTAGCACCTCCCATTTATCTAAATTCAGCTCCATCTGCCACTCCTCAGCCCATTGGCCCATCAGTTCACCATCCCGTTGTAATGTGAAGTACCAATCTTCACTGTCCACTACACATCCAATTTTGGTGTCATCTGCAAACTTACTAACTATACCTGCTGTGTTCACATTCAAATCATTTATATAATTAATGGAAAGTAGTGGACGCAGCACCGATCCTTGTGGCACTCCAGTGGTCACAGGTCTCCAGTCTGAAAAAAAACACCCCCCACAACCACCCTCTGTCTTCTACCTTCGTGCCAGTTCTGTATCCAAATGGCTGGTTTACCCTGTATTCCATGAGATCTATCCTTGCTCTCCAATCCCCCATGTGGTATCTTTTCGAATACCTTACTGAAGTCCAGATCACTCACACCCACCGCTCTGCCCTCATCAATCCTTTTGTTACTTCTTCAAAAAACTCAATGTCTTGTGACATGATTTCCCACGTACAAAGCAATGCTGACTATCCCCAATTAGACATTGCCTTTCTAAATGCATGTAACTCCTGTCCCTCATGTATCCGTATTTCAACGTGCCCACGACTGACGTCAGGCGAACCAGTCTGTAGTTCCCTGGCTTGTCCTTACCACCCGTCTTAAACAGTGGCACCACGTTAGCCTCACCTGCAGAAAATTGAAAGGGTTCAGAAAAAATTTGCAAAGACGCTGACAGGATTGGAGGATTGGAGCTACAGGGAGAGGTGAAATGGGCTGGGGATGTTTTCCCTGGAAGGTCTGAGGCTGAGGGGTAACCCATATGGAGGTTTATAAAGCCATGAGAGGCATAGTTAGGTTTAACAGACAAGATCTTTTCCCTGGGGTGGGGTAGTCCAGAACTGGCGGGCCCAGGTTCAGGATTAGAGGGGAAAGATATAAAAGGAATGTAAGGGACAACGTTTTGATGGAGGGTGTTGCGTGTATGGAATCACCTGCCAGATGAAGTGGTGGAGACTGGTACAATTACTGCATTTAAAAGGCATCTGGATGGGTATACGAACATGAAGGGTTGAGAGGGATTTAGGCCAAGTGCTGGTAAATGTGATGAGATTATGTTAGGATATGTGGGTGGTGTGGATGTGTTGGACCGAAGGCCTTGTTTCTGTGCTGTACATCTCTATGACTGTAAATGTTTTGCACTGTCCATTTCCAGCCATACACTTCACTGTTTCCCCTGTTTACCTTGGTCAGTTCTCCTCTCAAACACATGTCAATGGTTTTGGTTGTGATTGCAGGGTGTGCTTTATGGTCACTTTCAAAATCCATCATATCACTGAATTCTACTACACTACAATTTCCCAGGGGATATCTCAGTGGGACATTACTCCTTCCCTCAGTGTCATCACCCAATGGTCGATCTGAGATAGTCACCTCCCTGGCCGTTTGCACAACGTGTTATTCAAAGAAACACTGACAGGAACATTCAAAGAGGAGTTCGGAGAACATCACTTTTGCCGATGTGACTGTCCCAGATTATACAAAGACTGAAGTCTCCCAGAATTATCACAGTGCCTTTGCACTACACAGGAATACATTGGAATGTGTAACAGGGTTGAGCATTGAAATGCTGTTCGGCAGCCTCTAAACTGTTCTCCTGCTTGTGTTTTTGACACGTGTTACCCAGAATCTGCATTCAGACTGATTCAGCTTCATTATCTGAGGCCAAATGCTTTCTCTGTAATGCGTTTGTAACCCATTACTGTCAGGGTTACCCATCCTGCACTCCCTGAGACCTCTCAAGGAGGTGAACAATAGAATATTCATGTTCCACCGTTTGTTCACCGTGTCACCACTAAATCTCATTTATCTCTGTGCCACAGTCCATCCACCTTATTGCAGAGACTTTATCCAGTCCAAAAAAAGAACATTACGATTGACTCTTTCCACAATTTCAGTTAAACTCTGTCTCTTCCTGTTCCTTTCTGCTTGTCTTCAGCTACAATGCCATTTCTCTTTGGATTTGGAAAGCTCTGTCAGTTTAAAGTCCTGCCCATAAGCTTACCGACATGGTTGACCAGGACACTGTTCCCAGCAGTGTTGTGTTTAATTCACTCATGGGATGTTGCTGTCTCTGGCTGGCCAGCATCGAACGCCCACCCCGAGCTGCCCTTGAGCTGAGTGCCTTGCTGGATCATTTCAGGGGGCAGTTGAGAGTGAACCCCACTGCTCTGGGTCTGGATCATGTGTACACCAGACCCTCTGTCTATTATAGATTTCCTTCCTAAAAGGATATTAAGCAGTTAGATGGGTTATACTGGACACCGGCATTAACATCTGGATGAACAGTCGGGTGAGAATAGCACGAGGCCATCACCTGTCCCACTCGTAGCTCACCTGTCACTGAGTACTGATCCCCGTGCACCATGAATCACAACTCTTTCATCATGACCATTGTGTGATCCTGATACCTTCCACCACTCTGGTGATATCACTCAGTATCTCTCCATGTGGTATCCCTCACTGTGTGGGTCTAATTGCTGCCTCTGTCAGCGTCTCTCACACTTGCAGCTACTCCAGATCCTGAGCCAATGGAATTCCCCAATGGATTTTCCAGATCTCTGTGGGACTCAGGGCCATTCTCCATGTGTTACCCTGACTGCATCAGTCTAATTTCCCATTCTGTCTGTTTCTCTGTCTCCTATAGGTCATCAGGATGCTCCTGTCTCAGCCGAATTCCTAACTCCTGTCTTGTCCATAACCTCATCAAAGACGGTTGGTCAGTCAGAGAGAGATGGAGAGGGTGGTCTGGAGCCTTCAGTAAATCCTGCAGCCGGTAAGATCACTCACAGTAAACAGCACAGGGAGGAGTTAGTGACCTTCTGTATTCAGACCTGGAAGACAGGACATAGACACAGAGCTGGGTAAGGAACAGCAACATTCTCGGCTTCATTCACATCATCTTGTGAGGGACCTGCTTTCACCTCTGCTGTACTGGTCCTCCCTGAGACATCTCTTTCTGACTCTCTCTCTCTCTCTCCCTCTCTCTCATGCCCTCACTCTCATTCTCTCTTTCTCACCCTCTCTTTCTCTCTCACCCCCTCACTCACTCTCCACCCAAACTCTCTCTCTCACCCGACTTCTCTCTCCCTCGCGTCCCTCTCTCTCTCATCCCTCTGTCACTGGTTGCCCTCTATCTCTCTGTCTCCTCGCTATCTATCTTTCTCTCTCTCTCACTCTCTCTCTCGTCCCCTTCTCGTGCACTCTCTCACTCTCAGACTCTCTCTCTCGTCCCCTTCTCGTGCACTCTCTCACTCTCAGACTCTCTCTCTCGTCCCCTTCTCGTGCACTCTCTCACTCTCAGACTCTCTCTCTCGTCCCCTTCTCGTGCACTCTCTCACTCTCAGACTCTCTCTCTCGTCCCCTTCTCGTGCACTCTCTCACTCTCAGACTCTCTCTCGTCCCCTTCTCGTGCCCCCTCTCTCTCCCCGCCCCCTCTCTCTCCCCGCCCCCTCTCTCTCCCCGCCCCCTCTCTCTCCCCGCCCCCTCTCTCTCCCCGCCCCCTCTCTCTCTCTCCCCGCCCTCTGTCTCCCCGCCCTCTCTCTCTCTCTCCCCGCCCTCTGTCTCCCCGCCCTCTCTCTCTCCCCGCCCTCTGTCTCCCCACTCTCTCTCTCTCCCCGCCCTCTGTCTCCCCGCCCTCTCTCTCTCCCCGCCCTCTGTCTCCCCGCCCTCTCTCTGTCTCCCCGCCCTCTGTCTCCCCGCCCTCTCTCTCTCCTCGCCCTCTGTCTCCCCGCCCTCTCTCTCTCTCGCTCTCTCCCCGCCCTCTCTGTCTCCCCGCCCTCTCTTTTTCTCTCTCTCTCCCCGCCCCCTCTCTCTCCCCGCCCCCCCTCTCTCTCTCTCTCTCTCTCCGCCCCCTCTCTCTCTCCCCGCCCCCTCTCTCTCTACCCGCCCTCTCTCTCTCTCCCCGCCCTCTGTCTCCCCGCCCTCTCTCTCGCTCCCCGCCGTCTGTCTCCCCGCCCTCTCTCTCTCCCCGCCCTCTCTGTCTCCCCGCCCTCTCTCTTTCTCTCTCTCTCCCCGCCCTCTGTCTCCCCGCCCTCTCTCTTTCTCTCTCTCTCCCCGCCCTCTGTCTCCTCACCCTCTCTCTTTCTCTCTCTCCCCGCCCTCTCTGTCTCCCCGCCCTCTCTCTCTCTCTCTCTCTCCCCGCCCCCTCTCTCTCTCCCCGCCCCCTCTCTCTCTCCCCGCCCCCTCCCTCTCTCCCCGCCCCCTCCCTCTCTCTCTCCCCGCCCCCTCCCTCTCTCTCTCCCCGCCCCCCCTCTCTCTCTCTCCCCGCCCCCTCCCTCTCTCTCCCCGCCCCCTCTCTCTCTCTCTCCCCGCCCCCTCTCTCTCTCTCTCTCTCTCTCTCCCCGCCCCCTCTCTCTCTCTCCCCGCCCCCTCTCTCTCTCTCCCCGCCCCCCCTCTCTCTCCCCACCCCCTCTCTCTCTCTCCCCGCCCCCCCTCTCTCTCTCTCCCCCCGCCCCCCTCTCTCCCTCTCCCCGCCCCCCCTCTCTCTCTCTCCCCCCGCCCCCCTCTCTCCCTCTCCCCGCCCCCTCTCTCTCTCCCCGCCCCCCTCTCTCTCTCTCAGCCTGTCTCGATCTCACCCCTTCTCTCTTTCACACCCGCTCTCCCTTCCACCCCGATCTCTCACCAACCTCTCTCTCTCACCCTCACTCTCTCTCTCACCCACTTCTTTCTCTCACAGCCCCCCTCACCCCCTCTCACCCAGCTCTCTCTCACATGCCTCTCTCTCCCACCCACCCTCTCGTCTCCTCTATCTTCCTCACCCCTCGCTCTCTCACCCCTCTCTCTCTCACCCACCCTCTCTCTCACTCCACTCTCTCTCTTACCCCCCTCCCACTTTCTCTCTCTCACACCTCTCTCTCACTCCCTGTGTCTCTCACCACCCCTCTCTCACCACCCCCTCTCTCAACCCCCTCTCTCTCTCACCCCTCTCGCTCTCTCACCACAGTCTCTCTCTCTCTATCTGTCCCATCACCTCTGTCTCTCACCCCTTATTTCTCAACCCCTTCTCACTCCACCCCCTCTCACCCCTTGCTCTCTCACCTGCTCTCTTTCTCACTCACTCTCTCTTTCTAACTTACACTATCTCTCTTTTTCACTCATTCTCTCTCTTTCTCACCCCCTCTCTCTCTCACGCCCTCTATCTCAACTCCTCTCTATTTCTCCCTCTCACTTCTCTCTACCCCCTCTCGTGCCCCCACTCTCTACCCCCTCTCTCTCACTCCCATCTGACTCTCTCATCCCACTCACTCTCTCACCCAACACTCACTCTCTCACCCCACTCTCTCTTAGCCCACGTCTCTCTCTCTCACCCCTTATTTCCCCATCTCTCTCAACCCCTCTCTCTCAACCCATCTCTCACCCCCCTCTCTCTCAACCCCCTCTCTCAACCCCCTCTCTCAACTCCTCTCTCTCTGCCTCTCTCTCCCCTCTCTACCCCCACTCTCTACCCCCACTCCCCCCGTCTCTGACACCCCCTCTCTCTCACACCCATCTCACTCTCTTACTCCACTCTCACTCTCTCCTCCCACGTCTCTCTCTCTCTCCCACCCCCTCTGTCTCCCACCGTTTCTCTCACACCCCTGTTTCTCACCCCCTCTATCTCTGACCCCCTCTATCTCCCCCTCTCTCTGTCGCCCTCTCTCTGTCCCCCTCTCTCTGTCCCCCCTCCCTCTGACCCCATCTATCTCCCCCACTGTCTGTCCCCCTCTCTCTGTCGCCCTCTCTCTGACCCTACTCTCTCCCAGCCGC
Organism: Chiloscyllium punctatum; assembly: GCF_047496795.1. Lineage (NCBI taxonomy): Eukaryota > Metazoa > Chordata > Chondrichthyes > Orectolobiformes > Hemiscylliidae > Chiloscyllium > Chiloscyllium punctatum. Next base: position 39,660,755 of record NC_092771.1, on the reverse strand, counting down.
CTCTCTCTGTACCCCACTCACTGCCCCCCGTCCCCCTCTCTCTGTTCCCCCCTCTCTGTCTGTCCCGTTCTCTCTATGTCCCCCTCTCTCTCTCGCCCTCTCTATGTCCCCCTCTCTCTCTGACCCTCTCTCTCTGTCCCCCCTCTCTCTGGCCCCCGCTCTCTCTGTCCCCCCTCTCTCTGTCACCCTCTCTCTGATCCCCTCTCTCTGCCCCTCTCACTCTGTCCCCCTCTCTCTGACCTCCCCTCTCTCTGATCCCCCCCTCTCTCTCTCGCCCTCTCTGTGTCCCCCTCTCTCTCTGTCCCTCTCTCTCTGTTCCCCCTCTCTCTGGACCCCTCTCTCTCTGTCCCTCCTCTCTCTGTCACCCTCTTTCTGATCCCCTCTCTCTGCCCCTCTCTCTCTGTCCCTCTCTCTCTGACCCCCTCTCTCTCTGATCCCCTCTCTCTCTGTCACCCTCTCTCTGACCCCGTCTCTCTCTGCCCCTCTCTCTCTGACACCCCCTCCGCCCCCTCTCTCTCTGTCCCCCTCTCTTTGTCTCCCTCTCTCTGCCCCCTCTCTCTCTGCCCCCTCTCTCTCTGCCCCCCTCTCTCTGTCACACCCCTCTCTGTCACCCCTCTCTCTGTCCCCCCTCTCTCTGTCCCCCTCTCTCTCTGTACCCCCCTCTCTCTGTCGCCCTCTCTCTCTGACGCCCTCTCTCCCTGTCCCCTCTCTCTCTGTTCCCCTCTCTCTGTCCTTCTCTCTCTGCCCCCCTCTCTCTCGAACCCCTCTCTCTCTCTCTCTGTCCCCCTCTTTCTCTGTCCCCCCTCTCTCTGACCACACCCCCGTCCCCCTCTCTCTGTCCCCTCTTGCTCTGTCCCCTCTTGCTCTGTCCCCTCTCTCTCTGTCCCCCTCTCTCTGTCACCCCTCTCTCTGCCCTCTTTCTCTGTCCCCCTCTCTCTCTGTCCCCCTCTCTCTCTGTCCCCCTCTCTCTCTGTCCCCTTTCTCTCTGTCCCCCTCTCTCTGTCGCCCTCTCTCTTCCCCCCTCTCTCTGCCCTCCTCTCTCTCTGTCCCCCTCTCTCTGTTACCCTCTCTCCCTGTCCCTCTCTCTCACTGTCATCCTCTGTCTGTCGCCATCTCTCTGTACCCCTCTCTCTGTGTCCCCCTCTCTCTGTGTCCCCCTCTCTCTCTGTCCCCCTCTCTCTCTGTCACCCTCTCTCTCTCACCCCCTCTCTGTCCCCCTCCTCTGTCCCCTTCTCTCTTTGTCCCCCTCTCTCTCTCGCCCTCTCTCTGTCCCCCTCCCTCTCTGTCCCCCTCCCTCTCTGTCCCACTCTCTCTGCCCCCCTCTCTCTCTCTGTCCCCATCACTCTGCCCCCTCTCTCTGCCCCCCCTCTCTCTCTGCTCACCCTCTCTCTGTCCAACTCTGTCACCCCTCTCTCTGTCGCCCTCTCTCTGACCCCCTCTCTCTCTGTCGCCCTCTCTCTGTCCCCCCCTCTCTCTGTCCCCCCTCTCTCTCTCCCCCCCTCTCTCTGCCCCCCTCCCTCTCTGTCCCCCTCTCTCTGTCCCCCTCTCTCTGTCCCCCTCTCTCTGTCCCGCTCACTCTGCCCCCTCTCTCTGCCCCCCTCTCTCTCTGCTCCACCTCTCTCTGTCCCCCTCTGACCCCCTCTCTCTCTGTCGCCCTCTCTCTGTCCCCCTCTATCTCTGTCTCCCCTCTCTCTGTCCCCCTCTCTCTCTGCCCCCATCTCTCTGTCGCCCTCTCTCTGCCCCTCCTCTCTCTGCCCCCCTCTCTCTGTCACCCTCTCTCTGCTCCCCACTCTCTCTATCATCCTCTCTCTCTGTCACCCTCTCTGCCTGTTCCCCTCTCACTCTGCCCCCTCTCTCTCTCACCCCCTCTCTCTGTCACCCCTCTCTCTGTCCCCCACTCTCTTTCCCCCTTTCTCTCCCCATTCTCTCTCTGCCCCCTCTCTCTCTGTCCCCCTCTCTCTGTCCCCCCCTCTCTCTGTCCCCCCCTCTCTCTGTCCCCCCCTCTCTCTGTCCCCCTCTCTCTCTGCCCCCCTCTCTGTCCCCCTCTCTCTCTGTTTCCCCCTCTCTCTGTCTCCCTGTCTCTGACCCCCTCTCTTTCTGCCCCTCTCCCTCTGTCACCCTCTCTCTCTGTCCCCCTCTATCTCTCTGTCCCCCCCTCTCTGTCCCCCTCTCTCTCTGTCCCCCTCTCTCTCTGTCCCCTCTCTCTCTGTTCCGCCTTGTCTCTTTCCCCTCTCTCTCTGACCCCTCTCTCATTTGTCCTCCCTTATTTCTCTCTCCCCCCCCTCACCTTATCTCTCCCTTCCCTCTCTCTCTCCCTCTGTCTCTTCCTGCTTCTTCGCTCTCTCTCCATCTTCTCTCACTCTCGATCCCCCTGCCTTGGTCTCTCTCGCCCCACCTCCCTCCGTTTCTCTCTGACTCAATCTCTTCCTTCCTGTCCATTCCTCCCTCTCTCTCTGACACACTCTGTCTCCCTGGTCCTTCCCTCTCCCTCTAACCCAGAGACTGGGTGTGGTGGTGAGGCTGCGTGTGTAGGGTGCGGGTGAGATGATCGAGAGATGTGGGAAGTGGGAGGTGGGGAAAATGGGGTAGAGATGGAATTGCGAGAGGGAGACAGAGACGGCAGGAGAGAGAGAGAGTGAGGGTGAGGGGGAGAGAGAAGAATGGAGGCAGGTGGAGAAACTCATGTTGGGTGTGTGAGAGTGAGATGGGGAGAGTGAGGCAGAAAGAATAGTGGAGGCAGGTGGAGAAACCGGGGTTCGGGGGGGTGTCTGAGAGGGGACGAGAGAGAATGTAAGGGAGAGGTGGTGAGAAAGAGAGAGTGTGCAGAAAGAGAGAGAGGGAGAGAATTGAGGACGAAGTGTAGGAGAGCGGAAATGGGGAGGCCAGGTTGGAGTGGGGTGGGTGGAAACAGAGGGAGTTAAACCCAGCTCCTGAGCTCAGGACGCAGTGCCCTCCCCTTCCCTGAGGACCAGGACTTGGGGCTGAGTCTGTCTCTCTCCAGCTCAGCTTCTCCAACACAAAGACACACAACAACATCGGTCACTCTGCCGCTCGGCACGTTTTAATCAACATTTTTATTGTTTACAAATGGAAGTGATGGATACAGTCAGTGGGATGGTGCCTTTTCTTACTGGCCACTGAGTTGTGAGAAACATTGAAATGTTTCCCTGTAACCCCCCTGTGGGAAAAGGATGGAAAAACCAGCGCTAACCTCAGTCTGTTACCATAGCGACAGGCTGCTCCATCGCTGAAACACTGAACTGAAATGAGAAAATCCCGGATGGTGAGATTAATGAGTGAATTTAATTCTTGGATGGATTTGGGTGAAGGGATATTTCAGCACATTCTTCAGCTGCTGCCTGAACTTAGTCTGGATCACGGCATAAATCGCGGTGTTTGTGCAGCAACTGAGGAGCTGCAGCATGAAGCCCAATTCCCCCACAAAGGCATCGAGATTCAGAGGGGTATCCACAATTCACAACATCCGTGCCCATATAGAAAACAGCATGAACGTTGACCATAACAGAATGACATTGGCCGAGATCACAAACAGTGAAATGATGGATTTTTTTCGGTTTCTCATTTCAGTGTCAGACTGAGCGTCCCCATTGGTGTGAGCGCGGAGTCTCCTGCGGGCTCTGCTGGTCACTAAAACGTATCTGACGGTGAGAACATTGAGCAGCAGAATCAGGAGAAATGGGACACACGGGGTTAGAATGTGTTGGAGGAACTCGATTGTGACCCAGACACTGGAGAATAGAACAGCGTCTGTTACACCACAAAACCAGGGATTGTTCACCAACCGATACCGAGCCGTGAACATAAAATACCAGAAAATGTTCTTTAAACAGCTCAGCACAGTCACTGCTCCCAGAACCACAGCCGCTGTTTTCTCACTGCAATATTTACTTTTCAGCTTCTGGCAACAAATGGCCACAAACCGATCAAAGGTGAAAGTGACGGTGAACCAGACAGAGCAGTCAGTTGCTGCATAAAGCAGGACGGCGTGGATATTACACACGGGGATGGAGTCCCTCAGGAAATAAAACTGTTCCCGATAAACAATGGTTATGTGTCTCAGGATCAGGTTCAAGGATAATAACCAGGAGATCCGCCGCTGCCATGGCCCCCAGGTAACGTCTGACACATGGAGACAATCCACAATCTTTATAAAGCAGGACGTAGATGGTCACTACGTTAACTGTGAGGAAGGAAAACAAACCCATAATCCATCAGCCTGAAGGCAAAGGGACCCGTTTGATCGGGGACCCAGTGAGATTTTTAAATGTGTCCCTGTATTCAGGGATTTATTAAAATAATTAGAGCTGGACTAACAAATGGGAAGGTCGGAATTACTGACAAAAATGTGACAGAAACCACAAGAAACCCTCCCTCCCCAAACACATAGAGACACATCCATAAGGACAGATGGTTTCTAGAACATTCCCACACACTTGATCACTCGAGAGCAGACATAGGTCACTCCTTCCCAGTTCCTAATACGGAGGGTGGAAACATTGCTGTCCTGAAGGATTCTCTCCCAGTTTCCTGAAGACAAACGGAGTTTGGGAATTCCTGTATTTTGTTCTAAATTGTGGTCGATCCTGTGTCGTGGAGAAATGTAAACACAGGGAAAACGTATTCACCCCTTTAACTGCCTGAGGGGCCTTCGGAACAGTGTCTCCTTCTCCCTGGAACGGGATCTCTTCCCTCGGGATCTTATCGTTTGTTCAATTCACTGACGTCCGGCCGTTCACAAACAATGTCAGGGACAGAACGTTCCGGGAATGTCATTTATAGAAAGTTGGGGACAGAATGTTGCGGGTAACCCCTTGACCTGTCCATGACCTTTCTCCCCTCCCCACCACACCTACATGATGTACTGTGCCTGGACAAACTGGAACATTAATGGGGTGAGAGACGGAGGGTCCAATCACAGGAATGGGAACTAAAGGCATTGCCAGATCAGCTGAAAGGGTGAGATATACCACATTCTCAATCCACCTCCAGGAACCAGCCCAGATACCATACACCTAGAGGAGATATCTGTTCACCGTGGAACACTGTACAGACCAGGCCAGTGTCCTGCTCAGTACAACCCAGCAATCTGGCCAGATTCATCCATTACACTGGACAATACAACCCAGAGATCTGGCCAGAGTGGAGCACTGCAAAGACCACAGCAGTGCACTGATCTATAACCCCGGACTAGATGTCTGTCCAGCACGGGGAGCTGTGCAGACCATAGCAGTGCACTGATCTATAAACACGGACTAGATATCTGTCCAGCACTGGGAGCTGTGTAGACCATAGCAGTGCACTGATCTATAAACACGGACTAGATATCTGTCCAGCACTGGGAGCTGTGCAGACCACAGCAGTGCACTGATCTATAAACACGGACTAGATATCTGTCCAGCACTGGGAGCTGTGCAGACCACAGCAGTGCATTGATCTATAAACCCAGACTAGATATCTGTCCAGCACGGAGAGCTGTGCAGACCACAGCAGTGCATTAATCAAAAACCCTGGACTAGATATCTGTCCAGCACGGGGAGCTGTGCAGACCACAGCAGTGCATTGATCGAAAACACTGGACGAGATATCTGTCCAGCAGGGGGAGCTGTGCAGACAACAGCAGGGCACAAATGTGTGAACCTGAAACAAATATCCATCCAGCACGAGGAGCTGCACAGATCACATCATTGCAGTATGTATAAACCTCAACCCGAATGACTGACAAGCACAGCAATCTGTGCAGTGATTACCCATGAATTAATTTGCAAACCAGTAGCAGTTACCCTCCCAGCATGTAGGACTGTGTACACCACCCCAGTGCATTGATCTGTAACCCAGGAGCAGTTACCCTCCCAGCATGTAGGACTGTGTACCCCACCCCAGTGCATTGATCTGTAACCCAGAAGCAGTTACCCTCCCAGCATGTAGGACTGTGTACCCCACCCCAGTACATTGATCTGTAACCCAGCAGCAGTTACCCTCCCAGCATGTAGGACTGTCTACACCACCCCAGTGCATTGATCTGTAACCCAGGGGCAGTTACCCTCCCAGCATGTAGGACTGTGTACCCCACCCCAGTACATGGATCTGTAACCCAGGAGCAGTTACCCTCCCAGCATGTAGGACTGTGTACCCCACCCCAGTGCATTGATCTGTAACCCAGGTGCAGTTACCCTCCCAGCATGTAGGACTGTGTACCCCACCCCAGTACATTGATCTGTAACCCAGGAGCAGTTACCCTCCCAGCATGTAGGACTGTCTACACCACCCCAGTGCATTGATCTGTAACCGAGGAGCAGTTACCCTCCCAGCATGTAGGACTGTGTACCCCACCCCAGTACATTGATCTGTAACCCAGGAGCAGTTACCCTCTCAGCATGTAGGACTGTGTACCCACCCCAGTGCATTGATCTGTAAACCAGGAGCAGTTACCCTCCCAGCATGTAGGACTCTGTACCCCACTCCAGTACATTAATCTGTAACACAGGAGCAGTTCCCCTCCCAGCATGTAGGACTGTGTACACCACCCCAGTACATTGACCTGTAAACCAGGTGCAGTTACCCTCCCAGCATGTAGGACTCTGCACCCCACCCCAGTGCATTGAACTGTAACCCAGGAGCAGTTACCGTCCCAGCATGTAGGACTGTGTGCCCCACTCCAGTACATTGATCTGTAACCCAGGAGTAGTTACCCTCCCAGCATGTAGGACTGTGTACACCACCCCAGTACATTGACCTGTAACCCAGGAGCAGTTACCCTCCCAGCATGTAGGACTGTGTACACCACCCCAGTGCATTGATCTGTAACCCAGGGGCAGTTTCCTTCCCAGCATGTAGGACTGTGTACCCCACCCCAGTGCATTGCACAGTAACACTGTGTTAGATCCCTCCCCAGTGTGGGGAAACTTGGAGCCCGGGCTGGAAGTGACAGGATGTGCAGCTCCCATCCATTTACAGCTTCATATCCCCATTGTTGCCCTGACAAAGGTGTGCTGTGGGTGTGAACATCACTGCCAGAGAGACCAGGCAGGGGAATCAGTTTAGCTATCACCACATGGGAGGGATTTGGGGTATAGGCAGAGAGGGGGAGACTGAGAGACAGTATCATGGAAGGATGTGTTCCCAGGTTTCAGAATGCTGAAATGGAGACACTTTGAATACATCTTGTAACAAGAGCCTGTCTTCCAGGAAAGATGGGAAAAAGGGATATTGGTGTGAGGTCAGATGATGGAGAGTTTTGGATGAACATTTGTTCCACAGCTTTGTAAATGGAGTCCTTCACAGCTGGAGGTACACAAAATCACCCAGATGCCCCTGGATATTCCGTCATCCCTGACACTTACGTCATCTTTAAAAGGCTATTGGGCACACGATTGAGCTTTCTCCGTTAGGAGCTGCCCTGCACAGTTTATCCCGAGCATGGCAGATAAGGGACAATTACACCACGGTTTTTCAACAGGGGTACGGACGTCCTGGTGGATGGGCTAGTACAGAGGGGGACCATTCTCTTCCCAGAGGGGGCGACACAACCAGAACCACTGAGTATGGTCTGAGCTCCCCACCCAGCTCAGTACAGTATCTGCGGTCTGAAGAAATGTCCAGCAATACAGGACAAGCTTCAATAACCTTCCCCGCTCTGTCAGGATAAGGGTCACCATATTCTCTCTGCTCCCTCACACTCACTGTATATCTGTTATAGCACCGACCCCCAAACAAGGCTTCTGGTCCACCACTCTCACTGTCGCATGCTGCACCTTCTCTCTTTGTCTCTCTGTCTCTCTGTCTCTCTCTCCCTCTCTCTCCCCACCTCCCTCCACTTCACCCACACACTAATAACACTGCATGGATACAACACTGTGGACTGACTCCCTCTGGACACCTCACCATGACCCCCTCCCCACCTACACTAACACTCACAGCAGGGCCACCGACTCCCACCCTCCCTCCCTCCCTCCCATTCCAGGATGGTGGGCTCAGAACACATCGTCACCACCACCAGCCTGGAATAGGACAGAAAGGGCCAAGCCGGGTGGTGGAGTGCCCGATATCCGTTGCCTCACCTCCCTCCCCCCTCCATGTGGGGAGGACCCTGGTAGGAGCCGGAGAGGACCGGGACACCTCGTGTGGAGATTCTGTAACATCCACATCTCACCGACCGAGTAAGGAGCAATGTTCAGGGAAGGACAATTCTCACTTTAAACCCACTGGCAGCTCCGTTGCCCCCCGGCACAACTTAGAAGCTATCGTCCTGATGCCATCTCCCTTTTGTGTCGAGCTGGTACAAATGGAATCCCCACGGTCTCGGTGGGCAGGAGGGTGAGCTCACAACACATCATCACCACCACCTCCCAGGAAGGGAGCTCGGTGACTCCCTCCTACACCTCCCCCTATAAACAGCTCAGATACTGAAACTAATCTCTAATAGTTACTGCTCTCCCCACTTGTCCTGATATCTTCAACAATCTGTGCTCATATGCACGCAGGACCATCTGCTCCTGGACCCCCTTTATAACGGTACGGCCTGTTTTAAACTGTCTTTCATTGTCTTTCCGACCAAAGTGCATCACCTCACACTGCTCTGCATTGATCCCCATCTACCATAAACCTGAACACTACACCAACGTGTGATTGTCCTGTTAGAGTTCCACACTGACCTCCATAGACTTTACAATTCTTCCAGTTTGGTCTTATCTACAAACATTGAGATTGTCATAGCATCACAGTCCCCATGAAACAACTGAAATCCTGCCCCACATACACGAGTGTGAGCAAGTGAAATGCTGATATATTCATATGGACAGAGTCTAATAATGACATGCTGTCAATGGAGCAACAAAAGTCCTGACACACACCAGACGGAGCGAATGAAATATTGACAAACCACAGAGCAAGAGAAATCCGGATAGGTCCCACTTATCGATATTCATCAGGGTATAATGGGATGAAGTTAAAAGTGTGTATTGTACCTTCAAGAGAGAGGGAATGCTGTTCTGAACTGAGAGCATACAAGCACATGTGGTTTTAGAGGATGGCAGACCCAGAAACAGTATATTGCTGTAGAGCTGGAGTCGGGTAATAAGCAGTTAAGAGAAAGAGCGTCCCAGAGTTGTGAATAGTTCATGTAAAATGTTCACTTTCAGGGTCAAAAAAATAAATTGATATTTTTATTTAAACAGTGGATTTACCAAATCCAATACCTCGCATTAATCCAAACTAAACTCCATCAACCACCCCTCAGCCCAGTGTGTAATATTACAGCCGCCTCACCCTCCCCCTTCAATTTTAAAATGCCCATCCCTCTCCAGGAGGCCTGCACACTCCGGCCTTGATTTTCGCAAAGACCCTGAGCTTGGTTTGCCTTGTGTGGTTAGGGGGAGGAGAGACAGATTGCAGACACAGACAGTGGGGAGGAGGAGCTGGACAGTAATCAACGGCTTGGTGTTATTTAATGGTTTTAGGAAAAGGGGAGTCACACGTGAGAGTTGGGTAAGAGTGATCGGTGTTTTGTGGTCAGAAATTAAGCTCTTCCATAATCTCTGGTGTTCAGTAATAAATATCTATTCGAGACCCTTCATTGGGCAGAGTGTGTCTGCAGGATTTCTTTACTTAATATTGCAGACTACAGATAATAGCACTTAAAGATGTTTATAGTTAATTTCGATAGCATAGCAAGTACACTCAATATCCTACAGTTGAGACAAATATCTTTCATTTATTTAATAATACAAAGTGTTGTTTGTAATTCAGTAATGGTAACCTGATTATAATAAATCCACATCAAGCTGAAAGTGGGCACTAAAATATGACCCAAAATCTGGGTATGGTAGTGTGGTGGGTAGTGTCCCTGTCTCTGAGCCAGATCCCTGGATTTGATTCCAATTCCTGAACTTGTGTGGTGGTGTTCCTAGCTCTGGGCTAGAAGGCCTGGATTCAAGTCCTGCCTGTTGCAGAGGTATGTCCCAGCATGTCAGAACAGGCTGATGAACAAACACACAGGAGAATAACGTTACAGCTTTATGGTATTGCTGAGTGATGCTCGTGTCCCTGCCTCTGGACACAAAGGTCTAGGCGTAAAGCCCACAGAAGTGTCTCAGGATACATCTGAACAAACTGATTAAAATGGATTTAGAATTGTGACCCGATGGAGAAGGAAGAGGTGTCAGTATTGCATTTCAGAACTTAGTCCCAGGATGACTGAAAGTACAGCCATTCGTGTTGATTGGAGTCACATTTTGCAGCAGTAAAGGTTTATAAAATCAAAATGGCCATAGATAGGGTGAGTAGTGAGGGGTGTTTCCCCAGGTTAGGGGCGTCCAAAACTAGAGGGCATTGGTGGAAAGTGAGAGGGGAAAGGTTTTGAGGAGGCCTAAAGGGCACCATTTCACACAGAGGGTGGTGTGCGTATGGAATGAGCTACCAGAGGAAGTGGTGGAGGCTGGTACAACTACAGCATCTGGGTACTGAGAGACCTGGCGACCTTTTTCCAGCAATTTCTGTATTTCTTTAAAAAATGCATTCAGTTTAACACAGGTATTCTGAATAAATTAAACATTTTTATTTTTTAATGATGCAGGGACATATAAAAATATCTTCAAATTGGCCGAGACCATTTTCTGAGAAGGGTATGGCACTGTGTATGACAGCAGCAATGGTGCACCTACATGGAACAGGGAATGTGATGGAGACATAGTTTGGACAATGTATAAGGAGACCTCACATGGTCCAGTTTGGGAGAGTATGACATTACTGTGTAATTCAACTCAGAGAGGGAGAAAACGTAATCTGCCTGAGAAGGAATGGCCTATTGCACTCTCTCTCCATCATTGTTCCTCATCACAGCAATGTGCGCGAGCTAAAACAAAACCTCGACAGTCATCGTTACCATTCTTATTTTTATGGAATCCCTGCAGTGTTGACACAGGCTCTTTGGCCCAACAAGTCCATACCAACCTTCCCAACCCATTTCCCTATACTTACCCCTGACTAATTCACCTAACCTAGAAATCCCCGAACACTACGGACAATTTAACATGACCAATCCACCGAACCTACACTGTTTGTGGTAGGAAACTGGATCACCCATTAGAAGCTCACACAGACAAGGGGAGAATGTGCAAACTCCACACAGACAGTCACCCAAGGCTGGAATCGAACCCAAGTCCCTGGTGCTGTGAGGCAGCAGTGCTAACCACCGTGCTACCCTTTGGAAGATCCCTAACCAGAATTCACTGGAATCTACTCACTGCCTAAAGCAAAGGGAATTCAGCCAAATCCCAACTCTCCCAGGATGAAATCCCATTGCTAGCAGCTTGTGTGAGTACAATATCTTCAGAAGCAGAATAACGTTTTGGACAATCTCACAATTTTTCCTTTGTCGTCATGGGTTCCAATAATATTTGGACCAAGTTATAATTGCAGAGATTTTGTGTGTGTGTGTGTGTGTGTGTGTGTGTGTGTGTGTGTGTGTGTGTGTGTGTGTGTGTGTGTGTGTGTGTGTGTGTGTGTCAGCATTTTAAGAAAGGGAAATATTGATTATATAATTGCAATACCCAAACAGTTTGCTATTCATCTTTCCATCATAGTTTGAGTAACATTGCTCTGGATCATAAACGTGTTGTTTTAGCAGATTAAAGAAACTAGCCGGACTTGTTCCTAAAACTGACCCTGATCCAGTCTGAGACCGATATCATCTGCCATATCACAAGCCTAGTTACATTTAACATTTGTTGTCAGCAGTGGAGAAGTGGGACAAGAAAAAGAAACAGTGACCCAAAAAGCCGTGGAACTATAGATTGATGAGCCTGATGTCAGTGGTGGGTAAGTTGTTGGAGGGGATTCTGAGGGACACGATTTACATACATTTGGGAAGGCAAGGGCTGATTGGAGTAGACAACATGGCTTTCTGCATGGGAAATAATGTCTCATTAATTTGGTTGAGTTTTTTGAAGAGGTGACAAAGACGATTGATGAAGGCAGTTTGGCAGACGTTGTCTATATGGACTTCAGCAAGATGTTCATTTAAAGATCCAAAGAGCAAAGAAAATTTACAGCCCAGGAACAGGCCCTTCGCCCTCCAAACCTGAACCGATCCAAATGTCCTGTCTAAATCTGTCGGTCAATTCCTAAGCATTTGTATCCCTCTGCTCCCCACCTACTCATGCATCTGTCCAGATGTATCTTAAATGGATCTACCGTGCCTGCCTCTTCCACCTCTGCGAGCAACGCGTTCCAAATGTCCACCACCCTCTGTGTGAAGTACTTACCGCGTGTATCCCCGTTAAACTTTCCACCTCTCACTTTGAAAGCATGACCTCTCGTTATTGAATCCTTCACCCTGGGAAAAAGCTTGTCTCTATCCACCCTGGCTATACCCTTCATGATTTTGCGAACCTTAATCAGGTCCCCCCTCAATCTCCTTTTATCAAGTGAAATTAAACCTAACCTACTCAGCCTCTCTTCATAGCTAGTATTTCATTCTGATTAGTAGACAGATTACTAAGTTTCAGTTACATGAGACAGAGAGGAAGCTGGTCACAAATGGCTTGAAGGAAGAGGGATATTTTTCAGCCTGGAGGCTTGTGAGCAGCAGTGTGCTGTAAGAATTACTACTGATTTCACTGCATTTCACCATTTATGTAAAGGATTTAGATGTGAATATTGGGGCAATAGTTAGTAAGTATACAGATGACATCAGAAAGGTGGTGTAGTAGATTATCTCAGAGTACAAGGAGACCGCAATTAGATGGGACAAAGGGACAAGGAGTAACAGATGAAGTTTAATTTAGATAAATATGAAGTTTGCATTTTGGGAAGGCAAATCAGGGCAGACATTATATACTTCATGGTCAGGTCCTGGGGCATGTTGTGAAACAAAGGGGCATAGAGCTGCAGGTACATTGTTCCTTGAAAGTGGAGTCACAGGTAGACAGTGTGGTGCAGAACACATTTGGCACATTTGCCTTAATCAGTCAGAGCATTGAGTATAGGAGTTGTGGTGGTATGTTGTATCTGTACAAGATGTTGGTGAGGCAACTTTAAGAATACTGCGTACAACTAGGCTTTCTGCAGAAATGACTGACACGGATGTCCCACGACTAGAGGTTTGAGATTTAGGGAGAGGCTAGTTAGTTGAGGTGTTTCTCCCTGGAGTGTCAGAGGTTGAGGGGTGACATTATAGAGGTATATAAAACCATCAGGGACATGGATATTCTGAACAGACACGATCTGCTCTCCAGGGTAGGGGGGGTCCAGAACAAAGAGGACATAGGCTGAAGGGGAGAGGGCGAATGATTTAGAAGAGACGTGAAGATAAATGTTTCACACAGAGAGTGGTGTGTGTACAGGAAGAGCTGTCAGAGGAAGTGGTGAAGGCGGTTACAATCGCACATTTAGAAAGTATGTGAAAGAGGAGGGATATTTACCAAATGCTGGCAAATGGGACGAGATCAGATTTGATATCTGATCGGAGTGAACAGATTGGACTAATGGGTCTGTTTCCATTCTGCATGACTCTCTGATTCTATAAGAGGCATGACGAATAATTCTGAAAGGGCCTTTCAAGTCGGAATTCTCTTCAGTGGAAGGTTATCATGTCTCTATGTTCACATTGATTGAAAGCTGCATTAGTTAAATATTTGACAAAGAAGTGCACAATGGGACGCAGACAGGAAAGTGGGGCTGAGACCAGAACCTGATCAGCTACAATTTTAGTGCCTGGTGGAGAAGGCTCAAAGTATCTAATGACCCACTCCTGCTCCTCAGTCCCATGTTCCTCTGTTCCATTCAGCCCCTCACACCTGCTAGACAGGAATAGTTGGAGGCTACTTACTCCTATAATCTGTTGCACAGAAACAGAGGCGACCACTCAGTCCCTCAGTACTGTCCCACACGGTTTGAGATGATTTGAGAAATGTAATTGGAAAATCCAGGCTGGGTATGAAAGAGGCCCCTCAGCTCTCTTTAGAAAGCTTCCCGTCTCTGCAGCTTGAGCTCCATTTGTTGGTCATGTTGTAGACCCAGATTCAGTGTGAATGCAGCCCACATACCTCACCCAGAGATGGCTCACAAAATCATCTGGTCTCCCTGACTGCAATATGCAATACCAGAACATTCATAAAAATAACACCCACTAACTTTCCAATAACAGAATGGGAGAACATCAGAAACAGGGGCAGGTCGTTCACTCCCCAAACCTGCCTTTCCCTTCACTAAGATCATGGCTGATCTGCTCCTGGCCTCAAATCCTCTCTCATAACCAATTCTACTCAGCCCTCATCTCTGACAGATCAATATCCATCTCCCTCCTCTTCAAATACTTTCAGTCATCTAGTTCCCCGACCACTCTTGAGAAGAGAAATCCTGACATTCAATCCCACCTGTTTGAAGAAAACACGTGCTGCTCCTATATCATGGCCTATTGATGTGAACAAAAGAGGTTGTCACAAGCGTTCAGATAAAAATGACTGGCTCCGATATCAAGGCAGTGGTTGCCTTCTGTTGACATCAAGGGGCTTAACAAAACTGGAATTAATGGGAATCAGAGTAAACTCTCCAGTGTTTGGGGTCAAACATGGCACAAAGGAAGATGGTCATCATCTCAGTCCTGGGTCACCTCTGTGTGAGATCCTCAGGGTAGCTTCCTCTTCATAAACACCTTCAGCTGCTTCATCAATGTCTCCCCACCCTCACCCTCCCCAGCATAAGAACAGAAGTGGGGATGGTCACTGAAGATTCCACAATGTTCAGAACGTTTTGTCCCCCGTCAGCTCCTGAACTGGCCTGTGTCCGTGTGCAGCAAGACCCAGGCTCCATTAAGGTTTGTTCTGTTAAAGTATCAGTAACATTCATGTAACAGCACTGCCTGACACTGCGCATTGCGACAGTAAAACAAGAGTTCATTCAGCACCTCAGGCTGGTTTCACAGGAATATGAGGACGCCATTCAGTCCATTGATATTATTGGAGATGAACTGGGATAGCCCATTCAGTGCCTCCAGCCTATTACTCAGGAAGAGAAGAGTCTAGTGTGATGGAGCACACCAGAGCCCCTCGAACATATTTGACGGCAATAGCCTAGACTCAAATGTTTTCTTATTTTAAAGGAAATGTAAAGTTTCTTTTCCAGAACCAATGTGACTGGTCAAACTACTCGATGGTAAGCAAAATACCATACATTTCAACACGAAAGAAGAAATAATACCACAGAAAGAGGAATTTAGAATAACGTAATTGTATTGGACAGCTTAACAGAATAATAGGTCTCGGAACTATTACTAATGAACTTTTCCAATATAGGGAAATCCCATAAACACAGCCCTTGGCAAAAAGGAATATTCAGACACAGAATCTCACAAACATTTCTCCAATCCAGGAATTATAAACAGCATCAAAAGAAAATTCAGAGAGAGTAGCAGCCAGGGGACATCCACTGAAGCTTCCAGCTCTGTGGAGACCCCATAGTTTCTGATGTTACTGAGAAACCAAAACCCAGAGATCCTAATCTGTGAGAGCTGACCACACCCATTCAGGCTGCATTAAAATAAACAAAAGGCCTCCCTAGCTGTTACTCAAGTAGTCTTAACTAGCCACCTTGGTAACAATCGTTCAATGTCTCTTAAAAGTAACCCGGACAAAATAACCTCTTAAAGCTGCAGCACCATCACACTTGTCACTACATCGAGCTGTCAAACAGACTCCAGGGATAACCCAGTCAGGCCCTTGGCCCTGTCCAATCGGACGAGGAAGAAGCCAGTCAGTCCCTTGAGTCACTTATACAAGAACAGTAGGAGGCCATTCCCACCTCAATGCACTTACACGGGGGCAGAATGAGGGAATTGATGCTGATTCCTGATGAATGTCTTATGCCCAAGACGTCGATTCTCCTGCATCAAGGATGCTGTCTGACCCGCTGTGCTTTTCCAGCAATCGACTCTCTACTCTGATCTCCAGCATCGGCAGTCTTAAGTGTTTCCTAATTGATGCTCTAACATGATGACCAAGTGAAGCAGAGACTGCACAGACAGACTGCTCCACGTTGTTCCTCCTGGCTCCGTTGCTCATGATACACATGTGGGACTTTAACATGGTTTTCTAGTGGTGAGGAGCGAAGCCATATGTCTTGTGTGAAGTCTCAAGAAGGCACCTTCCATCTCTGAGAAGACAGCCTGGTGTTCTCTATGTAGGTCGGAAGCTGGTGGGACTGGCTACCTGTTTCAGACGGAAGGTATTTTGGCTGCTGTTGGGGATTGCGAACAACCTGACGTTCAGTACAGGGTTCACACACCGACTGAACAATAACGTGGGGAGAGTTAAGTTAGGCATATATACTATTAGGAAAGTCACGTTAGACTGATGAATGGACTCGCTAAGTTCAAATAATGCTGATCTTGTTCATGTTGATCTAGTCTAGTACATGTCCTGTTCAGTGTAACCTGTATGCCTTACTCTGTCCAAGTCTATTTCCACCCTATGATCTGTCTGGCCATGCTTACTATGACCTGCCTCCACTGCTCATAAACAAAGTGTTTCCCTGGACTGAGGTACACGTGACAATAAATCAAATCAATCAATCCTGCGTAAAGTATGGAATTTCTCTCCCTGTCAATGTCTGTTTTGGAAATAAGTGATCGCTACCACTCCTCGTGTTTCAGCATCACAATTTCTTCGTCTCTCACAGCTCGACAGATAAAACATTCAGCTTATTCACTCTATCCCCATGTTACCATCACCCGTGTCTGTGGTACGGAGATAATTTCTGAACAAAGGAGATCAAATCTGTAGAGAGTGCCCCTAGTGCTCTCTCAGCAAGGCTCTACAACAGCAGGAAGATGGCTTTACTTATGTACTCGAATCATCTTACAATGAAGGACAGCATACCATTGACTTCACCCATTACTTACAAAGGGTTTGATTCAGACCGGCCAGCATAAAATTGTGAGTGGGAGATCATGCTTGCCAAATTTCTTATAGTCCTTTGGTGAAGTGACCAAGAAGGTTAATGAGGGCAGAGCGGTAAAAGTAGTCTCTATGGATTTCAGTAAGGCCTTTGATAAGTTTCTAAATGGCAGGCTGCTCAGGAAGGTTCCATCATGTAGAATACTGGGGGAACTGGCCAATTGGATACACAGTTGGGTTGATGGTAGGAAGCAGAGGGTTTAGTGGAAGGATGCTTTTTAGACTGGAGGTTGGATCCATAGCTTTTTGTTATCTATAATTTGGATGAGAATATACAAGGCATGATTAGTCAGTTTGCAGATGACACTAAAATAAATGGCAGCATGATCAGTGAGGTCGTTAATCAGAAATTGCAGCAGGACCTTAATCAGGTGGGGAGGTGGGCTGAGAAATGGCAAATGGAATTTAATATAGATGCGTGAGGTCTTGCAGTTTGGAATCTCAAATCAAGGTAGGCGTTTCACAGTGAATGGGCGGGCCTTAAGGGGTGTAATGGGCAGACAGACCTTGGAATTCAGGTGCACAGTTCCCTGAGAGTGGAGTCACAGGTAGGCAGGGCAGTGAAGAAGGCTTTTGGCACACTGGCCTTCGTCAGGCAGGACATTGAGTATAGAAGTTGGGAATTTATGTTGCAGTTACATAAGGCCGCACTTGGAGGATTATATTCAGTTTTGTCAACTTGTTATGGGGAGGATGTTATTAAATTAGAAAGAGAGCAGAAGACATTTACAAGGACATTGCCAGGACCCAATGGTCTGAGTTACAGGGAGAAGTTGGACAAGCTAGGACCTTTTCTTTAGAGTGTAGGAGACTGAGGGGGGAGGGGGGGGACCTTATAGAGATGTATAAGATCATGAGGTATATGGATAGGATGAATGCTCTCAGTCTTTTCCAAAGTTTAGAGAATCGAGGACGAGAGGGGATCAGTTTAAGGTTAAAGGGAAAGGAATAAAAGGGAATCTGAGGGACCATTTATTTACATAAATGGCTGGTACGTGGATGAGCTGCCAGAAGATGTGGCTGAGGAGGATGTATTAACAACGTTTCAAAAGCAGTTGGATAAATATGTGGAAAGGAAAGGACTAGAAGGATATGGGACAACTGCAGGGAAATGGGGTTAGTGTGAATGGACATTTACAATGTGCAGTCGAACCACGTTGTTAATTAAAACCAAACATCCAGATAAGCTTGCCTCACCTCGTAATCTGTTCATATACGAGTGACACAGATCTCCTACATTCCACTCTTTAAACAAAAATTATCAAGTTTGTTTCTTAACTTTAATAGTGAACACTAAACAAAAACTATTCGCAAATACAAGCCCCTCTTTTCTTACCTACTTACTATCTGACTCCAACTCTGTAAAAAATATGCTGTTCCAACAACCCACATATAAAACATTACAATCTCAATACCATACAGTCTCTACCTTCCCCGCTGTGCTCACTCTTCCAGCTGCTGATCTCCCCGGGTCATTTTTTTAATTGCAAGTAGGTTTACATGAACATATGTCTTTGATAGAGAGTGTTTGAGATGGTCAGTTAGCACTCCTGCTATACAGCAGTTACTCTGCTGTTGGATGGCAGTTACTCTCCCTCTATTTTCAAAATGCTGGGTTTATTTACTTCCCATGAGACAATAATTCTCATAATTTGATTGATTTCCAGGTGTACGAACAATAATATTCAAATTCCATTGGCTTCGGATATTCTGAGCATTATTTAAAGTCTTTGATTGCATTGGAATTGCTGTCAAAACAGCAACCAAAACTCAGGCTTCCATTTCCCAGCTAATTGTTACATTTGGAACAGTCTGACCTTTAGCTGGCATCTGTGGCTGTACTTTCGATTCAGCAAAACCAGTCCTATCTTAAAGTGAACAGACATTGATTAGCTTCCAGGCAGTAACACACTCCGGGCTATCTGTTATTCTGTATACTAACCTCCTTGAACCCCTCGATTAGATTCCAGGCCGTAACTCAATGTGTGCTATCTGTTATTCTGTATATAACCCACGCTGAACACCTCAATTAGATTCCAGGCTGTAACCCACTCCGGGGTATCTGTTATTCTGCATATAAACCACCCTGAACCCCTCAATTAGATTCCAGGCTGTAACACACCCCAGAATATCTGTTATTCTGTATATAAACCATCCTGAACCCCGCGATTAGATAGCAGGCTGTAAATCACTCCGGGGTGTCTGCTGTTCTGTATATAACCCACCCTGAACACCTCGATTCGATTCGAGGCTGTAACTCACTCTGGGCTATCTGTTATTCTGTACATAAACCAGCCTGAACCCCGCGATTAGATTCCAGGCAGTAATTTCCTGTCAGGGTTGAAAGGGAAGGATGGTAGTTATTGGGAATGCTGGCTGACTAAAGAAATTGAGGGTTTGGTTCTGAAAAAGAAGGAAGCATATGTCAGGTATAGACAGGATAGATTGAGTGAATCTTTAGAAGAGTATAAAGGAAGTTGAAGTACACTTAAGAGGGAAATCAGGAAGACCAAACGCTGACATGAGATAGCTCTGGCAAATAGAATTAAGGAGAATCCAAAGTGCTTTTACAAATATATTAAGGACAAAGGGTAATTCGGGAGAGAATAGGGCCCCTCTACGATCAGTAAGGCGGCCTTTGTGTGGAGCCACAGAAAATGGGGGAGATATTAAATGAATATTTTGCATCAGTATTTACTGTAGAAAAGGATATGGAAGATATAGACTGCAGGGAAATCGATGATGACATCTTGCAAAATGTTGCAGATATACAGAGGAGGAAGTGCTGGATGTCTTGAAATGGATAAAGATGGATAAATCCCCAGGACCTGATCAGGTGTACCTGCGAACTCTGTGGGAAGCTAGAGAAGTGATTGCTGGGCCTCTTGCTGAGATATTTGTATCATCGATAGTCACAGGTGAGATGCTGGAAGAATGGAAGTTGGCAAACGTGGTGCCACTGTTTAAGAAGGGCAGTAAAGACAAGCCAGGGAACTATAGACCGGTGAGCCTGACCTCAGCGGTGGGCAAGTTGTTGGAGGGAATCCTGAGGGAGAGGATGTACATGAAGTTGGAAAGGCAAGGACTGATTCGGGATAGACAACATGGCTTTGTGCTTGGGAAAGCATGTCTCACAAACTTGATTGAGTGTTTTGAAGAAGTAACAAAGAAGATTGATGAGGGCAGTGCAGTACATGTGATCCATATGAATTTCAGTAAGGCGTTCGACAAGGTTCCCCATGGGAGACTGATTAGCAAGGTTAGATCTCATGGAATACAGGGAGAAGTAGCCATTTCGATATAGAACTGACTCAAAGGTAGAAGACAGAGGGTGGTGGTGGAGAGTTGTTTTTCAGACTGGAGGCCTGTGACCAGTGGAGTGCCACAAGGATCGGTGCTGGTCCTCTACTTTTTGTCATTTTTATAAATGATTTGGATGCGAGCATAAGAGGTACAGTTAGTAAGTTTGGAGATGACACCAAAATTGCAGGTGTAGTGGACAGCGAAGAGGGTTTCCTCAGATTACAACATGATCTGGACCAGATGGGCCAATGGGCTGAGAAGTGACAGCTGGAGTTTAATTCAGATAAATGCGAGGTGCTGCATTTTGGGAAAGCAAATCTTAGCAGGACTTCTACATTTAATGGTTAGGTCCTAGGGTGTGTTGCTTCACAAAGAGATCTTGGAGCGCAGGTTCATAGTTCCTTGAGAGTGGAGTCGTGGGTAGATAGGATCGTGAAGAAGGCGTTTGGTATGCTTTCCTTTATTGGTCAGAGTACCGAGTACAGAAGTTGGGAGGTCATGTTGTGGCTATACAGGACATTGGTTAGGTCACTTTTGGAATATTGCATGAAATTCTGGTCTCCTTCCTATCGGAAAGATGTTGTGAAACTTGAAAGAGTTCAGAAAAGATTTACAAGGATGTTGACAGGGTTGGAGGATTTGAGCTACAGGGAGAGGCTGAACAGTCTGGGACTGTTTTCCCGGGAGTGTCGGACGCTGAGGGGTGACCTTATCGAGGTTTACCCTGGGATAAGGGAGTCCAGAACTAGAGGGCATAGGTTTAGTTTGAGAGGGGAAAGATATGAAAGAGAACTAAGGGACAACTTTTTCACACAGAAGGTGGTACGTGTATGGAGTGAGCTGCCAGAGGAAGTGGTGGAGGCTGATACAATTGCAACTTTTAAGAGGAATTTGGATGAGTATATGAATTGGAAGGGTTTGGAAGGATATGGGCTGGGTGCTGGCAGGTGGAACTAGATTGGGTTAGGATATCTGGTCGGCATTGACAGGTTGGACCGAAGGGTCTGTTTCCATGCTGTACATCTCGATGATTCTGTAACTCTATAACTCACTCCGGGCTACCTGTTATTCTGCATAAAAACCACACTGAAACCCTCGATTACATTCCAGTCTGTAACACACTCTGGGGTATCTGTTATTGTACACAAAATCATCCCAAATCCCCTTGATAAAATTCCAATCTGTAACTGACTTCCAATTTTAAGGGGCTCTGCACATTAGCCACCTTAATCCTTTGATTCGATTCCAGTCTGTATCACACTCCTGGGTATCTGTTAGTCTGTATATTAACCATCCAATCCAAACCCTGTTAAAATTGCCCATGATATTCAGGGATGTGTGCGTGATGTGCATTAGTCAGGGGTAAATGTGGGGAAATGGATCTGGATGGGTTATTCTTCTGTGGGTCAGTATGGTCTTGTTGGGCTGAAGGGCTTGTTTCCCCACTGTCGGAATTATATGAATCTCCCGGAACCCTCTCGATTAGATTCCAATGTGTAACTCACTTCCATGTATGTGTGACTGGCATGTTTCAAAAACACCCCAAAACCTTCAATTCTATTCCACTTCGATAAACACGAGGCGCTGCATTTTGGGAAAGCAAATTTGAGCAGGATTTATACACTTAATGGTCAGGTCTGAGGGAGTGTTGCTGAACAAAGAGACTTTGAACTGCAGGTTCGTAGCTCCGTGAGAGTAGAGTGGCAGGTTGATAAGATAATGAAGACAGCGTTTGGTATGCTTTCCTTTATTGGTCAGAGTTTTGAGTATAGGCATTGAGAGGTCATGTTGTGGCTGGACTGGACATTGGTTAGGCCACTGTTGGAATATAGCGTGCAATTCTGGTCTCCTTCCTATCGGAAGGATGTTGTGATTTTGGAAGGGTTCAGAAAAGATTTACAAGGAGGTTGCCAGGGTTAGAGGTTTTGAGCTACAGGGAGAGGGTGAATAGGCTGGGGCTATTTTCCCTGGAGCATCAGAGGCTGAGGGGTGACCTTATTGAGTTTTATAAAATCATGAGGGGCATGGATTGGATAACTAGACAAAGCCTTTTCCTTGGGGTGGGGAGTCCAGAACTAGAGGGCATAGGTTTAGTGTGAGAGGTAATATGAAAGAGACCTAAGGGGCAACTTGTTCACTCAGAGGGTGGTATATGAATGGAATGAACTGTCAGAGGAAGTGGTGGAAGCTGGTACAATTGCAACATTTAAAATGCAGCTCGATGGGTATATGAATGGGAGGATTTGGAGGGAGATGGGCCAAGTGTTTGAAAAAGAGTCTAGAGTAGGTTAGGATATCTGGTCGGCATAGACGGGTTGGACCAAAGGGTCTGTTACATGCTGTGCATCTCTATGACTGTATGACTCCGCGATTTTGTGACTCACTACTTGTTATCTGTTATTCTGTATGTAAACCACCTCAAACCTCTCGATTAGATTCCACTCTGTCCCGCACTCCTGGGTATTTCTTATCCTGTATGTAAACCCTAAACCCCTCTATTAGATTCCAGTCTGGAACTCATTCCTGGGGATCTGTTATTGGATCTGTGAAGTGATCCTTGTTGGATGTTAGACCGAAGACAAGATAAACTAAATGGTCAAATGTTACATTGGGAGCAGGAACACAGAAAGCTGCTGGTTCATTTCTGCCCTGTTACATATCTCAAAGTTTCAGATTGGGGCTGAATTTCTGTCACAATGGGGAAAGCCTCAAAAGCTGTTTAGTGTCCTGCATGAATGCATCATCATGACATGAATTCTCTTGCAAGATAGGACATGGAGACAGCTCCTGGAAGGTGTCTGTATCTCTGTGTGTTTGATTCTATGAGTCTGTGATTCTGTGTGCATGTTCAATGTTTTATATATTTTGAAACTGTATTAATGTTGCCAGTCTCTCTTGCTTTTCCTTATTTATAAACTCAATGTCATCGTTTTGCTGATATAAAATGGTGGCTGTGGACAAATCTAAAATGTCTGCCTGACTGATTTGTGTCAAGAATACTTTCAGCAAGGGAGAGGGTGCAATGTGTCAAAAGCCATTTCCATTCATTGATGCCAGCAGAGATAGGAAATGGAGACAGCTCTTTGAAGGTGGTTAAAATGTAAATCCCAGAACTTGTTTACAGTGAATGTGGAGAGACAATGTGACATTCCAGTAAGGTCTGCCTTACTTTCCAAGCTCCTAATATATGAGAGAAACCTAATGTACAAAACCTGATAGAGCTCAGCCACTGAATTGTAGATTTGCAGCGTTGGATCAGAATAATGCCTGGCCAGGCCTCATCCCAAATTGAAGGGTTTCTCAAATCCCACACTGACCTTCTGTGGGTTCAAATTGTGTGTTCTCTACAAAATAAAGAAAATAATGCACCTGCAATTGAACAAAGCTCTTTCTGGAACTTTGTGCATCTGTTGGTTTAAGTATCTTTCAACAGGATTGAAGATAAATGAGACAGTGAGAGATAGGCAGCACTTTCACCAGAATGGCAGTGCAGTATAAAAGGTATATTAATAATTTCAGTGAAAGGGAAAAACAGAGGAGGATAGTCCTCAAACAAGGAACGTTGGGAGTCAGTAAAGTTGTGTAGCTTGTGACTGCATTCTGTTTATGTGAGTCAAGATTTGAAACCACTTGGCCAATAGTACACTTTGTGACTCACTCCCAGTTACAAGTTATTTCACATAAAAAGGTTAACATATCCCTCGATTAGATTCCAGGCTGTAACTCCCTCCGGGCTATCTGTTATTCTGTATCGAAAACTCCCTGGACCCCTCGATTAGATTCCAGGCTGTAACGAACTCCAGGGTATCTGTTATTCTGTACATAAACCATCTTAAATCCCCCGATTATTTTCCAATCTGCAACACACTCCAGGCTATCTGTTATTCTGTAAATAAACCACCCTGAACCCCTCGATTAGGTTCCAACCTGTAACACATTCCAAGCTATCTGTTATTCTGTATATAAACCACCCTGAACCCTGCAATTAGATTCCAGGCTTTAACTTAATGCGGGCTACCTATTATTCTGTATATAAACCACCCTGAAACCCTCGATTAGATGCTAGGCTAGGCTGTAACTCACTCCGGGGTATCTGTTATTCGTATATAAAGCACCCTGAACCCCTCAATTAGATTCCAGATTGTAACTCACTCCGGGGTATCTGGTATTCTGGATATTAACCACCTGAACCCCCCAATTAGATTCCAGTCTGTAACTCACTCTGGGCTATCTGTTATTCTGTATATTAACCACCCTGAACCCATTGATTTGATTTCCCTTCCTGACAGGCTAAGCTCATATTCCCAACACAATCTAATCTCAATAATGATCAATGTGTCATTGGTCCTCCTATCTGCTGGCACTACCATCATGTTAACTTACTGATGTTTACGTTCATGATTACCTGTAGCAGTGAGTCGCAGGTAGACAGAGTGGTGCAGAACACATTTGGCACATTTGCCTTAATCAGTCAGAGCATTGAGTGTAGGAGTTGTGGTGGTATGGTGCATCTATAATGCGTGTGGGCGGCACGGTGGCACAGTGGTTAGCACTGTTGCGTCACAGCGCCAGAGACCCGGGTTCAATTCCCGCCTCAGGCGACTGACTGTGAGGAGTTTGCACGTTCTCCCCGTGTCTGCGTGGATTTTCTCCGGGTGCTCCAGTTTCCTCCCACAGATGTGCAGGTCAGGTGAATTGGCCATGCTAAATTGCCCGTAGTGTTAGGTAAGGGGTAGATGTAGGGGTATGGGTGGGTTGCGATTCGGTGGGGCGCTGTGGACTTGTTGGGACGAAGGGCCTGTTTCCACACTGTAAGTAATCTAATCTGTACAGGATGTTGGTGAGGCCACTTTCAGAATACTGTGTACAACTTGGTTTTCTGCAGAAATGTCTTACACGTATGTTCCAGGACTGGAGGCTTGAGCTATAGGGAAAAGCTGATTACGTTGAGGTGTTTCCCCCTGGAGTGTCCAAGGTTGAGAGGCAGCATTGTAGAGGTTTATAAAATCATCAGGGGCATGGATATTCTGAACAGCCATGTTCGACTCCCAAGGATAGGGGAGTCCAGAACAAGACAGCATAGGTTGAAGGGGAGAGGGCGAATGATTTAGAAGGGACCTGAAGGTAAATACTTCACACAGAGAGTGGTGTGTGTACAGAAAGTGCAGTCAGAGGAAGTGGTGAAGGCGGGTACAATCACAGGAGGAATATTGGCCAAATGCTGGCAAATGGGACTAAATCAGATTTGATATCAGATCGGAGTGAACAGATTGGACTAATGGGACTGTTTCCATTCTGCATGACTCTCTGATTCTATAAGAGGGATGACGAATAATTCTGAAAGGACCTTTCAAGTCGGAATTCTCTTCAGTGGAAGGTTATCGTGTCTCTATGTTCACATTGATTGAAAGCTGCATTAGTTAAATATTTAACAAAGAAGTGCACAATGGGACGCAGACAGGAAAGTGGGGCCGAGACCACAACCTGATCAGCTACAATTTTAGTGCCTGGTGGAGAAGGCTCAAAGTATCTAATGACCCACTCCTGCTCCTCAGTCCCATGTTTCTGTGTTCCATTCAGCCCCTCATACCTGCTAAACAGGAGCAGTTGGAGGTTACTTACTGCTATAATCTGTTGCACAGAAACACAGGAGACCATTCAGCCCCTCAGTACTGTCGCACACGGTTTGAAGTGAATTGGGAAATGTAATTGGAAAACCCAGGCTGGGTGCGAAAGAGGCCCCTCATCTCTCTTCACAGAGCTTCCCCTCTCTGCAAATTGTGCTTCATTTGTTGGTCATGTTGTACACCCAGATTCAGTGTGAATACAGCCCCCATACCTCACTCAGGGATGGCTCACAAAACATTCAAGAAGAGAACATTCATGAAAATAACACCCACTAACTTTCCAATAACAGAATGTGAGAACATCAAAAAAAGAGGGGCATGTTGTTCACTCCCCAAGCCTGCCTTGCCCTTCACTAAGATCATGACTGATCTGCTCTTCGTCTCAAATCATCTTTCATATCCAATTCTTCATAGCTCTCAACTCTCTGACAGGTCAATTTCCATCTACCTCCTCTTCAAATACGTTCAGACATCTAGCTCCCCGAACACCCTTGAGAAGAGAAATCCTGATATTCAATCCCACCTGTTTGAAGAAAACACTTGCTGCTCCTATATCATGGCCTATTGATGTGAACAAAAGAGGTTGTCACAAGCGTTCAGATAAAAATGACTGGCCCCGATATCAAGGCAGTGGTTGCCTTCTGTTGACATCAAGGAGCTTAACATAACTGGACTTAATGGGAATTAGAGTAACCTCACCAGTGTTTGGGGTCAAACTAGGCACAAAGGAAAATGGTCATCATCTCAGTCCTGGGTCACCGCTGTGTGAGATCCTCAGGGTAGCTTCCTCTTCATAAACACCTTCAGCTGCTTCATCAATGTCTCCCCGACCCCACCCTCCTCACCATAAGATCAGAAGTTGGGATGGTCGCTGAAGATTCCACAATGTTCAGAACATTTTGTCCCCCGTCAGCTCCTGAACTGGTCTTTGTCAGTGTGAAGCAGGATTCAGATTCCATTGGGACTTGTGCTGTTAAAGTGTCCGTAACATTCATGTAACAGCACTGGCGAGCACTGCACATTGCCACAGTAAAACAAGAGTTCATTCAACACCTCACGCTGGTTTCACAGGAATATGAGGAAGTCATTCAGCCCATTGACACTATTGGAGAAGAACAGGGACACCCCATTCAGTGCCTCAAGCCTATTACTCAGGAAGAGAAGGAGTCTAGTGTGATGGGCCACACCAGAGCCCCTCAAAAATATTTGAAGGCGGTACCGTAGATTCTAATGATTTTTTACATTAAAGGAAATGTAAAGTGTCTGTTCCAGATGCAATGTGACTGGTCAAACTACTCGGTGTGAAGAAAAACACTATCTACTTAAACACGAAAGAGAAAATGAAACCAAAGAAAGAGGAATTTAGAATAACGTAATTTTATTGGACAAGTTAACAGAATAATAGATCTAGGAACTATTACTAATGAACTGTTCCAATATAGGAAAATCCCATAAACACAGCCCCTGGCAAAAAGAAATATTCAGACACAGATTGTCACAAACATTTCTCCAATCCAGGAATTAAAAACAGCATCAAGAGAAAATTCAGAGAGAGTAGCAACCAGGAAACATCTACTGAAGCTTCCAACTCTGTGACGACCCCAATAGTTTCTGATGTTGCTGAGAAACCAAAACCCAGAGATCCTAATCTGTGAGAGCTGGCCACACCCATTCAGGCTGCCTTAAAATAAACACAAGGCCTCCCTAGCTGTTACTCAAGTGGTCTTAACTAACCAGCTTGGTAACGATCGTTCAATCTCTCTCATAAAATAAGCCCGGACAAAATAACCTCGTAAAGCTGCAGCATTGTCGCACTAGTCAGTAAAATGAGCTGTCAAGCAGGAACCAGGGGTAACCAGTCAGGCACTTGGTCCTGTCCAATTGGACGAGGAAGAAGCCAGTCAGTCCCTTGAGTCACTTACACAGGAACAGCAGGACGCCATTCCCACCTCAATGCACTTACACGGGGGCAGAATGAGGTAATTTTTGCTGATTCCTGATGAATGTCTTATGCCCGAATTGTCGATTCTCCTGTTCCTCGGATGCTGCCTGACCTGCTGGGCTTTTCCAGCAATTGATGCTCTACTCTGGTCTCCAGCATCGGCACTCTTAAGTGTTTCCTAATTGATGCTCTAACATGATGACCAAGTGGAGCAGAGGCTGCACAGACAGACTTCTCCACGTTGTTCCTCCTGGCTCCGTTGCTTATGATACACACGTGGGACATTAACGTGGTTTTCTAGTGGTGAGGAGCGAAGCCATATGTCTTGTGTGATGTCTCAAGAAGGCACCTTCCATCTCTGATAAGACAGCCTGGTGTTCTCTATGTAGGTCGGAAGCTGGTGGGAATGGCTACCTGTTTCAGATGGAAGGTATTGTGGCTGCTGTTGGGGATTGTGAATAACCTGACGTTCAGTACAGGGTTCACTCACCGACTGAACAATAACCTGGGGAGAGTTAATTTAGGCATATAAACTATTAGGTAAGCTACGTTAGACTGATGAATGGACTCTCTAAGTTCAAATAATGCTGATCGTGTTCCTGTTGATCTTTTCTCGTACATGTCCTGTTCAGTGTAACCTGTGTGCCTTACTCTGTCCAAGTCTATTTCCACCCTATGATCTGTCTGGCCATGCTTACTATGATCTTCCTCCACTGCTCATAAATAAAGTGTTTCCCTGTACTGAGGTACACGTGACAATAAATCAAACCAATCAATCCTGGGTAAAGTATGGAATTCCTCTCCCTGTCAATATCTGTTTTGGAAATAAGTGATCGCTCCCACTCCTCGTGTTTCAACATCATAATTTCTTCGTCTCTCACAGCTCTACAGATTAAACACTCAGCTTATTCACTCTATCCCCATGTTACCATCACCCGTGTCTGTGGTAAGGAGATCATTCCTTACAAAGGAGATCAAATCTGTACAGAGTTCCCCTAATGCTCTCTCAGCAAGGCTCTACAATGAAGGACAGCATACCATTGACTGCACCAATTACTTACACATGGTTTGATTCGGAGCAGTCAGCATAGACTTGTGAGTGGAAGATCATGCTTCCCAAATTTCTTAGAGTCCTTTGATGAAGTTACCAGGACGTTTGATGAGGGCAGACTGATAGACGTAGACTCTATGGATTTCAGTCAGACCTTTGATATGGTTCCACATGGGAGACTGCTCTGGAAGGTTCCATCACGTGGAATGTGGGGGGGAGCTGGCCAATTGAATACACGTTTGGCTTGACGGTAGGAAGCAGAGGGTTGAGTGGAAGGATGTTTGTCAGACCGGAGGCTTAGTCCATTGCTGTCTGTTATCTATGATTTGGTTGAGAATGTACAAGGTATGATTAGTAAGTTCGCAGATGACCCTAAAGTAATTGGGAGCATGATCAGTGAGGATGTTTATCAGAAATTGCAGCAGGACCTTAATCTGGTGGAAAATGAGCCGAGAAATGGCAAATGGAATTTAATATAGAAGCGTGAGGTCTTGCATTTTGGAACCTCAAATCAACGTAGGAGTTTCATGTTGAATGGGAGGGTCTTAAGGGATGCAGTGGGCAGAAGGACCTTGGTGTTCAGGTGCACGGTTCTCTAAGAGTGGAGTCACAGGTAGACAGGGCAGTGAAGAAGGATTTTGGCACATTGGCCTTCATCAGGCAGGATATTGAGTATAGAATTTGGGACCTTATGTTGCAGTTACACAGGACTTCGGTAAGGCCACACTTAGAGTATTATGTTCAGTTTTGTCACCTTGTTATGGGAGGATGTCATTAAATTAGAAAGAGTGCAGAAGAAATTTACAAAGACGTTGCCAGGAACCAATGGTCTGAGTTATAGGGAGAGGTTGGACAAGCTAGGACCTTTTCTTTAGCGTGTAAGAGACTGAGGGAGTCCTTATGGAGCTATATAAAATCACGAGGGGTACGAATAGGGTTAATGCTCTCTGTCTTTTTCCAAGTGTAGAGAATCGAGCATTAGATGGGATCATTTTAACGTTAAAGGGGAAGGAATGAAAGGGAACCTGAGGGGCCACTCCTTTACACAAATGGCTGATACATGGATGAGCTGCCAGGAGATGTGATTGAGGGGGGTACATTAACAAAATTTCAAAAGCATTTGGATAAATATGTGGATAGGAAAGGACTGGAAGCGTATGGGCCAACTGCAGGGAAATGGGGTTAGTGTAGATGGACATTTACAAGGTAGAGACGAAACCCCTCTGTTAATTAAACCCAAACACCCAGAAAAGCTCGCCTCACCTTGTAATCTGTTAAAACATGAGCGACACAGATCTCCTACATTCCACTATTTAAACAAAAATTATCAAGTTAGTTTCTTAACTTTAATAGTGAACACTAAACAACAACTATTCACAAACACAAGCCCCTCTTGTCTTACCTACTTACTATCTGACTCCAACTCTGTAAAAATATGCTGTTCCAACAACCCACATATGAAACATTAAAATCTCAAGACCATACAGTCTCTATCATCCCCGCTGTGCTCACTCTTTCAGCTGCTGATCACCCTGGGTCATTTTTTTTATTGCAAGTTGGTTTCCATGAACATGTGTCTTTGATAGAGAGTGTTTGAGATGGCCAGTTAGCACTCCTGCTCTACAGCAGTTACTCTGCTGTTGGATGGCAGTGACTCTCCCCCTATTTTCAAAATGCTGGGTTTATATACTCCACATGATATAATCATTATCATAATTTGATTGCTGTCCAGGTGTCCAATCAATAATATTCAAATTCTGTTGGTTTCTGGTATCCTGAGCATTATTTAAACTCTTTGGTTGCATTTGAATGGCAGTCAAATAGCAACCAAAACTCAGGTATCCATTTCTCAGCTAATGGTGACATGTGGAACAGTGTGACCTTTAGCTGGCATCAGTGGCTTTAATTTCTATTCAACAAAACCCATACTGTCTTAAAGTGTCCATACATGTTTTTGGCTTCATAACATCTCCCCGCTTCAGAAAATAAAATTAACCAGCAGAATGAAAAGATGACTACATTTCTTCTCTAATTCTTAATCCCAATTATATGAAATACAAAAGTATTAATCTCAGTCATATCTTTCATATTATTTCTGCACACCAATACAACACTGGAATAAGTCAAATCTTATCTACACTGCTTTCCTTTAAATCCGCGAAAACCCATCTGCTATCACATTATAGGAGCCACAACATGTGCATTTTGTGAGTTTAAACTCGGAGAGATAAGACTCCAATTAAATAGTCTCATATTCTGGTCTTTAAATATTCCAAAAAATGAGAGAGATTTGTCGTTGTCCACAACCATCTCCGGCAATTTGTTTGTCACATAAAAATTAAAATATTATCAAGCCAGTGTGAAACTTAATCATTCTTGTTCAATAATGGAGATTTTTAATTTTTTTTCTGGTGGATATTGAGTTTTTTCGACAAGTAGCCAATTAGCCATTCAATTCCATCATCCTCTTTCTGTATCAATACATCTCTGACCCCTATATCCCGAGCATCAAACACAATTTACAAAGGGTTTCGCAATATTTGGTGTAGCTAAAGCTCGTGCGGTGATTAATCCTGCTTTAAAATTCTCAAATGCCTCCTGGCATTGTTATGTCCACCACAATTCTGTGTTCTTCTTTAGTAAATCCATCAGTGGTGCCAATACGCTGCTGAAGTTTGGAACAAACTTCTAATAGAATCCACTCAGTTCCAAAAATCGAAGCACCTTTTTCTTCGAGGATTGTCGTGGAAATTCCTCAAATCCCTTCGTCTTTGTGTTCCATGGGGTCAACCTTTCATGTCCAATGTTATGTCCCAAGAACGTCACCTCTGCCTTCGCGAATTCTGTTTTCTTTAAGTTTCTTACTAAGTTTGAATCTTGTAAATGTTCAGCATGCTCTGCCACCTGTAACATGTGAGCTTTCAATCACTTGCTAAAGATCACTACATCATACAGATAATCTGCACAATTTGTTCATATGGCCACAACTCTGTTTCTGAGTCTTAAATGTGGCTGGTGCATTATTCATCCATATGAAATACTCGATAAAGTTTTTTTGTCATCTCTGGTATCTTTACTAGATAGTTTAACTGACTCCACATTGTTAAAAATTTGAATGGGGCCACTAAGCCTGGCTTTGAACGGATTTCCTACCACTGGTGGCAATATTAATACATCATCCCCACGGGAAATCTTCAAAGTTTCACTGTTTTTATCTGCCACCTGCTTCACTCTATGCTATGCTTTTCAGATAATGTTTAGTAAACTCACCTACTCCGTCTACTCTCTCCTTCACCTCACACACATAATCCAGGTGTGAGATTTCCGACTTTGGTCCTGTCAATTTACATTTAATTAATTTCAAAGGACCTCTCGCTTCATGTACGAATATTAACTCAATAGAAGTCAAGTGAGTAGATTTATTTGGGACATCTCTAATGGCAAACAATTTAATGGGACACCTTTATCCCAATCATTTGGCCAACCCTGACAGTACGCTGTTAACATAGTCTTCAGCGTCTGATGCTAACTTTCCAAGGCTCCCTGGGATTCAGGATGGGACGCACTTGATTTGAAGTGCTGTATGCCTCCTGATGAAGGGCTTTTGCTTGAAACGTCGATTTCGAAGCGACTTGGATGCTGTCTGAACTGCTGTGCTCTTCCAGCACCACTAATCCAGTGCTATATGCCTAAACCATCCATGACTTCCTTAAACAGCTGAGCGGTAAAATGAGAGCCTTGGTCTGACTGAATCTCTCTGGGCAGCCCACAGCGAGTAAAGAAAGCTACCAACTCCTCCACCTCCCTTTTAGCCTTGACACTCCAATAATGGAATTGCCTCTGGAAATCTGTTAGACACATCCAATATAGTCAGAAAATATTGGTTTCCACTTTTACTTTAGAAAGGGGAGCTACACAATTAATCATAACGCTCGTGCAAGGTTCTTCGAATTCAGGAATTGGTAAGAAAGGTGCTGGTTTTATTACTGCCTGTTACTTACCTATTATTTTGGGATGTATGTAATGTACAAGAAAAATTAACAGCGTCCTTGTGCATTCCAGGCCAGTGGAAATGCTTCTGTACCTTAGCCTGAGTCTTCTGTACACCTAAGTGACCACCTGCAGTTAGTTTATGAGCAACCCATAACACTGTACGTTACTGTTAACACAATCTGGTGCACTTCGGACCATTTTCCGTCTGCAGTAACCTATCGGGGTCTCCATTTTAATTTTATGATTCTATCTTTAAGTTAATAACATTCAACAATATATTCTGATTCCTTTTCTGTGTGTGTGAATGTGTCTGTGTGTGTGTATGTGTGTGTATATATCTGTTGTAAGTCCATTAGCCTTTCAGGACTAAACCCCTCTGCCTGATCCTCTGCCTGTTCAGGTTTTTCCTGAACCGTGACATCAAACAGGGTGTCAGTTCACTGAGCATCAACTCATTTGTCTTTTTCGTTCGTTTTTCCTTCCTGCTGTAACTTATGACAGTGGGATCTTGTTACTACACAGTCTGGAAAAATTCCTGGGTAATTTTCTTTTAACTCCCCAATTCCCTAGTCTTCCCTTGGCTTCTCCACCACAAGGGGTGCCTTTCCCTCCTCACCTCCTGCTAAATGGTTCCCAAGATCAAACTGTATTCCTGGAACTGACACTCTGTTACTCACTGTCACTGTTACTTCCCTAATCTTGATTTGGCATTCCATCCTGATGTTACACAAGGGAATGCTTAATTTCTGTCCCCATTCCACAAATTAACACGCTCTTGATTAACATGCCAGAAAGAGTGAAAAAACCTTTCATCTCTTACTATTAGAGGGTGAGAGAAAGTGAGGGCTGCAGATGCTGGAGATAAGAGTTGAAAAGTGTGGAGCTGGAAAAGCACAGCACGTTGGCAGCATCCGAGGGGCAGGGGCGTTGACGTTTCAGGCATAAATCCTTCATCAGGAAAGTGGGAGGTAAGGGAGGGGGAAGGAGGTTGAGAAATAAATGGGAGAGTGGAGGTGGAGCTGGGTGGAAGGGAGCTTGGAAGGCGATAGGTAGATGCAAGTGGGGTGTGATGGTGGTGGGTCGGAGAGGAGGATGATAGGATTCCTATCGGTGGTAGGACAGCTGGAACCCTCAAACTGTACAGCATCAATGTTGACTTCACCAAATTCCAAATCTCCCCTCCACCAACCTCTCCCAGATCCAACCGTTCAATCTAGCACTGCCCTCTTGGACTGCCCTAACTGTCCATCTTCCTTCCCACCTATCGACTCCATTCTACCCTCCGACATATCACTATCACTCCCACCTACATCTTCTTATTGCCTTCCCAGTGACCCTCCCACCAGCTCAGCTACTACCCTCGTATTTATCTTTCAGCCCCCTTGTCCCCCCACCATGTTCCTGACGATGGGTTTCTGCCTGATATTCGATTGTCCTGCTGTTTGGATGCTGCCTGATCTGTTGTGCTTTTCCAGCACCTCACTTCTCAACTATTAGAGACTAAGCAGATCCCATATCTCATAAAATTATAACTTCTTCTCCTTCTCCCCCTGTTCTTTCTGAGTAAACTTTATCAACAGAGGTGAATTCTTTAGAGAGATCAGGCACTGCCTCTATACCCAGCCATTGGCTCGGCTGTGCAATTTCCTGCAGCTCCTTGGCTCCACTTGGGGTCTCCTTTACCAGTTTCACTAATGCCACTGGGCTTAGCCTCTT
Source organism: Chiloscyllium punctatum (assembly GCF_047496795.1). Taxonomy (NCBI): domain Eukaryota; kingdom Metazoa; phylum Chordata; class Chondrichthyes; order Orectolobiformes; family Hemiscylliidae; genus Chiloscyllium; species Chiloscyllium punctatum. The sequence continues at coordinate 39,626,153 of NC_092771.1, read as the reverse complement.
CTACCGCATCTTTCCCCAAAGTGTCTTCCTTTAACGCCCAGCACGGTGTGTCCCAGCTTACTGCAGTGAAAACAACCATTTCCCAGTGCCCTTCTTAAACCACTAACACTGTAATTTTATGTGTTCCACTCCCTTATAGTGAGAGCACCTTTCACCACCTCTCAATCCCCTTGGTCTTCTTTCTTCACCTGTGGTAAACTATTGTGAGCTACTGTTCGCTTTGTAATGTGTGATCGTTCCTTCTCCCAATTTCTATCCATCACAGGATGAAATTCCTGCCAGAAGCTAAATTTCATCACATGCCACAATGCATATTTACCTGCCATTTCTGCCGTGCTTCTGACTTCTTGAACTTCCTATTCAGTCACATGAATTCTTACTATCTCTGGAAGTGAGACTTTTAACTTCTCCAGCAGATTAATCTCCTTCAAGCATCACAGGTCTTATCCATTTTTAAGGCCATAACCCACCTGTCAAAATGACTGTGGTTAATTCTTTCAAACTCAATATAAATCTGGCCTGGTTCCGTCTCTATTTTTCTGAACTTCTGTCTATATGCTTCTACTACCAATTCATAACCAATCAAAATAACCAACTTAACATCTTGATAATCTCTTGACCCCTCATCTGACAGCGCTGCACATACCTCACCAGCTGTGCCCACCAGCTTAGTCTGAACTAGCATTACTCACAAATTCACTGGACACGTCATCTGCCTAGCCATTTTTTCAAATGAAATAAAAAAGCGTTTGACAATTTTGTCACCGAAATATGGCAAGTTAGTAACCTAGTTGTATACATCCCGACATTCTCCCTTCATCTCCGTCCTGTTAATTTAAATTTCTTGTCTAATTCCCAACTTCTGAATTTCAAATCCCCTCTCTCTTCCTTTTTCCTGTCTTTCTCTTTCGTCTCTTTCTGTTTCCATCCCTTTATTTATCTTCTAACTCCAGTTGCCACATTTGCAATTTCAGTTTTTATAACTCTACTGCAGTTCCCTATTTCTCTGATACATCAAAGTGCTGAACCAACTCCATTATAATTTCAGCTTCCCTTTTCTCCCTGGTTAAACCCAATTCCAACCTATTTGCTAATTCTAAAAAATGTCCTCCTTCTGTCTTTCTAAACTTCCTTGGAAAATTTGGGAACCTCTTTAGTAATGTTAAAAGCTATTTCCCTCACTTTTCATTTAACCAACCACAAGTAACAAAATTGAACGAATTTTCCCATTGGTTTTATTTGAAGATCAAAGTCACTAATTGCAATAAGTTGGAATTTGCTGGGACATGTTGTATCTCAAATCTGTTCAAGTCGGTCCAAGTGCCACACGGCAAGCCCCAAACTGTTATGACATCAATGTCGAACCCCTTTGTTAATTAAAATCACACACCTAGAAAAGCTCACCTCACATCATAATCTGTCAAAACATGAGCGACAGAGAACTCCTAAATTCTACAAATAAACAAAAAATAACAATTTATATGAGTGCAAATTAGCTCACTGAGATTGAAGGTTTGTTTTCAGAAGTTTCGTCACCATGACTAGATGACATCATCAGTGAGAGGATCTGCTGAAGTGCTGGTGGTATGTCCCGCCTCTCTATTTATAGGTCTTCGTTTCTTAAAGTGGGTGATGCCAATTCCGGTTTTTTTAACAAGAGAATGTAGACAGGATCTAAATTGATTCGTTTATTGATGGACTTCTGGTTATAATACCATTCCTCTCAGAAGGTACTTGCGTGTCTTAGCATGTGTGTGTGCTTTGTCCCATTCAAAGTGGTGCCCTTCTTTGTCTGTATGTATGGAACATAGTGATAGCGGATCATGTCTTTTGGTGGCTAGTTGGTGTTCATGTATCCTCGTAACACAACAACAGGACAGTTTCAATGGTGGAAAAATGATTTTATATACACTGTTTAATCAATGTGTGTGTGCAGATATGTCGCATTTTTCATATGTGCACAACACATTGTAAATGAACAACAGAGACACAGTTAACGAAAAATGATGCATATGATGTATAAAATTGATAAAACATTAACTTGATTTGATCCTCTCAACGTTCCCTCCATTTCTGGAATTCCCAACTCGAATCTCTCATTCTTACCAGAATGTGTGCTCCAAATTCTTGATTCTGGTGTCCCAACTTATTTCAGTTAATCCCCTTTCTACCGGGACTTCAATTTGTTGGCCTGCTGGGTTCTTTCCAAAGCTAGTGTCTGTCATATTATTGGAGATAAATATTCTGGCATCAGTTCAGCATTTAAACATATTACTCTGTTGTACATGCACTGTACCAAGGACCACAGCACACAGGCATTGCCAAACCATTGGGGAATGTTCATCTACTTCTTTCGATAATGTAGTTTTCTCATTTTCCACATCTCCAGATCTATATCCTCTCTCTCGTTCTCCCTTTGTATCTAGTTACGAAATCCACCAATTATTCTTCGTGTCCCATCTCCCAAAACTCCTTCTTTAAGTATACATCTAATGCTCTCTTCAAGATGTAATGTGGTCATAATTAAGCAATGTAACTACAAAGACATGCGGGCGTTGCTAGCCAGAGTTAATTGGAAGGGGAGCTGAACAGGAAAGACCATGGAGCAGCAATGGGAGGAGGTTCTGGGGATAATTCGGAAGATAATACCAGAAATGCATCCCCAAGAAGATGAAACATACTCATGGGAGGACAAGGCAGCCATGAGTTATAAGGCATCAAACCAAAAGAGAAAATATACAATGTGGTGAAGATGATTGGGAATCCAGAGAATTCATTGGCTCTGAAACGACATAACGCTGGCATCACTGACACTGCAGAGCTCTTAATCATGGTCAGGGAAAGAAACATAGGAAACACATTCACTTTAAACACAGAAGATGCTATTTCTCAAGGAAAAAGATTCAGATGAATTCAACATTTGCATTCAGATCAGTTAAATTCTTTTGCGGAATGTGTCAGATTGGAAGCAAGACCCAGGGAGAGACCCTCAGTAGAAAGAGAGTATGAAAATTGAAGTATTTCCACATCAGAAACCAGGTTAGGTCAGTGAGTGCAGGGCTGATGGGTGAATGGGTCTCAGTGAGAATTGGGGAACAGACAGCAGAATTGCATTGCAGATATTTCAGCTCGAAACTGCGTATTCATTTCGTGCTGCAGACCACAGCAGCAGGAGAAGCAGATATGCATTAAACCACAACCTGTCACCTTTTGCCAGGATAACACCTCAGTCTGTCATTACCATCAACACTATCTATGGCTCAGTGACGAGTGTGGGTGAAGATGTCAGAATCAGAATCACATGAACTTTAACCTGATGCTAACTCATTAAAGCTACCAGACCAGACCAACAGATCGGATCGAAGCACTGCAGTCCCGTCACATTCAGTCATAAATGATGATGGACGATTAAACAAATGACTGGAGGAGAGGGCTCCACAAACATTCCCATCCTAAATAATGGAACAGACCTGTACATCTGCATCGTTTTCTGCCAGAAGTGTTGAGTCGATGATACACCTCACCCTCATCATGATGCCCACAGAATCACAGATGCCATTCTTCAACCAATTCGATTCGCTGCACGTGACATGAAGAAACAGCTGAACACAGTAGATACGGCAAAGGCAATGGGCCCTGATACCATTCCTGCAATAGGACTGAAGACTTGTGCTGGACAGCAAGCCGTGTCCCTGGGGAAGCTGTTTCATTTCAGCTCCAACTCTGACATCTCCCTGGCAATGTGGAAAATAACTCAGCTATTTCCTGTCCCCTAAAACGGACATAATTATAACCTGACCAATTACCACCTCCTCAGTCCCATCATGACAGTCAAATTGGTGGGAGTTCTTTTTGACAGAGCTTTCAAGCAGCACAGAAATAACCTGCTCAGTGTGGTTTCCGATAGGTCCCCATGTGGAGATGGTGCTGTTGTGGAAATGTCACTGGATTAATAATCCAGACCAGGCTAATGATCTGGCAGCTGGTGGAAGTTAAATACAATTAATAAAATATCGAGATCTAAAATCTGGGGTCAGTAACAGTGACCTTGAAGCCAATATCGATTGTAAACAGAATTTCCTTCTCCAATGGACTTTGAGGAAATGAATCGCCCATGATTTCCTGGGCTGGCCTAAAAGTGACTCCAAATACCCTGACATGTGATAAACATTTCAATGGTCTCTGAACCCAAGGAAGGGCACTCATTTGTATCAAACTACTCCGAGGTCTGAAAGGATGAAACCGGATAGAACACCCGGCCTCAGCATCAATGTCAGAAAAGGGAATGGGAACACAGTCCTGTCGACCCTGTAGAAACCTCCCTCCTAACATCTGAGAGCTTGTGACAGCATTTACAGAGCTTTCCCATAGACTGCACAGAAACATCAGGAATGGAAAACACATTGAGCCTCCCCATTCTCGTTTATGGAAAAAAATCTCATCACTGCACTTACCCCACACGATATACATATCCGTTAATGTGAGTAACCTTGGGAAGCTATAAAATAGGTGGTGCAGTAATACATTTGGTCCATCGAGTTTGCTAACCAATTCAATATAATGATGGTTGTCCCTTCATTTCCATACCGTACTCCTGCTCTCCCACCATCCCTGTACTGTTTCTAAATCCTTATTTATAATCAATTTCTCGGTTTCCAGGTGCGAGCGAATTCCCCAGGTTCCCCAGTCAGTGAGAGCAGACATTTATTATCATCTCAATGAAGAATGGCCTGTCTGTACCTAATACTGTGGCCCCTTGTTTTCGAAGTCCCAGCCAGGGGAATTGTCACCCCTGTTTCCAATCTGTCTCACCCTGTCAGAGTTTTGTATATTTCACTGAGATCTCCACTCATTTTCCAAAACCCCATGGAATACTGGCCCAGCCTCCCCAAACTCTGCTCCCACCACAAGCCCGTCATCCCAGAGATCAGTCTGGTCATCCTTCACTGCTCTCCCTCAATGTCAGGTTTGTCCTTTATTAGGTAAGGAGACCAAAACTGCACACAATACTGCACAATGTTCAAGATGATATCTCACCAAGGCCTTGTACAGCTGCAGTGAGACACCTTTTCTCCTGGACTCAAATCCCCCTGAAATGAAGGTCAACACACCATTTATCTTCCTCACTGCTTTCTGTTCCTGCAATATTACTTTCAGCGACTGGTGCACAAGGAGATGCAGATCCTTTTCAGTGTTGCAGCTCCCCACTTGGTGGGTCTGTGTACACTGGGCAGCGTGCCAAACTCCATGGCCAGTATTGACTTCTGGTTGCAGAACTCACTGCACTGCAGGGGTCTCGGAGGTTTATGCAGAAGGAAACAACAAACAGGAGCACATTTCCCTTTGCAGATCAACATGTTTCAACCAATCCCTTTCAAATGGTAGGCTACCAATTTATCGTTTCCACCAAAGGGCCCACAGTCACCTCTATCCACATTGTTCTCCATCTGTCACGTATTTACCCATTCACTCCACTTGTCTTAGTCTTCTCGGTGCTTTTTTACATCCTCCTCACGCACTCACAATCCCACATCCATTAGTGCTGTCAGCAGGCTGGGATATATTGTATCTGATTCCAGCAACCAAATGTTTAAAGGGCATTGTGAACAGCAGGGCCCCAAGCACCGATCCCTGTGACACCTCAGCAACTGTCCTCTGTAAATTTATGTTTATTTATTTCGTGAATCTCGGAGTCACTGGCTGGGCCAGCATTTATTGCTGGTCCATAGTTGCCCTTGAGAACGTGGTGGTGAGCTGCCTTGTTGAACGCTGCAGTCCACCTGCTGTGGTTGACCTCCAAAGTCATTAGGGAGGGAATTCCAGGCTTCTGACCCAGTGACAGTGAAGGAGCGGTGATATATTTCCAAGTCAGGATGGTGAATGGCTTGGAGGGAACCTTAAGATGATGGTATTTCCATACATCTGTAGCCCTTGTCCTTCTAGATAGACATGGGAGTTGGGAAGATGGTCTCTGAGGATCTTTGGTGAATCATTTCATTGCAGCATGTAGATAGTAAAACACTGCTGCTGCTGCTGAGCGTTGATGGTGGAGCATTGTGGACGAAGGGACAGTCAAACTGGCTGCTTTGTCCTGGATGGTATAAAGCTTCTTGAGTGTTGTTGGGGCTGCACTCATCCAGCCAAATTGGGAGTCTCCTATTACACTTCTGACTTATGCATTGTAGATGATGGACAGACTTTTGGAAGTCAGGATGTGAGTTACTCGCCGCAGTATTCCTCGCTTCTGACCTGCTCTTATAGTTACTGTGTTCATATGGCGAGACCAGTGAGTTTCTGAGCAATGATTACCCACCAGGAATTTGATACTGGGGATTTAGTGCTAGTAACACCATTGAATGCCAAGGGGCAGGTTAGATTGTATTTTACTGGTGATGGTCATGGTCTGGCAGTTGTGTGGCCTGAATATTACTTGCCACTTGTCAGCCTGGATACTGTCAAGATCTTGTCGCATTTGGACATAGACTGTTTCAGTATCTGAGGAGTCACAAATATTGCAGAAAATTGTACAATCATTGGCGAACATCCCCACTGCTGACCTTAAAATGGAGGGAAGGTCATTGATGAAGTAGCCCTGAAAATGTTTTCGGCCACTGCTCGAGGGACTCCTACAGACTTGGAGTTGAGTTGACTGACCTTCATCAACCATGACCACCTTCCTACGTGTCAGGTATGATTCTAACCAGCAGGGAGTTTGCCCCTGATACCCATTGATTCCAGTGTTGCTAAGGCCCCTTGATACCACATTTGGTCGAAGGCAGCCTTGATTTAAAGGGCTATCGCTCTCACCCCACCTCTGAAATTCAGCCCTTCTGTCCATGTTTGATCCACGGTAATGAGGTCTGGAGCTTAGTGGCCCTGGTGGAGCCAAAACTGGGCGTCATTGACCAGGGTTTTGCTGAGTAAGTGATGCTTAAAAACACAGAGACCTTCCACCACTTTACTGATGATCGAGAGGAGACTGATGGGGTGGCAATTGACCGGATTGGATTTGTTCTGCTTTTTACATACAGGAGATACTTGGGGTAATTTTCCACATAATCAGGAAAAGCCATTGTAACTGTATTGAAATAGTTTGGCTAGGGGAGTGGCAAGTTATGGAGCGCAGGTTTTCAGCAATATTGCCATAATGGTGTCAGATTATGCACCTTTTGGAGTATCCAGTATCTCCAATCGTTTCTGGATATCAAGTGGACTGAATCGAATTGGCTGATGACTGGTAACTGAATTGCTAAGGACCATTGTAGGAGGCTGAAATAGATCATCCACTCAGCACTTCTGACTGAAGATTGTTGCGAATGCATCAGCCTTATCTTATACACTGAAGTGCTGGGCTCTTCCATCATGGAGGAAGCGGTTATTTGTGGAATCTCTTCCTCCAGTGAATTGTTTAATTGTCCCCAACGTTTCTCGGCTAGATGTGGAACAACTGCAGAGCTTAGATCTGAACCGTCGCTTATGGGATCACTTAGCTCTGTCTATCACTTACTGTTTATGCTGTTTGGCGCACAAGTAGTACTGATTGGTGGCTTCACCAGGCTGACACCTCATTATCAGGTATGCCTGGTGCTGCTCCTGCCATCCTGCACACTCCACTGAACCAATGTTGATCCTCTAGATTTATGGCAATTGTTGCGAGGGGGATATGCCAGGCCATGAGGTTATGCAGGAGTACAATTCCACTGCTATTGATGACCCACAATACCTTATGGACATCCAGATTTGAGCTGCTAGATCTGTTCAAAGTCTGCCCTGTTTAGCAACGTGATAGTACCACCCAAAATGGGGGAGTTTATTCTCAATGTGCAGGTTTGATTTTGTCTCCACAATGACTATGCGGTGGTCTTTCTTACTGATAATGTCATGGACAGATACTTCTGCAACTGGCAGATTAGTAAGGCTGTGTTCAAGTCTGTATTTTCCTCTTGTTGGTTCTTTCCCCACCTGCTGCAGAACCAGTCGAGCAGTTATATCCTTTGGGGCCCGGCCAGCTCGATCAGTAATGCTATCGCTGAGGTACTCTTGGTGGTGAACATTGAATTCCTCCACCCAGAGTAGATCTTGCGTCCGTGCTACCCTCAGTGCTTCCCTCAAGTGTTGGTCAGCATGGAGGAGTATTGATTCATCAGTTGAGAGAGGCTGGTACATGGTAATCATTAGGAGGTTTCCTTTCCCATGTGCAAACTAATGCCATGAGACTTCATGGGATATGGAGTCCCTGTTGAGGACTCCAAGAGCAATTCCCTTCCAACTGTATCCCACTGTGCCGCCACTACTGCTGTGTCCGTCCTGCTGATGAGACAGGAGATATTCGGGGTAGGTAATGGGGTGTCTGCGATATAGTCATACTCACAGAATCATACCTTACAGACAATGTCAGGCTGTTGCTTGCCGAGTCTGTTTATTTCTAGTCACCGTTTCCTGCCAGCTGTCCCATTCTGGAAACATAGCCATATATTAGCGCCAATCCACTCAGAATTGATTTTGCAAATTGGGCTTGGAGATTTACCAAAATCTTTCTAAAAATCAACATGTTTTACATCCATTGCTTCTCTTTCATTTGTCTCCCATTCTGTTTCTCAAACATAATTCCCATTTCATATATCTGTGTTAGTTTTGAGTATGACGATTACTTTCAGCCACAATAATTTATCTAAACCATTTACTTACTATGTTCTATGTTCAATGTACTCTATCATTTTCCCACACCAGACTCGGTTTTCCTTGTATTGTTGGAAAGTTCTGTGAAGACAGAACTGAAGTAGTGGCTTCATAGTTCTGCCATTTCCCTGTTTCCCGTTCTCTATTCTCTGGTTTCAAACTGTAGGGAAACTGCACTTGTTTTCTCATATTTCTCACATTGACATAATTTAACAAGCTATTACAGTTCACTCTTTTAACCCTTGTGAATATACTCTTCAGAAAACCATCAATTCCTGCCTTAAACTGCTCAATAATTGACCTTCCACACCATACACTCACAGGGGCATAGACTCTGTGCCAACAGAAATACAGCACGATCTATATTAGTCCCACTTTCCTACAGCAGGCCCATAGCCTGGAGTGTTATGATACTTCCAAGTGCTCGTCCAAATACTTTTTAACGATTGTGAGTTTACCCATGATAATTCCCCTCTCAGGAAGTAATCCCAGAACCCCACATCCTCGACGTGAAAAAATATTTAAGTCCTCTCTGAACCTGAAACTTTTCACTTTAAAAGTGTGCTCCTTTGTTCTTGACCCTCTCACTAAAAGGAACAGCTGCTGTCTATCCACCCTGTCCATGTCCCTTATAATCTTATCCTTCTGAATCACTGACCCCTCAGCCTTCTCTGCTCCAAAGTAAACAACCCGAGCATATTCACTCTCTCTCCACAGCTGATATACTCCATTCCAGGGAACATCCTGGTGAATCACCTCTGCACCCTCTCTAGTACAATCACATCCTTCCTGGAATGTGGCTCCCAGAGCTACATACCGTACTCCATTTTGGCCGATCCAAACCCCTGTATTGCTCTTACAATCTACGTCCTGATTAGGAAACAGTACACCCAACGTCTAATTCTTGACTAGTCCATTAACCTGTCCAGTCACATTCAAGGATGTGTGGAGAAGCACAATCTGAACTTCCCAGTGTGCTGCCATTCATTGAGTCCTCCCCTGTCTGGTTCCTTCTCCCAAAGTGCATCGCCTCATATTTATCAGGGTTACATTCTATCTGCCATTGATCTGCCCATCTGACCAATCATCTGCATCTTCCTGTAACCTAAGGCCTTTCCCCACACTGCGAACCAACCGGTCAATCTTTATGTCAAACATACACTTACTTATCACAACTCCCCCATTCTCCACCTCGCCCCGTCCACATTTACATATTGTTTTTATGAATAACACAAACAATAAGGGGCACAGCACTGATCCCTGTGGTACACCGGGGACATTGGTCTCCAGTCACATAAACAACCTTCTCCCACCACTCTCTGCCTCCTGAAACTAAGTCAATTTTCCTTGTAACTTGTCAAGTTGTTCTTCATATTGTGAAATTTTACTTTATTTTTGTGTTTCCCAGTTGGATATTTGTCAAATGCCTTCCTACCAAACTAAACAATCGACCTCCTCAAACTAATTCAATCAAATCCATTAGATATGACTTCCTTCTGATAAAGTCATGATGATTATCCCTGATCAAACCTTGCAACTCTGATTGGAGTTCAATTTTCTCCTTCCCTATTTTCTCCAGTAGTTTCCTTAACAGTGATCTAATACTCGCTCATCTATAGTCACCTAGACTATCTCTCTTACTGTGAAGTGTAATCGTATTAGCAGTTCTCCAGTTCTCTGGCACTTTCCCTATGGTCAAATTCCAATTAAAATATTCAGTCAGGGTCTTTCCTCCATTGACCTCAACAGCCACCTGTGATACAAAACATTCAGACATGGAGATTGGTCCAAATTTATACCTCAAATCCCTGCTTGTATTTCACATCAATCTGTCAAGAGTAGTCCAGTCCATCTTCTTGAATTCTGTACCTGCATCCTCCTTCTCCCAAGTGAAATAGATGTGAAGGTCTCATGTAGCAATCTATCAATGTTCTCCAGCTTGACACACTGATTGCCACTTTGCTTCTAATGGACACTACCTGTTTGCTGATTATTCTTTTCTACTTCTCCGTGTAGAATATCGTGGGATTCTCCCTTATCTCGCCTACTTGTACTTCCTCATGCCCCTCTGATATTCAGTCCTTTCGATGTTTCTAAGGTTCACTACGATCACCTCTCATGTTTTGAAACTCGAGATTACAGGCTGAGTTACCCCGTCAGACAACCTTGCCAACTTAAGGGGTTAATTTGGAGAATACCTTTTGCAGTTCCTCTGTAGTCAGTATATTTTTTCTTAGATTGGGATTACGAACGATACACAATAGTCTAAGTTTAGTCTCACCAACGCTCGATGCAACTGGTGCACGACATCCTCTATATTCCAATTACATTCACATGAATGTAAACCTAATTTTTACATTCCCATTTGCATATGTTCTTCCTAATACCTCTCGCTTTAACTTTTCTTATGAGCTCAGTGTGTGAGTTCTTTAAAAAATCTCATGAATATCCAACTATACGTTATCCATTGGTTCTTCATTGCCTATGTCCACAAGAATCATCTTCAAACCATTCCAAAAAAATGTTTGCCACTTCTGCTTTTCCGTTCATCGGTACATTATCACCCTCCCCAGTTATGTTATTGCCTTCTAAATATCGAGTAGCATGTTCTTTGTAATCGAGTCCAACAGATACACGACTGCGGGTGACAAGATAACTAGTCTGTCGTTCACCACTCTCCAAATTCATCCTTTCTTAAACTGTTGGTCAATATTTGTAACCTTTGCCTTATCCAGTTTGGCTAAATGCCTTTTGGGAATGTGTCGGAAAATAAAGTGACAATCCGCGATGCAATCAATATGTCTTTTGCTGCTTCCTCTGAAATCCTTGTATGAACTACATCTGATCTGTCAGATTTATAAGTACTCACTCCAGCTTTCTTTTCAAAGATGACCCCAACACTGATAAGAATGATCTTATGATCTTAGACTTTACTTACACAAGTCCCAGGGTCACTTGGCTTTTCTGGGAGAATTTCTGGACATTCTTCCATGAAGATAGACACAAAGAAACTGTTTCTTTTCCCTGCGATTTCTCTGTTCTCTGCAATAAATTATCCTGAATGTGCACCAACTGTTCCACATTTGACCCTGTTTTTTTTTCATACATTGATAGACTATTTTTAGCAGTCTTTATGTTTTTCTTTCATTTGCACACTTTTTCTCTTTCTGATTTTCTTCTCAGTTTCTTGTTCATCCTTTGCTGGGTCCTACATTTCTCTGAATCTACTGGCTTACTGCAACACTTGGCATTTTTCTAAGTTGCCTCCTTTCATCTAATAGGTAGATGAATGTGGGGTTGAAAGTAATAGTCGGAGAAGAGGGTGGCCCAGATTGAAAGGAAGGACTGTGGTCATATAGGAACATTCAAAAGGGTGGTGCTGACTTGAAAGGTTGGAGTGGGATAAGGTGGGATTAGGGGAAATGGGGAAATGGCGAAATCCACTATGATCCCCTTTGGTTGGAGGGTCCCAAGGCAGAAGAGGAGGCTTTCTTACTCCAAGCTTCTGGTGGCTCGGGTTTGGCGAGGAGCTGGCCCAGGACCCTCATTTCCTTGGCAGAGTGGAAAGGGGAGTTAAAGTGCTCAGCAGCAAGGCAATGGAGTTGTTCAATGTGGCTGTCCCAGAGATGTCCTCTGAAATGATCCACAAGTTAACCTCCTGCCTCACCAATGTAGAGAAGACCACATTGGGTTTAATGGATGTAGTAGATGAGCCGTTCTGTCTCCTTTCGTCACCTATCATCTTCATCTACCTATCACAATCCCAGCTACCTCCCCCCTGCCGCACCCCCTTCTCATTTATATCTCAGCCCCCTTAGTCCATAAGCTTCATTCTTGTTGAAGGGTTTATGCCGAAAACATCGATTTATCTGCTCTTAGTATGCTGCATGACTGTACTTTTCCAGCACCACACTCTTCGACTCTGATCTCCAGCATCTGTAGTCCCCACTTTCTCCTCACACCTTCAGGGCTTGCATGACTCAGATTTATAACGGTTACTTCAAATACAACAAAAACTGCTGTGTACTCAAACAGCATAAAAGAAAACCAATGCATTGTGGTCACTGGTCCCAAAAGGTCATTTCCAGCAAACATTTCAATTAGCTCTTCTGATCACTCAACACCAATTCCTAAATAACCTGATCTCGAGCTCGGTGCTCGACGCAATGTTCATGTAAACCATCTCACACGTGGTCACGAAATCCATTTTTCCCAGCATTAGCATTCAATTGGGTTAACAGAGTTCAGATATAACTTAAACTGCATTATTACTGCAGTACCCACAAATGTGTATATCTCATTTCCTGTTTTATAACATGTCCAGCATTTTTATTGCAGTTTTCACTTTGATATCTAACTCCCATCAATGTTTGCTCCTCCTTGCTGTTTTTGCGCTCCACCTTACTAGATTCTGCGGAATCTGAGCGACATGGGCTCTGGGGAGATTAATGGTAGAGATCATCTCGCCACATCATTTACGATCTTCTCAAGCATTAATTTCTCCAGATCTCCCGTTATGCTGTGGAGTAGAGAAGGTCATTGATCTTCCCACAATGCTCTCTTTCCCCCAGAGAGCTGAGCCAGCTCTAACCTGGGTGGGAACCTTACAACAGGCTGGAGAATTGTTGCTGTTGCTGTACAGGGTCTTAGTGAGATCACATCTGGAATAGTGTGTACTGATTTAGTCTCTTCAATGAAGAAAGAATGTTGTAATATTGGAAGCAGCTCAGAGATGATTCCTGCAATGAAGGTGCTAGCTTATAACAAAAGGATGATCAGGTTGACCCAGTAGCCATTGGAGTTTACATAAAGTAAAGAATCTCCTATTTCAAAATAGATGAAAGATTGAGTCAACAAGTGAAGCGAATTACGCAGATATTGTAGGAAACATTCCGTTCTCCAGCCTGTTACACAGGAACAACAGGAGGATATTCAGACCTTTGAAGCTGTTACACCAAAGCAGGACGAGCCTATTGAGCCCCTGGAGCCTGATATACATTTACATAAGGAGGCCAATCAGCCCTCGAACCTATAACACTGGACCCAGAGTAGGCCATGCTGCACCAGTATCCTGTTACGCAGCAACAGGATCAGTCCATTCAGCCTCCTCAAGTCTGTAACATAGGAACTGGAAGACGTCACACAGTGACTGGACATTGTGACACTGGGATAGCAGGAGGCCATTCAGACCCACCGATCAGAGTTCAAGGGAACTGGATAAGGATAAAAACTATCTGACGATTATTTCATGAGAAAGGAAGAGGTAATTTCGACACATGTCTGTTGTTTGGGAACAAGAGAAAACCAATCACTCCCTCGGTCCCATCTCCAGAATACATGAGGAGACCGTTCAGTATCTCCACCTCTTACAGAGAAGTATGAGAAGACCCATCAGCCCCTCAAAATGTTACCCAGCAACAGGAGGATTCCATAATCCCCCAAACCCCTAAGTCATCATTGATAGAAGGTCATTCTGGCCTTGGAGACGACAACATGGGAACACCAGAAAGAGGTCACCCCATCGATTTTGTAGACCAGGAGAATGATGGGTCTAGTCAGCCACACTTGCCTCAAACAGCAATTGGAGCAGATCTCTAAAAAACTTTAGCCCATTAAACAGGAATTCAAAGAAAACGTAAAGGTTTTTGAAAGGGAGGAGATTATAGGTAGGGATACATTTGGGAGGAAAACGTAACGATAAACTAGTGTAATTTAATACAATTATTAGAATCCATTGTTGAGGACATTTGCAAAGTTAAACCACAATCCATTGGAGTCGACATGGTTTTACAAAGGACAAATCAAGTTTGAAGTGTTTGACTGAGTTATTTAAAGATGTGACAATCAAGGTGGATAGTAGGATTCCTGGAGATGGAATGGATCTGGTCTTCGTGAAGGCTTTGGATATGTCGCTGCTCCAAAGAGTAAGTGGTATGATCAGACAACATGGGTTTAAGAGTAAATTATTAGCTTGGATGGAGGATTGGTGAACCAACAAAATGGAGACAGATGGAATAAATGTGTCATTTTCTTTTGGCAACTGCAATTTGTGGGGTGCGATTGATTTCAGTTCTCATTTGCGATCGATAGTATTACTGTATGCCGTTGAGGGGAGAGAAAATGCAATGCCACATTTTCAGATGACACTATCATCGGTGGGAAATTACATCAGAGTGACAATGCAAGAAGTTTTAAAACCATATGGATAGGTTGGGTGAATGGGCCAACATTTGGCAAGGAATGTTAAAGTGAATAAATATGGGGCGATTCAAGTTGGTCAGTACACTAGAAATACAAATTATTATCTAAATGGAGAGAAAGTTCAAAGTGCTTAGGTGCAGAGGGATCTGGGTGTCTGCTTGCATATCACAGAAAACCTGCCTGCAGGTACTGCAAGTAATGAGAAATACAAGCATAATTTCAGTGTTTATTTATAAAAGGATAGAGTAGAAAGACAAGGAGTGTTGGCGTAGCTACGCAAAGTATTAGTGAGGCTGCAACTGGAGTACAGTTTGGGTGTCCTGCAGTATGAGGTATTTGTATTGGAGGCAATTCAGAAGAGCTTCATTAGAATTATTCCATATTTTAATTGTTTGTCTTATGAAGAGAAAATGAGCAGTTCAGTCCTATACTCTCGAGTTTCTAACAATAAAAGGAGATCTCATTGAGGTCTGTAAAATGCCAAAAGTAATTGAAAGTTAAGATATGGAGTGGCTGTTCTTCCCTGTGGCGCAATCTACAACAAGAGACAAGAGTTTGAGGATGGAGAGATGGCAGGAAAGTGGAACAGAGGCCGCGATGGCATCAGCCATGATTATATTTAATGCTGGAGCAGGTTCGAGGGGTTGGATTCCTCACAGATGCTCTTTGATCTTATTCAACCCTTTGACTGTATTGCACAGGAATGGGGGAGGCCTGGGTATCATACAGGAGCAGGAACTCAGGATAAATCAGCTGTCAATCAGTTAGAGAGAATGTAACCAGTAGGGTCACACAGTGACCAGCGCTGGGTCCTCAACTATTTACAATCTATACGAATGTTCAGGAGGATGGAACAGATATACAGATGCTGAGTTTGGTGATGGCGCTGGTGTTAAGCAAGATATTAAATTATCAAGAGAGGGTGGAGGGTCTACAGATAGATTCAGAGAGGTAAAGGCAATAGATAATAGTTTGGCAGGTGGAATTTAACATGATATAACCTGTCATTTCATCGACATTAAAAATGGAAGGCAGTTTGTGACCGAAATGGAGAGGTATTACAGGACTTAATGATACTGTGTACTGGGGGGTTCACTCAGACCCGTTCAGACATGGGAGGTTTTGCTTCATCCCTGATTGTCTGCTACCAGACAATTCAAGTGACCCCATTGCTCTCCGTACACATGGAATACTTTGATGTGGTTGATTGGTTGTGGGGCTGATGTTTTGAAACGTGCATGAAGGGGACGCCTTTATCCAAGATATATTCATTTCTTTCTACGTGGACACCCGATGACGATGGGAATGGCTGACTGCTTCTGAATGAAGAGGCCGTGACTGCTGCTAAGACAGTGGGTATTCACCAACATGATGTAGTGTGCATGGTTAATAGAGAGAGAGCTCCTTCACTTCCTCTACCTCTCCCCATTGACATGGCTACTCCGCAGATGCCATGTACACCATCGGGAATCCCACTATACTGGATACACCCGGCAGCTCCCCGCTGTGAGAGAAACAATGTATTTACCTCATCCATCATATACATCCTCCATCACCGTATGGTGACATTGTTGTGGCGATAAAGGGAAATGATGGATATGTCACCTAGTCCTGCCTGGAAAGTTCTGGATCATAGAAGCTGAATGAAACAGTGACCCTAACAGCCCCTGGCAGCACCACCCGCTCCCTGGTGTGAAGCTGCAGGTCTTGTTGAAGGAGGTGACACCGCTCTGTGACCAGCTCCTTGTTCAGTCAGGGTCCCCTCACTCTCTGATTCTGGGTTAAATGGAGCTTGGGAAGCTGTTCATGGAAAACCCGGGATGGATACAGCAGATCCCTTTCCCCACACACACTCACTCCGTGGTTTCAGAGTTTCCCTTCTCTGCAGCCTCTGCTCCATTTGTTGTTCATGTTACACACCCAGATGCTGTAGCTACAGTCCCCATGCTCCATCCAGAATTGAGTCACTAAATCCTCAGGTCTTCCTGAATGTCTGAGGCAGCTCACAGCACAACCTCCAGCAAACCATCCCCAGCCCCTCCACTAAATTTTCAATAACAGGAGTCAGTCAGAAACCCCTCAGCTACAAGTGTTGTGGACCAGACCAGATCCCCCCAGAATGTTTTAAGAAGGCCGCTTAAACCCAAACGTGTCCTTATTTTAAACATAGATATGAAGTGTGCGTTCCAGGTATGTTGTGACTGGTCAAACCTCTCGACATGAAGCAAAATATAATCTATTCAAATGCTTTATTTAAAATCCAATCGAAGAAAAGAATATTTTGGGATAGCTTATATGTTGGAACACTGACACAAATAATAGGTACCGTATGTTCTTGGTATACACTGCTTGGCACAAATATATAGTCAAATACAGATTCTTATGCAATTTTCTGATCCAGGAAAAATCAACATCAACAGAGATCTCAGAGGGAAAAGCAGCTGGGGATCATATATTGATACTTCCAACCCTTCGAGGATCCCCAACAGCTTCTGAATGCTGCAGCTGAAAACAAAACGAGAATACCTGGTCTGTGAGATCTGGCCACTGCCCTTCGATTGTTACCACCATTTAATAAAACCTAAAGGCCTCCTCATTTGTTTTTTTAAACTATGTTCAGACAGCAGTTCTGCACCTCTGCCTTTCAAACCTCTCTTCAAAAACAACCTAAGAGAACATAACCTTTTTACAATGATAGTAAACTCACAACTCACCTTTAATAAAATGATCCATCAATATATAAAAATGGATTAATTTTAGACCACCTAATCTCCCTCTATTAGTAGACTGCAATGCATACATATTACATTGACTCTGAGCATACAAATGTTCACAACTAGTTCCGAATTCAGTCATTTTACTCCTGCCACAGAATGCCTTCGTCTTTCTTCATGCAAGTCTCTACAACGTGTCAAAACTTAGGTTTCTTGCCCTATCAACGGTATAATTTCAAATTGAATGACAGCAGTAATAAGCTCAATCGAAAGAGACTGGGATTCTTCTCCCTAAACTTCTTCAAAAACTTTACCGGGTCACGATAAGTGATAAAGATTTGTCTCAGGTATGTTATTCACAATTGAAATGCTGAAATGTTGTAACGCCAACACCAAGCTCAAGGCCTTCTTCCCCATTGTGGAATAAATCTGTTGATGTTTCCACTGGACGCTCCAACCACACATTACGTAATGGAGTACTTCTCATCTCTCCAATTGTCCCTCTGAATGACATAGCTCCTCAAGTCTCAGCAGAATAGAATTACATGCTTCACTTCCTCTTAATGCTGTAACCCCTTTACCTGCTACTCCTGGCCTATGCCAATAAACCTTACTCTCACAGGGATATGTTTTAAGAAGATCTCGCACATTCTTCTCAATCCCTCACAGAAACCAGACGTTGATTTCTGAACCAAATCATTATCAACAGCCATTTCGCTTCTAATCTTGCCGTTTTAACTCTCTGCTCTTCCACACGAGTTCTCACGACTGCAGGAAGTGAATTGTTGTACTTCTCCAAAATAAGAATCTCTCTAAGAGTGCTATTGGTTTGTTCTGTTTTTAATACCCTTGAAACTTTTCAAAATAACTTTGTTCGATTCTTTCAAACTCAATGTGCGTTTAACCAGGGCCACTATTTTAGATTCCTGAAACACTGTCTGTCGGCTTCTGGCACAAGCTCATGTGCACTTCAGATGGCTTTCTTCACCTCCTCCACCTCCTCAGATACCACCTCCGATAGGGATGCAAATACCTATCAGCTTTGTTTGAATCAACTAAATCCACATGGTCACTGAGCACTGCATTTGTTTAGCTACTGTCTCAAATGGAATTAAAAAGTCTCCCCCATTCTTCTCATCAAATTTAGATAATGCCTGGATTTATTTAAACAGAGCTCCATCAGGCCTTTGGCTACTATGGGGTTACTCATCCTCACTATCCTCCTTATCCAGCCTACTGTCTACCTTCAACTCGACCCTAGATGTCAAATTTCCTCTCTAATTACTAACTTTTGAAGTTGAAACTCTCTGCTTTTCTTTTCTCTTTTTCTCTCTTTCTTCTTCATTTCCTTTTCTTTTATTTATACTTTTCATCATAGTTCAAACAGTTTCAATTCCTTCTCATGTTCAAGGCGCCTCATTTGAAATTGAATTCTAGCCATTTACAAAGATGGCGTTTCCACCAAATGTAATTGCCAAGCTCTAGCTGTAATTATCTCTCATTTTCTCACAGACAAGCACAACCCCAACTCCAGCTTGTCTGCCAATTCCTACAGCTTTGCCTTCATTACCTCTTGTAAAACCCCAACTTCACTTCTTCCACACCCAGAGAACTCTTAATGACTGAAATAATCTTTATACACAAAACACTGTTTAAACCAACCGAATTCAACATCCGGAACCAAAGACACGAACGACTACCATACGTGACCTTTGAACCCAATACTCTCTCGGTGCATACTCTCCAGTGTCTGCATGAGCTTATTCTGGATGCTCTAGTTTCCTCCCACAACCCAAAGATGTGCATGTCAGGTGAATTGGTCATGGTTAGTTGTTCATAGTTTTCAGGAATGTGTGGGTTTGGAGCCTTTTTCGGGGTAAATGTGTAATAATAGGGTAGCGGAATGGGTCTAGGTAGGTTACTCCTCGGAGGGTCGGTGTGGACTTATTGGGTCGAATGGCCTGTTTGCACACTGTCGGGATTGTAATTCTAAACCCAATTTGGTGTTACCGATTTAGAACCAGACAAGAGTCCCCAGTTTGTTATAGACCAACCAGACTGATTCAAACTAGTTTAAGAATGTAGCTTGGATGCCAACCTTTCCTTATTTTAAAGGTAGATGTGAAGTGGAAGTTCCAGATGTGATGCAACTAGTCAAACCACTCACCATTAAACAAAACACAACATACTTAAAGACTCTAATGAAAATCTATACAAAATGAGGAGGAACTTAGAATAATTTAACTATTAAAACCATAACCGAATAATGGATACAGTACCTTCTACAAATGAACTGTTCCAATATACAAACAATCCATAAACACATCCCTTGGAAAAATGGAAAATCCAGACATACATTCTTGCATACAGTTCTCCAATTCAGGAGGAAACAGCATCAAGTCAGCTTTCAGAGAGAGTAGCACCTGGAAATAAGTTACTAGGCCGTTGTTACTGTTATTTATTATAAACCCTAAAAGTGTCGTAAGTCATTTACTTGAGCCGTTTTCAGTCGGCAGTTTGGCCTTTAAGATCTCGTATTTAAAGAAACGAGAAAATAATCTTTTTTTAAAGTCACAGCATTGTCACACACTTTAGATCCCTGGCCCTTTATTTGACGGTCTTTCTCGATCGGAAGATCACATGAGAGGGACAAATACAGGTACAGACAAAGTTACAAGGATGTGTCTAATAACTTCTGAAACTCCCCTGTTCGTGGACCATCACATGGGACATACCAGGAAGTGAGAAACAGCCTGACACACACCATTTCACTGTTTCTGAGCTTCACAATGCCAGCACTCGATACACTAGAGAGCCATAAACAAAGGCCAGGGAAAGAAACAGAGGGACAGAAAGATTGACATTAAAGACAGAAAGAGACAGCTAATTAACTGCAAAGATGTTGTGGAAATATGGGGGAAAAGACAGGGCAGTGGGACTAACTGGAGAAGTGAGAATCTTCGAGAGTAAACTAAAAAGAATGAGAACATTGAACAAAGGCATTGTCAGATCAGCTGGAATGGTTTGTTACATCAAATTCTCAATTTGCTTGATAGAACATCACAAATACCATAAACTGGGACAAGATGACAGCCCAGCATGCAGAGCTGTGCAGACCATGCTAGTGTGTTGCTCAGTAAATTGCACTATCTGACCAGCATAGAGAGTATTACAAACTTTACTGT
This sequence comes from Chiloscyllium punctatum, assembly GCF_047496795.1. Lineage (NCBI taxonomy): Eukaryota > Metazoa > Chordata > Chondrichthyes > Orectolobiformes > Hemiscylliidae > Chiloscyllium > Chiloscyllium punctatum. Next base: position 39,605,374 of record NC_092771.1, on the reverse strand, counting down.
CATATACTAACTATAGTCGCATCAAATTACTACAATGTCGACCATGAGAGGATTTGCTGTGTGTGTGTTCATCAGAGACTGAGAGAGAGTGTGTGTGTGCGCGATTGGCGGGGTTGAATGCGAAACTCATTTTTTGAGAAGGAACACACATGGAGGAAACTATTTTAAATAAGAACAACTGGCAGGCCATTTGTTAATCGACAGAGAGAGAACGAGAGAAGTTTCATGGACAGATACGGTAAAGTGTTTGAGAATGTCAAAATAAAGGTATAGCCAGGAAAAACAGCAACATACATCGACGTGCACATGAATGATAGATAGATGGGAGTTTGGTGTGAGGTCAAATCAGATTTGTTTCGGCAGCTTTGAAGCCGGGAGTGTCAGCAGCAGATTATTGGCTTCTTTAAGACTGTACTTCATAGCTCAAGGTTCAAACAGCAGATGGAATAAACCAGTGAGATATATTCTGGGGTGGTGAGTATTTCAAGTTAGAAATGGTCAGGGAATGGTGTCATCAATCAGCTCATTATCAAAGGGATCACCCACAGTTGTGACTTGTCTGCTTCAGTCGCAGATATTGGCCAGGGATGGGATGGAAACAGTGGAAGGAATTGGAGTTTGTAACCAGAACAGTAGACAGTGACCTCCATGCTGCTAATATTTAAATAACAAAGGCAATGATACAATAAATTGTAGTTCTCCGCTGCAACTGAGTTAGTCAACATAGAGACCCATGAGTAACACTGCCAGAGCAGAGAGTGAGACAGTAATTGAACACATTCCTTGATGTAGTTAGTAGTGGTCTGTAGAGTGAATATATGGATCGAGAGTTTCCACAGGAAAATAATATTGACAGGAAGCGTAGACTATATAAAAGAACAGTAATACAGTCATAACCGGTTTATAGAAAAGAAATCTGGGCAGTGACACTTACCAGGAACACCAACGATAGCCAGGAAAGGATAATAAAAATATTGAATAATGAGAAGAGTGTCATAAATCCGCGATGATAATGGCCACCAATAAAATGCAGAAAGATGCCAAACATAATAGGATAAACTCCTGTCTATTGTTGGAACTTGCCAGTCTAATGTTCCCAGATTTTCTTATATTTTTGGAATGTTCCAGTCTAATTTTCTCAGATTCTGATCCATTTTTGGAACATTCCAGTCGAATGTTCTCAGATTCTGATCCATTGTTGGAACATTCCAGTCTAATGTTCTCAGATTCTGATCCATTGTTGGAACATTCCAGTGTAATGTTCTCAGATTCTAATCCATTGTTGGAGCATTCCAGTGTAATGTTCTCAGATTCTGATCCATTGTTGGAACATTCCAGTCGAATGTTCACAGATTCTATCTCTCCGCTCCCTCTCTAAATCTGCTGATCCCTGTCAGTGCTGTCTGTGATGGTCCGGCTCACACTTTGGGATAACACATTTATCATTAAAAGACGGAGACCCTCAACTGGGATAATTAGAATCCATGGAGATTGGCATTAATCACAGTCACTGAACAAACTCTGGGAAACTGAGCAAAGGCTACGACAACGGATGAATGGGCTCCACACAACAATCAACAGACAGGAGTGTTCCCTCCCAGTTGGGGAAAACTTCAGTGGTCCAGGACATTCAACCTCGGACCTTCTAGTGACCATCATTCAAGGTGGACTTCGGGACAGGCAGCAGCGAAAAGTGGCCGAGTAGAGGCTGATACTAATTTCGGGTCCCATAGGGAGGGCCTCAACCGGGGCCTTGGGTTTATGCCACATTACAGGTGACCACCATTGCACTGTATACACACTCACACACCCCCTCCCACACACACACACACACACACACACACACACAGAGGCACTCCTATACACGCACATACATACGGACACACATGTACACAGACACACATACAGACACTCACGCACACATTTACAGACACCCACACTCACACAGGCATCGGATTAGAGACTTAGACCACTCTACACTCATGCACACACATATACACTCTCTCTCGTGGATACTTAACTCCCCCCACCCCAGTCACGCACACGATCCCACACTCACACATGCACCCCCTCACAGACTTAAGACACTCTACATCACTACACACACATATACACTCCCTCTCACACTCACAACGCACCACCAAGACAAACCCACACACAAACAGACAAAGACCCACATGCAAACATATATTTTGTGGGGTGAATTTGTACTTGTAGAGTTACATTGTACTTTGCTCAAAAACTGCATTAATTCATGTAAACCTCGGAGCTCAAAAAGTGCATGAATTCATGTAAAACGCTGTTATCTCACGTTTCAGAGTAGAATCAATCCAAATATCATGGTATAGACAGAGAACACAGGGGGCAAACACCTTCAACATATTGTCCGGCGATCACTCATTGTTACAGCTAACCTGAGAATGCAACATTAAAAGAAAAAGGTTTTGTGATTTACACATGAAAGAAATGGAACTATCATGGTATTCAAAGAGACGAAACACTCTCAAATCAAGGTATCTTTCAATGTCTCATTTCCGTTACATCATACTGTAAATTTTTGATATATATTCTGTGCCTTAGAAGTGAGTCTTCCACTATCACCTGATGAAGGAGCGGCGCTCCGAAAGCTAATGTGCTTCCAATTAAACCTATTGGACTATTACCTAGTGTTGTGTGATTTTTAATTTTGTTCACCCCAGTCCAACACCAGCATCTTCAAATCATGACTAAACAAACATGCTCAGTTACCCAGTTCCACACATCACTTTTCATATCACTATAAAAGGGATCATTTACCGGGTTTGGAAGGAATGGATGAGGGTTGCAGAGGGATGGACCATAAATCTTTAAATCTTTTTTTTAAAAATCGTATATGAAAGTATTAACAGGACACTGCAGGAGTCTATATGTGTTTATGAAAGGAGGCAGTTATAAAATAATAGATCGGTTGCATTAAAAAAAAGTTAGGTGGGCAAGTTTCTAGATACCTTAACCCAAAGTATCATACTTATTGACCAGTGTGAGGCTCCTCCTGGTTTTAAGTGCCCTGTTATCAAATCCTTTCATAACCTTGCGAAAGAGTATTGAGACTGCTGCTCAGCAACTGGCCGAAGCAATTCTGTCCCTATGGGCCTCTTACAAAGGGATAGGAGAAGGCCATTTAGCCCATATTAGCCTGTTGCTACTTGAAAAGGTGGAAATCTTGAATATTGGCACATTTTGCCAACAGAATCATTCAAAACAAAGAGATGTGTCGCTGCAGCTGGATGAAGTGTTACTCAGAGGGCACCTGGAGTACATTGTGTTGTTTGCGTTTGTGTAACTGAGAAGGGATGGAACTCCATCAGATACAGTTTAACGGCTGCTCGTAATCCACGGGTTGCTGTGTCATTTAATGTCTCGGGTCTGTTACACAAGGACAGGAGAGGAAGCCATTCAGTCTTTCCAGTCTATTACAGAGGGCCACGAGGAGCCCATTCAGCCTCTCGAGCCTATTACAGAGGGGCAGGAAGTGTTTATTTGACGTTCAAGTCTGTTACACATAAATATTAGTTTTAAATTAGTTTTGGAATCGGAAAGACCTGATGTAAACATTAAAGTTCTAACTTTGAACAAGGCCAATTTTGAAAGTGTTAGGTGAGCCCTGTGAAAGGCTGATTGGAATACCCTATTCACAGGTAAAGGGATGGTTGGAAAATGCAAGGCCATCAAAACTTGGTTTCAGAGAGTCCAGAGCCAACGTATTCCCATTAGTGAGAGGGGCAAGGCTGGTGGGTGCAGGGAGTGCTGGATGCCTTGATATATTGATGCTCTGATCAAGATAAGGAAGGAGGCATATGTCAGGTAAACAGAGCTGAGATCAACTTAAACCCTAGAGGTGTATAAGGACAACAAGTGTATAGTAAATGGGGAAATCGGGCCAGAAAAATGTGGACATGAGATGGCTTTAGAAATAGGGTTAACGAGGCATTGAAGAAATCCTACAAATCTAGGGAGAGAATAGGGCCCCTTAAAGATCAGTAAGTCTACCTATGTGTGGAACCACTGGAGATTAGAGGGATACTAAACCATTATTTCTCCTCAGAATTTCATGTGGAGGAGGTTACAAGAGCGAGAGAATGAAGAAATATATAGTGATACCTTGAAAAGTGTCTATATTACATGGAGGTGTTGGACATTTTAAAACACATAAAGGTGAACAAATCCCTGGGACCTGAGCAGTTGTATCCCAGATGTTTGTGGGAAGCTAGGAAAGCGATTGCTCAGCATTTTGCTGACCCATTTGTAACATTGATTTCCACAGGTGAGGTGTCAAAAGACTGGAGGGCTGATAACATAGTGTCATTATTTAAGAAAACATGGTCGACCGGTTAGCAAGGTTAGACTTCCTGGAATCCATGGAGAGCTCGCCATTTAAATCCAAGATTTTCTTGAATATTGGAGACAGGGCGTGACAGTGACATGTGTTCATTAAACTTGGAGACCTGTCACCAGTGGCGTGCCACAAAGATCAATAGGGGGTCCATTGCCTTTTGTCACTTATACAAATCATTTACATTTGAGTATATGAAGTATGGTCAGTAAGTTTGATGATAATAACAAATTTGATGGTGCAGTCGACAGTGAAGAATATCTCTCAGACCACAATGGGACGTTGCTGAGGTGAACCGAGGAGTGGCAGATGGGGTTTATTTTAGATAAATGTAAGATGTTGCATTTTAGCAAGACAAATCAAGGCAAGGGATTTAGGTAGGGTCCTGTCGAAAGTTGCCAACCAAGGAGACCTCCATAGAAGTTATCAAATCCCTACAGTGAGGAAACAGCCTATTCGGTCCATTGAGGCCACACCGAACCTCTAAACAGTATCCCACTGGACAAACCCCTCCCCAATCACTATGAGCCTGCATTTCCCATGGCTAATCCACCTCGCCTACACATCCCTGGGTAATTTACGCAATTTAGCATGGCCAATCTACCCTTATTTGTATATCTTTGCACTGTCGGAGGAAAACATATATTCCGGAGGAAACTCATGCAGACACGGGGAAAATGTGCAAACTCCACACAGCCATTCATTCAAGTATGGAATTAAACCCAGGTCACTGCGCTCTGAAGCAGCAATGCTAGTCTCTGAGCTACTGTGTCACCTTCTGGTGCAGGTTCTCCATTCCCTGCAAGTGCCGTCACAGGTAGACAGCGCAGTGAAAAAGGCACTTGGTGATCTTCCTTTTATTGGTACGTGCTTTGAGTCTAAGCGTTTGCATGACATTTTGCATCTGTACAGGTCATTGGTTTGGCCACTTTTGTAATATTGCCTTTAATTCTGGTCTCTCTGCTGTCGGAAAGATGTTGTCAAACCTGAAAGGGTGCAGAAGAGAGTTAAAAGAATGCTGCAGGTGTTGGAGGGTTAGAGTCACAGGGAGAGTTTCAATAGGCTGGGACTATTTTCAAGTGTTGAGGCTGAGGGGTGACCTTAAAGAGGTTTATAAAATCATGAGGGGCAAAGATAAGGCAAACAGTCCAGGTATTTTACCCCGGATAGGCGAGTCCAAAATTAGAAGAGAAAGATTTAAGGTGAGAAGGGAAAGATGTAAAAAGGGACATGAGGGATAACATTTTCACATAGAGACTGCGGTGTGTATGGATTGAACAGCCAAAAGAGGTGGTGGAGGCAGGTCCAGTTACACCATTAAAAAGGCATTTGGATGGATACATGCATGGGAAGGGTTTAGAGGGGGATGGGCCAAGTGTTGGCAAGTGGGACGAGATTTATTGAGGATATTTGGTCGGTATGGACGATCAGACTGAAAGGTATTTTTCCGTGCTGTACATATGTGCATCTCTGAGACTCTATAGTACAGGAACAGGAGGAGCATAATCAGCTTCTGAATTCTGTCAGTCAGCTTGTTTGCTTAATTGCTGAGAGTAAAATACAAAAATACATCATTCCGATTTTAATGGTGATTTACAAAAACAGGAGAAAGGCTTTTAGTCAAGAGAAGCTGTAAGTAATGTGAAGAGGCCATTCAGGCTCTCAACTCCATTCCACAGGAGCAGCAGGTGAGCACAGAGCTATAGGAGCCTGTTAGTCAGTAGCAGGAGGGGGACATCTACTATCGCTAACCTTGGATCAGGAGGCAGTCACTCAGCTGCCCAAGATTGGGACACATAACAGGACACAGTCATTCACCTGCTTGAGACTGTGACACAGGGACAGGAGGGAGTCACTCAGAGCTCGAAACTGGGGCACAGGGAAATCTGGAGGTGAGTGAGACCCCAGCATCCTGTTATGCAAGGACAGCAGGAGGTGACTCCCTCTTTGCAGTATGGGACACTGGGAGAGAAGCGGAGTTTGCTTGGAACAAACAGAAATATATGAGTTAGTTGCATTAGTGGTCCGTTCAATCCTGCCCCAACATTCACTAAGACCAGGCTAATCTGATTGTGATTCCCTCATTCAATTATACGGAGACTCCGCTCTCTGCAGCCTCTGCTCCTTTTGTTGGTACTGTTGGTCATGTTGCAGACTCAGATGCTGCAACAACACTCACCATGATTCATTCAGAAGGATGGGTCTAACAGAATGAGTCAGGATTTGAAGGATCCAACCACAAGAATGAAAACTCAAAATAAAGGCATTGCAAGATGTTTAGTACTCTCACATTCGCAATCCAACTCCCATAACCAGCCCATCCATTATACTTTCAGGATGGAGCACTGTGTAGACCCGGCTAGTGTACAGCTGAATGCAACCTAGCAATATCCAGAATGGAACTCTGTGCAGCCCACACCAATGCTTGATCTGTAATCCTGGGCTAAATGTCCAGCATGGGGAGCTGTGCAGACCGCACTGGTTCATTCATATATAAACCCAGGCTGTTGCATTGTTCGGTAACACTGTGTTAGATCACTGCCCAGTGTGGGGAAACAGGTAACCAATGCTGGAAGTGACAGGATGTGCAGTTCCCACCCATTTACAGCTCCATATATCCACTGTGCCTTGACAAGGGGTGCTGCAAATGTAAAAATAATGCGAGGAAGAGATGTAAATGGAAACAATTTAATTATCAATAGTTCTGATTAAGGCGCATATCACTCTGGTATTTAAAGTTGAAATAACTGAGATAATATCCAATGAGGTTTTTTGAATGGTGCAAAGAAGTAAGAGGGGGATGGTGATGTTATAGTGTATGCATTATAAGCCTCCAAATCATCAATGGGAATTAGAGGAACAAATATGCAGGGAGACTGGTGAGATTAGCAGGAGCAATAGGGTTGTCATAATAGGTGATGTTAATTTTCCTAAGATAGACTGGGACTTCCAGAGGGTTAAGAACTTAGATGGAACATAATTTGTTAAGTTCGTTCAGGAAAGCTTCCACAAGGAGCATGTAAAGGGTCCTACTTGGGAAGTGATTTGAGCTATATTAATTTTAACGTAGTTATGGCAGGGACAAAATTGGTCGACAGATTCAAGTTCTAAATTGGGGCAAGGCGTATTTTGTTGGAATTAGGCAGGGGATTGCAGGGGTTGATTGGAGTAGTTTGTTTCCAGGTAAAAGGATTCCGGAGAAGTGGGAGGGCTTCAAAAGTGAGATAGCTCGAGTTCAAGGTCTGCAAGTTCCTGTGACAGTGAAGGGAAAGTGAGGCTGGAAGAGAGAACCCTGGATGAGAAGAGATATTGAGGCTCTAACCAGAAAAAAAGGAGTTGTCGCTCAGGTACAGGCAGCTGGCACCAAGGGAATCCCTGGAGGTACACAGGGGATACAGGAATTTAGTGAAGAAGGAAATCAGCAAGGCGAAAAGGGGGTATGAGTTAGCCTTGGATGAGCAGATTAGTGTTCATCCAAATTCAGTATAGTAAAGAAAAAAATCCAGAGAGAGAATAGGACGTCTTAAAAACCAAAATGGGTTGCATGTGTAAAACCTCAAGAGATGGGTGAAGTCCTCAATTTCCCCTCTGTGTTTATCATGAAGAAAGACATGAAGACCTGTGACCTTTGAAAGGTTAGTTGGCATATCTTGGTACAGTCCATATCACAGTAGAGGTGCTGTTGGACATATTAGAATGCATAAAGTCAGGTAAACCTCTTGGTCCTGACCAGATATATCCAAGAACACTGCAAGAGGCGAGAGAAGACAGTTCAGGGGCCAAGGTCCTGGTTGACTGGGGAGTGGGGCGGGGTAACAAATGTGCCCTTATTCAAGAACGGCTGTAAAGAAAAGCCTAGGAAATATAGACCAATAAGCTTCACATCTGTTTTCAGTAAACCGCTTAAGAAGTTTCTGAGATTTCAGATATGCATGCATTTGGAAAGACACAGTTTGACTTGGAGCAGTCAGCATAGCTTTGTGCCTGGCATATCATGCCTTACAAATTTTGCTACAGTTTTTGAGGAAGTGACCAGGAAGGTTGACAAGGGCAGGGTGGTGGACATAATCTATATGTATTTCAGTACGGCCTTTGATAAGGTTCCACACGGTAGGCCGCTCTGGAAGGTTAGATCGCATGGACTCCAATGTAAACTGGCAAATTGGCGACACAATTGCTTGACGTTATGAGCAAATGGCTATGGTGGAGGTATGCTGTCGGACTCAAGGCCTGTGACTGGTGGAGTGCCTCAGTGTTCAGTCCTGGGCCCATTGCTCACAATGCAAGGTTAGTAAGTTTGCAGATGACTCTAAATTAGGAGGCATAATTTACAATGAGGAACATTATCAGAAATTGCAGCACTAGCCTGCTCAGCTGAGGAAGTGGGCTGAGAAATAGCAAATGGCGTTTAATATAGATAAGTGTGACGTCTTGCATTTTGGAAACTCAAATCCAGGTTGGAGTTAAATGATGAGGGAGAGGATCATAAGGAGGATAGTGGAACAAAAGCACTTGGGAAATCAGATGCATGGTTGTCTGAAATTTGAGTCACAGATACACAGGACAGTGAACAAGGCTGTTGGCACATTGGCCTTCATCCGGGCATTGAGTATAGACGTTGGGACGTTATGTTGCAGTTGTATAGAAATTTGGTAAGGCTGCCGTTGAAGTATTGTGCTCAGTTTTGTTCACCTTGCTCTCGAAAGGATATTGTTGAACTAGAAAGAGTGTAGAAGAAATTTACAAAGATGGTCCCTGGGCTAAAGGCTCTAAGTTATAGGCAGAGGTTGGACAGGTTAGAACTTATTTCTTTGCAGCGTGGGAAACTGAGAGGGTTCTTATAGAAGTGTAACTATTATAAAGTCATGACAGACGTGAATGGGGTGAATATTTCAATTTTTTTCCCTAATGTAGTTTAATCGAGGACATCCATTAATGTTTGGAAAGGGAAAAAAATGTAAAAAGGAACTCAAGGGGCAACTTTTTTCACAGAATGTGGTACGCATATGGACTGACCAGCCAGTGGAAGTGATTGAGGTGGGTACAATAACAACATTGAAAATGCATTTGGACAAATCCACGGATAGGTAAGGATTAGAGGGATACAGAGCAAGGGCAGGGAAATGGGGTGAGTGTGGATAGACATTTTGGTTGGCATGGACCAGCTGGGCCAAATGGCCAGTCATACTGGCAGTCTCATGCAGTATGACTGTAAATGAGTGTGTTTTGGAGTGGAGGCAGAGTGGGGGAGACTGAGAAAAAAATGTCATGGAGGGATATGTTCACAGGTTTCAGAATGCTGAAATGAAGAAATTTCGATAGTATCATGCAACACAGGTCAGTAGTAAGAAGAATTATAAGTGAAAGGGATATTGCTGTGAGTTCAGGCGATAGAGAGTTTTGGATGAGCATTTGTTCTTCACCTTTGTAACTGGGAGTGAGGACAGCAGAGTCTTCGCCTCACTGGGCTGAATCTAACAAAAAACTGTCTCAGTGACAATTTCCTTGAGTGTGACAGAGGAATTGTCTGCACGAGTCCGAGGTGGTTTCCTGGTGCTTATCTTACCAAACTCATCTCATTAACTAACCATCCCACGCCATAGTGTCCCTCTCATTCAATGCCAGCCCGATTCTCCCACCCATCATGACTGGAGGTACTCACCATTGCCCGTATGCCCCTGGATATTCCGTGATTACTTACCCTGGGGCCATCTTTAAAAGACCAAGGGGCACATGTTTGAGCTTTCTCAGTTCGGAGCTGCCCTGCACAGTTTACCCCGAGCATGGCAGATAAGGGGAAATTACACCACGGTTTGTCGACAGCAGCACGGAGGTCCTGATGGATGGGTTAGTACAAAAGGGATCTTCCCAGATTTTCTCTTCCCACAGGAATCGCATTGACAGACCCACCGAGCATGGTCTGAGCTCGCCACCTACCTCAGTGCAGTATCTAGGTCTGAAGAAATGTCCAGCAAAACAGGATAAGCATCAATAATCTTCCCCACTCTGTCAGGATAAGATTAGATTACTTACAGTGTGGAAACAGTCTCTTCAGCCCAACAAGTCCACACCGACCCGCAACCCACCCATTCCCCTACATTTACCCCTTTCACCTAACACTGTGGGCAATTTAGCATGGTCAATTCACCTGACCTGCACATCTTTGGACTGTGGGAGGAAGGCAGCGCATCCGGAGGGAACGCAGACACTGGGAGAATGTGCAAACTCCACACAGTCAGTCGCCTGAGTCGGGAATTGAATCCGGGTCTCTGGCATTGTGAGGCACCGTGCCGCCCCAATACGGGTCACCATATTTTATCTGCTCGCTCACACTCACTGTATGTTTATTATAGCACCGACCCCCGAACAAGGCTCATGCTCACTCTCACTATTACATACAGCTACATCCCGCTCTTTCTCTCTTGCCTTTCTAATGCCCCCCACATAGTTATAGAATATTCTGGAGAATGCCAATTATGAATGTTCCATATAATGTTCCAACTTATTCACAGTTTTAGGATAACGGCTGTGTAACATGTAAGAGGATGGAGTAGAGATGTATGTTTTTCAAATTACACACAATTAAAATCCATCATTAGGATTCAGTACTTCAAATATGCACCAGCATTCATACGTTCGGGGGTGATCTGATGGTTTTCTCAGCTCCATGTTACAGGAACTTTTAGTCATTTATCCCCCAGGTTCCTGTTACTGAGCAGATGGTTCTCAGATACTTTTTATCCAGGGTTTCTTCTAGCAAGTGTTCAGAAGGCATTTCCCATGGGGACGGACTCTCCTTACTATATATTTCATCTGCTTTATAAATTCTTGCATCAGTCAGCATGCTTTCCACAGACCAGTCAAAAACATGCACTTATTTTATGGTTATGAAAGGTTTGTGAAGGTTTGTAGCTCAGGTTGAGGTTTAGGGTGTAGGTTTGCTCGCTGAGCTGTAGGTTTGATATCCAGACGTTTCATTACCCGGTTAGGTAACATCATCAGTGGCGACCTCCAAGTGAAGCGAAACTGTTGTCTCCTGCTTTCTATTTATATGTTTGTCCAGGATGGGGTTCCTGGGGTTTGTGGTCATGTCATTTCTGTTCGTTTTCTGACGGGTTGATAGATGGTATCGAGATCTATGTGCTTGTTTATAGCATTGTGTTTAGCGTGCCAGGCCTCTAGGAATTCTCTGGCATGTCTTTGCTTAGACTGTCCCAGGATAGATGTGTTGTCCCAGTCGAAATGGTGTTTTTTTTTCCCATCCGTGTGTAGAGCTACGAGGGAGAGATGGTCGTGTCTTTTTGTGGCGAGCTGGTGTTCGTGTATCCTGGTGGCTAACTTTCTTCGTAGTGTTTGTGGCAGTCCTTGCATGGTATTTTGTAGATGATGTTGGTTTTGTCCATGGGTTGTACTGGGTCTTTTAAGTTTGTTAAGTTTTGTTTGAGAGTGTTGGTGGGTTGTGTGCTGCAAGGAGTCCGAGGGGTCTTAGTAGACTGGCTGTCATTTCTGAAACTTCTTTGATGTATGGTAAGATGGTAAGGGTTTCTGGCTGTTATGTTTATCGATATCCAATCACAATTAGTCATTCTGGTTATTTCACTTGTCCACCTTATTGTATTCAGCCAAATACAACTTCGAAACACTTGTCTCATTATGAAATACAATTTCTAACAGAGAACATTTTTATCTCAAATATACCTTTTTCTTTGTCATTAAAATTTCTCTTGCCCTTTGTCTGTGACTGTTTCTGTGTGTAACAGTTACACAGTCTCCCACTCAGTTGGCTGGATGGTTGGTTTGTGATGCAGAGGGAGGCCACCAGCGCAGGTTCAATTCCACAGACTGACTGAGGTTACCATGAAGGAGATGCTTTCTCAACCTCACCCATTCACCCGTGTGGGGACCTTCAACATAAACCACCATGAGTGGTCTCTCTAATGAGAGTTATTTGGGACTCTAATCTATCAATGTTAGCCTTTTAATTTTTAAATATTTTTTTATTGAAAAATATATTTTTATTATTATATTAAACCAAGAACAAAACAACTCTAATAACTGAACAAAATTACACCCATGTGCATGTAAATAAAAAATAAGTTAAAGTCTCCAAACGAACAGAAGAAAAACAAAAATAAACAATAAATAATAAATAAATAATACGGCTCAGCATAACAAAGTGATAGCTCTCGTTCTTCGAGAGCATTAACTGATACACATTCGTACGTTCATAATTCTTCATATTAGATTCATTAGGCAATATCGTCATGGCTATATAAAAGCCCTTTTTTGAGTGGCAGATAAGCCTGTATCATGGTAATCCAAAAAGAGTTGCCATATCTTATATAAATCTTTGCTTTTCGGTGCACTATGCTGGTGAGAAAGTCCAAAGGGATATTCACCATGACGAGCTTACAACGACCCAACAGGGGGGGTGGGGGGTGGGGGTTCTGGCATCCGACACAACAGAATATTCTTCCTAACACAGGAAGTATGGGAGAGATATTAAACGAGTATTGTGCAAACAAGTGTTTACTGTGGAAGAGGATATGAAAGATATAAAATGTAGGGAAATAGATGGTGACACCTTGCAAAATGTCCAAATTACAAAGGAGGAAGTGCTGGATGTCTTCACACGGGTAAAGGTGGCTAAATCCCCAGTACCTGATCAGGTGTACCCTAGAACTCTGTGGGAATCAGATAAGTGATTGCTGGGACTCTTGATGAGATATTTGCAATATGGATAGTCACAGGTGAGGTGCCGGAAGACTGGAGGTTGGCTAATGCTGTGCCATTGTTTAAGCAGGGTATTAAGGACAAGCCAGGAAACTATAGACCAGTGGGCCTGACGTTGGTCGTGGGCAAGTTGTTGGAGGGAATCTTGAGGTACAGGATTTGCATATATTTGGAAAGGCAAGGACTGATTAGGGATAGTCAACATGGCTTTGTGCATGAGAAATCATGTCTCACAAAATTGATTGAGTTTTTTGAAGAAGTAACAAAGAGGATTGATGAGGGCAGAGGGGTAGATGTGATCTATATGGACTTCAGTAAGGGTTTTGATAAGGTTCCCCATGGGAGACTGAATGGCATGGTTAGATCTCATGGAATACAGGGAGAACTAGCCATTTTGATACAGAACTGGCTCAAAGGTAGAAGACAGAGGGTGGTGGTAGAGGGTCGTTTTTCAGACTGGAGGCCTGTGACCAGTGGAGTGCCACAAGGATCGATGCTGGATTCACTATTTTTTGTCATTGACATAAATGATTTGGATGCGAGCATAAGAGTTAGTAAGTTTGAAGATGACACAAAAATTGGAGGTGTAGGGAAGAGCGAAGTGGGTCACTTCAGATTGATCAAATGGCCAATGGGCTGAGAAGTGGCAGATGGAGTTTAATTCAGATAAATGCAATGTGCTGCATTTTGGGAAAGAAAGTCTTAGCAGGACTTATAAACTGAATGATAAGTTCGCAGAGAGTGTTGCTGAACAAAGAGAGCTTGGAGTGCAGATTCATAGCTCCAAGAAAGTGATGTCGCAGGGAGATAGGATAGTGAAGAAGGCTTTTTGTATGCTTTCCTTTATTGGTCAGAGTACCGAGTACAGGAGTAGGGAGGTCATGTTGCGACTGTACATGACACTGGTTAGGCCACAGTTGGAATATTGCGTGCAATTCTGGTCTCCTTCCTATCAGAAAGATATTGTGAAACTTGAAAGTGTTCAGAAAATATTTCAAGGATGTTGCCATGGTTGGAGGATTTGATCTATAGAGAGAGGCTGAACAGACTGGGGCTGTTTTCTCTGGAGCGTCGGAGGCTGGGGGCTCACACTTTAGATGTTTACAAAATTATGAGGGGGCATGGATAGGTTAACTCGGTAAAGATTTTTCCCTTTGGTCAGGGAGTCCAGAACGAGAGGGTATGGGTTTAGGGTGAGAGGGGAAAGATATAAGAGAGAACTACGGAGCAACTATTTCACACAGAGGGTGGCACGTGTATGGAATGAGCTGCCAGGTGATGTCGGGGAGGTTGGTACAAGTGCAGCATTTAAGAGGCATTTGGATGGGTATATGAATAAGAAGGGTTTGGAGGGTTATGGGCCAGATGCTGGCAGGTGGGACTAGATTAGTTTGGGATATGTGGTCGGTATGGATGTGTTGGACCGAAGGGTCTGTTTCCAAGCTGTCCATCCCTATGACTCTATGACTTATATTAATCTCTGTTTTTTGGTACGCCATGCTGGTGAGAAAGTCGAAAAGGATATTCTACATGATGAGCTTACAAAGACCCCACAGACCCACTGAGTTTTCAGACATCGAAACCACAGAATATCTTTCCTCGCAGAGGAAGTAAGGACATTTTTTTTTTCCCATGTGCATATGCGTAAGATACTCTGGGCAGGCCCAGGAAAAGAGAAACCGAGTTGATTTCCAATTCGGTCCCCATGACCCACTCTACCACACCTAACACAGTGCTCCAATATATACAAAGCCTGCAGCAGGACCACATGCAATTAGTAATATTGTCTGTAATCGTTCTACATTTAGGACATGCTGTAGAATAATACCACTTTGAATTTTGAGAGAAAACCTTGGGTCAGATAGAACCTATGAAGAATTTTCAAATGCATGGAATGGGTCCTATTACAGATCAAAATCCTTCGAGCATTTTCACAAATATCCTCCCATGTCTCCGAAAAGATCGAAATCCCCAACGTCATCGCACAGACGTCACGAAGCTGCACAGTCTTCTCTGCGGGGACACTTTCCAACAAATGTTAAAGGGTACTGACAGAGAATGTATTCTTTACAGTAATCACCTGCTTTTCTGTATCGGATCTATAAGTGTCTGTTAAAATTGTGTTTTTTAATCAAATCTGTAATCTGGAACAAAAACAAAAGAGGTCTCTACGGGGTAGTACATACTTACGAGTTATTTGATCAAATTATATCAGTGTTTCTTCCTCAAGTAACATATGGTGGCTCAGTGGTTTGCACTGCTGACTCTCTGCACCAGGGTGACGGGTTTGGTTCCAGCCCTGGGTGACTGGCTCGGTAAAGATTTTTCCCTTGGGTCGGGTAGTCCAGAACGAGAGGGTATGGGTTCAGGGTGAGAGGGAAAAGATATAAGAGAGAGCTACGGTGCAACTATTTCACACAGAGGGTGGTACGTGTATGGAATGGAGTTCGTATATTCTTAACTGTGTCTGTGTGGGCATCTTGCCCCAGTCCAAAGATGTGCAGGTTAGATGAATTGGTCATTGATAACTCATTCATAGCGTTCAGGGATTTTTAGGTTTGGGCTTTAGTCAGCGTAAATATAGGATGGTAGAGGTGCGTCTTCAGAAAGTTGAAGTGGACTTGCTGTGCCCAAGGGCTTGTATCCACACTGTAGGGATTTTACTAATTCTAAATCACTCAAGCAATGTATCCCCCTGGCTGCCCATAGTTTAAATCTCGAATCCATTATCCCCGGTTAACAACCTGGTATACCAATTATAGGGTAAGAAACATAAGGGCTGCATTGCTCTCGATCTGACGCATTGTCCTTCAAGTTTTAACAGTATTGATAATCATTAGTTTATGACAATAATTCATAAATGTTGTCATTTTACCAAGAACAAAACACCAATAAGGTTTCACTTTGTTTGAGAGGGTTCAATGTCTAGCCGTATTGATGCCGAGTCCTCAGCCGCCCAGGCACTCACATACGATGAAAAAACTTAATTGATTGCTTTTAATCATGGAGATCTACCCCACATAATCTGTGGGGCAGTAGCAATTTTGTTAGCTTGATATAGATTCGCTTATGGTGCCAAATAAAAGAACTAAACCAGCCATTATGTTTCCTAAATATCTGTGTGGGAAGCATCAAAGGAAGCATTTACACAGGGTATAGCAAATGAGGAAGGATATTCATTTTAATAACAGCTATCCGACCTAGCCAGGATATTGGAAATGCCTCCCATGTTTGAAGGTCTTGCTTAATTTCGTCAAACAAATGGACACAGTTCACGTTAAAATAAATGATCAAAGACAAATGTAATGAATATACTGAAATAGGGAAACCGCCCCCGTGACCATTTAAAAGTAAACCAGATCTGACCTCAGTATCAGGTATTTCCCTAAGACCTCTCATAGGCATGCCCTCCAACTTTGTAAACTTAATCTTATCACTGAGAAAGGCAACAAGCGAATTAATGCATTGCATCACATGAACTACCAAAATTGCGGGATTTGACAAAAACATAAGAACCTCATCTGCATGTAATGTAATCTTACGTGCCTTCTATTCCACTTCTGGGGCAGATATGTTGGCATCCCTACGGATGGCCTCCGCCAGTGGCTCAATCCCCAACGTAAACAACAATGGTGAAAGGTGTCAACCTTGTCGGCTGCCTGGAGAAATATTAATATTACTGGTTGGCACACCATTAATGAGAACTGCAGCCAGAGGATCACGGTAAATGATCCTCACCCACTTGATAAAATCTTTGCATAGACCAAAGCGTTTTAATGTACAGACGAGATCCGACCACTCAACCCAATCAAATGCCCTCTCTCATCTAAAGAGATCAATAATCCCTGGACAGATTTATGTTGACACTCTGGGATCATATTGAGTAACCACTGAACATTGTAGGAAGATCTGCGGCCCTTTATAAAGCCTGTTTGGTCATCTTTGGCAATGGAAGGCAGCAAAGTTTCCAGCCTAAATGCACGGGTCTCAGACAGGATTTTTGAAACCACCATTTAAATCTGAGATTGGCGTGTAAGAAGCACAATCCTCCAGGGTCTTCCATTGTTAAGCATCAGAGAGATATGAGCCTCTCTCTTAAGGAAAAGGGAGGGGTTCGTGACTGTATGAGTGACAGAACATGTTAAACATCAGCCCTGACAATAGGTTTATAAATTATTTATAAAATTCACTCAGAAATCCGTCAGGAACGTGCACCCTTACATTCTGAAGCTGCTTCACACCTCCCCGTGCTGACAATCGTGCATTAAGGCACAACACTTATTCAGGGGTTACTCCTGGAATACCCAGGTTCTTGAAAAATGACTCCATCTTAATCCATCTATCCTCAAAATGTTCAGTCTGAAATAATTCGGAGAAAACTCTCGGACAGGCTGCGTTAATCTTTTTGGAATCGGAGGGAAGGATCCCAGTACCTTCCCTAATTGAGGAAATGGCTCGAGGGGGCGCTCATTTTCCTGGCAAGTTAGGCTAAATATTTGCCTGGCTTATCACCATGTTCAAACGGCCTTCGTTTTTCAAACGTAAGTTCCTTCTTGGCTGTCTGTGTGAGCGAGGAATTCACTGTAGACAGAAGCATTGTGATCCTCTGCCGATTAGA
The DNA here is from genome assembly GCF_047496795.1 of Chiloscyllium punctatum. NCBI lineage: Eukaryota > Metazoa > Chordata > Chondrichthyes > Orectolobiformes > Hemiscylliidae > Chiloscyllium > Chiloscyllium punctatum. The sequence goes on along the minus strand of NC_092771.1, from coordinate 39,587,651 downwards.
CACTGAGGGGCGATCACAGTCTGCACTCTCGGCTGCCCTCAGCTGTGCTTCAAGCCAGCGTTCCTGCTCCCCCTTCTGCCACTTCCTGATGAATAACTATTTCCTTGGCATGAGCGTTAGCAGTTCCCCATAGAATGGATGGGTTACTGGTTTGATCTGAATTAATGGCTAAGAAAGATCTGAAATCTTTACAGAAATACTTAATGAACTAACTAGCCTTAAGAAAAAAAGGATACATTCACCAGCGTCTCGAAACTGTTATACTGCTTCATGGTCAGAAATGGTAATTTTCCCAATTGTGCAGGATGCCACCGCATCTAAAATTGTTGCAGAGATGGAGAAGAGATCAACATTCATGTGGCATTTATGCGGGTTATAGGAGAAAATAACATCCCTACTTGTGATGTGGATCTGCCTCCAGACATCCACCAGCTCTAGTTCTGCACAAGAATCAACTAATTGCTTAATTATGACCAGGGTATTGGGGGACCTTTGGACATTCTGTCCAATGTGGGGTCCATAAGACAGTTGAAATAATCTGCACTAATGCACCATGAGACAAGATAACTTAATTTGGAAAATGCATCTACCACGGTTTTAAGAGGGTGCGCCGGGAGGCAATAACCATTCAAAATACTGTATTCTTTCCCACAGTTCAAGGGTTTGGGGATTATGATCCTCCTGTGAATGTCTAATGTAATCTAGTAATTTAACTGGAAAATTCTTCCTATCCAATATGGCTTCTCCCCTACTCCTACTATTAATAAAACGAGAAATAAACCTGATCAAACCCGCCCTGCTGTAATATAAAATGTTCCTTGTCATCAAGGTGCATCGCCTGCAATAGGACAACATCCACCCTCTCCTTTCTAAGACTAGAAAGTACATTTTTCCTCTTGACTGGACGATGGCTCTCCTTATTGTTCCAGGTATACCATTTAAGCACATCATTATCCATCACACACTGTCGCAACATTTGAGCTCTAGAGAGGAAGAAATCGAATTACACATCACTGATCTTAAATGAAAAAAAGACTCATAGAGCTTAAAAACAACACGAACTAAGACTACTACATCTAACAAGCTCTCAAAACTTTCCAAAACTAAACATACAAAAAAAATGAAACAAAATCCAACGTGCCAATGACACTCCATAGGGAATTTACCACACCCCCCCCCCCCAACCACGCCCGTCCAGTGGGGACGGTTACATACCCCAAACCCTCATCTTCTGCCCGCTACCAATATGACATCCAGGGCAATTAACGACAAAAATCGGGCTTCAACTGCCCTTTGGTCGGTATTTAGTCATCACAACTACCTTTGTCACCCGCTCCAGCTTGAGTCGCACCCCAGACACAAGCAAGGAAAGAGAATAAGAGTAGTAATACTAATGAAGAAGTTAAAAGTGAGTAGTCTACCCATCCCCGAATATAATTTAACACTGGTTAATACCAAAAAAATCCAAGAAAATTTCTTTAAGAGAGAAACATGATTATCTAAACATCCATCTTACTTTAAAATGTCCACAAAGTTTTCGCTTTCTCTGGAGAGTCAGACGAGTGTATGGATCCATTGAAAGCAAAATGGAGCATCGCTGGGAACTGTAAGGAATACTGAATCCCGAATTCCCTCACTCTTCTCTTGATATCATCAAAAGATTTTCTTTCCTGAATCACCACTGTTGAAAAGTCCTGATCGAACATAATCCTGGAGCCCTCGTGAATTAAACCCATCGGATCTTTCCCCTGTGTTCTGGAAGATTCCATCAGTCTTTGTCTATCCCCATAACTATGTAAATGCACAAGGACAGGACGACGGCGCTGGTCTGAGTCTGACCTCCGCGCTGTAACCCGATGTACTGTTTCGCTCTTCACCCGTCCCTCTTTAGCTTCGAAGTTATGGAATCACGGCAGCCAGTTCTCAATAAACTCACTGGCTCACCACTGTCCGTCCGGTCCAGCAAACCGACGATGTGAACATTTTTCATCCTACCCCTGTTCTCGAGGTGGTCGTCATGTTCATTTAAGATATGGACCTGTTTTTTAAAGGCAAGGATCCTCTCCTGAAAGGAATCGATCGCGGTCTCTGCCACTGCAGTTCGGTCTTTGACATCATCTGTTCTGTTTCCAAGGCTGTCAAGTTGCTGCTTATGTTTTTGGAGCACGACTGAGAGCGGCTGTATCCACTGCTGAACCCTTCTTCAATCATGGCTTCAATCACTTCACATTACTTGGTGAACTCAGTGGCTAAGGCCTGGTGAGTAACTGCGTCCATCGAACGAGCAGAGTGGGTACAAGTTACAGTCTCAGCAATGCTCGATGCTTCTGATTGCTACACTGGTGTTGGGACTTACTCGATCCTTTCCCATGTTTTGTCATTTCCACTTGATAAAACGGGATTACTAAAGATTCTATCGCTCTTTTAGTGTTGAATTTTATGTAAAAGGCTGGGATGTGATGGGTGAGAGAGCCACTTTGCCCGTGCAGTGATGCAGAGCCCAGCAAAGCAGACCTTCCAGATCGCCGCCATCTTGGATTCCCCCTTAATGTTTTATCGATATTATCATTTCATTTTGCATTATATTCTTGGATGTTCTGGACCTGTGTAATTTGATACCACTGTCTACATTTTCTCCTACGCTGCAAATTGCTGCCCATTCCTTCATAATCCTTGACTCTGTTGTTATTCATGAACCTTCTGTCGGTGCCTCAAAAATATTCAATATTTCTGCCTCCAATGGTCTCCAATGAGAGTGTTCCAAACACTCTCAGCACTTTGTGAAAATAAATATAAACTGGATGATCTGAGTGTGAGATTAGTTTTTTTGTGTGTCTCCTTATCTGAGAAAGGACATAATTACATTGAAAGCAGTTCAGAGATGTTTCATTTCATGTATTCATGGGGTGAAGAGCTTTATTATGAAGGTTTTAACAGGTTACTCCTGAAATGAGAATGAAGCATATTAGACCTTGAGGAGAGTGGATTAGGTATATACCTGCTGGGTATTTGTATAGTCCAAATTTGTTGTCATTGTCATAGAAACTCTACAGTGCGGAGGCAGGACATTCCATCCACTAAGTCCACACTGATCCACCAAACAGCATCCTACCTTATCCATGTAACCCTGCATTTCCCATAACTAACCCACCTAACCTACACATCCCTGCGTACTATGGGCAATACACTTTAAACTGCACATCTTTGGACTGTGGCAGTAAACCGAAACACTGACAGGAAACCCACACAGGCATGGGGAGGATGTTCAAACTCCACTTAGGGGGTCGCCCGAGGTTGGAATTGAACCCAGCTCCTTAGTGATTTGAGGCAACAGTGCCACCCACAGATCCACCATACTCCTCCGATAGTTCTGTTAGTAACTTCTGGCTGACTAAAGAAATCTGCCTGACTTATTCTTATCACTGAAAGTAACCCAGTCTGAGACCTTCATCATCGGCCAAATCTCCAACCTGGTTACATTTAAAGTTTGTTATGAGCAGTGGAGGAGGGGGACTAGAAAAGGAAATGGTGACACCCTCCATCCTCAGTCATACTGGGACTACAATGAGATGAGCCATGACCTCATTTATTGGTGGAGTAGTGTCAAAGGGCCGAATGGCCCCCACGTGTCCATCAGCCTTGTATTCGAATGTTCCAATCAGCCCTTCCGTCCTGCTACACACAGGTAGATCGAGGCCACTCCGATGGTTAGGTGTAGTTTTGGAAATGTACTTGGAAAATCCAGGCTGGATCAGGAAGTGACCCTCACCCCCAATCCCTGTTTCCAGGCTTCCCCTCTCTGTAACTTCTGCCCCAGATGTAAGTCATGTCACAGACCCAGATTCGGTGTGAATACAACCCCCATACTCCACCCAGGGTAAATTCAAACAAATCCTCTGCTCATCTCAATGTACATTACACAACACAACTTCCAGGAAAATAACCAGTTACTTTCCAAAAGCATAACATGTGAAATTAATAAATAGGAACAACAGTCGTCTAGTCGGCCCCTCAAGCTTGCCCTGCCATTTAATACGAACATGGCTGATCTTCTCCAGGGATCGACTCCACTTTCTTGCCGACTCCTTGATGAGAATGGATTAGGTATATACCCGCTGGGTGTTTGTACTGTCCAAATTTGTTGTCCCCCCACACCTCTCTGGGTTAGGGAATTCCAGACATTCTCTACCTTCTGAGAGAAGACATCACTTTGCATCTCAGACTTAAATCGATGATCCATATTCGGTATCTATGTCACCGAGTTCGAGACTCCACCCGGGAATGGTAACAACTTCTCAACATCTACAGTGTCAACCCCTCTCTGTGTCTTGTATTTTTCAGCAGTACCACTCCTCATTCATTTAAACCCCAATGAATAATCACCTCTCCATTTTAGAGATTCTCAATAATACAAACCTTTCATCCCATGAATCAGTCTCATGAACCAACCGAGTTACTTGTTGCATCAGCCTGCTGACTTTATGTTTCATACACAGGAAGACCCGAATTCCTTTGTACTGTTTCTTTTCTGGAAGTCCTCTCCCTTAAATAACAGCCTGTCTTGGTTCTCAGTGTCATCCACAAACTCGGATGTATATTGCACACAACTCCCTCCTTCAGGCTGTCAGTATAGATTGTAAATATTTGATGCCAGCGGACTCATAGCTGTGGTAATCCAGAAGAATCACCTTTATCATGAAGATCCATTAATCCTGACTCTCTGATTGCTATGAGCTCACCAATCATCATCCCATGTTAATACATTATCCATAATCCTATTAACTTCTGTCTTGTGTAAGAACTTTTATTTTGTTATACCTTGTGGAAAATCTTTGGAAAGCCTTGTGTCTAACAGATCCCCTTTATCAAATCAGCTTGTTACATTCTCAGGCATCTCCAGAAACAATTTGCATGATTTTACAGGGCAAAGTATGATTTCCATTTCACAAACCCATTCGGACCCTGCGTGAAGCTTTTCTAAATGTCCATGCTGGCCAAGTTTTCCAAATTAAGCTTGTCCCATCTGCTTTCATTTGGCCCATATGCCTCCAAATGTTTCCCATCCATATGTTTGTCCAAATGAATTTTAAATGTTGTAGCTATACTGACATCTACCACTCTTTCTCTGGCAGCTCATTCCGTACCCACACCGCCCCCTGTTCCTTTTAAATCTTTCATCTATCACCTTAAACCTGTGCCTTCTATGGCTGAACTCCCCCATGCAGTTGGGAAGATCTTGGCTATTCAACCTATCCATATCACTCATGATTTTAGGAACTTTTACAATGTCATCACCCAACCTCCTACACTCCATCTGATACTAATTACAAGAACAAGCACTTAAAGGTAAGCACTGCAAATTTGAAACAATATTAAACATGACAGGTAAACAATACTCAGCCCAAACTTCATATGGTGATTTGTGTTTCTCCATATTACAATACTAAGACAGCATGAAATACTTACTAGTGCCAATAAGAAGTCAAGCACCTGGATTCCTTTGTCCAAAGGGGGCGATGCTCTCGACTATGAAAACGCATCTATGGCCAGATCTATATAATGCCATATAGTCAGCATTCGCCCTCCTGGCCTCCCCATGACCTTGTCTGGTTGTGTCTTCTTTATCTTGCACTCAATTGAGAGAACCCCTTTCCCCCATTCACACCTTAATTTAAACACATTTTGCATCATCCACTCGTTCAGCAGTGCTAAAAGCCCGTTTATCTTTGCCACACGCACTTTTTCCTGTCACCCATCCTCCACCTCTGACAAGGGATTAAAAATCCCAGTTTCCAATCCTTTTCAGTTCTGAAGAAGTGTCACACTGGGCTTGAAATGTTATCGCTTTTTCTCTGTATCTGCAGATGTTGATAGATTTGCTGAGTTTCTTCATAAATGAATAGGCACAGAACAAATTTTCACTAAAACAAATAACTATTGATACTGGAAATAAAAATACAAAAATTGCTGGAGAAACTAGGAGCGTTGTAAAGGGTCACTGGACCTGAAAGTTAAACTCTGCAATCACTGCAGAAGATGCTGCAACATTTTCAGTCATGTCTTCAGCAATTTCTGCTTTGGGACAATTTCCAAAGAAGGATGTTAAAGATGCTGAAACATCCTGTCCAACATGAAGTGCCGTACACTGGGAACTGAACAATAATGCATGGTGTACAAGTTCCTTGACTCTGAAACTGCAAAGGACTGGCATCACTGACACTACAGAGCTTTTAATCATGGTCAGGAAAAAAAAAACCAGAGGGAAACACATTCACTTCAAATACAGAAGTTGACATTGTGGAAAAGAAACGATTTAGATTATTACCTTAAATTGATAGAGTTAAAGTAACAAATTGGAGGTTGACACCAGGGAGATGCCCTCAGCGGAATGAGATTATGAAAATGGAAGTGTTGCCACATCATAAACCAGGTTAGGTCACTGAGTAGGGGCTGATGCCAACGTCGGAATCACGTGCACCTAAACCTGTTGACAACCCATTAAAGCCAGCACACGTGACTGGTTGCATTCCAAGCAGCAGAATTAACTTCTGATGGAGAGGGGGAAATGATCCCAAGACTAACAGATTGGATCTAAGCTCTGTCGTCCTGCTATATCCAACCATAAATGTTGGCGGACTATTAAACACTTCACTGGAGGAGAGGACTCCACCAATATCCTCATCCTAAATATCAGAACAGCTCTGTACACCAGTGAAAAAAACGTCGTGTGTGATGTCTGCACTGTACTCAGCCAGGGGTGTTGAATGGATGCTCCAACTCACATCCATCATGATGCCCACATACTCACAGATGCCAGTCTTCCAACAATTCGAATTTCTGTACGTGACATGAAGAAACAGCTGAACACTGTAGATTTGACAAAAGCAATGGGCCCTGACACCATTCCTGCAATAGGACTGAAGACTTGTGCTGCACAACAAGCCGTGTCCCTGGGGAAGCTGTTTAATTCCAGCTCCAACTCTCACATTTCCCTGCCAATGTGGAAAATTACTCAGCTATGTCCAGTCCCCGAAGTGACCAATTACCACCCCCTCAGTCCCATCACGATAATCAAATTGGTGGGAATTCTTTTTGACAGAGCTGTCAAGTAGAACAGAAATAATCAGGTCAGTGTGGATTCCGACAGGTCCCCATGTAGAGATGGTGCTGTTGTGGATAAATCATTGGATTACTAACCCAGACCAGGATAATGCTCTGGCAGCTGGTGGAAGTTAAAAATAGTTAATAAAATATCGAGACCTAAAATCTGGTGTCAGTAATAGTGATCTTGTGTCCAAAGTTAATTTTAAACATCGATCTCATTTCCCAATGTACTTTCAGGAAGTGAATCTCCCGTGCTTTCCTAGTCTGGCCTAAAAGTGACTCCAGACACACAGACATGTGATCAACTTTATCAATGGTCTCTGAATCGGCCAAGTAAGACACTCAATCGTATCAAACAGCTCTGATGTCTTAAAGGATAAACCCGGAGAGAACAGCTGGCACCAGCCTCGTTATCAGAAAAGGGAGTGGGAAACATAGTCCTGTCGACCCTGCAGAGGCCTCCTTCCAAACATCTGAGAGCTTGTGACAACATTGACAGAGCGCTCCCACAGACTGCATTGAAACATCGGGAAAGGAGGAGGTCATTCAATGCATTAAGCTTTCCCCATGCTAGTTCATGGCCGACATCTCCTCAATGCAGTTTTCCCCATACAATGTTCATATATCATCATATGTTTAAACATTGTGAAATTTTAACCGAGAATTAATGTATTGCTTTCGGCCCATCAAGTTTGCCCCTCTATTCAATATACACACAGTTCTTTGATAACGCTTGGGTATTAAATGCGATTTGACTGTTTTCTATAAAGTGAATGATCATCCCTGCTTCCAATCTGTCTCACACGGTCAGAGTTTGATATATTTCAATGATATCTCCACTCATTTTCCTTATCCCTATGAAATACAGGCCCAGTCACCCCAAAACTCTGGTCCCACAACAGACCTGTCCTCCCAGAGATCAGTCTGGTCATCCTGCACTGCTCTCCCTCAATGTCAGGTTTGTCCTTTACTAGGCAAGGAGACCAAAACTGCAAACAACACTGCACAATGTTCGAGATGGAGTCCCACTAAGGCCCTGTACAGCTGCAGTAGGACACCCTTACTCCTGTATTCAAATCCCCCTGAAATGAAGGTGAATACACATTCATCTGCCTACCTGCTTTCTGCTCCTGCAATATTACTTCCACTGACTGGCGTACATGAAGATACAGATCGTTTTCAATGTTACAATCGGCCACTTGCTGGGTGTATATACACCGGTCAGCGTGCCAATGCCATTCCCAGTATTGACTCCTGGATTCAGAACTCACTGCCTTACATGGACTCGGAGGGCTGCGCAGAAAAAAAAACAAAAATGCAGCTAAAGTTCATTTAGAGAGCAACATTTTTCAACCGCTCCCTTTGCAAATGATAGGCTGCCATTCTATTGTTCCCTTCAAAGTACACAACATCTCATCTCTCCCATTGCTTTCCATCTACCACGTACTTGCCCAGTCTCTCCACTTGTCTCAATCACCTTGGAGTCTTTTTTGCATCCTCCTCATCCACTCACAAGCTGACATCGTTTAGTACTGTCAGCAGACTTGGGGATATTGTATTTGATCTCATCAACCAAAGATACGATGTGTATTGGGAATAGTTTGATGTCAAATCTCGATCCTTGTTATATCGCCTAAGCCTTCCATTAAAAAAAGGGTTTTATTCTTCCTCACTGTTTCCTGCCAGCTCTCCTATTCGAAAACCACGACCATATATTAGCCCCAGTCGCACAGGATTCCAATTTGCACAAAAGGCTTGGGGCGTTATCAAAAATCTTTCTGAGATGTCAATCGTATTTCATTGATACCTTCTCCATAATTTTGCGAAAAGCCACATTCCTTCATGTGATTCCCATTTCATAAATCTCTGTTGACTTTGTCTATGCCCATTAATTTCAGTCCAATATTTTTCTCTAAAACTGTTCAGTTGCTAATTTAGTTGCTACTTCCTTTTTCTCTCCAGACTAAAGTTCTCTAGTATTTCTAGGAAATTTTCTTTGTTTTTTTCTTCTTCTGTGAAGGCATAACTGAAGTATTTATTCCACAGTTCTGCTATTTCCCTGTCCTCAATTATCTGGTATCAGACTGTAAGAAAGCTACAACTTTTTCTCTTAATTTTGCCATTGACATATTTTCAGAAGATATTACAAGTTCACATTTATATACATTGATAAGGTATTCTTCAGAAACTCATCAATTTCTATCTTAAGCTACTCGATGATTGACCTCCCATATCCATACAATAACAGAAGCACAGTTTTTTTTTACCATCAGAAATACAGCACGGTCTACATTAGGCCCATTTTCCGACACAAGACCTATAGCTGTGAATCTTATGGCATTTCAACTGCACAAGCATGCATTTTGTAAAGATTTTGCGGTTGCCATGACAACTCCCTTTCAAGACATGCATTCCAGACCCCAACACACTCTGGATGAAAAACAGTCCTCAAATCCTCACACCCTCAAACCCTTCACTTTAAACGTGTGGCCATTTGACTAAAAGGAACAGCTCCTCTCTATCCACCCTGTCCATGTCCCTCATAAGCTTATCCTTCTGATTCAGGGACCCCTCAGCCTTCTCTGCTCCAAAGTAAACAACCCGAGCTTATCCAGCCTCTCTCCATAGCTGATATACTCCATCCCAGGGAACATCCTGGTGAATCTCCTCTACACCCCCTCCAGTACAATGACATCCTTCCTGTATTTTTGCGCCCATAATTAAACACAGTATTCCATCTTGGCCTAAACAAAGCTCCGCATAGCTCTTATAATCTATGCTTCGATGTATAAAGGTTGTATTTACGCTCCCCTATGCTTTCCCAAATTGTGCAATAACCTGTTCAGTCACATTCAGGGATGTGTAGAGAAGTACCCCCTGAGCTTCCTAGTGTGCTGTCATTCATTGAGTCCTCCCCTGTCTGGTTCATTCATGGAAAGTGCATCACCTCATATTTATCAGGGTTACATTCCATCTGCCATTGATCCACCCATCTGACCATTCCATCCGTATCTTCCTCTTCACCATCAACCACCCGGCCAATCTTCGTATCAATCACAAACTTACTTATGACATACCCCACCCCTCGTCCATATTCACAGCTGCATCATTTATGAAAAGGTTTAAAATCACAAAACATCAGCTTGTAATCCAACAGGTTTATTTGGGGGCACGAGCTTTCAAAGCGCTGCTTCTTCACCAAGTGGTTGTGCGCTTTGATGAAGCCTTCGAAAGCTCGTGCTGCCGAATAAACCTTTTGGACTATAACCTGGTGTCATGCAATTATTAGCTTTGTCCACCACAGTCCAACAACAAAATCTCCGAATCAGAAATAATAAGAGACAGAGCACTGATCCCTGTGGTACACCATTGGACACGAGCCTCCAATCACACAAACAGCCTTCTACCACCACCCTCTGTCTCCTTCCACTAAAGTTGATTTAGATGCAACTTCGCAAGTCACGAATGAGTCCTACCTGTTCCCTGATTATTTTGTTCCGCTGGAGACATGTGTAGAATATCTGGAAATTCTCCCTAATCTTGCCTGCCAGTAGGTTTCCATGCCCCCATGTTAGTCAGTCCCCTCCAAGTGATGAATTTCCTCCTTATTGCAGTCTTAACTGGCCTGTCCCAGATCCTGCCATAATTTGCCTTGAATGTGGAATAGACAGCGAGGGAAGTGTTGTTAATTTCCAACTTTGTAGATGTTTTGTGAATTTTCTAAATTTCGTTGTGACCCAACTCTCATTCTTTGAATCTCTAGAGAACACAGGCCGAGTTTCCTCATCAGGCAATCTCACCCTCTGAGGGATTAACCTGAAGAATGTCCATTGCACTTTCTTTGTGGTCAGTATATCATTTCTGAGATTCGGTCACCAAAACCGCACACAATACTCCAGATACAGTCCCACCTACACGCTGTGAAACTGCTTCAACATGTCTTTACATCAATGTTCTGACTCTCTTAAATAAAGGCAAATCAATCTTTATCTTTCCAATTACATATATTCCTGCAAATACCCTTCACATTCATTGCACTTATGAACTCACTGAGTTCGCATAGAAACCCATCCGAAGATCCAATATATACCACTTCCACTGGTTCCCGATTATCTGTTTTGTAAAAAACAACTTCAAACGATTCCGAAGTTTATCAAGTATGATTTCGCTATCAGAAATGCATGCTGATTATCTCCATTGTTGCTGTTAATTTCCAGATATCAAAAACAGCATCCTGTGCAATGGATTCTAACAGTTTCCCTACAGATGTCAAGTTAATTCGTCTGCAGTTTTCACACTATGTCTGTTTCCCTTTGGACCTGTTTGGATCCCTTCCATTCATCGATAATGGTTGCATCACGTTTATCCACAATAGTTTCTGGTCTCTGCAGAATGTACAGGAAAGTAAAACAAAGTCATCGACAGTGCAATTATCCCTACTATTGGTGATTTATTTCTGACATTTTGATCGGAAGTACATCTGTTTCATCAGACTGAGCAATGCTCAATCCAGCTACATGTTGAAGTATTACCTTATTACTGATATGAATTGACTTTATGTCGTTCGCTGCTGAACTCCGATATGATCACTTAGTATTCCTGGGGGATTTTCTGGATCTTCCTCCATGAAGTCAGATGCAAAGTAACTGGTTCTTTTCTTGGTAATTTTCCTGTCCTCAACAATGACCTCTCCTCTCCCGATAAAATGATTCCGCATTTGACCTTTCTTTTATTTTCTTTCCTTTGAAATATAGATCGTAGACTGATGCAGTCTTTGTGTTCCTGTTTGATAGCATGCATGTTCTCTTTTGATTTCCTTATCAGTTTCATGGCCTTCCTTTCCTGGATCGTTCATTTCTGAGAATTCTCAGCTTTCTAGAATATCTGGAATTCTTCTGAAGTCACTTCCTATGATTAATATATTTTCTAATTTGTTATGTTAACCATTATTGAGTCACTTTCTCACTCTTTCGTGTTTGTAGCTGAAATAAATAGACGTATTTTTCAGACTTTGCAGCATTTCCTAAACTCCTCGTCCTGACCAGGTACATTCAGGAACACTGCAGGAGGATAGGAGGAGAGAGAAGAAATTGCGGGAGCTCTGCTTGGCTCTTTTCCATCATCGCTGGCCAACAATTGAGGTCCTGGACGACTGGAGAGTAGCGTTTGCTGAACCCATATTCAATAATGACTACAATTATATACCTGGGAACTAAAGACCAGAGAAACATAAAATCTAGTGGGTAGGTTACTTGAGAAGATTCACTGAGATTGAATATACCTGCATTTGGAAAGACAGGCTGTGGTTCGGTGTAAGATTAGAATGGTTCTGGAAAAGCAGACCGGGTCAGGCAACATCCGAGGAGCAGGAAAATCGATGTTTCGGCAAAAGCCCTTCATCAAATTCAGCACGGCTTTGTGCATGGGAGATCATGACTCGTAAATGTGTTAGAGTTCTTTGATAAAGTGACCAGCATCTTTGAGTAGGGAAGGGTGGTATAAGTAGTCTATATGGATTCCAGTAAGGCCTTCAGTAAGGTTCCACATTTTCTGCTGCTCTGGAAGGCTAGATCACATGGAATTGAGCGGAAGCTGGTAAATTAGGTACAAAATTGGCTTGATGGTAGGAAGCAGAGGGTAATACTGGAAGAATGCTGGTCAGACGGGAGGCCTGTGACGAGTGGATTGCCTCAGGGGTTGGTGCTGGGACCACTGCATATTACATATATCTGTGATTTAGTTGAGAATGTACAGACATGATTTATAAGTTTGAAGACAACACGAAAATAGGCGGCATCACGGAGAGTGAGGAAGGTTATCATCAATTTCAGAAATTACAGAAGTACTTTGATGAGCTGGGGAAGTCACCTGATAATTTGCAAATGGATTTTACTATTGATCAGAAAAGTTCTTACATTTTAGAAAGTCAAAGCTGAAAATGTGTTGCTGGAAAAGCGCAGCAGGTCAGGCAGCATCCAAGGAACAGGAGAATCGACGTTTCGGGCATAATCCCTTCTTCCTGAAGATGGGCTGATGCCCGAAACGTCGATTCTCCTGTTTCTTTGAATGCTGCCTGACCTGTTGCGCTTTTCCAGCAACACATTTTCAGTTCTGATCTCCAGCATCTGCAGTCCTCACTTTCTCCTTTAAGAAAGTCAAATCAAGTTTGCAGTTTCATGGCGAATGGTTGGGTCCTAAGGAGTGTAGTGGAACAGGGGAACCTTGGAATTCCGGTTCATAGTTCTCTAAAAGTTGATTCAGTGGTATACAGTGCAGTGAAGAAAGCTTTTGGCGCACTGGCTTTAATCAGTGTACTTCACTGAGTAACGAAATTAGGGAGTTACGTTGCAGTTATACAGGACGCTGCTCAGGCCATATTGGTAGTGTTATGTTCAGTTTTGTTCACTTTGCTTTAGGAAGGATGTTTTTAAACTGGAAAGAATGTAGAAAAAAATATAAGGATGTTGCCAAGGACTCAATGGACTGAGTTATCGGGAGAGGTTGGACAAGCTAGGACTTTTTACTTTTGTGTTGAGACTGAGGGAGGATCATATTGAAGTCTGTAAGATCATGACAGGCATGGATAGAGTGAATGTACCCTGTCTTTTTTCCCCAGATTTGGGCAGTCACAAACTAGAGAGCATCAGTTTAAGGTCAGAGGAGAAAGAATAAAAGGGAACCTGAGGAAGAACCTTTTTACACACAGGGGCTGGTACACATATGGAACGAACTATCAGGAAAAGTGATTGAGGCGGATATATTGACTACATTTAAAAGGCATTTGGACAATACACGGATAGGAAAGGATTAGAAGGATACGGGGCAATGGCAGGGAAATGTGGTTAGCGTGGATGGACATTTTTGTCTGAATGGACAGTTTGGGCGAAAGGGCCTGTCTCGGTGCTGTCGGACTCTATGACTCAAATAACCATTGCTTGTCTCCCGCTGAATTTTACATTGTACTTTCCCAATTCACTGGAGCTGCCTTGACCCTTTACCCTCCACTCTTCCATGATGTTAAACTAGAAAGTTCAAGCATTATATATTGTACACATATGTCACACCTTATTAATGTTATCATTCCTTAAAAGCTACTTCAGTACAATGTTATTATTTCGTCATTCTGACCACACAATACCTAATCCAAAATAACCTGCTCTCTAGTTTGCTTCACAACATACTCTTCAACAGAATTTATTTTTCACAACATGAGCAGTCACATAGTTAATGCAGTTTAGATGCAACTTGAGACCATCCAATAGGATTGCAGTATCCACAATACTTGCCTATCTAATTTTCGGAGCATATGATGCTGAAATTTTCTGCTATCGTTTTGGTTTTGAGATATAACACAGCAATATTTGCTTCTCCTTGCTATCTGTAAGCTCTACCAAAACTGATTCTGTCGAAGATGAGGGAAAGGTCTGTGTCATTATTCGTGACAGATTTGGACAAGATATTCTCGGAGCCTCACCTCAACGCTGAGATGATCTGAAGAAATGTCCTGCAATACAGGATAAGCATCGATATTCTCCCTGCTCTGTCAGGATGAGTTACCGTATACTCTCTGCTCGCTCACACTCACTGTATATCTGTTATAGCACCTACCCCCGAACAAGGTTCACGCTCTATTTCCAGATAAGGCTCAGGCAATATCGCTCTCACTGTTGAATTCAGTCACTTTCTTCCTCACTTTCTCTGTCACCTATGCAATACCCCACACACTAATAATACTATATGGATTCAAAACTGTCGACTGACTCATTCCAGACACCTCACAATGCCCCACAACTACACCGGCACTAACAGCAGGGTCACCAATTCCCAATCTCCCTCCCACCCTCCCTTTCTCCCATTCCAGGAGGAAGAGCCTGGAATAGGACAGAAAGGCAAAGCCGGGTGATGAAGTGCCCGATATCCACTCCCTCCCTCCCTTGCCATGTGGGTAGGACACTGGTACAAGCCAGAGAGGACTGGGACGCCTCATGAGGAGATTCTGAAACATCCACGTCCCACGACCGATTAAGGAGCAATGTTCAGTGAAAGACAATTATCTCTTTAAACCCACTGGCAGTTCCAACGACAGTCCTTTCACATCCAAAAAAAAGACACAGATACCTCACTGCACAGAGACGCAGACACAGAAATACACAGAAGTATTGGTAAACACCCCAACAAATGAACACAAACAATACTTACAAGGAGATTGGCATGCACACAGGTAGAAACACACAGAGGCATACACAGTCACCTACGAATAGCCACAAACACAGTTAAGAAACACACAGACTGATACACAGACAGGCAGACATAGACACACAAACTCACAGATAACAAGGACATGGACACACACGTATATATATATAAACACACACGCACACATACACACACACACAGACACACACAAACACACATAGACAGAAACACAGAGGAACAGAAACTAGTGTCATTAAGATGAAAATTGATATGTTTCGTATTTTTAAGGGGATCAAGTGTTCTAAGGAGAAGGTAGAAGAATGAAGTTGAGGTACATATAAGAAATTATTGAACAGAATGTTAGACTATCGGGCCGAATGGACTCATTCTGCTCCCTTGCTTTAATGTTCTTGTGGTGTTATGCTATCAGGTATTCTCTTCCTGAGACAGCAGCAGAGGTGGCTTTGATACATATTTAATTG
Organism: Chiloscyllium punctatum; assembly: GCF_047496795.1. Classification (NCBI taxonomy): domain Eukaryota; kingdom Metazoa; phylum Chordata; class Chondrichthyes; order Orectolobiformes; family Hemiscylliidae; genus Chiloscyllium; species Chiloscyllium punctatum. The sequence continues at coordinate 39,571,869 of NC_092771.1, read as the reverse complement.
GAAAGGGTCAGCGGGAATGTTTGATGTCCGGAATGCTTTATGTTTATTCCTAATTATTCCGTCCTTATGTCTGAAAAGAAATGGTGATTTGATGTTAGATTAACACCGTTTAAAATAATGGGTCCCACAATGAAATAAGGCCGTCCCTTTCACTTTGGTGCTGTTCTATCTGTGGTGTCCTCTTCCTCAGGGAGCAGTGAAGACTCGGTTATTGAAGATATTCAACGCTGAGCTTGACTGATCTTTGCTGGACAGAAGAGTCAATGTTTATTGGGAACAGACAGGAGATGGATAGTCAGACACAATCGGATCAGCCATGAGCATTCTAAGTGCTGCAGACGAATGGCCAACTGCTGCCCCTATCCCATGCGCTGTTCCCTCAATCCACCCTTGAGTCTGTTACAGAGATGTACTGCTGCCCCTACCCCATGTGTTGTTCCCTCAATCCACCCCTCAAGGCTACCACAGAGATATACTGCTGTCCCTACCCTATGTGTTGTTCCCTCAATACACCGTCGAGGCTATTACAGAGATATACTGCTGAACTTATCCCTTGTGTTTTCGCTCAATCCACCCCTAGATGCTTATTCTCCCTGCTCTGGTAGGAGACCACCCCTTTCAGTCAGGCCGGATCGTTACAATGAGACGGGAGAAGACCATTCTGCCCCTCGAAGGAGTTACATAGGAACAGAGAATGAAGTAATTCAGCTCGTTGAGTACATTCAACAGCCCAGGAGGAGACCATTCAACCCACCTTATGTGCTACACAGGAATGGGAAAGCTATCGCTAACAGGAAATAGAAAGTAGAGGTAAATGTTTACATATAGAACATAGAACATAGAAAATACAGCGCAGTACAGGCCCTTCGGCCCTCGATGTTGCGCCGACCGAAGCCTACCTAACCTACACTAGCCCAATAATCTCTATATGCTTGTTCAATGCCCGCTTAAATGACCATAAAGAGGGAGGGTCCACCACTGCTGCTGGCAGGGCATTCAATGAACTCACAACCCGCTGAGTAAAAAATCTACCCCTAACATCTGTCCTATACCTACCACCCCTTAATTTAAAGCTGTGTCCCCGAGTAACAGCTGACTTCATTAGCGGAAAAAGGTTCTCACTGTCAACCCTATCTAAACCCCTAATCATCTTGTACACCTCTATCAAATCTCCCCTAAACCTTCTTTTCTCCAATGAGAAAAGCCCCAAGTGCCTCAGCCTTTCCTCATACGATCTTCCTACCATGCCAGGCAACATCCTGGTAAACCTCCTCTGCACTCGTTCCAATGCCTCCACATCCTTCCTATAGTATGGCGAGCAAAACTGCACACAATACTCCAGATGCGGCCGCACCAGAGTCTTATACAACTACATCATGACCTCAGGACTCCGGAACTCAATTCCTCTACCAATAAAGCCCTGTACACCATATGCCGTCTTCACAGCACTATTTACCTGGGTGGCAACTTTCAAAGATCTGTGTACATGGACGCCAAGATCCCTCTGCTCATCCACACTACCAAGTAGTCTACCATTAGCCCAGGAATCCATCTTCTTGTTACTCCTACCAAAGTGAATGACTTCACACTTAGCTACATTGAACTCCATTTGCCACCTTACTGCCCAGCTCTGCAACTTATCTATATCCTGCTGAAGCCTGCCACATCCTTCTTCGCTCTCCACAACTCCACCCACTTTTGTGTCATCCGTAAACTTGCTCACCCAGCCTTCAATCCCCTCCTCCAGGTCATTTATAAAAATGACAAACAGCAATGGTCCCAAAACAGATCCTTGTGGAACACCGCTAGTAGCTGCGCTCCAAGATGAACCTATACCATCAACTAGTACCCTCTGTCTCCTTCCAGCCAGCCAATTCCTAATCCGAACCTCTAATGCACGCTCAATGCCATACCTCCGTAGTTTTTGCATTAGCCAGTCTTGGGGTACCTTATCGAACGCCTTGCTAAAATACACCACATCTACTGCTTTACCCTCGTCCACTTCCTTGGTCACCTTCTCAAAGAATTCAATAAGGTTTGTGAGGCATGACCTGCCCTTCACAAAACCATGCTGACTATCCTTGATCACATTATTCCTATCCAGACGTGCATAAATCCTATCCCTTACAATTCTCTCTAAGACTTTGCCCACAACAGAAGTGAGACTCACTGGCCTATAGTTACTCGGGCTATCCCTGCTCCCCTTCTTGAACAAGGGGACCACATTCGCTATCCTCCAGTCTTCTGGCACTATTCCCGTAGACAACGACAACATAAAAATCAAGGCTGATGGCTCCGCTATCTCCTCCCTAGCTTCCCAGAGGATCCTAGGATAAATGCCATCAGGCCCAGGGGACTTATCTATTTTCATCCTTTCCAGAATTTCCAACACCTCTTCCCTACATACCTCAAAGCCTTCCATTCTAATTAATTGTGACTCAGTATTCACATCAGCAACAATGTCCTGTTCCTGAGTGAATACTGACGAAAAGTATTGATTTCGTGTCTCACCGATATCCTCCGCATCCACACACAACTTCCCACTACTATCCTTGACTGGACCGATACCTACCCTAGTCATCCTTTTCTTCCTGACATACCTATAGAAAGCCTTTGGGTTTTCCCTAATCCTACCAACTAAGGACTTTTCATGTCCCCTTCTCGCTGCTCTTAGCTCTCTTTCGATCCTTCCTGGCTCCCTTATAACTCTCAATCGCCTTAACTTAACCTTCACGCCTCATCTTTACATGGGCCGCCCTCTTCCCTTTCACAAGGGATTCCAATTTCTTGTTGAACCACGGCTCCCTCACAAGACCCTTTACTCCCTGCCTGACTTGTACATACTTATCAAGGACACCCATTAGCTGTTCCTTGAACAATCTCCTCATATCATTGGTGTTCTTCCCTTGAAGCCTATTTTTCCAATCCATGCAACCTAAGTCATGCCTCACCGCATCATAATTTCCCTGCCCCCAGCTATAACTGTTGCCCAGCAGTGCACACTTATCCCTCTCCATCACGAGAGGAAATGTCACCGACTTGTGGTCACTGACCCCGAAGTGCTCACCTAACTCCAAGTCTAACACCTGGCCTGGTTCATTACCTAGAACCAAATCCAGTATAGCCTTACCTCTTGTTGGCCTGTCTACATGTTGTGTCAGGAAACCCTCCTGCACACATTGGACAAACACCGACCCATCTAACGAACTCGAGCTATAACTTTCCCAGTCAATATCTGGGAAGTTAAAGTCCCCAATAACAACCACCCTGCTACTTTCACTCTTCTCCTGAATTATCGTCGCAATATTTGCCTCTACTTCTCTCGGACTATTAGGAGGCCTGTAGAAAACTCCTAACAGGGTGACCTCACAATTCCTATTTCTAACCTCCGCCCAAACTACATCAGATGGCAAGTTTTCCTCCATCACCCTTTCTACTGCTGTAATACTATCCTTGACAAGCAATGCCACACCTCCCCCTATTTTACCCCCATCTCTGACCCTACTAAAACATTTAAACCCTGGAACCTGCAACAGCCATTCCTGTCGCTGTTCTACCCATGTCTCTGTAATGGCCACAACATCAAAGTCTCAGGTACCAACCCATGCTGCAAGCTCACCTACCTTATTTCTTATACTTCTGGCATTGAAGTATACACACTTCAAGCCACCTTACTGTTTACAGGCACCCTCCCTCGAGATCGATGCCATGTTCTTAACCTCCCTACACTCCAGGTTCCCATGCCCCTGCAGAGTTAGTTTAAACCCTCCCAAAGAGTACTAGCAAACCTCACTCCAAGGATACTGGTGCCCCTCAGGTTCAGGTGTAGACCATCCTGTTTATAGAGGTCCCACCTTCCCCAGAAAGAACCCCAGTTATCCAAATACCGGAATCCCTCCCTCCTGCACCACACCTGTAGCCACACCACACATTTAACTCCTCTCCCTACCGATTCCTCGACTCTCTATCACGTGGCACGGGTAACAAACCAGAGACAACAACTCTGTTCGTTCTAGCTCTGAGCTTCCAACCTAGCTCCCTGAAAGCCTGTCTAACATCCTCACCCCTCTTCCTACCTATGTCGTTGGTGCCAACGTGGACCACGATCTGGGGCTGCTCCCTCTCCCCCTTAAGAACCCGGAAAACACGATCAGAGACATCACGTACCCTTGCACCTGGGAGGCAACATACCAATCTTGAGTCTCTGTCGTCCCCGCAAAACCGCCTATCTGTGCCCCTCACTATTGAGTCCCCAATAACTATCGCTCTACCTTTCACCACCCTTCCCTTCTGTGCAACGGGGACAGGCTCCGTGCCAGAGGCCTGAACCTCGTTGCTTACCCCCACAAGTATCCAAAACTGTATACGTTTTCTTGAGGGGAATGACCGCAGTGGGTCCCTGCACTGGCTGCTTCCTCCCACTCCCCCTCAATGTCACCCATCTCTCTATAACTTTCGGAGTAACTACTTCCCTAAAGCTCTGATCTATGACCACCTCTGCCTCCCAAATGATCCGCAGTTCATCCAACTCGAGCTCCAGTTCCCTAACACGGTCTTGGAGGAGCTGGAGATGGGTGCACTTCCTGCAAGTGTAATCAGCAGGGACGCTAATGGCTTCTCTCACCTCATACATGTTGCAAGAGGAACATTGCACTGCCTTCGCTGCCATCCCTCTAAAAGGTAAACTTTAAAAACTAGATCTAAAGAAACAAACAAGCAAAATGCAGCACTTATCTGCTTATCACAACGGGTCGTATTATTAGGTTAGAGGAGGAGGATGGGTGGGAGGCTCTACCCCTGTCGTGCCTCGGGTTCCTCGCCTGCGCGCTTTTATAAGAGAAAAACCTTCCCAGGTAAGCTCGTGCAACACCAGCTTCCGGGTCCGCTAGGCGCTTAAAAACAAGTTTAAATTTTAGCCGTTACAAAAACAATAACTGGACTATCCCGTGACTTAAAAACACCTCCAGACAGCCGTTACATGCTCCGCTGAGAGAGTGTTTTTCAAAGAAACACTGAAAAAAGAATAACCGACCTCCTCTTCCAATATCAATGTTGTCCGTGTGATTGTTCCAGATTATATGAATATGGACGTTTTCCAAAATTATCACAATGCCTTTGTTAAAAAAATTCCAATGAGTTCCTGTTTAATGTAGTGATGAGCAACAGAATGCTGATCGGTGGCTAAAACTGTTCTTCTGCTCGTGTCCTTGGCAAGTTGTAGCCAGAATTTTCATTCAGACTGACTCTATCTCATGATCTGAGGCCAAATGCTTTCACTGTATTGCCTTTGTTATCCATTATTGTTAGTGTTGTCCGTTTTGCCAGAGTTTGCACAAGCTTGTGAACCATTGAATATTTATGTCTCACCTTTTGTTCACCCTGTAACCACGTCTCACTTGTGTCTGTGTCACAAATCCATTACCTTATTGCAGAGACTTTGTCCATTCAAAAAAAACATAATTTACTCTTCCCCTCAATTTCCTGTCACAAACCGATTCGCTGGTTTACAGTTTTAGATAAACTCTGTCCCTTCCTGTTTCTTTCTGCTTGTCTGCAGCCACATTCCCATGCTGTTCCAATGTGTCGCCTTTTCTCATTGGATTTGGAAAGCTCCTTTCACCTGAACCCTATCCCTGCATCCTCTCTCAGTTTAAAGCTTTGTCCATAAATCTACCGACATGATTGGCTAGGACACTGGTCCCAGCACGGTTCCAGTAGGACAATCCGAATGGATTATTTTTTAAAATCTGATATGGAATGTCAGTGTCTCTGGCTGACCAGCCTTTCCTGCCCAGCCCGAGCTGCCCTTGAGCTGCGTAGCTTGCTGTGCCATTTCAGAGGGTAATTGAGAGGCAAACACTTTGCTGTGGGTACGTCGTGCAGACCACATGAGGATGGGCAGACGTCCTTCTCGAAAGGACAAGTGTTTGGGTGTCATATGTATTTATGGATTGGTAATTATTATTGCTTTTTTTAAAATATGGATTACAAATTCCATCATTTCTGATGGTGGGATTCAAACCTGCCTCCCTTGGACATTAGCTGAGGTTTTGGATACATGCTCTAGCAATAATACCACAAGGCCATCACTTCACGTGCTCACTCATTGCTCATCTCTGAGCACTGACACCAGTGCATCAGGAAGCTAAACCCATTCTTCCCACACAATTGCTTGATCCTGATATCTTCGTGCAATCTGGTGATATCACTCAGTCTCTCTCCATGTGGTATCCCTCACTGTGAGGGTCTAATTGCTGCCTCTGTCAGTGTCTCTCACTCTTGCAGCTACTCCAGATCCTGAGCCAACAGAATTCTCCACTCCAGAGAGACTCAGCAACACAGGCCAGGGATGGAGACTGGGATTTTCCAGATCTCTGTGCGCGACAGTACCATTTACCGTGTGTAACCCTCACTACACCAGTCAAATTTCTCATTCTGTCTATTTCTCAGTCTCCCGTAGGTACTCAGGAAGGGCCTGACTCAATAGACTTCCCAGCTGCCGGGTGTCTCCTCCATCACCACATTGAAGATCGTTGGTCAGCCAGAGAGAAAAAGGGCAGGGTGATCTGGAACCTTCAATAAATCCTGCAGTGAGGTAAGATCACTCACAGTGTACAGAGCAGAGAGAGCAGTGAGAGGGCTCCAAATATCAGGTAACAAGACATGACAAACATACAGTGCTGGTGGGGGAGCACAGTACAGACACACCCCAGGCTCAATCACCACCCCCACTGTAAGTTTTGTTGTACTAAGACAGCACCGGGAGTGAGTCAGTTATCAATCCAGACTTGTGCTGTCTTAGTGAATATCAGTACAACAGAGGGGAAAGCAGGCCTTCCACGAGAGGGTGGGAATGCTGCCTGCAATCTTTCTGTTCTGTATTCCCTCTCCAATACTACCTATTGCATGTCTCATAGACTAGTGTCTTCAAAAATTTATAACTCCTACATCAGTTCCCATCCCTGTAACTTCCTCCCTTCCCTGCAGTCTCTCCACATATGTGAAATGTACTGCATTCCAGATTACCATTCCTATTGCTGTAACTTGCTTCAGTGTCTACAACATGCCTTATCTCGGTAGTCTCCTCCAATAACGGGAGACAGAGTCATGCAGCACGGAAACGGTTTCTTCGATCCAACCAATCCATGCTGACCAGATTTCCCAAACTGATCAATTCACTTTTGCCTGCGTTTGGCGCTTATCTCTTCAAACCTTCTCCTTTCCATGTAACTCTCCATGTCCCTGCTTAAAATTCTTTTACATGTTGTCATTGTTCTTGTTTCTCCCATGTACCCCTGGCAGTCCGTTCTGTCTGTGCACCATCCTCTGTGGATAATGTTGCCCCTCAGCTCCCTCTTTAAATGTTTGTTCTCTCACCTCCCATTTGTACCGTCGAGTTTTGGACTCACCCACCCTTGCCTATTCAACTTACGAAGGCCGCACATGTTTTTGTAAACCTCTGTAAGGTCACCCCTTAGCCTCCCATGCCCAAGGGAAATATTGAAGACAATGTTACAAATACCTCCAATTCATGTCCTCAATGCTCTGACCAATGACTGTAAGTGTGCCAAATGCCACTTTCCCCGCCCTGCCCCCTGTAATACCAAATCAAAGCAACAATGTAACTGTCAACCTTGGTCTGTCTCTGTTCGACAACACTGCCCAGGGTCCTACCATTAACCGTGTTAGTTCTCCTTGGTTTGTCTTAACAAAACACAACAACTTAATTAAGCCCCATTTTTCATTCATTGGTCCACTGGCCCAGTTTGTCAAGAGCCCCTTTGATTATTATATTCACTGCTCATTACACTATTAACTTGATCATCCACAAACCTACGAACAATGACTCCTGTATTCTCAACTAAATCGTTTAAGTCGATGATGCACATCAGTGGACCCATCCTTATTGCACACCGCTGGTCACATGACTCCAGTCTGAACATCAACTCTCTCCCACCACTCTCTGTTTCCTACTGTCAAACCAATTTTGTATTCAGTTGGCTAGCTCTCCCGATCCCATGTGATCTAACATTATGATCAAGTGTATCATGCTAAATCCTGTCAATCATCCTGCTAACGTTCGTATCGACAATGTATGGTCACCACTTCAGCAAAAGCAATCAATTTTGTGTGATCTGACTTTGTTCGCACAAAGCTGTGCTGACTATCTTCCATCAATCCTGGACTTCCCAAATTCATGTAACTCTTGTTCCACAGAATGACATCCAAAACTTATCTACCACTGATGACCGAATAATTGGTCTTTAGTTCCCTGGCTTTCCATCGCAGCCTTTGTTAAATAATTGGAAAAAAAATACATATTCTTGTTATAGTCGTACAGCATGTAAACAAACCCTTCAGCTGGTACCAACCATAATCTCAAACTAAACTCATCCCAGCTGCACCGTTGCTGGCCCATATCCCTCCAAACCTTTTCGATTCAAATACTTATCCAAATGTTGTTTAAACGTTGTTATTGTACCCACATCCACCCCTTCCTCAGAAGTTCATTCCACACTCAAACCACCCTCTGTGTAACAATTTGCCCCTCATGTCATTTTTTAAAATCTCTCTCCTCTAACCTTATAAAATGTTGCCCATTCTCTTCATACTTCCCCATCATGAGGAAAAGGCAACTGCCATTAACTCTATCTATATCTCTTTTTTTAATTAAACTTCCTTACGATCATCTCTTAACCTCAAGGCTCCAGTGAAAAATGATTCAGTCAACCCACCCATTTTAAATAACTCAGGCCCTCCATATCTAGCAACGTCGTCGTAAATCTCTTCTGAACTCCAAGCAGCTTAATAATATCCTTTCTATAACTGGGTGACCAGAACTGGATGGAGTATTGCTGAAGAGGTCTCACAAATGTCTGTACAATCTCAACATGACGTCCCAAATCCTACACTCAGTGCACTGAGCAATAGTCCAGAATGCCAAGCACTGTCTAATCCATCCTGTGATGCAAACTTCAAGAAATATGTACCTGAACGAGGAGGTCCCTCTGCTCTAAAACACTAACCGTAGCCCTAACATTAATTGCAAAACCTCTACCCCATTGTTCGTTTTACCAAATGCATTACCTCTCATGTATTCAGATTGCGTTCCATCTACAATTTTTCAACCCATTCCCCCATTTAATAAAGATTCCTTTGTAATCTTAGCAAACAACCTTCACTGTCCACGACGCCACCCTCCATGACTGTCAATGGTACGAACATCGTTGCTAGGGGCTCCACAATTTCTTCCTCAGCATCCCATAGTGTTCTGGCGCTTAATCAGGGTCCTGGAGCTCTTCATACCTTTGTGTTTCAAAACCTCCAGCACCATCTCTTCTGCAATATGCACTTTTTCTCAAGTCATAGAGATGTACAGCTTAGAAACAGACCCTTCGGTCCAACTAATCCACGCTGACCAGAAGATCAAAATAAATCCATCCCACTTACCATCATTTGGCTCATGTACCTCTAAACCCTTACTCTTCATATACCCATCCAGATACCTTTTAAATGTTGTCATAGTATCAATCTCTGTTACTTTCTCTCTCTTAGCTCATTCCATACACAAATCACCAAGTGCATGAAAAAGCTATCCCTTCCGTCCCTCTAACCTTAATCCTATAGCGTCTAGTTTTGGACTCCCTAATCCCTGGGAACGAACATGAATGTTACCCAATCCATACCCCTCATGTTTATATAAACCTCTGTAAGATCACCTCTCAGTTTCCGATGCTCCAGGGAAAATAATCCCAGCGTATTCAGCAACAACCCTGGCAACATCTTGTAAACCTTTTCTGAGCACTTTCAAGTTTCAGAACATCCTTCCTATAGCAGGGAGACTGGAATTGCAGAGTACGCCAATTGTTGCCTAACATATTAGTCTTGTTCCCCGAGTTCCCCAGTCTTTGTCAATAGTAAGGTCTGTAGTGATAACATTGTTTAGCGTCTTAGCCATATTTTCCAGTTCCACACATCGATGGCCTCAGTGATCTTTAACGGCCCCTGTTTTGTCTCGAGTTACTCGTTTACTCCTAATATATTTATACAATCAGTTATGGATTCTCCTGATCCTTCTCTGCAAAGGCTATTTTAGTACTCATTGCGCATTCCTGATTTCCATCCAAAGTGTATTCCAACAGCCCCTGTGCTCCTCAGGGATTCCCTTGATCCAGCTGGCTATACCTGACATGTGCCCTCTTTTCCCTGACCAGACCCTCAATAGACAGCCAGTGTTTCAGAATGCTGTCAGCATTGAGCTGCACACAGATAGGAATATGCTGGCGCTGAACATTTAACTTGTCCCACTTGCAAAATATTCTCATTTTCCAGACGTCCCTTTCCCTGCAAAAAGACTCCCCGGTCACCTGCTCAAATTTCCTGGCTGATAGGATCAATATTCGACTGGCCTCATTTAATAACTTGAATTTGTGGATCAGACGTGTCTTTTTCCATAGCTGTTTTCAAACTAATAGAACTGTAATCAAATTGGCCAAATGATTTCGTCACTAACACCTCAGTCCTTTTCCCGACCTTGTTTCCCAAGGGAAGGTCAGGTTTTGCCCCTTTCTCTTTTCAGACCATTTACATATTTGTTGGAAGTTTCTGGAGTGCAATTACCAAATTCCTCCCTTGCAAGTGCTGAACACCAGCAGTCCCAGACTCCGTTTTGAAATTTTGAGAACCCCTATTATTATGATTGATATTTCAGATCTCCTGACATATTTGTTCCTCAGTCTGACACTGGTTATTCAGGGTCAGTAGGACAATCGTATCAAAGTGATGACCCATACTTATTTCTCAGTTCCATTAACATAGGTTCACTGGGCGATTCCACAGGAATATCCTCTCGAAGTACTGCTGTGATAATTCATGCAATCAAAGCCCACCACCAGGCGTCCTCTCTTGCGTCCCCTGCGATGCTTCCTGTAGCATCTTCACCTTGAAGCAATGAGCTGCCATCCCTGACCCTCCCTCAGCTGTGTTTCCGTAATAACTATAATATCCCAGTCCCATGTTCCAATTCCTGAGTTCACCTTCCTTATCTGTCAGACTCCTTTCTTTGAAATAAATGCAGTTTAATAATCAGTTTTCCCCCATTCCCTGTTACGTTCTTGCCTGCCTTGTCTGTTGTAATTCCTCTCTTTAACTTGTGTACCAGCCTCGATCTTCTTTCCGCCTTACGACTGTTTAATGTCCAAACCTGCCAGACTAGTTTGTATTCTCTCAACCAGCTCTTGTAATTCTCCCCACGAGGATATGCCCCCCCCCCGCCACCCCGGCTCCCTGTTCAGTTGTCTTCCCCACCCTGTCAACGTGTGCTGACACCTGCAAGGATCGATGCACTTATCCACCAATGTTCCTGTGTTCCTTGGTACTCTGCAAGGATCGACCATTCATTACGTCTGTCCTTTGCTTATCATACCTCCCACAGGGTATTACCTCACTTCGATCACCAATAATATCTGCTGGAGCCCATCCTCGTCACTGTGAACAACATCCTCACCTTTCATGTCATCTGCAAACAGATGAATGATATCTTCTACTTTCACTTCGGAGTTATTATTCCACAGAATAACCAGTTATGGTTCCTGCCCAGATCCCTGCGGTACACCCGCTGGTGAAAGAATTTCAAACACGAAGAAGTCTGTCAACCAATTTTGTTTCCAATTTGCCAAATTGCACTGAATCCCTGGGGCTGTTTCCTTTTGGATCAGCCTTCCACGTGGAACCTTGTCAAAGGCCTATTCAGGTCCATGTAACCCACATCATCTGTACTGCCCTCATCAATTGGCTTAGACACCACTTCAAAAAACTCCACTGAATTCCTCAGACAATTTCTTCCTCTACCAAATCCGCGAAGACTCAGCTGAGTTGATCCCTGCCTTTGCAAGTGTTGATTCAACCTCAGAATTATTCCCAATGTCCCTTTCCCTGCTGTCAGATTATCTGCACTTTAATTACCTGGCCTATCCCTGCTGCCCTCCTTAAACAAAGGAACCACATTAGCGATTCTCCAGTCATTCAACACTTCACCTGTGGCCAGCAAAGTATTAAATATATCCGCCAGGGCCTCAGCAGTCTCCTCCCATACCTCCCAGAGCAGCCTGGGATTCATTTCATTGGACACTGGGGATTTCTCCACCTTTATGACTGTGAAAGCAATTTAATACCTCTTCCTGATTGATCTTACCATGCTCGAGAGTCTCACCATCCCAACTGAAATCAGTGGCTACAATGTCTTTCTCCTGTGTGAATACAGATGGGAAGTATTCATTGAAGACCTCACCTACTTCCTCTGGCGCCATGCACATATTGTCCCTTTTGGTTTCTAACAGGCCCCACGCTTTAGCTGGGAATCCTCTTCCTCTAACTATACTCATAACATACCTTGTGACCTTTCCTTAACAATATTTTAACGAGGACATTGCATGCCCATTCTTTGAACCTCATTTTAAGGTCTCCATTGCACTCTTGATCCACATGAAGGCCTTTGCCTGTTTCCATCGCACTGTACTTCCTTTGTCCAACTCACAGTATCACTTGATCAGTATTCGCTGTGGTTACTGCCTTTAACATTGCCAGATTGGGACTGCCTTTGAAACCTAGTATTATGACCACTATCGCCAAAACGCTACAAAAATCCTTATGTCTGTCATCTTGTCAAGCACCTACTGCCCACTCTGTCTGTAACATCCAGCCCTTACTGACCTCCCCATCAGTGTTCGTTCCTCCCCCCTCTCTAGCATATGATGTCACTGTAGCCTTCTCCAGTCACCGCAGTACTCCTCCATTCTGTTCCACAGCACTTCATTACCTCTAAACTTCCACCACCCATTTCACCTCACTGTCTGTTAAGTGTCCTCCAGTTCCTACAGCATTTCCTGCCAACCCTCCCTTTTTGTAGCCACCTGAACGCTCCCCAGATCTGTAACCTTGCCCTCTCGCTATCTCTTCAATCTTCTCTGTCTCTGTGACTAACTCCCATCACTACAATGTTCCTTACCTTCAGTCAGTATTAACCTTCCTAGCTCTCGAACATCCTGCAGTCACTAAAACCATCCATGTGCCTGAACTATCCTCTCAATTGTTGAAACAGCTTTCATCCCAAAACTGCCTCTGTCTATAACCTCAGCCAGCCCGTAGAATCCTTACTGACTCGGTAACCTCACGCAGCGTATACAATTCTGAGTATGACTAACTTCATCCAGTCGCCCCAACCGTCCCTACCTCTAATTGAATGGAGGATCCACAGCGTTATCCTCCTCCAGTTCTTCTCGCCATCTAAGAAACCTTCTCCTGTTCCTGATTACGTTCTCCTCCTGTTCCAATAAACCCTTGTGAACTTTGGACCCTGATCAAATGTCTGCAGTGCTCTGTGTAATCATATGCAGAGGTGGCTCAGTGGAAAGCACTGAAGCCTCACAGTGTCAGGGACCTGGCTTCAATTCCAGCCTTGGACAATTGTCTGTGTGGTCTTTGCATGTTCTCCCCCCACCCCGACTGTGTGGGTTCGTCCGGGTGCTCTGGTTTCCTCCCACCGTCCAACATTTGCACGATCAGTGGATTGGCCATCATCAATTGACTGGAGTATTCAGAAATGTGTGGTTTAAGTAAGTTCACCATGAGAAATGATTGCTTCAATGGATAGGTAGAGGGATGGGTCTGGGTAGGATGCTCTTCAGAGGGTTGGAATGGACTGGTTGGACCGAATGGCCTGGTTCCGCACTGTGGAGATTCTATTCAGATCTTTGCCCAGTCCTGTCCACCATCCCCGTCTCTTAAATCTTGCCTTACCCCAATATTCTCCTTAACACTGTAATCTCCTCAAGTCTCTAAATCACCCCAGTCCTTACAAAGATCGATATGACTGTCACCTCCTCCTACCTTTAGAACCCTCCCTCTAACTATTGCCATTTATTACAGCACTCCCAATCATTGTTCCCTCTTGAAACTCCCATAAACATTTGTATCTCTGAAAACTCATCTGGACTGCCTCAACTCCCCTTTGACAGTTACGTGCTGAGACCTGCTCTATATCAGTGAAGTAATTAAGTCTTGGTAACACTCACTATTATCACCTCCCCACAGCCTTACAGCTTTGAGGATCTGTTGAAGCTCTTTTCAACCAGACAGCCATTTTTGTGTCTGTAATCTCCTCCACTCTCCATAATACATTCTCTCTGAGCTCCTCTGTAGTCCATTAAACACTCCCTGTCTGTATCAGTGTAACCTTCTGCAAAAACAGAACCTTCCCTATCTGTGTAAGTCTCTACACCAGTCCCTACCACTCTAAGCTCTGTCTAACAATTCAACCTTCCACATCTGTGTATTTACCTTCAGTCTCTACATCCCCCACTATCTGTGTAACCTTCCCCATGCATTTTTTGCTTCAGTCTCTTCAACCGTCCATATCAGTGGCATATTTTTCAGCTCCAAAAACTGCCCATCTCTTTAACTTACTAATGCCACACAACTTTCACTATCAATAACGTATTGCTGACTGAGAAAAATCCTCCGTAAACTGCTCGAACTCTTCAACTCTCCATAAGCTCCTGCAGCTCTTACAGTCCACCCTATCTACATAACCTGTTGCAGTCCCTAAAACACCATCAGTCTGTGGAGATCCTACCAACATCCCTATCTGTGTTATCCTCTCAGGTCTCGATCTGTAGAACCCATTCCAATGCCTATGCCTGTCCCAGTCCTGTTCCTACAAGACTCAGTAACTATGTACCATCCTCCCGTCACTATCACCCACCCTGTCAATTTAAGCTTGTCCTGTATCTTCATCCTTTTACCCATCTCTATAACCTTCTCCAGCTCTTACACCCCTATCTGTGTAAGCATCACTCTCCACCAGAACCCTCCCTAGAGCAGTAACTTCCTCCTGTTTGTGCAAAGCTCCCTTATCTATGAAACTGTCTCCAACCAAACTTGCTACTCCAATCCCTGAAGAAAGAATCCAGATTCCACAGCATCCATGTCTAAATAACCCCAAGAACCTCAGGCTTCCTATATCTATAAACATCTTCAGTGACGACTTCCCTCCATATCTCTGTTTGTTCCTCCAGCCGATGCAAACATCTTTATCTCTGTAATCTGCTTAGCTCCCAAAAACACTCCCTGTCTGTGTAATCCAGCCCTGTTCTACAAACATAATTATTTCTGTAAACTTCTCCATCCCTCCCAACATTTCCAACTCCATGAACCCCTGTCAGCCCGATAGCTCTCCACATTTCTGTAATCTCCTGTGGGTCTATGGTCCTCCCTCCCTGTGAAACCACCTCCAGTCCCCACACCTCTCCCAATCTGGCGCCTCTGCTCCAGATCAGACCATTGCTGTCTCTGTAAACACCTCCATCTCTGAAAACTCTTCCCATTTGTGTTAGCTCATTCAGACCCCATACTCTCCCGCTTCCGGAATCCTCTTCCTGTCATTGCAACCCCTCCATGTTTATGTAAAATCTGCCAGTGCTTAAACTCATTCCAACTCACTAACCTCCTGCAATCCTAACAAAACACCTAAACTGTGAAACACCTCATTTCCTTCCAATCCTCCCTCCCTCCCTCCTCAAATACCTTCATCACCATGAAACCTCACAATTACTAAAGCCTCCTTTTGGCACTGCAAACCTCCTCATGTCTGCAAAATCCTCTCGCACTGTTATCGCTCCCTATCTCTGTAGCTCCCACCACCCTCCAGTGCCATTCTGGGAAACGTGGCAGAAGAGGGAAGATTTTGTTGAATCCGTGCCATGTTACAGAGGAAGAATCCTGGGAATTACAGATTTAATCTTATGTCTGTGCTGTACAGATTATTGGAGAGGACTCTGAGAGACAGGATTTATGACTTATTGGAAAACCATAGTTAAATTAGAGACAGTCAGCATGGGTTTATGAGGGGCAGTCCATACCTCACAAACCTTACCGAATTATTTGAGGATATGACAGGATACGTTGGTGGCTCATTCAGAAAATGAGGAAACATGGGAAACAGGGAAATTTGTCTGTCTGGATACAGGATTGGATGGCCCAGAGAAGACAGAGTATGGCAGCAGATGGACAATATTGAGCCTGGAGCTCAGTGACCAGTGGTGTTGTGTAGCAATTCGCTCTGGGACTCTGCTGCTTGTGATTTTTGCAAATGACTTGGATGTGGATGTTGGAGAGTGGGTTAGTAAGTTTGCCAATCACACGAAGGTTGGTGGAGTGGTGGGTAATGTGGAGGGCTGTTGTAGGTTGCAATGAGACATTGACAGGACTCAGAACTGGGTTGGAAGTGGCAGATGGAGTTCAATCTGGAAAAGTGTGAAGTGACTCATTCTGGAAGGTCAAATTTGAATACAGAATACAGGGTGAAAGGCAGAATACTTGGCAGTGTGGAGGAACAGAGGGATCATGGGGTCCATGTCCATAGATCCCTCAAGTTGCCACACATGTTGATAGGGTTGTTTAAAATGCATTTGTTATGTTGGCTTCCCTTAGCAGGGGGATCGATTTTAAGAGCCGTGAGGTTTTCCTGCATCTTTATAGCATCCTGGTGAGACCACACTTTGAATATTGTGTTCAGTTCTGGTCCCCTCTTTACAAGAAGGATGTGCAAGTTTTAGAGAGTGTACACAGGAGATTTACCAGGATGCTGCTTGGAATGGAGGGCATTTCTTATGCAGAAAGGTTGAGGGAACAAGGCTTTCCGACTAGAGTGAAGAAGAGGACGGGGCGACTTGATAGAGGTGAAAAAGATGATGAGAGGCACAGAGACTGTAAATAGTGAGAGACTTTTCCTCCTATGGCACAAATGGCTATTACAAGGAGGCATAATTTTAAGGTGAATGGAGGATGGATAAGAGGATAGAGAATGGTAGGTGGTTGGAATGCACTGCCAATGGTGGTAGTAAAATTAGATACATTAGGGATATTTGATAGACTCTTGGATAGGCATATGGATGATAGTAAAATGAAGGGAATGTTGATTACTTTGATCTTACAGTCGGGTAAAAGGTTAGCATGGCATCATGGTCGAAGGGTCCTGTGCTGTACTGTTGTGTGTTCTAAGTTCCGTGTGGTAAACTGGATAATAAGCTCAGATCAGTGTAAAAAGGATATGGCATTCAGGAGGAGCTAGTGAACTGGATACAAAATTGGCTTGATTGTAGGAGACAGAGGGTGATGGGAGACATGTTGTTTTTCTGACTGGAAGCATGTGACCAGGTGTGTAGTGGGTCCACTGTTGTTTGACATTTGGATAAATGGTTTGGATGGGAATATTGGTTTCCTGGTAAGTAAGTTTTTTGAGTGACACTGGAATTGGTGGTAAAGTGGACAGTGAAGAAGGTTATCTGTGATACAACAGGATGAACAGTACATCTGGGATATTGGGCTGAAGAACAGCAGATGGAGTTTAATTAGATAAATGTGAAGTGTCCATTTTGGTGAAACAAACCAGGGTGGGACTTGTACAGTTAATGTTCGGGCCCTGGGTAGTGTTGTCAGTCAGTGATCCAGGGATGCAGGTACACAGTTCTTTGAAAGTGGTGTCACAGGTAGACAGGCTGCTGAAGCAGGCATTTGGGATGTTTACCTTCATTGGGCAGTGCATTGAGCGTAAGAGTTGGGAAGTCATGTTGTGGCTGTACAAGACATTGGTGGGGCCACCATAAAAACATTGTTGATCAGTCAGGAGAACTCATCTGGTTCACTTACCTCCTTTAGGGAAGGACATCAAATATTCTAACCTGGTCTGGCTAACATGTGATTCCACACCTACAGTAATAGGGCTGACTCTGAGCTACCCTATTGGCAATTAGCAATGGGGCAAAGATTGCTGATCCATCTCATGAATGAATACATAAAAATACATATGTCCCTCCCTACCTCTGCAAACAACTCCAGCTGCAGCAATCGGTATTGGCTTTGGAACACCATTCAGGCCCTGAGCACTCTCTGTAACACTCTCACCACCTCCAGCACCTTCACTTGTCCCTCTTCCTGTCGTGTCAATAAACCCTGACAATGATTCCCCTTCCCACTGCCATCCTCCTGCTAGCATATCCTTTGCAATCTCTTTAAAACGTACTCTGAAAACACTTTCTCTTTTCAGGATTCTGAGTACGTTTTGGTGATTTTCTCAGCCTCCTAATCTAATATGATCCATTTTGTACCGAGTGAGGGACTGATGTGAATATCTTGTCTTTGTCTGCTTCAATGAGTGTTTTTTTACTGTTCTTTCAAATGTTTTCCACTGTTCATTTACAGACACATGTTTCAGTCTGTTTTTCCTCTTTACCTTGGTCAGTTCTTCCCTCAAGCTCATGTGCTTGGCTATTTTTGTTTCTAGTTGTAGCTTGTCCTTTCTCTCATTCACTTTAAAACTTTATATTCCTTTAAACTGCACTTTATCAGAATTTCCCAGAGGATCTCTCCAGGTGACATTTCTCATTTACTAAGTTTCATGACACAACTGTCGATCTGAGATAGTTACATCCCTAGCCAGTTCCACAAAGAGACACTGAAAAAAATTCTCCGAATTCCTCTTCCAATATCACAGTTGTCAGTGTGACTGTCCCAGATAATGAAAATATTGAAGGTTTCCAAAATTATCATAGTGCATTTAAAAGAAAAATCCAATGAGTTCCTGTTTAATGCAGTGATGAGCAATGAAATGCTGTTCAGTGGCTAAAACTGTTCTACTGCTTGTGTCCTTGGCATTTAGTAGCCAGAATTTACATTCAGACTGACTCTACTTCATGATCTGAGGCCAAATGTTTTCTCTGTAATGTCTTTGTGATCCATTATTGTTAGCGGTGTCCATTTTGCCTGGTACCCTCAAGGCTGTGAACCATTTTTTCGCTCTGTAACCATGTCTCCTTGGTGTCTAAACCTTTTATCTCTGTGTCACAAATCCATCTACCTTATTGATGAGACGTTGTGCATTCCAAAATAAAACATACTTTACTCTTTCCACAATTCCCTTTCACAACCCTATTCGCTGATATGCAGTTTTAGTTAAATTCTATCCCTTCCTGTTCCTTTCCGCTGGTCTTCAGCCACATTCCCATGGTGTTCCGATGCTTCACCCTTGCTCTTTGGGAAGCTGAACCCTATCCTTTGACCTGAACCCTATCCCTGCATCCTCTCTGTCAGTTTAAAGCCCTGCCCATAAACCTACCGACATGATTGGACAGGACACTGGCCCCAGCACGGTTCCAGTGGGACCATCCTAATGATTATTTTTTTAAATCAGGTATGGGATATGGGTGTCTTTGGCTGACCAGCCTTTCTTGCTCAGCCCTAGCTGCCCATGAACTGAAAAGCTTGCTCAGCCATTTCAGAGAGTAATTGAGAGACAAACACTTTGCTGTGGGTATATCGTGTAAACCATGTGAGGATGGGCAGATGTCCTTCTTGAAAGAACAAGGACCTGTGATGCAAGCTTCAGGAATTATGTACCTGAACCCGAAGGACCCTCTGCTCTAAAACAATAACCAAGGCCCCAGCGTTAATTCTATAAGCTCTACCTTGTTCGTTTTACCAAATGCATTTATTCAGATTGAATTCGATTCACAGTTTTTCAGCCCATTCACCCATTTCATCAAAATCCCTTTGTCATCTTAGCAATCCTCCTTCACTCTCCACTATTCCAACCTCCAGCCTTCCAGCCGATCACACATGGCTGTCAATGGTACAAGTATATTTGCTAGGGGCTCCACAATTTCTTCGCTAGCATCCCACAATTGCCTGTGACACACTTAATCAGGTTCTGGGACTTGACATACCTTTGTGTTTTAAAACCTCCAGCACCACCTCTTCTATAACATGCACAGTTTTCAAGTCATACAGATGTACAGCATGGAAACAGACCTTTCAGTCCAACTTATCCATGCTGACCAGAAGATCTAAATAAATCCATTCTATTTACCAGCATTTGGCCCATGTATCTCGAGGCCCTTACTATCCATATACCCATATAGATACCTTTTAAATGTTGTCATAGTATTGGTCTCCATTATGTTCTCTCTCAGCTCATTCCATACACACATCACTGAGTGCCTGAAAAAGCTGTCCCTTCGATCCCTTTCAATCATGTTGTATTTTTTTTTCTGAGCCATTTCAACTTACAGAACATCCTTAATGTCAGGAGAAAAACAGATAAAGTTGCAAGTTTAGTGACTCAATACCAACACTGAAAGCAACCGAGATATAATATTATTTCTTCCAGGGACGGCTGGATGAGTGAAGGGGATGTTATTTGAATGGATGGAGAAATGTCCAACAACAGAGAGAAAGAGAGAGGGAAAGAACTGAAAAGCAAACAAAGGGAAGGCTGATGATGAAGTAGAAGGAAAATAAAAAAGGTATCTTCTTCTAACATAACCCTTTTTCCCCTTACTCCCGAATATCACGTCAATCTTGATATGCCCCTCTTTAAAGTGAATTATATTCCCTCTATCTCTCTTCTCGGAGTGTGATGATTAACTCCACTGTTAATACTAATGCTATCCTTATAGTTGCTGAGACACAGAGAAAAGTAATGTTAGACTGTCAACTGCTTCTTCAGAGAAAGGGACTGTTACTGTGGGACTGTGCAGAGATGTAACGGCTTTTTCAGCCAGGAAGCGAAACATTTTCAACATGGAATGGGTGCACTGCGTGTGTGTGAGGTTTTAACTTGCGCCTGCAGTTAGACAATAAGGGGAGGTTCAGGAGATGCTTTCCTCTGGTTTGTGTATTATCAACTGCTGCATTCATTCAAAGAGACCCGAGGGTCTGGTGACCCCATGCTGGACACTGCATTTAGAGCCTGTTTGGGTCCATGGGAAACAAATGGAGCTGAGCCTGTACAGATGGTAAGCTCTGTACACGGGGAAGGGCTGGGTACTGTACTATCCTCCCTGGGATTTCAAGGCATATTTTTCTAAGCTGAACCAATTCCAAACGTAAACTGTAAACATTTGAAAAAAGATGTGGTCACTGAGCTGTGTCCCCTCCATCATTATAACCTATAAACTCACACCAGAGACGGACTGTGCTGACACTCACCATGAAGTGAACTGGATTAATTCGGGAACATTACAGGCAGGAGTTGTTAACATTTTCATCATCTCTGAAGTGCAGTCCTCCGAAATATTCACTGG
Organism: Chiloscyllium punctatum; assembly: GCF_047496795.1. Taxonomy (NCBI): domain Eukaryota; kingdom Metazoa; phylum Chordata; class Chondrichthyes; order Orectolobiformes; family Hemiscylliidae; genus Chiloscyllium; species Chiloscyllium punctatum. The sequence goes on along the minus strand of NC_092771.1, from coordinate 39,550,732 downwards.
CTGTCAGAAACCATCTGCCAGCTAAGAGGAAGACATTGAATCCATCGCCGTGAGGAAGGTACAGAAGCAAACCTCCAGACACACTGGGGAACAGGAGGTCTGGTGAACATGCGGAACTGCACAAAACTAGAATTAATGAAGAGTATGTTCTTTGAAAATCCATTCGAATTAAAGGTTGGTAAGGTGCTGCATCTAGAACATAGAACATTACAGCGCAGTACAGGTCCTTCGGCCCTCGATGTAGCGCCGCCCTGTCATACTAATCTGAAGTCCATCTAACCTACTCTGTTCCATGTATGTCCATATGCCTGTCCAATGACGACTTAAATGCACTTAAACTTGGCGAATCTACTACCGTTGCAGGCAAAGCATTCCATTCCCTTACTACTCTCTGAGTAAAAAAGTACCTCTGACATCTGTCTGGTACCTATCTCCCCTCACATAAAAGTTGTGTCCCCTCGTGTTTGCCGTCCACGTACTTGGAAAAAGGCTCTCCCTGTCCACCCTATCTAACCCTCTGATTATCTTGTATGTCTATTAAGTCACCTCTCAACCTTCTTCTTTCTAACGAGAACAGCCTGAAGGCCCTCAGCCTTTCCTCGTAAGACATTCCTTCCATACCAGGCAACATCCTAATAAATCTCCTCTGCACCCTTTCCAAAGCTTCCACATCCTTCTTATAATGCGGTGACTACATCTGTACACAATACTCCAAGTGTGGCCATACCAGAGCTTTGTACAGCTGCAGCATAACTCCTGGTTCCGGAACTCAATCCCTGTATTAATAAAGGCCAAAACACTGTATGTCTTCTTAACAACCCTGTCAATCTGGGTGGCAACTTTAAGGGATCTGTGTACATGGACAGCGAGATCTCTCTGCTCATCTGCACTCCCAAGAATCTTACCATTAGCCCAGTACTTTGCATTTCGATTACTCCATCCAACATGTATCACCTCACAGATGTCCACATTAAACTCCATTTGCCACCTCACAGTCCAACTCTGCATCCTATCTATGTCTCTCTGCAATCAACTACATCCTTCGTCACTATCCACAACTCCACCGACCTTAGTGTCGTCCGCAATTTTACCAACCCACCCTTCTAAGCCCTCATCCAGGTCTTTTATAAAAATGACAAACAGGACCCAACACTGACACTTGCGGTACGCTGCTAGTAACTGGACGCAAAGATGAACACGTTCCATCAACTACAACCCTCTGTTATCTTTCAGAAAACCAATTACTGATCCAAACTGCTATGTCTCCCACAATCTCCTTCCTCCGCATTGTGTATAATAGCCTACTGTGGGGAACCTTATTGAACACCTTGGTGAAATCCATATACACCACATCAACCAATTTACTCTCATCTGCCTGTTCGATCACTTTGTCACAAAACTCAATAAGATCCGTCAGGCACGACCTACTCTTCACAAAATGGAGCTGACTGTCCCTGATCAGATTATTATTTTCTAGATGGTTATAAATCCTATCTCTTATAACCCTTTCCAACACTTTACCAACAACTAAAGTGAGACTCACTGGTCTGTAATTACCAGGCTTGTCTCAAATACCCTTTTTAAACAAGGGAAAAACATTTGCTAACTTCCAGCCCTCAGGCACTATTCCTGTAGTCAATGATGATTTGAAGATCAATGCCAAAAGCTCGGCGATCTCTTCCCTTGATTCACAGAGTATCATAGGATAGATCCCCTCCGGCCCAGGGGACTTGTCTATTTTCACACTCTGCAGTATTTCTAATAACTCTTCCTTATGAACCTAAATCTCTTCTAGTCTAGATGCAAGTATCTCTGTGTCTTCCTCGCCAACGTTTTCATTTTCTATAGTGAACACTGTCGAAGTATAGTTATCTAGTGCTTCCCCTATCTCCTCTGACTCCACACACAACTTCCCACTATTATTCTTGATTGGCCCTAATTTAACTCGTCATTCTTTTATTCCTGACATACCTATCAGAGTTAACCTATCAGGGTTAACAACTTCTCATGTCTCCTCCTGGCTCTTCTGAGTTCTATTACTCTAAGTTCCATCCCAGAGTATTGAGGAGGTGGCAACAGAGCCAGTGAAAGAATTACTAATTATTCTTCAGAGCTGGTTTGATTCTGGAAAGGATCCAGCAGTCTGGAAAACATCTATTGTAAACATAAATATTTAAAACAGAACGGAGAGGGAAAACAGAAAACTAAATAGTTTGATGTTAGCTGTGAGAAAAACATTGTAGCCTTTTATAATAAATGTGACAACTCGACACTTGGCGAATAATGATATAATTTGATAGATTTGACCTAGATTTAGTCATGGGTAATTATCTTTGCTAAACCGGCTGGAGTTTGTGGACTCTGTCCGTTTTGTCATTGACAATTGAGTACCAGTCGGAGTGGAGTAATTGAATTTTCAGAAGACGTTTGACATTGTTGAATGCAGGTGGGTGGAGAATGTTAGGGTCCATGGGGAGGTAAGGGTGGAATACACCGAATGGATTAAAAATTGGATAATGGGCAAAATGAAGTGTAGTGGGTTTTTTTCTCTGGCCTGAATGCTTGTGGGGTATCAGACGGATCAGCTCTTGTGCAATAGCTGCGCACAAGGTATAAAAATGATTCAGATGTGAACAACAAATACCATCATTCACATTTAAGTTTATTAAATGGTGAGAAGTTGGGAAGGGCTGTAGTTGAAAAGGACCTGGAGGTCCTTGGTTATAATTAACTAACAGAATTCGTATGGGGTAGTACGTAATTCTAACTGTATCGGATATGTGGTCCATCATGGAAAATTATTGAAGTACCAGAGTAAATATATCTTACTCAATGGTAGTGTTTTGTTGAGCCAGTATTTAGCCAGTATTGCATACAGAGTCTGCTTTATAAATAATGATCTCCATGTCATCGAGACAGTGCAAAGTATTTTCACCAGACTGAACCCAAGCATGATGTTACCATCAGAAGACAGTGCAGTAACTATGTTTTTAATCAGCCGTGCTGTGAGAGAATAAGAAGTTGAAACTTGATGGTTATGGATGGACCTTATTATGTCTCAAGCAGCCATTGATAAGGTGAGAAATTCCGTACTTTCCACAGGTTGCTCGATTCCTGTGCATAGAACTCATTTCGATTGACAGAGGGGTACAGGCTGTGAATGAAATCTGAACAGTTTCATACACCCTTACTGTGTGGCCCTGCACTTAATGTTAGATTGTACCCAATCCTTTCAGAAGCCATAATACCTTCATTCTGAAACAGTTAGCCATTCCCCACCAGCTTCTTACTTCCAGAGAGAACATGGGTCTGCTCTCTCAGCGATGGAAGATGCGTTTGAAATTGGATAAAAATTGGCTCCATTCCTACTCCCAGGATACCATGTCAAAGTAAAACGTATGTACTATGAATAATGAAGCCACGTGGAATAAGGTGGAGCAGTCTATCTGTGAAGCCCCTGCTCCATTTGTTTGTGATACTGGAGCATCTCTGACATTATCCTGTGCCTGGTTAGTGACTTGAGAAGCTGAATGACCTCTTCCTGTTCCTTTTTAATGACTACGGGTATCGAATGGTCTCTTTCTGATCCTGTGTAAGTGACGTGTGGGAGTGAGCAGACTCCTTTTCTTTCTGTGTAACAGATAGGAGGGACTGAATGGGCTATCCCTATTTTTGAACAATAGCTTTGATAGGCTGAATGACTTTCCCACATTCTTGTGAAGCCAGATTGAGGTGTAAATGAACTCCTTCGTTTACTGTCGAAATGTGCAGTGTCTGGCATCGCTGTTCCATGAATGTTGCCGACACATTAACTTGAATGTTGTTCAGGTCTTGTTGCACATGAGCACAGACTCCTTTAGGACCTGAGGGATAGCTAAGTGTTCTGAACATTGTGTAACCTACAGTGAATATCCTCACTTCTGTTCAGTGTGAACTCAATGGGCTGAATAGCCTGCTTCCACACTGCATGGATTCCCCGCTGAAAAACTGGAGATGCCTGGGTGAAGGAAGGTACACTGAGGATCACCTGCAGTGATTTTCCACAGCTGACATGATTGATGCGCAATAATGATAAACATCTTCCCTTGTGGTGTGAATGACTCCAAACACTGGAGAGTTTGCAATGGATTCTCATGAAGTGCGACTTTGCTCAGGCTCCTTGATGTCATCCTCAGTTAAAAGCTGCCTTGATATCAGGGCCAGTCGCTCTTAGCTCAGCCCTTGTATTCACCTCTATTGCTCATATCAATAGGTCATGGTGTATGAGCAGGCAATGGTTTCTTCAAAAGAGAGTAGTGAATGTCGGGAATTCTCTAATCAGGAGAGTCAGGGGAGCTAGATCACTGAAAGGTCTCTGAATGGTCTTCCCAGTTTCTGTGCACCAGGTTATAGCAGTAATTGGCATCCAACTGCTCCTGTCTAGCAAGTTGGAGGGGCTGAATGGAGCAAAGGAACATCGCACTCAGGAGCAGGATTAGGTCACTCGACACTATGAAACGTCGCCACCACGCATTAAGTTTGTGCATGATCAGGTTGTGGTCTCAGCCCCACTTTCTTGTCTGTATCCCATTATCCATGACTCAATCTGTCAAATATTTAATGAATTCAGTTTGAATAAATGTGAACAAAGAGGCAACACATACTTCTGGGGAAGAGGATTCCCACTCAAGTGGCCCTTTTAGAATTACTCCTCATCTGTCTTACAGTGTCGTACAGAAGGGAACCCTGTCCACATAAACCAGACATCCCAATCTGATCTCAAGTCATTTGCCAACATTCGGCCCATAGCTTTCTAAATCCTTCCTATTAATATGCACATCCTTATGCCTTTCAAATGTTGTAACTTTAGCAGCTTACATCATTTTCTCTGACAGCTTATTCCATACATACACCAAAGTCTGCATAAAACCTTTGTCCCTTTAATGTCTTTCCCCTCTCACCTTTAGCTTTTGTCCGATAGTTTTGGACTCGCCGATCCTGGGATAAAGACCTTCGGTATTCAGCTTATCCATGTTCCTCATGATTTTATAAGCCTCTATAATGTTACACCTCAGCCTCCGATGCTCCAGAGTAAACAATCCCCAGTCTGTCCTACTTTCCCCTGTAGCACAATCCCTACAATGCCAGTCAAAATGCTTGTAAATCTTTTCTGCACCGTCTCAGGTTTAACAATATCTTTCCTATCGCAGTGAGAACCAAATTAGACATAATATTCTAAATGTCACCTCATCGACATCCTGCCCAATTGCAATATGATCTCCCAACTCGCATACTCAACGTACTGACCAATAAAGGCAAGCATACCAAACCCCTTCTTCACCACGCTGTCTACCTGTAACTCAACTTTTAAGGAACAATTATCCTGCAGCCTTTTGTTCAACAACACTACTCAGAACCTCACCATTAATTGTATATGTCCTGCCGTATTTTACCTTTCCAAAAAGCAGCACTTCACATTTATCTAAATTTAATTCCATCTGTCACTCCTTGGCCCATTGCCCCATCTGATCAATGTCCCATTGTACTCCAAGGAAAATCTTGCTTGTCACTGCACCTCCAATTTTGATGTCATCTGTAAACCTAATAAACAGGCAAATATTCACATCCAATTCATTTATATAAATGACAAAAGCAGTGGACTCAGCACCTTGTGTTACACCATTGCTCACAGGGTTCCAGTCTGAAAAGCAGTCGTCTACCACCCTCTGTCTCCTACATTCACTCTAATTTTGTAGTAGAGTGGTGAGCTTATCTTGGATCCATTTATGATCCAAACGTACTAATTTGTCTGTTATGTGGAATCCTGTTGAATGCCTTGCTGAAGATTGTACGGACAGCGTCTACCACGCTGCCTTCATTAAACCTGTTTGACATCTTTTCAAAAAACGTAACCAATTTTGTTAGAAATGATTACCCGTGCAAAACACCATGTCAACTATCCCTAATCAGTAGTTGCATCTGCAATTGCATGTAAATCCTATCCCTAGGGTGTATGTTGCTCGCTGAGCTGTAGGTTTGATATCCAGACGTTTCATTACCGAGCTAGATATCATCATCAGTGGCGACCTCCAAGTGAAGCGAAGCTTTTGTCTCCTACTTTCAATTTATATCTTTCTCCTGGATGGGGTTCCTGGGGATTGTGGTAATGTAATTTCCTGTTTGTTTTCTGAGGGGTTGACCGGTGGCATCTCGATCTATGTGGTTGTTTATGGTGTTGTGGTTGGAGTGCCAGGCCTCTAGGAATTCTCTGGCATGTCTTTGCTTAGCCTGTCCCAGGATAGATGTGTTGTCCCAGTCGAAATGGTGTTTTTTATTCATCCGTTTGTAGGGCTACGAGGGAGAGAGGGTCGTGTCTTTTTGTGGCTCGTGGTGTTCACGTATCCTGGTGGCTAACTTTGTTCCTGTTTGTCCTACGTAGTGTTTGTGGCAGTCCTTTTATGGAATTTTGCAGCTGCCGTTGGTTTTGTCCACGGGTTGTACTGGGTCTTTTAAGTTTGTTAGTTTTTGTTTGAGAGTATTGGTGGGTTTGTGTGTTACTAGGCTTCTGAGGGGTCTCAGTAGTCTTGTTGTCATTTCTGAAAATTCTTTGATGTACGGGAAGGTAGTTAGGGTTTCTGGCTGTGTTTGGTCTGCTTGTCGTAGTTTGTTCTTGAGGAATCTGCGCACTGTATTTTTTGAGTGTCCATTCTTCTTGAATATGTCAAATAGGTGGTTCTCCTCAGTTTTCCAAAGTTCGTCTGTGCTGCAGTGTGTGATGTCTCGTTGGAATAGTGTTCTGCTAAATGTTCGTTTGTGTGTAGTTAAGTATTTGGTCAGTGTTTGTCCGTTTTCTGTATATGCAGGTTTGTAGTTCTCCGTTGTCCTTGCTTTCGACTGTGTCGTCCAGGAATGCGAGTTTGTTGTCGGTTTCTTCCTCCTTGGTGATCCTTATGCCTGTGAGGGTGTTGTTGATGACGTTAAAAGTTTCTTCTATCTTTCGTTTTGTGATGACAAAGGCGTCATCTATGTAGCGGACTCAGATTTTTGGTTTGATGATTGGTAGGGCTGTTTGTTCTAGCCTTTGCATTACCACTTCTGCTATGAATCCTGATAGCGGAGATCCCATGGGTGTGCCTTTGGTTTGTTTGTTGACTATGTTGTTGAAAATGAAGTGGGTGGTGAGGCACAGGTCCACTAGCTTCATGGTGTTTTCGTTGGTAATGTGAGTGCTGGTGGTTGGTGTGTGTGTAATGGTCTCTTCTAAAAGCGTGGTAAGTGTTTCCTTTGCGAAGTCGATGTTGATAGAGGTGAACAGTGCTGTTATGTTGAATGAGGTCATTGCTTCATCTTCCTCTATTTTGGTGTTTTTGATGATTTTTAGGAATTCCTGGTTGGAGTGGATGGAATGCTGTGACTCTTCTACGAGATATTTCAGTCTTTCGTGTTGTTCTTTGACCAGTGTGTAAGTTGGTGTTGTGGGTGGTGTGACTATTGGTCTGAGAGGGACTCCTGGTTTATGGATTTTTTGTAGTCCGTAGAATCGTGGGGTTTTGGTCCCGTCGGGTTTCATTTTCTGGAATTCCGTCTTGTTTAATTGTCCGGAATTATGTAATTTTCTTAGGAGATATGTAATTTTGTTTCCTAGTTGTGTGGTCGGGTCTAGCGCCGCCTGTTGGTAGGTGTTGGTGTCTGCGAGTAGTGCGTTGGCTTTCTCGATGTCATCCCTTCTGTTCAGGATGACATTGAGCCGACCTTTGTCTGAAGGTAATATAACGATGTTCTTTTCTTTTTTGAGATTTTCTTGGGCTTTCTTTTCTTGTGTGTTCAATTTGTTTCCTTCCTTCTTTCGGCTCAGAGTAGATGCAACTGTCTGTCTGATCGTTTGTTGTGTTTTTTTTCGTGAGATTATTGTCCTTCAATGTGGTTTCTAGTGCCGCTAGGAAATCCTTCTTGTCAGCGACTCGGTAATTGAAATTTAATCCTTTTACGTGAACCGCTTTTTCTGTGTCTGATAGGGTCCGGTCTGATAAGTTCTTTATCCATGCCCCTGTGTTATCGGTTTTGTCTTTTTTTGTGAGTTTGTCAAGTTTTTCTTCAGGTCCCGATTTTTCTTTATCTGTGTTTGTCTTTGTTTGGTGTTTATGGCTCGTTCTACTGCGTCTGTCCATTCTTGATTTGTTGCTTATTTGAATAACGGTTTTTGGCGCGCAATTTCCCGGTTGTATTTTCGGAATCTGTGGTGGGCGTCATGGATTAGTTCTCGGAGCATTCTGTGGCCGTTTTATTCTGGTAAACTTCTGGCTTGAGGTGTTTTTATCGGCGGTTTATGCGGGAGACATTTTCGCAAATTACCTGTTTCCTTAAACATTCATGCAGGAAGTACATCTCATATGGATGCTGTGCAGTAAGTTGGTGTGGACATGTTTAGCCCAATGGCCTACTTCCCCACATCGGGAATCTATTATGCTAACGTTTGTAAGCTTGGCAGATGAACACATTGAGAGTAGCATTCAGTTGCTGATGAGTCGCGTGGCTTTTTCAGATCTCAGTATAGTGTCTTGTTAATTTTCCCATCAGCAAATACTCTCTTTCTCATCAATTAGAATATAAAATGCACAAAATTCAGCTCTGCCAAATCGAGAACAGGACTTTTGCCAGGGAAACCAGTTCGTGTCAAAAATGTTTCCTTTCTGTTAACCTCAAAGTTAGAAATCTGTTTTCCAAATTCTTCCTCGTGCTTCAACAAAATCGAAATACTGGTTTGGATAATGTATTTATGAAGCTTTTTATTTTAAAAATGCATCTGGAAACGGTGATGTGCTTGATAATTCAATTTAGTCAATGATTCTCTCAAATAGTTAATCACAGCATTGTTGAGCAACCAGATTGAATTTGAGATATTAGTGCCTTGTTCTTGACTGACTGTGTGAAGATTCAAGAGTAATTTTGAATCACAAAATTGTTAAGGTACAGAGGAGGTCATTCAACCCTTTGGGTTAACACAGTTCTTCAAATATGCTTTCTGATTTTGCGTCATTTCCCTGACTTCTCCCACTGTAATCCTGTATTTTTCCCTATAAAGTAATATTTTAATGTCCTTGACTGAAAAAGGCCAAACCATAGATCTGTAAAAAAATCCACATCTAACTACTCGCTGTGTGTAGTTTATTTCTTGCATCACATTTTCTCCTTTTGTAATTTTTAAAAAATTCTCCACTCTTACTCTCAAATTTTTTCCGAGGGAGAACACTTTCTCACCATCAATTTTGTACGGTACCCTCATGATATTGAAAAATTGTTTTGAATTTCCTGTCCACCTTCTCCAATTTAACATCATGGCTGAAAAATTTCACTGCCGGAGACTGTTGTTTCAATGTGATTTCTCTAAACCTGCCAGTTTTCCCTTTGTTCCTGTTCTCCTGCTTGTACTCAATTGCATCTGCAACTCATCTCGTGAGCCATCTTGCTTTCTGCTTCACTTCATGCTGATTAATTAACTCTAATAAATACTGGGATGATTTAAGGCAGTGTTTCTAATCTTCAATACTGTCCACAGTCCCTCTCCCTTGTAACTCCACGAGGTTCAACTCGGAATGTTCACGCTGTGCCTGTTACCGTAAGAAACTATGCAGCTGACGCTCACTCAAAGCAATAAACATTCTTATTTGGACTTTTAGGCGAACATTTGGTATTTCTGACACTCCCAGTGTTAGCACGCCTCCGGTTCCAGCCAGTATGGCTCTAGCCGTTGGTTTGTGTCTGCGCCAACACTTCACACAATTCTGCACATGTACACTAAACAGGTGATTGACAGTGGCTCCTGTCCAAAATGGGTAGGGGGCAGAAGATTAATCCCCCAAATGCAGAGCGAACGAGGATGAGGCTAGTGCCGGCGCAGGCAGGTCAGGGAGAAATTCACTCTGTTCTCACTATTATCAAGCCAGACTGGAAATGATCTACTTATCTCAAAGGTTGTCTCTTTGATGGGGCAGACGGAGGCGGCCAGCACAATCCGTGCACAACGTAAGATTGAAACATTGTTAATAATCAAGAGGCAGAAGTGTGAAATGATGGAGACCCCGGACGATTCTATATCAATTCCCCCACTCCGTTAGCCCCCAGCATTGATATATCGGAATAGCAGGCGGACATTTGGCCTTCAAGCCTGTCTTTCCCTTCGATATAATGATTGATGGTCATCATATACAATGCCCTGCTCCAGCTTTCACAACAGCATATTGTAACCACGTCATTCATATTGATACAGGTTTCTAAAAAAATGCCCAGTTGTGACGAGTCCACAAAAGCAGGACAAATCCAACCCTTACTTCAGTCAATCAATTCTCAACCATCAGCAAAGTGATGGAAGGGTGTAATAACTGTGCTTTCAGTTGTACTCAGTCAAGAATAAGCAGCTCTCTGAGACTGCGTGTTCCATTGGAGGCACTTAGCTTTTGGCCTCATAACATAATTAGTCCAAAATGGATAAAATACTGCACTCATCAGGGAAGGTGAGACTGACTGCCCTTGAAATTAAGGGTGTGTCTAAGTGACTAAAATATTGAAGAGTTTTGCAAAACTGGAGTCAAATGGAATCAATGGAAACCATTGTTACAATGAGGACGTGGAATCCCTCGTTAAATAATAACAAACAGTTGGAAAATCTCTCCTTATCTCGTAATCTATTCAAACGTGAGTGAGTGACAGAGAAATTCTAATTTTCAATACTTAAAGAAAAACAAAATTTTACTTCACTCTATTGCCAATACTAAACAAAACAATTAACAAACTAAACATTTTTTCCTTGAACTGAACGCAATCAATTAACATGCTGTTACAATAACACAGTTGTTTAACATTACATCAAGTTCATCTCAACTCGACAGAGTTTGTATGTGCTCCGCTGTTTCCAACTTCTATCTGCTCAGCTCAATTGTTTCAACTGCTTCCATTTTTATAAAGTATGTTTTGAAGAAAAAGTTACCTTTCGAGAGAGAGTGCTTTCTAATTTCTTAGAGAGGGAAGTGTTAGGTGGGCAGGTAACTCCCCAGCAATAGCTCTCACTCTAGTTTTCAAAATATTGGTTTTATATACACTCCAATGACACATTAATTTGTATAAATTGATTAGATTCCAGATGCCAAAGCAAAACAAAAAATGAAACTGTATTAGCTTCTGGGACACTGGGCATAATTTAATGTAATTGGTTAAATGTTGTTTGTTGTCGAAACAGCAAGAAAAAATCAGGTTTTCCCCTGTATCTATTTTGGAACATCCCTTCCCCAGTCTTTTCATTCAGGGAGCAAAGCGTGCACTCTTAATTTCCTTCAACATTCAGAAAATACACTATTTTAAAGTGAACATGTGTGCTTTCAACAATGTAACACTCTCCACTTGGTGTAATCATCCAGGCCAAATGCTTACAATTTCAGAATGTCAATCATCCCAAGCCCAGCACATCACTGCAGGGGTTTTGCAGGTTATCGTCTCAGTCCCAATCGTTCTGAGCTGTTTCAATGACTATTGTTCAATCATAAAATAAGAGTTTGTTATTTGACTCACAGAAACATGGAATCCCTGAAACGGGCCAATTTACCCATCAAGTTCACACCTGCCTTCCAAACACCATCCCACCCAGAATAATCCCCCACCCTCCTTCAGTAACACTGCATTTCCCATCCTTAAGTATCTAACCCAGACTTCCTTGGATAATTTAGCAATTGGAAATCTACCTAACTTGCACATCTTTGTGTCGTGGAATGGAATCAATACAAACATGGGGGGATTGTGCAAACTCCACACAGAATATCACCCAAGGCTGCAATTGAAGCAAGGGCCCTGGTCCTGTGAGAAAACAGTGGTAACTATTGCGTCAACGTACCACACCTGACTGCATATTATTTAGCACCATTTGAGACTTCACAGTCACACAAGCAATTCCTGTCCGGACATTGTGAACAAAATTAGGCACTTCTCTGATGTTTGAAGAATTTATTTAGAATGAATTAGCTGCTGTAGAACAGGAGGAACATGGAACACGTTTCGTATCTTCTGGAATATCAACTTCATCGGAAGGAAGACACAATGGGCATCATTCAATCATCAATTAAGAACCAGTTAAACTCCTTGGTACAGCTACACAGTAAGCTGGAATTAAAACCAAAACTTCTAGTTGAGACTTTGGCACACGATGAAGCACAGTAAAAACCAGGCACTTCCTTCACTTATGAACTTGCTGTTGTTTCAATAGTTTAGATTTCACATCAAATCTCTTCCCACACCAGTGCAGATGAACAGCCTCTCCCCACAGTGAGATGGCGGGTGCACAGTGAGTCTCATTAACCAATAGAATCTAGGCCCATTCTGACAGCAATTGACGGTTTCTCATTCGTGTCAACACTTACATGGGACAACTGATCCAAAGATATTTTAAGACGCTTCCCACGTTCAGGGCATTTAAAAAATATTTTCCTATGAGTGGACTTGCAGTTGTTCAAACAGTGTGGTGGATCAAGTGAATTCTATGCCACACTGAAAACAGACGAATGGCCTCTAAAACTGACAAGGCAGATTATCTATTGAATCCCTGTTCACACGTACAAGACACAGTTTCTCCACACTTGTGAATGATACTTTTCACTTCCATGTTGCAAACCGAATCATAATTTATTGATAAAGAAAAAACAGAAGCATTTTGAAGACCAGAAAAAAAGACAATAAGATGCAAGAGCAGAAGTCAGCAATTCAACCTATACAGTCTGCTCTCACTATTCAGTGAGATGACGGCTGATCTGATTATCCACAGATACAATTTCCTGCAATATCAGCTATCCTTCTAATCCCTTGCACCAGTGGGAAATGTCCCCACTCACAGCAGCATCTTTGGAATAATGTGTCCATTACCAAATCTTTGTTGCAGAAGTTGAGAAGAAACAAATGTTTTCTCAATTAAAAAAAACGTTAAAGAAAGAAATTAGATTTGAAGAAAAAAGCAGACAGTACAGTCTATTTTTAAACCATTGGCCTACAAATTCTACAAAATTATTCAAATGTTCCCGCCGTGGTCATGCGTCCCAACGTTGGGCAAAGATGCACCTGTTTTCTACCAGCTGACCTCACTGCTGACTGCCGCTGCCGAACCTCAATGGTTAGACTATACCTCAGCACTTCAATCATCCTTCGCTGTCAAAAGCACCATCCGGGCACATGCTCGGCCGATTCTGTTGCCATGCTCCATTACCACGTCAACTGTCTCGCTGCGGAATCCACCTGCAGACATTAATGAAGCCGTGGTTTTGTCGACCGTGAGCACCCGTGTCGTGGCCGACTGCGAAAGTCCCACAATCACGGGCATTGCCACCTCCACGACCAAGTTCCAAAGGCAAACTAGTATTCTCACCACATCCGACGCACCCAGAAACCCGAGATAAGTTTTAAAACTGATGTAATTCTATTCAAATCTCTAGTAAACTCCTCTCTGCCTCGGGTTTTAAAGTCCTCCAGCCCTGTCCGGGGTAATTAGGGCTGGTCAATAAATTCAAACACAGCCAACGATGCCTATATCCAATGAATGATTATTTTTAAGAACACCCTTCATGATATCTGCATTACCTCTAAACCATGCATCTTAACATTCTCGCTTCTAAGTTTTCCACATGTTCAAAAAGGCGGCCCACGACCTATTGCTGCCAAGGTCACTAGACTCCCTGTCTTGATCTCAGATTTTCACTTTAAAATACCTCTTAAAAACGACGTATTTGAACCTTATACGTTTTGTTACCTACATTATAACTCGTTATATGACTGGTGTTAAAAAGTTGGTTTGTAACACTATATATAATTAAATTGTCATTGATTTGGCATTTTTAACATTATTTATTTTTACGTGAAAATGTTCTCCGAAGTGATGATTCTGTTCCTTCTAACTGCCGCTGTCTGACATCTCTCTGAGTCCTGTTGTAAATATGCTCCCTCGTCCCATTTCAAAAATGCACTGCTCACTCTTACACTTACTTCTGCATGGACACCGTTCAGTCTGTGTTGTTATCACTGTTGCTGCGTGGACTTGCCCCAGTCTCACCGAAACATTTGAAACTTCAAACCATTTGGATCATTCAGACACCGTGGTTGTGAGATCAATCCTCATGTCGCACTTTTAAATGACATTGACCAGACAGTGTTGGAGCATCAGTCTCAGGACAGGAAGTCAGAGCAGTAGCGAGGAAAAGGGACCTTTTGATTTTGGAAACGAGCAATTTCCTTTGCTTTCTGTGACATTTATGTAATTTGTTCCTTCAGCTGCAGATTTTTATTTGGAGTTCCACAATTCACGATATAGTAGCAATATGACAGCACAGAAGTTATTTATGGGGATAGTTCCTGTGCTGAAGAGCTTCAGTTATGAGGAGAGATGAGACACCTTGTTTTTTTTTCTCAGAGAAAGGGGGATTATGAGGAGACATGATAAAGAAGTACAAAATAATGACGGGTATGGATACGGTAGATGGAAAGAAACGCTTTCCATTGTTGGAGGGTTTCAATCAACAGGGAGCGATAGGCTTAAGATAAGAGGCAAAAAGTTTTGAGGTAATGTGCGGATAAATTTAAACAGCCAGCGAGTGGTTGAATCTGGAACACAATGTCTGCATGGGCATTGTGGTTTTGGGAAATTGGTTTGCAACCGTTTCCTTCACTTTCTCGGTAATATCCTCAAGGCAGATGAAACTGCTGTGAAGCGCTGCTATCCTGCAGCGTTTCGAATTGTTTTGATTTCCGTCCTACTGCTTTCAGTTGCTGGTTCTTGTCGTTCGTTCTTTGCATGTCCCAGCATATTGGGTCCAGATGTACATGTTTTTGGATGGAGTCATTGGATGAGTTTCGTCATTCCATAAATTCTCTGGCTGCACTCTGGTTAGCTTGTTCTATTATTTTTGTGTTGTCCCAGTCGAATTTGCTGTCCTCGTCATCACTGTGCCTTCCCTATCGGAACAGCTGGTTGTGTGGTTTACTGGATCCTCCAGAAATACTTTGAAACAATAGATATTCCCGCAGATTCCTTGCCAAGAACAACGCGAGGAGGACATACCATGAACCAACACACCGATCGTTCTACATTATAGGTAAAAAAATGTCTCGGCACGTGCAGCCAGACCCCTCTGACCACTCGGATTTATGAGACAACATAAACCGAAAGCCACGTTTGACAACAACTCAGCAAAACATGGACCCAACACCCATCATCCGCAGGACAAATTTCGACAAACAATGTTGCACGGAGTGACTGCAGGAAACATTATAAAGGACAGACAACTCACGATACGCATTCATGAAGATCAACTTGACATGAAACACCACTGCCAGGTGTCCGCAGTAGGTTGATTCTTGACACTGAGTGTCGCTGATTCCGTGGCTGGGAGCTGGGATTGTGTGACAGTCTGCAGCAATGGAGAGTGTGTTGCCGGAAAAGATCAGGAGGTTAAACAGCATCCAAGAAGCAGGAGAATGGACGTTTCTAACATGAGTACTTCATCAGGCATTCACCAAATCGTCGATTATCCTGCTCCTCGGATGCTGCCTGACCTACTGTGTTTTCCAGCAAACACACTCTCGACTCTGATCTCCAGGATCTACAGTCCTCCATTTTCTCCTCCGTCTGCAGCATTAGTTAGTTCCTTGTGTGAGGGAACTGTTGGGATCACAAATGTAACATCCGATTGCTGATTAAGAAATACAACCAGGTCCGTAGCCCAAAGGAGTGTTTCTGTTGTTTTGAGTTTCCTGGCAGTTCAATGTAAGCTTCAGTGATCGCACAGTTGGCAGTACTCTGGGGAGCGTCTGCAGTTATCTGCCTTTACATCCTAGATGCTATTGATCCTGTTTGATTTGTTCTTGATTTGTGCAACAGTAACACAGTGACAGATCAATTGATATTGCAAGAAAGTAGACAGGCGGGGAAAATATCGAGGTTCTGGTGATATTTAATTCGAGATTACCAAAATCAAGGAGAAAAGAATGTTGAATTATTTCGGGTCGTGATGAAGAACAACCAGGGAAATAAGTCACCAGCGGGTACAGTTTACAAGGGCACTCACATGAACCAAAATGCGAAATAAAACGTACAAAAAGTCAGATGAAGGATGACAGTAATCATGGGTAACCTGACTTCCACTCCCCAGCTCCCCTAACTCCCACTCCTAGCGCCATTGTAAAAAAAATGTTAGAGAGCCATACACATCAACTTTGTCCATTGGAATGATCCAAGTCTTGTCTAAATTTTAGATTCGGCTATTAGTTTCAGTTGTTTTTCTTTCCTGTGAAACAATCTCTTTCATTGTTAGCAATCGGAAAGAAAGTCATCCTTTTTCTTAGGGAAAGAATATGATACTAAACTTTGTTTGGGCCATGTACAAGATTACTCTGTGTCACACGTTTCTTCCACTTTCTCTCGATTTTAATAGTACTCTGTCTTTTGACTCTTCTGACCAAAGTGCATGACCTCATAATCCAGATTTGAAAGTGCATCTGAAAAGTTTGTCCCCACTCACCCAACCGATGCATATTGCCATGATGTTATCATAACATGCGCTTCCACGAGCGTGTATTGTCAGCAAATTTGGACACATTTCACACTGCCACTTGCTCCATGATATTAACAGAGAGATAACTGAAGCCCTGAACTTACCCAGTCTTGACAGGCCTCGGCTGTAAAAACTTCGACATGCTTGCTACCCACTGAATGTGAGAACATCCTCCTCGTTTGTTTCTTACTTGGGTAACGCCTTCCTCTGAGATTGGGATCACCGGTCCTGCAGTATTCTGGATATAAACAAGAGCAGGACAAACTTTTAAAGTAAAACATAATCTCACTGCTGTCTCCAGTGCCAGTTCTGAGTTTTGTTTTTTGACATCTGTTTGAACAAACTGCCCTGATTAGCACATTATTATTGACAATGACACATCTGCTTCACAGGTGCTTCAGTGCCTGTGATTAATGTAGAGCTGCAAGGCGCGATAAAAGTGCATTTTATTACTCGACCATTGCCGTGTTATTAATCTCTTTGCTCATGAAAAGGGATCCTTCATATTCATTCTATCTCTCATCAATACTGAGCATGTTTCCCTCACAATTGATTTAAATGTTTTCTTGTTGGATGAGTTATCCCTGCAACTCCAGAAAACCCGTCTCAACAACTCGACATTTTCTCAGGTCTGCTCATTTCTTGACATGCAGGAAACTTGCGTTCTCCAGAAAAGGACCTGACTCAAAACGTTAGCTCTGTTTCTCTATCCACAGATGATAAAAAAAACACATGGGATATATGTACGTTTCACTGAGTGTATTTGAAACAAGTTGTCTTTTCCATTAAACGTCTTCACTCCTCGTCCTCTTGTAAATTACCATGATCAGAAGCAGCAGTTCCTCCTGACCATTAACCCGCCCATCCACAGTTCTTTCTCCCAATCATTATAAACGTCTGCAAGAAATTTCCCATTAATCTTCTTTGCTCCAAACAAAACATTCTCACGGTCATGAATCTCTCCACAAAAGGTTTATGGTGCAAAGCAGAGGATTGTGAAAAGATTCTAGGAAAATGGTGCCAATTTTCAAGTGGGAAAACTGTCAACAAGCAAAACAGAAAATCCAGACTCGAGCGTTGTGAATCGTTAGATTTCCTTGGGCCGCGGATTCAGAGGAAAATGAAGGGTGAACTGGCCGACTGGGCAGAGACAGTTTAGAAACCTTTCCGTTCTTTCGGAGGCTGGTACTTTGACTCTGATGTTCTCCGAACATGAACTGATCTGTGATATTGAAGGATTCTCTTTCCTTCACGTCAGGATGTCAAATCTCATCTCAGCTCCAGGGCAAATAGAAAACGCGGGAACAGATAGGGCACTGAAAGGCTGGAAGTGAGATGATCCCGGTTGGAGGATAACTGGTTCTGGTGTCATGGGTGCGTCTGTAGAGGGTGGGATCAGACTATTCCCATGTCTTCACCGCGAATTTCCCAGGATTTAATTTGAAAAAAATGCTAATGAAGGATGATTGTCAGTATGGGAGGAGCAGGCTGCAACTTGCATTCGGGGGTCATTGAAGCCGTTGGCTCGTCAGTCTCTGTGGCGATGTTAGTCAGGGCGTGCGCCTCTTCACTGAGAGATTGCTGTTCTCCCACGACCCAGGAACAGAGCGCCAGCTGTTCTCACACCATCTGTTTTTTTTTTTGTCCGCACAGTTCTGGGTTTTTACCAAGGTCAGGAAAATGTTCCTCAGAAGGCTTAAAGGGAGAAGTTCCCCGTTTTCGGAAAGCTGTTTCCCGGTGACATGTATGTGTTTACAAAGCATGAGATCAGACTGTTCCTGTTGTCCACAATGAATGCCGCAGGATTCATTTTGGAAACTTCAAACCAATTGAGGACAATTTTCATTCTGCTAAAGGCAGGCGAAAGCTTTAATTCACTGAAAGACTGCTTTAGGAGATCCTGCAAGGGGCCTGCTACAAGGGACTACCAAGTCTCTGTGGAGAAATTAGTCCTCTCGTTTCGCTGTTCACCGATAAATTGTACCCACGCATGGAGCGGCCACTGTTCTTATCCATCCGACTCCTTTGCTTTGCACTTTCGGGTTTTTAATGGAGTCAGGGATATGCACCCAAACGGAAACCAAATCCAGTGAGGAGCCACAAATGCGTTACTGTATTGTTGAATGGCAAGTGAAGTGCTGTGGACACTTGGAATCTCAAAAAAAACAGAAACTGCTCAAGGAATTCGGCAGGTTTGTCAGTAACTGTCGGAGAAAGTAGAGTTCGGAGAAACTCCTGAAGAAGTTCTGAATCGTTTTCTCTATTTGTCTCTCCCCAGATGCTGCCAGATCTGCTTAGTTTCTCCTGCAATCTCTTCCTTTCTTTTTAACTGAATGACCATTTCAACCATCGAGATTGATTACACAGACCAAACACGTCCTGACATTTAACCCTATTGAAACTGTGGTGAATAAATTCAAACTTACGGAACAGTGATTGCCTGTCCCTCAGCTCCACAGGGAGGGAGTACGTGAAACCAGTTTAGTAGCACGCTTCTGCAGATGTGGCCATGTGGTTTATGCGATGGGCGTTAATTACAATGTGGATACCTCATTTATTTAAGCATTTTGCTGACCGTGATTGAGAGCCGAGAGTGAACTTGAAGAGTACTTGTTCTCTGCTTTCTTGTTTGAAATTCAAATCGCAGGATTATTTGAAATGCGTAAAAGTCAGATAAGGAACGTTAGGAATCTCCAACCAACTGCCTGTCAGGATGGAAAAGGCAGAAAACTCTAGAGCAGGTTCGACCGATTTAGTTGTACACTTCCATTTGCACCTCTTAACCAATTGACGCCAAATGAGATAAGAATAGTTCAGGGGATGGTATTGGACTGGTGCAGACTTAGTGGGCTAAAGGATATTATTGTGCTAGACACTTCCATGGCCAGCTGCGAGGAGGTCAGTTTGTCAAGTAACAAGACGTTCTTTGCAAAATGTCCCTCGGCGAGGAAGGGGTCGAAGCTACTCTCCCCTGATCTTTCTGTCAGTCATGCTATTCATTGGGACATTTCAATTCGTAATAACTGTTGAGTTGCATATTTGTGGAATCAGTTTGTCTGTTAATCAAGGCAACGGGACAGTGATGTCTCATTACCCAGCCGAGAGCAAGCCCTTGCAGCTTACATTCCCTGGCTCTGCTTTTGAAATAAAGATTACTTTCTTGATGTGCCTGTGTTTATATCAAACAGCTCATTGACATCGGGACTAGACGTTCAGAGGAAGCTGGAGGTGTGACAGGGACAGAAACAGAACAAGACGAGACATGAAAGTGTTTAGATTTAGCCGTGTGTCCGTTGTTTTTAGGGAGGAATGTCTGCTGGGCGCTAACCTGTCAGGTCCCAGGAGCCAGAGGACTTGTTTTGGTGGGATTTGTGTTATTGGAAGTTTCACATGAGTAGCGATTGGGACTATTTCAGCTCAGTATCCATTTTATATCGCGGCTCACCACAACGGTGCACATTTTCTGTGAAGTGCCTTGTATTCCACTTAAAGCTGCCTTTCTCCGGAGATACTTGTAGACATAAAGCACATGGAGTGGGGACAATCCTGAGGACTCTGTCACTATCGCGGAATATGCCTGTGTGACTGCCTCTGTATTTGAACATGAGAATACGTTCCTCAAAGGGGTTACAACAGTGTGAACAAGTCAACCTTCAGTACCATTGTTATGTCATTTAAGATCACATAGACAATCGCATTGATGCAAACTGGGACGAGTATAGATGGATGTCTGATAACGTACGCTTCACGACGGATGAATGGCCATTCACATCTCCTTCCCCACACGCTTTTTAAACTCGAGGCCAGAGACAAACTGACTTGGCGACAAAATCGATTCATAACTTTCCAGAACCTTATTATTGTCCATTTTACTACCAATTTTGCAAACTTACGGACCATACATTCTATCTTCCCACCTACATCATTTATTAACAAGAAAAAAATGAATGTGCGCTCAGCCAATGGGATACCATTAGTAACAGTCCTCCAGTCTGAGGACTACTCTGCACCACCATTCTCAGCGTCCTGCTATTGAACTAATTTTATATCTCATTGGAATCCTTACATTTACCTCTATGTGATCTAACTTTATGAATGAATTAACGATGTGGAACCATGTAAAAGCTTTTATAAAAGCCCAAGTGAGCAAACTCTACCACTTTGTCCTCATTGATCTTCTTGGTTACGCCCTCAAAAAACACAATCAATTTTGTGTAAACCCATGCTGATTATCCCGATTCATTCCTTGTATCTAAACATTCATATAAATGCTATCGTTTAGAATTGCATCCAACAACTTACCAACGACCATAACCAGACACACAGTTCTATCGATCCCAGTCTTGTCCATGAATTCCTTTCTAACCAAAGGCACAGCTTTAGCCATCCCACAGTCATTCGGTGCCTCACTCGTAATAAAAGATGATAAAAATATTTCTACGAAGGGCCCAACAGTTTCACTCCCTAAATTCCCACAACTTTCCGGGATACAGGAGATCAGATCCCAGGGAAATATCCAACTTGATATTTTCCAGGTAGTCCAGCACTTTCCTTTTTCAATGTAAACTACTTTCAAAACATCAGTATTTAGTTATACCCGCCATTTCGTTCTCCACAGTGTAAACTGACGCGAAGTGAACATTACATGTCTCTCCACCTGCTGAGGTTCAAGACAAAGGTGAGCTTTTTCATCTTAAAATGGTCCTATTTGGTCTCAAGTTCTTAATGTACTTGTAGAATCTCTTTAGATTATACTTAACTTTATGGTCTGAGGCTATTTCATATTCCTCCATTTACCTTTATGATATCCTCCTTAAGAATGTCCCTCCACTCCTTATATCGTTCAAGACGTTCACTTGAAAACATGTGTTTCTATGGAAGCTGTCACGTCCGTTAAAAATATTATTATGACAAGGCCTCAATCCCTGCGATCAACGTTGTTCTAATGGAATACCGACAATGTGGAACCAGCCATTCGGACCAAGAAACCCCCACTAATCATGCGAAAGGAATCGCACCCAACTCACACCTCTACCCAATTCCTGTAACTCAGCATTTCCCATGACCAAAGAACGTCAGCCATACATCTTTAGTCTGGGGAGGAAACGCCGGCTGAAACGGACAGGATGTGCCAACTCCAAATTCACATTCGTCCAAAGTAGATATTGAACAAATATCGCTGAGGCTGCAAGACATGAGTACTCACCACTGAGTCAGCCAATATAAACCTCCTATCCACCACTCAAAACATACCATCACTTAGATATCGTCTAAAACCTACTCCCAATGTTCCAAATGCAATGGTCTAGAGCCTCCAATTGACTGAGATCTAAACCTCTGCCCCTGCTTTGGAATTTGATTGAACTGAACGCCTGCCTTGTATTTCCCTTCCTAAACACCAACTGAAACTGCATGCTAAACATAAGAGAAAATTGAACTTGGAATTCTTTCTGCTTTCAGAAAATTGTCTGCGCCTCTTCTCTTTCCACCAAACATATGACCTCACATTTTCCACAAAGTATGGCAACTGCAACTTTTTTACGAAGCACTCACTCCGTTCAAGTTATTCTGCAGCAGGACCGCTTCATCAATAAGATTTGGCCTTCCACCTATCATTGTGTCTTCTTCAAATGGAGCAACAACACCCTCAGTTCCTTTGAATGGATCCTTCATACATAATGTGAATAGCTGTGCTGCCAACCCTGACTCCTTTGAACTCCACTAGTCACGGGATGGCATCCTGGAAGAGACCTCTTTACCCAACTGTCTGCCTTCTGCCAGTCATCCAAGCCTCAATCCATGGCCTCTTATTTAGCAGTTTGCCGTACTGCACCTTGACATATGTCTGTGGAAATTCAAGCCGGTCACCTCCACAGGCTTGACTTCGTCTAACTTGCTCATTACCTACTCAAAGCATTCTAATACATTTGTCAAATATGATTTCTCCATGACAACCTGTGCTGATGCTTCCCGTACTCTGTAATCCCATCCTTCCAATGACCTTCGATAGTGTGTTTAACACAAAGCTGATTTATTTGATTGTTTTCTAGAATATTAAAACTTTGCTTTCAGACCTGAATGTGAAGAACATCAACATCAACCGCTGTTGAGATATGTAAATCTACGCTGTCTCAGTAGGGTCGATGCGTGAGTGAGTTTCATCCCTCAGTGGGATCCTCTACTCTCTCAGCAGGGTCGATGAGTGACCTAACTGTTTTTCTCACATGGAGCAGGTAAATGCTTGCTGCCAACTGCAAAACAGATGGTTTGCTGAGAGTTGAGATGATCGCTTGAACCTATTCCTGGAATAAATATACTTTATCGTCTCTCACAATTCGAAAATAGCGATGGGACATCAGTTCTACAAAGACTAGAGAGCACATCACACAGGCTACATGTTTGAAAGGGCTCTCCTCAATGTGAAGACGTTCATGATAAACTCTCTCCAGGAACGTTTATAGTGCTTAATGTCTTTCTTCAGTGTGAACACATTGATAACACGTTAGTATTCAGGAAAGAGTGCAGCACTTTCCGCAGTCAGGGCATTTAGAAAGACCTGTTAATACTGTGAGAAAGGTGATGAGCCATCCGGTCGCTCGGACTTTACAGCACCTCCCACAGATTTGGAACTGGAGATGTCTCTCCTCCGGGTGACCACGTGAATCACACAGCAAGTCTCCATAATTCTTAATGGACTCTTATTTATGTGAGCACATTTCTTAGGGATGAAGCACATCGAGGGTTGATAACATTTTCCAAAGTCCGGAGAGATAAAAGGTTCCTCATTCGTATGAGAGTGGTGTTTGGTTCTCCAATCGCAGACGTTTTAAAGCATTTTCCGAAGTTCAGACATTGAAATGGTTTCTCATCATTTTGAACGAGCAGTTGTCGCAACAGGTCAGAGACAGAGTGAATCCTTTCCCACACTCTGAGCAGGTGAATGGCTTGTTCCTAGTATCATTGCTTCCATGGGAATTCAGCTCAGACAGGGAATGGATACCCACATTTCCCCAGTGTTTCCTCAGTATGACTGCAATTGAGGTGTGTAAGGTCTGATGACAGGAAAAACCTCGTCCACACACACAATAAGTGAATGATTTATCTCCCACTGTAACCAGAGCTTTTTCCTTTCATGTTCGATATCTGATCAAGTTGTATTTGGGATAAAATGCGCGGCTTCATCAGATTGTGGTGGAGAGGTTGGTTTGTAAATCTTCCCCTTCTAATATCCTGTGAAATTGATGTTATCCAAAAATGAGAGTGTGAAACCGTTTTTCACAAGACTCTGGATTCTTTCTGAAGATAAGGTCTGAAGGTCAGGGATTTTCGACACGAAGAATTTGAGGAGAATTTTGTCAGAAACCTTCATGCACACAGCCTCCACCACAGAGAACGAGCAGGTCAGCAGGTGGATATGAACAGGAACACCTCCCTGTTCCCTCCAGGTCAAACACTGTCCTGACTTGTCTGACATCCAGTCCTGTTGGAGCAGACATTTCTTACATTTGAATCATTGCAAAACTGAGACGTCTGACTTCAATCCCAAACTCAAAATCCACTGCCTCGCCACTGCGTTGGAAGTATGATATTGGAAGAACACAGCAGGGCAGGCAGCATCCAATCAGCAGGACAATCGACGATTCGGGTACGAGCCTTCATCAGGAAAGAGGCTTGTGAAGCGAGATGGTAGAGAGACAAATGGGAGCGTGTGTGGCTGGGACAAAGTAGCTGAGAGTGTGATAGGAGGATGAAGGTGGGGGGTAATGATTATAGGTCGCCGCACATGGTGGAGCAGATAGGTGGGAATGAAGATGGACAGATAGGACAGTTCATGAGAGCAGCAGAAGCCCTGGACCTGAATGAACTTGGATGGATGGGAATGAGAGTTGACATGTTTGGCCAGGGGCCAGTGGGTGTTGTTTGGTGCGGGTGTCTTGGAGAAGTTTTCCGAAGTGGTCTGTAATTAGGAATCCGATCTCCTCAGTGTCGAGGAAACTGCAAAGTGAACAATGGATGCAGTAAATCACATGCGCGGAAATGCAGGTCAAACTCAGATGGACATGGAAGGGTCCTTTTGGGCCTTGGACAGAGTTGAGGGCGGAGGTGTGGATGGATGTTTTGCAAATCCCGTCTTGGAATGAGAAGCTTCCTGGGAGCGGATGGGAGGGTGGTTTGGTGGGGGCGTGCACCACCAGGGAGTCGAAGAGAGAATGATCTTTACAGGAAGTGGGTAGGGGTTGGAAGGGAAACATATCTTAGTTGGTGGGTTTCATTTGCAGCTGACGGATATAACGGAGGATGTCATGATGTCTACAGAGTTTGCTGGATTTTAAAGTGATGTAGAAGGGATTTCCGTCCTCGTCATAGTTGCAGAGATGGGTTGTGTGAGCGGAGTTGAGGGAAGTGAATGAGATGAGCTGGAAGGCATCATCGATCACGTGCTAGGAGAAAATGCTACGCCACTGATTCAATCACCTCCCTGGCAATTTTCTAAGTATGAACAGGCACGTCATAAACATGGTGACATACTTCACTTCGTGATGTGTTTTTAACCACACATCCCCAACATCACCATGTCAGCCTACTTGCACTTCATTAACATAATTAACTCTTCCATGTCTCTGCTCTTCTGCACCTCACACTTTTGTCCATTCGTTTGGACGGCACGGTCATAATAAACTTCCATCCGTCCTTTCAAATTCACTCCATGCTGTGGTGCTCGACATGCAAGGAATAGGGAGAGAGAGCAGTTGAACACTTGGCTACAGGGATGGTCCAGGAGGGAGAGTTTTGGATTCTTGGATAACTGGGGATTTTCTGTGGTAGGTGGGACCTGTACAAGCAGGATGGTCTTCATCTGATCCAGAGGGGTACAAATATCCTGGGGGGATTTTCACTAAGACTACTGGGGTGTATTTAAACTAATCCAGCAGAGGGATGGGAACCAAAATTGTAGTTCAAGTGTAGAAAAGTTGAGAGTAGGGAGGTCCAAAAACAAGGTTCAGGGACACAAGATTGCGCCAGTAAGCAAGAAATTGGTTTGGAGTGTGTCTACTTCAACGCCAGGAGCATCTGGAATAAGGTCGATGACCCTTGCAGGATTGGTTGGTACTTGGGAATTCGGTGTTGTGGCCATTTCGTAGACATGAATACAGCAGGGACATGAATGGTCGTTGTAGATTTCAGGATTCAGATGTTTTATTAAGAACAGAGAAGAAGGTAAAAGAGGGAGGATGTGTGGCATTGTTGGTCAAGGACAGTATTACAGTTGCAGAAAAGATGTTTGGGAACTCGTCAACTGAGATAATATGGGAATAAGTTATAAACTGGAAATGAGATGTCACCCTATTGGGAGTTTTCTATAGTCCTCCGAATACTTCCAGAGATGTAAAGGAAAGGATAGCAAAGATGATTCTCGAAAGCAGTAAGAGAGACAGGGTGGTTGTTATGGGGGATTTCAACTTTCCAAATATTGACTGGGAACACTATCTTGCGAGTACTATAGATCGGTCAGTTTTTGTCCAATGTGTGCAGGAGGGCTTTCTGACACAGTAGGTAGTCAGGCCTAAAAGGGGCGAGGCTACATTAGATTTGGTACTAGGTAATGAGCCCGGCCAGTTGCTAGACTTGGAAGTAGGTGAGCACTTTGGTAATAGCGATCACAATTCTGTTATGTTTACTTTTGTCATAGAAATGGATAGGTGTATACAGCTGGGCAAGAGTTACAGCTGGGGGAATGGCAATTATGATGCGATTAGGCAAGACTTAGGAAGCCTAGGATGGAGAAGGAAACTGCACTGAATAGGCACTGCAGTGAATAGGCTTACTCAAGGAAACGCTCCTGTGTTTCCGAGATAAGTATGTACCTGTCAGGCAGAGTGAAAGCTGTCGAGAGCGGGAGCCGAGTTTTACGAAGGAAGTAGATTGTCTGGTCAAGAGGAATAAGAAGGCTTATGTTAGGATGAGATGCAAACGCTCAGTTAGGGCGCTTGAGGGTTACAAGGTAGCCAGGAAAGACCGAAAGAGAGAGCACACATGAGCCAGGAGGAGTCATAAGAAGTTGTTGGTGGATAGGATCAGGGTAAAGATTAAGGCTTTCTATAGGTATTTAAGGAATAAAAGAATGACGAGAGTAAGATTAGGGCCAATCAGCAATAGCAGTGGAAAGTTGTGTGTAGAGTCAGAGGAGATGGGGGAAGCACTAAATGAATACTTTTCAACAGTTTTCAGTCTAGAAAACGACAATGTTGTCGAGGAGAATACTGAGAGACAGGCTACTAGACTAGGTGAGATTGAGGTTCACAAGGAGGAGGTATTAGAAATCCTGCAGAGTGTGAAAATAGATAAGCCCCCTGGGCCGCATGAGATGTATCCTAGGATCCTCTGGGAAGCCAGGGGGGAGATTGCCGAGCCTTTGGCATTGAACTTTAAATCGTCCTTGTTTACAGGAATAGAGCCATAAGACTGGAGGATAGCAAATATGGTTCCCATGTTCAATTCCCACGTGGTTAAAGATGCCCTCCAACGCATCTCGTCCACATACCGCACCTCCGCCCTCAGACCCCACCCCTCCAACCGTAAAAAGGACAGAACGCCCCTGGTGTTCACCTTCCACCCTGCAAACCTTTGCATAAAACAAATTATCCGCCGACATTTCCGCCACCTCCAAAAAGACCCCACCACCAGGGATATATTTCCCTCCACACCCCATTCCACCTTCCGCAAAGACCGTTCCCTCCATGACTACCTGGTTAGGTCCACACACCCCTACGACCCACCCTCCCATTCTGGCACTTTCCCCTGCCACCGCAGGAACTGTAAAACCTGTGCCCACACCTCCTCCCTCACCTCTATCCAATGCCCAAAAGGAGCCTTCCACATCCATCAAAGTTTTACCTGCACATCCACTAATATCATTTATTGTATCCGTTGCTCCCGATGTGGTCTCCTCTACATTGGGGAGACTGTGCGCCTCCTAGCAGAGCGCTTTACGGACCATCTCAGAGACACCCGCACCAATCAACCAAACCGCCCCGTGGCCCAACATTTCAACTTCCCCTACCACTCTTCTGAGGAAATTGGAGGTCCTGGGACTCCTTCACCGCCGCTCCCTCACCACCAGACGCCTGGAGGAAGAACGCCTCATCTTCCGCCTCGGAACACTTCAACCCCAGGGCATCAATGTGGACTTCAATAGCTTCCTCATTTCTCCTTCCCCCACCTCATCCTAGTTTCAAACGTTCAGCTCAGCACTGTCTCCTTGACTTGTCCGGACTTGTCCGACCTGCCTATCTCCTTTTCGACCTATCCACTCCACCCTCTCCTCCTTGACCTATCACCTTCATCCCCTCCCCCACTCACCCATTGTACTCTATGCTACTCTCTCCCCACCCCCACCCTCCTCTAGCTTATCTCTCCACGCTTCAGGCTCACTGCCTTTATTCCTGATGAGGGCTTTTGCCCGAAACGTCGATTTCGCTGCTCGTTGGATGCTGCCTGAACTGCTGTGCTCTTCCAGCACCACTAATCCAGTATTTGCTTTCCAGCATCTGCGGTCACTCTTTTTACAACCCTGTTAATTTTAGATCAGTGAGCCTCACGTCAGTTGTTGGTAAAGTGTTGGAAAACGTTATAAGAGATAGGATTTATAAACATCTAGGAAGGAATAGTTTGATTAGGGATAGTCAGCATCGTTTTATGAAGGGTAGGTCGTGCCTCACAAACATTACTGAGTTCTTTGAGAAGGTGACCAAGCAGGTAGATGAGAGTAAACTGGTTGATGTTGTGTATATGGATTTCAGCAAGGCGTTCGATAAGGTTCCCCACAGTTGGCTATTGTACAAAATGCGGAGGAATGGGATTTTGGGAGATGTAGCAGTTTGTATCAGTTATTGGCTTGCTGAAAGAAGACAGAGGCTGGTGGTTGATGGGAAATGTTCATCCTGGAGTCCATTTACCCGTCGTGTAGCGCCAGGGTCGGTGTTGGGTCCACTGCTGTTCGTTATTTTTTTATAAACGACCTGGATGAGGGAGTAGAATGGTGGGTTAGTAAATTTGCCGACGACACGAAGGTCGGTGGAGTTGTGGATAGTGATGAAGGATGTTGTAGTTTACAGAGAGACATAGATAAGCTACCGAGCTGGGCTGAGAGGTTGTCAAATGGAGTTTAATGCAGACAAGTATGAGGTGATTCATTTTGGTCGGAGTAACCAGAATGCAAATTACTGGGCTAATGGTAAGTTTCTTGGTAGTGTCGATGAGCAGAGAGATCTCGGTGTTCAGGTACAGAGATCCTTGAAACTTGCCACCCAGGTTGACTGGGGTGTTAAGAAGGCATACAGTGTTTTAGCTTTGATTAATTGAGGGATCGAGTTCTGGAACCATGAGGTTATGTTACAGCTGGACAAAACTCTAGTGCGGCTGCACTTGGAGTATTATGTACAGTTCTGGTCACCACATTATAAGAAGGATGATGAAGCTTTGGAAAAGACGAAGAGGAAATTTACTCGGATGTTGTCTGGTAAGGAGGGAAGGTCTTATGAGGAAAGGCTGAGGGACTTGTGGTTGTTTTCGTCAGAGAGAAGAGGGTTGAGAGGTGACTTATTAGAGAAATATAATATAATCAGAGGGTTAGATAGGGTGGACAGGGAGAGCCTTCTTCCAAGAATGGTCTCGGCGAGCACGAGGGGGCATAGCTTTAAATTGATGGGTGATAGATATAGGACAGATGTCAGAGGGAGATTCTTTACTCAGAGTAGTAAGGGTATGGAATGCTTTGCCTGCAACAGCAGTAGATTCGCCAACTGTAAGGACATTTAAGTCGTCATTGGACAAGCATATGGACGTACATGGAATAGTGTAGGTTAGAAGGACTTCAGATTGATATGACAGGTTGGCGCAACATCGAGGGCCGAAGGGACTGTACTGCGCTGTAATGTTCTATGTTCTATGTTCTATAGTCTAACTCTCACTGCTTCTGTTCAAGGGTGTACTTGCGTTCTGTTCACTGTTTCATTGTGCATTATCTGAATGACATTTTTACTAACGCCCATTTTCCCAAACGTGCAATGCGGCCTTCGCAGCTTTATCTGTCCACAAGGGCTCCAACATGGTGGAAGGGAATGAGTTGCAGGTTATTTACCCACTGATGTAATCCTGCGGTCTTCCAATACCTCTCCTGCATGTGGGAGTACTCACAACAAGGGTTGCTCACCCATCACTGGGCGGCTAAATTTCAGTTATCATCATTTTCTACAAATCTCTTGACTGTCTTCACTCTATCTATCCCTGTCATGTCCTCCAGCCCACTCAAGAGCAAATAGAGCTGGTCAATAGTATGCCAACCCAGCCAGCGGACACGATACCCGAGATTATGTTTTAAAGTGCACTATCAGATATCTGCATTCCCTCGAATTCCAAACTCCGGAGCATGTTCGATTTGAACTGTTTCATGTTTGGTGCCGAAACGTCACCTGCCAAGGCCATAAATTATGAATTGCCGTGGCTACATAAATCTCACCAGGCAAAAGGAAAGGAATTGCTCACCAAATGATTAAGAAAAACTGCAATACATGGTGAAATCAAGGGCAATAAACTGGTATCAATACTACGTCGTGCCTTTTATATAATAGAAGCTTCAAAGCTTTAGTCTGTGTGAGTTTAAACGAATGTTGATCCCTCTCACATTATGAGATATTGGGAAGCTGACAAAGTGTTATATCAAACAAGTGATCAAAGAAGTGTGTTTCAAGTCATATTTTGTCACACAAAACGAAGCATGTATCACAAAACTGAGATTACTGAAGTTTTTCTGCTCGAGGTCATCATCTTTTGTCAGCCTTAAAACGCTTCATATGTTAGTGCTGCCATAGCTCAGTGTTTCGAGCCCGGGGTTGTAACCTCGATTCACACTACAGACTTGCTGAATTTTCTTGCAACTGTTGCAGCAAGCATCCGAAGGTGCGTTCTCCATGTTGTTAGGAATTATTTTTGAAGGAATAGCTGGAAGTGATTTTATACGCAGACCAGACCACATTTGTTACAGTTTGGAAGTCCACATCCGCGTTT
The DNA here is from genome assembly GCF_047496795.1 of Chiloscyllium punctatum. Classification (NCBI taxonomy): domain Eukaryota; kingdom Metazoa; phylum Chordata; class Chondrichthyes; order Orectolobiformes; family Hemiscylliidae; genus Chiloscyllium; species Chiloscyllium punctatum. Next base: position 39,520,109 of record NC_092771.1, on the reverse strand, counting down.
TTCCTTCGAGCAACATGAGGATGACAATCTTCTGATGCGAAGAATGCCTTCATTTTGCAGGAAGAACAACGTGACTCAGTAGAAGCAATGAAGTAACGGTGAAACAGTGGGGGACGAAAACGTACAGGGATGCGTCTGAATGTTTCCGTTCCCTCTGTAGAGTCAGGAATGTGCTGGAATCCAATTAAACAGGAAGGAGACTGGAAGACCACAGCTATCCAGGCTGCCTCAGAGTTGGAGAAGTCAAAGTTTAGCAGGTACCAATTATTGCCAATTGGGGCAGTCCTCGAGGGACAGCCTCCGGCCTGTTTACCCCTCAGCTTATGAAAACAGAATTGGTTTTTAATGCGAGGCATGAAGAAAAAAGTGGCCAAACGGGTCAATTCCTCATTTATGGAAGTTGGGCTCTCCTGAGGCCTTTGTCACTTTCAAAAGATGTGTCTGCATAGTTCCCTCTATGGGTCAAAATGAGGTTCGGTTCTCCCGCAGTTCATGAACAAATTTGATGGTATCTGACTTCAGTCTCATTCACTGGTTCATTTGTGATTAAAACTTTGCAGGGAAAGTCTCATTCAGATGAACATTTCAGACGTCAGGCTGTGGGACAATTCTTTGGGACTGGAAACGAGAATATTTCTAGGTTTGATGACTGGCACTGACATAATGTATAATTCTGTGCTGTAAAAGCACGGTGTCACAAACACAGTTTTTTTGGAAGGAATTTCTCATTTTAGGAAAAGAAAGCTATTCTGTTCAGAGAAGACGCAATTGCACATGCCGTCCTTCCTGGTTACCTCATGGTTACGAGGCAGCGCTTTCAACGCTGTGGTTTGATTGGTCAGGTTTCATTTGTTGGTCAGGGAATCAGGATTTATTGTTCCTGATAAGAGAAACAACGAAAGTAGAGCATCTTTGCCATTTCAAACGCGTCCGCATGTGCCTTGCAATATTGTACAGGGCGGCAAGGTGGCTCAATGGTTATCACTGTCAGTAAGGTGCCGTTTTCAGGAGCAAATGAAGAGAAAAAGGGCAAAGAGTTGTTCTCGTGAGGGTTAATCCCTGGAGGATGTTTGTACATTTGTTGCATCGAATAGGCAATTTCTGAACTGTAGGCATTCCATGTTACCTTATTGTGTTGCTTTAGCACATGTTCAGACAGGGGAGAAAAGTGAGGAAAAACAGTCACGACCCAATCAGTGATTGATCCATTGTGCAACAACCAACGGATTCACTTTTGACTGAACTAGCTCCCATTTCCCCGAAATTGGTAATGGTAGTACACAGCATTATAGCGGGTTTTCATGTGTTGTTTTGGCCCAGGCATCCTTTCACACCATGGACTATACTGGTACATAAAGAGATGATTGAAGACATGGATGGCGATGACTGGAATGAAAAGACGTCAGGAAGAATGGACAGCGTTTACTTGGAAACAGAGAAATGGAAAGGAAGCCAACGATGTAGTGGGGGATAATGACATTTGAAAAGACAAAGCGGGGTTTCATGGGATGGTAGAAAAGATGAATAGATCATGTGGCGTGACAACAGGTAAAACTGAGCTGTGTCCATATGTAAGGTTTCCAGGCGATATGAATTTGGTGAGAGTAAACAGGAGGGAAATTCCCTCATTCGGATGGAACTATATCTAGAGTTTAGAACTACAAAACCAGCGATGAATGATAAAGAGAAGTTTGGAGCTCGCAATCTTTTTCTTTCTACAGCTATTGAACTCGAAAATGATTACTTTTTCTCAGGAAAAAATATTCAGAAACTGATTCTAAAATATTTGTAAAGACGCGTGCAGACACAGAAGGAGTGAATTTCACCGGGACAGGGAGTCTGGGCGGCCAGGATGGGTACGCGTTAGGTGCACACTCTCTAATTGGTTAACCTTAATTGGAAAGAAATCTCATACCACCTCCAACTGAGCACGACTAAGTATAGAATCAGCTGATTGTGAGGAAAGGTTTAGCAGCTTGTTCTACGTGAACTTCTATAAATTGTAAAAGAACTGAGCTGTCTGTGTTAGCTCAGTAACAAAGGGAAGCAGGTTAGCTCAGTTCGCTGCATAAATGGTTTATGATATAAAGTGATGCCAACAGTGTGGGAATAATTCTCGCAATGTCTCAGCATACCTTCAGGATCCTGATCTCCTCACTCAGCTAATTCTTTAGAAGATGGCGACAATCAAGGTGAAATTTTACAATCGTGAGTTGGAACTGACCTGTCGACGTCATGCACCTTTATTCTTTCATCTGTTGCATTGGAATATTTGGCTGCCATCACAGAGAAGGGAATGAGTTCATTTGCTGCTCACTCATCTCGCCCAACCATATCTAGTGACAAGACACGAAAAAATTCCTGTTTGAATTCTGTAATCTTCACAGCAGTACTCAAAAAAACATCTTTGTCATTTCTATTCCAGTTTTTCTGATAACAGGCAAAATGTTCAATGAGATAAACCTATTAATTTTTGGATTGTTTTGATGGACTGTGCGAGTTTGCAGCAAAATTAGTCATATGAAAAAAGCTAAACATCCTTTCCAGAATTTAACACGGCGCAGGCTCAGCGATATGAGAAACGTCATCGATTTCAAAAATCACCTCTGTATCTCTAGTGAGTGATGGTTATTCACTAAGGGGGTCTAAGGGGTCTTCATGGCTGGTCTTAAGTAACTGAGGTATTTCCCAAGGACAGAACACTCCACAAAATCAGAATTTTTAAAATAAATGCTGTTTTACTCAATGTTCTTTTGCAACTTTTAAATATATATGCTGACACACACATACATGCATACGCGCGCGCACACACACACACACATATACACACACACACATATGTACATACATATAGGTCACACATTCGACGTGAAGAACTTTCAAATGGCCGACCATCCATTCCAAAAATTCTGAATTCACACACACACATATGCGTGCATATGTATTTTCTTCCTGTAGAATGTTTTTCCTGTAGAATGTGCGAGCTAAGAGTTTTCAGTCATGTCCCTGACATTTGAATCTGCGGGAAGTGCACCCAAGTGCATCTCCTTGGCAACGGCTTTAGGGACCTGGAGCTGAACATTGGATCTTTCGGTAGTCTGAGGTGAATTGAGAGAAGTTATAGGGAGTCAGTTACACTTCAGGTACAAGGAAAAGGTCGATGGGATACAGTCGGGAGATGAAAAGGGAACAGGCAGCCAGTGCAGGCATCCGCTTTGGCTGTTCCCATCTGTAACAAGCACACTGTATTTGTTACTGTTTGGAGGTATCACCTATGAGGGGTAAACCATTTGGTACAGATTTCTGGCACAGCGTTGGTCCCTTTGATCAGAAGGGGAGGGGAGAGGGGAGGAGAACAATAGTTATTGGGGACTACAAAGTGAGGGGGACAGATTGCAGTTTCTGTGGGTACAGGGCAGGCTCATGATTGATGTGATACCTCCAAGTTACCAGGGTTTGTGATGTCTTGCAGCGTGGTTTCTGGATCGTTAAGATGAAGGGGGAGCAGCCCGAGGTCATGTTTCATATACGCACTAAAAACATATGTAATATTAGTGATGTGGATGCATGGCAGAAATTCAGGGATCCAGGTTGACATCTTAGATCTAGATCAAACAGAGTTGTTCTCTCTGATTGGTTACACATGTCACGTCATAGTGAGTGAAAGAATAGGGAGAGAGCACATGAAGACTTGGTTGTAAGGATGGTGCAGGTGATAGGGATTTGGATATCTGGATAGTTGGGGCTCATTCTGGAGTCGGTTGGACCTCAACAAACAGGATGGTCTTCGCCTGAGCCGGTAGGGTACCAATATCCTGAGTAGATAATTTTCTGAACCTCCTAAGGAGGGTTTAAACGAATTCAGCAGCAGAGTACGAACCTGAATTTTAGCTGCAGTTTGCAGGAACCCGTGAGTGGTTAGGACATAAATAGGTTTTCGGGTTTGGGACTGAATGCTGGCAAGGAAGAAGTTGTTTTGAAGTGTATCTACTTCATCGCTAGGAACAACTGGGATAAAGCAGGTGTCATGGGTTGTTGACTGGGACTTCAATATTGTGGCCATTTCAGACACATGAATGGAGCACTGAAAGGAATGGTTTTTCCTGGCACCTCAGTTTCGACTTTTCAGTAAGAACAGGAAAGTCGTTACAGAGGGGGAGATGTGGCATTTTTAGTCAAGACAGTACAATGGCAGCAGAAAGGATATTTGGTGAGGACCCGACTCAATCTGCTGAACTAGAATGGGCTGAGATTAAAATCAGGCAAGTAGAGGTCATCACCAAAATGTTCTAGAGATATGGAGGAAAAGATTGCAAAGATGATTCTGGATAGGAACGGAAGTAACAGGGTAGTTGCAGTGGGGAAGTTTAACTTTCCAAATATTGATTGGAAATCTTATTGTTTGAGGAGCTCTGATTGGGCAGTCTTTGTCCAATGTGTGCAGGACGGTTTCGTGACACAGCATGCAGACAGGCCAACAAGAATCAAAAACATAATGGATTTGGTACTGCTTAATGAAGCAAGTCAACTGTTCGATTTGGAGGTAAGTGAGCACTTTGGTGCTAGTGACCACAATTCGGTATGGTTATTTAGTGATGGATAGGAATATATATATAGGTACCGCTGGGAGAAAGGCCAGTATGATGCAATCAGACAAGAGCTAGTATGCACCAGATGGGAAACTAACTGCAAGGGTTTTGCACACTTGAAATATGGAGCTTGTTCAGAGAAGCGCTCATGCATGTCCTTGCTAAGTATGTGTGCGTGCAGGGGATATGAGGTTGAGACAGGGAGCAATTTTTTCTCAAAAAGTTGGATTTCTTGCCAAGAGGGAGAAGGCGGTGCATTAAACATGAAATATGAAGGCTGAGTTTGGGCACTTGAAAATTAAAAGCTAGCAAGGAAGGGGCAAAAGAGAGAGCTACTCAGAGCGAAGAGGGGACATGAAAACTATTTAGCTGTCAATTTTATTTAAAACCCTGAAGTTTGACATTTCAAGAATAAAAGAATATTGAGGATATGATTCGGGCCTGTCAAGAACAGCAGTAGGAAGTCGTCAACGGAGTCCGAGGATAGGAGAGGCACTGAATGTATATTTTTCATCATAGCTCAAATGAAAAAGACAATATTGTCGAAGAGAATTTTGAGATAAAATCTGTTAAAATAAACGAAATTGATAATCATAAATACGAACTGTTAGCAATTCTTGAAAGCCTGAAAATAGACTTGTCCCCTGAGCTTGATGGGATGTATCCTAGGATTGTCTGGGAATCGTGGGAGGAGATTGCAGAACGTTTGACTACCAACGTTATTTCGTCAGTGTCTATGTGATTAGGGCGAGAAGACCCCAATTCAGCAAATATTGTACCCTTGTTCACGAAGGGGAGTCGGGAGAACGCTGGTAATTATAGAAGAGTAGGCGTATTTCCTTGTAGGTGAAGTTTTGGGAAGGATTATGAGAGATATGACTTATGATCTCCTAAGAAGGAAGAAGTTGATTCGCTACAGTCAACACGATTTTGTGAATAGCAAGTTGTGCCTCACAAACTTTATTGAGCGATTTGAAAAGATGAGCAAACAGGTGGATGAGAGTAAAGTGGATGACGTGGTGGATATGGTTTTCACGAAGGCACGGTAGTCTGTTGCATAAAATACAGAGACATGGGATTGAGGGTGATTTAGCGGTTTAGATCAGTCCTTGGCTCGCTGAAAGAACACAGAGTGTGGTAGTTAATGGAAAATATTCATCCCGGTGTTCAGTTACTCATGGTGTACCACAAGGTTCCTTTTTGGTTCCACTGCTGTTTGTCACCTTTATAAATGACCTGGGTTCGGGCATGGGATGATGGATGAGTAAGTTTTCAGAACACACTAAGTCGATGGAGTTGTCAACAGTGCCGAAGTCTGCTGCAGGTTTCAGAGGGACATGAATAAACCGCAGATCGGGGCTCAGAGGTGGCAAATGGAGGTTATTGTGGAAATGTGTGAGGTGAATAACTTTGGAATGAGCAACAAGAATAAAACGTTCTGGGCTAATTATAATAGTCTTGGAAGTTTCGATGACCAGAGCGATCTCGCCGTCCATGTATATAAAACTCTGAAAGTTAACACACACCTTGTTGGATTTGTTTGCAATGAGCACAGTGTGTTAGTTTTTATTGGGAGAGGGAATGAGTTTCAGGGCCGAACGATCCCTTTGCAGCTCCAGAAATTTCTCTGGTATGGCCAAAATTGTTGATTTGCGTGTGGTTCTGGTTGCCACATTATAGGACAGATGTGAAGGCATTGGAAAGGTTGCTGACGAGATTTCATAGGATGTTGCCTTCTGTGAAGGGAAGGTCTTACAAAGAAAGGCTGAGGGGCTTGAGGCTGTTTTTGATAGAGATAAGAAGTTTGAGAGGTGAATGAATAGAGACATAAAAGATGATCAGTGGTTGCCGTAAGGTGGACAGTGAAGGCCTTTTTCTACAAACGGTGAAGATTGGCACAAGGGAACATCGATGTAATTTGAGGGTGATAGATGCCGTGATAGATGTCTTTCTCGGAGTTTAGTAAGGGTGCAGAACGCCTTGCCTTCAACAGTCGTAGACTCACCAACCTTCAGGGCAATTAAATGATCAAAGGATAAACTTACGGCTTATAATGTCAAAATGCTGGTAAGATGGACGTCAGATTGGTATCACAGGTCGGTGCAACATTAGTGCCAAAATCACTTCATTGCAGTGTAATATTCCTTGTTTGAACTGTTCTTCAGCTTGAAGTTGCAATCATCTCTGGTCACTATCAGTAAAACAAATACTGGCGAGAATCCAATATGCAACTTTGGCAGTTCATGTAATGCCATTAATGTCATGCAAGTACAGCAAGCTAACTAATTGCACACTGGATCTGCCGTCTAATGATGACGAACGGCTCCTGATCTTACCACTCGGCCCCTCAACCCAATTACACAATTTTTTCTGTGTATCTGAAACGAAACGCAGAGCAGAGATGGTTATACTGATAATGAATCATCGATTATGAAACATCAGCTTCAGGAAAATGGCATACATAAATGTGGTGAAAATCGGTTTTATTGAATCCTGCGTACGTTTTCCGTGGCTTCCTGCGTTGATCACAGGCAATGTTATGTGGTCTTTGTACTGGGATTTTCCTTCTATCGGCCTCAATTCATCAGACAATTCGATTCATTGACATTTCACCAACCTCCTTTGGCTTGTTCATATGACACAGCGACCCACACTGCACACAACATCAACAATGTTCAGCATACTCCGTGCACGAGCACGTGGCATGGTTTTTATGCACAGTGAAGATTGAATAATTTTCTGCACGGGCAAATTAAATTCAGTTTAATTAGTAAAGTCGCAAGAATCCAGAGAAAGATTCAAAATGTCAGAAATTCACGTTCATTACCTTGGCCAGAATTCCAGCCCAGCAAAGGGTAAAACTGCCCCTGAATCCATGCAATTGCTTGCTCCATGTGTCCACTTGGAAACCTATGTGAAGGAACATTCAGCCTAAAGGAGAACTTGTGAGAATCCTCCTCTGTCTGATCTAAAGCTGAAACAAGAGCTGTCTATTCCAGCTGGGTGGGAAGCGAGGTGGAGGTGAATCCAAAATATTACTTGGCGTTTAATTCGTATTGTCCACATTGTGATTGCTTTAAAAACTCGGCCAGAAATGTCACAGACAGAAAGGAGCAGAAGGAGGCCATTCTTAACACCGATCCTGCCCCGCCACGTAATTTGATGTCATCATGACTGACACAACAATTTTATGTCTTTTTTCAGCCCATCCACCCCATCGTGTTGCCTACTGACTAACAGGTATTTATCGATCTCTACCATAAATAGACATCGATAATGTAAATCTGTGAGAAGAAAATGTTCCGTTTCGAGACAGTTGGGTTTATGCACGAATATGACTGGTTTTGCAGATGAGCAGCCGAGTCTGGTCTGGCAACTTTGCAAAACATAAATTAAAACTCGACTCTGATGGGATTCGAACCCACAGCCTTTGAATAGCAACCTGAACTGTGATGTAGAAGTCCAACGCGCTTTCCATTGCGCCACAGAGTCGCGCTAGTGGCTAGCTTTAAGCACACAAATTTGTCTTTGAGGGCATTGCATTCAGGACACCCACCTCGCGCCTGTCTGTCCTCGTCACACTTTCCGGTACCTGGTCCTTATCCACTTGTGCTCTGGCTCATCAGGTGTTCGGCTACAGACTGCTGAAACGTTCTCATGACACTTACCTTGACCACATGTTCAGATAATGATTTCCAGTTAATCAATACTCTATAGGTGAAAGTATTCTTCCTAAATCTCCTCCTTGTCTCCTGTTTTTCAGTTATGTCACTCTGTTCCTTCCCAATACAGGTTTATCCCTATCACACATATCTATCCTCTTCATCAGATGAGCACGTTAATCGGTTTCTCATTCAGACTTCTCCCCGCTTAGATAAACATCCCCAGCCTAGCTCGTGTACCTTCACAATGGGAGTGGTCAGGCCCTTGCCATTCTTTTCATCTCCTGTGAAATTCTCCTCCAGCAATCAGACGCTACCAGTATCTGGCGATTACAACAGAAAAAAACAAAGTTCTCAGAAGAAAAGCCAAAAGGTCTGAACAAAATCAGCAGCTTTTGGTCATCTCTGATGAGAAAGGAAAGTTAACGCTTCGAGTCCAATGATCCGTCTTTGGAACTGATGGGAAGGGCGGGTGGGTGAAGAATATGTAAGAAGGGGGAGGTTTTCTAAAATGATTGAACTCGATGTTGGGTCCTAATGTTTGCATGGTCTGTCGGTAGAAAATGAGTTGCGTGTCTTCCAGCTTGTGTTGTGTCTTGAACGAGCACTGCAACAGACCAGAGATTGAAATGATGGCCTGGGAACACAATGTCTCGATTACAGTGTTGCTGGAAAAGCACAGCAGTTCAGGCAGCATCCGAGGAGCAGTAAAATCGACGTTTCAGGGAGACAGGCAGAGAGCCAGAATGGTGGGAACACATTGTAATGTTGAAGTACAGGAGACTGGAAGATCGGGATAGTTTTAGTTGATTTTGGACAGAACGTAAGTGATCTCAGCTTTGTCACCGATTCTGTTTTGCTCTCTCCATTGGAGAGAGGTTACCTTCGGAGCAGGAAATACAGTTGCCTCGATTAAATGAAGTGCAGACAAATCTCTGGAAGATGTGACGAGAAGCTTCACAATAAGGAGAGATATCGGAAACCAGCAGGAAATGTAACTTACAACATAGAACGATACAATGCTGTTGCCACGACCTGAAAATAATGTGATGTCCATTGTAATGGAAAATTAACATTTATTTTGAAACCAATAAAAGGACTGGGAAACAAATAAGTAAGTACCGTACTTTGAAGTGGCAAGTGTTGCAGACAGACTGAAAAAATGTAAAGTTAAGCTGAAATAATAGCATACTTACAAGGCCAGTAAACTACCATATCAACAGTCAAGGAATGATAAGAAAACCTCCGTATCTGGAAAGTAACTCGAATGTTTCAGGCCCCTGAACTTGAGGTGATGATAAGAAGAAGCAAATTCTAGTATCAAGGGAAAATGTATTATTTGTGAAAGGTGAGTTAGTTACCTTTTTGGGAGATAAAGAAGCAACATATTCAGTCCTTAAATCAAGGCAGTTGAGAGAGTCGACGTCGTGGGTGCATCAGGAGTCGTGATATGAAAGAGTTTAACCACACCCATATTGTGCGGAACCAGTAATGCTGAAACAATCTAATTCTCATTACTATTGTTGGAAATCTGTCCTTTAAATCAGATGGCTCGCGATCAAAGGCTTGCAGGTAATACGAAAAGAAGGTTTACCAGCGCAAGCTGTAAATTACGACTCACGACCCCGATGCATGTCAATGAGTGGCGATTAAGCCAGGGAGCCATACGTTCAGTAAGCGATTCGCTCGCCCAGCAATCAAGTAACCATGTTAATTCCATTAACACAGATTTTCTTGCTGGGGATATGCTGCACTGCACAGCACATACACCGTGATGACCCTTACAAATCATATGAGAAGGATTGTTTGAGGAGATTGGTTGAACCAGTTCAGTTAGTATTGTGCGAAGTTTATTGGAATGATCACTGATGTGCAGTCAGTGTAAACCTATCCAAAGTATCTTTTGATGTGGAAGGCACCTTTCCTCACGTACCATTTGCGAAGGCATCCAGCGAGAGGTGGCAGGATTTGAGATGATGGGTACTGCAGGCACAAAAAAACGAAAGGTTGTCTTTTCAGCGACGATGTGCATATCTGATTCAATGCAGATATAAGGACAGATATGAAGAAACTAAATTGGCTAACTCAGGCAAATACAGCAGTCCAAGAGGGTAGCCTATCGATTAGCTCTGGTAGATGTCTCGGACCCAAGATTAAGAAGGGTCCCTTCTGAGTGCAGGGCAAAAGGCAAACGTGATGTGGGGTTCATACGAAGCTGTGAACCCATAAGAATAGCCCCGAAGTCTGAGTATCGTCCATGCAGAACACAAGACTCGTTAAAACCCGAGGCTGTCAAAGGATATTACTTTGCATCCCTCCTGAAGGCTTGGGTGATAATTCCCTGTGGATAATCACCAGTGAGAGCCCCCATTTTTCTGCTCAAAAAGGCAAACATTCCAGTTGAATCGGGGAAACGGAGCTTTGTTCAAGACCTGCAGGTAGTCAATTATGCTGTTGTTCCGTCTGTCCCAAATGTTCCTAATCCTTGTACGATATTAGCTCAAATTCCACTTGACAGTAAATGGTTCTCTGCTATGGATTTAGCAAATGTCTTCTTTAGTGTACCGGTACACCCAGAAAGTCACTTCTTGTTCACTTTTCCACTCAAAGGCAAATCATATACATTCAATCAACTTTGTCAAGATGACTGTAAGTCCCCCACCATAATTAATGGGGCTCGATGCTGGAGTCTGGAGATTCTTGTTTTAACCCAGGGGTCAGTGCTTCTGCAGGATGTAAACGAATGCTTAACAGCAGCACCAACAGAGAAACAATGTGAGAAAGATACGCTTGCGTTGCTCTGCCTTTCACAAAATTACAATTTTTGCAACAACAGGGGAAGTTCTTAGGTCACTTCTTTCTGAACAAGGGAAGGCCATTGGTCAAGACAGAGTTCAAGCAATCCAGCAAATTCCAAAGCCTGACACAAAGAAACAATTGCTATTCTTTTTGGTCATGTGCTCTTACTGTAGAATTTTTATCCCACATTACACAACCCTTGAGGACCCCTAAATGAAATTTTCAATGGCTAAGATTTGCAGAACCAGAGACCTTAGCAGTTGAATTGAAAATGGCGCTCCGAACCAAAGCTAAACTGGGGATTCCGAATCCAAACAAGCCTTTTATACAAACGGTAGATGCATGACATCTGTGCTGATGCAGGATAATGTGGGAAAACTGAGGCAGGTGGCTGACATTTTTGTAAAACTTAGACCTCGTAGCGGTAGGATTGCTGATATGCGTGCGAGCCGTGGCTGCAGCTGAAAAAGTTTGTTGTGACGTCCAGGGACACAGTCGGCTTTGGAGAATTAACCCTACTGTTCCCACATGCATTCGTACTGTATTCCGAGCAAAACACAGCACACATGTCGGCAGCACGTTGGCTCAGAAACAACACTGTGCTATTGGAGATGCCTAACGTTACAATAACGAGATGTAACGTCCAGAATGCTGCTAGCCTTCTCGCCGCAACAGGAGACGGAGACCCACATGACTGTGTCGCTGTAACTAATAAAATTTTCAACCAAGCCCAGACGTGCAGGATTCACAAAATCAGAATCAGGATATGGCTTTTTTTGTGAATGGGTCAGCATTCTGGAGCAAACGGACAGGGCAGAATTTGTTTGGTATACTGTAGAATCACTCCATTGTATGGAGGTAGTCAAAGCCGAATCACTCCATTGTCATCTGTTAGCTCAAGCAGCAGAGCTGATTGCCTTGTCTGAGGGATGTAAATTGGCTGAGTGAAGGATAGTGAATATTTACGCCGACAGCAAATATGCATACGGGGTTGTACATAATTGTGGAACTCTGTGGAAACACAGAGGTTTCTTGACCTACTTTGGAAAGCCCAAAATACACCGTGGCCTAACTTCTGACCTCCTGGAAGCGGTTCTACCGCCTAAATCCTTCGCTGTCTGTAAATTTGAAGCCCACACGAAAAAGTACGATTCCCTTTCTCAAGGCAATGCGAATGCAAACTCAGCGGGAAGGACGGCAGCCCAGCAGCCGCCAAGTGATCAGTTGACATGTGTATGTCAAATATTTGTAATCCAAAACAGACTTATGGGAGTTCGAGTAGCAGACCACGCCGAAGGACAAGCGTGAATGGACAATGGCAGGGTGCAGAATGAGGGAATGGGTGTGGTGTGGCCCCATTGGTAAACCCTGTCTACCGCGATCATTATTCCCATTCCATGCCAATTAACACACAGTGAGGACCATGTGTCAAAAAGGGGGGATGTACCGAATAAAGTGGAATGATTTTATCTTGATATGTAATTTGGTTTCCGTGGTCGAATCAGTAACTCCTCTTCTGACATGGTGCAAAATAATTTTCCAAAGGTCATCTTAGTCAGTCCGGGACTGAGGTTTAGAAAAGAACAAATATTTCTTTTTTTTTGGAGCTTGCTGTGTTTACATTCTCCCCGCCTCATTCTATATAGAAGTACTTATAAACTCCATTCCTGTCTGTCCAGGTGAGACACTTTGTGAGGCGGGTAGTTTCATTGGCAAATAAAATACATTTATCCACATGAAGCTTCCTTTCACCCTCTGTCTGCCCATTCATTCAATTTGATCACTGCTGTTCTGAAATATTTCACCTCTGCTCTCCTGTTGTTCTTCCGTAATTCGAGGGAACCTCGAACCGAATCCCAATATTATATTAATTTACGGTTGTGTATGTTACATCAATGACCAGACCAGAACAAGTTAGCAGGAAATTGAATAACACAAAAAAGCTTTTTAAAATTCCTTCCAGAAAATTAACCAACTGCAGAGTCAGAATATGAGAAATGTCTGAGTGCACTGATATTTAGCCCATTTCACAATGCACAGATACTCCTCGACGAGTTCAGTCTTTGCAAGATGTTTATTTATAATTGTGACAATTCCCTGGGGCAGATCCTCCCTCAATGCACAAAAATGTATGCTGCCAAAAACTATTTCAGTTCAGATTAAAATCGCTCAGGATACTTTCCATCAACACCAAGTTTCCTGCGCCATGTCAATTGAAATGTATCCAGATGAGGTTAGAACTCTCAGCCTCTTCTCCCACAGCTCCCTGTTCCATGTCAGCAGAAGTTGCTCCAGCCTAGTTTGGAGCTCCCAGCCTGGGCGTTTCACGCGCCTCTCTGCCTTCATAGAAGGACTGTGTGCTCACGGAATTGGTCACTGGCAGAAAGAGTAGAGATTGACGCGTTCATTCCACTCTCAGTTTCCGATCCGATTATCGCCACTGCGTCACTAAATTTCTCTGATTCCAGATCTGGAAACCGGTGTGATTAAAGTGTGCAAGCGTAGTTACTACCTTGTCTCGAGGCACTGGTAAAGTATCGTTGTTATTAAAACTTACATTTAAACAATTTGTATGCTACGCCTGTACATTTCATCTTTTCTTGAAATCTATCGAACTCAGTCTTCAACATTCTCAATGATGGAATCTCCAAAGCCACTGAGGACATCGAAGATGACTTACAACCCAATCTCAGTACGTTATCCTCTTGTGCATGTGGTGCTGTTCCAATCTACGCCATTGCATTTATTGCTTTTACTGTTGGTTATTTTTTCATGTGATCATATAGTGGCTCGTCCTCTGCATTGTGGCTTTAGCAAGGTCCATTCAAATCCGAGTATCAGTAATGCGCAGTTGTTCCGTGTTACTCCACATAACCCTTGCAAAACAAAGGCAGAAAGGAAATAATCAATTTTTAAGGTTAAAATGCTCTCGAAGGTGATGATTTTTTTCTTCAAACTTTAACTGCACCCAATCTCGGCGAACTTTCTCCCTTTCGCAATCACTATTCTTCCTTTCCATCCCTCCTCTCATGTCACTGGGACATTGCACAATCTAACATTCACTTTCACATTGACATCGTTAAGTTAGTGCTGCAGCTGTCACTCTTGTTAGGTGAACGTGCCCCAATACCACCATGAGGAGCTTTAAACCCATTTAATGCAATCAGTTAATTGGGTTATCAATCATCATGTGAAGTGCTGATTTGCATGGACCAGAGTTCACTGGGGCACTGGGTTCATGAAGAGGACAGAGAAAGGTATGGAGGAAAAGAGACTTTATTGGAAAAGACCAATGTTTGTGAATTCCCGACATTTATTTCAAGTGTTTATTCTCCTGTCGCTAGAGTGTTATGGAAAATTCAGCAATTCACAGAAAAGAAGCGATATGACAGCTGTGGAAACTGTGCAGAAGTGATTTGCCAATATATTGTCCTGATTAAATAACTTCAGCAATGAAAGAGTTTAGGCAGACTGGCCTTGCTTTTGTGAGAGCGGGGAGATTGAGAGGAGACAGTATTGAGATGTAGGAGATAATGAGGGGCATGGATTGGGTACACTTAATGAAAAATTTCTCGATGATGGATGGATCAATCAATCATAGATTTAACATAATATTCATAAATGTTCGAGTAGCTGTACATAAAAAAATACTTTATCAGCTAGCGAGTGGTTGGTATCTGTACATCACTGTCTGTATATGTCAGAGCGGCAGAAATTCTAATAACCTTCAGAGATACTTAACTGTGAATTTGTAATGCTCGAGGCATACAATGTTAAATGATGGAAAATGGGATGAGGATAATCAAGCAGGTGTCATTGACAAGAGCATGCACAAGTAGCTTGCAGGCTCAGTTCGCTCTGACATCCACCATGTGGCGTTTGGTAAACTCAGTTGTCACGTGAGAGACCAGGGTTCATTTTCCGGCTGGGGCGTCTCTGACTGTTTCAGGGTTTCAAGGTTTGTGTAAAGATCTGTAGTTCCGGTGAAGGGTGCAGATGGTGTGGGGATGTTCGGTGGTTTTGGGAAGTTGGTTTGCGGCCGTTCCCTCCCCTTTCTCGGTGATATTCTCAAGGCAGATGAAACTCGTTTGAAGCGCTGCTGTCCTGCAGCGTTTCGAATTGGTTTGATTTATTTCCCACTGCTTTCAGTTGCTGGTTCTTGTCGCTCTTTGCACGTCCCAGTATGTTGGGTCCAGATGTTTTTTGATGGAGTCATTGGATGAGTCTCGTCATTCTAGAAATTCTCTGGCTGCCCTCTGTTTAGCTGGCCCTAATATATTTGTGTTGTCCCAGTCGAATTTGTTGTCCTCGTCATCGCTGTGCATTGCTACTCGGAACAACTGGTTGTGTTGTTTAGTGGATCCTCCAGAAATATTTTGCAACAGTAGATATTCCCGAAGATTCATTGTCAAAACGAACGCCAGGAGGACATGCCATTACCCAACAAACGAAGCACTCTACATTATAGGTAAAAGTATGTCTCGGCACGTACACCCAGACTCCTCTGGCCACTCGGATGTATGAGACAGCATAAACCGAAAGACACATTTGACAACAACTCACCAAAAAATGGACCAAATACCCATCAAAGGCAGGACAAATTGGGCAAACAATGTTGCATGTAGTGACTGCAGGAAACTTTACAAAGGGCAGACAACTCAGAATACGCATTCATGAAGATCAACTTGACACAAAACACCACTGCCAGGTGTCCGCAGTAGGTTGACTCATGACACAGAGTTTCGCTGATTCTGTGGCTGGAAGCTTGTTTGACAGTCTGCAGCAATGGAGAATGTGTTGCTGGAAAGGTACAGCAGATTAGGCAGTATCCAAGAATCAGGAGAATGGATGTTTCTGACATGAATACTTCATCAGGCATTCAGCCAAAACGCCGATTCTGCTACTCCTCGGATGCTGCCTGACCTGCTGTGTTTTCCAGAACCACACTCTTGACTCTGATCTCCAGTATCGACAGTTGTCACTTTCTCCTCCGTCTGCAGCATTAGTTAGCTCCTTGTGTGAGGGAACTGTTGATATCACCAATTTAAAATTCCATTGCTGATTGAGAAATACAACCAGCTCCGCAGCCCGAAAGAGTGTTCCTGTTGTTTTGAGTTTCCTGGCTGTACAATACATCCTAGATGCTGTTGATGCTGTTGATTTGTTCTTGATTTGTGCAATAGTAACACAGTGACAGATCAATTAATATTGCAAGAAGGCAGACAGACGTGGAAAATATCGAGGTTCTGGTAACATTTGATCAGAGGTTACCGAGATTCAGGAGAAACGAATGTTGAATTCTTTCGGGTCGTGATGAAGAACAACCAGGGAAATAAGTCACCAGCGGGTATAGTATACAAGGGCACTCACAGGAGGCAAAATGCGAAATAAAACGTACAAAATGACGAAGGTAGATGAAGGATAAGAGTAATCATGGGTAATCTGACTTCCACTCCCCAGCTCCCCTATTTCCCACACCCAAACTCATTGTAAACAAATGTTAGAGAGCCATAAACATCAATGTCGTCCATTGGAACGATCCAAGTCTTTTCTCAATTTTCGATTCGACTATTAGTTTCAGTTACTTTTTTTCTTTCCTGGGAAACCAGATCTTTCATTGTTAGCAATCGGAAAGGAAGCCATCCTTTTTGTCAGGGAAATAATATGACACTAAACTTTGTTTGTGCCATAAGATTCCTCTGTGCCACACGTTTCTTCAACTTTATCTCGATTTTAATAGTACTCTGTCTTTTGACGCTTACGACCAACGTGCATGTCCTCATAATGCGGACATGTAACTGCATCTAACAAGTTTTTCCACATTAACCCAATATATCTGTATGCCTATGCAGATTGCCACGATCCCATCATAACATGCTCTCCCACGCGTGTGTATTGTCATCAAATTTAGACAATTTCACACTGCCACTTGTTCAATGTTATTAACAGAGAGATAATTGAAGCCTTGAATATGACCAGTCTTGAAAGGTCTCTGCTGTAAATGCTTCTACATACCTGCTACCCTCTGAAGGTGAGAACATCCTCTTCATTTATTTCATAAATGTGTAACCTCTTCCCCTGAATTTGGGATCTCCGGTCCTTCGCTATTATGGATATAAAGTAGAGTAGAACAAACTTTTAAAGTAAAACATAATCTCACTGCTGTCTCCAGTGCCAGTTCTGAGTTTTCTTTTTTGACCTCTGTTTGAACAAACTGCCCTGATTAGCACATTATTATTGACAATGACGCATCTGCTTCACAGGTGCTTCAGTGCCTGTGATTAAAGTGGAGCTGAAAGGCGCGATAAAAGTGCATCTTTTATCACTCGACCATTGCCATATTATTAATCTCTCTGCTCATGAAAATGGATCCTTCATATTCATTCTATCTCTCATCAATTCCGAGCATGTTTCCCTCACAGTTAATTTCAAATGATTTCGTGTTCGATGAGTTATCTCTGCAACTCCAGAAAAACCGTCTCAACAACTCGATATGTTCTCAGGCTGCACATTTCTTGACATATAGGAAAATTGCGTTCTGAACCAGAAACGGATCTGACTCAAAACGTTATCTCTGTCTCTCTATCAACAGATAATAAAAAATGCATGGGATATATGTAGGTTTCACCGTGTTTATGTGAAACAAGTTGTGTTTTTCCATTAAACGTCTTCACTCCTCGTCCTCTGGTCTATTGCCCTGATCAGAGGCAGCAGTTCCTCCTGACCATTAACCCGCCCATCCACAACTCTTTCTCCCACATCATTATAAACGTCTACAATAAATCTCCCATTAATCTTCTTTGCTCCAAACAAAACATTCCCAGACTCGTGAATCTCTCCACAAAAGGAGGTTTATTTATCTCTGTACATGGTGCAAAGCAGAAGATTGCGAAAAGATTCTAGGAAAATGGTGCCAATTGTGAAGTGGGAAAACTGTTAACAAGCAAAACTGAAATCCAAGCCTCGAGCTTTGTGAATCTTTCGGTATTCCTTTGAACAGGGATTCAGAGGAAAATGAAGGGTGAACTGGCCGACAGGGCAGAGACAGTTTAGAAATCGTTCCGTTCTTTCGGAGGCCGGTACTTTGACTGTGACGTACTCCGGACATGATCTGATCTGTGACATTGAAGGATTCTCGTTCCTGCACGTCAGGATGTCAAATCTCATCTCAGCTCCGGGGCAATTAGAAAACGCGGGAACACATAGGGCACTGAAAGCCTGGAAGTGAGACGATCCCTGTCGGAGGATAACTGATTTCCGGTGTTGTGTGTGTGTCTATAAAGGGTGGGATCAGACTATTACGATGTCTTCACCGTGAATTGCCCATGATTTATTTCGGAAAAGTCATACTAATTAAGGACGATTTTCAATATGGGAGGAGCAGGCTGCAGCTTGCATTGCGGATCATTGACACACTTGGCTCATCAGTCTCTGTGGCGATGTTAGTCATTGCGCTCGGCTCTTCACTGACAGGTAGCTGTTCTCCCACGACGCAGGAACAGAGCGACAGCTGTTCTCACACAATCTGTTTTTTTTTGTCCGCACAGTTCAAGTTTTTTACCGATGTCAGAAAAATATCCCTCATAATGCTCGAAGGTGGGTGGGGAAGTTTCCAGTTTTAGGACAGCTGATTCCCGGTGTCATGAATGTGGCTGCAGAGTGTGAGATCAAACTGTTCCCATTGTCCACAATGAATGTTCCAGGATTAATTTTGGAAACGTTAAACAAATTGAAGACAATTTTCATTATGCGAAGGGCAAGCGAAAGCTTGAATGCACTGACAGTCTGCTTTAGGAGATCCTGCAAGGGGCCTACTACAAGGGACTCCCCAGTCTCTGTGGAGCAATTAGTTCTCTCGTTTGGCTGTTAACCGAGAGGGTGTACCCAGGCATGGAGCGGTCGCTGTTCTTATCCATCCGACTCCTTTGCTGTGCACTTTTGGGTTTTTAATAGGATCAGTAATATGAACCCAAACGGAAACCAAATCTAGTGAGGAACCACAAATGCGTTTTTGTATTGTTGAATGGCTCGTAAAGGGTTGTGAACACTTGGAATCTCAAACAAAAACAGAAACTGCTCAAGGAACTCGGCAGGTATGACATTACCTGTGAGAGAAAATGGTGTTCTGAGAATCTCCAGGCGAAGCTCCGAATCGTTGTCTCTGTTTGTCTCTCCCCAGATGCTGCCAGATCTGTTTAGTTTCTCCTGCAATCTCTCCCTTTCTTTTTAACTGAATGACCATTTCAACCATCGAGATTGATTACACAGTCCAAACATGTCCTGACATTTAACCCTATCGAAACTGTGGTGATTGAATTCAAACAAACCGGATAGTGATTGCCTGTCACTCAGCCCCACAGGGAGGGAGAACTTGAAACAAGTTTAGTAGCGTGTTTCTGCAGTTGTGGCCAAGTGGTTGACTCAATGGGTATTAATTCCACTGTGGATTCCTCATGCAGTTAAGCATTTTGCTGACTGTAATTGAGAGCTGAGAGTGAACTTGAAGAGTGCTTGTTCTCTGCTTTCTTGTTTGAAATTCAAATCGCAGGATAAGGTGAAATGCAGATAACTCAGGCAAGGAACGTTTGTAATCTGCAACCAACCGCCTGTCAGGATGGAAAAGGCTGAAGACTCCAAAGCAGGTAAGACCCATTTAGTTGTCCATTTCCATTAATGAATACGTTTGCCCCTCTGAACAAAGTGACACCAAATGAGATAAGAACAGTTCAGGGGACTGGTGCAGACTTGTTGGGCCAAATGGCATTTTTGTGCGAGACACTTCCATGGCCAACTGCGAGGTGGACAATTTGTGAAGTAACAGGATATTCTTTGCAAAATGTCCCTCGGCGAGTAAGGAGTCGAAGCCACTCTCCCCTGATCTTTCTGACAGTCACGGTATTCATTGGCACATTTCAATAGGTAATAACTGTTATGGTGCATATTTGTGGAATCAGTCTATATGATAATCAGGACGATGAGACCGTGATGTCTCATTACCCAGACGAGAGCAACCCCTTGCAGCTTACATTCCCTGGCTCTGCTTTTGAAATAAAGATTACTTTCTCGATGTGCCTGTGTTTATAGCAAACAACTCATTGACATCGGGACTGGACGTTCAGGGGAAACTGGAGGTGTGACAGGGACAGAAATAGAACAAGACGAGACGTGAAAGTGTTTAGATTTTGCCGTGGGTCCGTTGTTATTTTGTGAGGAATGTCTGCTGGGGGATTCCTGTCAGGTCCCAGGAGCCAGAGGGCTTGTTTTGGTGGGAATTGTGTTATTGAAAGTTACACATGAGAAGCGTATTGGACTATTTCAGCTCAGTATCCACTTCATATCACGGCTCACCGCAATGATGCACATTTTCTGCAAAGTGCCTTGTATTCCACTTAAAGCCGCCTTTCACCGGAGAAACTTGCAGACATAAAGCACATGGAGTGGGGAGAATCCTGAGGACTCTGTCACTATCGGGGAATGTGCCTGTGTGACTGCCTCTGTATGTGAACATGAGAATACGTTCCCCAAAGGGGTTTCACCAGGTCAACCAACAGTACCATTGTTATGTCATTTAAGATCACAGGGAGAATCTCATTGCTGCAAAACGGGACCAGAATAGATGGATGCCTGATATCGTGCTCTTCACGATGGACGAATGGCCCTTCTCCACTCCTCTCCCACACGCTTTTTAATCTCGAGGCCAGAGACAAACTGACCGGACGAGAAAATCGCTTCACAACCTTCTACTACCAATTTTGCAAACTTACTTCTATCTTGCCACCTAAATCATTTATTTAAATGTAAAAAAAATGAATGTGCGCTCAGCCAATTGGACACATTTAGTAACAGTCCTCCAGTCTGAAACCTACCCTACACCACCATTCTCAGCATCCTGCTATTGAACTAATTTTATATCTAATTGGATTCCTTACATTTAACTCTTTATGATCTAACTTTATGAATGAGTCAACCATATGGAACCGTGTAAAAGCTTTTATTAAAACCCAAGAGAGCAAACTCAACCACTTTGGCCTCATTGATTTTCTTGGTTACACCCTCAAAAAACTCAATCAATTTTGTGCAAACCCATGCTGATTATCTCGATTCATTCCTTGTATCTAAACATTCATATAAATCCTATCGTTTAGAATTGCACCAAACAACTTACCCACGACCATAACCAGACACAAACGTCTATCGCTCCCAACCTTCTCCATGAATTCCTTTCTAAACAAAGGCACATTAGCCATCCCCGGTCATTCGGCGCCCCATTCGTTGTGATAGATGATAATAATATTTCTACGAAACGCCCAAAGGTTTCTTTCCCTAACTTCCCACAAGTTTCCGGTATACAGGAGATCAGATCCCAGAGAAATATCCAACTTTATATTTTCCAAGTCGTCCAGCCCTTCCCCTTTTCAACGTTAACTCCTTTCAAAACATCAATATTTAGTTGTACTAGTTATTTCGTTCTCCATGGAGTAAACTGACGCGAACTAAACATTATATTTCTCTCCATCTGCTGAGGTTCAAGACAAAGGTGAGCACTTTCATTTTAAAGTGGTCCGATTTCGTCTCAAATTCGTAATTACTTGTATAAAATCTTTAGACTATACTTAACTTTGTATTCTGATGCCATCTCATATCCTCAATTGACCTTTATGATGTCCTCCTTAAGAATGCCCCTCCACTCCTGAAATAGTTAAAGAAATTCACTTGAAACCATGTGTTTATATGAAAGCTGTCACCTCTTTTAAGAAACATTCTTATGACAAGGCGTAAATCTCAGCAATCAACGTTGTTCTAACGGAATACCTACAATGTGGAAACTGGCCAAACGGTCCAAGAAGCCCCACAATCCTGCGAAGGGAAACACACACAAACTCATATCTCTACACAATTCCTGTAACTCTGCATTTCGCATGACGAAAGAACGTCAGCCACACATCTTTAGTCTGGGGAGGAATGTGCATACTCCATATACACTGTTGTCCAAAGTAGATATTGAACCAGCATCGTTGAGGCCGCAAGACATTAGTACTCACCACTGAGTCAGCCATGATAAACCTCCTATCCACCACTCAAAACATATCATCACTTAGATATGCGGCCGAGACCTCTTCCTAATGTTCCAAATGCATCTGTCCAGCGCATCCTATTGACTGAGGTGTAAATCTCGGCCCGTGCTTTCCTATTCGCTTGAACTGAACGCCTGCATTGTATTTGCCTTCCTAAACACCACCTGAAACTGCATGCTAAACATAAGAGAAAATTGAACTTTGAATTCTTTCTGCTTTCAGAAAATTGTCTCTCTCTACTCTTACCACCAAACATATGATCTCACACTTTCCACAAAGTATCGCAACTGCAACTATTTTTTCAAAGCACTCCGTCCGTTTAAGTCATTCTGCAGCATGTTTGAAACATCAATACGATTTGGCCTTCCACCTATCATTGTGTCTTCTTCAAATGGAGCAACAACACCCTGAGTTCCTTTGAATGCATCCTTCATACATAATTTGAATAGCTGTGTTGCCAACACTGACTCCTGCTGAACTCCACTAGTCACGGGATGCCATCCTAGAGAAGACCCCTTTACCCTACTGTCTGCCTTCTGCCAGTCAGCCAAGCCTCAATCCAAGGTCTCTTATTTAGCAGTTTGCCGTCCTGCACATTGACATATGCCTGGGGAAATTCATGCTGGTCACCTCCACATGCTCGACTTCGTCTAACTTGCTCATTATCTACTCAAAGCATTCTAATTTATTTGTCAGACGTGATTTCTTCCTGAGAACCTGTGCTGATGCTTCACGTACTCTGGAATCCCATCCTTCCAATGACCTTCGATAGTCTGTTTAACACAAAGCTGATTTATTTGATTGTTATCTAGAATATTCCAACTTTGATTTCAGACCTGAATGTGAAGAACAACAACATCCAACTGTTTTGCTCACATGGAGCAGGTAAATGCTTGCTGCCAACTGCAAACCAGATGGTGTACTGAGAGTTGAGATGATCGCTTGAACCAATTCCTGGAATAAATACACATGAAATACACAATAAATACACATCTCACAATACGAAAATATTAATGGGAAATCAGTTCTACAGAGAGTAGAGCACATCCCACAGGCTACATATTTGATAGATACCTCCATAATGGAATGACGTTCATGACGAACTGTCCCCAGCAACGATTATAATGATTAATGTCTTTATTCAGTGTGAACACGTTGATCACACGTAAGTATTCAGGAACTTGTGCTGCACTTCCCGAAGTCATGGCATTTGGAAAGACCTGTGAATATTGCGAGAAAGGTGATGAGCCATCCGGTCGCTCGGACTTTACAGCACGGTCCCACAGATTTGGAATTGGAGAGCTCTCTATTCCAGGTGAGCACGTGGGTCAGACGTCAGGTCTCCATATATCTTAATGGACTCTTATTAATGTGAGCATATTTCTCAGAGATGAAGCACATAGAGGTTTGATAACATTTTCCAAAGTCCGGAGAGATAAAAGGTTTCTCATTAGTATGAGCGTGGTGTTCGGTTCTCCAATTGCTGGACGTTTTAAAGCATTTCTGCAGTTCAGATATTGAAATGGTTTCTCATCATTTTGAACGAGCAGTTGTCGCAGCAGGTCAGAGACAGAGTGAATCCCTTCCCACACTCTGAGCAGGTGAATGGCTTGTTCCTGGTATCATTGCGTCAATGGGAATTCAGCTCAGGCAGGGAAATGAATTCCTACATTTCCACAGTCATTCCTCACTATGACTGCAATTGAGGCGTGTAAGTCTGATGACAGGTAAAAACCTGGTCCACACACACAATAAGTGAATGACTTATCTCACACTGTAACCAGAGCTTTTTCCTTTCATGTTCGATATCTGATCAAGTCGTATTTGGGATAAAATGCGCGGCTTCATTGGATTCTGGTGGAGAGGTTATTTGTATATCTTCCCCTTCTCATACCCTGCATAAATTGATGTTATCCAAAAATGAGAGTGTGAAACCGTCTTTCAAAAGACTCTAGAATCTGCCTGAAGGTAAGGGAGTTTTAACACTATGAATTTGACCAGAATTTTGTAAGAATCTTTCAAGCACACAACTTCCACCACAGAGAACGAACAGTTCAGCAGGTGGATATGAACACGATCACCTCCCTGTTCCCTCCAGGTCAAACACTGTCCTGACATGTCTGACATACAGTCTTGTTGGAGCAGACATTTCTTACAATTGAATCTTTGCAAAATTGATGCCTCTGACTTCAATCTTAACTCAAAATCCACTGCCTCACCACTGAGTTGGAAGTGTGATGCTGGAAAAGCGCAGCAGGACAGGCAGCAACGACTGAGCAGGACAATCGACGTTTTTGACACGAGCCTTCATCAGGAAAGAGGCTTGTGAACCGAGGTGGGAGAGAGACAAATGGGATCGGGTGGGGCTGGGACAAGGTAATGTGATAGATTGATGGAGGTGGGGATAATGATGATAGGTCGCAGCGCAGGCTGGACCAGATAGGTGGGATGGCAGATGGACAGATAGGATAGTTCACGAGAGTGGCGGAAGCCCTGGACCTGAATGAACTTGGCTGTGTGGGAGGGAGAGTTGACTGTTCAGCCAGTGGCCAGTGGCGTTGTTTGGTATGGGTGTAGCGAAGATATTTTCCGAAGCTGTCTGTAATTAGGCGTCCGATCTCCTCTATGTCGAGGAGACTGCGAAGGGAGCAATTGATACAGTAAATTACATGAGTGGAAATGCAAGTAAAACTCTGATGGACATGGAATGATCCTTTTGTGCCTTTGACAGAGTTGAGGGCGGAGGTGTGGGTGGATGTTTTGCAAATCCCGTGTTGGAATGAGAAGGTGCTGGGAGGGGAGGGTGGTTTGGTGGTAGCGTGCACTTTGTAAGGGAGTGGAAGAGGGAATGATCTTTATAGAAAATGGATAGGGGTTTGGAGGTAAGCACATTTTAATGGTTGG
Source organism: Chiloscyllium punctatum (assembly GCF_047496795.1). NCBI lineage: Eukaryota > Metazoa > Chordata > Chondrichthyes > Orectolobiformes > Hemiscylliidae > Chiloscyllium > Chiloscyllium punctatum. The sequence continues at coordinate 39,495,080 of NC_092771.1, read as the reverse complement.
GGTTCATTTGCAGCTGACGGAATTACCGGAGGATGACATGATGTCTACAGAGGCTGCGAGATTTTAAAGTCATGAAGAAAGAAGTTCTGTCCTCGTCATATTTGGAGGGATGGGTTTTGGGAGTGGGTTTGAGGGAAGTGGATGAGATGAGCTGGAAGGCATCATCGACGATGTGACAGGAGAAAATGCCTCGCCACTGTTTCAAATTTCTCCCTGGCAATTGTTTGAGTCTGAAGAGAAACGTTATTACCAGGGTGACATAATTTACCTCGTGTTGTGTTTTTAACCACATAACCCCATCATCACCATGTCAGCTGACTTGCACCCCATTAACGTCATTAACTCTACCACGTCTCTGCCCCCTGCAGCTCAAACTCTAATCCATTCGTTTGGACGTCACGGTCATCATACACTTCCATCTGTCCTTTCAAATTCCCTCCCTGCTCTGGTGCTAGTGAGGCAAGAAATAAAGAGAGAGAGAAGTTGAACACGTACAGGGATGGTGCAGGAGGGAGGGTTTTGGATTCTTGGATAATTGGGACTCTTTCTGGGGTAGGTGGGACCTGTCCAAGCAGGATGATCTTCATCTGAACCAGAGGGGTACCAATATCTTTGGGTGGGGGGGTGAAATTCGCTAACGCTATTGTGGTGGGTTTAAACTAATCCAGCAGGGGGATAGGAACCATAATTGTAGTTCAAGTATAGAAAAGTTTGAGAGTAGGGAGGTCCAAAATCAAGTTTCAGTGGCGCAACATGGCACCAGCAAGCAAGAATTTGGTTTGGAGTGTGTCTACTTCAATGCCAGGCGCATCGAGAATAAGGTGGACGAACTTGAAGCATGGGTTGGTACCTGGGAATTCGGTGTTGTGGCCATTTCGATAACATGAATGGAGCAGTGAAAGGAATGGTTGTTGCAGATTCCAGGATTTAGATGTTTCAGTAAGAACAGATAAGAATGTAAAAGAGGGAGACGTGTGGCATTGTTGGTCAAGGACAGTATTACAGTTGCAGAAAGGATGTTTGGGGACTCGTCAACTGAGGTAATATGGGCTGCAGGTAGAAACAGGAAAAGAGAGGTCACCCTATTGGGAGTTTTCTACAGGCCTCTGAATAGTTCCAGAGATGTAGACGAAAGTATAGCAAAGATGATATTCGATAGGAGTGAGAGAAACAGGGTAGTTGTCATGGGGGATTTCAACTTTCCAAATATTGACAGAAAACACTATTGTGTGATTACTATAGATGGGTCTGTTTTTGTCCACTGTGTGCAGGAGGGGTTTCTGATACAGTATGTAGAGAAGCCAACAAGGGGCGAGGCCATATTTGATTTGGCACTGGGTAATGAGCCCGGCCAATTGTTAGACTTGGCAGTAGCTGAGCACTTTGGTCATAGAGATCACAGTTCTGTTAAGTTTTCTATTGTGATAAAAATAGATAGATGTATACCACTGGGCAAGAGTTACAGCTGGGGGAAAGTCATTTATGATGCAATTAGGCAGGATTTAGGAAGCAAAGGATGGAAAAGGAAACTGCAGTGTACAGGCACATTAGAAATGTGGAGCTTATTCAAGGAAATGCTACGGTGTGTCCGAGATCAGTATGAATATGTAAGGCAGGGAGAAAGCTGAAGAGCGCGGGAGCTGTGGTTTATGAAGGAAGTAGATTCTCTGGGCAAGAGGAAGAAGAAGGCTTATGTTAGGATGAGATGCGAAGACTCAGTTAGGGCCCTTGATGGTTACAAGGTAGCCAGGGAAGACCTAAAGAGAGAGCTCAGATGAGCCAGGAGGAGACGTGAGAAGTTGTTGGTGGATAGGTTCAGGGTAAACCCGAAGGCTTTCTACAGGTATTTAAGGAATAAAAACATGACGAGAGTAAGATTAGGGTCAATCAGGGATAGTAGTGGGAAGTTGTGTGCGGATTCAATGGAGATAAGGAAAGGACTAAATGAATACTTTTCAACAGAATTCAGTCTAGAAAACGACAATGTTGTCGAGGAGAATACTAGATACAGGCTACCAGATTACCTGGGATTGAGGTTTACAGAAATCCTGCAGAGTGTGAAAATAGTTAAGTCCCCTGGGCCGGATGGGATTTATCGTAGGATGCTCTGGGAAGATAGGGAGGAGAATCCCGAGCCTTTGGCATAGATCTTTAAATCGTCATTGTCTCCAGGAATAGTGCCAGACGACTGGAGGAAAGCAAATGTGGTTCCCATATTCAAAAAGGGGAGTGGAGATAGTCCTGTCAATTGCAGACAAATGAGCATCACTTCAGTTGTTGGTAAAGTGTTGGAAAATGTTACAACAGATAGGATTTATAATCATCTCGAAAAGAATAATTTGATTAGGAATAGTCAGCATGGTTTTGTGAAGGGTCGGTCGTGCCTCACAAACATTACTGAGATCTTTGAGAAGGTGACCAAACAGGTAGATGAGAGTAAACCCGTTGATGTTGTTTATATAGATTTCAGCAAGGCGTTCGATAAGGTTCCCCAGAGTAGCCTATTGTACTAAATGCGGAGGAATGTGATTGTGGGAGATATAGCAGTTTGTAGCAGTAATTGGCTTGCTGAAAGAAGAAAGAGGGTGTTGGTTGTTGAGAAATGTTCACCCTGGAGTCCAGTTACCAGTGGTGTAGCGCAAGGGTCCGTGTTGGGTCCACTGCTGTTCGTCACTTTTCTAATCAACTTCGTTTTATAATCGAGAAGGGTGGGTGAGTAAAATTGCAGACTACACTAAGATCGGTGGAGCTGTGGATAGGGACGAAGGATGTAGTAGGTTGCAAAGAGACATATATAAGCTGAAGGACTGGGCTTAGAGGTGGCAAATGGAGTTTAATGCGGACAAGAGTGAGGTGATTCACTTTGGTCAGAGTAACAGGAATGCAAAGTACTGGGCTAATGGTAAGACTATTGGTAGTGTAGATGAGCAGAGAGATTTCGATGTGCAGGGACACAGATCCTTGGAAGTTGCCACCCAGATTGACAGGGTTGTTAAGAAGGCATAGGATCACGGTAAACCCTAAGGCTTTCTATAGGTATTTAAGGAATAAAAGAATGACGAGAGTAAGATTCGGGCCAATCAGGGATTGTAGTGGCAAGTTGTGTGTGGAGTCAGAAGAGATTGGGGAATCAATAGCTTTTATTAATTGAGGGATCGAGTTCTGGAACCATGAGGTTATGCTACAGTTGTACAAAACTCTATTGTGGCCGCAATTGGAGTATTGTGTACAGTTCTGGTCACCGCATTATAAGAAGGATGTGGAAGCTTTGGAAAGGGTGCAAAGGATATTTACTCCGATGTTGTCTGGTATGGAAGGAAGGTCTCACGAGGAAAGGCTGAGGGACTTGTATTTGTTTTCGTTAGAGAGAAGAAGGTTGAGAGGTGACTCAATAGAGACATATAATATAATCAGAGGGTTAGATAGGGTGGACAGGGAGAACATTCTTCCAAGAATTGTGACGGCAAGCACGAGGAGGCATAGCTTTAAATTGAGGGGTGATAGATATAGGACCGATGTCAGAGGTTGTTTCTTTACTCAGAGAATAGAAAGGGTATGGAATGCTTTGCCTGCAATGGTAGTAGATTCGCCAACTTTAAGTACATTTAAGTCGTCATTGGACAAGCATATGATCGTACATGGAATAATGAGGGTTGCATGGGCTTCAGATTGGTATGACAGGACGGCACAACATCGAGTGCCGAATGGACTGCACTGCGCTGTAATGTTCTATGTTCTATGGTGTAACTCGCTGTGCTTCTATTCAATGGTGTACTTGCATTCTGTTCATTGTTTCATTGTACATTATCTGAATGACATTTTTACCAAAGCCCATCTTCCCAAACGTGCAATGCGGCCTTCGCAGCTTCATCATTTCCACACGCGCTCCCACATTGTGGAAGGGAAGGAGTTGCAGGTTATTCACCCACTGATGTATTCCTGAGTTCTTCCAATGCCTGTCCTGCATGTGGGAGTACTCACAACAAGGGTTGCTCAACGATCACCGCGCAGCTAAATTTCAAAGTTTTCATCATTTTCTACAAATCTCTTGGCTGTCGTCCCTCTATCCCTGTCATGTCCTCCAGCCCACTCAAGAGCAAATCAAGCTGGTCAATAGCATGCCAAACCAGCCAGTGGACACGACCCCCGAGATCTTGTTTTAAAGTGCTCTCTCAGATGTCTGCATTCCCTCGAATTCCAACCTCTGGAGCATGTTCGATTTGAACTGTTTCACGTTTGGTGCATAAACGTCATCTGCCGAGGCCATAAATCATGAAATCCCATCGCTACGTAAATCGCACAAGGCTATAGAAAAGGAAGTACTCACCAAGTGATTAAGAAAAACTGTAATACATGCTGAACTCAAGTGCAATTAATTAGTATCATTACTACATCGTGCCTTTTACATAACAAAAATTTCAAAGCTTTTACTCTGGAGGGAGTTTAAACAAATGTTGATCCCTGTCACATTATGAGATATTGGGAACCTGACAGAGTGTTATATCAAACAAGTCATCAAAGAAGGGGGTTTCAAGTCGTATTTTGTCACACAAAACGAAGCTGGTATCACAAAACTGAGATGATCGAATTTGTTCTGCGAGACGTCATCATGTTTTGTCAGTCTCAAAACAGCTGATGCGTCAGTGCTTCCATAACTCAGTGGTTCGAAACCTGGTTTTGCAAACCAGGGGTTGGAACCTCGATTCGCACGGTGGCCTTGCTCAATTTTCTTACAAATATTGCAGCAAGCATCCGAAGGTGCGTTCTCTATGTTGTTTGAGATTATTTTTGAAGGAACAGCTGGAAGTTTTTTTTACGCAGACCAGGCCACATCTGTTTCAGTTTGGAAGTCCACATCCGTATTTTTCCTTCGAGGAACATGAGGATGACAAGCTTCTGATGCGATGGATGCCTTCGTTTGGCAGGAAGAACAACGTGACTCAGTAGAAGCAGTAACGTAATGGCGAAACAGTGGGGGACAGGGATGCGACTGAATGCTTCCGTTCCTTATGGAGAGACAGAAATCTGTTGGAATCCAAATTAAACAGGTAGGAGGCTGAAAGAGCACAGCTAGCCAAGCTGTCTCAGAGGTGCAGAAGTCAAAGTCTAGCAGGTACAAATTATTCACGATTGGGGCAGTACTCGATGACAGCCTCCTGCCTGTTTAGCCCTCTGCTTATGTAAACAGAATCGGGTTTTAAAACTAGTACTGAAGAAAGAAGAGGCCAAACGGTTCAATTCTTCATTTTATGGAAGTTGGGCTCTCCTGAGGTCTTTGTCACTCTCAAAAGATGTGCCTGTATTGTTCCCTCTATTGGTCAAAATGAGGTTCATTTCCCCCGCAGGTCATGAACAAAGTTGACGGTATCTGACTTCAGTCTCATTTGCTGGTTCATGTGAGATTAAAACTTTGCAGGGAATTTCTCATTGAGATGAACACTTCAGCCGTCAGGCTGTGGGCCAACTATTGGAAACTGGAAACGAGAATAGATGGATGTTTGATGCCTGGCACTGATATAATGTATTATTCTGTGCTGTAAAAGCACGGTGTCACGGACATTCTTTTTTGGAAGAAATTTCTCATCGCAGGAAAAGAAAGCTATGCTGTTAAGTGAAGACGCAATTGCACATGCTGTCCTTCCTGGTAGACTAGTGGTTACGATCCAGCGCTTTCACTGCTGTGGTTTGGGTTAATTTCTTGCTCAGGGAATCTGGATTTATTGTTCCTGATAAGGGCAACAACAAAAGTAGAGCATCTTTGGCAGGAATCGCATTTCAAACGTGTCTGCATGTGTCTTGCATAATTGTACAGGGCCGCAAGGTGGCTCACTGATTATCACTGCTGCCTCATAGCGCCAGAGATATGATTTGCTTACAACAGAGCTGACTGTCAGTAATGTACCTTATTCATGAGCAAATGATGAGAAAAAAGGGAAAGGAAGTGTTCTGTGAAGGTTAATCCCTGGAGGATTGGTGTGCATTTGCTGTATCGAATAGCCAGTTTCTGAACTGTAGGCATTCTATGATCCCTGACTGTGTTGCTTTAGCACATATTCAGACAGGGGAGAAAAGTGAGGAAAAAGAGTCATTCGAAGTCAGGGATTGATCCATTGTGCGACAACTAACTGATTCACTTTTGACTGAATTAGCTCCCATTATCCCGACATTGGTAATGGCAGTATACAGCATTTGAGCGGGTTTTCATGTGTTGCATTGGACCCAGCATCCTTTCTAAACATGGTCTATACTGGGATATAAAGAGATAATAAATGACATGGATGGCGATGACTGGAATGAAAAGACGTCAGGAAGAATGGACTGAGTTTATTTGGAAACAAAATAGTCGAAAGGAAGCCAACTATGTCGTGAGGGATAATGCCATTTGAAAAGACAAGGTGGGTCTTCATAGGATGGTGGAAAAGGCGAATAGATCATGTCGCGTGACACCAGGTAAAACTGAGTTGTGTCCATATGTAAGGTTTCCAGGCGATGTGAATTTGGTGAGAGTAAACAGGAGGGAAATTCCCTCATTCGGATGGATCTATATCTAGAGTTTACAACTACAAAACCAGCGATGAATGATAAAGGGAAGTTTGGAGCATGTTTTCTTTTCCTTCTACAGCTATTGAACTTAAAAAAGATTCCTTTTTCTCAGGAAAAAATATTCAGAATTTGATTCTAAAATATTTGTAAAGAGGCGTGCAGACACACAAAGAGTGAATTTCACCGGGAGAGGGAGTCGGCGCGGCCAGGATGGGTACGTGTAAGGTGCACATTCTATAATTGGTTAACGTTAATTGGAAAGAAACCTCATAACACCTGCAACTGAGTACGTCTAAGTATAGAATGAGCTGATTGTGAGGACAGGTTTAGCAGCTTGTTTTACATGAACTTCTGTAAGTTGTTAAAGATCTGAGCTGTTTGTGTTATCTCAGCATTTAAGGGAAGCTTGGGGCTCATTCTGGAATTGGTTGGACCTCTACAAGCAGGATGGTCTTCACCTGAACCGGAAGGGTACCAATATCCTGAGTGGATAGTTTTCTAACGCTCTTCAGGAGGGTTTAAACGAATTCTGCAGCAGAATGCGAACCTGAATTTTAGCTGCAGTTTGCAGGAAGTTTTTGAGTGGTTAGGTTATAAAAAGGTTTTCGTGTTTGCGAGTTATACTGGCAAGGATGAAAGTCGTTTGAAGTGCGTCTACTTCACCGCCAGGATCATCTGGGATAAAGCACGTGTCATGGGTTGTTACTTGGGACTTCAATGTTGTGGCCATTTCAGAGACATGAATGGAGGACTGAAAGGAAAGGTTGTTCCTGGCATCTTAGTTACGATTTTTCAGAAAGAACAGGAATGTCGTTACAGAGGGGGAGATGTGGCATTATTAGTCAAAGACATTACTATGGTAACAGAAAGGATATTTGGTGTGGACTCGACTGAATCTGCTGAACAAGAATGGGCTGCAATTAAAATCAGGAAAGTAGAGGTCATCACCAAAATATTCGAGAGATTTGGAGGAAAAGATTGCAAAGATGATTCTGGATAGGAACGAAAGTAACAGGGTAGTTGTAGTGGGGAACTTTAAAAGTGAAAGCTAGCCAGGAAGTTCCAAATGAGAGAGCTACTTAGAGCGAAGAGGGGTCATGAGAAGTCTTCAGCTGGCAGGGTCATTAAAAGCCCTGAAGCTTGTCATTTCAAGAATAAAAGAATATCTAGGATATGATTCGGGCCTGTCAGGAACAGCAATAGAAATTCGTCAGCATAGTCTCAATGATAGGAGAGGCGCTGAATGTATATTTTTCATCATATCTAAAAGGAAAAAGACAATGTCGTGGAAGAGAATTTTGAGATGTAACCTGTTAGAATAAACATAATTGATATTCATAAAAAAGATTTGTTAGCAATTCTTGAAAGCCTCAAAATAGCTTTGTCCACTGGGCTTGATGGGATGTATCCTCGGATTCTCTGGGAATCGTGGGAGGAGATTGCAGGACATTTGACTACAAACATTATTTCGTCATTGTCTATGTGATTAGTGCTAAAAGACTCGCTTTGAATAAATATTGTCCCATTTTTTCACGAAGGGGAAAAGGGAGAACGCTGGTCATTGTAGAAGCGAGGCTTAGTTTCCTTGTAGGTAAAGTTGTGGGAAAGATTATGGAAGATAGGATTTATGATCATCTGCAAACGAAGAAGTTGATTCGCTACAGTCAAGACGATTTTGTGAATAGTAGGTTGTGCCTCACAAACCTTATTGAGCGATTTGAAAAGGAGAGCAAACAGGTGGATGAGAGTACAGTGGTTGACGTGGTGGATATGGTTTTCACGAAGGCACGGTCGGCTGTTGCATAAAATACAGAGACATGGGATTGACGGTGATTTAGCGGTTTAGATCTGTAATTGGCTCGCTGAAAGAACACAGAGTGTGGTGGTTGATGGGAAATATTCATCCTGGAATTCATGGTGTATCGCAAGGTTCCTTTTTGGGTCCACTGTTGTTTGTCACTTTTATAATGACCTGGTTTAGGGGATGGGCTGATGGATGATTAAATGCGCAGACTACACTAAGCTCGATGGAGTTGTCAACAGTGCCAATGTCTGCTGCAGGTTTCAGAGGGACATGGATAATCTGCAGATCTGAGCTCGGAGGTGGCAAATGGAAGTTAATGTGGAAAAGTATGAGATGATTTACTTTGGAAGGAGCAACAAGAATAACGAGTTCTGGGCTAATTGTAATATTCTTGGAAGTTTAGATGAACAGAGTGATCTCGGTGCCCATGTACATAAAACTCTGAAAGTTAACACACACGTTGGTACATCTGCTTTCATGGAGCACAGTGTGTTAGTTTTTATTGGGAGAGAGATTGAGTTTTGGGGCCAAAAGACCCCTTTGCAGCTCTAGAAACTTCTCTGCTGTAGCCAAACTTGTAGAGTTGCGTGCAGTTCTGGTCGCCAAATTATAGGACAGATGTGAAAGCATTGGAAAGGGTGCAGATGAGATTTCCTAGGATGTTGCCTTCTATGAAGAGAAGGTCTTACGAGAAAAGGCTGAGGGTCTTGAGGCTGTTTGCGATAGAGATGAGAAGTTTGAGAGGTTAATTAATAGATACATAAAAGATGATCAGATTTTCGCCATAAGGTGGGCGATGAAGGCCTTTTTCTTCAAATGGTAATGGTTGGCACAAGGGCACATCGATGTTATTTGAGGGTGATAGATGCCGAGATAAATTCCTTTCTCAGAGAGTAGTAAGTGTGCTGAACGCCTTGTCTTCAAGAACCTTCAGGACAATTAAGATATCATTGGATAAACGTACGGATGAAAATGGTAAAATGCTGATCAGATGGACTTCAGATTGGTATCACATGTTGTTGCAACATTAGGGCCAAATGCACTTTATTGTAGTGCAATACTGCGTGTTTGAACTGTTCTTCAGCTTGAAGTTGCAATCATCTCTGTTCACTATCAGGAAAACAAACACCCGGCAAGAATCGAATGCGAAACTTTGGCAGCTCATGTCCTGCCATTCTGTCATGCAAGTACAGCAAGCTAACTAATTGCACATCCGGACCTGCCATGTAATGATGACGAACGGCTCCTGGTCTTACAACTGCGACCCAATTACTCAGTTTCTTCTGTGGATCTGAAATGAAACACAGTGCAGAGAAGATTATACTGATAATGGATCATCGATTATGCAGCATCAGGTTCAAGAAAATGACATAGAAAAATGTGGTGAAAATCGGCTTTATTGAATACTGCATACGTTTACCGTGGCTTCCTGCGTTGATCACAGGCAATGTTATGTCGCAACTGTACTGGGATGTTTCTTCTATCGGCTTCAATTCATCAGAAAATTCGATTAACTGATATGTCAGGAACATCCTTTGGCATGTTCATATGACACATCGACCCACACTGCACACAACGTCAACAATGTTCAGCATACTGCATCCAAGAGAACGTGGCATGGATTTTATAAACAGTGAAGATTGAATAATGTTACGCAAATGCAAATTGATATTCAGTTTAATTCGTAAAGTCGCAAGAATCCAGAGTAAGATTCAAAATGTCAGAAATTCACGTTCTTTACCTTGGCCAGAATTCCAGCCCAGCAAAGGGGAAATCTGCCCCTGAATCCCCTGAATCCATGCAATTGCTTGCTCCACGTGTCCACTTGGAAACCTATGTGAAGGAACATTCAGCCTGAAGGAGAACTTGTGAGAATCCTCCACTGTCTGATCTAAAGCTGAAACAAGAGCTGTCTATTCCAGCTGGGTGGGAAGCGAGGTGGAGGTGAGACTAAAATATTACTTGGCATTTAATTCGTATTGTCCTCATTTTGATTGTTTTGATTGTTTCAAAACCTGGGCCATAAATGTCACAGACACAAAGGAGCAGAGGACAGCCCTTCTTAACACCGATCCTGCCCTCCCACGTCTTTCGATTTCATCATGGCTGCCAAAACAATTTTATGCATTTTTCCAGCCTATCCACATCATCGCGTTGCCTACTGCCCAACAAATATTAGTCGATCCCTGTCATAAATAGACATCGAAAATGTAAATCTGTGAGATGAAAACGTTCCGTTTCGAGACAGTTGGGTCCCTGCACGAATATTGCTGTTTTTGAAGATGAGCAGCCCAGTCTGATCTGACCACCTTCCACAGCATATACTAAAACTCGACTCTGATGGGACTCGAACCCACAACTTTTGAATAGTAACCAAAACATCACTATAGAAGTCGAACGTGCATTCTATTGCGCTACAGCGCACAGCAGGCTATGGAAAGCACAGCGGTTTGACTTTGACCCAATGCATCTGTCTGTCCTCGTCACAATTTCCAGTACATGGTCCTTATCCACGTGTGCCCTGGCTCTTCAAGTGTTCGGCTTCAGACTGATGAAACGTTCTCATGACACTTAGCTTTACCACATGTTCAGAGAATGATTTCCAGATAAACAACACTCTATATGTGAAAGCATTCTTCTTAAATCTCCTCAAAACATCTAGTCTCCTGTCTTTCATATCTGTCACTCTGTTCCTTCCCAATACAGGCTTATCCCTGTCATACATATCTATCCTTTTCATAAAATGTGCACGTTAGTTGGTTTCTCACACAGCCTTCTCTGCGCTTAGATAAACATCCCCAGCTCAGCTCGTCCACCTTCACAATGGGAGTGGTCCAGCCCTTGCCATTCATTTAATCTCCTGTGAACTTCTCCTCCTGCAATCAGACGCTTCCAGCAGTCTGGCGATTACAACAGCAAAGCAAAGTTCTCTGACGAAAAGCCAAAAGGTCTGAACAAAATCAGCAGCTTTTCTCCATCTCTGATGAGAAAGGAAAGTTAACATTTCGAGTCCAATGATCCGTCTTTGCAACTGATGGAAAGGGCGGGTGGGTGAAAAATGTGGAAGAGGGCGGATGTGTTCTACAATTATTGAACTCGAATTTGGGTCCTAAAATTTGTCTGTAGAAAATGAGTTGCCCGTCTTCCAGCTTGTTTTGTGCCTTGAAGAAGCACTGCAGCAGGCCAGAGACAGAAATAGTGGTTTTGGAACACAGTGTCTAGATTAGAGTGGTGCAGGAAAAGCACAGCAGTTCAGGTAGCATCCTAGGAGCAGTGAAATCGACGTTTTGCGCTACAGCTCTCCATCAGGAATGCAGGCAGAGAGCCTGAAGGGTGGGGACACAGTGTACTTTTGAAGTTACAGGAGACTGGAAGATCGGGATAGTTTTTGTTGATTCTGGCTAGAACGTTAGTGATCTCAGCTTTATAAACAGTGAAGATTGAATAATGTTACGCAAATGCAAATTGATATTCAGTTTAATTCGTAAAGTCGCAAGAATCCAGAGTAAGATTCAAAATGTCAGAAATTCACGTTCTTTACCTTGGCCAGAATTCCAGCCCAGCAAAGGGGAAATCTGCCCCTGAATCTCACCGACTCTGTTTTCCTCTCTCCATTGTAGAGAGATCACATTCTGAGCAGGAAATACAGTTGCCTCGATTAAATGAAGTGCAGACAACTTTCTGGAAGATGTGACTGGAAGCTTCCACAGTAAGGAGAGATATCGAAAGCCAGCAGGAAATGTAACTTACAACATAGAACGTTACAATGCAGTACAGGCACTTCGGCCCTCGCTGTTGCAGCGACCTGTAAAAATAATGTGATGTCCATTGCAATGGAAAATTAACATTTATTTTGAAACCATTAAAAGCACAGGGAAACAAAGAAGTAAGCACCTGATTTGTAGAGGTAAGTATTGCAGACAGACAGAAAAAAAGTAAAGGTAAACCGAACTAATAGCAGACTTACAAGGCCAGTAAACTACCAGATCAAAAGTCTAAGAATGAGAAAAAACAACTCTGTATCTGGAAAGGAAATCGAATGCTTCAGGCCCCTGATATTGAGATGTTGATAAGAAGCAGCGAATTCGAGTCTCAAGGGAAAATGTATTATACATGGAAGGTGCGCCAGATACCTTTTTGGTCGATACAAGCGGCCATATTCAGTCGTTAAATGAAGGCAGTTCAGACAGTCGACGCAGTGGATGCATCAGGAGTCGTGATACGAGAGATTAACCGCACCCATATTGTGCGGAACCACTAATGGTGAAACATTCAAATTCTCTTTTCTGTTCTCGGACTTCTGTCCTTTAAATCTGATGGCTCGTGATCTCATAGTGAGACTGGGGTCGGATTTGCGCAGTACCCCGACAGGCTTGCACGAACTACAAAAAGAAGATTTACCAGCACAGGCTGTAAAATACGACTCACTACCCCTGATGCATGGCTATGAGTGGCGATTAATTCAGGGAGTCATAGGTTCAGTGAGAGATCCACTCGCCCATTAAGCAAGTAACCATGTCAATCACATTAGGGCCGATTTTCTTGCTGAGGATGTGCTGCACTGCACAGCACACAAATAACATGATGACCCTTACAAAACATATGCGAAGGATCGTGTGAGGAGATTGGTTAAACCAGATCAGTTATTATTGTGCGAATTTTATTGGAATGATTACAGATGTGCAGTCAGTGTAAACTTATCCAAAGTATCTGTGACGGCAAGTAGACGCAAACGTTTTGATGTGGAAGGCTCCTTTCCTCACGTACCATTGGCGAAGGCATCCAGCGACAGGTGGCAGGATTTGGGACGATGGGTACTACAGGCACAAAAAAACTAAAGGTTGTGGCTACAGCGACGATGTGCGTATCTGATTCAAAGCAGATCTAAGGACATATATGAAGAAACTAAATTGGCTAACTCAGGCAGCTAGGGCAGTCCAGGTAAACCCCGCCAAAAGGGTAGCCTGACGTCTAGCTTATGGTAGATGTCTCGGACCCAAGATTAAGAAGAGTCCCTACTGAGTGCAGGGCAAAAGGAAAACGTGGTCTGGGGTTTATATGAAGCTGTGAACCCATAAGAATATCCCTGAACTCTGAGTATCATCCTTGCAGAACACAACACCCGTTAAAACCCGAAGCTGTGGAAGGAATTACTCCAGTCTTTGAATCTCTCCTGAAGGCTGGAGTGATAATTCCCCCGTGGATAATCACCGGTGGGAGCACCATTTTTACGGTCAAAAAAGCAAACATTCCAGGTGAATCGTGGAAATGGAGGTTTGTTCAAGACCTGCAGGTAATCAATTATGCTGTTGTTCTGCCTGTCCCAAATGTTCCTTATCCTTCTACTATATTAGCTCAAATTACACCAGACAGGAAATTGATATCTGTTACGGATTTAGCAAATGCCTTCTTTAGTGTACCAGTACGCACAGAACGTCAATTCTGGATCACTTTTCCATTCAAATGCAAATCATATACATTCACGAGACTATGTCAAGATTACTGTGAGTCCCCCAGCATAATTAATGAGGCTCTATGCCGGAGTTTGGAGACGCTTTCTTTACCCCGGGGTCAGCGCTTCTGCAGCATGTAGCCGAATGCTTAATAGCAGCACCAACAGAGGAACAATGTGAGAAAGGAACGCTTGCCTTGCTCTACCAACCAGCCAGGGACGGACACAAAGCTAGTTTCACAAAATTACAAATTGTGCAACAACAGGTCACTCTTAGGTCACTTCTTATCTGAACAAGGGAAGGCCATTGGTCAAGACAGAGTTCAAGCAATCCAGCAAATTCGAAATCCTCACATGAAGAAACAATTGTTATCCTTTTTGGTCATGCGCTCCTACTGTCGAATGTTTATACCACATTACGAAAAATTTGATGCCCCCCTAAGTGAAATTTCCAATGGCTAAGAGTTGAACAACCAGAATGCGTTGTACTTGAATTAAAAATGGCGCTCCAAACTACACCTACACTGGGGATTCCGAATCCAAGCAAGCTTTTTGTACAAATGGTAGATGAGAAGCGTCGCTGCATGACATCTATGCTGATGCAGGATAATGTGGGAAAGTTGATGCAGGTCGCTTACATTTCGTCTAAACTTCGACCCCGTAGCGATAGGATTGCCTAAGGGCCTGCGAGCCGTGACTGCACCTGAGAAAGTCTGTTGTCGCGTCCAGGGACACAGTCGGCTGTGGTGAAATAACCCTCCTGGTCCCACATGCATCCTTAATGTTTTCCGAGCAAAACACAGCACACATGTCGGCAGCACGTTGGCTCAGATACAGGAATGTGCTATTGGAGATGCCTAACATTACAATAAATAGATGAAACCTCCTTAAGGCTGCCACCCTTCTCCCCACAGAAGGAAACGGAGACCCCACATGATTGTGTCGATGTAACTAATGAAATTTGCAGCCCAAGACCAGACGTGCAGGATTCACAAATTCAGAATCGGTATATGGCGTTTTTTGTGGATGTGTCAGCATTCAGGAGCAAATAGAGAGGCCAGAATTGTGTTTGGTATGCTGTAGTAACTACCCACGAGGTAGTCAAAATGGAATCACTCACTTGTCATCTGTCAGCTCAAGCAGCAGAGCTGATTGCCTTGACTGAGGCATGTAAATTGGCTGAGGGAAGGACAGTGAATATTTACACCGACAACAGATATGCATTCGGGATGGTACGTAATTTTGGAACCCTGTGGAAACACAGGCACTTCCTGGCCTACACTGGAAAACCCAACATACACTGTGACCTGATTTCTGACATCCTGGAAGCAGTTGTATCGCTGAAATCAATCGCTGTCTGTAAATGTGAAGCCCACACGAAACATTATGATTCCCTTTACAAGGCAATGCGAATGCAAACTCGGCAGCAAGGACGGCAGCCCAGCAGCCGCCAAGTAATCAGTTGACTTGTGTACATCAAATATTTGTAATCCAAAGCAGACTTATGGGAGTTACAGTCGCAGGTCTCGCCGGAGGAGAAGCTAATGGACAAGGGCAGGGTGCAGAATGAGGGAATGGGTGTGGTGTGTCCCCATTGCTAAACCCTCTCAACCGCGATCATTATTCCCTTTCTATGCCAAATAGCACACGGTGAGGACCATGTGTCAAATGGTGGGATGTCCAACAATATTTCGTCTCACTGGTACACTAAGGGATTAACTCATTTCTCCTGAAAATATTGTGAATGATGTGTTATCTGTGCCAATAATAATGTGGGGAGGGGAATACAGATGAGTAAGGCTGAACGTCACCAATCCCAAAGAGCCTTTGAACATTTACAGATGTATTTTATTGAGCTAATACCCAGCGAAGGGAAAAGGCATTGTCTGGTAATAGTTGATATGTTATCCAAATGGGTGGAAGCAATCCCCACGACTAAGCAGGATGCCATTGCAGTAGCCACGGCTTTGCTAACTGAAATAATTCCGAGATGGGGAATTCCTGAATGGCTTAGCAGCGACAATGTGGCTCCATTTGTCAATATTGCCCTGGAATACATCAGTGATTAATTGGGAATGAACGGGAGACAACACTGTGCCTAACACACAGCGAACGGTGGCAGTGGAAAGTGAAATGCTTCCTTAAAAAATAAATTGACGAACATTGTGAGGAACTCCAGGTGTCATGGACAAAGGTACTTCCAATTTTGCAAATGTATGTGAAATCTAGAAGGAGAGGAAGAGCCAAACTTAGCCCGTTAGAGACATTGTTTGGGAGGCCGCCCAATACAGGAATTGGCCCAAGACCTAAGGTAAGACCGACAACAGACCACAGCGAAGATGAGATTAGATAAGATTATTTGCAGTGACGAAACAGGCCGTTCGGCCCAAAAAGGCCACCTCGACCCTCTGAAGAGCAACGCACATAGAACCACTCCACTACGTTTACTCCTATACCGCGGGCAATTTAGCATGGCCACTTCACCTAACCTGCACATTTTTGGAAAGTGGGAGGAAACGGGTACACCCAGAGGAAACCAACACAGACATGGGGAGAATGTGCAAACTCCACACAGACAGTTGCCTGAGGCGGGAACTGAATCCGGGTCTTTGGCGCTGTGTGACAGCAATGCTGACCACCGTGCCACCATGCAACTGTCTGCCCTTCTGTCTCAAATACAGAAACAAGTGAATGCAGCACTATCCAAATCAGCAGAAGGGAAGATGCACGACCTAGAATCTGGAGACTGGATAGTGGCGAAAGACTTCAGGCGGAAACGATGGAAGGCGAAGTAGTGGTGGGACGGTTTGAAGTGGTCCTTACAACACAGTCAGCTGTTAAGATCGCCCAAGCAGCCACGTTGATACATATCAGCCATTGGAAACGTGTAGCTAGACTTCAAGAGACATCGGACAACACCGGAACCAAATAAGTGCAAGTAATGATTAGTTGACTCATACAAACATGGGGCTGCCCTGGCAGGACGATCCGTGAAGGCAGGGGCGTCTGGGTTACTAAGTTGACTTTTACATGTGACACATGGCCGTTTAGTAACCACTTAGACTATAAATGGGACAATGAATATTTATGGAGGGATCCTCACTGTCCCAGTGACTGGCACTTAGTAGAAGCCACCACGGATGCAGGGACACCTGACATGGGATATAGGTATCCGATTATCAAGGAAGGAGGTGCCATGGCACGGGTAATTATAACCATGATTCAGAAGAGCGATGAGGAAGCTTGGTGGTGTGGAATACACAGAACATTCTCCACATATATATTGAATATAATGGTACAGCCCACTTCCCCCAAGAGATACATTACAGGAAATAGTAGCACCGGGGCACGGCAACCATCCAAACCAAATAATGGACCAAACACCAAACAGTACAGAGCGTATTAATGTCACTCGGGAATCTGGGGGGAGTTGGTCGGGGTTCGCGAGCGAGTCTAACTCTTTAGTGGAATTTGGGCGTCATAAGATAAATGGCATAAATGCGATGCCAGTAGCTTGGAAGGTGCGAAGTGCTATCGCTACATGTGAAAGGAACAGAGAGTGTGCCTTGGCCCTAATACAACAACAGCGATTAGAGGTTGGCTACCATTGTTGGATATATTTGCACACAGCCCAACGACGGACTGTCGAACGAATAACAGAGAGCTTGGCAAGAAATGTGAGCTGGCAGCTTCCACAGGCAGCGACTACCCTGACCCTGATCGCGGGAGTAATTTGGACAATTCTCGCGCCACCACCCGAACGTAACGCTAACTGCAGTCCAAATGTTGACACGCTACTAACCACAGCCTTCCATACAGTGGAAGGCAGGGGAGAAACGCGTATTTGTACACACCAGGGGAGACTTCATTTGAAATCTCCCAATATTATATGACGCTGTACTTGAACAATGACTCTTGCTCCGCAGGCTACGCAAGTGATTCGATTTTACACATGACTTGATCCTTTATCAATAATCAGACCATGATGGCGGGTATAATATGGACCTGTGCAGAGAAAGGATACCACCACAGCCAGGGATGAAAGCGGTGCTGCTACCCCACGGTACTGTCTACTGGCACGACAGTGTTCGTCCCAAATGCCAGGAATGGGCGAACCCGAGGTGACATCCCGCAGAACTGGAATGGGTACACACTCGCAGACCCCTGGACAATACTGGGAGCGAATATTGGGTGTTCTATTCTCTTGTGAGCAGGGACAATAGTGGCAATAAACATGATGAATGTCCTTGCATATAGTGTATTACTGTCAGCAAATGAGACGGAGGAAGGTCTGACACTCTTTATACGAGTTAACGGCCGGAAGGGAAGCAGTGACACTAAATAGATTAGTACTAGACATACTGACGGCCGAGAGAGAGGCGATTGCAAAATGTTCGGTACCTCAAGCTGTCTTAATATTCCTCATGAGTTCCAGAATATCACTCGTGTAATAAATCATATGAAGGTGGCAATAAGACCCCCTCCCCAGCAGATGACTTCTGGTTCCAAAGGCTTATCTCCCTTTGGGGTGGATGGGGATATTGGATCCTACACGCTCTACTAGTGGTAGGACTGGTCTTAAACATAGTGCTTTGCGTAGGACCCTGCTTGTGTACCTGCCTCCGGCATTTGCTTCTGAGTGCAGTGGGATACCAAATGGTAAAACGATCAGAGGCCCTACATCAGGAAGATCCGATTATATGGATCCCACCACACAGTAACGTTGACGTGTGGTACATGTGAAGTTTGGGCTATGTACAGGGCACAACAGAGCAAGTGTTGATACCACCAGAAAGCTGCGTTACATGTAGCTGATGTCGGAGGAAAAGTCTGATGCTCCCTGAGCAGTTTGATGTCTAGCTGTCAAGCTGTGTACTTTTTTTACTTGTTGTTATAAAATGACAAAAAAGGGGGGAATGTAATGGAAATTTGACATTTATTGTGAATTCTATAAAAGCTTCATGAAAGCAAAGAAGTAAGGGCCTTACTGAAATTACGGGCACGTATTGCATACTGACAGAAATAAAGTAAAGGCAAACTGACCTATCAGCAGACTTACAAGGCCAGTTAAACTACCATGTCAGAACTCAAGGAATGAATAAAACAACTCCATATCTGGAAAGGAAATCGAATGTTCCAGCCTCCCAACCTTGAGGTGTTTACAAGGAGAAGCATTGTGAACCTAATGTAATCCAGATTGCAATTGGTAATCTTCACATTATAGCATTATTGTATGAAAGGAATATGTGAAAGCTCTCAGGCGCCCCTTACATGAGGCGTCTTGCCAATGTATCGTGTCCCTTTGCGAAGGTCTCAAATAAATGTTTCTTTTTGATCTTGCTAGCATTTAGATCGATACAATTTAATTTCCACGACAGTACCACTGAGACGCTTCAGTGGGGAGTAGCAGCTTCAATAGTTTGTTGGCAGGAGCAGACGGCGCTCGTTACTCACTCAGTCCAACTTTGTTAGTGCTTTTTGAAGGTGGTTGGATCGAAAACACAGGAGGTTAAGCTTTTCCGAACTTTTGCAGCCAAGGACCATTCTTCTTGACATATTCCAAAAGGTTTTGGCTGCAGAAAAGACGTCACAAATCGTGTTACCCCCTCAGCATTCCAGCGAATCCAAACACTGACCGATATTAACGTGGAACAGAAACACAACTGACAAAGATAACTTAATTCTTGGCACACCGAAGCATGAACGCTCTCTGTGAGGCAGTTGAGTCATCTGGGTCATAAACAGCTCGCACAAATGGCAGCGATGCAATTCCAAACTCACTGGAGCCTTAATGCAGCACCATTATCTGGAAAGTGCTAAAGTAACCTAAAACTGAACAGACGAACAGTGAACGACGAAAAGTGAAGATTACCAATTACATCTGTTTTAGATTAGGTTCAAAATGCACTGGTGCCTCTACCGGATCAAGAAGGCCGAGCACCAGCCGCCCTGTTGAGGACAGAAATATAGGAAATGAAAGGAATGGAACTCAGTTTTACATTGCGATAGCCCTTCTTTTAGCCACAACAACAAAAAACGGCGAGAGGATTCAGTGCAGGATCTGGTTTCACATCATCAGTGAAATAACGATCTCTATTCACTTTCAGAGAAAACGGTGAATCACGCAAAACACCTGGAATATGACGGGGATATCTGGGTCCCTTCGTAGGCTGGGGGCCTTTCCAGTTCGAGGCTAATGTGATAAACACAGCGGCAGATGAACAGAGCGTGAATACTGCCACATTGGTGGCTTTGTGTTCTGCCATGTTGCAGCGTGCTTTAGAAGGAGTGATGACGTTTTATTCTGTTCAACTTCAAGACAGCTCCTTCCTGCCAAACGTTTGCAGCTTAATCCATTAATACAAGTAGCAACGCTGGGATTCAAACCTAAGCACGTTTAAGAACTGGGGCCTGAAATGCAACGTCTCAGCTTGCTCAGCCACCCTGGCAGACAGGCTAAACGCAGAAAGCGAAGACTATGTAACTGATGATACCCTGCGGCATGCTCACAGTGAGTCATCCTGTTCTGCAGAATAAACAGCAGAAAGGTAGTCCTCCGCATGAAAAACTACGCAAACTCTGGAATTCGAAAATGGCAGTCCATGTAGCAAGGTTATTTGAAACGCGGTGCCGTAATGAGTTGCAACTTTCCTTTTCTTTCTCATTAACAGTGCATTTTCCAGCAGAGCCATGAGCAACTGCCAGTTGGCTGTCAGCTGAGTTGGAAACCTCTGTGGCAATAGAGGAGATGGGATTCACTTACTGTTATTAAAACAAACGGTTCTTACTTCGAGATGGAGAAAACTCGATCTCGACACGCATTGAGGGAAGGTCAAAGGCGATCTGAGATGTGGAAGTGGTGTTAACTGTACGAGATTGTTCTTTGTTCAATGTGGGAAATCGTCTCCCTGTTTAGTCTCATTCTTGTCTCTTGTTCATGACTGAATCAGACAGAAGGCGTTTCACCAGAGTTACATTTGACTGGCATTCCTCCCTCTCCCTCGTCACACTTTCCTGCAACTCTGTGATATCAAGAAAACAAAATAGATACAATGACATTCGACACCCTATCCATAGTTTCCTCAATTTCAGTGGATGGATTTCAGAACACACACGGTAATATTAGTGACTGTATGAGAGTGTGAGTCAAGCAGTTCACCTGAGTTTGTAAATCTTTTTATTCCTCTTCATGACTGAATGACGTGTAAGTATGTCCAGTGCTTCGATGCTCGAATGTGTGAATTGCTCCAAAACATGACTGAGGATTTCTGGTTTTGATTCACACAGGTTGAGTTACACCAGAGAAGATCCAAATGCGGCGTTTCGAAGCATACTTCTGGGTTCATTTGATAGAGACTGTACATCAGGATTCCATTGTTCGCTGTGACAGGCGCAAATGGGAGTTCTCCTTGACACTGATCCAGAGCTCATCGATGAAAACAAATCGAAGCATATTTTCAACCAGGGAGGAGAAAATTTACTTGAAAGAGTGATGCTGTAAAATCACAACATTTCAGGCAACATCCGAGCATCAGGAGAAACGGCGTTTCTGGTAGGAGCACTTTATCATTTCCAGTCCTCACTTCATCCGAGGACAGAAGCTGAACAACGTTTCACGTATTAATAAATTAGAACTGTAATTCTTTACAACGCAGTGGCAGACATGGGCGAGCAAATTCAAAGCAGGTTTGTTAATGAGAACAACAAGCATGAATGCTCTGTTCCCAACAATTCAAAAAAAAGTCTGCATTTAACAAGGGAACAAACCAAACTCCTGCTTGATTTGCACCGAGGACGTGTAGGGTGCGACGTGAACTGAAAAACGACGTCACAACCATGCAGCCATACTTATTGACATTCGTCCAGCACTGAAACTGACAGCCACTCAATGCACGATCTTGCTCTTTCGAGTAAATCGATGTTGTCCGAGGTTATTAGCATGATAGAAAATGTTTGGAGAGGAAGTAACAAAAGAGAAACTGAGTATTAAGTTGGAACTCAGGAAATATTCAATAAAAAGAAGTGTGCAGAAAGGCACGGGAAGATGGACATCGAACAAAAAGTGTCACTGGTCCCGAGGCCTTAACTCTCTTTTGCTTTCCAATATATTCCCAGACCTGCTGAGATTTTAAAGCAATTTCTTTTGTTGGTATAGAAACAGAAGGTGGGAGAGTGATCCTGGACCGATCCACTCACTCTGCTTTGTGGATATTTGACTTTCCTGTTCAACCAGATCACTTCTGTCCCACAGTGAAACCTCAAAATCCTGCCCCACCCCAACTCCAGTTACTGACAATAAACTGTTCATTACCTAAACCCACAGTGGCACCACAACAAAATCATTTTCCTTATGAGTTGGGAAACTTACAGGAAGAGTTCCATTGGCTTTCCATCAGAACATCTTGAATGAGGTAACTTTGGTTCAGGACCATCTGACATGGAACCCTCACTGTCAGTCCCCTCAACAAGTGGCCATTCTCATTCCGTGTCTCTGACCACATTGGGTGTTGTACGGTTGGAGTGGAACATCATGTTCGGAAAGGGTCACTGATTGACTTGTCTCTGGCACTTCCAGTAAAGTGGTAATAGATTTCACTCAGAAAGCAACGTGTGATCAAAAACAGAGGAACCGACGTGGCAACATAAATAGCACTCTGTTGTCATACTGCAAGTGGAATGGAGTGCAAGGATACTATTAATTAGGAAAAGCGCCCACCGTGGGGCACGACCCTGCGATCCTCTCGCCAACCCAGGGGCACAGTGGCTTAGTTTGCCATTTCATACAGAGCATAATTCACGGGGCACTGCAATTTGCAAGGATTCCTTCACTCCTACCAATCACAAATAACATCATTCACAGCTTTCACATCTCACTGTTATTCCTTCAGAAAATTACAATTTATTTAGCACTTGTAGCGGGATTTGATATTCAATGTTAATACTTTAATTTTTTTACCCTCATGTTTAGGTCGGAGATCTATTCCGTCACTCTGGCAGACAGCAAATCAATTGGAAAATTACCTAAGGGCACGCAAATATTTCTGACTAGAATGTCGGACACCCAGTCTGCCTGACGAGACACAGTCCTCACAATCAACACTTTCTTTGTTTTTCCTGCCTAAAACATTTACCATTTGTCATTTCCAAGACAGAAGTTTTGATTATAAACCTTTCCATAAACAGGAGCAATCTTTCAATTTTCTGAAGCAGTTTGCAAACTCGACTTCATTGCTTCCCCCTTTCACACGGGAAAAGCCATTGCTGAGACAAAAGTTTCTCTGAGCTGTGTCCCATGGCTGAGCAGGAAGCCACTGATTGAAGCTGTGGTGGCTGCTTTCTGCTGGCAGCGAAGGTTTGCAGATGGTGTTGTCGCATTCTGCTGCGAGTTCACGTCTCCCTCCATGCAGATTCGGGGTGAAGGTTTGGTGATTACAATGTCAGTTCGTGATCGGTCTCAATGATTGATCTGAAATAATTGAAGCTCTGTGCCTGGGTGAGCTCGAGCCACCAACATTTCAGCCAAAAGCGTTGACCATTCCAGACACAGAACGTGGCAGCAAAATCGGCCCTCTATATATCCGAAAGCGGGCTGTTCGAATGGATTTGAGGAGGTTTTCGACAGGAGGAGCACTCACTGTGTTCACAGGCAGTTAATAGGTTTCTCGCGTTTATTACCGAAAGCACCAGAGGCCTTCAGTGCCGCACACACTGAAATGAACAATATGAGTGCCTGTGTTTGCGGTCCTAAGACCTCTGGTCATTTCGGTGAGAAAAGCGAGAAAATTACTGACGTGTATGTTATGAACCACTCACACAAATGGCAGAGAGACAATTCCAAATGATGCTTCCAAACATCCTGGACATTTATCTCATTGCCAGGTCCCAGAAATTGCTCAAGTAACAGAAAACAAACCAAAACAACAATGAACCATGAAAAATGAAGATGTTTTAATTCCATTCTTCATTAAATTCGGTCAACAATAGTGCATCCGTCTGATCGAGACAGCCAATCACCAGCCTCCCTCATCAAGACAGTAATGCAGGAAATTAGAGAAGTATAACAACGTTTTGTAACACGATTGCCCGCCGTTTCGCCACAGCAACAAAAAAACAGCGAGCAGATTCAATGCAGGATCTGGCTTCACAGCAGCGGTGAAAGAACGATCACCATTCACTTTCAAGGAAAACGGTGTACAACACAAATAGTCTGGAATATGAACAGCCAGCACAGGCTGCTTCGGTCCCATTAACTGCAGCTGCTGAGACCTCCATATGAAAAGAGTGTGTTTGTGATTGTCCATATGATAGTGACGGGTGTTGCCCTCGCTCTAACTACCATCCTTGACAGTGTAGGGCTTGGTATCCTCACCTTGCACGCGGGATTTGAGGGTGCAATTCTCTGCGGCAGAAAACCCTAGAGTTTTGGAGCAGAAAGATGTGAAGCTCCGGTCCTCGGAGTTGTTGTTGGAATTTTCAGCGGAGCTGGGAAGAAGGATTCCAACCTTTTCCTCCCCTTTCTCGATGACATTCTCAGCGCTGCTGAAGCTCCTGTAAAATGCTGCGGTCCTGTGAGTGTTATGAATTGAATTAGTTTCAATCAATAGTTTCTGATTGTTGGGATTTGAGAACACAAGATCCAATACCCATGAAGTGCAGGACAAAGTATTTGACGAGATTCCACCAAGGGACTGCACGAAACAATATATAGGAGGAAGAGGCTGACAACGTGCGAGCTGCATTCAAAAAGTTCGTCTAGCCCGTAAATGCCACGGACAGCTGTTCCTCATATCGATATGCAGGACACTGAGTATGTCTGATCCCGAGAGTTGGAAGTGGGATTATATGACCATCTGCAGCGCTGGTTACTTCTTTGCGTGAAGTACCTCCTGATGGAACACATGTAAAACTCTATTGATCATTGAGAAATACATACAAAATAGTAGCCCAGGATAGAATTTCTGTTGTGTTTCTGGTGCTGCTGTTGACATGCCCTACAACACTGTACTTATTCTGTTTTCCTGAAGATTAAGTGAGTGTTTCTATGATCGTATTGTGGGCAGTTATGTGGGTTTTAACTTCAATAACGTGCGTGTGAAGCCCAAGTCCACCAATGTCCTTTTTGTCTTTCTGTTATCATGTGCAATTACAACACAGTAAAGAATCAATTAATATTGGAAAATGACATACAGAGGTTTGCGAAATGCCGAGATTTTAGTGATATTTATGCAATGATTAAAGGTTCCCCTGATTCAGGAAATAAGGATGTAAAATGCGTTTTCTGTAGAGATAAGGAACAGTGAGAAAAGAAGTCAGCAACAGTTGTAGTTGGCAAGCCCACTCGCAGTAACCAGAGTGAAAAATAAGACGTACAAGAAAAAGTATTGTGTGTGAGTGCTAAAAGATGGCAGTAATCATGGATGATCTTAATTTCCCCTCTCCCACTCACGATTCTATTGTAAAGAATGTTTGGAGAACAACAATCAATAAACTATGTCTGGCCCATGGAACAACACGAGCCATATCTTGGTCATCGATTAGTTTACAGGCGACTTAGTTTCCGTCTTTTCTTGGAAACCATCTGAACCACACTTTAATTCGGTTTCTTTCCATATTAATATTAGTCTGCCTTTGATTATTCCTAACAAAGTGTATGACCTCACACTCACAACACGAAACTGCAAGATTTCTCCACTCACTCATACTATCGATATCTTTTTGCAGATTTGCATGTCCTCATCAAAGTAAGCCCGCTCACTGAATGCGTATCGGCAGCAGAACTGGACACATTTCACTCTGCCACTTCCTTCAAGTCATTAAGATAGATAAATCATTCAAGTCCGATGACTGACCATTCTGGATTTCACTAATTATATGTTTTCAACTTGAAAACTGTTCAATAATCCCGATTCGGTGGCTTCTTGTGAGTAGACAGTGGACACTAAGTGTTGATTTATTACCGAACACTGTGAACTCTCTTCTTGTGCAATGATCTTTTATATGGCTACGAGTTGAGTGTTTGATAGAAATTCGAAAGGACTATATCGAACAGCTCCCTTGATCAGCTCTGCTGGTCATGTTAGCAATGAAATCTGGCAAATTGGCAAGTGTGATTTTCCGTTCAATAAATAATGTTGACTCAGTTTGACTGCAAACATCTCCTCCTAACGTTGTGTCTTTACTCATTTTAAATGGTGTCTAGCATTTTCCAAATGACAGCAAATACATTAGAGCAGATAGGAGCAATTTAGCCCATCAAGTCAGCGACAGCTTTCAATGATATGTCGGCTGATTTGTATAATCCTCAACTCTACTTTTCAGCCTTATCTCCGTGGCCCTTGATTGCGGACTGACTAAATGAGTGTCTATCTCAGCCTTGAATGCACCCAGTCTTGACAGACCTCTGTTGGATGCATTTCCACAGACTTGATATCCTCCGAAAGAGAGAATATTTTCCTCACGTCAGTCTTTCATGTTTGAACCCATCTGCTGTGACAAGGCCCACTGGTCCCACATCTTCACAAGTGTAAATCAGAGCAATATAAACACAAGAAGGTCGGTCTTCACTATGTAGGACCAGCTGTGAGTATTTGAAACATTTTCATATCTTGACCTCAGATGACCCAAACAGACATGAATTGCACATTCGATTTGCCAAAAGCGAATCTTCATCAAGATCACTTAGAATCATAGAGTGATAGAGATGCACAGCATGGAAACAGACAGTTCGGTCCAACCTGTCCATGCCGACCAGATTTCCCAACTCAGTCTAGTCACGCCTGCCAATACCCAGCCCATATCCCTCCAAACCCTTTCCATTCATTTGCCCATCCAAATGCCTCTTAAATGTTGCAATTGTACCAGCCTCCAACACATCCTCTGGCAGCTCATTCCATCCACGTACCATCCTCTGCGTGAAAACAATGCTCCATAGGTCTCTTTTATATCTTTCACCTCTCACTCTAAACCTATGCCCTCTAGTTCTTGACTCCCCGACACCAGTAAAAAAGGCTTTGTCTATTAATTCTATCAATGCCCCTCATAATTTTGTAAATCTCGAGAAGGTCAACCCTCAGCCTCCGACGCAGCAGGGAAAATAGCCCCAGCCTGATCAGCCTCTGCGTGCAGCTCAGATGCTCCAACCCTGGTAACATCCTTGTAAATCTTTTCTGAATGCTTTCAATATTCACAACATCTTTCCGATAGGAAGGTGAACAAAACAGCACGCAATATTCCAACAGTGGCTTAAGTAATGTCCTTTACAGCCGCAACATGACCTCCCAACTCCTGCACTCAGTACTCTGACCAATAAAGGAAAGCACAGCAAACGCCTTTTTCACTATTCTTTCTACCTGACTCCACTTTCAAGGAGCTACGAACCTGCATTCGAAGGTCTCCTTGTACATCAACACTCCCAAGTATCTTCCTATTAATGGTATAAGTCCTGCTAAGATTTGCTGTCCCAAAATGCAGCACCTCGAATTTATCTTAATTAAACTCCTGCTGCCACTTCTCAGCCCATTGACCCATCTGGTCCAGATCCTTTTCTAATCTGAGATAACCCTCAGTAACTCAGCTGGCGACGAAAGCACTGGACCAATACAAGAATGTTTTTATTTTCTCTATCCATTGCTATGTTTATTAATCTCTCCGCACATGAACATGGATCCTTCCCATCCAATTTAATGGATTAAATTCCCTTCGGTGTGGTCCTTCGGCCCAACCAGTCCACACCGACCCTCTGAAGATTAACACACACAGACTAATTTCCCTGTGTGTAATGCACCAACCACTATGGACAATTTACCACGGCAAATTCACCTGACGAACACATGTTTGGACTGTGGAAGGAAACCCACGTAGACGGGGGAGAATGTGCAAACAGCACACAGACAGTGGTCCAACGTTGGAAGCAAACCTGGGACCCTGGTGATGCGAGGCAGCAGTACTAACAGCTGAGCCACAATTATCTCTCATCAACGCGTGTAATTCAACTTGATCTCCAAGCATCCTACTCCGTTGTGAACCAAGAGACGGGGACAGCGAATCCTGGGGTCAGGCTGCGGAGAGGGTAAGCCAAATATTGGTGTTTCAGATTGGAAGCATTCATTTCATAAGATGTATTAAGCACGAGAGCTAAATGTGTAGTCGGGGCAGAGTGGGAAAGGTGCTGTGTTCGAAATCCATTGGGATTTCCCGAAGCAGTTTCGAATTCTGATTTCAATGATTTCCGAAAGGACAATTTCACACTCAAACTTGAAAGAAGAACAATCTCAACAAACCATGCCAGTTGTTCGATTTGATTGTGTAACCTCGAGTTCTTAATCAGAACTGTGCCACTCTGAAAACCTTGACTGTTTCTCTTCCCACGGACACTTCTGGACGCATCGACTTCCTTCAGTATTCTCTGAATGTACTGTGCAAAAGTGTAACTTTACATTCGATTCCGTTCATCACAGTCCTCATGTACTGACCCTGGACGGTGGCAAGTTTTCTTCCTGTTCGTCAAAGCGCCCATCCCCGCCGCTTCCTCCCACATCAGTATAAATTGTCTCAGGAAATCTCTGGTTCACCTTCTTCACTCCAAAGTGAAACTTACCAGCCTCTGGACTCTCTCCTCATAAAGGGAATTCTCATCCCCGGACATGGTGAAAGGCAGAGCATAGTGAAGAGATTTTGGGGAAATATTGACATTTAACAGCGGAACAATGTTAAGGAGGAAAAATATGGAAACCAGTCTCCACCTTTGTGGATCTTCAGAATCTTTTTGGGAAGTATAATCGGAGGGGAATGAGCAAGAGTGAACTGTCAGACAGAGCGGAAACAGTCAAGACAGCTTCCCCCTCTTTAAGGGGACGGGATATTGACTCTGATGTTCTCGGGACACGAACTGATCTGAGACATTGAAAGATTTCCCGTTTTTCTATATGAGGATTCGAGGACATTGTAAAAGCTTGGGCCAGACAAAAACTGATTGGCTGGAACCCAGACTGTCCTGGTGGTGGAAAAGAGGCTTCCCAGTGACATGGGTTCGCCTGCAGTGAATGGGATCAGACTGTTCCTATGTCTCCATAATGAGCATCCCAGGCTTTATTTTGGAAAAGTACATCTGATAAGGACAGTTGTCATTCTGGGTAGGGCAGACTGAAGTTGAGATTCAGTAATCGTGTACTTTGGAGGATCGTGCAATGTGCTGAATTGCATGTGTCAGCGCATTAGTCTGCTGAATGAAAGATACCTGATTCAAGAGCCCCCAGGGCGACAGCAATTGCTGCCCTTAATACATCTGTTTGCCTTGCTGCACTCTTTCGTTTTTCTAATGATTTCAAAAGATATTTTCCAAATGGAAACACTATCGTGTGACTTACCACAATGACATTTCCGCATTGCTGTCAAGATTAATGCCAAGAACTGTGACTTGTGGGAATCTGAAACCAAAAGGAAACTGCTGCAGAAACTAGCCAATTTGGGAGTATCTGTGGGAGAAAACACAGCGCTGATGACGTTCTGAAACATTGCCTCTTAATGTCTCTCCAGAAATGCTGCTAGACCTGCTGAGTTTCTCTTGCAAGTTCAGTTTTTATTTTAACTGAATGCCCATTCCATCCATCAGGATGATGCAGCCAGCCTCACCATGCACCGAAATTTTACGGTTTGGCAGCTGTGAAATGATTGGATTCAACAAAACCAATAATGATTTACTCTTCCTCAACTCCACATGGAAAGACACCTGGGAAGTGAATTGCACAGTGTCGTCGTATGAGTGGTTAAGGTAATTGAATTGAAATTCATATGGCTTTAACCATGCAGCCTCGAATCCTTCTGATGGTGATGGAGAAATGCCTATAACTGCGAAGGGAAATTGCTCCCTGACTTCGACTGAAAGAGTCAGCTAAAAACAAAAATGGACAAATTGGGCATGGTGGGAATCTGCAACCCACTGCCTGTCAGTGTGCAGCAAGCAGAAATTTCTAGAGAAATTTGAGACGCATTGAGATGAGCACTTCTACCACCAGCTGCGTTTGAAGCTGTGAGCCAACTGTTGGAAAATGAGACGAGAACAGTCAGGGACTTGTGTTCGACTGTTGCAAACTTGTTTAGCTGAAGTGCTTTTTCCGTGCTGTAGAAATCTTTGACATGCTGCAGTGAGGTGATCGGAGAAACTGGCAGATGTGAAGCACGTTAAACTGGTCTCATCCTGACATCGCTCCTGCTCTCGGGGGATTTGGTTGTCTGTCCACCTGTGTGCATGAAAATGAGGATGGTTTCCTCAGGGGGATTACCATACAGTGTGATTACGTCAAAGTTCAGTCCTATGATTGTGTCATTTAAGAGCACAGGAAGTATCTCATTTAAATTTACCCTGGAAACATCAGAACATGCAGAATTAAGTGCCTCATGCTGGAAACTGGGACTAGAGTAGATTAATATCTGGTCTTCCGCACTGCAGACAGGTGGAAAGGTCTTTTCCACGCTGAAAGGAATGGAAGGAAGAACGAAATTGATGTGCCCCTAAAATGACCACAAATGAAAAAATAAAAAGAGATTCATTAAGGAAACATGCAGCGCCATATTTCAATTTCCCTGGAAGTCTAGTGGTAAGGATTTAGTACTGCTGTGGCAATGGGAGATTTCCTCTGACCGGTTATCTTGTTGACAGCCTTCCCAAAGCAGGGAATGTTGTATGGTGCTGGCAATTGATGGGGTTTTGTCACAAATACGATTCAGACTAGCGTAAAACAAATAAGTGTGAATCCTGGAAATCTGAACCCAGAACAGGAATGGACAGACAAATTCAGCCGGCCTGACAACATCCGTGGAGACAAAGAGATTTAATGTTTTATATCGACAGAATCAGATTACTTGTGCATTTTATTGTTTTAAAGCCTGGGTTATTGCCAGTTTCACTTCATGAATCAGCATACATATCAGAAGCTCTCATTAGCTGACAAACGTCATCTGTAAAATGAAAAATGTCATATCGGCTGTAATGCTACAAAGGAAAGAATCTCGGCGTTGAGTTAGCTGGATAGAACATTGACTAATGGGTCCACAGCAGGCGGAAGGGCTTGTTATCACGAAATAACAACGGGGTGAACTCAAACACAAGAAGCATGCTGAGCCGTCACTTTCGCGATAATAGATCAACAACACGGCGTTTACAAGAAGTTGATGCAATGAACTTTCAATGTACGGAACATTTCAGAGCATTTGACACCATTCTCGCCTGGTTATTACCAGATGCTTTAACTGACGAAGCCACAGACGGTGTTCTTCAAATCCATATGTGCATTTAATTAACTATTTGATCACAGTAACTCGGACTTCCTTTCTATAATAAAGCTGCTCGATTAGAATATATATCAAACTGCGCTTATGCAGGAAAGAACAGTTCACAGCTGATCTTTCTTCACTGGAAATGCACCGAAAGTGGCAATCTCTTCTTTCTTTGCTTTCAAACAATTGCCTTCACCTCTGTAATCTGACAGGATAAAGAGGATGCGTTCATCCTCTCGGGGCTGATAAAACACGTGAACACGCACAGAGGGAATCTCATACCAAAAGATCAGGGTAATTGTGGTGAATTTACCAGGAGTGGTGTGTGAGTCTGTGTTAACAGGAGTAATAAGGGCTAACCCATTCGCACTGACATTGAGCCTTGCACCAAACATCACCTCACTCACTTCTTGCCTCACGTCTCCCAGTCATCATTGACTTTCAGTTTATCCTTCTCCCTCTTCGAAACTTCTCACTTGTTCCCGAACACTTTCGGGTTTCCACTTCGAAAGTGCAGTTTGAAACGAATTTCTGGAGTATGCACGTCAGTCTTTGGGATCAGCTGCCCTGCCCATCCATAATTACTCCAGAGCTTGAGATAATAAGTTACTTTAGAGACTCCTGGAAGTACTCAGCACAGAGATGCATCCATGATGTCTCTTGGGAGGGAGTTCCAAGAATTAAAACAAAAGACATTGAAGGAACAGTGAGACAGTTTCAGCTGAGAAAGGCGAGATTCTTAGTGGCGATTTGCGGTGACAGGTGTCTCGTGTATCTGCCGCAATTATCCTTCTAGTTGGATGCAATCAATCACTGGATTGATTCTTGCAGATCCGCATTAGTGCTCTGTGTGGATGCAGGAAATAGTGTTCATTCAGATAAAACAAAAGAAGAGAAATAAACCTTTATTCCCTGAATGCGAATTGGATCCAGGTCTGTGCGATTCAAACTCACACCCTGAAGCAGGAGCTCCACTGATGCTGACAATAACCCTTGACCTGACCTGTCCAAACTTTTTTGCCTATTTTCTTTCTCTCCACATTTTGAAGCACCCATCCTTGCCGTGAGTGGTGAAGAAGCTACCTACTTCCTCGCAGAGACACAATTGGGGCCAGAGACCCATCTATCTGTCCCGCAGCCGGCATTGCATTGCTCCGAACAGACCGGGTTTGTTATGTGGGACTGAAACCGTGTTCGATCACACACAGACGCGGCGTAACAGCTGCCAGCAGATGTGGAGAAGGTTGGGGCGGATTCAGACCCACTCTGGGAAATAGACTGGGTCCGGAATTCAGGGGAGCTTAGTGTCACAGACAAAATGCTGGAGATTTGGGTGGGGAAAGATATCAGCCATCATCGGATGTTCGGGCAGACGAGATAGGCTGAAAGCTCTAACTGTTCACCGATGCTTTCTGGTCTCTGGCCATCCAGAATCTAAGGAAATAGAAACAGAGTTATTTTTTCAGTTCGAAGTCCTCCGGTCATAACTGGGTGAGGTGAGAGATGAAACACGTCTGATGTACGTTTAGAGACTGGGAAAATGTTTGGAGACGAAGTAATAAAAGAGAATCTGAGTATAAAGTTGGAATTCAGGAGATAGTCAATAAAAAGGAAGGATGCGTAAGGCAGAGGGAGATGGATTTGGAGAAAGAAGTGTCAGTGGTCTTGAAGTCGTAACTCTATTTTCCTTTCCAAGATTCTACCAGACCTGCTGAGATTTTCCCGCAATTTCTTTGTTGGTACTGAAACAGAAGATGGGAGTGGGTTCCTGGATCAATCATCTCTCTCTGTTCTGTGGGCGTTTGAATTCCCCGTTCGACCAGATCACATCTCAGCCACACGAAACCCTCACTATCCTGCCCCACCCCCACCGCTGTTACTAACAATAAACTGTTCATTACGTAAACCCACATGTGCACACAACAGCATCATTTTCTGAGAGAATTGGAAAAAGTTTAGGGAGAGTTCCATTCAGTTTCATTCAGAGCATTCTAAATCAGTTACTTTTGCTTCAGCACTACTTGACATGGAGTCGTCACTGTCAATCCCCCGACCATGTGACCGTTCGCATTCCATGTCTCTGGATACTTTGGTTGGTGCACGGTTGGAATGGAACCTCACGTTTTGAAAGGGACATTGTTTATCGCATATTCGGCTGAACTGATAAACGCGTCTCTGCCACCTCCGGTACAGTGGAAACAATTTTCACTCACAAACCAACACATGATCAAAAACAGTGGTAACAATTTGGCACCAAATCTGCAACAGCGAGCGAATACGCTCTTGTGTGGGGTTGCAACATTGCAAAATGAATGGACAGCTGTGAACCTATTAACAGATAAAAGTGCCCCTTCATGAAACTGCATCTGCCAAGACTCCTCCACTCACTCATGCTATCGATATCTGTTTGCAAACTTTCCACATCCTTATCACAATATGGTCACTCATCTATTGTGTATCGGCAGCATTTCACTCTGCCACTTCCTCCAAGTCATTCGGTCAGACAAAACTTTCAATCCAATGACTGACCAATCTGGATTTCACTAAATATATCTATCCAACGTGAAAATTGTTCATTAATCTCGATTCGATGATTTCTGTTAAATATAAACTGGACAGACTATGCTACTTTATTACCCAACACCGAGAACTACTTTCTTGTGCAATGGACTCTTATATAGCCCCTTATTGATTGCTTGCTAAAATTCAAATGAAATTTACTGAGCATCGTCCTTCATCAAGTCTGCAGGTCATGATCCCAAAGAAATCTGTCAGATTGTCATCGTGTGATTTTCCTTTCAAAAATGATGTTGACTCAGTTTGACTGTAATCATCTCTTCTAAACTTTCTGATTTTCGTAATTTGCAATGGTGGTTCATATTTTCTAAATGACAACAAAGACATGAGAGCAGATGGAAGCAATTTAACCCATCAAGTCAGCGACAAGTTTCAATGAGATCACGGATGATTTGAAAAATCCTCAAATCTCCTTTCGGCCTCATCTCTATGGCTCTAGATTCGCGAAGTGACCAAATGCCTGTCTTTCTCAGCCTTGCATGTATGCAACCTGGACAAGCCTCTGTTGCAAACAACTTCACAGATTTGCTACCCTCTAAAAGAGAAAATATCGTCCACACCTGAGTCTTACATAATTGACCCGTTCCGCTGTGATGAGGTCTTCTCGTGCCATATTATCCCTTATGTATATCAGAGCAGAAAAAAACCCTCAAGGCCATTCTGCACTGTCCAGTGCCAGCTCTGAAGATTTGCAGCATTGTCATTTTTTGATTTCGAATGAACGAATAGACCTGAATCTTCTTCAAAAACACTTCATTGGCTATAATTTCGCTGGCAGTGTAGTGCTCCAGAAAGCCGAGTGCTTGATCACAAATATATCACTATCAAAATGTTACCTCTGTTTCTCTTTCCACAATTACCGCTAGATCCTTCGGTTTTCTGCGGTATTCTGTGAATTTACTGCGCACAAGCGCTGCATTTCATTACATTCCTTCAATCAATGTCCTCTGGACACTGACCCTGGTCATTGACAACATTTCCTCCTGCTCGTCACTGTGCCAATACCCACCACTCCCTCCTCCATCAAGATGCAGAACATCTTTGGTTAACTCTCTTTGCTCCAAAGAAAACCTCGGCAATCTCTCCTCATGCCAAGAAATCTCGGTCCTGGAAATAGTGCAAGATAGAGGAGTGTAAAGAGATTTTGGAAAATATTATCAGTTGGCAGGTGGAAAAAAATTTTAAAGTGGCAAACCATATAACCCAGTCTCCAGCTTTGTGAATCTTCAGAAACTCTGTGAGAAGTGAAATCAAAGGAGAATGAAGAAGGGTGGACTGTCCGAATGAGCAGAGACAGTCAAGATATCTTCCCCGTCTTTAAGAGGACAAACCATTAACTTTGTTGTTCACTGGACATGAACTGATGCGACACATTGAAATAATTCTCGTTCCCCCTGCATGACAAATCCAAACCTCATCTAGACTCTGGGACAATGAAAAAACTCGGGACCACACCAGGGACTAGGAGGCTCGAAGGGAGATGGTCCCAGCTGGAAGAGAGCCGGTGCCCAGTGACATGGGTGTGTCTGTCGTGGATGGGATCAGACTGTTCCCATGCCTCCATAATGAATGTTCCAGACTTTATTTTGGAAAAATAAAATTGATAAGAGGACACTTCTCGGTCTGGGATGGACAGACTGAAGTCCGTCACAGCCTGCTTTATATTTTAGGGCAAGGTTTTGGGTTGGAGGTTTCAGCGTATTAGACTGTTAAATGAAAGGCTGGTGGTTCAAGACTTCCAAAGGCGACAGCGAACGTTGTTGTTAAATCAACTGTTTTCTCTGCTGTAGGGTTTCATGTTTCTAATGGTGGCAGGAAAATGTTCCTCAAACGGAAACTTTCTATGTGAAGAACTACAAAGAATTTTCTTCAATGTTTTAAAAGTTAATGTAAAGAACTGTGGTTTCTGGGAATCTGAAACAAAATCAGATACTGCTGACAAAACTATCTCGTTTGACATTTCCGGTGGGACATTATTGAGTTCTGATGAAGTTGGTAAATATTGTCCACGATTCTCTCTGCATGGATGCTGCCAGACCTGCTGAGTTTTGTCGTGGAAGAAGTATGGAGAATCACCAGGAGAATTAGAGAGTACTTCAAGAAGTCTCTCTGTTATTTGCAAACGAAAAACCGTGAGACCGAGAAAGCAGATTCTCGAATGCTCTCGAACCTCATTGTCCATTTTTTAAATATATTTTTCCCATGTTTTGTTTGCTTATCAGCATGTCTAACTTTATTAATCAAGTACCTCACTCGAGCTACACAATAAAGCAGTGATGTTAGTTCGCATCATCTGTTTAATTGTTCATTCTACTTAACGTTATTCTGATGTGACGGTTAGATATTTACAATCAGCTTTTGCAACACTGGTCTTTCATTCCAGACCCTACTTCATATTTTCACGATGTCATAATTAGTTACTTATTGTCAATAATCTCAATCAGGCTGACTCTATTAACTATTAATTTGATACTTAATGACATGTCCCAAATATTTATGTTCCCAATCTTGTCATAATGATACTTAACAGGAAGCCTAACTTTACTAACTGTGTAATCTAATCTCACCATCGAGACCTTTCAGTGTCAAACTTTCTTTGCTAATTGGTGTGAGAGAATTCTTATCTCACCCACTATTCTTACCTCATCCTGCATTCTACAGACCCCTTGCAACAGATCGCCAGTGGGGTCCATGCTTTAAACCTTCCCTTACTTTCATGCTCTTTATCTTCCATAATAATATTTTGTCATTCTGACCAATGGCAGTCCTTCCTGGTACTGGATTTATTGAGGGTGAAGGGTCAGTGATCAGAGCGGACTGTCACTGTAGTTCTGTTCCCTACTCTCCACCTCCTGCTCTGTTAGTAACCTCTCAGTCTCGTGGGAATTGCACTGTTCCCAGTTTTGCCGGATTCCAGACCTTTACCTTTGGCTGAGCAGACAGTCGGTGGTCTGAGGAATATCATTCCCAAATGTCTCATGTCCAAGGTAATATCAATTAATAACAATGTCTTTGTATCCTCCTCTAAACTGTGAAAATCATTGTTGCAGACGGTAGGGACATTTCTTGACCGAGATTGAGGAGGTTTTGAACCAAATCAAACTCCTATGAGTGAAGAAGATGGTCTAGATCCCTTTTCCTTTTCTCCTGAAGGCAAATGTATGGCAATGCAATTGAATTGGTGAAACTTCCAGGCTTGAACCGAAACACAATTTACTTCACACTGTCGTTTTAACACAAAAAAAAAGTGTGGACTAACCCAACTCTATTGGAAAACTTAACGAAATGAAACATCATTTAACCACGAAACAGCCAATGTTCGAATATAGTAGCTTTGCATAAACCGCACAAATCTGGTCTTCCTGCTACCGGAATGATATTATGAAAATTGAACGGATTAGGAAAAAGGTATAATGTGAT
The DNA here is from genome assembly GCF_047496795.1 of Chiloscyllium punctatum. Taxonomy (NCBI): domain Eukaryota; kingdom Metazoa; phylum Chordata; class Chondrichthyes; order Orectolobiformes; family Hemiscylliidae; genus Chiloscyllium; species Chiloscyllium punctatum. Next base: position 39,458,010 of record NC_092771.1, on the reverse strand, counting down.
GTTTGTAATTCTTAAGCTTCCAAATGGTTTTGAGGTGCGAATGTATTTTAACTTTGAAGAAATTTGACGCATTTGAACCTCCTTCCTGTCGACGATAGAAGCTGTTGGATCTGTTCCAAATTTCCAGCGGCTTCTGTAATTATTTAAGGTTTCTGACGAGAGCAATCTCTCACTTTTCGAACAAAACAAAACGAACCTTTTGTTGCCAACAATATTCAAATAAGCAACGAGCAGCAGCAGAGAGGAAAGCTTCCGAGCAACTTTGCCCAGTTTCTCACGGCAATTGACAAGAACCATTCCCGTGAAAACCATAATGCAACCTCACAGGTCCGTTTCCGCGCAGAATGCAATGTTGGTGATTAAGACCTTTCCCTTCTAAGCCAGTTGAGAAACCCCAACACTGCGATGGCCGGGAATGGAACGCGGGTCAACTGCTTGGAAAGCAGCTATGGTCACCACTACACCACCACTGCGCTAGTAGATATGCACGCCCTTTTTCCAAACATACATAACAAGGCCGTGATCATCACCAACTACACTAGGGCTGAAGGCAAAGCAAGAGATTGCTTGTAAAACGTCAACAGGACTGAAAACACCAGATTCAGAAGCCTTCAGCTCTTAAGAATAACCACTGGATCCAAAAGGTTCACTTCCCACAAATGCTGCCGGACTTGCTGAGTTTCCCAGTAATTTTTGTGCTGTCTCTGAGATCTGCAGTTCGTTTTCTGATAGAAAACAAACGTTTACCCATTGAAGAGGATATTTGATCAGGTGATAGTCCACTTCATCCACAGAGATAGATGGGCTGGAGCTTAGGATCATAAAATTCTTACAATGGAGAAACAGGCTATTCGGCCCATCATGCATCCCACCAAGTCTCACCCTCTATGCTATTCCTGTAACCTGGCTAACCATATAACCTACACTCACCTGGACACCTACGACTATTGAGCGTTGCAAATCCATCCTAACCTGCGCATCTTTGGACTGTGAGTGGAACCTGGAGCACCCAGAGGAAACTCACGCAGACAAGGGGAGAATATGCAAACCCCACACAGACAGTCTTTAATCAGACTGGAATCTGGATAATTGGATAAGGTTCAAGAGGCAGTGCAGACTGGCATGTGAATGATAGGCCGAAAGCCTGTTGTCAGTGTTGTAAAGCTCTACAGTAACGTGATTCCCTACATCCAGCATTCAACACCGTTTACATTTTTAAAAATCCGTCCTGTTATTGACATTATTCTGAGTGAAATTTCGAGAGATTCTGTTTGTGCATTCACTCAGATCTGTGTTCTGCTGGGTCAGGAGCATCATACAAAATAACAACTGGCAGAGGGAGAATTGAATTCCCCCTCCCACTCTGCCGAGGACATGCAGGACCTGGAAATTCTAAATCACCACTCACTCACCACGCGACGCCTGGAGGAAGAACGCCTGATCTTCCGCCTCAGTAACCTCCAACCCTAGGGCATCAATGTGGCCTTTCCCATTTGCCTGATTTCCCCCTCCGAAAACATTATCCCAGTTCCAACCTGCCAGCTTGGCATCATCCTCTTGGCCTGTCCTACTTGCCAATCTTCCTTCCCACCTATCCGCTCCACCAGTCGTAGGTGTCCAGGTGAGTGTAGGTTATATGGTTAGCCATGAGAAAGGCGGGTTTACAGGAATAGCATAGAGAGTGAGACTTGGTGGGATGCATGATGGGCTGAATAGCCTGTTTCTGCACTCTAAGAATTTTATGATCTTATACTCCATCCCATCTATCACTGTGGATGAAGTGGACTATCTCCTTTACCCCCACATCGATCCATCAATTGCGCTCTCAGCTCATTTCTCCGCAGCACCACTCCCTCCCATTTATCTGTCCACACTGGACGCTCCCAGCCTCATTCCCGATGATGGTGTTTTGCTCGAAATATCGTCTCTCCTGCTCCTCAGATGCTTCCTGACCTGCTGTTCTTTTCCTGCATTACTCTAATCTTGACACTGATCTCCAGCATCTGCAGTCCTCACTTTCACCTCGCATGACTGAGTTCCTGCCCCTTACAGATAGAATTGGGTCTCGTGTTTTCATCATGAATTTCATTATGTGTAATATATTTCATTTTAAAAATCATCACAATATATAGATGCCCTCATGAGCATGTCATGCATTTGGACAGAACAATGCCTCCTTTCTCTGTGAACAAAAAGAATATCAAGGAGTCGGTTTGGAGAATGTTTCCTCTCACAGAAACAGGAACAGGGAGTTGTCCGTCTCTCTGAAATAAACACCAGCCATTCAGAGGAATCTGATGAGGTCATGCAACATCTGTTGAGTGAAGGGGAAGTGTGGCTCATATGTTATGAGAGTATGGGAATTCAGCAGAGCAGTAGGAAGTCGGAAAAGTAATAATTACTGAACAATTGGAATGGGGATAACGCTGAAGAAAGAATGAGTTGTCTATACAGCCTGTTTAACATGTTTCAGTCTGTTCTAGTCGTCAATCCAATCAAAACTAGATTTAGATTTCTTATGCAGTTTCCTTCCAATCCACATATCCCGTGATTCCCTGAGAAACCAGCAATCAGTGTCTTCCAATCTGAAATGCCCTCAGTGAGGGTGCATCAGCAATCGTCAGGGACAGGAAATATTAAAGAATCAGAGGCCTTATAGTTAATCGCTCTCTCCTAATCACATTCCCAAATAACCTGTCCCTTACCCTGAGGGTGCTGTCAATAATAACCAAAAGATCTGTAAATGGTGTAACTTTAACACTAATCTCTTCACAGATTCTGTCAGACCTGCTGAGCTTTTCCGCAACTCCTGAGACTGTGTTATCGTGTTTCAGATACCCAGACCCACAGGATCAATGTCTCACCATCTGCCTTCTGAAGCCTGTTCAGAATTTGATGCATTCAAATGAAATCTTATTTCAATTTTGACGAATATGGACACAATTTATTCAAAAGCTCAGCATTATAGCACATGGGTTCCAAATAGTGAAGTTTATTTTGTGGTTCATTAATGTGTTTGGCTCACTGCCGCTGGGTTACCATGTATTACTCAGATATAATTGTTCTGGCGAAGTTGACGATGAGTTAGCGTCTTGAACGGCTGCCATTCATTTTGTCCAAATAAACCCATAATAATGTAAGGGAGGGAGTTCCAGGATTTTCAACGAATGGCACTTGTGAAACTGAGACGTTTTTTCGACACAGGGTGGCGAGCGGCTGGATGTGGAAATGTCTCCTGGTGTCCAGTGTCTCTGCTGTGCTCAGTGTTCCACGCGATAATGCCGTGATTCTGGAAGCTACGCTGTGAGGAACTTTGGGGAATTTCGACAGTGCATCATATCTGTGGTACACTCCAATGCTACTGAGTGTGGGTGGTGGAGAGAGAGAATATTTGTGACTGTGGTGCTGAGAAAGCTGAACTGCAAGTTAATTCTACCTAATTATGGAGAACATAACTACTTGCCATCATCATTATTCAACTTCACAGTTTGATATCGAGTGATTACACAGATGTGGTGTACAAGTCTGTTAGTTGCTCAAATGATCATAATCTTTTAACTAGATTCATCTTTTCACGGATATTATGCTGAGAGACCTCACGCGACTGTTTCACTTTCTCATCAACATTTTATCTGTAAAAACTGGGAACGAGCTGATGGCACACAGATTGTGCTCCAGATGGTTAGACACAGCGCAGTGTCAGTTACTGCACACTGATTTTCTTTGGCTTTATGTATGTGTTTCTCTGAATGTGTGTGTGTATTATCGTGTGTTCCTGTCTCTGTGATTCTGTGTGTGTCTACCCATCTATCTCTGCCTGACTATCTGTGCTTATGTGAGTGTGTTTGTGTTTCATTGTGTGTATTAGTGTGTGTCTCCATGTTTATGTATCTCTGTGTCTGTACCTCTGTGCAACGGGCTCTCTGTTATTTTCGGGATGGTAACAATTGAAAGGTGGTTTAAACCCCAATATATCTGTACCTCTGTCTATTCCTCTTGGGCTTGAAGTGATGCATTGCTTTTGCTTATGTTTCAACACGTGTGTGTGTGTGTGTGTGTGTGTGTGTGACAGACGGAAATACGTACAGATACTCAGACACAATCACATATGCAGAGAGATGTGCAGAGACACATCCAGACAGAAGCACGCATATCGACTAAAAGAGACACACGTGCACAGACAGTTACACAGACATGCACACACAAGCACACAGATGTTGATGGAGACAGCAAAAGTGATACTATTAGAATTTCATGTTCCTAAAACTAAATGAGAAATTAATAGATCTTTGGATTGTTTGACTTCACAGGAAATTTGCCCATAATTTTGTCTGGACAGCTGTGCCTTTTACAAGTTTTTGAACGAAATAAGAGAAAGGTGGTTTAGTTAGTAGAGTGCGAGGTTAATGTTGAAAGGATGAAAGCAATTTGAATCGATGAACCTATTTTGACCATCCCTGTGTTTTCCAGTCTTTTCAAAATGGCCGCTGATACTTCTGAATTGGGTCGACGTGCTGTCTTGTTCCAGGATGATGGATTAGGAATTGAGAACCTGGAGGATATTTCTATTCGAATCAATACCGATTATTGTAAAAGTCCTCTTCCATAGGAAAGGGGACTTTGGTATTGCTGTCAGATCTTCAGCACTTCGAAGACCACCCAACAATGAACAATGCAATACAAAATTACGCAGATTGTAATCCACTGGCTTTCTTTAAAAGTTTCAAATTAACAATGCAAGATATTTTGATGGTGTCTTTTGTTGTAACCATTTTACTATACACATCACTAGAAAAACTAATGTGAATTCAGACATATTGTCCTAAAATACAAACGGTGAAATACGTAAAAGCTTTAAGAAATGTGAAGGTTGCATAACATTGCAAGAAGGGAGAAATAATACATAGACCGCACTTTTTATAAAAATTGTGCATCATGGATTTTGCAAGTAAATGCGTTTTCGAAATGGCATTTTAGTTTTCTCAGGGCGAATATATATAAAAAAACAATTTTTTAAAAAAGAATTGAGTGTAATTGTCGACTAAAATGTGAAAAGTGCGACCTTGCAAACAGATCGGAATTGGAGGATAGCTGTAAAGTTTGACTGCAATTCACCTGATAGTGACCCAATAATTGATGTGTGATTCGAGATGAACGGAGTTGTACACAGATGCAGCCTTGGTTTGTGACAAGGAGCTAAGTGATGATTGGCCACTAGTTCACCACTGACAAAGGCTGTCTGCTACCAGCAACGATGTGATTGTTGGTCAGGTAACTAAACAGCTTGGGACTCTGAACAAGATACAGGGAAGTCTTCAACTGCTCAGGAGCTCTCTCTGTTCGCGGCAGTGATAGGTATTTTAATCCTGAAGAAACCTGATTTATTTTTGTTTCAGCTGTTCCTATGAGTTCTGCCCTTTAATGAGTGTGTTACAGACTGTTTGTAAGTATTAACCAGTCCTTCTGCATGGTGTAAATCAATGACAACCTCCAAGATGCACTGTACAAATTTACCACGGCTCTAAACAAAGTACATTCCAAAGACATGACAACGAAGAAATGGAAGGGAAGGGGAAGCAGATGAATGGGAGGGTTATGACTTGGAGCCAGTGATCAAACCTGGTTAAATGAAGAGTAGAGGACTTTCATTTACAACGTCAGGAAGTATGGCATACAGTGAGATTTGGCAATCTGGATTCAGAAGTGAGGCATTTTTGAAGGTGGAACACGAATGCTGAATTTCAGATTAAAGACAGGATCCTTAGCAGTGTGGAGGAACAGAGGGATCTGGGTGTGCAAGTACGTCGATACCTCAAAGTTGCCACCCAAGTGGATAGGGATATTAAGAAGTCATATGGAGTTTTGGCTTTCATTAAGGGGGATTGAGTTTAAGAGCTGCGAGGTTTTGCTGCAGCTCTAGAAGTCTCTGGTGAAACCACTGTTTGAATATTGTGTCCAGTTCTTGTCGCCCTACTATAGGAAAGATGCAGAGGCTTCGGAGAAAGCGCAAAGAAAGTTTACTAGGATGCTGCCTGGATTGGAGGGCTTGAATTATGAAGAAAGTTTGAATACGCTCGGACTTTTCTCTCTGGAGAGAAGGAGGAAGACAGGAGACCTGATCGAGGTAGAAATTAATATGAGGAATAGATACAATCAATAGCAAGAGACCTTTCCCCAGGGCAGGATTGACTGGTAGGAGAAGTCACAGGTTGAAGATATTAGGAAAAATGTATACAGGAGATGTGAGAGGTAGGTTATTTACGCAGAGAGTTGTGGACACATGGAATCTGTTTCCAGCTGTGGTGGAAGCAGAGTCATTGGGGACATTGGTGCGACTCCTGGATATGCACATGAATAGCAGTGCGGTGAGGGGTGCGTAGGTTAAGTTACTAAATTTGACATTAGGATTAAATCTCGTGGGCCAAAGGGATGGTTCTGTGCTATACATTTCTATGTTCTATGTTCTATGAGTGCGTACACTGGGTATATCTAAACGTAAGGTGTCAACCTGGTGAAGCTACGACAAATAAATAGTTGCCAGAAACCATAAGAAGCAACGGATAGACAAGGCAAATTGACTTAATCACTCACGGATCAGACATAAACTCTGCAGTCCTGCCAACCCCCATCATAAATGCTGCGGGACAAAATAATAAACCATTTCTTTCACATGCACGTCGAAGCTGAGGGAGACAAAATAGACCCTTTCGAAATTATGACAGGCATGGAAGTAATGGATAGTGGAAGTCTTTTACACAGACCACAGGAGACATAGCTTTAAGGTGTTCTCGAGCAGACCAGACCCAGACGTATGGTCTGCAGATTGATTTTGCTTGTTTTATGATAGTCATTCAGTCTGAGAAACAGTGAAAAATATTGTGTTGCATTCTCTTCAGTACAAATCATACCTTACATAAGGACATCAGTTTAATATAGTTTCACAGCTTTTGAACAGCTGCAGAGAAGGATAAACTCTATATATGACAGGTCCCTTCATAAGTTTGATAACTGCAAGGAAGAAATTGTTCCTGAATCAATTGGTGCGTATTTTCAAACATTTGCATCTTCTGTCCAATGGAAGAGGTTGGAAATGAGCATTACAGGGTGGGAGGGGACTTTGATTGTGTTGGCTGCATTCCTAAAGCAGTGGAAATTCAAGACTGGAGGAAATGTGATTTGCGTGATGGATTTGGGTTAGGTTCACGCATCTCTGCACTTTCTTGCAGTACGGCCAGAGGAGTTACCATACGAAGCGTCTGGATAGAATGTTTTCTGCAGTGCAATGTAAAAATTGGTCACAGGCATTGACAAAATGCTACAATTTCTTCCCCGTCTGAGGCGGTAGATGTATTGATGTGCTTTCTTGGCTGTAGAGTTGACGTGGATAGACTGATTGTAATATTTATTACTCTGAACTTGAAGCTCTCCATCACCTCCAAATCAGCACCAACGACAGAGACCAGTGTGTGTCCTACCGTCCAATACCTGAAGTCAATGGCCAGTTCCTTTGTTTTGCTGACACTGAGGGAAAGATTGTTGTCTTTACAACATGTCACTGAACTCAGTTTCCTGTCGGAGAAAGTGAGGACTGCAGATGCTGGAGATCAGAGCTGAAAAATGTGTTGCTGGAAAACCGCAGCAGGCCAGGCAGCATCCAAGGAGCAGGAGAATCGACGTTTTGGGAATAAGCACTTCTTCATGAATGAGGAGGGTGTGCCAAGCAGGCAAAGAAAAATGGTAGGGAGGAGGGACTCGGGGAGGGGCGTTGGGAATGCGTAGGTGGAAGGAGGTTAAGGTGAGGGTGATAGGCCAGAGAGTGGGTGGGGGCGGAGAGGTGAGGAAGAAGATTGCAGGTCAAGAAGGCAGTGCTGAGTCTGAGGGTTGGGACTGAGATAAGGTGGGGGAGGGGATATCAGCAAGGTGGAAAAATCTGCATTCATCTCTTGTGGTTGGAGGGTTCCTAGGCGGAAGATTAGGCGCTCTTCCTCCAGGCGTGGTTTGCCATGGTCTGACGATGGAGGAGGCCAGGGACCTGCATGACCTTGGCGGAGTTGGAAGGGGAGTTAAAGTGTTCAGCCACAGGGCGGCTGGGTTGGTTGGTGCGGGTGTCCCAGAGGTGTTCTTGGAAACATTCCGCAAGTAGGCGGCCTGTTTCCCCAATATAGAGGAGGCCACATCGGGTGCAGTGGATGCAGTAAATGTTGTGTGTGGAGGTGCAGGTGAATCTCTGATGGAAATGGGAGGAAGCCTTGAGGCCTTGGAGGGAAGTGAGGGGGAGGTGTGGGCGCAAGTCTTGCATTTCTTGCAGTTACAGGCGAAGGTGCTGGGAGTGGAGGTTGAGTTGGTGGGGGTTGTGGAACTGACGAGGTAGTCGCGGAGGGATTGGTCTTTCCAGAACGCTGATAGGGGAGGGGAGGGAAACATATCCTTGGTGGTGGGGTCTGTTTGGAAGTGGCAGAAATGATGAAGGATGATACGATGTACCTGAAGGTTGGTGGGGTGGTAGGTGAGGACCAGTGAGGTTCCGTCCTGGTGGCGACTGGTGGGGCGGATTCAAGGACGGAGGAGCGGGAAGTGGAGGAGATGCAGTGGAGAGCATCGTCAACCACGTCTGAGGGGAAATTGCTGTCTTCGAAGAAGAAGGCCATCTGGGTTGTTCGGTATTGGAATTGGTCCTTCTGGGAGCAGATGCGGTTGAGATGAAGGAATTGGGAATATGGAATGGCGTTTTTACAGTGGGCAGGGTGGGAGCAGGTGTAATCTAGGAAGCTGTGGGAGACCCTAGGTTTATCGTAAATGTCTATTTCCTGTACACTGTCTCACTGTTGTTTGAGACCGACCCACTATCGTGGTGTCATTAGTAAATCTGTAAATGGAGTTGGTGCTGAATTTGGCGGTACAGCCATGAGAGGGAAAGAAATATTGAAGGGGGCTGAGTACACAGCCTTGGAGGCCACCGATATTACGTATTATCGAAGAGGAGGATTTTCCAACTATCCTCATTCATTGCGATCTGCAGGTCAGAAAGTTAAATATCCAGTTCTCGATGTGAGGAAAGAGTCCTAGGACTCAGAAATGTCGATGAATCTTGTTGGCATTATGGTGTTCAAGGTAGAGCTATGGCCAATATGCAGAAGTCTGATGTAGGTGCCCCTGTTATCCAGATGTTCCAGGGATGAGTGAAGTGCCAGAGAGATGGCGTTTGCATGGATGTATTACGATCCTGGCAAATAATCAAGGGCCTGAGCAATCTGGGAGTTAATGTTTGCCATTCCTAACCTCTTAAAGCACTTCATCGATGAGATTGGCCATGATTGTATTAAAAATCGGAGCAGGTTCGAGGAGCCGAATTCCAGACTCATGCTTCTATTTCTTGTGTTCATTTGTTCATTATAGCTCAGAGGGAAACATATTAACGAATGGCCCTTGCAGACAATGAAGATCCACACAGACAAATCCCATTTCTTGGCTATAAGCCCTTCGTCCTGAAGATTTCAGTAATGCATGGGGTTATTGAAATACCCCAGAGGTAATATGATTGCTTATGATTCAAACATTCATCTTAGTAATGACAGTGTGTGAGACTTTACGTTTTCCTCGGTGTATGGTAGCCGACTGTGAAATGAATCTCAGCAGGAACTGCAAACAAGAGGGTATCAGAGTAAGGAGTACAAGAAGTCCAAGAGCTGCAAATGTTATTAGGAAGAGGGCCACCCGCACAAGCACTACTGAAGACAGTGGAGGGGGACCTGGGTGTGAGGTTATCGATCTGATATTACCAGAAGTGTTAACATGAATTGATCAATAAATAAATATATTAAAATTAGATGAAGAAATATATCTGACTTTCTCTGTCACTGTCTGTCCCTCTTTATATAAAGTGATAAAATACCGCCCTCTGTTGGCTTCCCAGTGTCACTGTACAAGCAGCAGATTTTTTTTTCTGGGACACTTTGCTCCTGCCCCTGTACATTCCATTATTTCTGACAGTCTCACAATGTCTTGAATGACGCAAAGGCGCAAGCGGCTGCACAGTGACGTCACAACAAGGATGGCCACAATCAGCAGGGAAAGTCTGACAACGAGGAAGCGAGAGGAGGCAACAGGTGACTCGTGCCAGAGCCGTGAGGTGAGGGAGAGAGATCCCCTCTGGCCGCCACGACAGGAATCAGCAACCACTTTCTGAATGAAAGCAACTAGCTATTTTTGGAGAACTAGGTCGTTTATTCTCATTTCATCATTCCGTAACAAGGAAGCACCCCCACCCCCTGAAATACTTCAATACTATAGTACAGGAAATGTATAAATGTTAGGAAACACAGAACGATGAAATGGTTTAACATTGTTGCTTGGACAGAATTTCAGCAGTGTCCCTGTTTTCTGCCTCCCTCCATTTTCAAATCGAAAAGTTACATTTCTTGCTTCCGAGTCTAAATGACCCTTTTCTGAATTTAATTAATGAAAACAAAAGAAGTGGAGAGCAATAGTGATAAAGGGATTGCATTGTTCCGGCACCAGGCAGATGCCTGTGACAGTGTAGATGGTACTCCAGGTAGCACGTCACCTCCCTTGTTGCAGAGTCTGGGATGTCACTGAGTGGCTGAAGGACAGTCTGAAAAGGATACTATCAAATATAAGATGTGGCAACGAATGAAGCCTTGAAAACAGTATATTGGAAGCTGTGAGATCAATTGACAATACTGGGTTAAATACAGAGTAAAGTTTCCTCGATGATGCCTAACCAAATATTTTGAAGATATGTATAATCTGAGAAGTGATAGAAATTTAACTCACTGTCATCTATCACCACAGAAACACATGTGTATACGCGCGTGGGCACATAAACTCACACACAGTAACTCTCGAGTGTTATCCAAGAGGGGTCCCATTTCCAGAACTTCATCACAGAGTTCTTTACTTGATTGTATCTGTTCAGTTTGAATTCCCAATTATATTCCTGATTCGTCACATCCCCATGGACAGTTTTCCTGAACCCATGTGTTATGTCCTACTCACAAAAACTGCATTTGATTCCAAAACCGTATGTTGTTTGATACAGGAAGCTTTCTGTGTTAGGGGTATTGAGTCTTGAGTCTGACCCAGGTGTGTGAATGTCCTGCTTATCTGACATCCAGGATTGTTTAATGAAGCTTTGATGTTTGGAAATCCTGATGTTACTTTGTTTACAGTCCCTTAGTAGAACTGTATTTGTTTTCAGTCAAGTACTCCTTTAATCTGGATGTTATTAATTGATTCAACATCGTTGTCCACAGCCTTGGATACAACTCGGGAGAGTTAAAGTGATGGCGTCACCAAATATTTGGACAGTTTGGCAATTATGACCAGGGCTTGGGCCGAGGGAGGTGAAGACGTTTTATTGTGATCGTACAGGAGATATGGACACCATGAATCATCTCCAAAAGGATAACGAATGAATGTGGCAATTCACAGATATTTTGGGTGAGCAGAGCGAAACAGGAAGACACACTGAATAAGGGACAGACAGTGACAGAAGGATTTTGAGATTTCCAAAAGGCATCTGCTCAAGTCAGTCTTGATCTAAAAACTGAGTATATTATTGGTGAAACTAGGCTACAAGTAAATTGTGAAGTGGAAGTAAGCTGCTGTCACATAGATCGATGTAGCGATGGTAAGTGAATGGGCAAAGCACTGTCCATTACAATATAAAATGAGGAGCGTCGTTTGTCAGGGAGAATCGACGGAGACTTTAGTTTAAATGGGGAGATGTCATAGGACTCTAACGTAGAGAGGGTTCGGTGTGTCCTGGGATATTAAAACACATTGAGATAATCTGGAGGGGCAGCAATGTATTAGCAAGGCAAAGGGATAATGTTTTCGTTTGTTCATTGGACGTGAGCATCACTGGCTGGGCTCAGCATTTATCCCTCATTCCCATCAGCCCTTGAGAAGATGGTAGTGAACTGCTTTATTGAACTGATGTACTCCATAAAATTTGATGTTTGGAGAAACTGAATGTCGCAGAAATTAAACTTCAGCTTTTTGTATTCCCAGTCCCAATTTTAAACTTAACTGTTTGGGTGGCACAGTGACTCAGTGGTTAGCATTGATGCCTCAGAGTTCCTGGGACTCGTGTTTGAATCCACTATCGGGCGACTGTCTATTGAGTTTGGAAGTTCTCCCCGTGTTTGCGAGGGGTTCCTTCAGATTCTATGGTTTGCTTCGACATGGGCGGGTTAGGTAATATTGGCCATGCTAAATTGCCCATAGTGATCAGACATGTGTAGGTTAGGTGCATTAGTCAGGGAAATGTACAGTGATAGGGCAGGGGAACTTTTACCGCAGGGATTATATATTCATTTACTCTAGACTGGGTTAGAGACTGCAATTCCATATATTGTCAGCGAGCTGGTGCACAGCAGAACAAAGTATTTCAACTAATTCGTAGAGCAGGGAGAGAGTAGAGATAAAAACAATTTGCTGATAAAACCTCAGCAGTTTTGGCAGCGTCTGAACAGAGAAACCAGAGTTACCACGTCGTACCCGGTCTCAGTTTATCTGAGCCAGACCTAAAACTTAAACGCTGATGTCTCTTCACAGATGCTGCCAGACCTGCTGACGGTTTTCAGTTACTTTTGGTTTTGTTTCTGATTGACAGCATCTGCAGTTCTTTGAGATCGTATTTAGGTAGTGAATGGGGTTAAGCTCAGAGTAAATCTGTTTCTGCACTTCAGCTTTTCTAACTCCCAGACCATGTTCACCGTGGAATTAGATAAAGACTAGGTCAACCCTTATTGAAGCACTGTCCTTATCAATTGCACTTAGCATAGTTACATCACTGGCTTATAGGCAGAGTACATTTCCCTGAACACGTTCTCCACCTAAACCTCCCAGGGTCCGGGAAAAATTGTGTTACATACAATGTACAGATATGGCCACAAACGCTCCCGTATCAGGGGTAGCTCTGTGTTAGATTACAGAGTAAAGCTGTCTCTACAGTGTCTATCACAAACTCTTACATAGCTCATACACACAGTCACACTGTCATGCAGCCACAAATGTTCATCACACGCACAGTAGAGCGTTGCAAACTCCCTATCTCAGAATCTCACACTCGAACATAACCTCTCACTCAGCTAATCTCAGCCAACAACTCTCAGTCAATCAGTCACAGACCCCTCAAAGCCACACTCGCTCGTTCACTTAAACAGTTACTCATTCACAAATATATACTAATGATACACAATCCGAGAGGCTTGCTTAATGGTTCATCAATTTCTTTATTTTTAGAGAACACAAGAATTGAAGGCAAGTTACGTTAGGGTGGCCCTTGATAAGTGCTTGTTATCTGTATAAAATGCATCTTACTCCACGCTAAATCTCTGACAGATTCTGAACAAGACCAGGCACCGACAATTCACTAGCTGACCTGTCATATTCCTGTTGTATTTTCCTCTTGAAGTTTGGAAAGTTAGACAGACTTTTAAAAACCTCAGGGCACGGACTTTTAAAGGATTCTGGAATCTGCATCTTAATCAATTGAAACTTTGTCACAGAGTTCTCCATATCCTGCTTTTACAGTTTAATTTGTAAATTAACATTTCTACAATATAGGAATGTATGAATGAAAAAAAAATGCTTTACACACATTTGCCCCTTACCTGTGATGACAGAATTCAGACTCAAACTGAAGCTTCTCTGCTCCTGCATCCAGTTTAACATTGTACCATTTGATTTAGATTCTCCCTCCTCTAACATCGAAACTGCATCGATTCACATCCCAGTTTATTTCATTTGCAGGAGTCCGAGAGATGAAAATTAATAAAGTGTACGATGTATTTTAATCTGCCAAACCAGGACAAATGATTCCAAAGGGGTCAGTTAGCCATTATAGGTTTGTTTTAGGTAGCCATTTCATGTCAGTACAGCGCTGACAGCAACTTTCTAACCAGAGAAAGGCAAGAACGGGTTGGGGAGAAAGTGAGGACTGCAGATGCTGGAGATCAGAGCTGAAAATGTGTTACTGGAAAAGCGCAGCAGGTCAGGCAGCATCGAAGGAACAGGAGAATCAACGTTTCGGGTATGAGCTTTTCTTCAGGAATGAAGAAGGGCTTCTGAATGATTCCTGAAGAAGGGCTCATGCCCAAAACGTCGATTCTCCTGTTCCTTGGATGCTGCCTGACCTGCTGTGCTTTTCCAGCAACACATTTCAAGAAAGTGTTGGGGACTTGGGAGTCTATGTGCAAATGAATGCCACGTACATTCACAGAACTACAGTTGAATTGCACGCATTCAATGGCCATGAATTTGACACAAGCCCAGGACTGTGCCCCTGAAATTTAGAATGGTTTAAAATGATGAAAGTTTGAGAGTCAATGACAGGAACTGTAGGATTAGACAGGGTGAAAATATCGTTGTTGCTTCTGGAGTCTATAACTAGGTTCAGTGTCGAGTAATCTAACAATAGACTGAACTCTTTGAAAACTCAGGCCACGTTCAGCATGAGGTTAGGTTTTGTTTAAATCACCCGACACTGTCCCAGCAATATCTCACAGAAAAGCATTGGAATAGGGTTAACTTCAGATTAAAGCCCAATTACACTGTTTCTACCAACCACTCCCAGGATAGGAACAGCACTGAGTTAGATAAACAATAAAGCTCCATTTTCATTTTCCACATCAAACCCTCCCAGGACAGGGACAATACTATGCCAGATAGTAAACAAAACCTCGTCCTTATAACCAGAAAATGACTGCATTCCATTTGCTGCTGCCTTGCCTTATGTGAGTCACAGAGTGAACTCCGAATCATCTCCAGGACAATCTTATCCTGTACCTGTGGCTGTGGCTCTCTATCTGTGCCTGTAAGTCTCTCTCAGTTTCTGTAATTAACTCCCATTCCCTCGACAATGCTGGATAAATTTCAAATACGTTTAAAACATCTTAGGATACCCTTAAGTTTTTTTTGCAGGGTTTATAAATATCTACCCTCACGTTACTTGTGGATATCCAGTGTAATTCCTCTACATTTATATTGTCCGTAATTCACAAAGCAAATTAACATCCAGTGTCTGTGAACAATCCAGAAGTTCCATAAAGTGTCTCTCTTTATTGTATGCGATTGGCCATGTACAGTAAGGAAGCGTTCCTATTATTTTTTTCACTGAGACGCCATCAGAGATCCTGAGGACCACTTTGATTCTCAGACAGACTGTTCATCGTCACTGCAAAGAAAAATCAAATTTTCAAGAGGCAGGAAAGTCTCAACGAAAACAACTACTGATGTGCTTCCCCAACGTAATCACTGATATGTTTTAGGATGAGAATTTCAGGAGGACATTTAGCTGTAAGAGGCCAGGAGTAGGACGAAGCAATTCAGCCCCTACAGCCTGCTCTCCTTTCAATGTGATCATGCCTGATTCCCTATTCACACATACTCTCCAGAGGTCGTGGTGGAGAATGGCACAATTACAACAATTGGTTCACGTTTGTCGGAGGAATCGAAAAGAAACTGAATGATCCTGTTGAAAATGGTGAGAAATCCTTAAACATTATCATTCAGGGGGATATATGGTATCAGAAATTTAACTGATAATGGAGTCAATCATGTGGAGGACAATTGATACAGAAGTTTACAGAACAGGTCCTACAGCTGTCTATGATGTGCTGATCGGTTAATCTACTTTAAGATCAAACTAATCTGCATAACCTATCTTCCATGTGCCTATCCAAGAGTCGGGTAAATTTCCATAACGCATCTGATTGAACTACCAGCGCCACAGAGTCTGGTCGGTGCATAGAAAGAACTTACCTCTCATCTCCCCGAAACCTTCCTCCAATCACCTTTAAATTATGCCCCCTTATGAAGATATTTCTGTACTGGGAAGAAGTTTCTGGCTATTCACTCTATCTGTGGCTCTTATCATCATATACATCTTTATCAATTCACCCCGCATCCTTCTTCACTCTAATGAGAAAAACCCTCGGCCCCTCAATCTTACTTCATAAGAATTGCCCTCCAGTCCAGGAAGCATGGTGGTAAATCTTCTCTGCAGCGTCTCGAAAACTTCTGCCTTCAGGATCAATCTAGTCAGATGGTAGATTTAAACAATCTGTGACTGATTCTGAACAAGCTTCACGTGGAATGTGCTTTAGAAATCTCAATCCCTCAGGTAGCTGGAGGGTTTGCCATGTCAGACTGTAATTTTGATTAAATACAGGAAATGTCTCGCCCCCACGGTCATAACGTGACTGTTTTCTCTTTATGACAAGCAGAATGCTCTCGCCTCTCTCGTGGCTGTTTCACTGGTATTCTGTGCTTCATATTAATTGGCCACTATCAAGAAGGAAGTCTGGCTCTGACGAGTTCATTGTGAGGATATCAGGAATCCTGTGGACCACTTTCATCCTCAGACCGACTGGAAATAACTTATGCATGTGTCCTCCTAAATTCTGCTATTCTTCTCTTCCCTGTTTCCTGCCTTGTCAATTTGTGTCATCTGCAATTTCTGAAGACATGTCCTGTTTTCAGGAGGTTGACAGTGAGTAAAGCTCGATGTCCACAACAAAAACTCCCAAGCCAAGCGTCAGCATTCTGACATCTCTTGATGCCAGTGGCAAAGTCCTCATTGACAAAGTGGGAGTTTGAGATTCAGAAACTAAATAACTGTGACACTCTGTTCTGTCCTTTGACTCTCCACCCCTCAGTGAAGTTCAAATAATGACCTGGTTCCCTGTTAAAAGCGTCAGTTGGAGCCGCCTCCATTAGAACTCCAGCAGGGCCCTCCACACAAACACCAAGCGTTGTGTCAATAAAAAAAAACATCTCTTACTACACATCGGTTACTTTTGCAGATAATTTCTGCGTGTGTTGTCTCATTATTGATCCTTATATTTGGGGAACAGATTTCCCAGAGGTCTCATGGTTTTTGAAAGTCCCATCAGATACCCTTGACCATTGGGGAACACTGAGACATAGCGATTCTACAGAGGCTGCGCTGTGGGGCCTGACCCCTGAGTCTTATCAACCTGCGGCTGGGTCTCTGACCTCACAATGGGAGATAACCCTCTCTCAGCTCAAGCTGGAGGTTCAACAACAGCCAATAGTATTTCCCTCTGGAGCACGGCCGCTTAAACGTGAAGGAAAGGAAATCAGAGAAAGTTGCTCGGATAGAGAGAGCACTAGGGAGAGAAAGTAAAGTTCGCACGTGACCAAAATCAGGTTGGAGTGCAGTGATTACAGCGACTCTAACTGTCTTTTGCCATTTGAACTGAACTGATTGTACTGGAATCTGAAATATGAAAATTAAATTGAGGAACATACTTCGTGTTAATAAGGGGGAAAGTGGACTTTATATTCCAACATCAATAAGTTTTAAGCATAATTTCTAATTCATCCTAATCATACGTTACTTATCATATTGTAAATTAACAAATACTCACAATCTGCTGTAGACTCTGACTTTGTCTGAGTTCCATCTGCTTTCGTCAGAAATTAAAAATGCAGCAATTAAAAGGATTTAGTGACAAAGAACAAAGAGGGGAACCGGAGGGAACGAAAACAAAATGGAAGTGCAGGATTTATGAAATAACAAAATGATAAGGGTGCAAAACAGAACCTCTGCATCCCAACTGTCTTGCCCAAAGTTGCTTGGAAGCATAAATTAATAGGTCGGGAATGGAGTTTGTGGTGGAATTGAGCATAAGTGCCAAAATATTACTGGAAGCTATGAAATACTGGGACCAGGACTGGAATCAGGAGGTGTGGCCACGTGGGCAGGGTAGGAAAAGTCTTGAATGCAACATTGTCAGAACTGGTCAATTAACGGTCGGTCAGCAGGAGGCGTCGTTCAATCAATGTGGGCAGAGCATGTTCCGGTTCAGATAATGCAGCAATCATATTTAAAGGCTGTTACCTATAATTTCAAACGATAGCTCTGGAGTGACATTAGCAACTAACAAACATTTCCCATCATTTAGATTCGGGTTTCTCCCTGATTCATTAATGTTCCTGCAGGCTTCTTGGGCACAGGAAGAGTCCATGTTGTATCAAGGCTGGAGAAGATCAATAAGTCAATGTTGGCAAGTTCAAGTAGAATTTGCTGAGGTGGTGAGTACGTGTGGGGAACCTGGTTAAGTTGACAAAAAGGGATCAGCGAGCGGACATTTTCTGGAAGGGTTACATGGTTAAACTGAATAACTTACATGTGGCCAGAGATGAAAGTGAAATTAAAAGCAAAACACATCATGTCCAGCCATTGCCAAATTCATGGCAGCAGACTGTTTTTCCAAAGGGTCAGGGTAAGGAGTGTGCCCTGACAGGGTAGATCAGCTTCTGACTGCAGTAACTGGATTATGTGGAGTTGTGGTGTTTCGGGGAGTGGGGGTTGGGGCCCTCACAGGCACTTCCCGTGACCAACAGCAGCTGCTCATCCCCTCTGAAAATTACACCAGAAACCACGCAGAAAGCTCCCAGGTTGTCGGCACCCTCTCGTCTTCAGGCAATTAGATGAGACCAAGAAGGATCAAAACCAACGGAGAAAACAGGTAGCAGCTTGTCGTCACTTCAGTTTTCAGTCAGAGGTACAAAATCATAATAGCACCCGCATTTGTTAAGAAGGTAATCTTGAAGTCCTTAGATTCCACAAGTATCTACTTTGTTATTTCATATCACCGTGGTGTGTCGCTATTTCCAATTAATTCTGGTGGGATGCATGTCAAGTCAATATCGTCAATTGTGCACCCTACTGGCAGCAGGGAGTCAGTTAACTGTCCACAGAAAGGGGCCATTGACAACAGGGCAAGTAGGGGTCGAGAAGAGCGCAGGTAGGCGAATTGGAGCATGACCAAGAGTATCAGGAGCTTACCTGGTCTGAGGGTTCAGGGGTGTGTGAAATTACTGCCCGCAGCATGGAATAATGGAGTCCGGGTTCTCTAATGTGAGACCTTCAGAGGAACAGTGGATACTGGCATTCAATTTACACAAGGTCTGCCGGCTCAGGAGGGCGACTGGGCAATAGTCTGAAATAATGGCAGCATCAGTCGCAGTGGCAAGTCCAATACTGGAGTTAATGGGTTTGGAGAGTGGCTCTGTTATGGGTACTCCCGAAAACCCTACAGTGCAGAGGGTCTTGCAACTCAGGTAATATTCACTGAGTCGGGAGCCGCAGACGGTTCGACAGACACAGAATACAACACAAAAGAAATGACCCGCTCCCCACCACCTCTACATCCACCATCGGAATTTTAGACGGGGCGTTCGAGAGACATATTGAGATCGCCTGTGAAAACTCACTCTCTCGATACCCTAGTTAGTTTCTGAAGCACGGAAGAAGGCATCAGCCACAGTGTAGGCAGCCTGTTGAAGCTGCCTCTGCTGTGTGTTGACTGACGTCGTGCCTAAGGGGAGGGGGAGAGGGTAAATGGCCCTGTGCGACATTGCCTGGACCAGCACTGTGTCACTCAGTTTTACAATTTCACACTGTTCCTGCACTGCCTTCTTGGAATTGCCCTAGTTTTCTGTACTGGTTGGTGGTGTCCCTGTGGTTGTCAGGTAGTGCGAGCCAGTCAAATGCCCCCGTACGTTTTGATGTAGTGAACACTCCATTCCCGTCCAAGTTATTAAGTACAATTAAAGTATCCGTGCAGCTCGTCGTTCGATTGTGCAACGTGAAAACGTGAGCATAGGTAAGTTCTGCACGGCAAGCTTTTCGTTCTCTGCTAATGGAATGTCCGACGAGGAGTCCCAGAACTCCCTAAAGCGGACAATGACATCGAGTAAGTGCTTGGCTGCTCTGCAGACATTGGGTAACAGCCCAAAATCGGCGTGCAGTCTTGCACTGGCCTTTACTGCCTCCTTCACGGTGCTGTCCAGGCACTTTTTTCCAGTCTGAAGCGGTGTCCCAATATTGGATGGGGATGTCAATAACAAGGTTAATGGTCACCCAGTGGGTCATATGCACAAGCCGTAATACGGTCTGCACATCTTGGGTCCGACAGTTGCATGTTCAGGAAATTTCGAGGAACCAATTGTAGAACGGGTGCTGTCACTTCAAAGGGTCTGGGGCATCTTCTGGCATGGCCCGGACCTTGCGTGGATCCAGGTCATAAAGAGGGGAGTGGACCCAATCGTGATGCTGGGAACCTAGCAGTTGGTGCCCTGGTATTTTCGGGAAGCATTCGGGCTTCGTGTGCGTCTGGAGTTATCATTTGTGTTGGGCAGCAGTGGTGATTCATACTGACCGGCGACTAATATGTCCCATCCCGGGCTTGCTGTGTAATGCATGGTAAAAAAAAATGCAGCCACTTCATTCAGGCCCAACGGGTCTGGCTTTGAAGCTAGTATGGGAACTTTTGGGTACTGTGAGGCATAGGGCGGTCTGGCCGTATCTGGAATTATTGGGGTCTCACTGTCGGTTGTTATTGCAGCAGTCTTTCGCCTTTGCGGCCTGATCCTGTTGGGCAACCTGTCAAACTTTTCAAGACACTGCTGCATGTGTAAAATGTCCCAGGAATGTTCAACGTGCCCTACCGCAATGGCCGTGGTCCAATAATCAAGCTTATCGAATTTAAAGGACTTCCCATATGACCAAATTCATTGTGGCCATGTGTGAAAGTCTTCTGTAAAGTGGGTAAAGTAACTGCCATCCCCTGTCTCTTTCAGCACAGTGTCTGCCAGCAAACCAGGTATAACAAGAGAATCTCTGATCTTTATTTTGAAGTTCACATATTTACAGGGCAGCTTGGTTAACACTGCTACCTCACAGCGCCAGGGTCCCAGGTTCGATTTCAGCCTTGGGCGACTGTCTGTGTGCAGTTTGCATATTCTCCCCATGACTGCCTGAGACTCCTACGTGTGCTCCGGTTTCCTCGCACAATCACAAAGATGTGCAAGTCAGGTGAAATCGCCGTGCTAAATTGACCATAGTGTCAGGTGCATTGGTGGGAGGGAAATGGGTCTGCACGGCTTACTCTTCCAAGGGTCGGGCTGGACTGGTTGGGTTGAAGGGCCTGTTTCTACACTGTAGGTAATCGAAACTAACATGCCTCCTCAATATCGTCTTGTACAACTTCGGTCCTGGGCCATTCTTACCACATATTTGGGGTTGCCCAGCTCGCACATCCCAGCAGTGGGTGGAATTCCCTGCCCCCATGTCGTACTGGACGTCCTACGCTGACTGCTAAGCATTGCACTTCGTCTTTCGAAGAAAGACAGAGGGAGTACTCACAGAACACACAAGCAGCGAGTGGTTGACAGGTCAAGCAATAAAGGATTACTGAGTGAATAATCGCTGACCGCACTGTAAACAAACACTTGGCTGTTGGATAAACACTTAGACGAGACACCTGGAACTGACAAGACATGCAGTCAGCAACCACAAAACAAGCAGACACATCCAAAGCAAATGCTCAGAAACCACAAGACAGAAAAAAAAGTGAACTGGTGGAGCCCCGGTCAATTTCCTTCGAGCTGAGGAATCTCTTAGGATTGATGCGAAAACTATAATCAGCAGTCTCTCATTCTATTTCGTCAGGCTTCCCTTGCCTGTCCGGCTCTTCCCTGGCTGGATCCGGATCACGGAACAAGGTCGGGACGTGATTGATACAATCTGGACACAAGGAAGCATCCAGCAGCATTAATCAGTTCAAGAATGGGATCGTGGATTCCAGCTTTCTTCGTGGGTATGTGCAAATGTCCTTTTCCTTGGCAGTAGGGTGATACCATTGTTGCTTTCCAGAGATGAGCAAGGTATTCTGGTGAATCCCTGGCTGACCTGAGCTTCATGTGGCTTTGATATCACTGGGGTACTAGATTACCCTTCGGCCTTTGGTTCAGCTGTGTTTATTGGGTCGAGGAAGCTTATTGGTAGATTGTCTTGGGAAGTGCATTCCCTGGTTTGTGAATAACTGTGATCATGTATGGTGTCCCTTGTCAGCCTGTTTGGTCAATGCTGAGGCATTTTGGGTGTTCCTTGTATGGCTTGGACAGGCTTGATTTTCTGTGTTCTTATTGGACATGCTGTGTGTTGGCAGGTTTGCATTTCATTTCCCGTACTGTTGAAAAATAAACTTTCAGATCTGCAAAGGTTGTAAATTCAAAATCTTAATTCAACATCAACCTGTTCACATGGGGACAAACCACTCAGCTGTTCCATGACGGAAAGGTATTTACTCGGGCACCAATCCTAAAGGCACACAAACGACTTCAACAAATGGAGAGAAAGTTTGTCTGCTCTGTTTGGCAAGTGATTATCTTCCCAACAATGCCTAATGTCACCTGACCGGCATGACAATGCAGATACACCATTCGTCTGTTCTGTGTCTGAGAAGGAATTTATTAAATCAGCAAAGGTTCAAATAAACATGAATGGGCACACTGTCGAGAGGCCTGCACTGAGTATGGAAAGAGATTCAACTGGTCATCTCTATTCAGCGAGCACGAGTATATTCGCACGAGCGAGAAACATTTACTTGCTCCTTGCCTGGGAAGTGATTCACTCGGTTCTCCAATCTCAGCAGATATGGACTTGTTCCCACAATGAGAAAAGTTTAATGGTCTGACTTTGAAAAGAACTTAAGGAGTAGCAATGATGTGACGAAACACCAGAAAACACATGTGAATCCCTGCAGTGCAGCAACAGGTCCCTCGGCCCAACTAGTCCACACAAACCCTCCAAAAATCACTCAAACCCATTACCCTCCCTTACATTTACCCCAACTATTAACCTACGGTATGGGTAATATATCATGACCAATTCAACTAACCGGCACACCGTTTTGTCTTGTGGGATGAAATTTGATGATCTGGAGGAAACTCACGCAGACACATGGAGAACGTACAAACGCCACACAGACAGGTCTCCGAGGCTGGAATCGAAGCTAGCCCCTCATGCTCTGAGGCAGCAGTGCTAAACACTGAGCCACCGTGCGTGGAGAAGCAGTTAATTTGCACTGTGGGTAGCAAGTGATTCAATTACTCATTCGCACGTGTGACGGCCCAGTCAGGTGGAATCTGTTTCGCTCAGTCGGCTGCTTTGTTGGCTTATAAAGCAGTGTGATGCTCGCAACGTGGTTCCAATTCCTATCACTGGTTTGAGTTTAATTTAAAGGTTGTCCTTCACTAAATCTTCTCTGACCTGGTTAAATCACCAACAGCCCCTTCTTTCTCAAATGAAGGCAGTAGCCTCTACGGTCTGGAAAAACGGCAATAGTCCAAACAATCCAGTGAGGTGGCATGTGAATGCGATATGGAGTTATTGCATCGAGAATTGAACTGTGTTCATTCTGTCAGCAAAGGTTTCTTTCATTGGATGTGATTAATTTCTTTAATTGATCTGGTGTTTAATTGTTCAGTTTTCAATCACATCAAATTCAAAGATTCTTTTCCCCTGATTTCTGTACAATTCGACGACAATGGCAGATATCCATTGACTGCCCTGTTCTTGATCCTTTTCTTCATTGTTATGTGTGTATTTGTACTTAACAATATTTCGATACATTCAGCATTGCTGAATGCTCTTCACATCGAAATGAAGACCTTGTGAAATGTATTCTCTTGTATCAGTGAAACAACAATCCTATAGTGAGAGCACAAGATTGTGTTCTCATTAGCGTGAACATGTTTATGGAACCTCAATTACTGGAAACATATAAAGCATTTCCCACACTGCGTCATTAAAACAAATTATTGTCACTGTGAACCCGTTGGTGTATAAGGAGGAATAATGGCTTAAGTGCATCCTTTCCCCAATTCAGAACATATGAATGACATCTCGCCAATATGAATTCACTCGTCTTTCAGTAAGTTTGAGAAACGTAAGAGCTGGTGAATGGTCTCTTTCCAGTATGAACTCTTTTGTATTTCAGCAGATTGCAGGAATCAATTAATTACTTGAAATCACAGCAGACGAATGGTCTCTACTCTGTGTGAACTTACTGGTGTCTCAGCAGACTGAATGACTGAATGAATGCTTTCCCATTCTTAGAACAGGCGAACGGTCTCTGTCCACTGAGTTCGCAGATGTAAATTGAGATCAAATGACGGCCTGAACCCATCCCCTCTGTGCGAACACTTGAATGGTTTCTCATCACCGTGAACACATTGACTGTACAGCAGTTCGTGAGAACTTTTAAAGCCTTTTCCATACTCTGCACAATTAAATGGTTTCTGCTCTGTGTGAACCCACTGGTGAGTAAGTAAGTTAGAAAACTGAGTACATCCCTTTCCACACTCAGAACAGATGAATAGCTTTTCCCCGGTGTGGTTGCACTGATGAATTTTCAGGGCAGACAAATAATTGTATCGTCACCACATTACTGCAGTTTCTCTCCAGCGTCCCTCCAATTATGTCTCGATTGTTCAGATTGTGAATACTTTCACTGCACTGTGAATGTAGCTTTCTGCTTTTATTTGCAAAGGCCGTTGAGGTTCAGGCTATATGGAGCAAAGCAACTCCATCAAATTCTGATGTGATGCTTCGTTTCAGTTTCCCAACAGCTAATCCTCATCTTTGATACCCCTCAAATAAAACCAGAAATATCTCAGTAAGAGAGAACTCCTCAAACACCAAAGCATATGATTTTCATTCTTCGTCAGATGTGGGTATTCCAGAACAGGTCAGCATTTATTGTTCATTACTGATTTGACTGGACAAGTGGTGATGAGCTGTCTTCTTGAATCATCGTTTCCGTGTGATGTCGGTAGACCCAAATTATACGGCAGTGAAATCCATAATTTTGACCCAGTGATTCTGGAGGAACGGCAATAAATTTCCAGAGCAGGATGGTAAGTGGGTTGTGGGTCTTGCCTATGTATCTACTACCCTTTTCCTTTTAGATAGAAGTAGTTGTGAGCTGTAATGTACTGTTTAATAACCCTTAGTGAATATCTGCAGTGCATCTTGTGGATGGTGCAGACTGCATGTCTGAGTGTTTGGTTGTGGTGGAAATGAATGTTTGTCGATGTTTTATTAGTTGTGTGTTGCTGCTCAATTCAGCTGCTCTGTTCTAGACAGTGTTGAGCGTTTCCATATTGTTGCAACTGCAGAAAGGAATCCTCAAGAAAGTTGTGATTTATATGTCTCTTACTACTCAGATGCTGACTGATCTGCTGTGCTTCTCCTGTTCATTGTTTCTTTAACATTGCAATCGTCCACTCGAACAGGAACGATCCCATCATGACTCATTTGTATTGTAAAGGAGTAAACAGTTGGTCGGGAAAGAACAAAAGAAAGAGAAGAACATTTAGTCAATGAGGTGAATAACGCTCTCGTTTGGAGAGTGAATAGCTGTTAATGGAGACTATGGTGACAATTCATAGGTGCCGTGTCGTCGCAGGCTATGTGTCAGACAGGTTTTTGGGAGTCACGAAAATCTATGACTATGACCTGCTCTTGTGGCTACAATGTTTTTGGCTGCTAAAGTTAGCTTCTCAAAGACATTGTGACTTTCACTGAACCATAAAAGGACTTTGGACCCATCTTTCAAATGTCCGTCAAGAAGCCACGATCCATTCTCATCCCATATTTTTCAGAACATGGTCTGGAACCTTAAGCGCTATGGTACTCCAAGTGATCAACGAAATATTTTCCTAATTCCGCCACCTCCAGCGAAATACTATTATCAAACATATATTCCCCTCCCCGCCCTTGTCCGCCTTCCCCAGGAACCATTCCCTCCACGGGACCGTGGTGCACTGTGCCTTCTCTCTCAACAACTCCCCATGGAAGCTTTCTCTAAAATCGCGGAATATGTGACACATACATTCATAGAACATGAGAACGAGGAGCAAGAATATGCCATACGGACCTTAGAGACTGCTTCGCTATTCAATAAGATCATGGCTGATCTTTGCAGAGATATGCATCCACTTAACCAACCTCTGAAGGTAATCATCACTTCCTTTATTGTTCAAACAAAAATCAGCCCTAGCTTAAAAAAAATTATAGATGTAGCATCAACTACTTCGTTGGACAAGCAGTTCCATAGAGTAACAACCTATGGTTGAAGAAATTCCTTCTCTATTCAGTCCTAAATCGGCTCCTCCTAATCTTGAGGCTGTGCCCTCTTGACCTAGTTTCATCCGCCAATGGAAGTATGCTCTCTGCTTCGATCTCACACATGCCTTTCATAATTTTATATGTTCCGATAAGATTAGGCCTAATTCTTCTGAATTTTCGATATAATCCTATTCCACATCGTCTCCTGTCATCAGAGAACACCTTCAAATCAGGAAGTCCATCCGCCAGAATATTGCCCATTAACCCAATATTTCAATATTCCTCTGCAAATTTTCACAGTCCTCCGCACACTTTGCTCAGCTACTCACCTTTGTGTCAACTGCAGACCTAGACACGATGCGCAAGGCTCCAAAATCCAAATCATCCATATAAGTTGTAAGTAATTGCGGTCCCAGTACCAATCCCGGAGGCACACCGTTGATGGTTAATAGAATAGCACTGATTTATCCCCGCTCTGCGCTTTCTGTTGGACAAACAATCCTGAATCCATGCTCATACTTTATCCTTAACAGCATGCGTCCGTTTGCTGTCAGCCCCTGAATGGCATCTTGTCGATGGCATTTTGAAAATCTAGGTAGACTAATTCACTGGGTCCCGTTATACACAATGCTCGTAATGCCATCATAGAACTCAAAAAGATTTTTCAGGCGTGACCTGCCCTTCATTAACCCATGCTGCGTCTGTCCAATTTCTGTCGAGATGCCCTGCTATTTCGTCCTCGATAATAGACTCAAAAAATTTCTGCACCACAGAGGTTAAACAAAGTTCTATAATGTTGGGGAATGGGTCTGTGTGGGTTGTGCTTCGTCGGTTGGTGTGGACTTGTTGGGCTGAAGGGCCTGTTTCGACAGTGTAAGTAATCTGATCTAATTCCTCATATTTTGTCTGCCTCCCTTTTTATGATGTCATATTTTCAATCTGCTGGGATTGCCCCAGAGCCCAACGAATTTTGGAAAAAATACCGTCATCAAATTTCTTTTTAAGACACCATCGCTTTTACTACCCTGCGATACCTTCCACCAGGCCCTGGAGACGTAAGCATCCTTTGTTAAATTAGCTCCAACAATCCAACACTAGCTCTTTTGTTATAATGACTGTTCCCAGGTCGTCACCAACCCACATCACTTTACAATTGCTTGCATGTTATTAATATCCTCCACTGCGAAGAGCAACACAAATGCCTGTTCAATGTCACGGCTATTTCCGCATATCCCATAAGTCAATGCCCCTTCTTATGCACGGAATGGTCAACGTTTACTTTTGCCACTCTTTTTCATTTTATATTTTAATAGAAACTTCTGCTATGGATCTTTATATTCTGTGCTAATTTTTAATGCCATGTTCTTTTTCACATGTTTTCTGCATGAAATTCCATTTTCAAGTCTCAGCTCAGCTCTGCAGCATGCCTGTGTCCCTATGCAACCTATAATATTCTTCAGCACTATGCACAACTGTAGCGAACTTAGTGTCATTCGTAAATTTACTAACCCATCCTTCCACGCCCCCATCCAGGTCGTTTATAAAAAATGACAAAAAGCAGTGAACCCAAAACAGATCATTGCAGTACACCTAAAGCAACTGAATTCCAGGATGACGTTTTCCCATCAAGTAACACCCTCTGTCTTCTTTCAGCTGGCTAATTTCTGGTCCAAAGCACGAAATCCTCCTCAAGCCCATACCTCAGTATTTTGTGCAGTCATCTACCATGGCGAAATTTATAAAACGGCAAACTTAAATCCAAACATACATTACATGAACGGCTTTATCCTCATCTATCTATTTAGTCAGCTGGCGGGTTTTAACAAGATTTGTAGCTCAGGATTAGCTTCCACATTATGATTTGCTCGCTGACTGGGAAGGCTCACTTCCATACGTTTCGTTACCTTCCTGGGTAGGTCTTTAGGCGACGTACTGTTCAGGATTTCTGCTTTCTATTGACATGTTTGGTGTTCTTTGGGTTGGTCATGTCATTTCCTGTAGTGATCACATTTCCTGTTCTTTTTTCTCAGGGGATTGTCGATGGGATCCACCTCGATGTGCTTTTGGATAGATTTCCGGTTGGAATGCTATGCTTCACGGAATTCTCGTGTCTGTCTCTGTTTCACATGTGCTCGGATGGATACATTGTCCAAGTCAAATTGATGCCTTTCCTAATCTGTATGTAAGGATACCAGTGAGAGAGGGTCACGTCGTTTTGTGGCTAGTAGATTTTCATGTATTTTTGTGGTTCCTTTTCTGCCTATTTGTCCATATGCAAAAACTGATGACATTTACAAAATACTGTGCTCGAACTGTAAACAAACACTACATTAGACAAACGCTACAGTTGACAGAGACAACACATCCATCCAAGGACAAGCCAAACAGATACATGCAGAAGAATTCCTCGAAGCATGCCATTCCGACCAGAACTCTTCCAACAAACACTTCGATCTCGACACCATCGACTACCCTCTGAGGAAAAATAACAGGAAATGACATCACCACCGGAAATTACATCACCAACCCAAAGACCCCCCAAACATATAAATTTAAATCAGGAATCATGAACAGTGCTTCACCTGGAGACCCACTGAAAATGTTACATACTTGGGTGATGAATTGTCTGGAAATGAACTTTTCGATTCAGTTATCAAACAGACATCCAGTTTAATGACCTACTCAAAGAACTCAATAATGTTTGTGAGTCTCGACCTCCCATTCACAAAACCGGCTTGACCTTCCCTCATAAACGTATTCCAATCGAGATGATTACAAATTTTATCTCTTAGAACTTTTACCAACACGTTACCCACAACCGACGGAAGGGTCAATGGTCTATAATTGCCAGGGTTTTCTCTACTTAACTTCTTGAATGAGGGAACAACTTTTACTATCCTGCAGTGTTCTGGTACTATACCTTTGGCCAATGACAACATAAAGATCAAAGTCGAAGGCGCGGAAATCTGACTCTTGGCTTCCCAGTGAATCCTAGGATAAATCCCATCCAGCCCACGGGAATTTATATATTTTCACATTTTCAGAGTTTGCAATATATCGTCCTTGGGAACTTCAATCCGATCTCGTCTAGTAACCTGTTTCTCAGTATTGTCCTCTACAACATTTTGTTTTTTCAGTGCGAATCCTGGCGGAAGATATTGCTTTTGCGCTTCCCCCATCACTTCTGACTCCATGCACTACTTCCCAAGACTGTCCTTCATTGGCCATATTTTATTCCATTCATTCTTTTAGCCCTTACGTACC
The DNA here is from genome assembly GCF_047496795.1 of Chiloscyllium punctatum. Lineage (NCBI taxonomy): Eukaryota > Metazoa > Chordata > Chondrichthyes > Orectolobiformes > Hemiscylliidae > Chiloscyllium > Chiloscyllium punctatum. The sequence goes on along the minus strand of NC_092771.1, from coordinate 39,428,771 downwards.
TAAGGAAAGCTTTCGGATTTCCCCTTATCCTATCTGCCAACAAATTCTCAGCTCCCCTACTGGCTCGTCTTCAGTCTCTCTTCAGGTCTTTCCTGAACGTCCTCAGTAATCATTACCCCTGCACTTGACAATTTCCTCCCTCTCTGACAGGTACATACTTATCAAAGACACACAGAACCTGCTCCTTGAATAAGCTCCATATTTCTATTCTGCCCATTCCCTGCCGTTTCCTTGCGAAACCTGTGCAAGGGTGATCTTAACTAATCGCATTACAATTTTCTTTCCCCCAGCAGTAGCGCTTGCCCTCCGGTATATACCTATCCCTTTGAAAAGCTCAAATAAACATAACTGAATTTTGGTAACTATCTCCAAAGTGCTCACCTACCCCCACGTCTAACACCTTGCCATGTTCATTACCCGGCACCAAGTCTAATTTGGCATCTCCCCTTGTTGACCTGTTCCATTACACAGTATTTAAGGAATCTATCGCAGATACTCAATACTCTCCTCATCAAGGCTACCCTGACTGAGCTGCTTCGACCGATCGACATGTTGATTAAAATTCTGCATGATAATTGCCATACTATTTTTTCAGTTGTTATTTATGTCTTTGTTTCCTGCCCTCCCCAATGTGATCTTAAAATTTGGAACTGGTAGACTCCGACAATCAGTGACATTTTCTTCTAAGAACTTCTAATTTCCTCCCAAATGGATTCAAACTCATTCTCTATAGAACCTATATCATCTGTCAGCACCGGTCTGAGGTTGTCCTTGAATGTTTGAGTTACACCACCTTCCTTATCATTCTTTCTGTCTTTGCAAACTGTCTCATGTCCGTGAATATTTACCTCCCAGTCTTGACTATGTTGTCTCCATGTCTCTGCAATGTGTACTAAATTGCATTCGCTCATGATAATTTATGCCGTTATATCCCCAACCTTCTTCCGAAAAGTACGAGCATTCAGGTATTGTGCCTTTATGGTCGCTTTCTTACCCATTGATTAACAACATCTCTGATAATATCTTCTACGTTATCCGTCTTCTTGTTTCTTGCTTCTCCTCACTTGTCCGTTTCTGAACTCCCTGCTTAGAACACAAGTGCTCAAATACACCTTCCAGGTGAAGCAACACTTTCCCTACACTTCGCACAATCCAGTCTAATAGATTCACTGCTCATATTGTTGTCGCCAGTACCTTGGGAAATGAAGTGTCGACTGAATGACCGTTTTACAGAATACCAAGTTCTATCGCCAAAAATGAGCCTGAGTTTCCAGTTGACTGCTCCTTTAGCAGAGAACCATGTTTCCTAGCCAACGTCTCTATCTCAGGCTTACTGCCATGTTCCAAAATAGCTCAGCGCATGCTGAAAAAGCAACAGACCATCTTCTGCTTGAGCACCCTGTGACCCTCCATACCAATTTCAATCATTTTAGAGGCCTGAAGTCTCCCATTTCCTGGCCCCCGACACACCCACCAGGCCTAGTTATAGCATAGCAGCCATTATACAATATCTATGGTTTGTCATAAACAGTTTCCATGAACAGGTGTTAATGCCCCAAACAATTCATTATCAATTCCTATATCCAACTGTTAGTCTGTCTCTTTCGGCTCTATCCCGACATCTCGTTCCCTCCTAATTACTGCACCCCCACATATATTCTGCAAAAAGATCAAAGTTTTCCTGGAAACCATCAATGCTAAGGACGGCGTCACTGGACCGAAAATGTTAATTCCGATTTCTCTTTCCAGCATCTTTTTGTCTTGCCCCTGAGGAACCTTGATACTATGCTTGTGTAATGAGCCCCTGCACATTAGACAGAACTGTGTTAATCCTGAAAGGTTCTCTTGTTGATGAAACCCATTACAATGTGAGGCATTGGCATCGACTTCGTAGGTCAATAAATAAAGAAATCATGTGCTTGGGATTTGTGCCGCAGTTCTGTTCTGGATATGATAAACAACAGAGAGCAAAATCTCCGTCATGTCAGATGTGAACAGATAGGAATCTCCGCAAGAGGTGGAATTAACTGAATGTTTTCCAGTTAGAGAAAATTCATAACATTTCTCACTGTAATAGACTGTGGCTATCAAAGCAAAATATTGTGTAACCAGAAAGGCTTAATACAGCGTTTTCGAGTCAAAATATCTGAATGATCTCCCTCCAGTGTTACGTACAGTTGTGTTAGCAAATGGGATAACTGAGTGAATCACTTTACTTGTTCAGCAAGCGAACATTCCTCTTGTGGTAAGATATAGGGGCAGAATGTAGGAAGGGGAATGGAAAGGTTCTGAAGAAGTTTGACATAGGGACTGAGGAAGCGTTCGTGGTTCCAACCGGCTTGAAGTGGGCATATTCCCAATTCAGGACGGACTTGTATCTTATGTTCCTCTCTGTGACAAGGGAGAAAATTACAGGTGTTCTGAGCAATGTTTTACTTTCCTCTTTGGGTTTGTAGTGGATTGGACTAACGCAGATTCACTTTTCAGCAAGATTGGGAGAGATAAACCAGAGAATCACACAGCAGCAAGTCTCACCTCAGTTAGATGGAACCTTTTGGAGCAAACACTGAAGGAGAGACTTAACCGCCACTTGTCCAGGCAAGATTTCATCAGGAGGAGTCATCATGGTTTTGTTACAGAATGTCAAGCCTAACAGATTTGATTAAATATATTTTATTGGCAAGTGGTCAGGTTTTAAACGAGGGGAGTGAAGTTGATGTTGTTTGTGTGGATTTCAACATAGCCTTTAACATGACACCACAATGGAGACTGGTAAGAGGATAAAAGTGAAAACGGATTTAAGGTCCTCTGGCAAGTTGGGTCCAAACTTAATTTGGTGGTGGTAGGAGACACAGGATGGTGATAGAAGGCTGTTTGTGTGATTGGGACTTGTATTCAATGGTGTAACACAGGCATGAATGCTGGGTCCCATGTCGTTTGTGGACGTGTGTAAAGAATATAGAACAAATTAGGGGAAAATGAGAAGTAGAGTTATCGTTGATGCGAATATTAGCAAAATTGTTAATAGTGAGGAAGAAGGTCTTAGGATGGGGAGCTCAGAGATGGATTTGACAAATGTCAAATTCAGAGAGGGGATGTTGAAACTAACCATGAAAACATGAGGTGATGCACATTGGAAGTAACACGTCAACGGATTACTCAATGAATGGCAGGACACGCGGAAACCCAGAGGAACAGAGAGACTTTGCATGTTGGGCCACATATCCCGTGAAGGCAACAGAACATAGTGACAATCACAACATTATCAGTCAAGGCAAAATTTATAAAAGCAGATAAAGTGGTGTCACAAGTAGACAAGATGGTGAAGAAAGTACTTGGCACACTTTTTGTCATTAGTCAGAAAGTCGATTATCCAAGTTGGAATGTGATGTTGTGGCGATATAGATCATTGGTGAGATCACATTTAGAATACTGCTTACAATTATGGTCAACTTCTACAGGAAGGATTTTGTGAAAATTGAAATTTGCACAAAAGAGTTGCAAGGATGTTGCGGGTACCTGAGGGCTTGAATTAAGCGTGGAGATGGGGTAGGCAGGGGCTTTTCCCCTGGAATGTTCCAGGCAGCGGGTAACGTTCTCACCGTTTATAAAATCATGAGAGGCATGGATAGGCAACTGGACTAAATCGTTTGCGCAGGATGGTGAAGTTCAGAAATGGAGGGCACAGGTTTAAGGTGACAGGCACTGAGACACACTAAATACGGTATAGAGAGTGAGAGAATGATGGTTAATTTACAACAGGCATTGCTTCAGCTCAGTGTTCGGTTTTAAAAATAAGCATTTTTTTTCGTGAAAGTAGTTTGGTAGTTAAGTCGTGAATGGAACGTTAGGGATACTAAAATTGAGTGATATACTGATGAATAAGTGAGTGGGTACAATATTATCCAATGCACAATGAAATGGAGAATGGCATTTTTATAAGAAACAATCATTAAAGATCTTTTAAATTAAATGTGATGTTGCAGGATTCTGAAATACACACCGAACTGGTTATGCTGGGATATGAGTCATATTGACTTTTCTGCAGGAGCATAAACTGATTCGGAAGGCAAAATGATATTTTCATCTGTTCAGCAGTGGCGAAGCCAATATATATTCCTCCATTCCTATCAGCACTTGACAAGGTGAGCATGCATTGCCTGATCGAAGCATTCCAGTTCATGTAACTCTTCTTTCTTTTGAGAAACAGAATGTAGCAGGTATTGAACTGCAGCTTTCTCTTTTCCTTTAACAATTTAAATATCCAAACATTCAGTTGAACTTACAGGATGCTGAATTCTACAACAATTATTTCTTTTCTCTCAGATATTCAGCCTCTGCAGTTTTCTTTTCTTTAGTGATCTGAATGACCTGATATTTATGGGGAAAAGAATGTTGCAGTTTGTCTCGCATGCGACAGAAGAATCAACTGAGTGGTGACAGGTGCATCTTAATTTTCCTATGCAGTTGAGCTGAGGTGGTGTCGAGTTAAACGTGTGAATTCGGAAAAGTACACCTGGTAAGACAGCATCCATGGAGTAGGAAAGTCGATGTTTTGAGCATAGGCTCTTCGTCAGGAATGTTGGAAACATTGACGCTCGTGGTCCTCAGATGTTGCCTAACCACTGTGCTCTCTAGTGCCATCCTTCCTGACTCTAATCTCTCGCATCTGCAATCCTCGCCTTCTCCTCAGGCGGGGTAGTGTTAGAAACTTTTCCTGAGATGTAAAAACATGTTCGTAATGATAGTTTGGATATGCACTTGGACGCTTATCATTGATACAATTCATTCTCCCCCTCCCAATGTGCCAAGCACATGCAGGTCCTGCGCCTCCTTCATTGACATTCCCTGATCACCTGACGCCTGAACGAAGAAGTCCTCATCTTCCCCTTGGGACCATGATGCCACATGGATCACCAGTTTCCTCATTCACCCTTCCCTCACATTATTATAGTTTCATGATTCCAACTCAGCATTGACCTCATGACCTGCACATCACCTTTCCAACCTACCCGCTCCACCTCCTGTCAGAACTATTATCTTATTCTCCACCTTTATCTACTTATCGCATTCTCAGCTATCACGCCCCCTAACTGCCCATTTATCGCTCAGTTGCCATGGCCACAAACCTCGTTCCTGATGAAGGGATTATGCCCGAATCATCAATTCTCCCGCTCCTCGCATGCTGCCTGAACAACTGTGTTTTCTATCACTACACTGTCGACTTTCCCGCCGTAGCTCAGCATTTACCTAAGCTGGAAAATCCATGAGAATCTGTAGAGATGGTTAAAATTTATTTGAAAAAGAAGCAGCTTGAGATAGACTCGAGAGATAAGGAAAGGACACCAGATTTGAAGCAGTTTGAGATACGATTCGAAGTAGAAAGAGGGAAGAAGAGAGAGCAGCAGAGCAGAGAGAAAGGGAGACAGGGTTTGAACTTCAGAAATTGGCAATTATTAAAGGAATTCACCTTAAAAGACTGGAGATCAAGGCTGAAGATAAGCTTACTCTGGAAGAGCATATTGTTAGCAGCTGAAATGGCTGATCGTTATGAAGTGGTCCACAAAACAAGGATGTGCTTCCAGAATCATTTTAAGTCTGAGGGATAGTAACTGGGGCAAAGAGAAATCCTCACGTGGAAAGGGAAAGTTAAATCTCTGTGAAAATCATTAGGCTAACTTATCACAGGGTAAATAGGAAACTCTTGAATGGAACATGATCTGAGGTTTTCATTGCAATAAAGTAGCCCACATGAATTCAGTGTTGGAGAACGAGGGAATGGAAAGGAAAGTCTGATGCAGGAAAACAAAACAAGCCTGGATGTTTTTCTGGCATGGCAATAGAAAGCACAGTGGAGGGTGGAAAGCTGCATCACAGTGCCCAAGCCGATTAGTGGTTGGTAAGGAGGAAGTGCCAGATCTGCTTTAAAAATATACCTACAAATTTAAAGTTTATTTACCTTGGCCACAAGTAGCAGATAGAGAGATAACAATATTGAGGGACACAGGATCGTGCCTGTCTGTGATGCAGAAGGAGGGAGAAAACATGTACTCCTGAAGGACTATGTATACAGGAATTAGTATACTGGAGGTAGTATGGGCTGAAGTCAGAAATAGGAAAGGTGCAGTCACCTTGTTGGGTGTTTATTATAGGCCCCCCATTAGCAGCAGAGATGTGGAGAAACAGATTGGGAAACAGATTTTGGAAAGGTGCAGAAGCCACAGGGTCGTCGTCATGGGCGACTTCAACTTCCCAAATATTGATTGGAAGCTCTTTAGATCAAGTAGATCGGATGGGGCGGTGTTTGTGCAGTGTGTCCAGGAAGCTTTTCTAACGCAGTATGTAGATTGTCCAACCAGAGGGGAGGCCATATTGGATTTGGTACTCGGTAATGAACCGGGACAAGTGGTGGGCTTGTTAGTGGGTGAACATTTTGGTGATGGCGACCACAATTCTGTGACTTTCACCTTGGTTATGGAGAGAGATAGGTGCGCAAAACAAGGAAGTTTTTACAATTGGGGGAAGGGAAATTACGATGCTGTAAGACAGGATTTGAGGAGCATACGTTGGGAGCATAGGCTGTCAGGGAAGGATGTGGTGGAAATGTGGAACTTTTTCAAGGAGCAGATATGACGTGTCCTTGATATGTATGTACCGATCAGGCAGGAAAGAAATGGTCGTGTGAGGGAGCCTTGGTTGACGAGGGAGGTTGGATGTCTAGTAAAGAGGAAGAAGGAGGCTTACATAAGGTTGAGGAAACAAGGTTCAGACAGAGCAGTGGAGGGATACAGGATAGCCAGAAGTGACCTGAAGAAAGCGATTAGGAGAGCTAAGAGAGGGCATGAAAAATCCCTGGCGGATAGGATCAAGGATAACCCCAAGGCATTCTATGCGTATGTGAGAAACCTGAGAATGACGAGAACGAGGGTAGGTCCGATCAAGGACAGGGGTGGGAGACTGTGTATTGAGTCGGAAGAGATAGGAGAGGTCTTGAACAAGTACTTCTCTTCAGTATTTACGAACGAGAGGGACCGTATTGTTGAAGAGGAGAGTGTGAAACGGACTGATAAGCTAGAAGAGATACCTGTTCGGAAGGAAGATGTGTTGGACATTTTGAACAACTTGAGGATAGACAAGTCCCCCGGGCCTGACGGGATATATCCTAGGATTATGTGGGAAGCAAGAGAGGAAATTGCAGTACCGTTGGCAATGATCTTCTCGTCTTCACTGGCAACGGGGGTGGTACCAGGGGACTGGAGAGTAGCGAATGTTGTGCCCCTGTTCAAAAAAGGGAATAGGGATAGCCCCGGGAATTACAGGCCAGTTAGTCTTACTTCTGTGGTAGGCAAAGTAATGGAAAGTGTACTGAGGGATAGGATTTACGAGTATCTGGAAAGACACTGCTTGATTAGGGACAGCCAGCACGGATTTGTGAAGGGTAGGTCTTGCCTTACAAGTCTTATTGAATTCTTCGAGGAGGTGACCAAGCATGTGGATGAGGGTAGAGCAGTGGATGTAGTGTACATTGATTTTAGTAAGGCATTTGATAAGGTTCCCCATGGTAGGCTTATGCGGAAATTCAGGAGGCATGGGATAGAGGGAAATTTGGCCAATTGGATAGAAAACTGGCTAACCGGTCGAAGTCAGAGAGTGGTGGTAGATGGTAAATATTCAGCTTGGAGCCCAGTTACAAGTGGAGTTCCGCAGGGATCAGTTCTGGGTCCTCTGCTGTTTGTAATTTTTATTAATGACTTAGATGAGGGAGTCGAAGGGTGGGTCAGTAAATTTGCAGATGATACAAAGATAGGTGGAGTTGTGGACAGTGAGGAGGGCTGTTATCGGCTGCAGAGGGACTTAGATATGATGCAGAGCTGGGCTGAGGAGTGGCAGATGGAGTTCAACCCTGCCAAGTGTGAGGTTGTCCATTTTGGAAGGACAAATAAGAATGCGGAATACAGGGTTAATGGTAGGGTTCTTGGTCAGGTGGAGGAACAGAGGGATCTTGGGGTCTATGTACATAGATCTTTGAAGGTTGCCACTCAGGTGGATAGAGTTTGTAAGAAGGCCTATGGAATATTATCGTTCATTAGCAGAGGGATTGAATTCAAGAGTCGTGAGGTGATGTTGCAGCTGTACAGGACTTTGGTTAGGCCACATTTGGAGTACTGTGTGCAGTTCTGGTCGCCTCACTTTAGGAAAGATGTGGAAGCTTTGGAGAGGGTGCAGAGAAGATTTACCAGGATGCTGCCTGGAATGGAGAGTAGGTCGTACGAGGATAGGTTGAGAGTTCTCGGCCTTTTCTCGTTGGAACGGCGAAGGATGAGGGGTAACTTGATAGAGGTTTATAAGATGATCAGAGGAATAGATAGAGTAGACAGTCAGAAACTTTTTCCCCGGGTACAACAGAGTGTTACAAGGGGACATAAATTTAAGGTGAAGGGTGGAAGGTATAGGGGAGATGTCAGGGGTGGGTTCTTTACAAAGAGAGTGGTGGGGGCATGGAATGCGCTGCCCGTGGGAGTGGGAGAGTCAGATTCATTGGCGACCTTTAAGCGGCATTTGGATAGGTATATGGATGGGTGCTTAATCGAGGATAGAAGTTCGGCACAACATCGTGGGCCGAAGGTCCTGTTCTCTGCTGTATTGTTCTATGTTCTATGTTCTATGTTCTAATTCATGGTGGGACGAAAAATTGCTCATTTATGTACAGTGAGGCTAGAGTGGGCAGAAAGAGTGGGCAATTTGTGGTGGGAGGTCTGGACAAACTCTCAGCTCCAAGAATACAATTTGTGCTTGCAAATAATATAGCTCAATCACCGGTAAGCGTGCTGCCTCTTCCAGTTGAAAAGCAAGTCGAGATGAAGGCAAGTGTAGCAATGCAGGAAGTTTATCAAGGAATTTTCCCAGATTGTGTCTTAACACGATCACAGAGTCACAATCTGAAGCAGCAGAAATCAAAAGGCAAGGTTAAGGAAGCTGAAATATGATTGCAATTTTTTTTATCAGATAAGTTGGACACAGCAGAGGACAAGCGTTAGAAATACAAGTATATTCAGCTCTGCTATGCTGCTTACATAGAGCAGAAAGATGAAAAATTAAAGCAGTTGGATCAGAAGACATGTACTTGGAAGGAGAGTGAATGCATCCATATTTGATATTGCTTAGCAAATGATACGTTAAGGAGGAAATGGAGAGGAACACATATACAAGCAAGTGAGAAATGGGAAGAATTTGTTTTTCCAGTCGTGTACAGAAAGGTGGTGCTGCGAGTGCCGCATGTGCCACAAATTGTAGGTTACTTAGGCGTGAGGAAAACGGAGGCTAAAATACAAATACATTTTTAAAGGCCTGGATTGCAGGGGAATGCATTTGAATTTTGCCAGACATGTCATATATTTCACCTAATCGGAAAACCATGGGAAATAACAAAGCCTGCACCTTTAATACGTATTCCAGCGTTCGAGGAATCTTTCTTAAGTGTCTTCATTCATTGTGTTGGTTTGCTACATCCAATAAACGATGGGAATAAGTATTAATTAACAGAAATAGATGTATTGACGAGATTTCCACATGTTGTTCAATCGTGCAATATGACAGCTAAAAGGATTGTGGAAGAATTACGATTTTTTAAAAAACTAGATTAAGACTACCATCAGAGATGCAATTAGCTCAAGGGTCAAACTTCTCATCCAAACTTTTCAAGGAGTATATAGATAGCTTGGAAATAAAACGATTCAAATCTACCGTGTACCATCCAAAATCACAGGGTGCACTGGAAATGTGACGTCAATTATTAAACTCAATGTTGAGGTTTTATGGTTCAGAGTAGCCAGATAATTTGCATAAGGGAGTTGCGTCAGTGCTGTTTGCGATCTGAGATTTACCAAAAGTATCCACCAAACTAAGTCCATCCGTAACCAATTTTGAGCATAAAGAAAGAGGACCATTAAAATTTATGAACTAAAAATTAATAAGTCAGATTACAGAGACCATGCATTTGGATGATGTGTCAAATTTTAAAGTTGTACTAAATAATGTTGGGGAGTTGTCGATACAGTATTTAAAAGTATCGCAGCAAATGGTGAAGCAGGAAGTGTATGAGAAATCAATAAATCACAATTTTGCCACGGGGAATAATGTATTTTTTTTTAAAATTCATTAATCGGTGAAACTTTAAAGTACGATTTAGAAGACCTTATCAAATTGAGAGGACCTTGAGTGAGGTTAGCTCCTTCATAGCGACTCCAGGCATGAAGGAATCTCACAGAACATGCGACGGGAATATGCTCTAACGGTAGTTTGGCAGAGAACGAACGCAAGGGGAGAATGCGTTATTGACTACAGCACACTGGGAAGAACCAATGTCAGGGAATTCTGCATTAGACGTTCCTGAAATAAAATTGGACAAAGCAAAAGTTATTGGTATAATTATTCAGTAATCTTCTAGAAGAAAATCGTAAGAGTTATTACTCTTGCATGGGGATATCTGCTGAAATAAACTGGGAATTAATAACCTAATTGTTGATGATGTAAATATAGGAGATGCTGTTCTGACTTTATAACATCCTTGCAGGCATAAAACTTTAAAGTTGTACAAGTTCATAAGGAGATATCACGTATGCTCCAAAATGGCATAACCGAAGTGAGTTTCAATGAATGGAGTTCACCCATCATCCTGTTGCCAAAGCCAGATAAGACCCAACAGTTATGTGTGGACTATCACAAAATCAATGTTGTTAGAAAGACTGATGCATATATATATATATATATCTGCAGTTGCAGGACTGTGTGGAAAAGATTGGAGAAGCAACTTGCATTTCTAAGTTGGACTTCCTCAAAGGTTACTGGCAGTGAACTTTGTCAGGAAGATCAAAGGCAATTTTTTAACGCCAACTGGCCTTCAGAAATTTAAAGTAATGCTGTTTGTATGGAAAACACTTCAGCCACATTTCAGAGGTTAACTGACAGGTAAATTGTAGGATACGCAACTGTGTGGTGTATATTGTGCCTGGTGACTTTCAGTATCTCATGGATTGAATATTTACAGCATTTATCGGGATTGTTTGATCGAATTCGGAAGTCAAACTGGTTTGTAAACCTCGGTGAAAGTGAATCTGCCAAAGCCAAAGTCACTTTCCGGGATATGCCGTTGAAAACAGACAAATAGCCCCACGGGATGCAAAATCGAAAGTTACAGGGGACTTTTACACATTGTTGAGGAAAAGAGCAATACTACGGTTCCCCGGATTGAGTGGCTTTCACTGAATGTTTGTGCTGAATGTTAGCAGTGGGACTGCTCCACTCACCGAATTGTTAAAAACAGGCAAGAAATTTCAGTGAACACAAGACTTTCAAAATGTATTTGACAGCCTAAATACCTTGTTAACCATTGCCAAAGTGTCAGCCACGCCTAATTACACGAATGCTTTCCAGGTACCTATTGATGCCAGTGATGTGCGTGTCTCTCTTCTTCTGACCCTCTAATTTTGATTTGTAAACCTGTTTCATTTTTCCTCTGTGTTTATGGGGTTTAATTATAAGGACTGTTGTGTATTTTTTGGAAAAGCATAATTAAGTGTTTTTTTGGATAGCTGAGTTTTGTGGGTATTCTATATTCTGTTCACTGTGTTTCATCCCTTAATATTGTGAAAGATTTTCTCTCTGTTTTATAAACTGTAAGTCTACCTAGCTAAACTATTCCAAGTAAATTTGACAATATAGTCACCAAAACAAATAGCGACGTTACGCTCGGGATTGCCTGCATAAGAATGTTTTGAGTGGTGTGGCCTCGGCAAAACGGGGGTGGTTTTTCTCAGAGCAGAGCTGATTGTGAGGAGACATGATTGACGTGTCCGAAATAAGGAGGAGCTTGCAATGACAGATTGAAGGACACATTTGCTCTTGATCGATCACGAGGGTTTCTAGATTTCAGATAAAATGCCGAAAGCTTTGAATAGAATTGTAGGAAAACTTTATCAGTCAGCGGGTGGTCGACTCTGGAACTCACTCTCGAAAAGATCAGTTGGACAGTTAACCCTTCATTCTTCTCTGATTCCACTGGCCAAAGAGTTTCGAAAAATGCACAAAGCCGAGCATTCCCACGAGCAACAGTTATTCGATCGGTGGCTTTATGAAATGGAAAGGTGCCCATGAGTAACGTGTGCGACTATTTGGCTTCCCTCCTGTGATTACGCTGGAACATCGACTCTCATGTTTTCGGGGACATTTAATGAAGGCATTGTCGTTCCTGCAGATTAGGAACTCATACCGTCGGTGGACTGCAGAAAAATCAATTTTTATGCTTATTGAAAGTCGCCGAGCCAAGTAGGTACTCGAACCTATAATCTCCTGATTAGTATCCTGTTCCAGCCTTATCTCCATACCCCTTGACTCCACTATCTTTAAGAGCTCTATCCAATTCTTTCTTAAAAGAATCCAGAGACTGGGCCTCCACTGCCGAGCATTCCACACAGCCACCACTCTCTGTGTGAAGTAGTTTCTCCTCATCTCTGTCCTAAATGGTCTACCCCGTATTTTTAAGTTGTGTCCTCTGGTTCGGCACTCCCCCATCAACGGAAATATGTTCCCTCCTGCCAGAGTGTCCAGTCCTTTCATAAGCCTATACGTTTCAATCAGATCCCCTCTCAGTCTTCTAAACTCAAGGGTATACAAGCCCAGTCGCTTCAGTCTTTCCGTGTAAGGCAATCCTGCCATTCCAGGAATTGACCTCGTGAACCTACGCTGCACTCCCTCAATAGCCAGAATGTCTTTCCTCAAATTTGGAGACCAGAACTGTACACAGTACTCCAGGTGTGGTCTCACCAGGGCCCTGTACAGCTGCAGAAGCACCTCTTTGCTTCTATACTCAATCCCTCTTGTTATGAAGGCCAGCATGCTATTAGCCTTCTTCACGACCTGCTGTACCTGCATGCTTGCCTTCATTGACTGGTGGACAAGAACACCCAGATCTCTCTGAACAGCCCCTTTACCTAATTTGATACCATTGAGGTAGTAATCTGCCTTCCTGTTCTTGCCACCAAAGTGGATAACCAGACATTTATCCACATTAAACTGCATCTGCCATGCATCTGCCCACTCACCTAACTTGTCCAGGTCACCCTGTAATCCCCTAACATCCTCATCACATTTCACCCTACCACCTAGCTTTGTGTCATCAGCAAATTTGCTAATGTTATTGCTGATACCATCTTCTATATCATTTACATATATTGTAAAAAGCTGCGGTCCCAGCACGGATCCCTGCGGTACCCCACTGGTCACTGCCTGCCATTTCGAAATGGAGCCGTTAATCACTACCCTTTGTTTCCTGTTAGCCAACCAATTCTCTATCCAATCTAGTACTTTGCCCCCAATCCCGTGCGCTCTAATTTTACTCACTAACCTCTTGTGTGGGACTTTATCAAAAGCTTTCTGAAAGTCCAGGTACACTACATCCACTGGATCTCCCTCGTCCATCTTCCGAGTTACATCCTCAAAAAATTCAAGAAGATTAGTCAAGCATGATTTCCCCTTCATAAATCCATGCTGACTCTGTCCTATCCTGTTACTATTATCCAGATGTGCCGTAATTTCATCCTTTATAATAGACTCCAGCATCTTTCCCACCACTGAGGTCAGACTAACTGGTCTATAATTTCCTGCTTTCTCCCGCCCACCCTTCTTAAAAAGTGGCACAACATTAGCCGCCCTCCAATCCTCAGGAACCAACCCCGATTCTATTGAACTCTGGAAAATAATCACCAGCGCATCCATGATTTCCCGAGCCACCTCCTTCAGTACCCTGGGATGCAGGCCATCAGGTCCCGGAGACTTATCAACCTTCAGACCTAACAGTCTCTCCAACACCAAATCCTGGCAAATAGAAATTCCCTTAAGTTCAGGTCCTTCAGCCACTGTTACCTCAGGGAGATTGCTTGTGTCTTCCCCAGTGAACACAGATCTGAAGTACCCATTTAATTCCTCTGCCATTTCTTCGTTCCCAGTAATATATTCCCCTGCTTCTGTCTTCAAGGGCCCAATTTTTGTCCTAACCATTTTTTTGCCTTGGACATACCTAAAAAAGCTTTTACTATCCTCCTTTATATTCTTGGCCAGTTTACCTTCGTACCTCATTTTTTCTCTGCGTATTTCCTTCTTACTAATCCTCTGTTGTTCTTTAAAAGCTTCCCAGTCCTCCGTTTTCCCGCTTATCTTCGCTAAGTTATACTTTTTCTCTTTTAACCTTATATGTTTCTTTACTTCCCTTGTCAGCCACGGCCGCCCATGTCTCCTCCTGGGATCTTTCTTCCTTTTAGGAATGAACTGATCCTGCATCTTCTGCATTATACACAGAAATATCTGCCATTGTTCCTCCACGGTCTTCCCTGTTAAGGTATTAAACCATTGAACTTTGGCCAGTTGCTCCCTCATAGCTCCATATTTCCCTTTATTCAACTGAAATATTGTCACTTCAGATTGTACCCACTCCCTCTCAAATTGCAGATTGAAGCTTATTGTATTATGGTCACTACTTCCCAATGGCTCCTTCACTTCGAGGTCACTGACCAATTCTGGTTCGTTACACAATACCAGATCCAGAATCGCCTTATCCCTGGTCGGCTCCAGCACCAGCTGCACTAAAAATCCATCTCTGAGGCACTCCACAAAGTCTCTTTCTTGAGGCCCGATACCATCCTGATTCTCCCAGTCTACCTGCATGTTAAAATCCCCCATAACAACTGTAGTAACATCTTTGCGACAAGCCAATTTCAGCTCCTGATTCAACTTACCTCCAACATCCAGACTACTGTTTGGGGGCCTGTAGATGACTCCCATGAGGGTCTTTTTACCCTTAGTGTTTCGAAGCTCTATCCACACTGACTCTACATCCCCTGACTCTAGGTCCGCCCGCGCAAGGGACTGAATATCCTCCCTTACCAACAAGGCCACCCCACCCCCTCTGCCCGTCAGTCTATCCTTACGATAACACATGTAGCCTTGAATATTCATTTCCCAGGCCCTGTCCCCATGAAGCCACGTCTCAGTTATCCCCACAATATCGTATCTGCCAATTTCCAAAAGAGCCTCAAGCTCATCCACCTTGTGTCTAATGCTTCGTGCATTCATATATAGAATTTTTAATTTGTTACTGCTCTCACCCTTCCCCTCAACCCTTATTTCACTCAACTTTACAGCATGATGCCTTTTCCAGTTTTCTGCCTCCTTGATACAGTTGTCTTTCTTGACTTCTCTTGTTCTAACTACCCCTTCAATTTCCTTTTTAAACATCCAGCTTGTCCCCTCCCCCCCGCTACTTAGTTTAAATGTAGCGGTGTTGCAGCAGGAAACCTGCCTGCCAGAATGCCGATCCCTGTTCTATTAAGGTGCAAGCCATCTCTCTTGTAGAATTTATGGTTACCATAAAATATACCCCAGTGATCCAAGAACTTGAAACCTTGCTTCCTGCACCAGTTCCCCAACCACACGTTCAAGTCCATTATCTCCCGGTTTCTGGCCACACTAGCCCGAGGAACTGGAAGCAAACTGGAGATAACCACCTTGGACGTCCTGCTTTTTAGCCTTCTTCCTAGTTCTGCGAAGTCTCGCTGTAGTATGTTCCTCCTCTTCTTCCCGACATCATTTGTGCCGACGTGTACCACCACCTCGGGCTCTTCACCCTCGTCCTTGAGGATGTCCTGCACTCTGTCCGCGATGTCTTTCACTCTAGCACCAGGAAAGCAACACACCATCCTTAAATCCCGTCTGCTGCCACAAAAACCCCGGTCAGTTCCTCTCACGATGGAGTCCCCTATTACCACGGCTCTATGTGATGTCCGACTCTTCCGCTCTGCTTCTGCGGCAACTTTTGATTGACAAACATGGCCGCCTTGCGAACTGGTAGTGTCATCAGACTCTACTGTTTCCAAAAGCTTCAACTTGTTCCTGACAGGTACTTCTCCCGGCGTCTCTTGCACCTGTCTCCTCTCTACCTTCCTCATCGTCTGCACTCTTCTGCTCTCTTCTGGCATGATTGGTGTAATAACATCACTGAAGGTCTTGTCCAGAAAGATCTCGTTCTCTCGGATGAGCCTAAGGTCTTCGAGTTCTTTCGTCAGTGCTGCAATATGCTCGGTCAATTGCTGAATGTGCGCACACTTTCCACACATATACGAGCCAGACACACCAGAGTCATTGACTTGCCACATCAAACACGTAGCGCACTGAACCAGCTGAGCAGTCATGTCTTCACCCTCTTCAACTGTGGTGTAATCTCTTTACTCAACCTCTTTATCAAGATTCCTGAGCTGAAGCCTCACTCTTCGATCTAAACTTCCTTAGACCGTCTTCCTATGGCAACTCTGTGGACTCTTAATTAAGGTTAGAGGAGGAGGGAGGGAGGGAGACCCTACTTTGTAGGATCTGGGGTTTAGAACACACCCACTCTAATAACAATCACTTACCTACCCGACCAGCTTTGCGCTCCGTCTGAACTTCCGCCCAGCTCCCGCCGCTCTCTGCTGCGAAAAGACCGTTGGCGTCGAGGTAAGTTCTTTATATAACAATCACTTACCTACCCGACCAGCTTTGCGCTCCGTCTGAACTTCCGCCCAGCTCCCGCCGCTCTCTGCTGCGAAAAGAGCGCGAGCATCCAAAGTTGCAGATATTCTCTCAATCCACAAACAAGTATCCTGCTGAAAAGTACTTTACATGAGATTAAAATAGTTGACTATCTTTTCGCCCAGCTGATGTCCCAATGTTCCCTGATCAATGTCAATACAAGTTCTTGCAGGTGAAATTGGAGCTTCCAGCCTGATGTCCCACTGCTTCTTGATGCGTCAGAATTGAAGCCACTGTCGTTAAGGTGGGAGCTTTTAGCCTCGATATCTCACGCACCTCTGTATCATCAGAGGATGTCATTTCGCTCACCGATTGCATTTCCGCAGCCACATGCTCGCGCTCAACGCCATCACCATTTCCAATTAGTATTGGGTGCAGTGCGACTCAATTTCTCTGATTCCACGCCCTTGAACTGGGATTATATGACATGCCATTATATGATCACGTCAATGAGTGACGAAGTTGGTGAAGTAACCGATGCTAACATACAGTGTTATTGAGAACTACATTTCAGCAATACCCAGCAGAATCCCATGACACTTTGAAGATTTGTAGATATCTCGCAAACGTAATCTCCTACAAACTCAGTGTTGCAATCACTACAGTCTCTCGGGACATAGAAGTTAAAGATTCAACCGAATCTGAGTTCCCAGATCTCAGTCACTGTTTGACAAAAATTCCCTTGTGCGTGTGGTTCTGTTCCTGGCATAATCTCTGCCACGATCGTTATTGCTTTTTGCATCGTGTTTTTCCATGTGGCACCCGGATCATTAAATGGTTCTTCCTTGGCATTGTAAACACAGCAAGTTCTGCTCGAATAACAGTGACAGCAATCGGCATTTTTCCCGTTTTACTCCATGTAATGTGTGCTCAGCAAACGCTGGGAAAATCAATTTTTTTATACATAAAAATACTCTTCATGGTGATCAGTTTCCTTCTTCAAACACTCGCTGTCTCACGTCTTTGCGTTTCACATATCATAACCACCCTTTATCGGAGAAATTTCTCTCTCCCACAAGAACAAACTCGCCGAAACGTCCACCCTCCCATTTTACTGAGGTATTGCACAATATAATACTCACATTTACACTGTTCATTCTGTACTGCTGCGGTCACTGTTTTGGGTGAAAGTGCTCAATCCCATGGTCGGCATCTTCAAACAATTCAATTAATTTAGATGCAGCTGTCCTGTAATTAATCCACGTGGAGCACCTTTTACTTACACGGAAAGAGATTACTGGAGCATTGGGCTCAGGATAAGTGCACAGCACAGGATTGAGCAAAAGATGTTTCATTGGAAACTATAAAGTTTCTGTGGCATTCTCCAGTCATTTATTTCATTTGTTCATTCGGTTCCCCAGAAATATTGCGTGCAGTTCTGCAATTCACATTACAGTAGTCATATGATCGCACTGGAAACCGTGCAGAATTTTACCAAGTTGAAAAGTTTAGGTTATGAAGATCGATTGTTTTGACAGTGGTTGTTTTCTTAAGGCAGAGGAAACAGTGAGGATACATGCTTCATATGCACTAAGTAATGAGCGACATGGACAATGCAGAGTAAAAGAAAAACGTTTCCTCTTGACCGACCAACAGGGGCGTAGACTGAAGTTAAGAGGTGGAAAGGGTTGAGGAGATATGCAGAAAAATCTCATCAACAAGAGGATGGTTGAATCTGGATTCATGGTCTGACGGGAACCGCAGAGGCGAACCCACATAACCTTCAGAAATACACGGATCTGAACTTGAGTTGTTTAGCATACAAGGCCAAGTGATGAAAATGAATAAAGATAGTCAAGCGATTGCACTGACAAAAGCATGTGCAACGAGCTTGAGGGCTGTCATTCTACACATATGTGGTATTCGTGTAACTGTCCGTGGTGGGCTAGCAGTTCCATTTTTTCGCGTTCTTCGCTGTGACCCGGCTTTGATTCTCAGTCCAGGAGTTGCGGTTTGTTTCGATTCTGACAGCGACATCAGCAAAAGCAGACCACCTGCGAGTGGAGTGATTTTAGTCTCTCCTAGCTTCCCAATGCTCCTAGCTTCGTGTCAATGGATGCTGCTGCAGTTGAGGTTGGAGCTCCCAGCCTGATGCGACGTACAACCACGTCAATCGAAGCTGCACCACGCAATGTTGGAACTCCCAGTCCCTGGCATTTCAATTCACTCTATACTTTCAGCGAAATACTTCACACTCACTGATTTCATTACTAAACACATATCCGCTGGCTCGTCCCCATTCCCATTTCCAGTTTGATATTCGCTCCAGAACCACACAGTTTCTCGTATTCCAGGCCTGAAATCTGGCACTATATGATATTCCACAGAAGTGGTCACTTCCTTGTATGACGAAATTGGTAAAGGAACCGATATTAAACTACATTTCTTTTGCAGAAATACATTCCAGCAATTCCCTACTCTATTCCCTGACGCTTTCTTTTTCTGCAGAACCATATCCATCTTCACCTTCAATAAACTAAGTGATGAAATATCCATCGGCTCTGGAGATACCGAAGTTAACCTTTCAGCCCACCATGAGTTTGCATGTCTCTGTCACTGTCTGTCAAGTGTCCCTACTGTTCATGTGTTCCTGTTCCTTACATATCCTCTGCCACGATCTTGACTGCTTTTTGCATCATGTTATACCATGCGGTGCCGGTATCGTGCTGTGGTTAGCGCGCTGCATTGTGGCAGCAGAAAGATCATCTCCAATTTAACTTCAAATATTGTCACTTGTTACCGTTTAATGCAGAGTAAGACATGCTAAACAAATGCAGGATGGAATCAACCTTTTTTGTCATGAAAATATTGTTCGAGGTGTTGATTTTGCTCCTTCAAACTCTCGCCCTTTCAAATCTCTGCTGTCTGTGTATCAGGATTCAAACCCACCCATTCTCGTAGATTTCTCCCCATCCCATGATCAGTAACCCTGCTTTAGGTCCCTCCTCCAATTTCACTGAGGTATTTGACAATCAAGCACTCGCATTGACATTGTTCAGTATGTGCAGCTGCAGTCAATGTTGTTAGGCGAACGTGACCCAATCCCACAATTAGGACATTAAAACCAATCGAACCATTTACATACTGCTGTTGTGAGATCAGTGCTCATGTAGCAATTTTTACTGACATGTACCGGAGATTACAGGAACATCAGGCTCAGGAAAAGGACACAATGCAGTATTCAGCAAAGGGTGCTTTTTTTTGTAAACGATCAGTTTCTCTGATCGAATTTCAATGGAGAAGAGGATATCGTGAGGAAACATGATTGAAATGTGCAAAACAATGAAAGATAAAGGCATGTTCAGCTGAAAGAAATGGTTCCTCTCGGTCAAAAGCCAAGTGGCGTAGACTAAATGTAAGATGCAGAAAGTTTTCAGTAGATCAGCAGTGAAAACTTTATCCACCAGTGGTGGTGGATAAATCTGAAACTCATGTGATGAAATTAACACAACCATCAGAAATATTCAATCTGTATTTGTGATGCGAAGGCATACAATGCAAAGAGATGGAAAATGGAATTAGGATAGTCAAGCGGTTGTTTCTGCAAAGAATGCGTCCAACACATTTGAGAGCTGTCACTCTCTGTGCGTCTGACCACTGTACACGTCCCTGGTCGTGTCGTGGTTCTGAATTGGCACTTTTATCACTGTGACTCGCGTTCCACTCCGAGTAAGGGCTGTTTTGTTCAGCATCAACAGCGTTGGCATGTGTGATAGGATTCCTTTCAATGCTTTGAATCTATCAATGTCTCCACAAACATCAGAGTCAATGTCCCAGCCTTATTAAAGAAGGAGAAGTGCCTCGGCACTTTATCAACCAACATGGGACTGAGATATTTATAATGTTTCCTTGCCATTTCGAGGAGCCGCAGCGATTGGGTCGTTGTCTCTGTGAAATTGAATAGTGCTGATTCGCAGTGTGCTGTACTATTTGGTCTTCCCCACTTGAGATGACGCTACGACATTGACTGTGATGTTCTCTGGGACGTGTACTGAAAGAGATTCTCGTGTCTGCATATCAGGAGCTCAAATTTCATCTCGGCTTCAGAACAATGAGGAAGATTAGGTTGTGAGTGTAATAAATACATGCGTTAACCTCAAGCTAGAGAGTAGTGAAACCTACAATGTTCTGATCTGGAGTCAGGCACATTAGACTTTGCGCCACTTGCCCCACATGTTCTTCATGCTTTCATGTTTCAGAGTTGTGATGTTAACATGGACAGGAGAAATAGCAGTCATATTCAAAAATTTAACCAAGAAAGTAAATCACCACCACTGCTTCAGTCCAATCCTCCCCACTTTTTGTTTCAGCGTGATTCATAATGAAAGCATATCTGTCTTGATGAAGCTTCCATTCAGCCTCTTGTCTGTTCAGCCATTGAATGGGATCATCGCAGATCCAATAAATTTCAGCATTAGCATCCTGCTTTTCCTCTATAAATCAAAATAACCTCGAGCATAATGTCAACATCAAATACTGTTATAGAGTCAGAGAAATGTACAGCATGGAAAAAGACCCTTTGGTCCTACTCATCCATGCTGACCAGATATCCCAACCCAATCTAGTCCCATCTGCCATCACCCCGTCCATATCCCTCCAAAGTCTTTCTATTCGTATATCCATCCAAATGCTTCTAAAAAATATTGCAATTGTATCAGCCTCCACCACTTCCATACATTTAACAGTCTCTGTGTGATAACATTGCCCCCTCGATTTCATTTATATCTTTCCCCTTTCACCCTCTAATTTTGGACTTACATACCTCAGGGAAAAGACTTTTTCTATTTAACATATCTTTGACCCTCATAATTTTGAAAACCTCTATTAAGTCACCCCTCAGCCTCTGACTCTCCGGGAATTCAGCCCCAGTCTGTTAAACCTCTCCCTATATCGCAAATCCTACAAATCTGGCAAAATCCTCATTTTTTTAATGAACCCTTTCAAGTTTCGTAGCTTCTTTCCGATAGGAAAGAGACCAGATAGGCACGCAATATTGCAACAGTGGCCTAACCAATGTCTTGTACAACATTACCACCCAACTCCTGTACTCAATACTCTGACCAATAAAGGAAAGCATACTAAACGCCTTCTTCACTATCCTATCTACCTGTGACTCCACTTTCAAGTTACATTTCATACATCAGAATTCTATGAACCTGTACTCCACGGTCTGTTTGTTCAGCTACACTCCCTCGGGCATTGCCATTAAGTGTTGAAGTCCTGTTATGATTTGCTTTCCCAAAATGCAGCACCTCACATTTATCTGAATTAAACTCCATCTGCTACTTCTCAGCCGATTGACCGAACTGAACAAGATCCTGTTCTAATCTGTGGGAACTCGCTTCACTGTCCACTACACCTCCAATTAAATGACAAAAAGTAGAGGATCCAACACCAATCCTTGTAGCACTCCACTAGTCATCGGATTCCAGTCTGAAAAACAACCCTCCAGCACCACCCTCTGTCCTCCCCCTTTGAGCTAGGTATATAACGTTAATTATTGGAAGTTTAGTTTGTTTTAATGACTTGCGTGGGTTTTCAGGTAATTTAATATCATGACACAAGCTGAAAATCGCTTGTTGCATTTTAACGAAATACGCAGTCTTATGATAAAAGGCAGAAAAAGAAAATATTGCCAGCGTTTCTTTCTGCACAGATTCTCCTCCACGAGTTGAATCCTTGCCACTTTTTCCCTTATTTCTGAGAGATTTCGTTGTGGAAGATATTCAACCAATCTACAAACATGGGTCCTGCTAAATACTACTTTAATTCAGATTAAAATAACCGAGTATCCTTTCTCCCAACTTGATGTCTCTTTGCTCCGTGCTCCTTATCAATACAATCTGCTCATGGGGAGGTTGGACCTTCCAGCCTGCTGCCATTATTTCCTCCACTTTATGCCAACAGAAGCTGCTCCATATGAGATGGAGGTCCCAAGCTGATATCACAATGCTCCCTGCTCCATTTCAATAGAAGGTACTACAGGTGAGGTTGAAGACCCAGCCCCGGCATTTCTTGCACGTTTATACTGTCACAGTGGGCTCATCCTCATGTCCATTTCCAGTTTGATCTTCGCTGCTGCGCCACTCAGTCTCTCTTAGTTTAGCCCTGGGAACACCAGATATTATGATATTCTGCAATAGTGTTTACTTATGCGGAATATCACACTTCTCCATTTCATAGATCAGAATTTAGCTTCAATATTGCACCCCTCCTGTTCGTCTTTCCATGATCAAAACTGTGCTCTTGAAATGACTTCACAAATCTTTCCGCGTTAGAAAGACACACTACATTGGAGTTGTGAAAATTCACTATTATTCCTTCCCTTTTATTTGATCATTATTGAGAGTTTAACTGCCATTAGCTCCACTATACCACGAAGTTGTTCTGGGCTTGTGGCACTCTTCTAGCAGTGTCATGCAGTTTTTTATTCATTCGCTGATTTTTTACAGTCGCGTTTGATGTTCATTTAAAACATCGTTCCTCAGAACTACAGTTTTTCCTTCGACCAAAATCTCTAGCTTTTTCATTTAAAGCCCCCTCTAATGGTATCAAAGGTGGGGGTGGGGGTGGAAATGAGAGTTTCAGCAGCAGATGAACTGAGATTCGGTCAACCTATCAATTGTCAGGGGGTGGTGCACATGTGAGCGTGGTAATGGTAAGATCCAACAGCTCAAACCAGCAGCTTTCATGCTAACACTTTTTTGGTGTTAGCTGCACAAATTACTTGAGTCATTTCACTTCATTTAGCAATCTGTCTTTTTGTTTTTCTCGAATGTTCTCCCTTGATGGCAGTAACCCTGTCTGACGTTCAAAATGCCTGCCTTTCTTTTACCCCAATATCGAATTATCTCATTGGATCGATTTTTGCAGAATAATAAATTCGAAATCGATTGGCTTTTAGTTTACTGAGACGTAATTGGAACTCGTTGGTTAAATTTGAATTGTTGTGAAAATAGCAACAATCTCAGTTAACTATTTCACAGGCAAATGTTATATATTTTCAATTTTCCAGTAAACTCTGACACTACTCTCGTCAGCTCTCAGTGCAGAATAACATTGTACTTGTCTTAAAAGTACAGTATACATTTTCAACGTCATAACATTCTGGAATTCCACATCAGGCTGTCACTGGCCCACCACACACAAAACCAGAAATACGCACGTCAAAAAAAGGTCAGTTATAAGTGAATAAAGGAGAAGTAAAATGTGCCATGTCACATTCAAAATGAAACAGGGGACAGAGAAAGATAATGTACTTGCCAGCATACAGAAAATAGTCACGTATTTTGCAGGAATCGACATCATAATCATGAGAATGAATGGATTTTTTTTTAGATAATATGGTGATGGGGGAGAACTCCATATTAACGCCAAGAGCAGGAGCCTGTCGTGTTTAGTGAAATGCAACCCTGCTTCAGACTCTCTCATTCAGTGTAAAATCGAATACAGAGAGCAGAAGTAGAGGAGTGGGATGAGCACAGAGGAACGTTAGGCTGGAAGTAGTGGTGGATTAATGGGGTGTAAGACCATGGATGGATTTGAAAACAAGTCTGAGAAGTATAAAATCAGTGGAGAGGCATCCTGGGAAACAATGCAGATCAGTGAGTTTTATTTAGTCAGAACAGAAGGGAAGTCAAGGAGGAAATGACAGGCACTTAGCTTAACATCTGGCACATGAAAGCTTCTAAATGTTTTTTTCATAAAGCTGTTGAGCAAGGCACTTAGAAAAATAAAATCTCGGGCATGATGCAAATTCAAGATACATTGCCAAAGGGTAGTCAGATTTAACCAGGTTATTGAAGTTCTTTGTGGAGCTATCGTGTGCTACGGATAAACTACCATTTACTGTCCCATTTGTGAGGCTGTCAAACTTATCTTGAAGACTCCCACCATCCTCCTCACAATGTACATTCCGATCGAGTTGGTGTCATCAACAAGTTTGGAAAAATTACAAGAGGTCAAATGTCCAAATCATGTATAATGGTTGGGAACAATTTGGTTTATGCATTGAAACATAGAATCCCTGCAATGAGGCCCCACTCTCTCCCTAAAATGTTGCATTTCGCATGCCCAAACCACCTAGCCTGTACATTCCTGGATGTAATGGGCAATTCACCTGAACTGTGAATGTTTGTACTGTGTGCAGAAACATCAGCATCCGCAGGAATCCCACGCAGGCACAAAGAACATGCACACTTCATGTAGGAAATCGCGTGACGCTGGAATTGAACGCAGTTCTCTCGTGCTGTAAGGCAGCAGTGCTGTCACTTATCCTTGTGGTACTCCACCAGTAACAGAACACCAGCCTGAGAAAACTGCCCTCATTCCTAGCCATGCTTTCCAGCTGGTAAACAATCCTTAATGAATGCTCGAACGTTTTCTCCAATGCCATTTTATTTCGTGATGTTGTGTGGGACCTGATAAAACGTCTCCTGAACAAGCAAAACAGTGGGGTTCCAACGTGAATTCCACTCCACAGGAGACTTTGCAGAGATTACATAACTCGATAGATGACTCCCAGCGCATTCACATTGTCTCATTGTCTTCATCTTTCTTCAACATTTAGGGATGAAGCCTGTCTGGTCTATTTGACTCAAACTTTAGTCCAGTTAACTTTTTAATTACGACCTCTTTGCTGTTCTTATTTTATTTTTGCCCCTTGTTTCATATTTTGGGACTTTTAATCTCCTTTTGAAGGGCTTCTGATTGGATGTTGACTGACAGGCTGTGTGTTTCCAGGACCACGTTCTTCCACACTGATTGCAAGCATGTGCAATCCTCACTTTCCCCTTTTCCATAGTCCTGACATTTGCATAGTTTCTCACTGTACTGATTCCCTTTGCGTCTTGACAGGCCAGATGATCAGCTGAAGCCTCGCACACACACACACACACACACACACACACACACACACGTGTTCCGTTTCTCCGGACTTTGAACGAAGTTTCTTCCTTTCCTGTTCAGTGCACCATATTATTCAGGTTAGGATGAATGAAGTGACTCCGTCAGACTCTGCTGTGATCTTTGATCCAAATTTGCTGATTGCAAATCAAACCTTCTAATACCCTGTAAAAGTGATTTGAAGCATATAATTGAGAGAGAAACATGCTCGGGCAAGTGCCTAAACAAATTTTTATGTGGCTCAGTGTCAAGTGTTGCCTTTTCACATTCCTGTGAATCATGTTGGACATTTTGACAGATGGAAGATGCGGTAGATATATGATACTATGTTGTTGATTTGGATATCCATTGCAATTCCTTCATCATTTCCAGGTGTTTAACCTGTAACTCCTCACCTGCCAACGATCTGAGACAACGTGCACGACGTGGACTGCAGCAGTTCAAGAACATCATCCATCGACTTCTACATAGGCAATTGGAGATTGACAATATCGGTCAATCTTGCTCATGAAAGCACTGGAAAGTGGGGTGAACCAATCTGCTCATGGAACCAGCATGGGCACGATGCGCCAAATTAACTTCTGTTGTAAGCATTCGGTACTTGTGACTAAAATTAAAGAAAAAAGACTCACACAGGAGGCCATGAATCTGTTTCTGTATCCACCACTCGGTAAGAAAGCAGCTAATCGTTTTAGCATCTGTACTTTTAGACTCAATGCTGTGAGAAACACCTGCAAGAATATAATAGCAAAATACTGCAGCAGCTGAAATATATTTTTTTTAAAAACAGGATATGCTGGAATAACTTAGCTGGTCTGGTTGTATGTGCAGGGAAAGAAGGTAGATGAATGTTTTAGCGTGTGCAGAAGACATCAGGAAATAAAAATGAAGCAGATTTTCGTGATCACAATGATCTGAGAAGCATAAGGAAAATGAAGTTGAGTTGTGACAGTCACAGGCTCTGGGGATGGTAATTGGTGGAAAACTCATAAAGACACAGTCGACAGGAGTAATTGTAAATAACAAAAAGGGATATCAAAAATTCATCACTGTCAATCCAGGTGAGAAATTCAGAAGACACAAATATACCTAGGTTTATGTTTGGTGTGTGTAAACACTCTCCTCTGAACTCACTGCAAAAGCAATTTCGTAAGCACATCTCTACCAGTCCAGGAGAGAAATTCACAATCATTGTGTCCTGGTCACAGTCTTGTTCCATGCACTCTGCTATCCTGTAAAATTAGCAGACATTATCCCAATTCTAAATGGCACTTCGTCAGCGCCAAGTAACACCGGATCCATTGCTCACGCCACATGAACATGCTTCAGAGAGAATAAAGCAAACATGACTGACAAGAGAAGTCAGGGGGAGCACAGAAACAAAAGAAAAACACACCATCTGATGTAGATTAGTGAAACCTAGAGAATTACGAAGTGTTTAATAACGAGCAGAGAACAACTGAAATGGCAAGAAGAGTTATTAAGATTTAGTGCATAAGTGAGTGAACTTGAAATATAAAGAATGGTGCCAGAGTTTGTTCACATATTTAAAAGGTTACAGAGAGAATAGTGAGGTAAAACAATGACTGCAGATGCTGGAAACCAGATTCTGGAGTATAATGGTCCTGGAAAAGCACAGTAGTTCAGGCAGCATCCGAGTAGCAGGAAAACCCGACGTTTCGGGCAAAAGCCCTTCATCAGGAGTACCGGCAGAGAGCCTGAAGGGTGGAGAGATAAAAGAGAGGACGGTGGGGATGGGGAGAAATTGGCACAGAGTACAATAGGTGAGTGCGGGTGGGGATGAAGGTGATCGGTCAGTGAGGAGAGTGAGGGAAGGTCGCTTCAGGGCAGAGAAAATGACCTGGGAGTTGCAGTGTCAGGTTATGCAGTATGAGAGGAGGAAGGCAGGCTTCGCCTAATTTCTGTTCACGGAAAGCCTTTAGATTTCCGAAACACAAAGTGACTTGGGATTCCGAGATCAGGCAGGTTCAGTTGAAGTTAAGGAAGGAAAATTCAATTTTATATTTTATATCAAGTGGCCTCCAATACAAGAGCAGAGATGTCCAGTTGAGGATTTATATAGTTGTGGAAGCCTGCATTTAGAATATTGCAAGAAGTAAGGCCCAATACCTAAGTAGAGTCAGAGTCATACAGCAGTTCAACAGACTATTCACTCCATATGTACCATGCAGATCTCATTGCCAAATTGAAAGAGACCCGCCTGCCTGCCTTTGGTCTATGTACCTCCAATACATTCCTAATCAGTTACTTATCCAAATGACATTTAATTAATTTAACTGTAACTGCATCCATCACTTCCTCTAGCGGTTTATTGCACACAGTGACCAAAGGGTGTAAAACAAAAGCTGCCCCTCATGTGCGTTATAAATCTTCCTTCTCGTACTTTAAAAATGTGCCCCAAGATTCGAACTCCCTCACCTTTGATAGTACTCTTATTTAAGCTCCTCGTGATTTTACAAATCTCTATGAGGCCAAACGTCGAAGTCCTCTGCTCCAGTGTAAAAAAACGCAGCCTGTTTTTATAACAGAAGACTTCCATTCATGACATCATCATGGAAAATACTTTCTGAACACTCTCCAATATAATAAAATCCTTCTCATAACGAGGAAACAAGAACTGTTCACAAAACTCCAGAAGATATAATGACATTGAATAGGGTCCAAAGAAGGTTTAAAAGAATGATCCTGGGGGGAAGAAATGCTTGTCATAAAATGTTGAAAACTCGGGGGCTGTAATTGATGCAGTTTAGAAATTTGAGGAGGATCTGATTGAAACTTATACAACAAAGAGAAGCCTAATTAAAGTAGCTGTGGAGAAGTTTTTCAAATAGCACGAGAGACGAGGAGCCGAGTGCACAGTATCAGAGAGAAAGGATGACCTTTTTGAGGTGAGATGCGGAGGAGTTTCTTCAGCAAGATGCTAGTCATTCTTTGCAACTGTTTGCCGTAGAGGGCTTGGAGGTCAAGCCATTGCGAATATTCAAGACAGACATAGATAGGCCCCTGAGTGATGAAGGGATCAACAATTCCAGGAGATGGCAGAAAGCAGAAGAATGAGGTTGAAAAACATATCAACCATGACCAAACAATGGAGAGGTCTCGATGGGTTGAATGGCCTAATTCTGCTCCTTTATCTGGTGGCCTTATAGCTATTACGTATGACTTCAATCTGCCCAGAGACTGAGCAAGTCAGATCAGTAAAAATACTCTGAAGGAGACATACCTTGTGTATGTATGCGATGGTTTTCTGAGCCGCTACATTAAGGACACAAATGGAGGACAGAGCATCCTTGATTAAGTACTGTTAAATGGCCATTGGTAAGCTAGCTCAGTTTGCTGATTGACGAGATTGCGATGAAGAATGACAGCAACAGCATATGCACAGTTCTTGTACTGTCCTCATAAAGTACCCACATTCTCAATCCTGCGCCTTTCCTGAGACACAACGCCTCTCAGGTTAAAGCACCATCGCGCGATCTCTCTCTCTCTCTCTCTCTCTCTCTCTCTCTCTCTCTCTCTCTCTCTCTCTCTCTCTCTCTCTCTCTCTCTCTCTCTCCACCCCCCACCCCCCTCCCTCTCTAATGAGTCAACAGGCCTGGGAATGTGTCGACTTTGATTTGCAACCTTTATTTGTTTATATAACAAGGAATAATTGACAATCCATCTCTATGCTGTCCCTAATGAAATAGTGAAAAAGTCAGTGAGAGAACGCTTCATGAAGGTGGAGAGTAATAGAGCTGACTGAAATTATGAGCCGAAATCTAAATAGAAGAAATTACAGAGATATGAAGCGTGAGCAGGATACAACGAATTGGGGAACAGAACTTAAAGGGATGACAAGCACTTAAAAAACATCGGCAGGAACTGTAACTGCTTCTCACTCCTGTGTGACACAAAGAAAACGGGATACGTGGCCATGTCATGACTAACAAGCGATATTAGGGCATTTTCCTGCACTCAAGGAGGAGGCTTAAAAATTCGCTGAATATATCAGCAGACATTAAGACTGGGAGCAGTTCAGACATCAGCACAAGATGAAGAAACAATTAATGCAGAGCGAAGATTTCGTTTAACAGTAAGCTTGAGAGAAGCATATAATGAATTGTTAAAGCTCCTGAAGGTATATGAAGGGAGACAAAAAAAAAACGATTATTGAAAACAAATCCCTTACAATAAGATACAGAGGATGTGATATTGTGGGATGAATATATAGCATACCAAAAGAATAAGTATATTGGTTCTGTCATCATAAATTATGACACAAGTAATATTCCTAAAGTGCTGGGAAAAAAGGAGAAGGAGGAACTGAAGGAAATCAGTATTATCAGGGAGATAGTGTTGTCGAAACTGATGAGATTAAAAGACAATAAATACCACCAACTGCGAATCAAACATCAGTGTACTTAAAGTCACACTAAACGCAGTGAATGCGTTCAATAATAGAGTGTGGAGTCTAAATAGAGTAAATTAATTGTCATATTTCGATATTCTATCGACTCTGAAACAATATCTATGGCTTGGAGTTCAATTAATTGACCCCACTATTTATAAAAGGAAGTAGCGAGAAATCATGGAATGACAGAAAAGTTAGGCTAACAATAGAAAACAGTAACTGGATTGGACAGAGCTAGCATAAACTTACGAAACTAAAATAGGAAAGGAGATATCGGCTTCTTGTATACAAATCGCTGAACGTAAGCATGCAGGCGCAGCAGCAGGTGAGGAAGGCAAACGGTGTGTTAACCTTTGTACTGAGAGGATTTGAACACAGGAGCAGGGAAGACTTGATGAAATTGTGCAGGGTCTTGTTGACACCACAACCGATAGTGTTGTGTGCAGTTTTGGGGTCCTTATCTGATAAAGAATGTTCTCCATTCAGAGACTGCACAATAAAAGTTTACCGGACTGATTCATGGGGTGGCAGGACTGACGTATCAGGATTCGTTAGGATGAAATTCAGTCAAGTTTAGAATGATGAAGTAGGATGGCACAGAAACGAATAAAATTCTAAAAGGTACGAATAAGGTAAATGCAGGAAGGATGCTTTCAATGACCAGGGCGTCCAAACCATAAGAGGATGGGGAGGTAGTGTCACTTCTAAGAATATTGGGTAGTCCATTTCAGACTGAGATGACGATTTTATTTATTAATCAAAGACTGGTTACTCAGTGAAATTTGATGCCACAGGAAGTAATTAAAGCCAGAACGTGGAATGTTGACAAGATAAAGATAACTATAATTTTGAAGGCAAGAGTGATCAACTCGTGTTAGCCTAAAGAATTAACAGGTTACTCTGCGGAATGATCAGACAAGATCATACTGAATTATGGAGAAGGATCAAACATCACAACAAGCCAGTCCTGTTCTAATTTTTCATTTTTCCATTCTGTTAAAGGTGGGATATAAAACCCAATTGTTCCGAACTGACACAGATATCAGTAAGACATTGTCTATATTAAAAAAAAATCCTACAAATACTTACCAAAGAGTCATTGGTGAGCAATTTTAGCATACGAACTTCAGCAATTAGAGGAGGTGTAAAGTAACTTTTGAGGTTCGTACACTGGCTGTTCTGTGTCTCAATTTCAATCCAGTTCTCAAATTACTGTATGTTCTGACAAAAGCGACATAGTCTGTATGAAATAAGTAAACTCTTTAAAATGTTGCTGATACTAGGTGGAAGGAGTGGTTGGAAAGGGTGGGGAAGGGATGCAGTGAGATAAACAATGGGTCGGACTTTTGTTGAGGGATTGGCCGTGAATGACCCCAAATTCCAAAACTCCCGTGAACCGCTATCCTGCTCAGAAGTGCTGTCCCTCCACTTCCTGCTCCATTCTTTCCGTCTCTGACACATTTACAGCAAGGTAAGGGACAGAGGTGTTCTTGGGGTACACTTTCCCAAAAGATCCCAGTCGCTAAGACACTCACAAGCGTCTCCTAACAACACCGCATCCTCGTGGTCCACCGCAACGATTTCAAACAGCATCATTTATTTTCAGATCTATTCACACTCATGATAGATAAACCAAACGTGACCTGATAAATAAAAAAACACAAAATAAAACTGAACCAGGAATAGTGGTCGCTGACTGGGCCTGCTTCTGGGAAGAAGACTCATGTTCTCTGTGGCTTAATTCGCGACCCCAGGTAAACAATATTTGGGTCCAGGATCAGATAATGACCAAACATGAAACCTCTAACTGGGCTATAGCATCTGGAGCTTCCCTCCCCTTTAGCCCTCACTCAACAACTGTCGATTGGAGACAACAACATTTTGTTCCAATGATCACTCGCCGCGAGCATGCTCACAGTTCATGTCAACCCTATGCATGCTGCAGGACCCATCCCAACTGATGACGTGTAATGTTCAACAGCGAAGAAGAGGCAGTCGTACAGAACCAAGCTGGAGGCACTGGTCCTCCAACCAATCAGAGAAACTCATAGGCCCGCTGGGGGCTCTGATAAATAAAATAATGCTGCTGGGTAAAATAATCTAACCAGAACTTCCACATCCCAATGCTCAATCAAAGTTCGCTTGAAAAAGTCTTCCAGTTCAAAACGCAATTGTTAATGATAACTCTGTTTCCTTTCCCGCAGGCGAAAGTGAGGACTGCAGATACTGGAGATCAGACTCAGCATTGGAGTGGTGCTCAAAAAGCACAGCAGGTAACGCAGCATCCGAGGAGCATGAAAATCGAAGTTTCAGGCAGGCACCCTTCATCAGTAACTTTTCATGCAGCCAATTTATGATCAATATTGCTACTAACCCTTATATTCCTCCATCCCCAGGTTTCATGCACAGCGGTCTCACAGAACATGTGTATTTTGTTTGCCAATCTACATTTACCTGATCGTTTTGGATTAGCATCATCAAGACTTCTTCTTACCTCATCAAAAAAATTGGCAGACAGTTCACCACAATTTTCTATGAACAATTCTATTTTAGATTTCCTGAATGAAACACATATTTCTTCACGTGGCACCTCATTTTCTCTGGTATGACTGTTTGCAACATGTTTCATACAGCTTTAAACTGTTATCCTGTCAGTACTGAATTAATTGACAAAATGTTCCTCATGACAAACTGAAAGCGTGCATACCTTTTAAAGATGAGGAAATGTATCTGAATGAGTTGTGACTTGGACAATTAGTTATCGTGAATACAAAGTAAAGACAATCAGTTTGTGATGGTGTTGACCCACGTTCAGAAGCTGCCAGACAAGCAGAATACTTCCAGCGATTTCTGTTTTTTTTAAAATATATCTCTCCGATTGCCAGTACTTTGCTTCTGCACTTTCTCTTGGGACAAAAGGGATGAAAAGTTGTTGATCGAAAGCAGGAGCAGTCGCCTCCTTCAGTCATGCAACTCCCAGCTCTTCCTTTGGTTTTCTAGTTTTGTGACAACACTAACTGGCTTGAATATTGGATTTTAATGATAATGTAAGTGTTTACATGTTACCCTTTCTGCCCAAATATGGAATAAAAAAATTACATCAATTTATATCAATTGTACAATTGATGTGTGTATGTCCTGGTCATTAACCCATTTTAAGGAGAAGGCAGCATTTCATATCGGTAACAATAAATGATAACGATTTGCAGGCCATGGCTGTGAGAGCACGGAATCCAAATTACAAGACTTCCAGTGGCAGTCTCTGTTTCTTTCAATCTGGACACTGTCTGATTCGGTATTACAGTCTCCCAGCCTTCTGTACATGATGCCTTACTTTCTGTCTTGGTTTTGTTACGACTGGTTTCTAATACACGGGCTATCCAACCATCTATTATGTTGTAGTTTCGAAAAAGTGAGAATCCTTCTCTTACAGCACACTGCCTCCGTAGCTCAGTGATTAGATAGGGGAGGAACGCGGACAAGGGAATGGCTGAATGCTTCCTTTCTTTGCTGTAATCGGACTCTGGTGTTGAAATCTGAAATGAGACAAAATAACCCAATTGAGTGAAATCCTACTTTCTGGCTGATCTCTTCTGAGGCCACAGTCACCGAGGGTGTGTGAACACAGGATATCCATCTTAAACTTCAGTCGCATACATTGTAAAACGTGACTGGATAATAGTATTGCGACGACTGTTTGAAACATTTGAGAATGCAAGGGGACAGGTCAAGAGATGAAAACATGGATGATAGGACTCTTTCCGTTCTGTAAACAGTCGAAGACTTACTCAAACTTATGTCCTGATAAAGTAAACGCCATATGCCTTGCCATAAAGAAGAAGTCCAACAGCTTGGGAGGCAGCACCGGTGGTGCATTGGTTAAGAGCCGGTGTTTTCTTCACCGTGGCCAGATTTGGGTGGCTGCTCAGGGAATCAGGTTTTATTGTTCCTGACAGTAACAACTCCGAGGGTGGAGCAGTTCTGATGAGAATGCCTTCAATATTTCAGATCAGTTCATGCCTCTTGAACATCAGAGTGCATGTCCCTGCTCCTTCAAGAAGGGGATAGCACTTTGACAGTCTCTGCTCAGTCGGTCAGTTCACCCTTCATTCCCCTAAAGATTCACAGTGTTGAAACGGGGCTCAGCTTAATTGTTTCCTTTACACTTCCACGGGTTGCATGTCTTGGGTGGTTTGAAATTGATCCTGTGCACAAGAGCAGCATACGAGACGCTTCTATCGTCCCCTCCTCTGACAGCTCTCTGGGGTTGACTCTAATGTTCTCGGTTGCAATCATTGATCAGATACATTAATCGGTATATTAAGAAGTGCCACAAATAATTCCAAGCAGAATGAAATTCTTTCAAATGTTCTGGCTACAAAGTACTCAGAAACTGCTCATTTTGGGAGATATCTATGAAAAACAAGTTTAATAAGATAAGCAAGTTGCTTTGCAAGATGCTTCTAATGAAGACTCAATTCTTTTGAACGATTCGGTGGAATTGTGCTGATCATTTTAGTACTTCCTATGACCACAGTCACATCTTGCGAGAGTGACAAATGTCTCAGGATTGGCCGATTCTCAGAAAATTAGGAATTTGACTATTGGGTTACTTCTTTCTTCACGTTAGACTTTAAAACCAGAGCCTGTTTACGTTCGCAAAGAGGTAAACAGGCAGCAGGCTGCCATTCGAGGACAGGCCGAGCCATTAAGAATTGATACATGTTCAACGTATACTTCCTGAGGGAGCCTGGCTTCCGTAATCTCCCATCCTCCTGCCTGTTTACTTTGGATTCCTCTAGTTGTCTTGTCGTTACATAGGAAGAGAAGCATTAAGTCGCTTCCTGTACGTCTCCACCCCAACTGATTCCCCGTTACTCTACCGCTTCTACTCTCTCACGTTGTTCTTCCTGCTAAACTGGTGCATTGTGCATGTCAGCTGCTTGTTATCCACATGTTCCTCGAAGGAGAAACACAGAAGTGGAACTCCAAACTCAAAGAGATTAGCCCTGGAGAAAATTGCTCCACGCTTTTGCATCAGAAAGAATTACGAATAACAGTGAGAAAGCACGTTCAAATGTTTGCTGCAGTATTTTTGAGAAAATGCAGCAAAGCCCCAGTGGGACTCGAGCTCATATCTACTGCCTAACAAGGCTAGAGCTGGAAACACTGCGCTGCAGAGCCATGAACGAAAGGGCTGCTTTTATACTGAAAAATAAATGATGAACTTGATCAGAACAAACTCCATCACCCGAGTTTTGTGATGCAACCTGAGTTTTATGGTTGAAAGTACTACTTGTAACCTACTTGCTGGATCACTTGTTGGAGATAACAGTTCGTCAGCTTCCCAATATATGGTTATGCGACTGCGATCAAAATTTGCCTACTCTCCCTTCAGAGGAAATGCTTTGAAGTTTCCATTATATGAAAGGCACGATACAGTATTGATACAATTTACTGCCATGGATTTCAACACGTATCACAGTTTTTCTTCATCACTTGGTGAGTAACTCCTTTCCGAACGGCATTATGTTTTCTCCTTCGTGAAGAGATTTCATGCTTTATGTCATTGATACATGAAGTTTCGGGAGCCAGACATGAAACAGTTAAAATCGACCATGATCAAAAGGTTAGAATTCGAGGAAATGCAGATATCTGAAAGTGCTTTTTAAAAGTAGACATATTGGGTGTCTCCAGTTCGCAGGCGGGGTTGGCATTTATTGAACATTTCTAAATATTCTTGAGTGGGCTGTCGGATATTACAACGATAGAAGGAGCGCAGACAGTGAAAATACTTGAATATAATGATGAAAACTTTAAGAATTAGCTGAACGCTGATGACTGAACAATCCTGTTGCGAATACTCCCACGTGCAGCAGAGTTGTTTGAAAACCTCAGGATTGCATCACTGGGTGACCAACCCGCTAATCCTAACCTTCCACCATGTGGGAGACCATGCGTAAAGATAAAGCTGCGAAGGCAGCAGCCCACGGTTGGGAAAATGGGCGGTGGTAAAAACGTCATTCAATTAAGTCACAATGAAACATTGACTAGAGATCAAGTACATGCATGAATAGAGGCAGAGGACTTTTGACCGGAGTAGAGAGGGAATGTAAGAGGCCGGTGGAAGTGCATTAGAATAGTTTAGTCCAAAGGAATGGAAGAGATTTGAGCTGCAGAAGAGCAGAGACGTCGAAGAGCCCTATGATGTTCATGAGTTGCAAGTAGACAGACTTGGAAAAGTATGTTACCCTGGTAATGACGTGACTGGTTCTGTCTCAGACAATTGTGATGGAGAAGATTGAGTCTGTGGTGAGGCTATGTCTCCACCAACATCGCCGATGCTGCATCTCATACACTTGCAACAACTCCGCACTCAAGACACACCCCTCCAACGATGACAAAGGCAGAATCCCCCTGGTCATCACCATCCACCCCACCAACCTCCGTTGACATCATATCATCCTCCGCCATTTCCGCCACCTGCAAATGGACGCCACCAGCAGAGATGAAGATCCCTCCCCACCACTATCCGCTTTCTGTGAAGATCATTCCCTCCATGACACACTTATCAGGTCCACGCAACCGACCAAACCACCCTCCCCTCCAGGCA
Source organism: Chiloscyllium punctatum (assembly GCF_047496795.1). Taxonomy (NCBI): domain Eukaryota; kingdom Metazoa; phylum Chordata; class Chondrichthyes; order Orectolobiformes; family Hemiscylliidae; genus Chiloscyllium; species Chiloscyllium punctatum. The sequence goes on along the minus strand of NC_092771.1, from coordinate 39,392,223 downwards.
CCTTCCCATTTCATCACAGGTTTTGAAAAACTCCACACACACTTTCGCTTTCAACTCCGTCCAAAAGCTCAAAGGATTATTCCACATTTTCACACATTACATTTACTCTATCTGTTGCTCCCAAACCACTCCAAGACCAATCCATTCCAGGACATAAATGTTGCACATCTACTCAACCCAGTGAAATGTTTTCTCTGCATTCAGGGAGACGACCAAGCCTGGAATCGATCCTTACTGGCACACCTGAACCATGTGTAGCAGTCTCCTACAATTGTAGGAAGACCTACAACCCCTAATAAAACCTGACCCTCTTTCACAATGAAGGGCAAGACCTTATCCAGCCTCAATTCCAGCATTTTCGACAAAACTTAAAGCCCATGTTTAATATTGATATAGGCCGATACACAGTGCAATCCTCTGGGGCTTTCCTGTATTAGAGAATGAGAGAAATATTTCCTTCTCTCAGAGAAGATAGGAGGTAGGCCTGCCTGTATGAATTATTGTACGTATCCAACATTGGCCCAGCCAGCATGTCTATGAACTACTTATAAAACTCACACCGAAATCTATCTGCGCCAGTTGCTTTACCACTCTGGAGCAGCCTCACTGCTTACTATATCATTTGGATTGTCAGAGGGGCATTCAAAAGAGACGCACCTGAAGTAACATCTGGGAGGTCCACTGTCTTAAAGAATGACTCCATCTTTGCCAATCTGTCCACACAGCTCTCTGACTGGAACAACCCAGAGTTGGTCTCCCTGAATGTTGCATGGATCTTTCTGGGATCGCAGGTGATAATACCAGCACACTCTCTAATGGATATGATAGATTGGGGGAGCACTCTTCGTTCTGGCCAGGTATGCCAAATACCTACCTGGCTTATTACCATGGTCGAATAATCTCTGTTTCGCAAAGGAAATCTCTCTCTTTGCTTTTGGGTGAGTGCAACGTTCATAGTAGCCCTGATGGCTGTAATCGTTTTTACGACAGTCCGTCAAAATATGGTGTCTCAGCTGCCTTCAGCCACGCATCGAGCATACGCTGATGTTCTTCATTCAGCTGCTTCTGGGTCGCTGTGTAAGAAACAGTCAAACCCCTTGCATAGGTCTTGACAGTCTCCCAGCTCACCAACTGATTTTTTTTCTTCTTCTCCAAGGACACCCGGGCTCCTCACCAACTGATTACTGGCTGTACCAAATTAATATCCTATAAAAGCTTAAATACCCACGAAAAATACTCAATGAGCTTGTTATCCTTCAGGACGAAACTATCTGTACACCAGTACCGCGAGCCTGTCCCATCACCACCATTCTTATCTTTAATGCACACTGCTGTATGATCAGAAATGGTTATAGTCCTAATTGTGCAGGACAGCACTGAATTCAAAAAGGATAATGGGTAAATAACTTGTTAATCTTGGTATAGCATTTATGCGGGTTCGAAAAAATGTGAAGTCATTACAGTCAGAAGACACCTCCACACATCCAACTACGGCTACCCCAGTTCCACCAGCTGACTGTATTGCTGGGAAATACCCGCGAGACCCCAAAGCATCCTATCTACCTCGGGGTCCACATGTCGATCAAAGTCTCCACCATAATTTTATGACGTGCTCTAATGGCTATCAATCTTGCGAGTGCATCTGTTAAAGGTTTGAGGGGGTGTGCTGGGTCAATATTATTCAAGATCTCATATTCCTCTCCATGTATTAAAGCTTTAAGGATCAGAAGCCACCCATATTCGTCCTTAATTTGACCTAACAACTGAAATGGGAGATTCTCATGAATGAGTACAGCTACTCCTCTGTTTTCCCAAATAAAGGATGAAAAATACACCCAGCCGAACCTTCCCTGATGAAACTTTAAATGCTACTTGCCGGTTAGATATATTTCTTGCAGCAAGGCCACATCGAGACTTTCGTTTTTAGCATCAATCAGTAAATGATTCCCGTTAACATTCCAGCTGCACCATTTAAATGAGTGGTTAGCTACAGCCATCCGAAACAGTCCATCACATATCCGGGAAGAAGGACTCCACTTTTCGCTTACCGACTGACAGCTGAAAGCAACTCGTATCATTTGAAAGTACAATGACAAAACGCCAACCACACACCTCCCCAAGGCTGATTCTCACCACCGTCCACACACCGCCACCAGCCTGACCCGCATCACTCTTCAACACTGCCCCAAGCCTGCCCCTCACTGCATTCCACACACTGTCGACAGCCTGACCACAACAGCTATCCACATACCTACCCCAGCCTGAGCCACATGCCATCCAGCACCGACCCCAGCCTGACCCTCAACACCGTCCACACACCGCCCTCTGCCTGATACTCACCGCCGTCCTCACACCGCCCCCAGCCGGACACTTCTGGCCATTACACGCCGCCTCCAGCCTGAACCTCACCACCGTGCCCACACTGCCCACAGCCTGATGCTCACAGTTGTCTAACACCGAACCCAGCCCAGTTCTCACCGCCATCCACACACCGCCCCCAGCCTGACCTCCACTGCCATCCACACACCACGCGCAGACAGACGTCCACCGCTATTCAAACACCGCCGCCAGCGTGACCCCTACCACCGTCCACACACTATCCCCAGCGTGAACCCCACCATCATCCAAGACCACCTTCCAGCCTTACCCTCACCACCATCCTCACACCGCCACGAGTGTGACCCTCACCACCATCTGCACACTGTCCAAAGCCTGACCCTCACCACCATCCACACTCCGCCCCCAGCCTGACCCTCACCACCGTCCACACACCGCCCACACCCTGACCCTCATCGCCATCCACTCACTGCCCCCAGCATGATGCCGACTGCCATTCACACACCGCTCCAAGCCTGACCCTCACTGCCGTCCACTTACCATCCCCAGCCTGACCCTCACCACTGCACACACACCACCCCAGCCTGACCCTCACACAGTCCACACACTGTCCTCAGACTGATCCTCACTGCGGACCACTCAACCGCCCACTGACCCGACCGCCGTCCACACCCTGTCCCCAGTCTGACCTTCACCACCGCTCAACACCGCCCACAGCCTGATCCCCACCGCCGTTCAACATCGCCCACAGCCTGACCCTCACCGCTGATCAACACTGCGCTCTGCCGGACTCCCACCGCAGTTCAAATCTGTCCCCAGCCTGACCCACACCGCCCTCACCTCACCGCTCCCAGCCTGACATTTACGGACCCCCACACACCTCCCCCAGCGTGACAATCACTGCCGTCCACACATCGCTCACAGCTTGACCTGCACTGCCGTCCAACACCATCACCAGCCTGAACCTCACCGCCTTCCACACACCGCCCGCAGTCTTACCCTCACCACCGTCCACACTGCCCCCATCGTGACCCACACCGCTGCCCACACATCATCCCCAGCATCACCCCCACGCAATCCAACACCGCCCACAGACTGAACCTCACCGCCATTCAACACCGCCCACAACCTGACCCTCACTACCACCCACACACCTTACACAGACTGTCGCTCACGGACATCCACACAATGCCCTAGCATTATCGCGACCGCCATGCACACACTCCGCCCCTAGCCTGACCCACAACGCCGTCCACACATCACTCCCAGCTTTACCCCGACTGCTGTCCTCACACCGCTCCCAACCTGACCCTGACCGTCGGCCACTCACTGCTCCCACCTTGCTCCACCACCATCCAACACCGTCCCCGGCCTGACCCGAACCAATGCCCACACACCACCCCAGCCCGACCCTCACACCATCCACACACTGTCTCCAGCCTGACCTTCACTGCCGACAACTCAAAACCAACAACATGCCCCTCAACGCCGTCAATACCCTGCCCCCAGTCTGATCCTCACCGCCGTCAAATACTGTCCCCAGCCTGACCCTCAAAGCCACCCACGCACCGCCCCCAGACTGAATCTCACCACCACCCTCACACCACACCATTCTGGCCCTCAACCCTGCCCACACACCACCAGCAGCCTGACCGTCACCGCTGTGCACACTCCGCCCATAGCCTGAAACTGACTGCCATTCATCACTGGCCCTAGCCTGAACCTCACCACTGCCAAAACACCATCCCCAGCATACCCCTCACTGCTGTCCATACACCTCCCCCATTCGAACCTCACTGCTGTCCAAACACGACACCTAGCTTGCCCCCAACACTGTTCGACATCAACCCCAGCCTGTCCCTCACTGCCGTCCACACATGCCCCCAGCCAGACCCTTACCGCAGTCCACACACCGTGTCCAGCCTGAACATAACCGCCATCCTCACACTGCCCCCAACCTAACACTCACCACTGTGCACACCTCGCTCCCAGCCTAACCGCCATTCACACACCATCCCCAATATAACCCTCACAACAGTTCAACACCGTGCCCAGCCTGACCCTCACCACCATCCATACACCATCCCCAACCTGACCCTCACCACCCTTCAGCACCGTCCCCAGCCTGACCCTCACCACCGTCCAGCACTGACCCCAGCGTGACCCACACCATCGTCCACACACCGTAAATAGCCTGACCATTACCGCTGTGTACACACTTTCCCCAGCCTGACCCCCATTGCTGTCCACACACCACCTCCAGCCTGACCTTCACCACTGTCCACACCCTGCCGACAGGCTGATGCTCACCTCCGTCCACACACTGTGCTCAGCCTGACCCTCACTGCCATCCAACACCACCACCATCCTGACACTCACTGCCATCCACAAAATGCCCCCAGCCGGACACTCACCACCGTCCACACACCGCCAACATCCTGACGCTCACTGCCAACCACCCACCGGCCCCATATTGATCCTCACCGCCGCCAACATAACCCCCAGCCTGACACCCACCGCCGTAAGCTCCGCACCTATACTGAGCATCACCACCACCCACATACCACTCCGAGCCTGACCCTCACTGCTGCTCACACACTCCCACAGCCTGACCCTCACCGCCGTTCAACACTGCCCAAAACCTGACTCCCACCGCCGTTCAAGTCTGTCCCCAGCCTGATCCACACCGCCCACAATTCACCACTCCCAGCCTGATATTTACAGACCCCCACACACGGCCCCCAGCGTGACCCTCACTGCCGTCCACTCACCACCCACAGCCTGACCCTCATCACCCTCCACTCACCGCCACAGTCTGACCCTCACTGCCGCCGACTAACCGTCCCCAGCCACACCCTCACTGCTGCCCACACACCGGCCCCAGCCTGAATCTTACCACCACCCTCACGCCGCCGCCAGCCAGACCGTCACCACCATCCAAAACCGCCCCCATCCCGGTCCTCAACCCTGACCACACGCCACCCCCACACTGACACTCACCGCCGTCTAACACCACCCCAGCATGTGCCTCACTGCCTTCCAAACACCACCCCAAGACTGACCCTCACAGCTGTCCAAACACACCAGCCTGACACTCACCACTGTCCACACACTGCCAACAGGCTGACGCTCACCTCCGTTCACACACTGTGCCCAGCCTGACCGGCACTGCCATCCAACACCACCACCATCCTGACATTCACTGCCATCGACACAATGCCCACAGCTGGATCCTCACCACCATCCAAACACCGCCCACATCCTGACACTCACTGCCATTAATACACCAGCCCCATATTGATCCTCACCGCCGCCAACTCCAACCCCCAGCCTGACACCCACCGCCATCAGCTCCGCACCTATCCTGACCATCACCACCACCCACATGTCACCTCCAGTCTGACCCTCACTGCTGGTCACACACTCCCACAGCCTGTCCTTCACTGCCGTTCAACTCCGCCCCCAGCCTGGCCCTCACCATTGCTCAACACTGCACACAACCTGACCCTCAACAGTGTTGAAGACCGTCCCCAGCCTAACCCTCGCAGCCGTCCACACACCGTTCCTAGCATGACACTCAGAGCCGTCCATAAACCGCCCGTAGCCTGACCCTCACCACCATTCAACACCGCCCACAGCCTGACTCCCACCACTGTTCAAGTCTGTCCCCAGCCTGACCCACACCGCCCTCAACTCACCGCTCCCAGCCTGACATTTACGGACCGCCACACACCTCCCCCAGCGTGACAATCACTGCCGTCCACACATCGCTCACAGCTTGACCTGCACCGCAGTCCAACACCATCACCAGCCTGAACCTCACCGCCTTCCACACACCGCCCGCAGTCTTACCCTCACCACCGTCCACACTGCCCCCATCGTGACCCACACCGCTGCCCACACATCATCCCCAGCATCACCCCCACGCAATCCAACACCGCCCACAGACTGAACCTCACCGCCATTCAACACCGCCCACAACCTGACCCTCACTACCTCCCACACACCTTCCACAGACTGTCGCTCACGGACATCCACACAATGCCCCAGCATTATCGCGACCGCCATGCACACACTCCGCCCCTAGCCTGACCCACAACGCCGTCCACACATCACCCCGACTGCTGTCCTCACACCACTCCCAACCTGACCCTGACCGTCTTACACTCACTGCTCCCACCTTGACTCCACCACCATCCAACACCGTCCCCGGCCTGACCCGAACCAATGCCAACACACCACCCCAGCCCGACCCTCTCACCATCCACACACTGTCTCCAGCCTGAACCTCACTGCCGACAAATCAAAACCCACAACATGCCCCTCAACGCCGTCAATACCCTGCTCCCAGTCTGATCCTCACCGCCGTCAAATACTGTCCCCAGCCTGACCCTCACAGCCACCCACGCACCGCCCCCAGACTGAATCTCACCACTACCCTCACACCACACCATTCTGGCCCTCAACCCTGCCCACACACCACCAGCAGCCTGACCGTCACCGCTGTGCACACTCCGCCCATAGCCTGAAACTGACTGCCATTCATCACTGGCCCTAGCCTGAACCTCACCACTGCCAAAACACCATCCCCAGCATACCCCTCACTGCTGTCCATACACCTCCCCCATTCGACCCTCACTGCTGTCCAAACATGACACCTAGCTTGACCCCCAACACTTTTCGACATCAACCCTAGCCTGTCCCTCACTGCCGTCCACACACGCCCCCAGCCAGACCCTTACCACAGTCCACACACCGTGTCCAGCCTGATCCTAACCGCCATCCTCACACTGCCCCCAACCTGACACTCACGACTGTGCACACCTCGCTCCCAGCCTAACCGCCATCCACACACCATCCCCAACACAACCCTCACAACAGTTCAACACCGTGCCCAGCCTGACCCTCACCACCATCCACACACCATCCCCAACCTGACCCTCACCACTGTTCAGCACCGTCCCCAGCCTGACCCTCACCACCATCCAGCACTGACCCCAGCGTTACCCACACCATCGTCCACACACCGTAAATATCCTGACCATTACCGCTGTGTACACACTTTCCCCAGCCTGACCCCCATTGCTGTCCACACACCGCCTCCAGCCTGACCCTCACCCTGTCCACACCCTGCCCACAGGCTGACGCTCACCTCCGTCCACACACTGCGCTCAGACTGACCCTCACTGCCATCCAACACCACCACCATCCTGACACTCACTGCCATCCACAAAATGCCCTCAGCCGGACCCTCACCACCGTCCACACACCGCCCACATCCTGACGCTCACTGCCATCCACCCACCGGCCCCATATTGATCCTCACCGCCGCCAACATAACCCCCAGCCTGACACCCACCGCCGTAAGCTCCGCACCTATACTGACCATCACCACCACCCACATACCACCCCGAGCCTGACCCTCACCGCCGTTCAACACCGCCCAAAGCCTGACTCCCACCGCCGTTCATGTCTGTCCCCAGCCTGATCCACACCGCCCACAACTCACCGTTCCTAGCCTGATATTTACACACCCCCACACACAGCCCCCAGCGTGACCCTCACTGCCGTCCACTCACCACCCACAGCCTAACCCTCATCACCGTCCACTCACCGCCCCAGCCTGACCCTCACTGCCGCCGACTCACCATCCCCAGCCACACCCTCACTGCTGCCACACACCGGCCCCAGCCTGAATCTTACCACTACCCTCACACCGCCGCCAGCCTGACCGTCACCACCGTCCAAAACCACCCCCATCCCGAACCTCAACCCTGCCCACACACCACCCCCACACTGACACTCACCGCCGTCCAACACCACCCCAGTATGTTCCTCACTGCCTTCCACACACCACCCCAAGACTGACCCTCACAGCTGTCCAAACACAACACCAGCCTGACCCTCACCACTATCCACACCCTGCCAAAAGGCTGACTCTCACCTCCGTTTCTACACTGTGCCCAGCCTGACCGGCACTGCCATTCAATACCACCACCATCCTGACATTCACTGCCATCGATATAATGCCCACAGCCGGATCTTCACCGCCATCCACACACCGCCCACATCCTGACGCTCACTGCCAGTAATACACCAGCCCCATATTGATCCTCACCACCGCCAACTCCAACCCCCAGCCTGAAACCCACCACCATCAGCTCCGCACCTATCCTGACCATCACCACCACCCACATACCACCTCCAGCCTGACCCTCACTGCTGCTCACATACTCCCACATCCTGTCCTTCACTGCCGTTCAACTCCGCCCCCAGCCTGACCCTCACCATTGTTCAACGCTGCACACAACCTGACCCTCAACAGTGTTGAAGACCGTCCCCAGCCTCACCCTCGCAGCCGTCCACACACCGTTCCTAGGATGACACTCAGAGCCTTCCATAAACTGCCCATAGCCTGACCCTCACCGCCGTTCAAAACCACCCCAGCCTGACCCCCACTGCCTTTCAACACCGCCCACAGCGTGACCCTCACCACCGTTCAACACCGCCCACAGCCTGACTCCCACCACCATTCAAGTCTGTCCCCAGCCTGACCCACACCGCCCTCAATTCACCGCTCCCAGCCTGACATTTACGGACCTCCCCATACTGCTCCCATCGTGACCCACACCGCTGCCCACACATCACCCCCAGGTTCACCCCCACCGCCATCTAAAACCACCCACAGCCTGACCCTCACCGCCACCCACACACCGTCCCCAGCCTGACCCTCGCCAACATCCACACAATGCCCCCAGCATAACTGTGACCACCATCCACACACTCCTCCCCTAGCCTGACCCACAACGCCGTCCACACATCGCACCCACCGTGACCCGGACTGCAGTCCACATACCGCTCCCAGCTTGACCCCCACCGCCATCCAACACCGTCCCCAGCCTGACACTAACCACCGCACACACCACCACAGCCTAACCCTCACACTGCCCACACACGGTCTCCAGCCTGACCCTCACTGCTGACCACTCAACACCCACAACATGACCATCAACGTTGTCCATCCCCTGCCCACAGATGATCCTCACCGCCGTCAAATACTGTCCCCAACCTGACTCTCACTGCCGCCCATGCACCGCCCCCAGACTGAATCTCAACACCACCCTCACACCGCCCCATCCTGACCCTCACGACCGTCCAACACCTCCCCAGTCTGGCCCTCAACCCTGCCCACACACCACCCGCAGCCTGACCATAACCGCTGTCCACACTCTGCCCACAGCCTGACACTGACTGCCATTCATCAATACCCCTAGCCTGAAACACACCACCGCCAACACACCATCCCCAGCCTAACCCTCACTGCTGTCCATACACCTCCCCCAGTCTGACTCTCACTGCTGTCCAAACACGACACCCATCTTGACGCCCATCACCGTTCGACACCAACCCCAGCCTGTCCCGCACTGCTGTCCGCACACACCCCAGCCACACCCTTACTGCGGTCCACACACTGTGCCCAGCAAAACCTAACCACCATCCTCACACTGCCCCCAACCTGACACTCACCAATGTGCACACACCGTTCCCAGCCTGACACTCACCACCATCCACACACCATCCCCAACTTGACCCTCACAACCGTTCAACACCGTCCCCAGCCTGACCCTTACCTCCATCCACACACCATCCCCAAACTGACCTTCACCAATGTTCAGCACCGTCCCCAGCCTGACCCTCACCACCGTCCAGCACTGACCCCTTCCTGACCCACACCATCGTCCACATACCATGCCCAGACTGAACATTACCGCCGTGTACACACTATTCCCAGCCTGACACCCATTGCTGTCCACACACCGCCACCAGCCTGACCCTCACCACTGTCCACACCCTGCCCACAGGCTGACGCTCACCTCCGTCCACACACTGTGCCCAGCCTGACCCTCACTGCCATCCAACACCACCACCATCCTGACACTCACTGCCATCCACACAATGCCCACAGCCGGACCCTCACTGCCCTCCACACACCGCCCACATCCTGACGCTCACTGCCATCCACAAACCGGCCCCATATTGATCCTCACCGCTGCCAATATAACCCCCAGCCTGACACACACCGCTGTAATCTCCGCACCTATCCTGACCATCACCACCACCCACATACCACCCCGAGTCTGACCCTCACTGCTGCTCACACACTCCCACAGCCTGTCCTTCACTGCCATTCAACACCGACCACAGCCTGACCATCATCACCGTTCAAGACTGCCCACAGCAAGACATTCGCAGACCTCCACACTGCCCCCAGCGTGACCCTCACTGCCGTCCACACACCACTTCCAGCCTGACCCCCACCGCAGTCCACACATCGCCACCAGCCTGACCATGACCACCGACCAACACGGCCCCCGAGCCTAACCCTCACTGCCATCCACACACCGCCCCAGCATGACCCCGACCGCCGACCATCATCGCCCCCAAGCCTGACCCCAACCACCATCCACACACCGCCCCAGCCTGCCCCTCACTGCCACCCACGCACTGCCCCCAGTCTGAATCTCACCACCACCTTCGCGCTGCCCCCAGTCTGACCCACACCACCGTCCAACATCGCCCCCAGCTCGGCCATCAACCTCGCCCACACACTAACCCCAGCCTGACACTCACCGCCGTCCAACACACCGCCCCCATCCTGATCCTTGCTGCCATCCATATACCGCCGCCAGCCGAACTCTCACCGGAGTCCACACTCTGCACCCAGCCTGATCCTCACTGCCCTTCGACACCGCCTCCAGCCTGTCCCTCATTGCTGTCCACACACTGCCCCCAGCCTGACCATTACTGCCATCCATTGAAAGCCCCCAGCCTGTCCCTCAGTGCTGTCCGTATTCCACACCCAACCAGACCATTACCACCGCCCGCACACCTCCCCCAGCCTGACCCTTACCGCTGTCCACACACAGACCCCAGCCTGACCTTCACCACTGTCCATACCCCGTCACCAGCCTGACCCTCACCGCCGTCCTCTCACCATCTCCAACATGACCCTCACAACTGTTCAACACTGTCACCAGCCTGACCCTCACCGCCGTCCAGCACTGACCCCAGCCTGACCCTCACTGCCGTCCACACTCCGTGCCCAGCCTGACCCTCATCATCGTTCAACACCGCCCCCAGCCTGACCCTTACCACTGTGTACTCACCGCCCCCAGCCTGACGCCCATTGCTGTCCACACACCGCCTCCATCCTGACGCCCATTGCTGTCCACACGCCGCCCCCAGCCTGACCCACACTGCCGTCCACACACCGCCTCCAGCCTGATGCTCACCACCGTCCAACACCGCCTCCATCTAGACCCTCAATGCCAACCACACACTGCCCCCGAACGGACCCTCGCAGCCGTCTACACACCGCCCCTGACTGGATCCTCACCGCCATCCACACACCGCCCCCATCCTGATCCTCACCGCCGCCATCTCCCACCCCCAGCCTGACTCCCACCGCCGTCATCTCAATATCCATCCTGACCATCACAGCCGCACATATACCGCCCCATCCTGACCCTCAAAGCTGTGCACACACTCCCACAGCCTGACATTCACTGCCGTTCGACACCACCCCAAGCCTGACCCTCACTGCTGTTCAACACTGCACACAGCCTGATCCTCACCACAATTCAAGACAACCCACAGACTGACCCTCACCACTCTCCACTCACTGCTCACACCCTGACATTCAAGGATCCCCACACACTGCCCCCAGCATGACACTCACCGCCGACCACATACCGCACCCAGCCAGACCACCACTGCAGTCCACGCACCGCCCCCGAGCCTGACCCCCACAGCCTCCCACACACAGCCCTAAGCGTGACCCCGAACACGGTCCAAAATCGCCCCTAAGCCTGAACTCGACCGCTGTCCAGACACCACCCTCAAATAGACCCCCACTGCCGTCCACACACCGCCCCCAGCCTGACTCCCAAAGCCATTCACCCACCGCCCCCAATGTGACCCCCACCACCGTCCATTCACCGCCCCCATTGTGACCCCCACCACCATCCAACACCACTCCCAGTGTGACCCTCACTGCCGTCCAACTCCACCCACAACCTGACCCTCACCACCGTCCACACAGCAACCACTGTCTGGCAGCCACTGCCGTCCACACATCGTCCCCAGCGTTATCCTCACCAATATCCAAACACCGCCCCCAGCCTGACCCTCAGCGCTGTGCACACACCATCCTCAACCTGACCCTCACCGCCGTCCAATACTGACGTCAGCCTGAGACTCACTGCCGTCCACAAACCATGCCCAGCCTGACCCTCACCACCATTCAACACAGTCCCATCATATCCCTCACTGCTGTCGACACACCGTCCCGAGCCAGACCCTCACCACCGTTCAATACTGCCCCAAGAATGACCCTTACCCCCGAGCACACACCGCCCCCAGCGTGACTCCAACCGCCGTCCGTCACCGCCCCTAAGCCTGACCTCGACCGCCATCCAGACACGGCCCCAGATTGACCCCCACTGCCGTACACACACCGCCCCCAACCTGACCCCCAACGCTGTTCACTCACTGCCATTCAACGTAACCCCTACCTCAGTCCACAATCCGCCGCTATTTGGACCCCCACCGCCATCCACACACCGCCCCCAGCATGAGCCCCACCACCGTCCAACACCGCCCCCAGCCTACCCTCACTGCCGTCCAACTCCAACCACAACTTGACCCTCACCACCTCAACACAACGCCCACTGCCTGACAGCCACGGCTGTCCACACATCACCCCCAGTGTGAACCTCACCACCATGCAAACACCACCAACAGCCTAACCCTCAGCACTGTGCACACACCATCCCCTACCTGACCGTCACCACCATTCAACACCGTCCCCAGGCTGACCCTCACCGCCGTCCAACACGGACGCCAGCCTTACCCTCACCACCGCTCAACACCGCCTCAATATGTCCCTCACTGCTGAAGACACACCGTCCCCAGCCAGACCCTCACCACCATCAATACTGCCCCAAACCTGACCCTTACCGCCGTGCACACACCACCCCGAGACTGACCCTCACCACCATCCACAAACCGTGTCCAGCCTGACCCCCTCTGCCCTCCGCACACCATCCCCAAACTGACCCTCACCACTGTTCAACACCGTCCCCAGCCTGATCTTCACAACCACTCAACACCATTCCCAGCCTGACCCTCACCTCCATTCACACACCATCCCTAACCTGACCCTCAGCACTGTTCAACACGGACCCCAGCCTGACCCTCACCATCGTCCACACACCGTGCCAAGCCTGACCATTACCACTGCATACACACCACCCCCAGCCTGACCCCCATTGCTGTCCACACACCACCTCCCGCCTGAAACACACTGCCATCCAACACCGCCCCCATCCGGACAATCACTGCTGTACAATCACCGCCCCCAGCCGGACACTCACTGCCGTGCACACACAGCCCCATCCTGACACCCACCGCCGTCCACACACCAGCCCCATCCTCACCCTCACTGCCAGCCACACATAACCCCCATTCTTATCCTCACCGCGATCATCTCCCACCCCCAGCATGACCCCAACCACCATCCAACTTCGCCCCCAAACTTGACCACAGCCGCCATTCACACATCACCCCCAGACTGACCCCCACTGCTGTCCACACATTGCCCCCAGCCTGACCCCACCTCCATCCACACACTGACCCCAGACTGACCCCCACCACTGTCCACATTCCGCCCCCAGCCTGACCCCCACCACTGTCCACACACCGCCCGCAGCCTGACGCTCACCGCCATCCAGACACCGCTCAGAGCCTGACCTCCAACCATCTTCAACACACCGCCTCCAGCCTGACCCTCACTGCCATCCACACACTGCTCCCAGCATGACCCACTCCGCTATCCACACACCGCCTCCAGCTTGACCCCCGGCCGCTGTCCACTCACCGCCTGCAGCCTGACCGTCCCTGCCATCCACATACCATCCACTACAAGACCCTCACAACCGTTCAACACCGCTCCCAGCCTGACCCTCACCACCGTCCAGACACAGCCCACAGTCTGACCCTCACTGCTGTCCACACACCGCCCCCATCCTGACCCTCACTGCCATCCACACACTGCCGCCATTCTGACCCTCACTGCCGTCCACACACCGCCCCAGCCTGACCCTCGCCACCAACCACACACCATATTCAGCCTGATCCCAATCACTGTCAACACCCTGCCCATAGGCTGACGCTCACCGCCGTCCACACACCATGTTCAGCCTGACCCTAACTGTCTTCCAACACCGCCACCAAACTGACACTCACAGCCGTCCACATAACGCCCCCGACCGGATCCTCACGGCTGTCCACACACCACCCCCATCCGGACCCTCACCACCGTCCACAAACCACCCCCATCCTTATCCTCACCGCCATCCACACACTGCCCCCATATTCATCCTCACCACCGCCAACTCCAAACCCCAGCCTGACACCGATCGCTGTCAGCTCCGCACCTATCCTGACCATCACTGCCGCCAACATACCACACCCAGCCTGACCTTCACTCCTGCCCACACACTCCCTCAGCCTGACCTAAACTGCTATTCAACACCGCCCCCAGCCTGACCCTCACCGTTGTTCAAAACTGCACACAACCTGACCCTCACCACCGTTGAAGACCATCCCCAGCCTAACCCTCACCGCCATCCACACACCTCCCCTAGCCTGATGCTCAGCACCGTCCATACACCGCCCTTAGCCTGAGCGTCACCGCCATTCAACACCACCCTCAGCCCGACCCTCTCCACCTTACAACACTGCCCACAGCCTGACCGTCACCGCCATTCAAGTCTATCCCCAGCCTGACCCACACCGCCCTCAACTCACCACTCCCAGATAGACATTCACGGACCCCCACACACAGCCCCCAGCGTGACTCTCATTGCCGTCCACACACCATCCACAGCCTGACCACCACCATCCACACACGTCCCCAAAGCCTGACCCCCACTGCCATCCACACCCATCCCCCAGCATGACCCTGACCGCTGCCCAACATCGCACTCAAGCCTGACCCCCACCGCCGTCCACACACCACCCCCATCATGACACCCACCGCCATCCACACACCACTACCAGCGTGACACCCACCGGCGACCAACACTGCCCCCAGCCTGAAACTCACCGCCATACACATATTGCCCTTCGCGTGACCCCGATCGCTGTCCAACATCGCACTCAAGCCTGACCCCGACTGCTGTCCACATACCACCCACAGCCTGACCCCCACCGCCGTCTACACACAGCCCGCAGCCTGACGCCCACTGGTCTGCAAACACAGACCCCAGCTTGACCCCTACCGCCGTCCCCACACCACCCCCATCATGACACCCGCCACCGTCCATGCACCGCCGCCAGCGTGACCCCCACTGCTGACCAACACCACCCTCCAGCCTGAATCTCACTGCCGTCCAACTCTATCCACAGCCTGACACTCACCCCTGTCCATATACCACCCCCAGCCTGACCCTCACCTCCATCCATATACCGCCCCCAAACAGACCCCCACCGCCATCCACACACCGTCCCCAGCCTGACCCTCACCACTGTCCACACACTGTACCCAGCCTGACCCTAACTGCCCAACACACACAGCCCCATTTGACACGCACCGCCGTCCACGCACCGCCCCCATCCTGTCTCTCACTGCCAGCCACACACAGCCCCCATTCTGATCCTCACCCACACCAACTCCCACCCCCAGCATGACCCCCACCGCCGTCAGCTCTGCACCCATCCTGACCATCACCACCGCACAAATACCTCACCCATCCTGACCCTCACAGCTGACCACACACTCCCACAGCCTGACCATCACTGCTTTCAACACCGCCCCCAGCCTGATACTTACCGCCATTCAAGTCTTCCCACAGCCAGACATTCATGGATCTCCACGCACTGCCCCCAGCGTGACCCCGACCACCGTCCAAACACCGCTCCCAGCCTTGCCCTCACTGCCATCCACTCACCGCCCACAGCCTGTCTCCCACTGCCATCCAATACGGTCCCCAGCCTGATCCTCACTACCGCCAACACACTGCCGCCAACCTGACCCTCACCACCATGCACACACTGTCCCCAGCCAGACCCTCACCACCTTTCAATACCACCCCAAGCCTGACCCTTATGGCCGTGCACACACCACCCCAACCTGTCCCTCACTGCCGTCCACACAACATCGTCAGCCTGATCCCAACCACTGTCCCCTCCCTGCCAACAGGCTGATCCTCACCGCCATCCATACACCTAGCCCAGCCTGACCCTCACTGCTGTCCAACACCACCACCATCCTGACACTGATTGCTGTCCACCCAACGCCCCCGACCAGACCCCCACTGCCGTCTACAAACCGCCCCCAGCCGGATCCTCACCACCGTCCACAAACCGCCCCCATCCTGATCCTCACTGCCATCCACACACCGCCCCCATATTGATCCTCACCCGCCAACTCCCAACCCCAGCCTGATTCCCACTGCTGTCAGCTCGGCACACATCCTGACGATCACCGCCGCCCACATGCCACCCACAGCCTGACCCTCACTGCTGCCCACACACTCCCACAGCCTGACCTTCACTGCCATTCTTCACCGCCCCAGCCTGACCCACAATCCTGTTCCACACAGCACACAACCTGATCTCACCAAATTTGAAGACCATCCCCAGCCTAACCATCACTGCCGTCCACACACCCCCCGTAGCCTGACCCTCACCGGCGTTCAAAACCACCTCCAGCCTGACCCTCATCGTCATTCAACACTGTCCAATGCCTGTCCCTCACCGCCATTCAAGTCAGTCCCCAGCCTGACCAACACCGCCCTCAGCTCACCGCTCCCAGCTTGATACTCACAGACCCCCACACACGGCCCCCAGCGTGACTCCCACAGCCGTCCACACACAGCCCCCAGCCTGACCCTCAATACTGACCACACCCCACCCCCACCCTGCCCCTCACCAGCATCCACATCGCCCCCAGCCTGACCCTCTCTGCCATTCATCCCGCCCCCAGCCTGACCCTCACCACTATTCACACACCACCCCCAGCCTGAAAATCATCACCATCCACACACCGCCCCCACCCCACGCCCGCACGGCCGTCCACATACCGCCCTCAATCAGACCCACACTGCCTCCAGCCTGATCCCTGCCCACCGTCCACAAGCCACCCCGAGCATGACCCTTGCTGACGCCCTACCACTGCCCCCAGCCTGACCCTCACCGTTGACCACACACCACCCGTAGCCTGACCCTCACTACTGACAACACCCCAACCCCAGTGTGACCCTCACCGGCATCCACATAGCGCCCAGCCTACCCCGCGCCCAGCTTGACTCTCACTGATATCCACACACAAGCCCCAGCCTGACCATCACCACGACCCAAAACCCGTCTCCAACCTGACACTCACCACCGTTCAACACCGTCCCCAGCCTGACCCTCACCGCCGTGCACACACCATCCCCAACCTGACCCTCACTACCGTCCACACACCGTCCCCAGGCTGACCTTCATCGCCGTGCAACACTGATGCAAGCCTGAACCTCACCGCCATCCACACACCGTGCCCAGCCTGACCCTCACCGCTGTACAACACCGCCCTAACCTGTCCCTCACTGCCGTCGACACACCGTCCCCAGCCAGACGCTCACCGCCATTCAACAGCGCCCCCAGCCTGGCCCTTACTGCTATGCACACACCGCCCCCAGCCTGACTCGCACTGACATCCACACACCACCTCCAGCCTGACCCCCACCGCCATCCAACACTACCCAGTTCTCACCCTCACTTCAGTCTACACATCGTCACCAGCCTGACCCTCACTGCCTCCCACAAACCATCCACAGCCTGACACTTACTGCCGTCCACCCACTGCCCCTATCCTGACCGTCACTCCCGTTGATCACTACCCACAGCCTGATCCTCACTGCCGTCCATACACCACCTCCAGGCTGACCCTCACTGCCATTCATCCAGCCCCCAGGCCTGACCCTCACCGCCGTCCACACACCGCACCCAGCCTGACACTCTCCGCTGTCCACACACAGCTCCCAGCATGACCCCGACTACCGTCCACACACCGCCCCCTGCCTGACCGTCAATGCCCACACACACTGCCCGCAGCCTAACATTCAACGCCGTGCAACACTGCCCCCAGCCTGACCCTAACCGCCATCTACAGACCGCCCCTAGCCTGACCTTCACCGCCATAAAACTGTGCCCCCAGCCTTATCCACACCAATGGCCACACACGACCCCCAGCCTGACCCTCACGACAATCCACACACTGCCCCCAGCCTAACCCTGACTGCCGTGCAACACCGACCCAGCCTGACCCTCACTACTCCCCACACATTGCCCCCAGCCTAACCCTGACAGCCATGCAACACCGACTCAGACTGACCCTAACCGCCGTCTACTCACTACTCCCAGCCTGACCCTCACCGCTGTCCACACACCGCCTCAAGCCTGACCCTCGCTGACGCCTACACACCACTCCAAGCCTGACCCTCACTGCCCCCACACACTGCCCCCAGACAAACCCTCGCTGCCGTGCAATACCACCCGCAGCATGACCCTCACTGCCATCTACAAGCCGTCCGTTGCTTGAACCTCTCTAGATTCCACACACCACACCCGAGCATGACCCTCGCTGAATCCCAATTACCACCACCAGCATGACCCTCGCTGATGCCCACACACTGCCCCCATCCTAACCATCGCTGATGCCATCACACCACCCCCAGCCTGACCCTCACTGCCCCCCACACACCGCCCCCAGCCTGACCCTCACTGCCGTCCAACACTACCCCTAGCCTGACCCTCACTGCAGACCACACGCCTAACCCAGCATGACCTTCGCTGAAGCCCACACACCACCACCAGCAAGACCCTCACTGACGCCCACACCGCCCCCACGCTAACCATCGCTGACACCCACACACCACCCCCAGCCTGACCCTCACTGCCCCACCCACACCACTCCCAGCCTGACCCTCACTGCCATCCAACACTGCCCCTAGCCTGACCCTCACTGCGGTCCTCACGCCACCCCAGCCTGACCCTCAATTCTGTCCATACACCAAACCCAGCCTGACCCTCACTGCCTTCCACGCACCACCCCCAGCGTGACCCTCACTGCCATTCCCATCCCGTTCTCGCCAGTCCTGGCACTGCCTCTCTTTCTCTCTCTTTCTCTCTCTTGCCCTCTCTCTCTTGCCCCCCTCTCTCTCACCCTCTCTCTCTATGCCCCCTTTCTCTCGCCCTATCTCTCTCGCCCCTCTCTCTCGACCACTCTCTCTCTCGCCCCCTCTCTCTCTCACCCCCTCTCTCTCGCCCTCTCTCTTTCACCCTCTCTCTCTCGCCCCTCTCTCTCTCGCCCTCTCTCCCTCTCACCCCCTCTCTCTCTCGACCCCTCTCTCTGTCCCCCCTCTCTCGCACTCGCTCTCTTTCTTGCCCGTCTCTCTCTCTCTCTCTCACCCTTGCTCTCTCTCTCTCACCCCCTCGCACTCGGCCCCTCTCTCTTGCCCTCTCTCTCTCTCGCCCCCTCACTCTCTCGCCCTCACCGCCATCCACATCCCGTTCTCGCCTGCCCTGGCCCCGCCTCTCTTTCTCTCTTGCCCTCTCTCTCACCCTTGCTCTCTCTCTCGCCATATCTCTCGTGCCCCCTCTCTCTTGCCCCCTCTCTCTCGCCCTCTCTGTCTCTCACCCTCTCTCTCTTTCGCCCCTCTCTCTCTCACTCCCTCGCTCTCTCAACCCTCTCTCTCCCTTCCCCCTCTCGCTCCCTCTCTCTCTGTTCGCCCCTCTCTCTCGCCTCCCTCTCTCTCTCGCCCCCTCTCCCTCTCTCTTCCCCTCTCTCGACCGCCTCTCTCTCGCCCCCCTCTCTTGCCCATCTCCATCCCTTGTCTTTCCCGCTGTTTCGCCACCTCTCCTTCTCTCTGTCTCTTTCTCTCTCCCGCTCTCACTCTCTACTTTCAATTCTCTCACCCTCTTCTTTCTCTCTCAACCCCCCTCTTTCACTCCCCCCTCTCTCTCTCAGCCCCCTCTCTCGACCTCTCTCACTCTCGCCCACTATATTGCTTGCCCTCTCCTTCTCTCTCGCCCCGTCTGTCTCGCCCTTTCCCACTCTCACCTCTTCACTCTCTCACCCACTCTCCCTCTCTCGCACAGCCCTCTCCCGCCCCCTCTCTTTCTCTTCCCCCTCTCTCTTCCCCCTCTCACTCTTTCCCCTGCCTCTATCAAACCCTCTCTCTCGCCCACTCTCTCTCTTCCTCCCTCTCTCGCCCCTCCCTCTCTGTTCCCCCTCTCTCTCTCGCCCACTCTCTCTCTCTTTCCCCCTCTCGCTCCACTCTCTCTCTTCCCCCTCTCTCTCTCAACCCGCTCTCTCTCTCAAGCCCCTCTTTCAATCACCTCCTTCCCTTGTCTTTGTCTCTGTTTCGTCACCTCTCCTTCTCTCTGTCTTTCTCTCTCTACCGCACTCACTCTCTTCTCTCAACTTTCTCGCCCCCTTTCTCTCTCAACACCCCTCGCTCGCTCCCTCTCTCTCTTGCTAACTCTCTCTTTCTCTTGCCCCTTCTCTCTCTCTCTCGCTCTCCTCTCACAACCCCACTCTCTCCCTCTCATTCCCCCTCCATGTCTAGCCCCCTCTTTCTCTCCACTCCTTGCCCTCCTTCTTTCTCTTGCTCTCACGATCTATCTCTCACCCTCTCTCTCTCACCTCCCTCTCTCTTGAAAAACTCCTCTTTCTCACCCTCCCTCTCTGTCTGTCTGTCTCTCTCAGCACCTCCCTCTCTCTTGCTCCCTCTCTCTCTCGCCCTTCATCTCTCTCTCTCTTTCTCCCTCTCTCTCGCCTCCTTGCGCCCACCTCTTGCCACCCCTTCTCTTTCATCTCTCTCTCTCGCACACCCTCTCTTTCTCGAACCCTTCTCACACTCCACCCTTTCTCTCTCTACCCCCTCTCTCTCCCTCCTTCGACCGTCTCTGTCTCATCCCACTCTTTGACTCTCTCTCCGTTGCCCCCACCTCACACCTTGTGTTTCTCTCTCTCACCCCCTCAATGACTCTTTCCCTCTCACACGCATTCTCTCCCACGCTTTCTCTCTCGAACCCTCTCTCGCTCACGCCCCTCTCTCTTGTGCCCCCGCACTCTCGAGCCCCCTCTCTTGCCCGCCCTCTCTCTCGCTCCACCTTTCTAACGTGCCTTCTGTCTCTCGTCTGTCCTCTGTCTAGCCCGTTCCCTCTCTCCTTCGACCACGCCCTCTCTGTCTCGCCCGCCCGCCTCTCGCCCACCCCCCCACTCGCCCATCCCCTCTCTCCCAACCCCCTCGCCCGCTCCCCTCGCCCGTTCCCCCGCTCACCCATCCCCCACCCCCTCTCGACCCCTATCACTCTCTCACTCTCGATCCTCCTCCATCTGTTTCTCTCTCTCCCCACCTACCTCTGTTTCTCTATGACTGAATTTCTCTCCCCACTCAATCCCTTCGTCTCTGTCTAAAACACTCTGTCTCCCTCGTTCTTCCCTTTCCCTCTGAGGTGGTGAGAAAGAGAGAGTGTGCAGAGAGAGAGAGAGGGGGTGAGAAATGTGGCGAAAGATTGGGGGAGAGTAAATGGTGAAGTCAGGTTGGAGTGGGGGCGACAGAGGGAGAAAAACCCAGCTCCTGAGCTCAGGGCGCGGGACCCTCCCCTTCCCTGAGGACCAGGACATGTGGCTAAGTCTGTCTTTCTCCAGCTCAGCATCTCCAACACAAAGACACACAACAACATCAGTCACTCTGCTGCTCGGCACGCTTTAATCAACATTTTTATTGTTTACAAATGGAAGTGATGGATACAGTCAGTGGGATGGTGCCTTTTCTCACTGGCCCCTGAGTTGTGAGAAACATTGCAATGTTTGCTTGTAACTCCACTGTGGGATAAGGATGGTCAAACCAGCGCTCCCCTCGGACTGTTACCACAGCGACAGGCTGTTCCATCGCTGAAACACTTAACTGAAATGAGAAAATCCCGGATGGTTGATTAATGACGGAATTTGATTGATGTATGGATTTGGGTGAAGGGATATTTCAGCACATTCTTTAGCTGCTGCCTGAACTTCGTCTGGGTCACGGCATAAATCGCGGTGTTTGTGCAGCAACTAAGGAGCTGCAGCATGAAGCCCAATTCCAGCACAAAGGGATGGAGAGACGCAAGAGTATCCAAAAGCAACGACATCCGGTACCATATAGAAAACAGCATTAACGTTGACCATAACATGATGAAATTAGCCGAGATCACAAACAGTAAAATGATGGATTTTTTTCGGTTTGTCATTTCAGTGTCAGACTGAGCGTCCCCATTGTTGTGAGCGCGGAGTCTCCTGCGGGCTCTGCTGGTCACTAAAATGTGTCTGACGGTTAGAACATTGAGCAGCAGAATCAGGAGAAATGGGACACACGGGGTTAGAATGTGGTGGAGGAACTCGATTGTGACCCAGACACTGGAGACTCGAACAGGGTTTGTTACATCACAAAACCAGGGGAGGTTCACCAGCGAATACCGAGCTGTGACCATAAAATACCAGAAAATGTTCTTTAAACAGCTCAGCACAGTCACGGCTCCCAGAACCACAGCCGCCATTTTCTCACTGCAATATTTACTTTTCAGCTTCTGGCAACAAATGGCCACAAACCGATCAAAGGTGAAAGTGACAGTGAACCAGACAGAGCAGTCAGTAGCTGCATAAAGCAGGACGGCGTGGATATTACACACGGGGACGGAGTACACCAGAAAATAAAAGTGTTCCCGATAAACAATGGGAAGGTGTCTCAGGATCAGGTCGAGGAGAATGACCAGGAGATCCGCCGATGCCATAGCCCCCAGGTAACGTCTGACACATGGAGACAATCCACAATCTTTATAAAGCAGGACGTAGATGGTCACGACGTTAACTGTGAGGAAGGAAAACAAACCCATTATCCATCAGCCCGGAGGCAAAGGGACCGTTTAATTGTGGACCCAGTGAGATTTTCAAATGTGTTCTTGTATTCAGGGATTTATTAAAATAATTGGAGCTCGAATAACAACTGGGAAGGTCTGAATCACTGACAAAAATGTAACATAAACTGCAAGAAACACTCCCTCGGCAAACACACAGAGACACATTCATTTGGGCAGATGGTTTCTAGAACATTCCCACACACTCGATCACTCGAGAGCAGACACAGGTCACTCCTTCCCAGCTCCTAATACGGAGGGTGGAAACGTTGCTGTCCTGAAGGATTCTCTCCCAGTTTCCTGAAGACAAACAGAGTTTGGGAATTCCTGTGTTTTGGTCTAAATTGTGGTCGATCCTGTGCCGTGAGGAAATATAAACGCAAGGAATACGTATTCACCCATTTAACTGCCTGAGGGGCCTTCGGAGCAGTGTCTCCTTCTCCCTAGAACGTGATCTCTTCCCTCGGGATCTTATCGTTTGTTCAATTTACTGACATCCGGCCGTTCACAAACAATGTCAGGGACAGAACTTTCCGGGGAATGCCTGTTATAGAATGTCAGGGACAGAACGTTCCGGGGAATGTCAGTTATAGAATGTCGGGGACAGAACGTTCCGGTGAACTCCTTGGCCTGTCCATCACCTTTTCCCCCCCTATCCAGCCCATCAGCATGATGTCCTGTGCACAGGCTACATATCTGTCCAGGACAGGGAGCTGTGCAGACCACATCATTGCATTATCTATAAACCTCAACGAGATAGTCTGACTAGCACAGAAACCTGTGCAGTGATCACCTGTGAATTAATCTGTAAACCAGCAGCAGTTACCTTCCCAGCATGCAGGAATGTGTGCACCACCCCAGTGCATTGATCTGTAACACAGGAGCAGTTGCCCTCCCCGCATGTAAGACTGTGTACACCCTCCTCCCACCCCCCACCCCCGTGCATTCATCGGTAAACAGGAGCAGTTACCTTCCAAGCATGTCGGACTGTGTACACCACCCCAGTACATTGATCTGTAAACCAAGAGCAGTTACCCTCCCAGCATGTAGGACTGTGTACACCACTCCAGTGCATTGATCTGTAACCCAGGAGCAGTTACCCTCCCACCATGTAGGACTGAGTACCCCACTCCAGTGCATTAATCTGTGAAACAGGTGCATTTACCCTCCAAGCATGTAGGACCATGTACACCACCCCAGTACATTGATCTGTAAACCAGTAGCAGTTACCATCTCAGCATGTAGGACTGAGTACACCTCTGCAGTGCATTGCTCAGTAACACTGTGTTAGATCCCTGCCCAGTGTGGGCAAACAGGCAGCCCATAGTGGAAATGACAGGATGTGCAGCTACCATAAATTTACAGCTCCATATCTCCATGTGCCCAGACAAGGGAGTGCCGTGGTTGTGAAACTCACTGCCAGAGAGTGGTGGCGGGGGTATCATTTTAAATATCACATCATGGGAGGGGTTTGGAGTTTAGACAGAGAGGTGGAGACTGTGAGACAGTGTCATGAAACAATGTGTTCCCAGGTTTCAGAATGCTGAAATGTAGACAATTCTGTAGCATGCTGTAACGTGAGCCAGTCTTCCCAGGAGAGATGCGAAAAAGGGATATTAGTGTGAGGTCATAAGAGCATTTTTCTGCATCTTTGTAACTGGCATTATTTTCAACAGAATCTATTATTCATTGGGCAAATTCAAACAACAATTTGTCTCAGTGACATTTTAATTGAGAGTGTCAGAGGGATCGTCCTCACTAGGCTGAGCTAGCTTCCTGGTGCTGTCTTATCGAGCTCACCTCATGAACCACCTACCCTAACCCATGGTGTCCCTCTCATTCAATACCAGCCCGATTCTCCCACCCATCATGGCTGGAGGTACTCACCAGCGTCCAGATGCCCCTGGATATTCCATGATCCCTGGCACTAGTGTCAAATTTAAAAGGCCAAGGTGCACACGGTTGAGGTTTCTCTGTTAGGAGCTGCCCTGCACAGTTTACCCCGAGCATGGCAGATAAGGGGTAATTACACCACGGTTTGTCGACAGGCGCTCGAGGTCCTGGTGGATGGGCAAATACAGAGGAGGACCATTCTCTTCCCAGACCGGGCCACACCACTAGACCCCGTGAGCATGATCTGACCTCCCCACCCAGCTCAGGGCAGTATCTGTGATCTAAAGAAATGTCCAGCAATACAGGGCAAACATCAGTAACCTTCCTCGCTCTGTCAGGATAAGGGTCACTGTATTCTCTCTGTCCCTCACACTCATCTATATCTGTTATATCACCGATCCCCGAACAAGGCTCATGCTCCACCACTCTCACTGCCGCATGCAGCACCTTTCTCTCCACCTCATCTCTCTCTCTCTTCCCTCCACTTTACTTCACCCCTCCCCACACTAATAACACTGTATGGATCCAACACTGTGGACTGAATCCCTCCGGACCCCTCACGATGTCACCCCCACCTACACCAGCACTAACAGCAGGGGCATCCACTCCCACCCTCACTCCCTCCCTCCTTTCCTCCCATTCCAGGAGAAACAGCCTGGAATAGGACAGAAAGGGCCTATCCAGGTGGTGGAGTGCCCGATATCCGTTCCCTCACCCCCTCCCCCGCCATGTGGGGAGGACCCTGGTAGGAACCGGAGAGGACTGGACCCCGCGTGTGGAGATTCTGAAACATCCACGTCCCACCGACCACGGAGCAATGTTCAGTGAAGGGCAATTCTCACTTTAAACCAACTGGCAGTTCCGTTTCCCCCTGGCACAATATAGAAGCCGTGGCCCTGATGCCATCTCCCTTTTGTGTCGAGCTGGTACAAATGGAATCTCCACGGACTTGATGGACAGGAGGGTGGGCTCACAACACATCTCCCAGGAAGGGAGCACAGATACTCCCTCCTACACCTCCCCCTGTAAACAGCTCAGATACTGGTTCTAATCTGTGAGGTTTACTGCTGTCCTCACTTGTCCTGACACCTTCAACAATCTGAGCTCATATACACCCAGGGCCCTCTGCTTCTGCAGCCATTTTATAATGGTACGGCCTGTATTAAACTACCTTTCACTGTCCTTCCTACCACATTACATCACCTCACGCTGCTCTGCATTGATCGCCAACTAGGTAAAAACAATAACTGCAGATGCTGAAAACCAAATTCTGGATTAGTGGTGCTGGAAGAGCACAGCAATTCAGGCAGCGTCCAACGAGCAGCAAATAGATGTTTCAGGCAAAAGCCCTTCATCAGGAATGATTCCAGCGCCACTAATCCAGAATTGATCGCCAACTTCCATACACCTGAACACTATACCAAGCTGTGATTGTCCTGTTAGAGTTCCACACTCTCCTCCATAGACATTACAATTCTTCGAGTTTGGTGCCATCTACAGACACTGAAATTGTCATAGCGTCACAGTCCCCATGAAACAACTGAAATCCTGCCACACTCACGAGTGTGAGCAAGTGAAATACTGATATATTCTCACTGACAGAGTCGAATAATGACATGCTGTCAATGGAGTAACAAACATCCTGACACATACCAGACGGAGCGAAAGAAATATTGACAAACCACAGAGCAAAGGAATCCAGATAAGCTCCACTTATCTATCATCATCAGGGTATAATTTGATGAAGTTGAAAGCGTTTACTTTACCTTTAAAAGAGGGTGAATGCTGTTCTAAACTGAGATCTTCCAAGCACCTGTGATATGAGAGGATGGCAGACCCAGAAACAGTATATTGTTATAGAGCTGGAGTCGGAAAATAAGCTGTTAAGAGAAAGGGGGTCCCAGAGTTGTGAAGAGTTGATGTAAAATGTTCACTTTCAGAGTTAAAAATAAATTGATGTTTTTTTATTTAAATAGTGGAATTTGGGCGTTCTTTGTCACTCATATTTCAACACTTTACGAAGCGAATTGAGCATATCTTAACGTTTAGTTTAAATTACCAGGTCAGCTTCACGCCTTGTCCTAACAACTGTTGTCTGTGTATCTGTGTGGAGGAGGTCTGGCAGTCTCTGTGGTACTTAAAGTGATGCAATGCCACCCTCTGCTGACCTCCACATGCCACTACACAGGCATTGGCAGAGGGTGAAAGTCAACAGGGATTCATTCGGAGAGGGAGAGGGCAGCTGCTCATAGCACCATCCAAACTGATGTCTGATCCATGTACTGATCTAAACGTCTTTTAAACGTTGTAACTGCGCACACTTCCACCACTTCTTCTGGAAGTTCATTCCACACACAAGCCAGCTTCTGTCTAAAATAATTACCACTCATGATTTTTGTAAACCTTTCTCCTCTGACCTGAAAATATCCCTCAGTCTTGAACTCTCGACTCTCGGGGAAAGACATTGGCACTTCAGCTTTTCTGTACCGCTTTTGATTTTGTAAACCTCCATAAAGTCAAACCCTCCATCTCATACACCCAGTGAAAAAAGTCCCAGATTATCCAGCCTACCCTTATAGCTCACGCTCACAATTCCCAACAACATCCAGGTTAATCTCTTCTGAACCCTCTCCAGCTTAATAATGTCAAGGAATAATATCAAAGTGAAGAGTCAAGGTATTTTCTAAGGGTGGGGGAGACCAAAACTAGATGACATTGTTTTAAAGTGAGTGGGGAAAAATACACATGTGACCTCGGGAGCAACGTTTTTACACAAAGGGTGGTGTGAGTATAGACTGAGCTGGCAGACTGATTAGACTGGACGGAGTATTCCAGAAGAGCCCTTACCAATGTCCTGTACACCCTCAACACGACTTCGAAATTTTGATATTGAAAGGTCTGACCAATGCAGACAAGTGCACTTAACAGCTTCTTAACCATACTATCTTCATGAGACGCAAATTTTGATGAACTATACCTGACGGCCTTGGTCTCTGTTCTACAACACTGCCAAATGCCCTACTTTTAATTGTATCTGTCCTGCTCTTGTTTAATTTACCAAATCCAATACCTCACATTAATCCAAATTAAAGTCCATCTGCCATCCGTCAGCCCAGTGTGTGATATTATTGCCTCCTCACTCTCCCTCTTCAATTTTAAAATGCTCTCACCCTCTCCAGGATGCCTGCACACTCCAGCCCTGATTTTCACAAAGACTCTGAGCTGAGGTTGCCTTGTGTGGTTAGGAGGAGGAGGGACAGATTGCAGACATAGTCAGTAGGAAGGAGAGGCTGGACAGGAATCAGCGACCAGGTATCATTTCATGGTTTTAGGAACAGGTCAGGCACACACGTTACTGGTGTTTTGGGGCCAGAAATTATGGTCTTTATTTGTCTTTTGTGTTTAGTAATAAATATCTATTTGAGACCCGTCATTGTGCAGAGTACGTCTGCAGGACTTATTTCCCTAATATTGCAGACTGCAGATATTAGCAGTTAACGATTTTTATGGTTTATCTCGATGGCACAGTACGCGAACAATCCCACAATTGTGACAAATAGCTTGCATTTATTTAACAATGAAAAACATTTTGTGTAGTTCAGTAATGTTAACCAGATTTTAACAAATCCCATACCGAGCTGAAAACTGGCACATAAAATGTGACCCAAAGTCTTGCACAGTTTAGATCGTGTGGCATGGGTAGTACCAAGTCCTAAACTTCTGTGATAGTGTCCTTAGCTCTGGACCAAACGGTCTGGATTCAAGTCCTGTCTGTTGTGAAGGTGTGTCACAGCATGTCAGAACAGTGTGATGAACAGACCCACAGAGGAATCATGTTGCAGCTTTAGGGACTATTGTTGTTTGGAGATCGTGTCTCTATCTTTGGGCACAAAGTTTCAGGTACAAATCTCACAGAGATGTTTCATAATACCTCTAGACAGACTGATGAAAATGGTGTTACAATTGTGTCTTGATGGAGAAGGAAGAGGTGTCAGTATTGAATTTCATAATTGAGCGCCAGGGAAGACTGAGAGCACAGCCATTTGTGTTGGTTGGAATCACATTTCGCAGCAGTAGAGGATTATAAAATCATAACAGCCATGGACAGGGTGAGTAGTCAAGGTTTCTTCCCAGGGTAGGGGCGGCCAAACGTAGAGGCCATTGGTTGAAAGTGAGAAGGAAAGGATTTCGAATAGGCCTAAGCAGCACCATTTCACGCAGAGGAATGAGCTATCAGAGGAAGTGGTGAAGGCTGGTCCAATTACAACTTTTGAAAGTCATCTGGATGCTGTCAGTTATGCTGAGTTTTAGCAGCAATTTCTGCATTTGTTAAAAAATAAGATTCCTTCATTTTCACACAGGTACTCTGAATGCATAAACATTCAAACATTTTTAAATGACGCAGGCACATATTAACACATTTCAAATTGATTATTTTCTGCTAAGAAAAAGCAACAACGATGCATCTACATGGAGCAGGGACTATAATGTAGTCGTAGTTTGGACAATGTTCAATGAAACCTCACATGGTCCAGTTTGCACGAGGATGATATTATTGTGTGACTCAACTCAGAGAGGAAGAAAATATGATCTGCCCGAGACCGAGTGGTGTATACTGCACCCTCTCTCCCTCATTGTCTCGCATCACAGCAATGTGTGCAAGCTAAAAAGAATTGTGCATGAATAGTCTGAATAGTCACAGTCTGTTTCCCAGGATAAGGAGTCCAAATCAAGAGGGCATAGGTTGAAGACAAGAGGGGAATAATTTAGAAGGAACCTTTGGGGCAAATGTTTCACCTAGAGAGTGATGTGTGTACAGAAAGTGCTGTCAGAAGAAGTGGTGAAGGCTGTACATTTGAACATTTTAAAAGTGTCTGAAAGACGAGGGACACTGGTCACATGCTGGCAAATGGGACTAGATCAGATTTGGTTATCTGGTCCGAGTGATTTGACTAACGAGTCTGTTTCCATGCTGCATAGCTCTCTGATTCTAGAAGAGGGATGAAGAGAAATTCTGAAACGACCCTTCAAGTCAGAATTCTCTTCACTGGAAGTTTATTGTGCCTCTATGTCCACATTGATTCAAGGCTGAGTTAGTTAAACGCTTCACAGGGAATTGTGGAACAGATATTGCGATACAGACAGGAAAGTGGGGCTGAGAATAAAACCTGATCAGCTACAATCTTAGTGCCTGGTGGAGAAGGCTCAAAGTATCCAGTGACCTACTCCTGCTCCTCAGTCCCATGTTTCTGTGTTCCATTCAGCCCTTCACACCTGCTAGACAGGAGCAGTTTGAGGCCACTTATTGCTATCACCTGGTGCAGAGAAACAAGGAAGACCATTCAGCCCCTCAGTATCGTCAAACACGGTTTCAGGTGATTTGGGAAATGTAATTTGAAAACCCAAGCTGGGTATGAACGATGCCCCTCATCTCTCTTTACAGAGCTTTCCCTCTCTGCAAATTGTGCTTCAATTGTTAGTCATGTTGTAGACCCAGATGAACTGTGAATACGGTCCCTATACCTCACGCAGAGATGGCTCACATCGCTGACTGCGACATTCAATAACCAACCTTCCAGGCAAATAACATCCACTAACCTTCCAATAATAGAATGTGAAAACATCATAAACAGGGGCAGGACGCTCATAGCCCTCAAGCCTGCCTTGCCCTTCACTAAGATCATGGCTGATCTTCTCTCAGTCTGAAATCCTCTTCAATGTCCAAATCTTCAAAGCCCTTAACTCTCTGTCAGGTCAAATCCATCTACCCCTTCTTTAAATACTTTGTCACCTACCTCTCCTAACATGATGGAAAAGCGGATTGCTGACATTCAATATCCTCTGTTTGAAATAAGCACTCCCAGCTCCTATAACATGACCTGTTGCTATGAACATATGATATGAACACAAAATTTCAGATAACAGTGACTGGGCCTGATATCAAGGCAGTGCTTGACTGAGGATGACGTCAATGAGTTTAAAAAAATTGGATTTGTTTAGGAATCAGCATAAACTCCCCACTGGTTGGAGTCAAACACAGGAAAATGGAAGGTGTGTGGATGTCCATTATCTCAGTCCCGGGACATCTCTGTGGGAGATCCTCAGGTTAGCTTCCTCTTCACAAACATCTTCAGCTGCTTCATCAATGTAATTTCCCCATCATAAGGTCAGAAGAGGGGATGTTTCTTGAAGATTATTTAATGTTCACAGCAATCTGTCCCCCCGTCAGCTCCTGAAGCAGTCTGCATCCATGTGCAGCAAGACCTGGACAACATTCAGGCTTGTGCTGTGAAAGTATATGTAGCATTCATGTAATAGTACTGGGAGATGCTGCTTAATTTCACAGGGACCGGAGGAACCCATTCAGTATCTTAAGCTCACTTGACAGGAATATGAGGAAGCCATTCAGCCCATTGAAACTACTGAACAAGAAGAGGCATATCCCATTCTGACCCTCCTGCATATGACACACGATGCAAGAAGTCCAGTGTTATGGGCCAGGCCAGAGCCCCTTAAAAATATTTTGACATGGTAGTTTAAATTCAACCATTATGTTATCCTAAAGGCAAATATAACAACAGGTTCAGATGTAATGTGATTGATGAAACTACTCGATATTAAACAAAACAGTTTATTTGAGCACCATCATTAAAATATTAACAAAGAAAGAGGAATTTAGAATAACAACATGATTCGAAAACTTAACAGAATAGTAGATATAGTCTGATTACTACCTAACTGCACCGATATAGTCAGATCCCATAAATACAACGACTTGGCAAAAAATAGCAAATTCTCACATGCAGTTCTCCAAGAGGGAAAACAATAAAGCAGCATACAGTAAAAAAAAAGGTCAGAGAGAGTAGCACCCAGGCGATAGTAAGTGAAGCTTATAACTCGGTGGAGTCCCCAATAGTTTGTGACTTTACTGAAAACCAAAACCCGGAGAGCCTAATCTGTGACATATGGCTACACCCATTCAGACTGCATTAAAACAAACACAAGGCCTCCCGCGCTGTTTACTCAGTGGCGTTAACTAACCATCTTGGTAACGATCGTTCAATCTCTCCCTTAAAAGAAACCAGGAAAAAGAAAATCTGAAAGCTGCGGCATCATCACACTAGTCAGCACAACGAGCTGTTAAACAGGAACCAGGGGTACCCAATCAGGCCCTTGGCCCTGTCCAATCGGACGAGGAAGAAGTCATTCAGCCCTTGGGTCAAAGACACAGGAAGAGGTGGAGGCCATTCAGCCCCTTGATTCACTTACACAGGGACAGGAGTTGGCATTCAGCGCCTTGAATCAATTACACAGGAACAGGAGGAGTCCATTAAGCCCCCTGAGTCACTTACGGAGAGACAGGATGAGGCGATTCAGCCCCTTGAGTCACTTCTACAGGAACAGGAAGAGACCATTCTGCCCTTGGGTCACTTACACAGGAACAGGAGGAGGCCATTTTTCCCCTGAGTCACTGACACAAGAACAGGAGGAGGAGACCATTCAGCCCCTCAAAGCTCTTACACAGGGACAGAATGAGGTAATCAATGCTGATTCCTGATGAAAAGCTTATGACCAAAACATCAATTCTGCTGCCCCTCGGATGCCGCCTGACCTATGCATTTCCAGCACCACACTCCCGACTCTGATTTCCACCATCGGCAATTCTCACTGTCTCCTAATTGATGCTCAAACATGATGAAAAAATGGAGCAGATGCTGCACAGACAGACTGCTCCATATTATTCCTCCTGGCTTCGTTGCCCATGAGACACCCGTGGGACATTAACATGTTTTTTTTTTCGCAGTGTGGAGGGAAGTGAAATGCTTTGTGTGAAGTCTCAAGGAGACACCTTCCATCTCCGAAAAGACAGCCTGGTCTTCTCTATGGAGGGAAGAAGCTGGTGTGAATGAAAAATAACAATTTAGTTTCTTATCTTTAGTAGTGATTACTAAGAGCAATT
Organism: Chiloscyllium punctatum; assembly: GCF_047496795.1. Classification (NCBI taxonomy): domain Eukaryota; kingdom Metazoa; phylum Chordata; class Chondrichthyes; order Orectolobiformes; family Hemiscylliidae; genus Chiloscyllium; species Chiloscyllium punctatum. The sequence goes on along the minus strand of NC_092771.1, from coordinate 39,359,024 downwards.
ATTGAGAACTACAAGACCCCATTTCCTTAACTGCTGACTATCTGACTCCAACTTGAAAATATAACGCTGTTCCTATAACCCACTTATGAAACATTACATTCAATTAATCTCAAGACCACACAGCCTCTGGTTCCTCCTCTGTCTTCACTCTTCCAGCTGCTGATATCCATGGGCCATCTCCCTTCTTTTAACTGCACCTAGATTTTACATGAAAAGGTATCTTTGATAGAGAGTGTTTTAGATGGTCAGTTACCTCTCTGGCTCTACAGCAGTTGCTCTGTTGTTCATTTGTAGTTACTCTCCGTCTCGTGTTAAAAGTGCCAGGTGTATATAATCCCGGTGACATATTAAATTCTCATAATTTGATTGGTTTCCACGTGTCAATGCAATGATATTCAATTTCCATTCTCTTCTGGTATCCTGGGCATTATTTAAACTAGCTATTACCAAAACAGCAACCAAAACTCGGGTATACATTTACCATTTGGAAAAGCCTTACCATGAGCTGGCAGCTCTGGCTTTACATTATATTCAGCAAAGTCTGTTAGGCTTAAAGTGACCAGACATGCCGACAGCTGCATAATACCACCTCCCCGCTTCAGGAAAAAATAATGAAGCATCAGAATGAAAAGATGGCTTCATTTCTTTTCCTGTAATCCTGATTCACAAAACTGCGAAATGCAAAAGTAATTAATCTACTTTATACCTTTCATATTAATTCTGCACACATATGTAACAGTGGAATATGTCAAAGCTTATTTGCACTTTTTCCTTCAAATCTGCGATGACACACCTGCTATCACAATTTTACAGCCAACAACATGTATATTTTTGCACTTAAAAGTTGGTAACATCAGACTCCAATGAAATATTCTCATATTTTAGTCTTTAAATCTTTCAAAAAATGTGAAAGGATTGTATTTTTATGCATTCATCTCCGACAACCCGTTTGTCACATAAACAATCAAGTATTGTCAGGCCAATGCCCAACTCAATAATGCTTTATCAGTAGTGGAGCATTTTCTTTCCAGTGGGTGTTCGTTTTTTTTTGCCATTCCATTCCATTCTCATGTTCTTGCATCAATATATCTCAACCCCCCATATCGCTAGCAACAATCGCAATTTTAAAGGCTTTCAATATATTTGGTGTTGCTAAAACTGGTGCGGTGGTTAATGCTGCTTTTGAATTCTCAAATGCCTGCTAGAATTGTTCTACACACCAAAATGTTGTGTCCTTTTTTAGTAAATCCATCAGCGGTTCCAAGACGCTGCTGAAATTTGCAACAAAATTCCAATGGAATCCACTCAGTCCCAAAAATCGAAGCGCCTCTTTCATCGATGATAGTTGTGGAAATATCTCAATGTCTTCGTGTTTATGTTCCATGAGGTCAACCATCCATGTCCACGATAATGTCCCAAGAACGTCACCTCTGCCTTCTCAAATTCTGTTTTTGTTTCGTTTCATATCAGTTTTCCTTCTTGTAATCATTCAACGAGCTCTGCCAACTGTAACATGTGATATTTCCATGACTTGCTAAGATCACTGCATCTCACTGCATCTCACTGATAATCTGCACAATTTGTTAATCTGGCTACAAATCTGTTCATGAGTCTTTGGAATGTGGCTGGTGCATTATTCATTCCAAAGAGCATCACTTTGAATTGATGTAGCACGGTTAAGGTTACAAATGCAGAAACATCTTTCACTTTCTATGATAAAGTTGACTGCCAATAACCATGCAGTATGTCTAACTTTCTGATGTGTGTGGCTTGTCAAACTTTACGTATGCAGTCTTCGAATCTTGATATTGGATAGGAGTCTGATTTTGTTTCAGTGTTGACCTTCTGATAGTCCACAAAAAATCGCTGAGCCCCATCAGGTTTGGGAACTAACAGAATCAGCATACCCCACTCGCTTTGACTCGGTTAAATGATATCTTCCTTGAGCATCGCATCCACTTCATTCTGGACCTCGGTGGCTTTGTGAGGATTAAGCCTGCAGGAGTGTTTTTTATCAGAACAGCATTTATACGTCCACCTCATACACAAACGCGTAAGTCCTCCCATCATGGTTCTGCAAATGTCCTCATACTGCTGCAATGAACATTCAACTGCATTAATTGCTCCTGCTACCTATCCTATCCCACTCCTCAAGGATCTCCTTGTTATTTAAACGATTTTGCGTCACATCAAACCTTATTACATCTGTCTTTGATTCCTCACTCTGTGCGGCAGTAACTAACAGCTGTTTCTCCAGTTCCTTATCTCTATATTAGTAAGATTACAACGTATTCACATGACATATCTGTTACATTTTTTTTATATCCAGCATCTTTACCAGATAGTTTACCTGACTCTACTTTTTTCTCCATTTGGAAGGGAACACTAAACCTGACTTTGAAAGGATTTCCTACCACTGGTAGTATTCCCACAGAAAAAAGAAACACCAAATTTCATAATTTTTACCTGCCACTTACTTCATTCTATGCTGTGTCCTCTGCCGGTGCAGTTTAGCTAACTCACATACTGTATTTAATCTCTCCCTCACCTCAGATACACAATCCAAGTGTGAGATCTCCGACTTTGGTCCTGTTAATTTCTCTTTAATTAATTGCAAAATACCTCTGACTTCATGTCCAAATATTAACTCAAAGAGGGTAAACTGAGTTGATTTATATGGGACATCTCTAATGGCAAACAATTTAATGGGACACCTTCATCCCAATCATTCGGGTAATCCTGACAGTACGCTGTTAACATGGTATTTAGCGTCTGATGCCAACTTTCCAAAGCTCCCTGCGATTCAGGATGAGATGCACATGATGTGAAGTGTTGTATGCCCAGGCTATCCATGATTTACTTAAACCGCCGAGCAGTAAAATGACTCCCTCGAACTGATAGAAACTCTCTGAGAAAAGAGAGCTGCCAACACCACACCACCACCACCACCACCACCACCCTTTTTGCCTTAATACTCGGTAATGGAATTACCTCTGGTAATCTGGCAGAACATCCATTATGTTCAGCAAATATTTGTTTTCACTTCTAGTTTAGAAAGAGGGCCTACACAACTAATTGAACCCACCTGACTGGTCCGTCGAACACAATAATTAGCAGCCAGGACTGGTTTTAGTCCTGCCTGTAGTTAACCACCATTCGGCATGTATGACACATATGGCAAATAAAATCACGTCGCTGTGCATTCTGGGCCAGTAGAAATGCTTTTGTACCTTAGCCTGAATCTTCCATGTGAATCTCCTGCAGGTATTTCATGTGATGCCCGTAACACTTCCTGACTCACCAACACAATCTGGTCAACTTTGGCCCATTTCTCATCTGCACTAACCTGCCCTGGTCTCCGTTTTCATTTAGGATTATATCTTTAAGTTGCTAGTGCTCGACAATATATTTTAATTCCTTTTCTGAGTATGCATCAATTTATGTAAATTTCTGTTGTCAGTCCATTCGCCTTTTCGGACTAAACACCTCTGCCTGAAACTCTGCCTGGTCAGGTTTCTCCTGTGCCGTTCCATGAAACAACGGGCCAGTTAATTAAACCTCCGTTCCTTTTGGCTTTCTTTATGTTTTGCTTTTGGCTATCCTTTAGGAAACTGAGATCTTATTATTACACTGTCTGGAAAATTTTCTGGGTATTTGTCTTTTAACTCCTCAATTTCCCGGTCTTTCTTTGATTTCTCCACCACAAGAGGATCCTGCTAAATTGTTCTCAAGAATAAATCGATAGTTTGAAACTGGCGGTCTGTCACTCACTCCCACTGTTACGTTCCCAATCTTGATTTGGATCTCCAACCTGATCTTACACAGGGGAGCACTACATTTCTGTCCCTATTCATCAAATCATCACTCTCTCAGGTGACATGTTAGAAAGAGAGCAAATACTTTCATCACTTACAGTTAGAGGCTGAGAGAATGTGAGGATTACAGATACTGGAGATCACAGTTGAAAGTTGTGCCACTGGAAACGCACAGCAGGTCAGGCAGCAGCCGAGGAGCAGGAGAATCCACTTTTCAGGCATAACCCCTTCATAAGGAAACTGGGGGATGGGGTGTGAAAGGGTTCTGAGAAATACATAGGTGGGTGGGGGTGGAGCTGGGCAGAAGGTATCTTGGAAGGCGATAGGTAGTTGCATGTAGGAGGTGGTAGTGATAGGTCAGAGGACAAGGTGAAACAGATTGGTGGTAGGACAGCTGGGATCCTCCAATCACACGGCCTCAACATTGACTTCACCAGTTTCCAATTCCCCCCTCTCCCAACCTCATCCCATATCTAACACTTCAATTCAGCATCGTCGTCTTCAACTCTCCTGACTGTCCACCTTCCTTACTACACGTCCACTCCACTTTTGTCTCCGACCTATCATGATCGTTCATACCTTCATTTTCCTATCGCCTTCCCATTGACCTTGCCCCCATCTCCACCTCTACCCTCCTTTTTATCTTTTAACCCCCTTCTCCCCCCTCCCTGCCACTTTCCAGATGAAGGGCTTTTGCCTGATATGTCGATGTTCAGATGCTGCCTGACCTGTTGTGTCTCTCCAGCGCCACACTTTTCGAAGATTAGAGACTGAGCAGATCCCGTAGCTCGCAAAATTATACCTTGTTGTCCTTCCTTCTGTTCTTTCTGAGTAAACTTTCCCCACAGAGGTGAATCCTATATCGAGATCAGGTACTAACTCCATACCCAGCCACGGCCGAGGCTGTGCACTCTCCTGCAGCTCCTTGGTTTTTCTTGGTGTTTCCTTTACTACTTCCACTAATGCTACTGGCTTAGTCTTTTTTACCATATCTTTTCCCACAGTGGCTTTCTTCAACGACTACCATTGTGACTTTGTGTATCTCACTTATGGTAGAGAACACAACTCTTCCCAGTGCCATTCTTAAACCACCTGCACTGTAATTTTATGTGTTCCACTCCGGTATTGTGAAAATACCTGAGGCCTTTCACCGCTTTTCTACCCTCTTCGTGTTCTTTATTAACCTAAAGTAAACTATTCCCAGTGTGCTCTCAATATTTGTTTTGTAGAGTGGGATCTCCCCTTCTCCAAATTTCTATTCCTCACAGGAGGAAAATCCTACCAGAAGCTAAATTGCAGCTCATTCACCAATGCATATTTGCATAGAACATAGAACATTACAGCGCGGTACAGGTCCTTCAGCCCTCGATGTTGCGCCAGCTCTGCCGCTATTTTCACTTCTTGAACTTCCTGTTCATCCGCATGAAATCTGATCATCTCTGGAAGTGGGTATTTAAATTCCTCCAGCAGAATAATCTGTCTCAGAGCCTTATATGTCTTGTCTATTTTTAAGTCCCATGCACAGCTATCAAAATGACTATGTTTAATTCTTTCAAACTCAACATAAGTCTGACCTGGTTTCATCATTATGTTTCTGAACCACTGTCTTTATACTTCTGGGGAATAGTCCTTCAAAATAGCCTGTTTGACACCGACATAACCTCTTGACCCCTCATCTGACAGCGCTGCACATACCTCACTAGCTCTTCCCACGAGCCTAGTCTGAACTCGCATTACCCATATGTTCTCTGACCACTCCACCTGTCTATCCAATTTTTCAAATGAAATAATAAAGGCAGCCACATTTTTCTACTCAAAATACGGCAATGTTTTAACATATTTATGTATATCTCCACCTTCTATTTTAATTTCTATCCTGTTATCTTGACATTACTGATTAATGTGCTACTTCACAAGTTCAAATTCTCCCTTTCTTTTTCCCCTCTCTCTCTCTTTCTCTTCTGCCTCACTTCCTCTTTCTTCTCTCTTCCTTTTTGTTTCACTTTTTAATCTTCTAACTCCAGTTACTGCATTTGCAATCCTTTTGTTTTTCTAAAAGTACTGCCTTCACTGTCAGTTTCTCCGGTACACAAAATTGCTTGTTCAACTCCATTGCAATTTCAGCTTTCCTTTTGTCCCTCGTTAAACACAATTCGAACATATTTGCTAATTCTAAAGGTACGCCCTTCCTCTGTCTTTCTAAACTTTCTTCGCAAATTGGGAATCATTTTCAAACCCCAGAGCATCTTTAGCAATGTTAAGAGCCATTTCTCTCACTTTTCATTTAACCATCCACAGGGAACCAAAATTAAACATAATTTCTGACCTAAATTTTATTTAAAGACCTCTGACAATAATTGCCAAGTTTTGTAATCTGCTGGGACCGTTTGTACCCTTAATCTGTTCACATCTGTCCAAATCCTGAATGACAAGCGCCCAATCTGTCATGACATCAATGTTGAACCCCTTAGTTAATAAAAACCAAACACCAAAGAAAGTTTTCCTCGCCTAGTAATCTGCTAAAACATGAGTGACAGAGAACTTCCAAATTCCACCATCCAAAGAAAAATATCAATATATTTTATGAACCTGAATAGTGAACACTAAACAACAATTATTCACAAGTACAATACTCCCTTTTCTAAACTGCTTACTATCTGACTACAACTCTGAAAATATGCTGTTCCATTAACCAACTTATTAAACGTTACATTAACTGAGTCTCAACACCGCAGTGTGCCTGTCTTCCCCGCTGTCTTCGGTCTTCAGCTGCTGATCTCCCTGGGTCACCTTCTTTCTGTTTTTATTTTACTGTAAGTTGGGTTTACATGAATAAGTATATTGAATAGAACATTTTTTTCCTAATTAGAGACCAAGATGTTAGTTGGCCCGTTAGCTTTCCCAGTAATTTTCAAAATACCAGGTTTATATACTCCCCATAACACATTAAATTCATGTAGAGTGATTGGGTTCCAGGTGTTAAAACAATCAAGTTCAGCTTCCAGTGGCTTCTGTTATCCTGGGTATGATTAAAATTGATTGGTTACATTCGAAAGTAATTATCGGCATCGCAAGTAAGCATCGCAGCACTCTCTCTAATGGATATGATAGATTAGGGGGCATTCTTCTTTCTGGCCAGGTATGTTCGATATCTACCCGGTTTATCACCATACTCAAATAATCTCTGTTTCGCATAGCAGATTTCCCTCTTTGCTGTCTGGGTGAGTGCAGCATTCAAAGGAGCCCTGAGGGCAGTCACCCTGGTTACAGATGGTCTGTCAAGGTATGCTGTTTCAGCTGCATTCAGGCAAGCCTTGAGCATACGCTGCTGCTCTGCCTTCTTCCGCTTCTGGGTCGCTCAGTAAGAAGTAATCAAACTCCTCGCATAGGCCTTGGCAGTCTCCCAGAGCACCGACAGATTATTAGCCGTACCCAAAGTAATGTCCCAAAAAATTTTAAATTCTCCCGAAAAATATTCAGTAAACTTGCTGTCCTTCAGGAAGAAAGGAGCCATGCGCCAGTGCCGTGAGCGTCTCCCATCACCGAGGACCTTATCTTCCATGTACACTGCTGCATGATCTGAACTGGCTATCTTCCCAATTCTACACGAAAGCACAGAATTCAAAAAGGTCAACTTTATTGTCATCTGAAAATTTACTAAGCCATTCTCCTACGCCCTCATCTGGGTCATTTATAAATATGACAAGCAGAAGTGTCCCCAAATCAGATCCTTGCGGTCAACCACTAGTCACTGAACCGCGTGATGAACATTTCTCATCAACCTCCACCCTCTGTCTTCTTTTAACTAGCCACTTTTTGATCCAAACCGCTAACTTGCCCCCAATCCCATGCATCTGCACTTTGTGCAATAACCTCCCGTCAGGAACCTTATCAAATGCTTCACTAAAATCCACACACACCAAACCAACCGCTTTACCATCATCCACCTGTTTGGTCACCTTCTCAATGAACTCAATAAGGTTTGTGAGGCACAACCTACAGTTCACAAAACCGTGTTGACTGTCCCTAATCAACGTATTCCTCTCGAGATGTTAATGAATCCTCTCTCTTGAAACCTTGCCCAATACTCAACGCACAACCAAAATAAAGCTCACTGGTCTATAACTGCCAGGGTTGCATCTACTCCTCTTCTTGAACAAGAGGACAACATTTTCTCTCCTCCCGTCTTCTGGAAAAACCGCAGATCCTTCACAGTCTTTGGAGCAGGCCGTTCAGCCTCTTGAGCATGTTGCAGCAGGACAGGTGAGGATCTGACACCTGAATACAGGCTGAGTTGACCAATAGTAGTCAGGGACAACCATTTAACTGCTGCTATTCATAACATATGTGGCAACAAGATGGCTTCTCGGTGCAAATAACATGACAAAATGGCTTCTGGGCTGCAAACTGACAATTCTACTAAAGCTGCAGAAAATAGCTTTTCAGTTACCAACTGCTAATTCTGTATAAGTGACTAACCGGTCTGCTTCAGTAGTGATTAGCAGACAATGTGCCCTTTAAAACATAGAAATACGGCCTGCTCCTGCCCCTCTGTAACAAACTAGAGAGGCTGAGTGGCCGAATCATATCTCTGTGTAGCAGACTGGAGAGGTTGAAGGGCCTCTTCAGTCCCTTTGTGACAGGCTCTTGGATTATGAGGGGCAATCCGTGGATTATGATGGGCCGGTAAACTTTTATCAAAAGAAGGCCCAGATCAGACAGTTTTAGCCGTCCTTTAGGAGCATGTGCAATGGCTCTCTTAGTGAGATCAGGGTGGCCTGATTGTTGTAAAATAATGTTAGTTCCCAGGAAATATCACTGGACCAAAGATCTATCACATAAAGCAATATCGCATATTGATTGGTAATTGTCTGAATGTACTATTTGATCATGGCCTATGCCCTGATTTGAATAAAAGTATTTAAAAATCTTGGTTTTATGCTTCGTGCAGTTACACCAAGAAACATGGAAGTGTATAGGCTCCATGTTTCCACACCCTCTGTACTCGGCTGTTTGAAAAATAAAGAGTGCAGTCTTAATAGCCAGACCAATTGCGAGTGTTTATTGCCAGATCACGGAATCGAGACACATTGCCGGGGGTCCAGATCTTCGTCTGTTGTCATGACTCGGCCAGACGTGAGTATTTTCTCCATTTGGTTTTTCTCACATTCAAACGTGGTTTACTTGACCCCTCGCTCTCTCTCGCCCAAGTGCAGCCCGAAAAGGTCCTGATAAGAATACATTGCGAAATGAAAAAAAAGGAGTCAGAGACTCCAGGAAGTTGTCCAAAAATTTGTCACTCCAGACCAGTATCGACTGGTTCAAGATGAAAGAACTATCAAAGGTATTGCACAGCCTGATCCTGCCCTGGTCCCAAATACAGCATATATTCTGGCCTTGGTACCGTCAGACGCTAAATGTTTCACCGTTGTCGACCTGCAACATGATTTTCTTCTCGATGCTTCGTCATGAAGACAGTCAGCATCTATTTGTCTTTTCTTTTAATGACCAGCAGTTGATGTGGCCTCGACTACATTGCGGCTTCATACATTCTCCGACCCTTTTCTCTCCGACCTTCCAGAAACAATTGCGGTCTCTCACCCTCACAGGTGGATCTACACTGGTCCAATATGGAGGCAATTTCCTTGTTGCCAGTGCAGATGAAGGATCTGATCACTCCGACGTTGTCCTCCTCCCCAATTATCTGAAACGGCTGGGCTATATTGTCTCTCCCAAAAAAGTCTCAATTGTACAACGTCAGGTCTAGTTTTTAGGTTTCATACTGTCAGCGTATTCACGCTTCCTTTAGCAGATCCGTATTACTCCAATCGTCAACTTCCCGGTCCCAACAATGGTGAAACAGGTTCGTCCATGGCTGGGTATGGTCAAATTCAGCCGACAATGGATCCCTAACCCTGCTCTCCTGGTTCAGATATTGACCCCCTTTATTTCCTGTGAAGGTACATTCGAGCTCTCCTCAGAGGCAAAGCAAGCCTTCGACAAACGAGCCTTGTCACAAGCTTCAGCTTTGGGAAAGCCCCTCTATGACAGACATTTCCAACTTTAATGCACGATTCTGGATGACTGTGCTTCCTCAGTTCTCACTCAACTACATGGAGATCACCACTGCCCGGTTGCCTATTTCTCTACTAAACTTGACTCTGTTGCCTGAGGATATCCCCGTTGTACTCAGATCCTTACCACTATTTATCTTAGATTACATTCCACAGAAACCCTTACACTTCAGCAGGATATTGTCGTCTACTGTTCTCATGTGGTGATCGTCCATTTGGCATAATTGCCAACGCAACATTTGACTGGGGCTCGCCAAAACCGTTATGACATTTACCTCATCAGCATCCCCCAGCTGACCTATAGGTATTGTACTACCATTAATCCTGCTGATTTCCTTGCACATCCCACATTACCCTTATCACCTCCAGATCATCACTGAATTCTCCTCATCAATGCGAACATCCAAATTCGTCCAGATCTTTCCCATGCCCCTCTCCCAGACTCTGGCATCGGTACGTTAACTGATGGTAGTTCGTCTACTGGCCATACAGTTACTCGCTTCTCATGTGACACAATAAGTGATGACCGTGGCTTCATCCTGGAATCAGCTTCTTTTGAGATTCCCCTTTCTGCCAAACAAGCTGAACTTTTCGACCTGAACAGTGCCTGTGTCTTTAGGCCTTGGTGTTAACATTTACACTGACTCCCGGTAAACCTTCAGAGTTGTGAATGTTTTCGGTCAATTCTGGAAAAATGAAGGGCTTTTGACCTCTTCAGGTATTCGCATATCACTGGCCAATCCTCGTCGACATTGGTAACCGTGCTGTCGATGAGGCCGCAATAGCAGCCTCTCAAAACCATCTTATGATTGTGCCTAACATGATGAGACAAACTGAAAGCTCGAGAGTGCATTACAGCTTCAAAAAAGAAGGTTGTTGAGGAAGGTTTGTCGACTGAGTCAGTATGAATGGAAGTTAGGAACAGCAAGGGAACAGCCGCCGCTTTGGTGGTTTATTACAGACCACCTAATAGCAGTCGAGAGATTGAAGATCTCATAGTCGGGCAGATTCTGGAAAAATGCAGAAGTAGCAGTGTTGTTGTTATGGGTAATTTTGACTTTCCCAATATCGACTGGAACCTCCTAAGCATAGATGGTTTGGATGGAGCCACTTTTGTCAGGTGTGTTCTGGAGGATTTCCTTACTCAGTATGTCGACATACCGACGAGGGGAGACGCCAGTTTGGAGTTGGTGCTCGGCAACGAGCCAGGATAGGTGTCAGAACTCACGGTGTGAAAGCGCTTTTGTGTCAGTGATCATAACTGCCTCACATTAAGCATAGCCTTGGAGAGTGAAAGGAGCAATAACAAGGGAAAATATTTAATTGGGGAAAAGGAAATTATGACCCTATCAGTCAGGAGTTGGGAAGTAGAGACTGGGAGCAATTGTTCCACAGAAAGCCACAGCGGACATGTGGAGACTATTTAAGGAGAAGTTGTTGCGAGTGATGCACAAATTTGTTCCTCTGAGGCAGGTAAGAAGAGGTAATATTAAGGAACCTTGGACGACGAGAGCAGAGGAAGTTCTTGTCAAAAGGAAGAAGGCAGCTGATGTAAGGTGGAGGAAGCAACAATCGAGCACAGCTTTAGTGGATTACACGCTTGTTAGAAAGGAGCTCAGAAATGGACTGAGGAGAGTCAAGAGGGGTCACGAAAAAGGCTTGGCAAGAAGGATTAGAGAGAACCCAAAGGCATTTTACTCAAACGTGAGAATAAGAAAATGATCAGGGGGAAGGTAGGGCCGATCAGGGATAGGAAGGGAATTTTTGCGTGGAGTGTGAGTAGATAGAGGGAGCCCTAAATGAGTTTTTTGCTTCGGTTTTCACCAAGGAAAGGGAACTTGTTAAAAATGAAAACCTAGAGGAGCTAAACACAGTCATCGACAGCGCAATTAATACTTCTACTGGTGATTCATTTATGACATTTTGATAGAAAGTACACCTGTTTCGTCAGACTTAGAAATGCTCAATCGAGCTACAAGTTCAGGTTCTACCTTGCTACTGATATGAATTGATTTTGCTGTAGAAGTCCGATATGATCACTTGGTATTATTGGTTGATTTTCTGGATCTTCATCCATGCAGGTAGATTCAAAAACATTTGTTAGTTTCTTGGCCGTTCCCCTGTTCTCCACAATAAGCAATCCTCTTCCGATTACAAATTTCCATATTTGACCTTGCTTTTATTTTGTTTCCTTTGAAATATAGATCATAGATTTCTGCAGCGTTTGTGTTCCTGCATGTTAGCATGCATGTTCTGTTTTTGATTTCCGTATCAGTTTCACGGCCTTTCTTTTCTTGATAGTTATTTTCTGAGGATTCTCAGGTTTCCACAATATCTGGAATTCTTCTGAAGTCACTTCCTATGATTAATATATTTTCTAATTTGTTGTGTTAACCATCATTGAGTCACTTTCCCTTCCTTTGACGTTTGTATCTGAAATAATTAGATGTATTTTTCAGACTTTGCAATATTTCTGAAAATCTCTTGGTCCTGACAAGAAAATTTAGGAACACTGCAGGAGGATAGAGAAGAAATTGTGGGAGCCCGGGTTGATTCTTTTCTATTATCTTTGGCCAATGAGTAAGGTCCCGGACGACTGGAAGACAGCGAATGCTGAGTCCGTATTCAAGAAAGGCTACAAAGGAAAACCTGGGAAATAAAGACCAGTAAACCTAAAATCTAGTAGGTACATTACTCGAAAAGATTCTGAGAGATAAAATATACATGCATTTGGAATGACAGTGTGTGATTCGGAGTAAGATTAGAATGGTGCTGAAAAAGCAGAGCAGGTAGGGCAGCATCCGATGAGCAGGAAAATCGATGTTTCAGACAAAAGCCCTTCATCAAAGTCAGCACGGTTTTGTGCATGGCAGAGCATGACTCATACATTTGTTGGAGTTCTTTGATGAAGTGACCAGCAACGTTGAGGAGGGCAGGGTGGTATGCGTAGATTGATTCCAGTAAGGCCTTCAATAAGGTTCCACAAGGTACCTTACCCCGAAAGGTTAGATCACATGGAATTTAGTGGGGGGTGGCAAAATAGATACACCGTTGCCTTGATGGTAGGAAGCAGAGTGCAATACTGGAAGAATGCTTGTCAGGCTGTTGGAATGCCTCAGGGATTGGTGCTGGGACCACTACATATTATATATATATATATATATATCTATGATTTAGATGAGAATGTACAGGCATGATTTATAAGTTTGAAAACAACACTAAAATAGACAGCATCATGGAGAGTGAGGGAAGTTATCAGAAATTTCAGAAATTACAGCAGTACCTTGATCAGCTGGGGAAGTGGGCTGACAAATGGCAAATGGATTTTAATATAGATCATTGGAAGTTCTAGCATTTTAGAAAGTCAAATCAAGGTTGGAGTTTCATGGTAAATGGTGTGTCGTAAGGAGTGTAGTGGAACAGAGGGACATTGGCATTCAGGTCCAAGGTTCTCTGAAAGTTGATTCAGAGGTAGACAGGGCAGTGAAGAAAGCATTTGGCACGTTGGCCTTAATCAGTGTGTTTCACTGATTACCGAAAATTGGAAGTTATGTTTCAGTTATACAGGATGCTGCTGAGGCCACAGTGGAAGAATTATGTTCAACTTTGTTCACTTTGCTATAGGAAGGGTGTTATTAAACTGGAAAGAGGGCAGAAGAATTTTACAAAGATGTTGCAAACGACTCAATGATCTGCGTTGTAGGGAGAGGTTGGGCAAGCTAGGAGTTATTACTTTTGTGTGTATGAGACTGAGGGAAGATCTTCTAGGAGTATATACGATCATGGGAAGGATGGACAGAGTGAATGCACTCAGTCTTTTTTTCCTCAGGTTTGGGCAACCACAGATGAGAGTGCGTCAGTTTAAGGTCAGAGGGGAAAGAATAAAAGGGAACCTGAGTAGCAACTGTTTTACACACAGGGGCTCGTATGCATATGGAATGAAGTGCCAGGGGAAGAGGTTGAAGTGGGTACATTCACAACATCTAAAAGGCATTTGGACAAATGCACGGACAGGAAAGGATTAGAAGAATACGGGACAATGGCAGGGAAATGGGGTTCGCGTGGATGGACATTTTGGTCAGAATGGACCAGTTTAGACGAAGGGCATGTCTCCGTGCTGTTGGACTCTATGACTCTAACAACCATTGCTTATCTCCCACTGAACTTTATATTGCACTTTCCCAATTCACTGAAGCGAAGTTGACCCTCTAGCCTCTAGTCTTCCATAAATGTTTGACCAGAATGTTCAAGCCCTTTATGCAGACACCGTGTAAAATGCACCTTATTAATGTCACTATTCCTTAAAAGCTGCTTCAGACCAAGGTTAATAATTCGTCCTTCTGACCACACAACATCAATTCCGAAATAACTTGCTCTCTAGTTTGCTTCACAACATACTCTTCAACCCACCTCATATAGACTTACAGAATTTATTTTTTCGCAGCCCGAGCAGTCACTTAGTTAATGCAGTTTAGATGCGATATGAAACCATCCAATAAGACTGCAGTGTCCACAATACTTGCCTATCTAATTTCCAGAGCATATGATGCTCATATTTACAGATACCGTTTTAGTTTCTATATATAACACACCAATATTTGCTTCTCATGCTATCTCAAGCTTTACCTAAACTGATTCTGTGGAAACTGAGGAACTGGTCTGTGTCGTTATTAGTGATAGACTTCGACAATACATTCGGTGATGCTTACCGCGACGCTGGGATGATCTGAAGAAATCTGAAGAAATCAACAATAAGCTACTCGCTCTGTCAGGATAAGAGTTTCCATATACTCTCTGCTCCCTCACACGTACTGTATATCTGTTCTGGCACCTGCCTCCTGACAAGGTTCACATTCTCTCTCCAAATACGGCTCAGGCACTACCATCTTACTATTGAATTCAGTAAGTTTCTTCCTCAATTTCTCTGTCACCTACGCAATACCACCCACACTAACAATACTATATGGATTCAAAACTGTGGACTGACTCATTCCAGACACCTCACAATTCCCCCCACCTAAACATCACAAACAGCTGGGTCATCCATTCCCACTCTCCCTCCCTCCCTCCTTTTCTCCCCTTCCAGGAGAAACAGCCTGGAATAGGAGAGAAAGGGCCAAGCCGAGTTGTGGAGTGCCCGATATCCGTTCCCTCACCCCCTCCGCCTGCCATGTGGGGAGGACTCTGAAAGAGTCGAAGAGGACCAGGACGCCTCGTATGGAGATTCTGAAACATCCATGTCCGATCGACAGATTAAGGAGCAATGTTCAGTGAAAGAGAATTCTCACTTTAAACCCACTGGCAGTACTAACAACAGTCCTTTCACTTCCAAAGAAAAATCAGATACCTCACTGCACAGAGAAGCAGACACAGAAATACACAGAGGTATTGCTAAACACCCCAATATACGAACACACAAAATACTTACAAGGAGATAGGCATACCCACACGTGGAAACACATAGAGACATATACAATCGCATAGAAATAGACACAAACACAGATGGAAACACAGACTGAAACACAGATAAACAGATGTAGACACGCAAACACACAGATAACAAGCACATGGACACACACACACACACATACACAGACACACACACACACACATACAGACACACACATAGAGGCACACACACACTCACACACACACACATAGAGGCACAGACACGAGTGTAATTCAGACAGAAATCGATATGTTTTGATTTGTAAGGGGATCAAGGATTCTAGAGAGAAGGCAAATGAATGAGGTCGAGGTACATATAAGAAATTATTGAATGGAATTGTCGACTCGATAGGCTGAATGGCCTCAATCTGCTTATCTCTTTAATGCTCCTGCGGTATTATGCTGTCAGGCATTCTCTTCCTGAGACATAACAGAGGCAGGGTGTGATACATATTTGGTTGGAAAGAGTCAGTGGGAATGTGGAACAGGCTTGGTGTCCGGAATGGTTTATCTTTATTCTTTATTATTCTGTCCTTATGTCGGAAAAGAGGTGGTGAGTTGCTGTTCAGTTAACACTTCTTTAAAATGACAGTCCCACAGTGAAATAAGAACGTCCCTTTCACTTTAGTGTTGTGCTACCTGTGGTGCCCTCATCCTCAGGGAGCAGTGAAGCCTCGGCTATTGAAGATTTTCAACACTCAGCTCGACTGATCTTTGCTGGACAGAAGGGTCAGTGTTTATTGGGAACAGACAGGAAATGGATGGTCAGACACAATCAAATCCGCCATGAGCATTCTGAATGGTGGTGCCGAATGAACAACTTCTGTCCCTACCCCATATGTTGTTATCTCAATCCACTCTCGAGACTGTTACAGAGATGTACTGCTGTCCCTACCCCATGTGTTGTTCCATCTTTCCAGCCCTCGATGCTGTTACAGGGTTGGGGACCACCCCATTCAGTTAGACAGGATCGTTACAATGATACAGGAGGAGACCATTCTGCCCCCTAAGGAATTACACAGGAATATGGAATGAAGTATTTCAGCTCGTTCAGTGCATTACACAGCCCAGGAGGTGGCCATTCAATCTGCCTGAATGGCTACACAGGAAGAGGGAAGCTGTTGCTAACAGGAAATAGCGAATAAAGACAAATGTTTATTTTCAGTCTGCAAAGCTGTAACTGCTGGAGTGCCTCAGAGATCAATGTGGGGTCATCAATGACCAATAATCTGTATCAAAGATCTGGAGGAAGGGTAGGGAATGGCTCGGAGTTCAATTAACTCGTTCACAAAGATGGTCATTCAATGTGTCGTGAAATGGAGCTACTGAGTCTTCAGCAGAAATGACATAAGGTAAGTTGTTTATTTTGGCATGAAGGATGAAACAACGGTAATCAATTTACATTGAAAGAGAGAGAGAGCAGAACTCTGTGATAGAGGCGGTTTCCATGCTTTTGGGACATTAATCATATGAAGTCAGTCTGCAGATACAGCAAGTGATTTAGGGTGTCAGTGGAATGATGCTGTTTTTGGCAAAAGGTATCATGTTTAATCGCAGGAATGTTTAACCGCATCTGTACAGGGCATTGCTGAGACCACACCTGATGCACTGTGGGCAGTTTAGATCCCCTAAACTAAAATGAAAGGATATAATTCTTTTCGAAGATTTTCAAAGAGGTTTCCCTTTACTCATTCCTGGAATGCCTGCCTTTTGTTATGGGGGATTATCAGTTTTGATCTTAGCTGAGAAATAGCATTGAACCATCCATGACTTTCTGAAAAGTGTGTCAACAGGATGCATATTATCTGTTGTCAGGGAGACTAAAGGTCGAGAATAAATTTTATGAGAAAGGTGTATTGATATTAACACACATACTATGAAGACATCTACTAATATTTACAACTTACACAGACACATGGAAGCATATCATCAAATTAAAAATTGGCGACATTTTTTTCAATTGAAAGGAATGACGCATCTGCAATTAATCTATAGTCAAGTTTTCCAGAGAATGTTCCAGGAGAGCACACATGGCCAAGTTTGGTGATCAGTTGACATTATTGTATGTTTCAACACAGAGAGGGAGAAAAATGTTCCCTGCTTGAGAAGCAGCAGCAGCCAATTGATCCCCCTCTCTTACTTTGTTCCGCCCGATCGCAAAGTGTGAGACCAGAAAATCCCTGAGTTATCTTTACCACTTGTGAAGGATTCCTGGTGAGGATTCATTGGAATCTCTCCACTGCCCGAAACAATAGGAATTCAGCCAAGTCCAACTGTTCCAGAAAGATATCCCACTACCAGTATATTGTGTGAGCAGAATAACTTCAAAGGCAGAAGAACGTTTGGGGCACTCTATCACACAATTGTTATGATTTCAACTTTCTGTGTCTTGTATTTTCATAGAAAATGACCTACTCTGAGACCTATATCATTGGCCACATCAGTAAACTGGTTGCGTTTAAGGTTGGTGTAACCAGATGGAGGCGTGGGATTGAAAAGGGAAACAGTGACCCTCAAAAATCGGCAGGAACACAAATTAGAAATTCTCAAAGGGCTGTTCAAGTGGAAATTCCCTTCCCCAGACGTTTGTGGTGCCTGGATGTTTACACTTATTTCAAGTTGTAGTTGGTGACATTTGACAGACAAGTGAATTTAGGAAAATAGTATACAGACAGAAAAGTGCTGCTGAGACCACAATCACATCACCCATGATCTTTGTGCGTGGTGGAACGGTGCCAAAGTGTTTAATGGCCGACTCCTGCTGTTCAGTCCAATATTCCTATGTTCCATTCAGCTCCGCACAGCTCCTGCAAGGAGCAGATGAAGGCAACTTGCTCAAAATACCTGGTCCACAGTAAAACAGGATCTCATGCAGTCCCTCCAGACTGTCACACACGGTTTGTTGTGGATTGGTAAATGTGACTGGGAAATTCAGGCTGGGTTCGAAACAAGCCTCTGGTCTCTTTACAGAGTGTCTCCTCTCTACAACTTGTGCTTCATTTGTTGGTGATATTATTGACCCAGATTCTCTCTGAATACAGCCCCCATACCTCTCCCAGAGATGACTCACAAAATACTTTACTCTCTAATTGAAACATTCAATAACAGAACGTTCAGGAAAATTATAACCATTAGCTTTGTAATTACAAAATATGAAGTTATAAGGAACAGGATTGGTAATTCGGACGATCAAGCCATTGCATACAATCATGGCTGATCTACTGTTGACATTAATTCCTCTTTAATGACCAATTCGTCATACCCATTAGCTCTCTGACAGGTCAAAAATCCATCTACCTCCTCCTTAAATACTTTCAGTGATGTAGCTCGCATAACCCTCTTGCCCAGATAATTCCTGACAGTGATTACCCTCTGTGACAAGAAAACACTTCTTTCACATTCACTGTCACCTATTGATATGAACAAGAAGTGAACGCAGGGGCTCAGTAAAGAGTCAACAGTTTTGATATCAAGGCAGTATTTGACTGAGGGTCTCATCGGAACCACCTACTTACTTGAGCTGAATGGGAATCAGGTGTAACCTCCCACTTGCCTGGGTCTTTCAGAGCCAAAGAAAGATGCTTGTGGTTAGTGGCCAACAATCCTCTCAGTTCCGGGGCATCTCTGCAAGAGATCCTCAAGATACCCTTCTCAGCAGAAACATCTTCAGCTGCTCCATCAATGTCTTTCCCCATCATAAGATCTGAACTGGGATGATGAATGAAGATCACACAATGTTTAGAATATTTTGTCCCCTGTCAGCTCCTGAACCATTCTGTGTCCATGTGCAGCAAGACCCGGACAACATTCCAGTTTGTGCTGGTAAAGTGTCGATAACGTTCATGTAACAGCACGTCCAGACACTGCACATTTCCACAGTTTAGAAATGGAGCTCATTCCGCATCTCAAGCTGATTGCACTCGGCTATGTGGAAACCATTCAGCCTGGGGCAACTACTGAATAAAAATAGAGACAGCCCATTCAATCCTCCTGCCTGTTTTACAGGAAGAGAAGGGATCTGGTCAGTAAATCGAGATGTTAAACAGAAACAGGCAGAGCCCAATCAGACCCTTAAATCTGTTCCATGAGACCAGGAGGAGGCTATTCAGCCCCACTAGACAGTTATAGAGGAACAAGAGGGTGTTATTGATAGTCCAAAAAGACAATCCAATGAAACCGAGTATGCACTGATCGAGGGCTCTATGTTGTTAATCATGGCTTCATTGTTTGTAGAACGTGTGCTACATTCACACGATTGCTGGCAATGAGGAGGGAAGCCAAATGTTTTGTGTCAAATCTCAAGGAGGAATCTTCCATCTCCGAGAAGACACACCCATGTTCTCCATGGAGGTGAGGAGTTTCTGGGAAGAGTTAACATTTTTAGAATGAAGGTATCATGCCTTCTGTCGGGGTTATTGATAACATGACGTTCATGCAGGATCACCCACCAATTGAACTGTATTCATGTTGGGAAGAGTTTATTCAAAAGCCTGAACGTCTCTCTCTCTGCCTCAATGGAAATAGGGAGTACGTGTGGTTGGGTGGAACGTTCTCAGAGGATCTTAAACTATCAAGAATCATGTAACCCGAGTTAAGAAAAGACATGGAATTTATCTCCGTATCAGTGCCTGTTTAGAACATCATGAGTGATTGTCCATCCTCCTTAAGGTTCAATGCAGTCAACTCTTCTTTTCTCATTGAACTTCACTCAGTGCTCATGGTGCCATCATCCCAGGGATTAGTCTGGTGTAACGTGAGAGAAGGTCTATCCACAGTACCCCAAATCCTGCCTCAAAACACTCTCAGGGATGATCGTAATAATCATTTTCTCTCACTTAGATATCGCCATTTCTTTCCTGTGCCACAAAAAGCCATTCCTTCTCTCTGCTCTTCGTCTGACATGCAATTTATAAGTCTCTTACATCTGTACTTCAGCATCAATAAAGCTAGCACCAGAAATGCCTATGGAGATGTGCATCACTCTCGGGGAGAACTTCAATGAGATTGAATACACCTAAATTAGGGGATGATCACCGACCTGAATAGAAATGAGCTGTAGGAATACGGGAAACAGGCAGAGGAAGGGAGCTATCTTTGCTTTTATTCTTTTCTCACAGGATGTATGCAGCCCTGGTCAGGGCAACATGTTGTGCTGATCTTGAACTGAGTGGCTGGTTCAGCTGTTCCACAGGACAGTAAAGAGAAAAAAAAATTCCTGTGGGTTTGTAGCGTTACAACACAAGTTAAATTATCCTGCTTAATTAAAACCAGCAACAGAGAAAAGATTTATCCAATGCAGTAATATGTAATAATTCTAGAGTCGAAAACTATTAAAAGTTAAAATTAACAACTTTATTTCTTAAAGTATAACAGAGAATAATAAACGAACGACTGTTTACATCTTCTTCCTCTGACCTATCATTTACCTCCACCCTCCACAATACTTGTCCAATAAGACGGCTAATTAAGATTTACAAAATAAAACTTCTAATCTCACAACCAGGAAGCTTTCGGTTCTTCTCCATATTCTTGTCTTCTTTCCTTCTTGGGGATTCTGCATCACCAGTTACTAATCAATAAAAGTAACTTTAAGAGAGCTACTTTTCAGGCAGTCTTTGCATGCTGGTAGCTTGGTAGTTCCCCTTCAACTGTTCAATTTTCCACGGTCTTTGGCCTTTAAAATTGTGTCATGGGCCTTTAAAATTGTCAATATACTAACTTTAAACATGATTGGATGTGGGTATTTTGAGGGATAATTTAAGCTGTTTTGCTGAATTTGTTTTTGTCTCGAGACGATGAACTAATCGAGTTGTTCAACGAAAGGTTACATTATATTTATTTGTCAGAACACTTGGTAATGTCAGGCAGGTATTGCTGGCTCTTAATTCTCTTAAAGGTAGAGGACACCCACATGTTCATCACAGAAGTCACACTGAAAACTGACTAGGGAAGCATGACACATTGACTTCCCTAAAGAACTTGAAGCAAGCACGTACAATTTATAACAAATGATAATGGTTGCTTTAAATTCCACTAATTTCCTTCATGAGATAACAAAAGACTATTATTCTGTGGTTCTAGATTATGAGTCAATGGCTTGACCACCATAAACTGCCTTCCCGTATGTGCAGAGAACAAGTCAAACATCCTCAAGAACAATTGTTTAGTGACGGACATGTGGTTAGAAGGAATGTGAAACTGTTGCATCCGGAATGAACAAAGGCACGAATGGTTTATTCAGATGTTGCACTGAGACTGAGGACGAGACTAGGATATCATGATGGCGGTATTGGACAAGATTGGTGAGGGAGGAGGACATGGAGATGTAAATCTGTGAAGGACAGAATCGATTATGGAGTTTGAGAACAGTCTGGTTCCTTCTCGTATATCAGTGAGTAATTTATAAATAGCAGTTTGTTAATTATAATGTATAAAGAAAGCAATGTTTGTTTGGAACTGAAGGCATTGACCTGCACTTTCCAAAATTTATATATCATTAGCAGAAATTCAGAACAACCCGGTTTCGTAGACAAATATAATGACTTACCAGAAACACCAACTATAGCGAGAATGGGATAGTAACCACGTTGAATAATCCAAACGATATCCTGGATCCGTGATGCTAATGAGATCCAATGCCAAGAAAGCCAGTAAAGACACTAGAATAAACTCCTGTCCATCGTTGTAAGGTTCCAGCCTAATATTTTCAGATTCTGATCCGTTGTTGGAAAATTCCAGGCTAATGCTCTCAGCTTCTAATCCATTGTTGTAACATTCCAGTCAAATGTTCTCAGATTCTGATCCATTGTTGGAACATTCCAGTCGAATGTTTTCAGATTCTGATACATGTTGTACCATTCCAGCCTAATGTTCTCAGATTCTGATACATTGTTGTACCATTCCAATCGACTGTTCTCAGACTCTGGTCCATTGTTGGAACATTCCAATCCATGGTCCTCAGATTTTGAAGCATTATTGTAACGTTCCAGTCTAATGTTCTTAGATTCTGAACTCTTCACCCCCTCTCTCTCGAGCTGCTGATTCCTGTTAGTGCTGTCAGTGATGCTCCGACTTGTACAATGGGATAACACATTGACAGAGCCCATTAATCATTCAACGATGGAAACTGTCCACTGGGATAATTAGGATCCATGGAGATTGACGTTAATCACAGTCAATGAACCAATAGCTTCAGTTTACCTCTTTCATTTCAATATTGATTTTATTTAAAAATCAGAAGAACGTTTAAAATTTACACATTTGGGATGGGATAGATGGGGGTGACTAAAGGAAGGAAAATTGGAGAAGTTAGCTTGTTTGTATGTAATCACTCAATCAACCTTGGATATGGGAGTAATGTCAAAGGATTGTCAGAATATAAACAAGTTACTCCGGTTATAAATGCTAACATGCAGTCTGTAACTACTGATCAGTGATTATAATGTCAGTAAAATATGGATAGAACTTTTCTAGTCCATAATCTGACAGGAAAATGTGCCTACGATAACATGAGTTATAGCAGACAAATGACATGGATATGTTAACAGAGAGTATGATGTGTCACACAATTCAGATAGTTATTCGAGGATCTGAGAGGGAAGGTGAGGGTCATGCTGTTAATGTTATCGATGTCAATCAACTGTGATTAAGTACCATGCACTGGATTTCAATTGCAGTGTGGTTATGATATTCGGGACATGGCTGCTGAGACTAGTGGGAGGGAACATGATATTTTCCAGTCATCAGTATTGGAATGTTACTCGTTATAAATCATATGACGATCAAATTCCAGGGTACATCTCCAATGAGTAAAGAGGAGAGCCAAGTTTCAATTAGACCTCCTAATATCCTTCTGACCTCTATCAAATATAGACACAGAGCCCTCAGATGTTCTTCGTATGTTAAGCTTTTCATTACTGGGACCATTCTCCTGAATCTCTTTGGAAAATGCTCCAGGGCCAGTACATTCTTCCTGAGATATGGGTTCCAAAACTGTGCACAATAATCCAAATGTGGTCTGACCAAAGCCTAAAAGAGCTTCAGAAGTACATCCCTGCTTTTATATGCAAGCCCTCTTTAAATAAATACCATAACTGCATTTGTCTTCATAGCTACGGACAACATGCAAGTTTACCTTTCGAGACTCCTGGACTAGACCTCCCTCGTCTTTTTGCACTTCAGTCTTCTGAACTTGCTCGCTATTGAGAAAATAGTCCATTACTGCATTTTTCCTGACAAAGTGCATGACGTCACACTTTCCCACGTTATACTCCATCTGCCACTTCTTTGCTCACTCCCCTAACCTGAGCAAATCCTTCAGCAGGTGAAAGTGAGGACTGCTGATGCTGGAGATCAGAGTCAAAAGTTGTGGTGCGAGAAATGCACAGCCAGTCAGGCAGCTTCCAAGGAGCAGGAGATTCGATATTTCAGGCATAAAGGCTTCATCACGAATGAGGGGCGTGGGTAGAATGGGGCTGAGAGATAAATATGAGGGTCTGGGTCTGGCAGGTAGGTAGCTTGGAAGGCGATAGCTATATGAATGTGGGTGGTGATAGTGATAGTTCAGAGTGGAAGGTGGAGTGGATAGATGGGAAGGAAGATGGACAGTTGGACAGTTCAAAGAGGGTGGTGCTGGCTTGGAGGGTTAGATCTGGGATAAGGTAATGGGAGGGGAGATGAAGAAACTGGTGAAATTGGCCGTCATACCGGGTGGTTAGTGGGTCCCAAGGCGGAAGATGATGCGTTCTTCCTCCAGACGACTGCTGGCTAGAATTTGGCAGTGGAGGAGGCCAACAACTTGCATGTCCTTGGTGCAGTGGGAGGGGGAGTCGAGGTATTCAAGCACAGGGAAGTGGCGTTGTTGGGTGTGCGTCTGAGAGTGTTTTCTGAACAGTTCTGCAAGTTGATGTCCTGTCTCCCCAATATAGAGGAGACCAGGAGTAATGGACAGAGTACATCAAGTGTTTGGATGCACAGAATGTTCTTTGCCTGATGTAGAAGGATCCGTTGGGACCTTGGATGGAGGTGAGGAGGGAGATGTTGACGTAGGTTTCATACCTCTGGTACTGGCAAAGAAGGTGTCAGGAGTAGAAGGTGGCTTGATGGGGGTGGGGGGGGCGTGCGTGGACATAACGAGGGAGTTGTGAAGGGAATGGTCTCTACAGAATGCTGATAGGGGTTGGAAGGGAAGTAAATCTCAGGTGGTGGAGTCTGGCAGTTGGGGGGAATGTCGGAGGATGATGCATTGTATCCTGAGGTTGGTGGGATGGAAGGTGAGAACTAGACGCGTTCTATCTTTGTTGTAATTGAAAGAGAGGGGTTCAAGGGCAGAGGTGCGGGAAGTTGAGGAGATGCGCTGCAGCCCCCTTCTGCAGCTGAACCACCTCTTCAATGCTACCTGTCCCTCTATATGTCTTTGCACTGTTTGAAAACTTAGCCAGAATGCCATCAGTTGCTTCATGTAGATAATGAATGCAAAAAGTGAAAAGTTGTCGTCCCAACATTGAGTCTTGTGGAACAGACTTGTCCCTTGCTGCCATCCTGAGAAGGACTCTTTTATTCCAACTCTCTGCTTTCTGTCAGACAGCCATGCCTCTAAAATCCATTGGCCCTTATCTTTCTCAATAGTCTCCTGTGTGGCACCTTGTCAAAGGATTCTTGAGGAGCAAGTGGATAACATCTATTGTTCTCCTTGGTGTAATCTGCTTGTTGCTCCCTCAATGTATTCTCGCAGGTTTGTCAGGCCTGATCTCCCCTTGATGAAACCATGTTGACTCTGTCCTATTTTACGAAAGACCTCCAAGTGTTCAGAACTCCCATCCTTCAGATGGATTCCAGGATGTTACCCACAACTAGGTTTAGGCTAATCAGTCTGCAATATTCCATCTTCTGCCTAACTCCGTTATTGAACAGGGTGTCTTGTTAGCAATTTTCCAGTCTCTTAGCCCTTTCCTGATTTTAGTCATTCCTGAAAGATTACTACTAACACTTGCACTACCTCTTCAGCTATTTCCCTTACAAGGCTGGCGTGTAGTCCACCTGGTCCAGATGATTTATCCACATTCAGGCCATTCAGTTTTCTAGCATGTTCTTCTTGATGATGGCCGCCATACTCAGCTCTGCCCTCTCACTATCTTCAATTACTGGGAAATTGCTCATGTCTTCCACCATGAAGACTGGTGCAAAGTCCCTCATTCATTTCTTTGTTTCCCACTACTGTCTCTCCAGCATCATTTTCCAGGAGTCCATATTACTGTTACCTCTCTTTTGCACTTTATATATCTAAAGAATCTCTTACAGTCTCCTTTATATGACTGGTTCGTTTACCCCTATATTTAATCTTCTCCACCGATTATGTTTTTTTGCCCTCTGTTGGTCTTTGTAAAGTTTCCAATTCTCAAGTTTCCCACTGCCCTTCACCACATTATATGCTTGGTCTTTTGCTTGTGTGCAATCCCTGACTTCCCTCGGTAGACCTGATTGCCCAGTTCTCCCTGTAGCATGCCAGTGTTGCTCAGCATGAATCTCTGCAGGGTCTCCAGAATTAATCGTGGAACCTCCTTCCATTGCTGATCCCCTGTCTTTCCTGATAGAGTCCTCTCTCGTTCAATCTTACACAGCTTCTCCCTTATGCCTCTGTAGTTGCCTTTATTCAGCTGAAATACTGTGACCTCTGATTCTATCTTCTCTCTCTCTCTCTCAAATTGCAGAATAAATTCAACTATATTCTGATCACTGCTTCCAAAGTTTGCCTTCACCTGAAGCTCCCTTATCTAACCTGCTTCATTAAAGCATGTATCATCTGTTCCCGAGTGGGCTCCACCACAAGTCGTTCCAAAAAGTCATTTCGTAGACATTTCCCAAATTCCTTTTCTTGTGAACCATTGCCAATCTGATTTTCTCATTTCACCTGCATATTGAAATCTCCTATGGTCACTGTACTTTGCCTTTTCTAGCCATATTTTCTATCTCCTGGTGTTTTTTGTCCCCCAGCTCCTGACTACTCTTTGGAGCCTTGTACAAGACTCCAACTGTGGTTGTCTTACTTTTGTAGTTTCTCAATTCTACCCAGGCTGATTTTACACCATCTGACCTTATGTCCTTTCTTGCAATTGATTTAATTTCATTTCGTACTAATAATGCAAATCCACTCCCTCTGCCCACCTACCTATCTTTTCGACAGCATATATGTCCTTGAATATCCTGATCCCTTTGCAGCCACTTCTCCGTCGTGCCAATCACCTCATGCCTGCTAATTTCAATCTGTGACACAAGCTCACTTACCCTATTCCTTATGCTGCATGCATTCAGTTATAACCCCTTCAATCCTGTGTTAATCATCCCTCTTCTCGTTGTCATTCGTTTGACCAGTATGGTTGAAGTTTGATTGTTAAACATTTCCAGGTGCTCTCTCCTATTTGTGTCTGTGCTGGAAATTTTAATAACCTCTCCCGAGTTCTGTACTCTTACCTCCTCATTTAATTCGGCTATTCCAACACACACACACACACACACACACACACACACACACACACACACACACACACACACACACACACACACACACACACACGCTCCGAATCAGTTTCAAGCTCTGTCGACAGCCCTGGTTAGGATTGCCTCGGGCTCTGGTCCCAGCGCCGTTCAGATGAAGACTATCCCATCCGAACAGGTTCTTTCTTCTTCCGTAATAAAATGTGTTTATTCAATACAACATACAGGGCCAAAAAAAACTTCTGCACTTACCAAAATATGAAAACTAAAAAGAGACAAGATTGTGAAAATACACTTACTATGTGGAGGTACATAAATTGAAATGTGAATTACAAAAGT
The DNA here is from genome assembly GCF_047496795.1 of Chiloscyllium punctatum. Classification (NCBI taxonomy): domain Eukaryota; kingdom Metazoa; phylum Chordata; class Chondrichthyes; order Orectolobiformes; family Hemiscylliidae; genus Chiloscyllium; species Chiloscyllium punctatum. The sequence goes on along the minus strand of NC_092771.1, from coordinate 39,331,855 downwards.
TGTGTGCAAACTTTACCAATCATTATCTGACCCACAGCTGAGACCCTGGTTACCCCTCTGTCAGTAATCACCCTTCCTGAGATTCTCTCGCCCTGTTTCTCACACAGTGTCTACATTGCTACAAGTTAATAATGGCCCAGAATATTTAAATTAATCCACCTTCTCCCTGGAACCAATCTATTCGATTGTGTTTAGCTGTCAGCGACTTAGTTCTGTGATGTCATTGGCGATAAATGATCTGCTCACAGGGTATGGCACGAGACAAAAGGCTTACAGCCTCATGCAGTTTCTTACTAAAGTTTCTGTGTATTTCTCCGCATGCTATCTTGTGATATAACTTCACACTCACCTGACACCACTTGCTCTCACTCACTCTGTCGCTCCGTTTTCTCTCCACTCTGTTTATTTCACTTCACTTGCTTTCTCTGCGTTTCTTCTCCCTCTCCCTCTCACTCTATCGCCGATCATTCTCTTTATTTTCAGGTTGTCACGTTGGAGAGCTCATGGGCGCATGGTGGGCTGAATGGCCTCCTTCTGTGCTATATTAATTCTAAATTTCTCTGACCCACAATAAACACTTTAGGTGACTGGAGAAACAATCTGGTCCAGTGAATGACACAGTGGACAATTAACCATTATCTCTTCCTATTTTCTGACATGCAGCAGCATTGAAATATCTGTTCAAACAAACAGACCCCTGACATTAAAATCAGCACACTTTGGACTGCCTGGTCCATTGTTTTCAGTACCTTCTGCCTGTTTGCATTTGGTCTTAGCTGTACTGGTATTATTCTCCACTCCTCCTCAGTCACTGTACCTGTGGACATACTGCTGTGGTTTCCCACACATCTCCCTCCGCCCCCCACCCACCGTCGCCACACACTGGTTTAAATCCTCCTAATGGACAATAGCAAACCTGCCTACCAGGAGATTGCTGCCAGTTCACGGCTGTCCTGTCCTTCTTGTGTAGGTTCTATCGACCTGGGAACCCCAATGATCCACATATGGGATATTGCTGCCAGTTCAGGTCCATCCCGTCCTTCTTGTACAGGTCCTGCCGACACGGGAATCCCAGTGATCCACATGTCAGAGATTGCTGCAAGTTCAGGTCCATCCCGTTTTTATTGTGTGCACCCTACCGACCCGGCAATCCCAATGATCTGCATATCAGAAGTGCTGCCAGCTTACCTACTAGCTCTTTGGCCGTTTATTTAACTGTTACCTTTCTATTTCTAATCTCACTCACACGTGACGTATTCCAGTGTCTCCAAAATTCAAATATCCTTGCAGCACAATTCCCGCAAGGCCTTTTCTTTAAAGTGGATAGACTTGATAATGAAAAAAACTTAAGTGTGACGTCAGGAAAGTGGAGTCCACTGAATCAGTCCAATGACCAGAGGAACTGATATCTAACCCCGTCACTATACCTGTTTGACATGGTATACATATAGACCATATATTTGCAGATGGACGAGGATAAACAGAAGAGTAGAAAATGTCAGAGTAGATGAATATCATTCCGCTTGTTTACTGTGCTTTGCTATTCAATTGAATTTTAGTTATTCTGTTCCTTTCAATGGCAGAGTCTTTACCCAGCATCCCCAGTGGGTCAGAAAGTGTCCTGTGTCGATGTGTGCACAGTCCTGCGAAGGGAGTATCCAGTGCCGGGCAATGGGGTGTGGGGAGTACCTGGATTGGCACAAGGAAAGGCTGCATGTAGTGCCGATGGACTGAGGGAACTGAGGGAGATGCAATAGGTATCCAGTGACACTGCACACACGTAAGTGGCCGGGCAAGATTCCTACACACCCAGGGAACCCGCGGGGCATGGCTGCTTTTCAAAAACCTGTCATGTTTGCTGCATTTCTCCATCGAACCAAGGCAAAAATACTGTACATGGTAGAAATCAGAAACAAATACAGAGACATAATGTGGAGAGATGAAAGTGATAATGTTCCCAATGCAGACACGGGAAGAATTCACGAAGTCCACAAAGATAGCGTCCAGAGATTGGAATTGAACCCGAGTCCCCAGCACTTTGAAGCAGCATTGCTGGGTAAGATCCTGGAATCCATTGTGAAGGATGAGATTTCTGAATACATGGAAGTGTTTGGTAAAATAGGACAAAGTCACTATGGTTTCATCAAGGGAAGTTCATGCTTGATAAGTCTTTTGGAATTCTTTGAAGACGAAATGAGCAGGCTCAACCAAGCACAGCTAATGGATGTTATTCACCTGGACATCAAGAAGGCCTTTGGCAATGCGTCACACAGGAGATGACTGAGTACGATAAGGCCCCCTGGTGTTAGAGGCAAGGTAGTGGCATTAGGAGAAGTTTGGATGTCTGGCAGAAAGCAGAGATGGCGATGAAATGATCCTTATCAGGATGGCAACTCGTGACAAGTGGTGTGCCACAAGGCTCAGTGTTGGAATCGTAACTTTTTACTTGATTCGTTAACAATCTAGACGAGGGAATTGAGGGCACTCTGGCTAAGTTTGCAGACGATAAAAAGATAGGCAAAATGACAGGTCGTATTGAGGAGGCAGAGATGCTGAAGAAGGATTTGGCCATTTAAATATATTGGCAGTTGCCTTCCAATTTGGGAAACTGTGAAGTCATGTACTTTGGAACGAAGAATAGAGGATTAGACTATTTTTTAAATGGGGAGAAAATTCAGAAATCTGAAGGGAAAAGGGACTTGAGAGTTCTAGTGCAGGGTTCTCTCAAGGTAAGCTTGCAAGTTGAGGCAGTAGTTCGGGGTGCAATTGCATTGATTATTGATGGCATTTATTACGAGAGGAATTGAATATAAAACAGGTTGTATACGGCTCTGGTCAGGCCACATTTCGGGTTTTATGCGCCATATCTCAGGAAGGATATACTGGCCCTGGAGCGTGATTCACAAGATCTTCACGAGAATGCTCGTAGGAATGAAAAGCTTATCGTATGAGGCATGTTTGAGGACCCTGGGAGTATACTCGATAAAGTTTAGATAAATGAGGGGGATTGAAATGACATCATGAAAAATACTGAATGACCTGGACAGAATGGATGTTCGTAAGATGTTTCCATTGGACGAGGACCCGAGTGCACAGCCTTAGATGAAAGAGAACACCGTTTAGAACTGTGATAAGGAGAAATATCTTTAACCAGAGATTGGCGAATCTTTGAAATTTATTGCCATAGAAGGATATGGGGGGCAGGTTATTGAGTATATCTGAGACGGAGATAGGTAAGGTTTGATTATCCAGGGGATCAATGGTTACAAGGAGTAAGTCAGAGAATGGGTTGATAAAATTGTCAACGACGATAGAATGGTGGTGCAGACTCGATGGGCTCACTGGTCTAACTTATGCTCCTATGTCTGATCGTCTTATAGTCTAAACCTCAAGAAGGCACCTTGCATCTCTGAGAATATGGATTCATGATCTTCATGAAGGTCAGTAGCTGGTGGGAATAGTTAACTGTTTTAGAATGGAGGAATTGTGGCTGCTGTCAGGGTGGTGGATAATATGACATTCAGTGCAGGGTCACACACCAACTGCACTGTATTAATGTGGGGAGAGTTTATTCAAAACCTGGACCTCTCTGTCTCTTTCAATCGCCGTGGGGAGTGGGGGTTAGTGTAGGAGCGCGTCATGTCCTCCCAGGCACTGAAACTATCCACAAGCATGTATCCTGAGTGAAAGAATAGTCATGGAATTGATCAACTTCACATTGTCCTTTTTGAATATAATGAGTGATTGCCCATCCCACTCAGTGTTCAATGCAATCAACTCGCATTGTCTCACAGCGCTACAGATCAACCTTCACTCACTCCTCATGGTGCCATCATCCCGGGGATTAATCTGGAAGGACCTCTGTTCACTCTGTCTGTGGTACGGAGATCACCCCTTATAAAGGAGAGAAAATCTGTCCACAATGCCCCAAATACTGCCTCAATAACACTCTCAAGTTTGATCGCAATAATTCCTTTCGCTCACTTAGCTGGTGCTGTTTCTTTTGTGTGAAATAGGAAACTAGTCATTTGCAACACTGTCACTGAGTTTGAATGTTAAACATCCTTAGATCTGTAAGTCAGCATCAATAAAGCCAGCACCGGAGGTGATTATCGAGATGGACATCACTCTCGGGGAGCGATTCAGTCACAAAGAAAACATCTAAAACAGTGAATGGCCATGTATCTGAATGTAAATTAATTGCAGGAATATGAGATGCAGGCAGAGAAAGGGAGTTATACTTCCTTTTGTTCTTCCCTCACGGGATGTGTGCAGACCTGGTCAGGCCAGAATGTTATGCCTTTCTTGAAATGAGTGGTTAGTTCAGCTGTTCCACAGGACAGTAACGAGTCAAATAACATTGCTATGGGTTTGCAGTTAAACAGAGACCTGACCTGGGAAGGATGACCCACTGCTTTCTCTAATGGGCATGAGGCAAGCTGGTATCAACAGATTATTATCCTGTGGCTCTTGATTATGAGCCAATTATGTGACCACCATACACTGTCTTCCCATCTTTCAGATTCTGTGCAGAGAACAAGTTAAACATCTCAAGTGCAATTATTTTGTAATGGACTCGTGGTAAGGAGGGACTTGAAACAGCTGAATCCAGAATTAACAAAGGCACAAAGAATGGTTTATTCAGAAGTTGCACTGAGGCTGAGGAGGAGACTGGATGTCGTAATTGTGGTTTTGGAAAGGATTGGTGTGTGTGGAGGATATGGAGATGTAAACCGTGCAGGAGAAAATGAATCAAGGAGGTTGAGAACAATCAGTTTCGTCCTCGCATATTGGTGAGTAATTTGTATTGAGTAAGTTATAATTCCTAAGGAATTTAATCTTTGATTGGAAATGAAAATGTTGACTTGCATCTATCCAAAATTTTCATATTTTGAACATCAATTCATTTCAGACCGTTTCACTAGACAGCTCGAGTGACTTACCAGGAAAACAACTATAGCATGGATTGGATAGGAACCAGCTTGAATAACCATCAATACATCTTCAATCTGCGATGCTAAAGATATCCAGGGCTGAGAAAGCCAGAACAGACCATTGGATAAACTTCTGTCCATTGTTGGCACATTGCAGTCTAATGTTCACAGATACTGATCCATTGATGGAACATTCCAGTCTAATTCTATCAGATTCTAATCTCTCCTCACCCTCTCTCTGAAGCTGCGGATCCCTGTTCCTCGTGTGGGTGATGCTCACGCTCATATTATGTGATAAAACACTGAAATCATTCCCTTATTCATAAAAGAAAGAAACACTCTAGGGACGCATAGGCTCCGTGAAAACTGACATAATCCCAATCGCTGAATAAACAGCTCAGTTAATCCCTTTCAATTCAATACTACTTCATTAAAAATCAAAACAACTTTGAACATTCATGCATTCTGGGTACGATATGCGAGTGTGACTGAAGAAAGGAATTTTGTAGATGGAAGATATATTGGAATCATTCAGTCTGCCTTGGATATGGAGAAAATGCCAGAGGTTTAACAGAACATAAACATGATTCTCTACTCATAAATGGAGAAACAAATCCTGGAACTACAGATCAGTCATTGCAATATCAGTAAAACATTGCGAGAACATCTTTCATCCATGCTCTGGTGGCAAAATGTGCCTGAGACAATGTGGTTTTATAACAAACAAACGGCGTGGGTATGTCAACGGAGAATTGTACATGACAAACACTGTTCAGATTGCTATTCCAGAATCAGAGAGCGCAGGTGTGGGTCATGTTGATGTTATCGATGCGAAGGAACTGTGACGAAGTATCACTTACTGGACTTTATTTACATTGTGATCATGACATTGGGGAAAAGAGAGAAGATGGAGAGGACTCGGGGACATGACTGTTCCGTCTGGGCGGAGGGACAGTGATGTTCCCCAATCACTGGCATTGGAACGTTCCTCTTTATAACTCATATGAAGAACAGATTCATGGATACATCTACAATGAGGAACTAGCAGAGACAATATTGCTGGCTCCTCTACTTTTCGTCATTTACATAAATGATTTGGATGCAAGAATAAGAGGTACAGTTGGTAAGTTTGCAGATGACACCAAAATTGGAGGTATAGTGGACAACGAAGAGGGTTACCTCAGATTACAACATGATCTGGACCAGATGGGCCAATGGGCTCAGAAGTGGCAGAGGGAGTTTAATTCAGATAAATGCGAGATGGTGCATTTTGGGAAAGCAAATCTTAGCAAGACTTCGACACTTAATAGTAAGGTCCAATGAGTATTGCTGAACACAGTGACCTTGGAGTGCAGGTTCATAGCTCCTTGAAAGTGGAGTCGCAGGTAGATAGGATAGTGGAGAAGACGTTTAGTATGGTTTCCTTATTGGTCAGAGAATTGAGTAAAGTTGTTGGCAGGTCATGTTGCAGCTGGACAGGACATTGTTTAGGCCACTGTTGGAATATTGCGTGCAATTGGTCTTCTTCCTATCGGAAAGATGTTGTGAAAATTGAAAGGGATCAGAAATGATTTACAAGGATGTTGCCAGGGTTGGAGGATTTGAGCTATAGGGAGAGGCTGGATAGGCTGGGGCTGTTATCCCTGGAGTGTCAGAGGCTGAGGGGTGACCTTATCGATGTTTACAAAATTATGAGGGAAATGGATAGGGTGAATAGACAAAGTCTTTTTTCACTGGGGTCTGGGAGTCCAGAACGAGAGGGAATTGGTTTCGGGTGAGAGGGGAAAGATATAAAAGAGACCTTAGGGCAACCTTTTCACACAGATGATGGTACGTGTATGGAATGAGCTGCCAGAGGAAGTGGTGGAAGCTGGTAGAATTGCAACATTTAAGAGGCATTTCAGTGGTTATATTAATAGGAAGGTTATGGAGGGATATAGGCCGGATGCTGGCAGGTGGGATTAGATTGGATTGAGATATCTGATCGGCATGGACGGGTTGGACAGATGGGTCTGTTTCCATGCTGTAAATCTCTATGACTCTATGACTCTAATGAAATGCATTTGCGCAATATAAGATACAGGGAAAAATGATTTTCTGTACAGACCGAATATACAAACGACAAAGAGATAAGGTTGTTAAAATGCACTCCTGATATGGAGCTATATAAATTGAAATGTGGATTACAAAACTATGGAAGTGGTGTGCAATAGTTATCAATCATTATTTGATCCACAGCTGAGATCTTGATTTCCCCTCTGTCAGTGTAATGGAAAATATATAACATTAACGTCTTCTGTGCAACCTGAAAGGAAATGCTATACAAATTTTAAAACTTTTCTGAACATGACAAACAATTTGTGAATTCTACAGTCTGGGGGACAGCTTGTCTTTGCTGAACTTTTTAAGCATTGAACCTGGCCTGGCGAGCTGTCGAATTCAGCAGAAAAGACAAGGAAATCATAAAAACAGTGATGTCCACGCCAAGTGAATGAGAAAGTAAGAAGTCGAATGTTTCCCAGCCCTTGTCCTTGAGCGTGTGATAAGAAGAGTATGAAAGGAATGCTCTAATTATATATAGGGCCCTTACACAAGGCGTTTTGCCAACTGTATTGGCTGCCTGCAGTGAGTAAAAATAAAAGTTTTCCTTTGCGCTTGCTAGCATCTGAGTCCAGTCAAAATCATTACATCGACAGTCAGTGGACCAGTCTCTCACGCAGTGGGGTTGTTATCATTTCCTGCTGTTCTTGGCATAGTCTCTTTTTTAAAATCCACCTTCTCCACGATACTAATCTATTGGCCTAATGGGTGTTGTTTAGCTGTCAGTAACCTCGCTCTGTGATAGTTTGGAAATAAGTGATCTGGGATGACAGCCAGTATCAGCACACTGCTCACAGTGAATGATAGCCAGACAAAGGGCTTGCAATCCAGAGGCATTTCTAAATAAAGCTTCTAACTTCTGTCTGTCAATCTATCCACCTTCATGCTGTCCTCTGATCTATCTAACTTCACCCTAATCTCGCACCTCTTCATCTCCCACTCAGTTAGTTTCTCCCCTTTCTATTCTCTCTCATTTTATTTCTCTTCGTTTTCTTTCTCGCTGTTTATTTCTCTCTCACTCAACCTATCTCCACAACACTATCTCTATCTCCAATTGTGCAGTTGGAGAGCTTGTGACCTCACGATGGGCTGACTGACCTCCATTTGTGCTATAATAATTCGGCGGTTTTTGGCCCACAATAAATACTTTAGGTGCCTGGACAGACACGCTGTTCCGGTGGCAGGTAGAGTGCACAATCACCCATTATCTCTTCCTGTTCTCTGATGTGCAGCTATCTTGAAATGTCTGTTCAAATAAAATAGACTGAATGAAATTCGAGCAGTCGGGATGACTTTCATCACCGTGTATTTCAGTCAGGATTTTCTAAAGGACGAGATTCCAGAATAACATTACAATGAAAGAAAAACAGGGCAACACAATGAATAGCAGTTGAGTACAACATGTGGTTCCAAGTAGGGCTCATGGTATTACCGCGAGGTTTTCAAACCAGAATTCAGCTCCTGTTCTGTGGACCTTGGTTCGAATCCCGCCACTGCAGATGGTGGAAATTCAATTCAATAATTTAAAAATGTCCCTGAAATTAAGAATCTACTACTGTCGTTGCGGATTGTCAGTAAAATCCATCTGGTTCACTGATAACCTTTCATGAAGGAATCTTCCATTCCTCACTTGGTCTGTCTGACCGTTGACTCCAGACCCAAAGCAATGTGATTGACTCTCAAACGCCCTCTGAAATGGGAAAGCGAGTCATTCAGATTTGCTACAAATCTCAATGAAATGAAACCGGATGTATTGACTTGGACACCGCAAAACTGACCATTAGAAATATCATTGTCGAACCTGCAAAGTCGTCCTCACTAACAAATGAGGGCTCGTGCCACAATTGCGGCAATTGTTTTACAGACTAGTCAAGCATCAGACTGACATAGGCATACTCACGGGATTTTACCTTTCAGATATAACCCAGACAGCACCATTCCCAGCCCTGGATATGTCGTGTCCCAGAGGCAGGACCGATCCAGCACAGGAGGCAGCTCAGTGCGATAGAGTTGGGCGGTAGATGCTCTGGGAGTCCCTGTAACCTGTAACCTCATATACCCAGCATATCCCTCACTCAAGCATTACCATCAAGCAAGAGGATTAACCCTGGTTCAATAGAGAATGCAGAAGGGCAAGCCAAGAGCAGAACCAAGCATGCATAAAGATAAAATGTTAATCTGCTGAAGCTTCCAAACAGAACTACTTGCATGCCAAATAAAATAAAAAGCAAGGAACAGACAGAGCTAAGCGATCCCAGAACTAACGCATCAGATTTAACCTCTGCAGTCCTGCCAATCTGATCTTGGATGGTGGTGGACGATTAAACAACTCACTGGAGTAGGAGTCTCCACAAATATCCCCATCCTCAATGAAGGAAGAGATCAGCACATCAGTGCAAAAGATAAGGCTGAAGCGTTCACTGAAATCTTCGGTCAGAAGTTTCGAGTCGATGATCCATTTCAGTCTCCTCCCGTGGTCCCCAACATGATAGATAGCAGTCTTTAGCAAATTCGATTGAATGATATCAAGAAACAGTTGAAGGCACTGGATACTGCAAAGGCTATGGGCCCTTATAACAATAGTCCTGAAGACTTGTGCTCCAGAACTTCCCGCTCCCCTCGGCAAGCTGTTGCAGTATGGTTACAAATCGACAATGGGAAAAACTGCTCAAGTGTGTTCTGCACATAAAAAGCAGGTCAAAGTCAACCCGACCAAATACCACCTCAGCAGTCTACTCCCCATTATCAGTAAAGTGATGGAAGGGGACATCAACAGTGCTATCAAGCAGCACCTGCTCAGCAATAACCAGCTCAGTGACACCCAGTTTGGGTTTCATCGGGGACACTCAGCTCCTGACCTCATGACAGCCTTTGATTCAAACATAGAAAAAGGAGCTGAATTCCAGCCTTTGACATCAAGGCGACATTATTTCAAATGTGGCATCATGGAACCCGAGCAAAAAGGATATTGGGGGCAAATACTCCATTATTGGAGTCATACCTGACAGATAGGAAGATGGTCATTGCTGTTGGAGGTGAGTCATCTCAGCTCCAGAAGATTTCTGCAGTGGTTCCTCAGGATAATATGGATGTAGGTTTGCTCGCTGAGCTGGAAGGTTCATTATCAGACGTTTCATCACCATACTCGGTAACATCTTCAGTGACTCTCTGGATAAAGCCTAGATGCAAGCATTTTCAACTGCTTCATTAATGACCTTCCCCTCCATCATAAGTCAGACGTGGGATATTCGACAATGACTGCACAATGTGCAGCAACATTCGCAAATGCTCAGATACGGAAGCAGTCCGTGCCCAAATGCTACAAGATCTGGACCGTCTCCAGTCTTGGGCTGACAAGTGGCAAGTAGCATTTGCACCACACATATACTGGACAATGACAGTCACCAATAAGAAACAATATAAAAACTTGTTATTCATCAGCATTATCAACACTAAATTCCCCACTATCAATATCCTGGGGGGTATCATTGACCAGAAACTCAACTGGACTCGCCACATAAATATAAGAGCAGACCAGAGGCTAGGAATACTGTGCGAATAACTCACCTCCTGACTTCCCAAAGCTTGTCGATCATCTACACAAGTCAGGAATGAGATCGAATTCCCCCACTTGCCCTAACAACACGAAAGAAGCTTGACACCATTCAGGACAAAGCAGTCCATTTGATTGGCATCAAATCCACAAGCATTCACTCCCTCCACCACCATCACTCAGGAGCAGAAGTGTGTACTATGTACAAGACACAATGCAGAAATTCCCCAAAGATCCTCAGACATCATCTTCCAATCCCACGAACACTTACATCTATAATAACAAGGGCAGCAGACTTATGGTAATACCACCAACTACAAATTCTCTTCCAAACCAGTGCTGACTGAAGAAACGGGTCCACAACGGCTGCCATATACCAAGACCTGCCATCATCCCTGGGACATCTGGACAATAAGAATGCCTACACGAGACTCCTGATCATTAACTACAGCTCCACCTTCAACATCATTATTCCCTCCTGACTTATCTCAACACTCCATGACCTTGATCACGGCTCCACCGTCGGCAACTGGATTGCCTGGTTTCTGACACACAAACCACAATCTCTAAAGATAGGTATCTGCGCATTCTCCACAATAAAACAGAACTCCCGGAGGATGTGTTCTCAGCCCCCTATTGTACTCCCCGTGCATCCACAGCAGTATCCTCAGGCCCCTACTGTACTCCCTGTGCACACACGGCTGTGTCCTTAACCCCCTGCTGTACTCCCTGCATACCCATGGCTGTGCCCTTAGCCACCTACTGTACTTATTGTACACCCATAGTTGTACCCTCAGCCTTCTACTGTACTCCCTGCATGCCCATGGCTGTGCCCTCAGTCCCCTACTATACTCTCTGTACACCCTTGGCTGTGTACTCAGAACCTACTGTACTCCCTGTACACACACGGCTGTGCCCTCAGCACCCTACTGTACTCCCTGTAAAACCATGGCTGTATCCTCAGCTCCGTACTGTACTCCCTGTACACACATGGCTGTGCCCTCAGGTCCCTACTGTACTCCCCATACACCAATGGCTCTGTCCTCAGCCTCCTACTGTACTTCATGTACACCTACGGCTGTGTACTCAGACCCTACTGTACGGCCTGTACACACACGGATGTGCCCTCAGCTCCCACTGTGCTCCCTGTACACCCATGGCTGTGTACTCAAAAACCTACTGTACTGCTTGTACACACACAGCTGTGTCCTCAGCCCCCACTGTACTACCTGTATACCCACAGCTGTGCCCTCAGTCCCCTACAGTACTCCTTGTACACACACGGTTGTGTCCTCAGCCCACTACTATACTCACTGTACACCCATGGCTGTGTCCACAGTTCCCTACTGTACTCCCCATACACCAACGGCTGTACCCTCAGCTTTGTACTATACTTCCCGTCCACCCACGGCTGTGTCCTCAGCCAACCACTGTACTCCTTGTACTACCATGGCTATGTCCTCAGCCCCCTTCTGTACTCCCTGTGCACATGCGGCTCTTTTGTCAAATTCCAAACAATGCCAGCTACAAGTTCGCTGATGACATCACCAAATCAGGAGGGATATCAACATCAGAATGCAGAAAGTCGATCGAGGGCTTGGTGGCATGGTGTAATGATAATAACCTCTCTCTCAAATTCGGCAATAGTAAGTAACTGATCATTGACTTCAGAAAGAAAGGAGAGAAACACGCCGTCATCTACATCAGTGGTTGTGGGAGTGCAGAGCATCAACTCCCTCGGAGTCACGATAACTGACAACCTACCCTGGACTTCTCACATTTTTGTGACAGTCAAGAAGGTTCAACAACACCTCTCCTTCCACAGGTGGCTCAGGAAATTCAGCATGTACTACTTCCAGACATGCACAATTGTGAACGTACTGTCCGGGTGTGTAACGGCTTCGGACAGCAACGCTCTGCCCAGAACCATAAGAAACTACAGAAGATTGTGTTCACAGCCCAGACTATGACCGACTCCAATCTCCCAACTATTGACTCTATTTACACGGCTCGTTGCCGTAGAAAGGCTGCGAACATCTATCCCAGGTTACTGAGGGAAGGGATAGAGGAAATAGCTCGGGCCTTAACAGATATCTTTGTAGCATCCCCGAACACAATAGAGGTCCCAATGGACTGGAAAGTTGCTAATCTCCTTGTTTAAGAAGGGTAGCATTAATAATCCAGTTAATTATAGACCTGTGAGCCTGTCATCAGGTGTAGGGAAGCTGCTGGGGAAGATACTGAGGGATCGGATCTATTCTCATTTGGATGGAAATTGCCTTATCAGTGAGAGGCAACATGGTTTAGAGCAGGGAAGGTCATGTCTTACCAACTTAATAAATCTCTTTGAGGAAATGACAAAGTTGTTTGATGAGGGAGGGGCTGTAGATGTCATGTACATGGCTTTCAGGAAGGCGTTTGATAAGTAATTCCATGGTCGGCTTATGGAGAAAGTGAAGTCACATGATGTCCAGGGTGTGCTGGCTAGACTGATGAATGGACTCTCTAATCTCAGATAAAGCTGATCTTGTTCATGTTGATCTCGCCTAGCATACACCCTGTGCAGTGAAACCGATATGCCTCTCAGACATGTTTTACACCCATCGTTCTGTACATCCTTGCTTATTATGATCTGCCTGGACATCTTGGTACAGGTCAAAATAAATGCTCACCTCCGTCCTCCCAGCTCGCACCAGTGCTCACTCCCAGGTTTTACCGGTCCTCACCCCCAGTTCCTCCAATTCTCTACCCACAGCTCCCCGTGACCCCATCCCCAGCTCCCTGTGTCCTTTGTCTCCCACTGTGTCTCTCCCACTGTCTGTTTCCCTGTGATTTCCTTTTCCCTGTCTTCTCTTTCTTTGCCTGAACCAATTATCTTCCCTGTTCCCTGCCCATGTGACTGTTTGTTTCCTTGTTTGGTTTCCATTCTCTCTTTGCTTGACTGTCCATCTGTTTCCCTCGCAGTGTTCTCTCTCTCCTTCCTTTCGTGTCTGTCTCTTTCTCCAGCATTGTCACAGTGATGGCTTCTCTATTCGTTTGATGCAGGTGATGGCTCATTGGTACGATATTGGCAATAGAATTAACTCAACTGGGTTTTGGTATCGTGGACATAACTTTATCGGCTCCATTTAAATTTTTGTCAAAACAGCAACCAGAACGTGCGTATCAATTTATCAGCCAATTGTTGCACCTAACTATTTTTGAACTGCCCGTCTCCCAGTGCTCTGTATACTGGCAACTCAAAGCATTTATTCACGTGCATAATGGACTTATATGGTAACTGCTCTGCCAGGACCATAAGAAACTACAGACGGTTGTGTGCACAGCCCAGACCATCACAAAAGATAATCTTCCTTCCATTTATACTTGTCATTGTCGCAGAAAGGCTGGCAACATCAAAGATCTCTCTCAAACCGATAATGATCTCCTTCAAACTCTTCCAACTGGGAGGAGACACAGAGGCTTGAAAACATGAACCAGGATATTCAGGAACACTTCATTCCCAACCATTATTAGACTGACGAATTCACATCTCTAAACTTTCATATAATATTAATCTTGCTAATGTCGTTCTTGTTTTGCACACTTCCCGTGAAGCTGCAAGCTTGTATGTCTCACTCTGTCGAAGGACACTAAGATCTCTGTTTTCTTGTTCACTATCGTGTGCCTGCACTAAATGCAAAACAAACCGTTGCATTGTACATTTGACTGAATTAAATCAAATCAAATCAGATCAACCACGTGGACTGCAGCGGCTCAAGGTCTTCTCAAAAGCAACTGGGAAAGTTAAGTAATGTTGGCTTAGTCAGAGATACCTATATCCCATTAATGAATAAAAGAAGATGATCACACTCAGGGAAGACAGGCAGGGATATCACATCGATTTAAACATAATCTTAGATAAATGCCGGTTTCCCTCGCCATCTGTAAGTAGAGTGATCCTACGATATGTTGTAAAGAACAGCAGCACTAATTTGTATGGGAATAATTTCGCCTTTCTTCCTAAAAGTGAACATCCTTTTCGCATTTCTTTAGCGAAACAAGGTCCTAATGTAGGTCATTCGGAAAGGGAAGTGGTGAAAATTGAACTTTTGAAAAGGGATGGATCTCTGTATCTACGTGATCATGATATTCAGGAAGATTGGATAAGCAAAAATAAATGAGGTGAATCTCACATTTTATTTCCAGCCAGCTGATCATCATTCTCTTTGTTTGCTCTATTTTCTTCTATATCTCTCTTTCTTTGTTGAATTCTTCTCCCCTTCAGAGCAGACGTCCCTGTCAACTCTATTGATCACATTCTTTTTCCAGTTGATTTCAGTTCAGAAAAGTTCCCCAGCATTTTCTGTTCGTTTCTTTACATTTCTTTCTATAATTTCAGATTTTCAGCATCTTCCTTTATTTGATTTCACCTTCAATTTTTTATTATGTGGGATGTTCGCACTTCTGCAAAGGGCAGCATTTGGTGACCATCACTAATTGCACTGATTCTGAGGCCATTCCACAAGCTAATATAAAATTAAACACTTTGTCATTGGTCTCAAGTCACAATTAACACAGACTGGGTAATAACATTCGATTTCTTTACCGAAGGTGAACAGTGAAACAGAAAGGTTTTCAGACAAAATGTTGGTTTTGTACTTGTTTTTCGTGAAATTCACTTTTATTCCAATTCTTATCATTTTGTATTGAAGTTCTGTCATCAGCTGTGGTATGAAACAATATCTTTCGTTTATAAGCTTTGCTTCTGAAATGCATCCATCGACATTCCTACATTCATACAATGTCCTAATCATGAAGTAACGTCCGAGACAAGAAATATTTTGTGATTGAAATATTTGTAATTGGAAAAGTGGTCAGCAGAGAGTTTGAAACATTAAGTCTGAATTTTAATAACGTGCACCCAATGGTTTGTTCAGCAACAGAACTGACACAGAGATGGAGATTGGAGATATTATGACCTGGTCGTAGACAGGTTTGGTGGCAGAGAAAACATGAGATATAAATCAGTTCCCGGCAAAAAGGGATCTTTAGGTTGTGAACAGTTTTGTTCGCAGATGTTTGTGAGGGAGTGGTCTGCAATTCATGGGTAATGAATGGAGTCTGCAATTGAAACTGAAGATAATAGTTTCTTTCTCTGACAAATATAGACAACAGAATTTGCAACGAAGTTCAAATTTGTTTACGGGATTAATGAATGGACAGAGGTAGAGAACACCAACAATAGCGAGAAAAAGTTAGTAACACAACCTCCACCCCGCCCAGAAAAATCATCAGCACCGCTGATATCCGATATGGTAGAAATTCCCGATAAGGGGAAATCTTGAAAAGACTCAAGGAAAAACTTTTCTCCATTGTTGGAGTGTTCCAGTCCGCCATTCTCAGATTCAGATTTGTCCTTTCTCTATCTAAACAGCTGTTATCCTTTGTTACTGTTGGAGCTGATACATCTGCTACTCACACTAGGTTAGCACACTGAATGAAGCCCCTCACCAACATGAGAGGGAAACCATCCAGTGACACAGTTATATTGCATGGAGACTGACATTATTCACAGTCACTGAGCAAACAGTCCCAGCTTTCAATACAGTACATTTAGTTCACAATATAACTGTGCTGGACAACATGTTGACATTGCTTGCTATTGGTCAAATCTCCCATCACCAATTGCTCTCGTGAAGTCAGTTGTGGAGGAGAATGATGGATATTATCGCTTCATAAGCTGGATGATCCTGCTCTGTTGTCCGTTTACTATGCTGCAACCATCTTTCCCCAAATCCATCCATCCCCCAAAAGAATTACAATCAGGATGTTGTGACTGTGCTGATCTCTCCTCCACGGGAACAAACGCTAGTGAACAGAATGTCACTGAGCACCTAGGTTTAGCACGTCCACTGATCATCTTGTACACTCTGATGCAGTTCCCTACCTTCCCTTATGACTTTTGTTACTCATTCAACAAAACTTCCAATCTTGTCTGTTTATCCTACATTTAGTTTTCTCCCAGCCCACCAACACTGTGATTTTGTGTGGCCCACTTTATTACAATGAAAACACCTTGGTATTTTAACTTCTTTGTCCCCCTAAAGGTTTTATTTATTACCGTGGTAAATTATCCTTATGATCCACGCTGTGATCTACCTTTCCCTTTGCACGTGAGGATATTTCCTTGCTCCAATTTCTGTCCCTCAGAGACCAGAACTGGTTCTGGAAGCCAAACCAAGTTTATGGACCAGTTCATAATCATCACCCAATTCAGCAGCGAGCCTTGCTGTTTATACTCTTTGCTCTTCCACCCGAGTTTGCACTACTTCAGGCGGTGATATTTTTAAAAAATTCCTCCAAGTACTAACTTCTCTAAGGGCATTATAGCTTTGCTTGAATTGTAAAGCTCTTATCCAAATATCGAAATTAGTCTGTTTGATCCTTACAAACTCAGTGTAGGTTTGACCAGGATCCCTCATTAGATTCCTGAAAGGTTGCCTAAGCAGACAAAATGTGTTTTTAACCTCCTCATGCTCCCCAGATACCTCCTCTGATAGGGATGTGAATACCTCACGAGTCCTACCAACAAGTTTCGTTTGAATCAACAAAACCCACATTACCTCTGGCCATTGCATTTGTTTCGCCAACTTTTTAAACGAGATGAAAAGGGCATCACATTCTTCTCATCAAATTGAGGCAATGCTTGAACAGACTCAAACAAATTCTCACTCTGCCTCTGACTACCAGGGGCTTGCTCAGCCTCACTCTCTTCCTTACGAAGCACACGCTCAGCCATTATCTCCAGCCTTTTACACTGACTTTCCTTTTTTTCCTTTTTAAGTGTCAGTTTTGCTATTCAAAAGCTCTCTTTTTCTGTCTCCTCTGTTGCTCTCTCTTTTGCCATCCTTTGTTTTTACTCTCTGTTCTGCTGCTCGCTCCCCTCCCCCCCACTCCACCCCAACCTCCTCAGCATTTTATCGAAAGGCAAATGTTTCACTTTGGCCGCCCTTTACTTACCTCTCTTTCCTAACTCAAGATGTTTCATTTGCAACTGAATTCTTGCCATCTCTGATTCTGATGGTTTCTCCAGAAAGTTTAATTGACGAGCTACTGCTGTAATGATCTCTCCTTTCCTCACAGAAGCAGTTGGTTCCAATTCCAGCTTCTCTGCTAATTCTTGCAACTCGGTCTTATTCACTTTTCGTAAAATGTCCAAAGTCACTGCAAGCACACCCAGGAAATGTTTGGCGACTGAAATAGCCATTACTGTTCAAAGCTTTGTCAACCCAATCAAATGGATGCCCGGAGTGAGGACGCGAGCACCTCCCACCCGTTGTTAAAAATCCAGCAATGAGCCCCCACTCTGAAATGGACCAGGCTAGAACACTCAACACATTCTTAAGTAAGCAGCCCGGAGCATAACTTTGCAGTTGTTTTGGTAATTATCCAATGAAAATTACCCGGAGTAATTTTGCGAGGGTGACTACTAGATTTTACATCCGATAAAAACGTTATTCACAAAGTTACAGAATGAAACACAAAGAACAGAATAAAGAACCCCTGCAGAATTCAACGTATCCAGCTAGACTTAATTATGCTATTCCAAATACACACAATAGCCCCAGAAATCAAACTCCCTTGAAAAAACGCTATAATGGAATGCATGCTTCCAGTTTGAAGCTGAAAGGTAGAAAAGAGAGAGAATTTCCACACAGCTCCCAATTGAATTTCCCAGTTCAAGACTCAATTGAAAACTGCTCAGCTCAGCTCAACTCAGCTAAAAGAGCTGACAACTCCCCGTTAATTATACAGGTCACTTCTAAAGCACGACCAATTTGGCCTGTAGTTTCATCTGTTTACATATAAATAAAAGGCCTCTGAAAATCCCTTTCGTCTCTGTACCATACCAGACTGATTGTAGCCTGGCCCCGTTTTATTGACCTTCTGACAAACATCAAGGGCAGAGTCTACTTGAGCCAATGAACAGCTTTTAGCAAAAAAAGAAGGATTGGTTTGAGACAGAGAAGACAGGCTAGTGTTCTCTATGGAGGTTAGAAGCTGGTGGGATTGGCTAATACTATCAGAGTGTGGCTGATGACAGATTTGTGAACAACATGATGTTTCATTCAGCGTCACACACCAACTGTACGAGCAGACAGAGAGAGTTCATTCAGAACCTGGAGCTCTCTCTCAACCAACATGGGGGCTCCATAGAGCCCTGTAAACTATCATAGAGTCATAGAATCCTATAGCACAGAGACAGGCCCATGAGAACAAACTGGTTCATGCTGATCAAAATGTCCATCCATTCTAACCCCATTTCCCTGCGCTTTGTCCATATCCTTCTAAACCTTTCCTATCGATTTGTCCAAATGTGAAGAGACATATCATGGAAAACATGTTATATTTAACGCCATCCGTGTTTTGTTTTCGAAATAATGAGTATTGATTCATAACACTCCAGTGTTAATGCAATCACGTCTTATTATTTTTG
The DNA here is from genome assembly GCF_047496795.1 of Chiloscyllium punctatum. Taxonomy (NCBI): domain Eukaryota; kingdom Metazoa; phylum Chordata; class Chondrichthyes; order Orectolobiformes; family Hemiscylliidae; genus Chiloscyllium; species Chiloscyllium punctatum. The sequence continues at coordinate 39,312,789 of NC_092771.1, read as the reverse complement.
TAGCATTACAGATTAAACACTCATTTCGTTCACACTCTCCTCATGGTACCATCACCGCAAGGATTAGTCTGGTGAAACTCAATTACACCGTTTCTCTGTAGCGAGGAGATCTTTGATTATAAATGAAAGAAAGTACTGTCTCAAGTACACTCCACAACTCCAGGACTGTGCCTTCATTCTTATACTTTAATCATTTTGTAATGAACGCTCCTACTCATTTATTGTGCTGAATACTTGTTGAGTCATAGTCACAGAGATGCACAGCATGGAAACAGATCCTTCGGTCCGACCCGTCCATGCCGATCAGATATCCAAACCCAATCTAGGCCCACCTGCCAGCACCCGACTGCTCTGAATGAATTCTGTTAGTGCCTCATGATCAAGGACATCCAACTCCTTTTCACCAAGAGCACTTCCCATCATCTCATAAATACAAAATGAGAAGGATAGCATTTATTGCCAATCATTTATTTGCCTTATGAAGCAAAGTCCCACCAAAAGCAACATCACTGTTGCCATTGAAGTTGATTGGAGATACTGAGGAGGCGATGATCTAGCTGTATTATCTCCGAATATTAATCCAGGGAATCAGGTAATGATCCAGACACCGGATCCGACTCCCACATTGGCAATTGTTGGAAATTGAATTCAATAAAATATCAGGAATTAAAAGTCAAATGAAACAATGAAACCATTGTTGATTGTCCTACCTGGTACCCTCATGCCCTTCAGGAAAGGAAATCTACAGTCTTCAGCTGGTCAGGCTTACATGTAACTGCAGACCCACAGCAATGTGGTTAACTCTCAGTTGCAGTTTGAAATAGCCAATCCAGCCACTCAGTTATATCAGTTACTTCAAAGATTCAAAGAAATGAAAACGCATGGACCTCAGCACTGACTACTTACAGCCCACAGATTGCAGTGGGTCAGGAAGGCAGCTCACCATTACCTTCTCAAGGACAATGGGGAAAGGGAATTAAGTACTGGGCCAGCATCCCATTAATAAATAAAGGAAGATAATTACACTCAGGGAAGAGAGAAAAACAGACATAAATAACTTTAAACAGGTACTTTGACATATATCTTACATGGTCATGATTATCATTAATATGGGAACAGGAGAACATAAGTAAGGTTTTATTTCATTTTTATATTTCTATCCCAGCTGATCACCAACAATCCCTTTGTTTCTTTCTCTCTATCTCTCTCTTTCTCCATCCATTCAACTCAGGCCTTCTCCCCCTCATAGCAGATGTCGGTGTCACCTACATAAATCACGGTATTTCCCAACTGTGTTCAGTTCTGAAGCATGGTCATGAGCATCGAATTGTCAATTCTCTTTTTCTCTCGCCTCGAGGGGGCTGCCAAATCTGCTCAATTTGTCTGGCACTTTCTCGTTTATTTGCTTTATATCTGTTGCATCATTCTTAGCTTTATTTAACCTTTAATTTTGTTCTTACTTGGAATGTCTGCATCGCTGACAGGGGCAGTACTTGTCGACGTAACCAAATGTCATTTACTGCGAGGTCATTCTTTCAGGCAGTACAGAACCAAACACATTGTTGTGGGTCTCAGATCAATCTTAAGCCAGACCAGATAATAACGCAAGATCTATTTCACAAAGGACATCAGTGAAATAGATAAACCTATAGTCAAAATGCTGGAGATGTTATGGTTGTTATTAGTAAAACTTGCTTTTATTTCCAATTCGTCTCTTTTGTATTTACTTTCTGACATCGTCTCTGGTAGGATGTGGAACAGTGTCTTTCAGTTGAATAACCTGTGCATCTGAATTACATTTCTTCCGACATGACTGCTTTGAGAGAGTGTTCCTGGCATTAAGTTATTTTAGAGACAAGAACAAAGTTGGAATCAAAATATTTGCAAGTGAAAGAGTGCTTATAGGAGAGGTGGAACCATAACGACTGAATTTTACCAAAGTATAGATAATGGTTTATTAAGTGTCAGCATTGAACGAAGATGGTGTCTGGGCACATAATCGAGCTGGTAGTGGGTTGGTTTGGTGATGGACAGAATACAGAGACATGAATGAATTCAGGGAAGAAGGGTACTTCGGTATTGTGAATAGTCTCGTTCTCAGACGTTTGTGAGGGCGGGGGTGTGGGCGGTTTTGAAATTTGTGGGTAATCAATGGAATTTGCATTTGACACTGATGACAATAGTTTCCATCTTTGTCAAATACAGATAACAGAAATAGCAAAGAAGTTCGCCATGGTTATTAAATGGATAGAGATGAAGAAACTTACCAGGAACGCCAACAATAGCGAGGATAGGATAGTAACCCGCCTGGATAATCTTCAGTGCACCAAATATCCGAACTGATAATGACCAAAACCAGGTAAAAAAGAAAAGACCCGCGGTTAAACTCCTATCCATTGTTGCAGCATTCCAGTCTAATATTCTCAGATTCTGATCCATCACTGGAACATTCCAGACGATTCTCAGATGTTTAAATCACCTTTTCCTGTCTCTGCAGCTGCTGATCCTCCTTTGTGCGTTGGAGGTGATGCATCTGCTGCTGAAATGGCATAAACCATTGCAAGAATCCCCTTACTAAAAGGAGACGGAAAACATCCAGTGACAGAACTAGAATCCATGGAGACTGGCATCAATCACAGTCACTGAACAAACAGCTCCTTTCAGTACGGTTCCTTCAGTTCACAAAAACTACTGGACTGGATTGAATGTTGGCACCGTTGGCTATTGATCACATCGCACATCACCCTTTACTCTCATGAAGTTAGTAGTGAGGGAGAATGATGCATGTTTTCCGATCGCAGGCTAGATGATTCTGCTGCATTGTCCGTTTGCAATATTGGAACCAGCAGACCCTCCCACCATCACCACCCTCAAAAACCACAAACTACATGTTGTTACCGTGCAGATCTTTCCTGGACTAGAACAGGCACCAGCCAAACCTGACCCCCTCACTCTCACTCCATCACCGTAACCCTGTACCGCTCACTCTCACTCCGTCACTGTCACCCTGATCCACTCACTCGATCTCCATCACACTAACACCCTCACACTCACTCCATCACCGTCACCCTGAACTGTCACACTCCATCAAACTCTCCCTGACACACTCACACTCACGTCATCACCGTCATCCTGACCCCCTCACACTCACTCCATCAGTGTCACCCCGAACTCCTCACACTCACACCACTACCTTCACACTGACCCCTTGTACTCACACCATCACCGTTACCCAGACCACCTCACAATCACTCCATCTTTGTCACTCTGAGTGGGCCACATTCACTCCATCACCATCATCCTGAGCCCACCACACTCTCACCATCTCCATCACCAGTACCCTGACCCCCTCACGCTCACACCATCACCGTTATCCTGACCCCCTCACACTCACTCCATCTCCGTCACCCTGACCCCCTCACACTCACTCCATCACCGTCAAACTGAACCCCGGACACTCCCTCCTTCACCAACACCCTGACAGTCTCACACTCACGACATCACCGTCACCCTGACCCTCTCACACAATCTGTCACTGTCATGCTGACCCCATCTTACTCACTCCATCTCAGTCACCCTGACCCCCTCACACCCACTCCATCAACGTCACCCTGAGCCCCTCATACTCACCCAGTCACCGTCACCCTGACCCCCACACACTCACTCCATCACTGTCATCCTGACCCCGTCACACTCCCTCCATCAACGTCACACTGACCCCCTCATTCTTAAACCATCACAGTCACCCTGACCCCCTCACACTCACTCCGTCACCGTCCCCATGCCCACTCACACTCACTCCATCACTGTCACACTCACCCCCTTACACTCACTCCTTCACTTTCACACTGACAACTCACACTCACTCCATCACTGTACACTGGCCATTCAAACTCACTCCATCACCGTCATCCTGACCCCCTCACACTCATTTCATCACTGTCTCACTGACCCCCTCACACACTCAATCAACGTCAATCTGACCCCCTCACTGTCACTCCATCACCAACTCCCTGAACCCATCACATTCACTCCAATACCCTCATCCTGACCCCATCACATTCACTCCATTACCATCACCGTGACACCTCACACTCATTCCATCACTGGCAAGATGGCCGTCTCACACTCAAGCCATCACCCTCACCGTGACACTCACACACTCCATCACACTCACCCTGACGCCTTCACAGTCACTCCATCAATGTCACACTGACCCCCGCAGACACACACAATCTCCGTCACACTGACACCCTTACAATCACTCCATCAGCGTCACACTGAATCCCCCACAATCACTCCATCACCGTCACACTGGCACCCTCACACACATTCCATCATCATCACCCTGACCCACTGACACCCACTCCATCCCAGTCACACTGACTCCCTCACCCTCACTCCATCACCATCACCCTCAACTCCTCACAATCACTCCATCACCGACAACCTGACACCCTCACACACACTCCTTCCCTGTCATCCTGAACCCCTCACACTCACACCATCACCGTCACCCTGACCCCCTCACACACACTCCATCAACGTCACACTGAACACTCAACATCACTCCATCACCGTCACCCTGACAGCCTAACAATCACTCCATTACCATCACACTGACCCCCCTCACACTCACTCCATCACTGTCATCCTGACCCCCTCAAATGCACTCCATCCCAGTCACCCTGACCCCCTCACAATCACCCCATCACTGTCACCCTCAACTCCTCACGCTCACTCCATCACCATCACTCTGACCCCCTCACACTCATTCCATTACCGTCACACTGACACCCTCACACTCACACCATCACAGTAACACTGACCCCCTCACTCTCACACCATCACCCTGAGCCTTTCACACCACTCCATGACTGTCACCCTGAACCCCTCACACTCACTTCATCACCGTTATCCTGACACCCTCACACTTACTCCACCACCATCACACTGAACCCCTCACACTCACTCCACCACCATCACCCTAACACCTTCACACTCACTCCATCACCCTCATCCTAACAGCATCACATTCACTTTGTTACCATCACCGTGACACCTCACACTGATTCCATCACTGTCAACCTGCCCTCTCACACTCAAACCCTCACCCTCACCGTGACACTCACACACACTCCATCACACCCACCCTGATCCCCTCACACACACTCCAGCAGCATCACACTGGACCTCTCACACTCATTCCAATTACCGTCACCCTCACCGGCCCACACTCACACCGTCTCCATCACCATGACAAATCACACTCACTTCATCACTGTCACACTGACCCCCTCACACTCACTCGATCACGTTTACCCTGACCCCCTCACACTCACTCCATTACCGTCACACTGACCGCCTCACACACACTCCATGATTGTCACCCTGACACCCTCACACTCACTACATCACTGTCTCCCTCACCCACTCACACTCACTCCATCACCATCACACTGACCCCCACAAACTCACTCCATTACGGTCACACTGACCCCCCCACATTCACTCCATCATGGTCACACTGACCACTCACAATCACTCCATCACTGTCACACTGATCACTCACTCTCACTCCATCACCGTCACCCTTACCCGTTCACACACACTCCTTCATTGTCATCCTGACCCCCTCACACGCACTCCATCACTGTGACCCTGACCCCCTCACACACTCAATCAACGTCACCCTGACCCCCTCACTGTCACTCCATCACCGTGTCCCTGAACTCATCACACTCACTCCATCACCCTCATCCTGATCCCATCACATTCGCTCCTTCACCATCACCGTGACACCTCACACTCATTCCATCACTGACAACCTGCCCTCTCACACTCAAGCCATCACCTTCACTGTTACACTCACACACACTCCATCACACTCACCCTGTCGCCTTCACAGTCACTCTATCTCCGTCACACTGACCCCCTCACAATCACACCATCAATGTCACACTGATCCCCTCACACAGAATCTCCGTCACACTGAACCCCTCACAATCTCTCCATCACCGTCAAACGGACCCCCTCACAATCTCTTCATCACCGTCACCCTCACCCCCTCACACACACTCCATCACCCTCATCCTGACCCCATCACATTCACTCCGTTACCATCACCGTGAAACTTCACACTCATTCCATCACTCTAAAGCTGGCCATCTCACACTCAAGCCATCGCCCACACCGTGACACTCACACACTCCATCACACTCACCTGACGCTTTTACAGTCACTCCATCAATGTCACACTGACCCCCGCATACACACACAATCTCCGTCACGCTGACACCCTTACAAGCACTCCATCAGCATTATACTGAACCCCCCCAATCACTCCATCACCATCACACTGACACCTTCACATACATTCCATCATCATCACCCTGACCCACTGACACTCACTCCATCCCAGTCACCCTGATCCCCTCACCCTCACTCCATCACCATCACCCTCAACTCTTCACAATCACTCCATCACCGACAACCTGACCCCCTCACACACACTCCATCACACCCACCTTGACCCCCTCACACACACTCCAGCAGCATCACACTGGACCCCTCACACTCATTCCAATTATGGTCACCCTCACCCGCCCACACTCACACCGTCTCCATCACCATGACACATCACACTCACTTCATCACTGTCACACTGACCCCGTCACACTCACTCGATCACGTTCACCCTGACCCCCTCACACTCACTCCATTACCGTCACACTGACCCCCTCACACACACTCCATGATTGTCACCCTGACACCCTCACACTCACTACATCACTGTCTCCCTCACCCACTCACACTCACTCCATCACCATCACACTGACCGCCACAAACTCACTTCATTACGGTCACACTGACCCCCTCACACTCACTCCATCACGGTCACACTGACCACTCACAATCACTCCATCACTGTCACACTGACCACTCCCACTCACTCCATCACCGTCACCCTGACCCGTTCACACACACTCCTTCATTGTCATCCTGACCCCCTCACACGCACTCCATCACTGTGACCCTGACCCCCTCACACACTCAATCAACGTCACCCTGACCCCCTCACTGTCACTCCATCACCGTGTCCCTGAACTCATCACACTCACTCCATCACCCTCATCCTGATCCCATCACATTCGCTCCTTCACCATCACCGTGACACCTCACACTCATTCCATCACTGACAACCTGCCCTCTCACACTCAAGCCATCACCCTCACTGTTACACTCACACACACTCCATCACACTCACCCTGTCGCCTTCACAGTCACTCTATCTCCGTCACACTGACCCCCTCACAATCACACTATCAATGTCACACTGATCCCCTCACACAGAATCTCCGTCACACTGAACCCCTCACAATCTCTCCATCACCGTCAAACTGACCCCCTCACAATCTCTTCATCACCGTCACCCTCACCCCCTCACACACACTCCATCACCCTCATCCTGACCCCATCACATTCACTCTGTTACCATCAGCGTGACACCTCACACTCATTCCATCACTGACAACCTGCCCTCTCACACTCAAGCCATCACCCTCACTGTTACACTCACACACACTCCATCACACTCACCCTGTCGCCTTCACAGTCACTCTATCTCCGTCACACTGGCCCCCTCACAATCACACCATCAATGTCACACTGATCCCCTCACACAGAATCTCCGTCACACTGAACCCCTTACAATCTCTCCATCACCGTCACACTGACCCCCTCACAATCACTTCATCCCAGTCACCCTGATCCCCTCACCCTCACTCCATCTCCATCACCCTCAACTCTTCACAATCACTCCATCACCGACAACCTGACACCCTCACACACACTCCTTCTCTTTCATCCTGACCCCCTCACACTCACACCATCACTGTCACCCTGACCCCCTCACACACACTCCATCAACGTCACCCTGACCCCCCACACACACTCCATCACCGTCACACTGACCCCCTAACAATCACTCCATCACCGTCACACTGAACTCTCAACATCACTCCATCACCGTCACCCTCACCCCCTCACAATCACTCCATCGCCGTCACCCTGACACCCTCACTCTCACTCCATCACCATCACACTGACCCCCTCTCACTCACTCCATCACCGTCAACCTGACCCCCTCACACACACTCCATCACCGTCACCCTGACCCCCTCACACTCACTCCATCACTGTCACCCAGACCCCTCACATTCACTCCATCATCGTCACCCTTAACCCCCTCACACAAACTACTTCACTGTCTTCCTGACCCGCTCGTACTCACTTCATCATCGTCATCCTGACCCCCCCCAAACTTCATCACTGTCAACCTGACCCACTCACACTTCATCCATCACTGTAACCTTGACCCCCACACACTTCGTCAATTACCGTCACCTTGAACCCCTCACATACACTCTTTCACTGTCATCCTTTCTCTCTCACACTCACGCCATCACTGTCACCCTGACTCCCGCACACACACTCCCTCACCATCACACTAAACCCCTCACAATCACTCTATCACCGTCACCCTCACTCCCTCACACTCACACCGTCACCATCACAGTGACCCCCCACAGAATCACTCCTTCACCGTCATTCTGACCCACTCACACTCACTCCTTCACCGTCAGCCTGACCCCCTCACACTCACACCATCAACGTCATCCTGACCACCTCAAACACACTTCATCACTGTCTCTCTGACCCTCTCGCACTCACTCAATCACTGTCACCCTGACCCCCTCACACTCACTCCATCACTGTCACTGAGACCCCTCACATTCACTCCATCATCGTCACCCTGACAGCCTCACACAAACTCCATCAATGTCAACCTGACCCACTCACACTTCATCCATCACTGTAACCTTGAACCCCTCACATACATTCTTTCACTGTCATCCTGTCTCCCTCATACTCACACAATCACCGTCATCCTGACACCCTCAAACTCACTCCATCACCGTCAACCTGACACTCTCAAACTCACTCCATCACTGTCACACTGAAACCCTTACACTCATTCCATTATCGTCACCCTCACCCCCTCACACTTACACCGTCACCATTACCGTGACACATCACACTCACTTCATCGCTGTCACAGTGAACCCCTCACACTCACTTCATCACCGTCACCCTGACCACCTCAACTCACTCCATCACAGTCACCCTCACCCCTTCACACTCACACTATCACAGTCACTCTGACCCCTCCAAAATCACTCCATCACCGTCACACTGATCCCCTCACAATCACTCTATCACTGTCACCCTCACCCCCTCACACTCACTCCATCAACGTCACACTGACACTCCTCACAATCACTCCGTCACCGTCAACCTGACTCCCTCACACTCACACCATGGCTGTAACCCTGACCCTTCACACTCCCACCATCACCGTCACCCTGACACACTCACAATCACTCCATCAAAGTCACCCTCATCCCTCATAATCACTCCATCACCATCACCCTGACACCCTCACACTCACTCCATCACCGTCACACTGACCCCTCACAATCACTTCATCACCGTCACCCTCACCCCCTCACAATCACTCCATCACCGTCACACTGACATCCTCACACTCACTCCATCACCGTCACACTGACCCCCTCACACTCACTCCATCACAGTCAACCTGGCCCCCTCATACACACTCCATCCCAGTCACCCTGACACCGTCACACACACCCTATCACCGTCACCATCAACTCCTCACACTCACTCCATCACCGTCAATCTGACTCCCTCACACTCACTCCAACACCCTCACACTGACACCCTCACACTCACACCATCACTGTAATCCTGACCCCCTCATGCTCACACCATCACACATCTCCCTAAACCTTTCACACCACTCCATGACTGTCGCCCTGACCCCCTCACACTCACTCCATCACTGTCGCACTCACCCGCTCAAACTCACTCCATCACCGTAACCCTGACCCCCTCACACTCACTCCTCCACCGTCACCCTGACCCCCTCACACTCACTCCATTAACGTAACCCTGACCCCCTCACAATCACTCCGTCACCGTCACCCTGACCCCCTCACACTCACACCATCAACGTCACCCTGACCCCCTCACACACACAACATCACTGTCTCCCTGACCCCTCACACTCACTCCATCACCGTCATCCTGACCCCCGTCACATTCACTCCATCACTCTCACCCTGATCAACTCACACTCACTCCATCATCTTCACCCTGATCCCCTCTCACTCACTCAATCACCATCACACTGACTCCTTCACACTTCCTTCATCACCGTCACACTGACCCTCACATTCACTCCATCACTCTCACCCTGATCAACTCACACTCACTCCATCATCTTCACCCTGACCCCCTCACACCTACTCCATCACCGTCATTGTATTTCTGCTCTCAGCAGAATAATAAGAACAACAAATACCAAAAAATAGCCATGTTCACAGAAGGAATAGCTGTTATTGATACATTCTGAGTCAGAACTGTGTCAGAGTGAAACGTAGAACAAGAATTTTCCGTCATATTCACACCTACATTTGACTCATAATTTCTTCAGTCACTTTCTCTCTCACGTGAAGAAGCAGCCATGGAGGGGGGCAATAAAGATGATGTTGTGGGTCAATGGCCTTTCTGATATGGCTGACCCTGAATTAAATTAGATCGCAAGAAACACTGTTTTGTTCGTTTAATTTTAATTTTGCTGCAACCTCACAATATTCATTGTAATAATCGGAAGTGAATTAGATTTATCTCATTGGAATGATAAATGTTGTCTTCAAATTTGCTTTATTTTATTTCAGCTTAAGGAAAATACTGCTTAGAAATACAGAGGGTTCAATTGCAGAAGAAAACCCACCAGCTTTGTTGCTCGTTGCTTTGGCAGATTTCACCGAGTATTAAATGGACCAAACATCATGGTGTTTGTCCTCACATCCTTAACGCATACAATTAAAGCAGGAAGTAGATCTCCAAGCAACTGATCATTTCCTATTCATTATGTAATATCTTCCCTTCACAAGAAGAAAAATCCACTCAGTTCCATTTACAACGGTTTAGGTGGAATATTATGCCAAATCTTTCAAAATCCAGAGTTTTTCGAACCGAATCTTATTCGGCTGCACGCGTTCATGAAATGTCTTTACATTTAAAGACAACCAACTTAGGCATTGTTTCCCTGCAACTTCCGACCGTCTACATCCCAGCCCAACACCTTTATCTAGCCACACGCTGTCTCTCTCCTTGTGAAATTTATTCCTTGTATGTCACGAAATGTGCCTTTCCAAATATTTTGAAAAACAGATTATCGGAGTGACAGCGATTCTGCTCTCATCATTTCTTTGTCCTTCAAAGGTTTTATCAAATGCTTTGAATGTCTGACGTCGAGATATTTACTTACTTGAAAGAGGGAATTTTCCACCAATCTACTCTGTCCAAACATTTCATAACCTGAAAAAGCCCCATTAAGTCTTCCTTAATACAGGGATAACTGTTGTAAATTTTCCAAGGCAACAAGTGAATAAAATCTCATCCTCAGTGCACCCCATCAGCATCGTCTCTAATGGCTTTACACCCCAGTAATAACCACCATTACCCTCTCCGATGGAATCACAGAATCCTACAGTGCAGAAAGGGCATTTAAGTCAATCGAGCCGGTGTCGACTCTCTGAAGGTCATCTCACCCAGACCTAGTTCTCCTCCCTATTCCTGTATATTTCACCTGAAGAAGGGGCAGCCGTCTCCCTTACGATTTCAAATAAACCTGTTGGTCTATAACCTGGCGTTCTGTGACTTTTGACCTTGTCCCCGCGAAACGCATGGTGAATTCACTCTAAACATGCTTCATTCAGTCCCTGGACACGAGCGGGCAATTTAACTTTGCCAATCAACCTAACCTTCTGACCAAACAGCAGTGCGAATTATTGAGTCTCTGTTCCATCATAGTGAGCAAATTCTGTATCATTTTTATTAGCTTTATACCCCGGTAACCCTCATCAATGCAAATCAACCCAAATTCAAAGTATCGAAACACTACCCTCCATTTTACAATTTCATCGTGCTGCGGGAAATGTTTCTGCACTCATATTTGAATGCTTTTACCCTGTTTATTCCTCACCTTCGTGCTTCCGGTAAACACTTCTATCCGGAACAAGTCTGTCAAATGTTTATCAGTCCAACACAGTCACAAGATGCAGCTTGCAGAAGTCACGTGTTTTCACCCTCACTGACACTCTGTCACCCTGTGAGCTGTAGCCCTTTCCCACCTTGAATCAGGCAGCAGTGTCCTTCCTGTGACATGCCCCATCGAGAATGGAAAGACAGGTACCAACACCCGCACTTGAGAATGGAGCAACAGTTTTAAAATATTTCCACTGTCCCCAGCGGAGAACTGAGCCCTGTGACAGGCAGGGACATTAACCATTAAAAAACCATTATACTACGTGTTCGAAATTACAAACCCCCCTCCCCCCCGCTGGATGATAAAGCTTTTTCGCACATCTTCTCAAACTATTTAGCCTTTCTCCTTAAATCTCTGGCCCCTGCTGATCGATCCCTCCATCAATGGGAAACTCGTTCAGTCAACCCTGTCCATACCCTAACTCAATCATCTCTTGTCTCCATCTCCTTTACACTGCGACAAACACTCCACTCTGTCCTGTCTTTCTTCACAACTGAAACTCCTCAGCCCAAACAATATTCCGGTAAATATCTCTGCAATTTTCTCAGTGTGATCACATCCCTGCAATAATGTGACTTGCAAAACTGCACGCAACACTCGTGCGTGAGCCGAATGAGCAGTTGTTTTAAAATTCCTGAATTAGTATGATGGTGATTCTGGCTAAGCAGAATTTATTGCCCATTCCTAATAGCCCAGAAGGCAGTTGAGACACTAAAATATTGCTATGAGTCCGAAGTCACATGCAGCCCAGACCAACCTAAGGATAGCAAATTGAATCCCGAAATGACATCAGTGAAACAGATTTTTTTTTCAACAATTGTCAATGGATGTATAGTAGTCATTAGATTCTTCATTGCAGATATTGTTTGAATCCAAATTTGACGATCATGGCATGGTGGGATTCAAGCTTGAGTACCCACACTATTACCTCGGTCTCTGGATTATCAGTCCTTTGAAATTACCACCAGACCAACGCAGAAAGCCACAAAGCTGATCTTTTCCGATAAAATGTCTTTTCACCAAAACTGCCCCGGGTATTTTCCATGAGCCTGACGCTCCAATTGTCTCTGTCCTAAGTCAGTAAAAGCTGCTACATGGGGATTGATTTCACAACTGTGGTATCTAAATAGATCAACTTGTTTGAAGGTCCCGATGGTGGGATTTGGGCACGTTCACCCAACAGCAGTGACCGCAGCAGCAGCACAGACAGAACAGTATGAATGTGAAAGAGAGTGATAGGTTGTACATTGCCTCAGAGAAATGGGGGGAGGGACGGAAAGGAGGTTTAATGATCGTGGGTAGAAGGGAAATCTCCGACAATGGCTGCGTTTCAATCCTGATATATGAAATGCAGAGATGTGAGAGAGCGGAATTTGAAGGTAAAACAATTAATTTCTTAGCATGTGTCACAAAAAAGACAACGGAGAGAAAACTTGGTACCGTGATTTGGTTTCAAATCGAGTTTGCTGTGGTCACAATGCCTAATACCGACAACCACGATCACAGTAACCACAGAACAGGATGCTTGCAAGCAGCAATAAGTATACTAGCAGAGGAAATGTTCGGAAGAACAGCAAATGTACAATATCAGTACTCAGCGAACAGTGACAGACATGTGGGAACTGAGAATGAGCTGAATCTTTCATTTTGATGTCTTCAGAGGCTGTGGAGATCCCTTGAATGAGAATGTTGAAAACTGAGATTGATAGCTTTTGACAAAACATCAAAGACTCGGGGGGCTGTACAGGATATTGTTGAAATGTATGCTTCAACAGCATTTTAGCTTAACATCAGCGACTTCACCAGCTTCCTCTAGGCAATAACCAGAGTTGCAGATAATCATACATAATCCCTGTTCACAGCCTCGGAATCAGAGAAACTGCAGCACAGCCGCTCAGATCCAAACGGAAATGGGGATGGGAATGAGTCGCGGAGTTACTCTCTGGCTCCAGTGATGCAACAGTTGAGCGTGCAGTCCTTTTATGATGGTATAGATACGCAAGAAATTCCTAGGTTGTGTGTGTTCCTGATCAAGGTTGTCCCCGTTTATACTCTCATAGCAATCTACAGTGCATCTTGCTAAGACAGCTGAGTGGCACAACTGGAGTGTGTTGAGCCCTTAACTTTGTAGTGTTGGTTTTAAAATATGATTTTGCTGTTTGGATCTATTTTTCCGACACTGGCGGTGGCAGATACATTTGCTTGCATCAACTCACTATCAGTTTCTTCCACACAGTCAAGAGTTCAACCTGGAAAAGGTGGTGTTGGGGTGATATTTTAAACTTGTCATCCTTGTCGACTAGAACACGGAAAGGGTGATGTTTAAGATCGACGAATAAAAACTGAAATACAAGCCTGACCTCAGAAACAGAGATAATAACTTTAATTTCCTGCAATCCCATTCATTCATGTCCCTTATGCAGGGGATTCTACCATCTTCACCCAGTCCTGCCTAAGAGGGACTCCAGGACCAGAAAAACATGAGCTGACCCTTAATTCAGGAATCCCCATCGTGTGGGGAAGCAGGCCTGTCAGCCCGTCCATCCCACACAGTCCATTCGAAGCGCATCCCACCAGACACCACGGTATTCCCTGTCCCATAAGCCTACATTTCCCATTGTTGATCCCTGTAACTGGCACATCTTTGGTCAGAGGGAGAAATAAAAACGGAAACACACAGAGAATGTGCAGACTGCCCACAGATAGACACCCGAGTCTGGATCGCACCCGGGTGAGTGGTGTAGCCAGACAGCAATGAACTAGGGGCGAAGAATAAATGTTGTCCTGACCACTGATACTCACAACCTGTGGGTGAATGAGAAACAATGAAAACACATTCACAAAATGGAAAACGAAATTTGTTTCTGTGTAGACACAATTTGAAAGGATTGTTCACCCTGTGTAGAAAAAAGGACACTGATACCACAGAGAAAGCAGGGCAATGTGGGAACTGCTGGAAGGGATTCATTAACCACAGAAATGGTATCTCATTTCGTCATTAACACTGGGGAGAGACCGTTCACCAGTCCCGTGTGTGGGAAGGGATCACTGAGCAAAACAACCTCAGGAGACTCTTGCAGGATTACATTTCCCATCAGGAGTTCGATTATGCTGTCAATGCTGCTGTTAATCCCAAACAGCTATTTGTTCCATAGCGTCAATTATAGATTCATACAGCATGAAAACAGGCCCGTCAGTCAAACCAATCCATGCTGAACATACTGCCAAACTAACCTCGTCCCATCTACCTCCTCCTGAACTCGCTGAGTGGTTATAATGCCCTTGTAGTTTTATTACTTCGTTGCTAATCCAAAAACCCAGGTAATATTTTCGGGACAAAGTGTTCAGGTCCTGGCATGACAGATTGTGGAGTTTGAATTCAAAAAGTACCTGGAATTGAACAGTCTTGTGATGACCTGAATCAGTTGTGTGGAAAATTCCATCTGATTCACTCATGACAGTTCGGGAAGCAAACTGTCATATTCATCTGCTCTGTCCCACAGGAGACTCCAGATGGATAATATCATGGTTGACTCTTTACTGTCCTCTGGGAAATAACTGATGTACTAGGCATGAATACATTTATTTTAGAAATCCCACTTTCCCATTCATGTTTGGATTCAATTGTCCATTAAATGTTGCAAATGTATCCTCATCCATCACTTCCTCAGTAAGTTAATTGCACACATAAAACACCTTCTCTAAAAAAATGCCTCACATGTCTTTTTATTTAACTCTCTCTCTTTTCATCTTAAACATATGTCCTCGAGCCTTGAAATCCCCCTCCTGGGAAAAAGCAGCTATTGTTAACTCTAACTTACCTCTCAATAATTCATAAACTTCTGTCAGGTCGCCGCTCAAACCCCTAACCTCGAGTGAACACAGTCTCAACTAGCAGAAAGTGAGGACTGCAGATGAGAAATCACAGTATAGGGTGTTGTGCTGGGAAAACACAGCAGGTCAGGCAGCATCTGAGGACCGGGGTGTCGACGTTTCGGAGAAGAGCTTGATGAACGACATTTGCACGAAAGGTTGATTCCCCTGCTCCTCGCATATTGCCTTTCCTGTTGTGCTTTTCCAGCAACCCAATCTCGAATGTAAAAGTAGTCTCAGCCTATTTAGCCTTTCATTATAACTCCACACACGGCAATATGCGTGTATACCTTTTCTGAACCTGCTCCAGCTGAATAATATCATTCCCACAACTGGGCGACCAGAACTGGACATAATATTCCAGAAGAGGCCTCAACAATGACCTGAAAAACTTCAACAAAACGTCCCAACTCCTGTACACAAAGGACTGAGCAATGAAGTGAAGTGCATCAAATGGCTTTTCACCATCCTGTCTGTGTGTGATGCAAACTACAAGGAATCATGAACCTGCAACCCTAGCTTCAGTGTTCTCCAACACCACGCAAAGCCTTATCACTAACTGTATAAGCGCTACTCTTGTTGTTGTACCAAAGTGCAATACCTTCCATTTATCCAGACTGAACTCCACGTTACATTTTTCAGTCCATTAACTCATTAGATAAAGATCCTTTTGAATCTTAGTTAATCTTCTGCACTGTCTGCAGTTTGGTGTCGCCTGCAAACCTACGAAGCATGCCTGCTGTGAGGTCCACTATTATCTCATATGGGAATGGGAATTGGGGACTCTGTGGCAGCAATGGTTACTGCCTTCTGTGGGGAGCTGGTGAAGTAGCCAATGTTAAAATGCATTACTATTGAAAAGCATACATTTCAACCAAAACTGCACTGCCCCCGGAGTATTTGATGTTTTGGAGAAACTTAATTATCTCAGCCTTCAGCATATTAATGATGGAATCACCATAGCTTCCGGGGGAACCACTATTAAACAGTCAGCCCATTCTGAGTTCCCACATATCTGCAACTGTTCGCTAAGGACTGATATTGTGCATTTGGTGCTCTGCCTAGCATTTCCTCTGCTACTGTACTTATTATGCACTGTTCGCGGGCTCCTCTCTGGGATGCTGTGATCGTATAGTGGTTAGTAATCCCCGTTGTGGCTGCAGCAGCTTCGGTTTGAATCTGAGTCACGGCAGTAATTGCGCTACCTAGCCCAGTTTTTGTGAAACACAAAGGAATCAGTTGTTTTAACACGGTAATTTTCTCCAAGATGATCATTTCCCTTCAAATTCTGCTCGCTCACATCTCTGAGTTTCATATGTCAGAATTCAAATCCTCCCGTTCTCAGAGATTTCTCTCCCTCCTACGATCCCTAACTGAACTTTACGTCCCAGACTCGCATTTCATTAACTTAGAGATGCCGGTGTTGGACGATGCTGTGCAAACTTAAAAATCACATCACACCAGGCTAGAGTCTATCAGGTTTAACTGAGCACTAGCTTTCGGAGCGCTGCTCTTTCATCATGTGGTTGTGGAGTCATTTCCTATTTAATTAAGGCACTGCAGAATCTAACACTGACTCTCACATTGATACCATTCAGTCTGTGCTGCTGCGGTCACTCTTGCTGGGTGAACGTGCCCAACCCCACCATCAGGACCTGCAGACCAGTTGATCCATTTGGTTACCGCTGGTGTGAGGCCAATCCTCACGTAGCAGCTTTTACTGATATGGACTCGCGATTATTTGGGGTCAAGCTCAGGAAAATGACACAGGACAATATCGAGGAAAATTGACTTCATTGGGAAAGATTCCTATCACGGGTTTTCTGCAATGGCCGAGCTCTGTTACCGCTGGACTGTTAACTCAGACACCAAGCAAATGAACCAGGGACCCGGATTTTAATCCAATCATACCAGGTGTTAGAATTGGGATTCAATAAATATCTGGAATTACGAATCTAATAACACCAATAAATCCATCGTCAATTGTTGAAAGAACAAAACCATTGGGTTCACTGTCGTCCTTTGAGGAAGGAACCTGCCATTCTTACCTGGTCTGGCCTCCATGTGACTCCAGACTCACTGCAATATGGTTGAATCTCAACTGCCTGCTCTTCAATTGGGATAGCAATAAATACTGGCGAGCCAGTGACGCCCTCAGACTGCAACAGAATAGGGAAAAAAATTTCATTCGGCTCTAGCTAGAATACTGTGTGCAGTTCCGCAATTCACAGTATAGCAATGATGTGATCGCACTTGGAACGTTGCAGGAGAGATTCACTGGGATATTGTCTGGGCTGAAGAGTTTCAGTGACGAGGAAAGGTTGGACAGACTGAGGTTGTTTATTGCAGACCATAGAAGCTTGGAGAAGACATGACTGAGATGTACAAAATAATGAGGGATATGGATAGGCTAGACTGAAAGAAGCATTTCTTATTGATGGAGGGATCGAACACCCGGACCAAGAGATTTCGCGAAAAGGTAGAAAGGTTTGAGGAGATGTGTGGAAAGGGTGAGAGAGGCGGAAACCCTTCTCCCTGAAAAAAATCAGATGTGAATTTGTGATGCCAAGACATATAATACTATGGGCTAAATCATGGAAAACTTGATTCAGGTCGTTAAGCAGTTGTGTTGGACAAGTGCGGCCACAACAGCCTGAAGGGCCTCCTTTGATGTTGTTGTCCTCCACAGTATCGTGGTTCGTGTCCCCTCCTGTCACAGGGCTCAATTCTCCGCTGGCGGCATCGTAAATGTTTTAAACCTGTCGCTCTGTTCCCCAGTGAAGGTTATGAATGCCTGGCCTTCCATTCTCAATGGGACATGTCACAGGAAGGACAGTGCTGTCTGAATCAGCTGGGGAAGTCTGCAGGTCCCGGTGAGACAAAGTGTCAGCGAAAGTGCAAACACGTAACTTCTGCAAACTGCACATTGTGTTTGTGTTGCAATGAAAACCATCATAGAGAGTTGTTCCTGACTTATATGTTTTATTTAAAGCAGGAATCTGAGGAAGAAAACAGAGTAAACCCATTCAGATCTGAGTGCAGAAACATTTCCTGCAGTACTAATGAGGTTGTACTGAGTAGAACAGCGTTTGGATGCATTGAATTCTGGTTAGTGGGCGCAGATTGTTTTCACTAGGCTGAGCTACCAGTGTATAAAGCCATTAAACGTGATACAGATGGTGGTCAATGTGAAGGTGCATTTGCTCAATGGTTTACACTGCTTTTAAGTCTGTAGTTGAGGTGGATTGGCCATGTTAAATTGCGCTGATGTGTCCAGTGAATGAATTCAGTACGTTAAGTGAATTAGCCATGGGTAACGCCGTGATAAGTTTAGCAGTCACACGATTCCAGGTTTTATTCCAGTAGGTTTACTTGAAATAACAAGCCAGAGGCGTGTGGGGATAGAGACGGGAACTAGGTCTGGTTGAGATGCTGTTCAGAGTGTCCCTACGGACTCCGTTGGCTTAATTGTACTTTCTGCCTTGTAGGGAATCTGTGATTCTATCAGAGAGGACACTGCCAGTGTTTACTGGGCCTCTAAGACATTAGAGACGATGCTGACGGCGTTTAGTGGGGATGGGATTTTATTTATTTGTGTTTTGGAAAATTTGACACTGAACCAAGGAAACCCGAATGGAAGTTTTCCAGAGTATTTGTGAGGTTTGGAGAGAGGAAATAGGTGCTAAATTCACTCTTTCAAGTTCGCAAAATTTCTGAACGTCACGCTTTCAACACTATCTATGTAGGACAAAAATGATGGGAACAGAATTTCTGTCATTCAGAGAATCCATTTCCAGAATATTTGGAAAGGCCCATTTACAGACACACAAGGAGTGAGTTTCACCAGGAGAGAGACAGCCTGTGGCCAGGTAAAAGTGTAAAAGTGTCGTGTGGGTGATGGAAGGTGCGAGGAAACAATGTCTAATTTGGATGACTTTAGATGTAAAGAAATATCGGAAACGTATGCAGTTCAGTAAGATTCAGCAAAAAGAAACCTCACAGTTTTGAAAGATTTCAATTAATATTCCACATGAAGCATTATAAATAGAACAGAGCAGATTTGGTATATTGTCAAGGAAAGATCTTCCATAATGAACAGGAAGTGACCCGTCTCTTGAAGAAAGATTACCTGCTTTAATCACATGCGTTAAAGATGTGAGAACGATCGCCATGATGCTGGGTTCATTTGATACCCACTGAACTCTGCCAAAGTAACTGAGCATCAAAACTGATATCTTGTTTTGTAGTTCAACCTTCTGTTTCTATCATCCGTATTTCCTTTAAGCTGTAATAAATTTGGAACAAAATTGAATACAACATTAAACGTTCCAATGATAGAAATCCAATTCACTTCCGATCATTGCAATGAACAGAGTGAGATTGTAGCAAAATTAATAAAATGAAACGAACAAAACTGCATTTCCGGGAATTTTACCCAGTTCAGGTTCAGCTATATGAGAAAGATCATCGAGCTGAAACGTCACGGGCGGCACGGTGGCACACTGGTTAGCACTGCTGCCACAGAGCGCCAGAGACCCGGGTTCAATTCCCACCTCAGGCGACTGACTGTGTGGAGTTTGCACGTTCTCCCCGTGTCTGCGTGGGTTTCCTTAGTAGGTAAGGGTCAAATGTAAGGGTATGGGTGGGTTGCACTTCGGTGTGGACTTGTTGGGCCGACGGGCCTGTTTCTACACTGTAATGTAATCACCTTGACTTCTCTCTCCATCTATGCTGCATCATGTGAGAGAATCTATCTGATGAAATTATGAGTCAAGATTGAATGTGACGGGAATTTCATATTTGCTGGTTCATTCTGAGACAGTTCCGACTCGTAATAAATCAAGGTCAATTGCTTGGACTTTGCTGGTATTATTATTCGGCTGAAATCAGAAACAAAATGACGTGGATTCGATTCCGCTCAGGGAATTTCTTATCCCCTCGGTGCACCATATGCAAATTTGATGTGATCACATGTGAGCGCCTTTGCAATTGGCTGAAGTGGCCCAGAGGTTAAGGCGACGGGTTGCTCTTTCATTGCGCATGAGTGGATTTGAATCCTACTTTAGCTGCTCCTTATATCAAACGCAGCTGTAGTTTTCCTTTGTGCCTCGCATCTTTAGTATACATTGAATGGAGAATCTTGCTCGTGCCCTTCATTGCACTGGTGATTTGTGATAAATTGATACTACATCAAGGTTGAAATAAAGCAATTTTATTCTGTCGCAAGTTAAACTGGGATAATAAAATGGAGTGCAACATTTCTTTCATCCTTTCATTCCATCTTGACTTTCTCTGAATTTACATCGAATGAAAGAGAAACAAATAAGGAGAGATCGAGAGCAATAGTTTATCCAGTGGGATGGTGAATGAGTATTTAAACGTAACACTCCACACAAAAGCCTGATCAGTATTTCAAACAGTCAATTGGAATTGGAACTGCAGAAAACTTCTCCAGTGAAACAAACTTTTCATTCTTTCACAAACTATTGCTCTGTGAATCATACCGCGGTCGATCATCCAGCACGATCATCAATTTGCCAACAACATTAGATCCGCCAATTTTATTAGCAATCACACCTTCTGCACATACCCACCTATGGTGTGCCCAGTGCAATTTGTTGACTCCAGGCCACAGCACATTTCTTGTTCATGAGCTTATGAGCCTTGTTCCTGATTTTTCTGATCAGGTGGAGAAACCTTTTCGATCACCTCATCCCATCACCTCAGAATTCTAATCTTATCAATAAAATAATGCATTAGGCCAAATGATGTAGGACTGGAAGTCGGCCAATGAGCCCATGTAGTCTGCTCCACTTTTCAACGTACCCATGTCTGATCTGATAATACTCAACTCCAGTCTCCTGCCTTCCCTCGACAGAGATTCGTCATCTTTCTGATTAAATATCTGTCTGGCACAGTTTGACAATACACAACAACTCAGCCTCAACAACAGTTTCGGTAAAGAGCTCCACCGATTCACTGGCCACTGAGCAAAGAAATTACTCCTCATTTCTGAACTAAATAGGCAATAACCAATTCTGAGTTCATGTCCTCTGGTGCTCTTCGTACCAGAGGGTAAACCACCTGCCCGTATCTACCCTGTCAAGGTTCCACGAATATTGAACGTTTACAAATGTAATTATCTGATTATAGAACTCCCTTCCGCCTCCTTTGTTTCAAGGAGAATAATCCCAGCCTAAAAACTCATTCCACAAAGCTCAATTTTCTCCAGTGTTGGCAACATCGTCGTAAAGCTCTGCTGTCCCCTGCAGCGTCTTACGTATTCTTAAGGCAGATGGAGATCATTTATTTGATGCAACGGTTGAAATTTTCAAGCACAGAAGAGAACTGGAAATTGAAATCAGTTAGCGATTGGAATCAAATCGGTGCACACAAGGACAAAACACAGTAATGAGAACTCTGACAAATGAGAACCTAATCAGATCCCATTGACATTAAATGGTTTTACTGTAACCTAATTCCACTGTGTAATCGTCTACGTAGTTAGTACTTAGGAAAAAAGAGATTGAGACTGGCTATGAGCCTAACATCGGTGGTTGGCAAGTTGTTGGAGGGAATCCTGAGGGCCAGGATATGCATGTATTTGGAAAGGCAAGGACCGATTTGGAATCGTCAACATGGCTTTGTGCGTGGGAAATCATGTCTCACAAACTTGATTGAGTGTTTCGAAGAATTATCAAAGAAGATTAATGAGGGCTGAGGAGTAGATATGATCTATATGGACTTCCGTAAGGCGTTCTACTTGAGTCCACATGGAGACTGATTATCAAGGTTAGATCTCATGGAATACAGGGAGAACTAGCCATTTGGATACAGAACTGGCTCAAAGATAGAAGACAGCGGGTGGTGGTGGAGGGTTGTTTTTCAGACAGGAGTCCTGTGAACAGCGGAGTGCCACAAGGATCAGTGATGGGTCTCCTACTTTTTTTCATTTACA
This sequence comes from Chiloscyllium punctatum, assembly GCF_047496795.1. Taxonomy (NCBI): domain Eukaryota; kingdom Metazoa; phylum Chordata; class Chondrichthyes; order Orectolobiformes; family Hemiscylliidae; genus Chiloscyllium; species Chiloscyllium punctatum. The sequence continues at coordinate 39,289,759 of NC_092771.1, read as the reverse complement.
TAAATGATTTCGATGTGAGCATACGAGGTACAGTAAGTAAGTTTGAAGATGACACAAAATTGGAAGTGTCGTGGACAGCAAAGAGGGTTACCTCAGATTACAACAGGACCTGGACTAGATGGGCCAATGGGCTGAGAAGTGGCAGATGGACTTTAATTCGGAAAAATGCGAGGTGCTGCATTTTGGGAAATCAAATCTTAGTAGGACTGATACACTTAATGTTAAGGTCCAAGGGAGTGTTGCTGAACAAAGACACCTTGGAGTGCAGGATCATAGCTCCTTGAAAGTGGAGTCGCAGGTAGATAGGATAGTGAAGAAGGTGTGTGTTGTGCTCTCCTTTATTGGTCAGAGTACCGAGTACAGGAGTTGTGAGATCATGTTGTGGATATACAGGACATTGGTTAGGCCACTGATGGAATATTGTGTTCAATTCTGGTCTCCTCCATATCGGAAAGATGTTGTGAAACTTGAAAGGGTTCAGAAAAGATTTACAAGGATATTGCCAGATTTGGAGGATTTGAGCTACTGGGAGAAGCTGAACAGGCTGGGGCAGTTTTCCCTGGAGCGTCGGAGGCTGAGGGGGTGACCTTATAAAGTTCTACAAAATTATGTAGGGCATGGATAGGATAAATAGACAATGTCTTTTCCCATTGGGTTGGGGAATCCAGAACTAGAGGGCACAGGTTTAGGGTGAGAGGGGAATGACATAAAAGAGACCAAAGGGGCAACTTTTCACGCAGAGGGTGGGACGTGTTTGGGATGAGCTGCCAGAGGATGTGGTGGAGGCTGGTACAATTGTAACTTTTAAGAGGAATGTGGATGGGTATATGAATAGGAAGGGTTTGGAGGGATATGGGCCGGGTGCTGGCAGGTGGGATTAGGTTGTTCAGGTATATCTGTTTGGCATGGACGGGTTGGACTGAAGGGTCTGTTTCCATGCTGTGCATCTCTATGATTCTATGACTCCACATAAACACTTTGATAGCAAAAACATGTCCGTTGGTACAGTTTTTGATTATAAACTCAACTCATTGCTCCGTGAATCCTACACCGTTTGCAAGGCACCAATGTGATGTCGAACTGAGCTCTTTCCATTTGCCTAGATGGGTGTAACTTCAATAGCACTTAAGGAACGAGGCACCATTCACGACAATGAAGACACTTGATTGTACCCTATTCAATGCCTGAATATTTATTCCTTTCACCGCTAAGGCACAATTGGAGAGAGTTCACCAACTACACGATGCACTAGAGTAAGTCATCCAGGATTTTTTGACAGAACATTCAAAGCTCAAAGGCAGTACTGACTTTAAGGAACTGGTTGGAAGATGCAACGAAACGCCACCATTTGCAAGTTCCCCTCCAAGACCCATAGAACCCTGACTTGGAACGGAATCAGTGATAAACTCATTGAATAGTGAAGCAGTCTTGATGGGCAAAGTTGCATACTTGGGCCTTCCATCTTTTATCTTAAAATCTAATAAATATTGATTAATGCAGAGACCAGACTTGTGCTCAGTCCTTCAGCTGTTCACTAAACTGGTGTTTGCTAAAATTTTACTACCATGGTCAACAATGAAAAATATCCAAAAAACATCTCAATCAAATGATTCCCCTCAAGATGGAAGTGGTGCTGGAGTTGCACAGCAGGTCCGGCAGCATCTGAGGAAAACTCAATGTTTCAGGCAGAAAACCCTTCATCAGGAATGAGACATTGAGGCTATGGGGTGGAGAGATAAATGGAAGGGGGTGTGTCTGGGGAGAAGGTAGCTGAGAGTGCAGTAGGTGGAAGGAGGAGGGAGTGAAGGTGATATGTCAGAGAGGAGGTGGAGTGGACAGGTGGGAATGAAGATACACAGGTGGGACTGGTCGGGAGGACGGTGCTGAGCTGAAAGCTTCGAACTGGGATAAGATGGGGAGAGGGAATGAGCAAACTGATGAAGTCCACATTGATGCCATGGGGCTGAAGGGTCCCGAGGAAGAAGATGAGGCGTTCTTCCTCCAGGCGTCGGGTGGTGAGGGAATGGCGATGGAGGTGTTCCAGGACCTGCATGTCCTCGGGAGTGTGTGAGGGGGAGTTCAAATCTTTGACCATGGGGCCGTGGAGTTGATTCTTGCAGATGTCCTGCAGATATTCTCTGAAGTGGTCTGTCAGAAGACATCCGGTATCCCCAATTTAGAGGAGACCACACCTGGAGCAGCAGATACAACAATTGACATGTGTGGAAGTGCAGGTGAACCTTTTATGGATGTGGAAGGCTCCTTTCGAGCCTTGGACAGAAGTGAGGGGGAACATGTGGGTGCAGGTTTTGCAATTCTTGCAGTGACAGGGGAAGGTGCCGGGAGGAAATGCTCGTCCATTGGAGGGTGTGGACATGAACAGGTACTCACAGAGGGAAAGGTCTTTAGGGAAAGCGGGTAGGTTTGGGGAAGGGAAATATATTCCTGGTGGTTGGGTCAATTTAGAGGTGGTGTAAATGTCGGTGGATGATGTGATTTATGCGGAGGTGGGTGGAATGGAAGGTGAGGACTTTCTTGTTCTGTTCTTGCGGTGTTTGTAGGTGTGGGGTTCATGGAGGGAGGTGCGGGACATGGCTGAGATGCGTAAGAGAGCATCTTCAACCATATGGAAGGGGAAGTTCCGGTCTTTAAAGAAAGAGGCCATCTGGTGTTTTCTGTCGTGGAACTGGTCCTCTGGGAGCAGATGCGGTGGAGGCAGAGGAGTTGTGAACACTGGATAACATTTGTGCAGGAGGTGCGATGGGAGGAGGTGTAATCCAGATATTTGTGCGAGTCAGTGGGTTTGTAAAAAAAATCAGTAACATGGACCTCCAAAGATATTTTTCCCTCCTCACCCCATCAACTTTCCGCCAAGACCGTTCCCTCCACGACTACATAGTCATGTCCACCCCCTCCAATGATCCACCCTCCCCTCCCAGCACCTTCCTCTGCCACACAGGAATTGCAAAATCTTAGCAACACACCCGCCACATCCACCCAATGTCCAAAAGAAGCCTTCCAGATCCATCAAAATTTCACCTGCACTTCCACACATGTCATTTATTGCATTCGTTGCTCCCGATGCAGTTTCCTCTACAGTGGGACCACCGGACACCTTTTCGCAGAGCGCTTCAGAAAACATTTCCAGGACACCGGCAACAATCAACCCCAACGGTCCTGGCCAAACACTTCAACTCCCCCACCACTCTCCCGAGGACATGCAGGTCCTGGGCCTCCTCCACCGCCACTCCCTTACCAACCGACGCCTGGTGGAAGAATGCCTCATCTTCTGCCTCATGACACTTCAACCCCGTTTCATCAATGTGGATGTCTCCAGTTCCCTCGTTTCCCATCCCCCATCTTACCTTAGTTCCAACCTTCCAGCTTGGCACCGTCCTATTGACCTGTCCCACATGTGCATCTTCCTTCCCACCTATCCGCTCCACCATCTTCTCCGACCTAACACTCTTATCACCACCTCCATCCACCTATTGCACTCTCAGCTAAATTCTCCCAATCCCCAACCCTTCCCATTTATCTCTCCAAACTCGCGCCTATGAGCCTTATTCCTGATGAAGGCCTTTTGCCCAAAATGTCATTTTATTCTGCAACTCGGATGCTGCCTGACCTGCTGTGCTTCTTCAGCACTCCCCAATCTTGACTATGATCTCCAGCATCGACAAAACACACCTCCGTCCAACTGATTCCCCTGTCCATTGATTTTCAGTGATCATGAATGTCCACTCCAAGATGTCTTTATCTGTCTACACCACACAGAATACTCACTGTTATTGTTTCTTCTCCTCAATTTCGTGAACACTCATTGGTCTGGATTCAATTCCATTCACCTTTTTTTCCCTTCTACTTGATTGATGCATCCCTGCACTCTCTGACATTCTTAGTCATCGTCAACTACACGAAAAAAATGTTGTATCATCAGCAAACGTCTAAATCATGTCTCCTACAACTAAGTCTAAATCATTGGTTTACATCAGAAAAGAGTGGAAGTCCACTGGAAACACGCATCCAAACATGATTGGGATTAACAGCTGCAATAACAGCAGAATCGAAATACCGACTGTCATTTGTAAACTTGCGAGTGACTCCGTCAGTTGGTCTCCAGAGTGATCACTTCTCACATATGGGAGTGGTGAATGACCTGTGCGCACTGTGACTGAGTAAGTGAGTTTACACCTCAGCGGGTAATTGAATCTTTTCCTGCAGACACCCAATGGCACTGACGTCTTGGTGCTGCGGGTATTCTTGTGTCTATTTTGTTTGATAATCAATTGAATTCGAGTCCACACAGACACGATTCCCATTTTCCCCGTTGCCCATGTGTTTCTTTTTCTTCCTTATTCTCCCACGGAATGTGGCTATCATTGGTCTGAAGACCATTTGTTGTTCATTCTTAATTTCCCTTGAACTGAGTCAGAGGGCATTCGTGGATGAAACACATTGTTGTGGGTCTGGAGTCACATGTTGACAGGACTCGTTATGGTCGGCAGATTTCCCTTTCGAAGGGACTTGAATGAATGAGTTTTCAGCATATTAAAGTCATTGTCTCTGTTCCTGAGATTGGGTTTATTTTCCAGGTTTATTTTATCGAATTTAAATAAGAGCAGCTGCCACACTCCAGTCTTGAAAGATTACTCGCCCAATAGATCGCCGCTGCACTAACAACTCCCTGCTATGTTTCTCCACTCAAAAAATGACATTGTTAATTCAGATTATCCCAGATGGAAAGAGAGTAAGACGCGTTTCTATGTTGGAGTGGAAGCAATGTATGCTGGATTGGAGTGTTTACTGGAGCAAGAGACTGATGTGGAGACGATGTGAGGAAAAGCATTTCTTACTGTCAAAGAAAAAAATTACCGCTTTGATCAGGAAAATCTCTTAGAATGCTTTCAACACATCGAACTCTCACTTAAGGCTCCATCCCGCTTCGTCTGAGCCAATCCTCAGTGCGGGTTACTGCTGCTTCTGAATCTTAACAATATAATTAATTGAGACCAATATGCCCTTCCTTTGACCAGAAGTACTCCCAGCCTCAATATTTCACGAGCTTGGATAAATAGACAATGTATCTTCCTGGTGGCGGGGTGTTCAGAACTAGAGGGCATAGACAGGTTGAGAAGGGAAAGATATAAAAGAGACCTAAGGGGTAACTTTTTCAGACAGATGGTGGTGCGTGCATGGAATAAGCGGCCAGAAAAAGTGGTGGAGGCTCGTACAATTGTAACGTTTCAAAGGCATTTGGATGGGTGAATGAATAGGAAAGGTTTGGAGGGATATCGGCAGGGTGCTGGCAGGTGAGACGAGATTGGGTTGGGATATCTTGTCGGCATGGACGGGTTGGACCGAAGACTGTTTGCATTCTGTACATCTCGATGACTCTATGACTCTATGACCGCACCTTTGCCAATCATGTCACTGGTGCCACAGATTAGCTCCACGTGCTCATTTCCACCCCCACTTCCGGTTTGATATTTGTGGCTGTGCCACGAAGTTTGTCTGATTCCGGTTCTCGGAACTGGGGTTATGTGACTGACTGCAGCAATGGGTACTTCCTTGTGTAGGGAAGTTGGGGAAGCAACTGTATTAAACTGATTGTTATTGAAACATACATTACACCAATATCCCTCACAGTCTCCTTAACCTTTTTGTTTCTAGAAATCTATCAAACGCAGTCTTCAGCATGCAGTCCTCGATGGAACCAACACAGGGACTGGGGATATCGAATTCAAAGATTCAGCTAATTCTGAATTCCCACATTCCTGCTACATTTTGCCTAATATTCCTGTTGTCCATCTGCTAATCTTCCTAACATATCCTCTGTCACTCTAATTATTGCTGTTTTTAAGCGTATGTGTCTGAATGACTCAGTGATGATTTTAATGTTAAAATATTCTTCATTGTGGCTGCAGGAAGCTCATTTGAATTCGAGTCACTACATTTTATTCCTTGTGACTCTTGCTGAAGAAACACAGAAATAAATTAGCATATTTTACATGAAATCAATTCAAAGATTATGATATTTTTACAATTAAACCCCTATGTCTCTCACAGCTCTGCGAGTCATTTATCAGGATTCAGACTCATCCATTCTCGGAGAATTCCCTCCCTCCCGCAATCACTTACCTCCTTTAAGATCCCCCTTCTATTTCCCTTACAATCACTATCACATTGACCTCGTTCAGTCTGTGACCATGCCCAAATCTCACCATCAGGACCTTCAAACAGTTGATTAATTTTGATACCGCGGTTGTGAGATCAATTCTCATGGAGCAGCTTTTATTGACATGGACCAACGATTATTGAAACATCAGGCTGAGATAACAGGCACAGGGCAGCATTGAGGAAAATAAACTTTAATCACAAAACGCCAGATTTGTCGACTTCTGCTTCATTTATTTCACTTGTTCATTCGGCTCTGGCGAGACTATTGTGTGCAGTTATGCAATTCACATTATAGCAAGGATGTGACAGCACTGGAAACAATGCAGGGGAGATTTGCCAGGATATTGTCTGGGCTGAAGAAGAGAGATTGGACAAACTGGAGTTGTTTTTCTTAGAACAGAGGAGATTGAGGCGGGCATGATTAAGATGGAAAATGTACTGAGGGATATGGATAGTATTGACAGAAATATATGCTTCACTTTGATGGAGATTTCGATCACGGGAGGCCATCGATTTAAGGTCAGAGGCGGAAAGATTAGAGTGAATGCATGGTAAAACGTTTTCAAACAGTGGGTGATTGAAATCTGGAACACAGTGTATGCAAGACTCGGAGAGGCAGAAATCCACATAACTTTCCGAAGTATTTAGATGTAAATTTGTGATGGCAAGACATATAAGGCTATGGGTCAAGTGATTTAAAAAGACAGACGTTTAAAAACAGCAATAATTACAGTGACAGAGGATATGTTAGGAAGAGTAGCAGATGGTCAACAGGAATACTATGATAGTTAAGTGATTATTATTGAGCAATACAGATACTCCGCTCAAAGTACGGGTTATTAATACCTGCACTTCCATTCTCGAAGGGACATGTCACAGTAATAACTGGGCTGTCTGAATCAGCGTGGGGGAGTACTACTACTCCCGGGGAGACAGAGTGATCGTGACAGTGCAAATACGTGACTTCTGCAAACTGTACCTAGTGTCGGTGTTGGAATGAAAATCATTACATACTTTTTCTCCGTAGTGAGTGTGTATTTATAGACGGTAGATCAGGAAGAGAAACATTCTACTGCCCTTTTCATACTAACCCATACCACTGAATACCGGCACTATGCAGGACAATTTCTCTCTGTACACCATCGTCCAATCCTCTTTGACCCCCAGCACTTCCCCATATGGCACCATTCCTCGAAATCCCAGAAGGTGTGATGTTTCTCATTTACGATGTCTCTCGTCACTGTGTAAGGTTCCAGTGATTTATCTGTCCATCACTCAATTTAGCAAACTGCATTTCCAGCTCACAAGGTGATATCGTCTGGACAGGGGAGGGAAAAACAGAGCGGGTGACAAATGTGTGTACACCTTCGTTCTGTCTGTAAGCAAAAAAGATCTTGAGCCTCCAGGTTTCTGTCACTGTAACTTCCAATGTGTTGCCATGCCTCCATTTCATTTTGGTCTGCTGCAGAGCTCCCGCATAGCACAGCGCAATTTGGAAGAGTGGCACGTCATTTCCTGCTGAGACACCGTGCAATCTTCGATGCCCAGTATCGAGGTCAATCATTTTAGACCCTGTCCACCTTCTTTCACGTTCCTGCCCCCCCCCCCCACACACATACCATTCATTCCAAAGGCGGATCGTTTGGCGCGAAAATCTATCCCCAGATGCACTAGACCTGCTGGTTTTCTTCCGTTATTTCTGCTTTTCTTTTGATAATTTTATTCTGTTGTGATCGCCAGCCTTCAGGAAACGTGTGTTTGCACTGGAGGGTAGTCAGAGGAAATTTACCAACGTAGTGCCTGAGCTCGACCATTCCCCCTGCGAAGATAAGTGAAAGTGAGGGCTGCAGGTGCTGGAGCTCAGAGTCGAGAGTGTAGAGCTGGAAAAGCACAGCACGTCAGACAGTATCTGAGGAGAAGAGAATCGATGGATTGGGCACAAGCCACCGCCATTGCATTACCAGCCGATGCCTGGAGAAAGAACGTCTCGCATGGGCCAGGAGTAATTGGTAAGGAGGTTCCAATATTAATTGACACACGATCTTTTGAGTGCGTAATGCTGAGGGGTGAGGCTTTTTATGCACTCTTGAGAGATTATTGCCTGAAGAGGCGCTGGTAACAGGAATTCATAGTGAGGCAAAAAGTGCTCAGTTATGTAAAGTGAGGCTAGAGAGTCCAGAGAAGAGTGGAGAATGTGTGGTCGGAGTATTGGACCCGTAACTCTCAGATCTAGGAATAATATTTGTCCTTGGAAATAATATAGCTGATTCACTGGTAGGCGTGCTGCCTACTCTAGTTGAAAAGCCATTGGAGATGCAGGCAACGGAAAACCTGGAGAATGGTTATCCAGGAATTTTCCCTGTTTGCGTGCTCAGAAGATCACAAATGAACAGGTTTCAGCAGGATAAAGGCACAGATAAGGAAGCTGACGTAGAGTTATCCGAAAGTTTCTTTTTGATCAGAGAAGTGCAACCGAGAAGGAGCAAGTATGAAAACAGGAAAGTATTTTTAGCTCTGGTAAGGTGATTGAAATACAGCAGAAAGATGACGGGTGACAAAAGTTATATCAATAGATATTTCGCAAGAAAAAGAATGAATGCATTTCTGTATGTTATTGATAAATGATGTCTTCATGCGGATATGTAGATCAGCACACATTGAAGCAGATCAGACGTGCACAGATATTCATCAAATTGTTTTGAATGTTGGGTATAGAAAGGAGGTGCTGCGAGTGGCAAATGAGCTACCACTTGGAGATCAATTCGGGGAGAGGATAATACAGACTGGAATGCAAAGATATTTTCACTGGCCTGGACTACACAAAGATGCCGTTGAATTTTGCCAGACGTCTCAAACATGTCACATAGGCAGTAATAAAACCTGCAACTTTAACACCTATTCCAGCGCTTGAGGAACCTTTCACAAGAGTCTTGATGGATTGCGTAGGTCCCCTACCTCAAAGAAAAAGTGGAAATAAGTATTTATTAACAATAATGAATGTGTCGACGACATTTCCAGGGGTAGATCCATTATGCAGCATCACATCTGGAAGAGTTGTAGAAAAAATGCTTCTTTGTTTTACTTTACGGGCGACCAATAGAGATCCAGACAGATCAAATCTCACATCCGAACTATTCAAGTAGATGTTGGATAACTTGGGAATAAAGCAATTCAAATCTACTGCGTACTATTCGGAATCAGAGGGAGCATGAGAGGGATGGCATGTTGAAGACCATGTTGAGGTTTTATGGTCAGGACTATCCAGATGATTGCGATAAGGAAATTCCTTTTGAACTTTTTGTGATCACAGACGCAAAGAATGAATCGACCAAATTCAGTCTATTTGAATGAATTTGTAGGCATGAAGTAAAAGGATCATTAACATTGGGTAAGGAGAAATTAATAAGTCAGAATTCAGAGACCACCCATTTGGACGATGTGTCAAATTTTAGGGAACGATTAAATAGAGCAGAAGAGTTGGGTAGACAGCATTTAAAAGTATCGCAGCATACAATGAAACAGGAAGTGGTTCAGAAATCACAAATTTGCAATTTTGCAATTGGGAGTAAAGTATTGGTGTTACTTTCAGTAACAGTTGAGCCTTAAAAAGCAAGTTTTAGTGTACCTTATCAAATTGGGAAGAAATTGAATGAGGTGAACTATTTGATACAGACTCCAGACAGGCTGAGATCTCACAGAGTGTGTCATGTGAATATGCTCAAAAGGTATTTTGATAGGGAAGGCAAGCAAGAGGAGAAGGTGTTCGTGATTACAGCACAGAAGGAAGAACCAAGTTCAGAGGATACTGAATTGGACATTCCTCAAATCGAATTGAAAAATGAGAAAGTTGTCAAAAATTGGGATAAATTATTGAGTTACCTTACACAAGAAAAGCAAAGTGTCCTGAAAGAGTTATTACTATCTTGTGGAGAGATAGGCGTAAATAAACTGGGATGTACGAACATAATTGTGCATGATGTAGATACAAGAGATGATCTTCTGATTAAGAAACATCCTTATAGACACGATTCTCCAAAATTGGCACAGGTTCAGGAATACATAGAGCGCACACTCCAAGATGTCATAATCGAAGTGAGTTACAGTGACTGGAGCTCACATATAGTCATGGTGCCAAAGCCAGATGGTACCCAACGGTCACGTGCGAACTATCACAAAGTCAATGCCGTTACAAAGACTGATGCATATCCAATTCCATGCTTGGAGAATTGTGTCGAAAACGTGGGAGAAGCTATTTACATTTCTAAGTTGGATTTGCTCAGAGGCTACAGGAACAGACCTCTGTCAGAGAGAGCAAAGGCAATTTTGGCTTTCATAACGCCAAATGGACTACATCAGTTCAAAGTTGTGGCATTTGGTAAAAACCATCCAGCCACATTTCAGAGACTGATAATAAGGTCATTGCCGGATTACCCAACTATGTTGATGACATGGTGGTTTTTAGACACTCATGGAAGAAACATTTACAGCCTTTATCGGACCTGTGCGATCAACTTCAGAAGGCAGGTTTGGTGGTAAACCTAGCTAAAAGTGAATTTGAGAAAGCCCAAGTCACGTTCCAGGGTCACGTTATTGGACAGGGACAAATGGCCCCATGAGATACGAAAACGAAATTAGTTGGGGAATGTTTCACACCGTCGACAAAAAAGAAATATGTAGTACTACGGTTCCTGGGATTGACTGAATTTTACCGAAAGATTGTGCCAAACTTTAAACAGTGCGGCTGCTCCACTCACCAAATTGTCAAGGGCAAGAACTCTCAGTGGACAGAGGACTGTCAAAAGACATTTACAGCCTAAAAACTATGTTAACCACTGCCCCCAGTTTAGCTACACTAGATTATATGAAGCCTTTCAAGGTGGCTATTGATGCCAATGGTGTGGGTATTGGTCCGGTGTTCCTGCAGGTGGATGATGAGGGAACAGAAAGATCTATCGGGTATTTTTATGGGAAGGTGAATGTTCATCAACAGAAATGTTCAACGGTGGAGAAAAAGACTTTAACCTTGGTGTTGGCAATACACCATAACTGTGGTTATATTACCAGCAATGCATCTGAGACAATCGTATACACTGATCACAACACGTTGACATTTGTGGACAAAACGAAGGACAAAAATGCCAGACTGTTTAGATGGACTTGTTGCAGCCATTCAATCTGACAATTGTGCATGTGGAAGGTCGCGAAAGTGTGAAAGCTGATGAGTTACTGAGACTTGAATGAGATACTGAGGTTTTCGGTGGTGGATGAACCGCGGCCTAAATTTGCATGGGTATTTGCATGTTTGAATGTTTGCAGTTTGTATAGTATATCTGTCTGTTTTGAGATTACTAACTGGGTTTGAAGGGTTAAAAATGCAGCCATCTTTTCACATTGATGGTTTGTTTTTAGTGGGGGGGGGGGGGAGACATGTCACAAAATAAGTCCCTTTTTTTGTCAAAAAGCTGTTCCTTGGCTCAAGGAGACTGTCCTTGGTTATTTTTCGGAGGGACAATAAAACGGGGCCAAGCTCCGATCAGTCTGGTTTGGTACAGAGATGAAAAAGATTTTTAGAGATCTTTTGTTTACATGGAAACAGATTAGACTTCAGGCCAAAGTGATCATGCTTTATAAGTGACCAGTATAATGACGGAGAGTGGTGAGCTATTTTAGCTGAACTAGCTGAGCTGAGCTGAGCAGTTTGCAGTTAATTATTGAACTGGGAAGTTCAACTGAGAGCTGTGTGGAATCTCTCTCTCTTTTCTGACCTTCAACTTCAACCTGGAAGTATGTGTTCCGTTTGTACTGGTTTATATTGGGAGTTTGCTTATTGGGACAGTTGTGTATATTCGGAACAGCATAATTAAGTCTAGCTGAATCGGTTTAATTCTGTCGTGATCCTTTATTTTATTCTTTGTGCTTCATTGTGTAATTTTATGAATAAAGTTTTTGTCTGTTTTAAAATCTAGTAGTCAACCATCTAAGTTACTCTGGGTAATTTTCGTTGTACACTTACCGAAACAAATTGCAAAGGTACGCCCTGGGCTGCCTGCTTAAAAGTGTTTTGAGTGGTCTAGCCTAGTCCATAACATCTCGGAGATGGAAGATGCCTCCTTGGGACTTGGTACAAACTAATCACTTTCCCTCCTCATGGTCAGCAAACTACGTTAACATAGCACGTGTGTACGATTAGCAATGGAGCCAGGAGGAACAGCATGGAGCAGTCTGTCTGTGCAGTCTATGCCTCATTGGTTTGTCATGTTGCAGCAACAATGACATCCTCTTATTTCAGTGTAACAGTTTGGAGGGGCTGAATGACCCCTTCTGTTCATGTGTCAGTGTCTCGAGGGACTGAATGACTTCTTCCTGGCCAGAGAGAAGGTGGTCCAGGATTTCAGTGGGAAACCCGTGCTTCCTACCTACCAGCACGTTGTGCTGACTAGGCTCGATCTTCCTGAGATATAGGAGACAAACGGAAAACTGAAAGAACACAGCAAGCCAGGCAGCACCATGAGCTGGGAAAGTCAACATTTCAGATATAACCGGTCTTCAGAACTGGGTTGGGGGTGTTGGGGAGCCGCAGTTAAAGAGGGAAGGGAGTGGTTGGGGTGGGGAGATCAGGGGGATGGTGAGTTATGGACATGTGGACACAAGTGGTGGGTGCAACCTGGTTGGGCGACGGGAGGGATGAATCCGGTTGGGAGCTGAAATGTAGGGTCGTTAGGTGGAATGGAAGACCTGTTAGTCACTTCTTATTTTAATTCTCTTTCCCAATCCCTTTCCAACATGGCCATCCTTAGCCTCCTCCATTGCCACAACGAACCAAAACATAAGTTGGAGGAACAAGATCTCATCTGTCACCTGTGCAGCCTACACCCTGGGGACTCAACATCGAATTCTCCAATTTCAATTAACAATCCTTCCAATCTCCCGACTCCCTTCCCAGGCCCTCCCCTCCCTTCCATTCCTTTGAGCAAGCTTTTGTCCAGCTACCAACTGGATTCAGCACTCCCATCTCCAACCCGTTGATACCATTTACCTGTATTCACTTATCCTCACCTCGGCACTCTGCCTCCTCTTCCCTCACTCACACCTTTATCTATAAAACCGCTTACTCCCATCCAAATTCCTGACGAAGGGTTATATCCAAGGCATTCACTTCTCAACGTCTTGATGCTGCCTTGCTTATTTTGTTCTTCCAGCTTCCTGCGTGTGTTTTTTGGATTCCAACACCTACTTTTTAAAAAATTGTCTCCTTGTGTAATAGGCATGAATGAGTGAACGCATTGCGCCTCTGGTTATCCAACAGATCAGATGGGCTGAATGGCTTTCTCATATTACCTTGAAACCAGCAAGAGTTGCTGAAGGAGTTCCTCTTTCTTTTTAACGTGGAAATGTTTAGTGTCCACAAGTGCTTTTGATTCATGTTAGCTTTACATTAACACCACAAGCTTGAATGTTGTCCAAATTTGATACTTGCGTACCTTAAGAGGTGACTCTTTGTTCTGAATATTGTATAATCTTCACAGAACATCCCCACCCCTGATCGTACGACAGAGGGAAAGACATTGATGAAGCAGCTGAAGGTGTTTGTGCCGAAGAAGCTACCCTGAGGATTGGCCACAGAGATATCCAGGGACTGGGCGGATTGATGTCTACCAGCCCCATTGTGTTCTGAATGATTCAACCAGTGGGGAGTTTACAACTGATTTCCATCAAGTTCAATTTTGTTCAGTCTCTTGACATCTCGCTCAATCAAATACTGCCATGATATCAGCGCCAGTCACTTTACGCTGTGCTCATATCTGCTATCCATGTCAATAGACCAAGGTACATGTGTGGGGACTGTTTCCTTCTCTCAGGCGGTAGTGACGGTTGGGATCTGACGGTTGGGATCAGACATTTGGGGAGCCCAAATCACGGAAATGTTTGGGGGGTGCGAGTGGGTGTCATTGGATTTGGACCCGTCAGAGAGTCGAAGGCGACAAAGAATTGGGCATAAAAGAGAAATTGCGGCCGAGTGCAGATCAGCCCTGACTTACTGAATGGAAGGTCAGGTCTGAGGGGCTATGTAGCCTGTTTTTATTCCAGTATACCCCATAGTCCACTTTGTGGCCTCTTCGATTTCCTGTGTTACTGACTTCAAATAACTGAATAGACTGATCCTGTTGCTGTGTAACTGGATACTGGTGCTGCATGATCTGGTTACAGTTTTATAGGCCCGAGGGGCTTATTGGTCTCCTCCTGTAATTGTATATCAGGCTCCAGGGGCTGAAAAGCCTCATCCTGTTCTGGTGTAACTGAAATCCATATCAACTAAATCTATCGCCCGAGGAGAATGTGAGCTCTGCAGATGCTGGAGATCAGTGTCGAAAAGTGTGGCACTGGAAAAGCACGGCAGGTCAGACAGTATCAGAGGAACAGAAGAATCGATATTTTCGACGTCTTGATGAAGGGCTTATGTCCGAAACATAGATTCTCCTGCCCCTCGAATGCTGCCTGACCTGCTTTTCCAACACCACATGTTTCAACGTCTACTGCCCCACCCAAGTCAATCTTCCGTGTCACAACATCCAATTACTTGAAGAAAATTATCAAGCACAAACTTTCTCGAACAGAGCCACACTTACTATTCCTAATCAACGCCTGCCTTTCTAAATGCATGTACAACTTATCCCTCAGAACATTCTCAAGTAACTTACCTACCATGGATGTCAAACATACTGATCTGTGGTTCCAAAGCTTTTTTGTGCAGTTCTCCTTGAATAAGGGCACAGCATTTACTATCCTCTAGTCTTACGGGACGTCAACTGTGGTCAATGATGAACAACATTATAGGCCAGGGTCCTCGCAAATTCTTCTGGTGCCCCTTGAGATGTTTTTGGATATATCGAGTAAGGACAATGATATTTATCCTTTTTCAAACATTCTACTACGTCCAAAATCTCCTCAACTATAACATGGATAGTCCCTAAGATATAACGACTAACTTCCTCAAGTTCTCAAGTCATCATATCTTTCTCCACGGTAAACATAGAGTAGAAATATTCGTTGAGGTTTTCACTCATCTCTTATAGTTCCACACATACTTGTCCGTATTGGTCTTCGAAGGGTCCTATTTTCTCTCCAGTTATTGCTTTTGCTTTTAATATATTTAATATACCTTTTTGTATTCCTCTGAATCTTCTCAGCCAAGTCTCTTTCTTGCCCACTTTTCACCCTACTGATTCCCTTCTTCAGTAAACTCTTTTATCTCTTATATTTCTCCAGGGATTCCCTTGATCCGAGCTGCCTGTACCTGAGCCACGCCCTCCGTTCGAACATGAACCTGTGCACCAGTTTACTCCCTCTCCATAACTATTTCAAATCTAATAGAACCATGTTTACTGGTCCCAAAGTGCTCCCCCACTATTAACACAGTCATCTGACCTGCCCTATTTCCTAAGAAAATTTCGAGTTTTGCCCCTTCCCGAGTCGGACACTCTATATACTGCTTGAGGAAACTATCCTGACGCATTTAACAGATTCTATCTCATCAAATCCTTGAACGGTCTGGCCGTTCCAGTCTGTATTAGAAAACTTAAAATCCCCTATTATGATAACCCTATTGCTCCTGCAGGTCTCCCCTTTCTCCCTGCGTATTTGTTACTCTCATTCCTGTTGCCTATTTGGGGGCCGATAGTACAACCCCTATCATCTCACCATCCCCTTCCTATTTCTTAACTCCACCCACAAAGCCTCACTGGGTGATCCATTAGTTATTTTATCTCTGCTTAATGCTGTGGTTCTCCCCTTAATCAGAAATGCAACTTCCTATTCCCTCCTTCCACTATCTCTGTCTCACATAAAGCACTTGTTCCCTAGCACATTAAGCTGTCAGTGCTATCCATCACTTAGCTATATTTCTGTAATGACTATAATATCCCAGTCCCACCTACCTATCCACGCCCAGAGTTCAGCGACCTTACCTGTCAGCCCTCTTGCATTGAAACAGATGCAATTTAATCCAAATTGCAGTACTTTCTCTCTGTCCTATTCCAGCCTAAACTTACTATTTCCGATTACTGTATCTCCTTCCACCCTCACACTTGCCTCCCTGCTTTTGAGGATACGACCACCTGCCAACCTAGTTTAAACCCTCCCTTGTTACGCAAACAAAACTGGCTGCCAAGATATTGGTGTCCCCTCCAATGCATGTCTCGGACGGTAATGTCCCTCTCAGGAGAATACCACTGTCAAGGTTTTCTTTTTAAATATTTCTCCTCGCTCTCTGTAATCACGCTGTAGGACCTCGTCCCTATGTCTACGGGTATCATTTGTGCCAACGTGCATAATTATTTATGGCTTCTCACCCTCCCCCTTGAGAATGTTCTGCAGCCACTTGGAAACATCCTGGACACCAGCACTGGGAGATAACGCACCATCCTGGATTCCCGTTTGCGACCACAGAATCTCCGATCTGTCCCACTAACAATCGACCCTCCTATCTTAATGTCCTGTTTAGCTTTCCCCTTTCCCGCTGTGAGCCAGAGCCAGTGGTAGTACCACCAACCTGGCTACTGCTAATTTCCGCTGAACGGTCATCGCCCCCAACAATCCAAAATGGTCTACTTGTTTTCGAGGGGAATGGCCGCAGGGGATTCATGCACTCCTTGTCTACTCCCTTTGCCATTCCTGGTGGTCGCCCATCTGCTCTCGGCCTGTGGTTCTCCCCTTAATCAGAAATGCAACTCCCCATCCCCTCCTTCCACTCTCTCTGACAGCAAGCTAGGAACGCCTGCTGGATTAAATTGTGTTGATTTAAATACAACAGGGCTGACAGGTAAGGCGAATGAACTCAAGACGATGAACGTTGGACTGGAATATTAGAGTCAATAAAGAAACATAACTAAGGCCGTGTCTATGAACTTGTCAGTACCTCGGATTATCCTGAGTGCATCCTAGATTAGATTACCCACAGTGTCTAAACAGGCCCTTCGGTCCACAAAGCCCACACCAACCCACCCAGACCCACTCCCCTACATGCAACACTACGGGTCATTTAGCATTACCAATTCACTTAACTTGCACAGCTTTGAACTGTGGAAGGAAACAGCAGCACCAAGAGGAAAACCACGCAAACACGGGAAGAATGTGCAAACTCCACACAGACAGTTGCCCGAGGCAGGATTTGAACCCTGGTCGCTGGTGGTCTGAGGCAGCAGTGATAAACCATGAGCCACCGGGCCACCCAGCCTCACTCCCCAACACGGTCTCCCCGGAGCTGAAGCTGGGTGTAGTGCCCACACGTGTAGCCATCAGGGACGGTGGAAATCTCCCTGAGCTACCACATTATCACAAAAGGAGCGTGCAACTGCCCTAAATGTTATCTCCACTGCTGTAACAATAAAGTTAAAAGGACTTTATTTGAGTTTACCTGTACATTTTGCTAAGCTGGAGTTGTCCGAAATCTCTCTTTTCAAAGACTTACTGCTTGCTCTGCTACCAACGGCATGTCTCTCTACCCCTCCACATTTAATTTTGGTCAGGGAAGGAAGAAGACACGACAGTGCTGTCGTGTTTAGGCCTTCAGCACTCCTTGACACCTGGCCCCGGACTGCCTGCTCCCCAGTGCAGGTCGCTGCTTGGCCTTGGAGGGTGTCTTCCTTCTGGTAGTGTTGACTGTGTCGATGCAAATCCTTACCCCGACAGGCAATCCGTGTTATCGCAGTCCTCTCGTACTTTCTGTCTACTAATATCGCGTTTATGAATTCTTTGAATCCTTCGATTGCATTGCAAACGTGTCTCACTCGAATGTGAGAGAAGTTTATGATCTTGTGAATACAGAGCTATTGGAAAAGAACACAATTAGACATAGGGGCAACAATATGTCTATCCGTTCACTGAGTCTGCATTTCCTTCGATTAGTTTATATTTATTTTGTTAATCCCCCGTTCCACTTTCCTGTGATTTCCTCGTAACACTTCCATAAAAATCTGCCTGTCTCAGCCTTGAAGATATTTAATGATCCAGCCTCAACAGCTCTCCGAATTTTCTACAATTGTTTCCATCTCACTGCTGTGAGACTTAGCCTTTAATTTGGTGGTTTGCCCACTCTATCTTACATAAAATTCCAATTCTTCCTCAGTCTTGTATCAATTTGCTCAAGGGTTCAACGGTCACTCTCCCTAAATCCAGAAACTGCTTCTCCAAACTGAAGACCGATTCGTAGGATGTGTTTAACAGATACTCTGGCTCTGTCAACAGGCTGTCCCCTTAGTCCCTAATACTCCCATTCTTTCCCGCATTATCCCTTTCCCCTTAATATACCAAAAAAAAAGACTTTGGATTCTTGCCAATCTTAACCGCTAAAATTTTATCAACCCTCCTTCTGCTCTTCCCCTGACTTTTTTAAGCTTAGCCCTCCGCTTTCTATATTCTTTTTGGACCTTCATTGACCTGCTCACTTGGTACCAGATTTAAGCCTGTATTTCCTTTTTCATCCTGTTCGGAATTTGTGTCGACATCTGAGGTTCTCTGGGCTTGTTTTCCTAAATTTCATCTTCGGTGTAACATGTTGGACTGTCACTGTCATCAATTCCATTTTGATCAAATGATCCCCCAACCCCCGCCTCACCTTGCTCTGCAACAGGTTCACCCAGAAGCAACTGCACTTTGGCCAGATCCGTTATTTGTTTCCATAAAATCTGTCTCCCGAATGGAATAAACTCTTATTTTTCTAACATTTTTGGTGTCTTTTCCTTAGCAAAGTCAAAATGTGTGATATCAAGGTCACTGGTCCTATAATGCTCTCCTACTTCTGCCTGGTACAGCTGACTGGCTTCGCTCCCCACAATGAGGCCCACTGCCCTTTGTTGTATCTGTTCTATGTTGATATAAGAAGCTCTCGGGAATAAATGTCAAAACACCTGACCCCTCTTAAAAAGTTATCACTGACCTAATGAATGTTTGGAATTGAAATGCCTGAATACAATGATCATATGTTTGTTATTACACACCTCAATAACTTGGTTATATAACTGCTCCCGTAATTCCCTTTGTATCGGGGTCTATAATATATCCCTAGCAGTGTTTCTGTCATGGTTTCGATCCTGAGCTCTAACCAACATGCCTCATTAGAACATCCTTTCAAGATATCGTCCCTTCTTAAGACAGTAACTGACTCCATAATTAATAAATTTACACCACCTCCTCTTTTACACTCACTCATGTACTGACTATAGTTCTGGTACCACAGAATATTGAGTTGTCAGCTCCGATCTCCCTCAAACACATCTTTGTAATGGCAAAAATGTCACACTTCCACTTATCACCTCGTTTCCTTGTCATATCTGTCTGTCTGATAATATGACCAGCATTAAGGTAAAGCACATCCAACCTGGAATATATCAACTGTAATACTCAGTACTCGGAGGTGTTCAGTCATTCACTGTTCGTTAACAACCTGTCCAATTCATGAAGCAGAATTGTAACTCTGGGAGTGAATGAATATTTGTTGAATTTGAATTTCGTTTTTAGTAAATGAGTTCATCAAATGCAACTTTCCAGAACTGAACAGTCAGCTCCAGATACAACGAGTTTCTGCTGATTAGTTCCCTGCTCAGTGTGCAGAGGGGACAGCCCTCAGTAATGGAGAAAGTGAGTACTGCAGATCCTGGTGATCAGAGTCGAAAAGTGTGGCGCTCGAAAAGCACAGGCAGTCAGGCTGCATCTATCTAGCAAAGTCAAAGCTTCCCATGTTTTCCATCACATAATACACAGGATATTGGGAACCAGACTTGCTCAGGAAGGCAGCACTGTACAGAGCATTGAAATGGAAAGCAGTCGATCAGTTGGTTGGACAGGGAGTAAACAATTTGAGGTGAAATACAGACTGATTGAAGTACAAAAATAGGGATAGATAAATTCCTCGGCCAGACGGGAAACACCCCAGATTACGACAGGAAGAGAGGGAAGAGATTTCTGTGTCTTTGGTGATGGTCTTTGCGTCTTCACTCTCCATTGGAGTAGCGTCGGATGATTGGAGGGTGGCAAATGTTAATGACTTGATCAGGCAAGGAAACAGGGATTTTCCTGAAAATGACACACCAGTCAGTCTTACATCAGTATTGGGCAAAGTATTTGAGAGGGTTATGAAAAATCATAGTTTGATTGGAAATAGTCAGCATGGCTTTGTGAGGGACAGGCCATACCTCAAAACTCTTATTGGATTATTTGAGGATGGGATTAAGCACACTGAAGAAGGTAGACCAGTGAATGTGGAGTGCATGGATTTTAACAAGGTGTTTGATTAGCTTCCGCGTGGTAGTTTCATTCAGAAAGTAAGGAGGCATGGCATACAGGGAGACCTATCTGTCTGGATACAGAATTGGCTCGCCCATGGAAGAGAGAGGGTGGTGGTAAATGGAAAGTATTCAGTGTGGAACTAGGTGAGCAGTGGTGTTCCATAAGGATCAGATCTGAGACATCTGCTGCTTGTGATTTTGATAAATGACTTGGATGACGAAGTGGAAGGGTAGGTTCGTAAGTTTGATGATGTAACACCGGTTGGTGGAATTGTGGATAGTGTCGAGGGCTGTTGTAGTTTGCAACAGAACATTGACAGGATGCAGGACTCAGCTGTTAAGTGGCAGATGGTGTTCAGTATGGAAAAGTGGGATACGATTCATTTTGGAAGGTCGTATTTGAATGCAGAATACAGGGTTAAAGGCAGGATTCGTACATTGTGGAGGAACAGGGGGATCATATATTCCATGGAATAGCTCCCACAAAGTTGCTACCCATGTTTATAAGTTTGTTAAGGAGGTGTGTGATGTTTTCATTAGCCGAGGGATCGAGTTTAACAGCTGCGAGGTTATGCTGCAACTCTATGGAGCCCTGGTGAGACCACACTTATAATATTGTCATCAGTTCTGGTTGCCTCGTTATAGGAAAGATGTGGAAGCTTTGGTGAGGGTGCAAGGATATTTATCAAGATGCTTCCTGGATTGGAGAGCATGTCTTACAAAGATAATTTGAGGGAGCTCGGGTGTTTTCCTCATTGGAACGAAGAAGAATGGAAAGTGACGTGACAGGGGTATTCAAGATGATGAGAGGCATAGATAGAGTGGATAGCCAGAAACTTTCTCCAGGGAGGAAATGGCTCTCGAGGGGGTATGATTTTCAGGTAATTGGAGGAAGGATTAGGAGAGATGTCAGAGGTAAGTTCTTTACACAGAGAGAGGTGGG
The DNA here is from genome assembly GCF_047496795.1 of Chiloscyllium punctatum. Classification (NCBI taxonomy): domain Eukaryota; kingdom Metazoa; phylum Chordata; class Chondrichthyes; order Orectolobiformes; family Hemiscylliidae; genus Chiloscyllium; species Chiloscyllium punctatum. Next base: position 39,268,354 of record NC_092771.1, on the reverse strand, counting down.
TGTGTGCTATGAAAAGCCAGTAGTTGTAGTAAAGTCAGCTATATTAGGGATATTTAATTAGATAGGCATATGAATGATAGTATAATGAAAGGTATTTAGGTTAGTCTGATCTTCGAGTAGGATGAATGGTCGACAGAACGTCAAATGCCAAAGGGCCTGAACAGTGTTGCACTGTTCTTCACTGTTCTAGGTTTCTAGTTTCACCAAGCTTGAGGATTCTCATCAATTATTGAATGTGTGAGGGGGTGATGTGTGTGAGATCAGGAAGCTTTGGAGGGGTGCAAGGCCAAAACCTTCAGTTATGGTGTGCACTGTTACAGTCATCTGAAGGCCAGTATAATATGTGTGGTTACTTAGACCAGGCAGAATCCGCCAAGTTCAGTTATTAATGTGATTTTTGGATTGCCGTTTGCTGCTGGTTATGTCACATACATTCTACTGTGTGGCCCATGAAGTAATCTCTGACTATTCACAGAGATGTACAATTTTATTTTGATACTGGAGAATGTGAATGTGATATTTATTGGATATGGATTTAGAGGTTTCTTTGTGAGACACAAGGCACTGCAATAAATTGTCAACTATTTCACGTCTTCACCCGTGTCTGATCCGGGGAGCAGATCTATGGAGTCTGGGAAGCAGACCAGATTTTATCACCAGAGGTAACCTATATGGTGTGATTCTGGCTCTCCATGTCAACACGTTGCTCTATGGGCCAGGCTCTGACTGAAGATGAATTTTAAAACTTGGTTGCTGCTCAGCCATTAGTATTTAACCTGCACAACATTTGAACCTGTATTGAAACCAGTGACAGTCCGTTGGCGGGTTCTCCCCCTGCCCAAGTTGGATTCCAAATCACTTGTTTTGAAGTAATGTTTGACTGACTGCCCTGAACCAGGTTAGAAGCTCAATGCACAGATTTTGGAAGAGGCCACTGAGTCTCTCTGTGTCACAGGCAGCTGTGATGTCCAATAACACTGTAAGTGATTTCAGATCTATTGGAAGCAATTTTCAGCGTAGCTGATTGCAAGGTGTTGACTTTACTGACCAGAACAATAATCGGATGTTTGCTATATTTCAGAATTGGGCAAAAATAAGGTGTGAGTGATAATCATTCAACTGAACAATAATCTCTTAAATCAATTATGTTGATTTTATATTTATGGAACTAAAATATATACTCCTGTCAAGATTTTCTAACACAGAAATGAAGCATGTACATTTTACTTTATCGAAGAAAGAACGTAACTCTTGTAATCAGAATTAGATATTCAATGACAGGATTCAAAGCAATATTTTGGCACTCCAGTATTTTTAACGTGGTTGGCTTCTGAATGATTATATGTTCCGAGTGAGCAAACGATTGAACATACAAATAGAATTAGCATTCGTATATATTAATATATAAACAATCAGTTTAAATTCTCACTGAAATGTACGATCTTCAGCTATTTGCCAGCAATTTAAAAATGGTAATGATTCAACATGGACTGTGAATATTAAACTAAATAAATTATTTGTGTTATCAAATTTTAGTGAATATTTAATTAAAAACTTCCAATGTTTAGAATGAATGATGTTTAATACGAAACGTGGCAAGTGAAAAAAAGCAACAAACATAACAAAGTGCCAGTGAAAAGTCAAAGCGTTCCAAAGAGCTTTGTGACAATGCAATGATATATTTGTTTTAGTTATTGATTTACAAAATGTAAAATATTCATGTTCTGAGTAATAATTAGACTTCATAATGAATTCTGACCTTGCAATACTTGCATTTTAAATGCTTATGCTGCACCAAATAATCAGATATTTGCGAAATAGTTGGAGACTGACTTTTATTCACAGCTGGCACATGATAGAGTACAAAACTCTAAAGTACAGAGGAGGCCATTGGCCATTATTCATAAATCAGCTCCAAAAATGTTTCCTAAGCACCGCTCAATTGCCAGCCCTCTCTCTGTTGCCCGTTAAATCCATAATTTCCAAACATATATCCAGTTCTCTTTTGAATCTTCATCCACAACATTCCCAGCCTGTCAATTACAATTCGCAACAACTCTCTAAATAAAGACGTTTTTCCTTATTTCAGTCCTAACTCTTTTGCTGACCACCTTGAAATTAGAATCCCTTGATTCTGTAATACCAAATAATAGAGTATTCTTTTTCTACTCTGCAACTTTTTTCATACTTTTGAGCCCCACAATAAATTCACATCTTTGTCTGTTCTGCTCCTGGAACAGTAAGCCTTGCAAGAACTGTAAGAAACACTACAATGGAAAAACAAGCAGAAAACTAGTCAGCAGGATATATGAACATTAACTAGCCACAAAATACATGATCCCCACATTAATTTCTTACATACTGATGAGGAAGTACGCCACTTTGACTAGGTCTGCAAATCCATTCTTGGACAGGCCAAACAGAGACAAGCACAAGAATTCCTAGAAACATGGCATTCCAACCAGAACTCCATCAGCAAACACATCAAGTTTGACTCCATCTCCCATCCTCTGAGAAAAAGGGCTGTAAATGGCATCATTGACACAGTAAACTACATTACCAACTCAAGTAAACCGAAACATTTATAAAGAAAGTGGAAGATAACACCAGTACTTCACTGGAGGCTCACTTACTGAGTAGAGTCAATGGAAAGAACTAGGAACTGCATTAACTATTGCTTCAGAATATATCTGAGTGTTCGTGGCTGCGACCGCATAGAATAATTGAATGAAAATGCGAGCCTGCACCACCACGTGCATATCTAAAAGCTTCTTTAAACGTTTGTGAGAATACCTGATCAATCACCCGCCTAGGAAATGCATTCCAGAGAATTCACCAGGGGCAGAACAGCAGCTTAGTGGTTAGCACTCATGCCTTAAAGCACGAGGGACCCAGGTTTGATTCCAGCCTTGGGAGACTGCCTGTATGGATTTTGCATATTCTCCCCGTGTCCGTGTCAGTTTCCTCTGGGTACTCCAGTTTCCTCCCACAATCCAAAGATGTGCAGGCTAAGTGAATTGGCCATGCTAAATTGCCCAAAGTGTTCAGGTTAGGTGCATTAGTCAGGGGTAAAAATAGGAGGAACGTGTTTGGGTGGGTTACTCTTTGGAGGGTCAGTGTAGATTTGTTGGGCCGAGAGGCCTGTTTCCAAACATAGAAACTTTATATTCGATGTCTGCACCACCCTCTCAGTTCAATGCAGACTCCACAAATCCTCTCTCAATCCCCTGCCTTTCACTTTAAGTTTGTGTCCCTTTGTTTTTGACCCTTCGAGTAAAGGAAACAGCTGCTGTCTGTTCATCTTCTCCATACCCGTGATGCTCTTGTATACCTGTACCATGTTCCCTCGTCAATCTTCCCTGCTTCAAAGAAAAAAATAGAAAGTTTAGCCATCGCCCTTCAAAGTTTGATTACACACTTTTCTTGTTAATTCAGATGTGCATCATCTCACATTTATCAGTATTAAACTTCATCAGCCATTATTCTGGATATAGAAATCATCTGTTTATATCGTCCTGTAGCCTAACCCTTTCCTCCTCACTGTGAAGCACCCAACTGATCTTTGTGTCATCCCCAACATTATAATCATTCTACTGCCATCCATCTTCCACATTCTCACCATCATCAGTTATGAATATCACAAATAAAACTTGATTTCCTTTCTGTTCTCCACATGTTATTCACAAAGGACTAATTAAGAATTCCAGTCTCTTATTGTTCTTATTTTGGGGAATTTACAGAGTGATGTAGTTAACACCTATTATGAGGGTGCTGCAAATACCATTTTCGACACAAAGTTAAATTCACCTTTTACACTTTGTCCCTTAACATGTCTTATTCATAAAGCTTGTAACCAATTTAGGATTAACTACGGTTTGGCACCTTGCACTGGAACATTTTGTGTGGCACTGTCCTTTGTAACAATAGTCAGAACTGAAGAAATCTTTCATCTTCAGGATGGACACAGACTCATTGCTTGAATCCGTTATGGGATAAGGATAAATATTCAATTAAACTCTATGTTATGGACAAACTGCAGGAGATCAAATCATGTCTAATTTGAATTGGAAGTAAATACATACTGTTACAAAATTGAAAAATGTTGAGACACAACACCAGGGTGAAAAAAATACCTCACCTGCATTTGATGGAGATACAAAACTACAGAGTGAATGTACAATCTGATAAAGAATCAAGCGATAGAAAAAGAAGTACATCAAATCTTAATTTTCAATCGAATCAGTTCCCAATTTTCCTGAACAGTGGTGGTTTTCACCCAACCTCACATTTCCAAAAACAAGCTTTTCCCTGTCACTAAAACTCTATTAGCCTTTCTTCCTCCCCTTGCTACTCTTTCTTTACACTCCTACCTCTCTTGCGGTACCCGTTCTGCTGCCACATACTTTTCCACTGATGATATCTCTTCACACCCTTCTTCTGCCACTCCCACTGTAAGTTACACCAGTTCCCTAGTTACTCCCACTTCCACTGGCCATCCCTTTACCTTTTTATTTCCCCTGGGGTGATGGGAGCTGCTGGCTTCTGTGCTGCAATTGGTCATCAGTGAATGCTGAGATTGAGATGATCAATTCCCAAAAGGAACAAATAATCGTGTCTGTCTGTCATTGTCCAATGCACCGTGAATAGGGTGTTTTTTCCCCATAGAGAGTGGAACTTTTTTGTGTCTTTTGTCACAGTGCTTAACCAAACAGCCTCATCCCAAATACGACAAACCTCTCCCTAGAGTCAGAAGTCCATGCATCTGTTTGTCTTTAAACGTTGCAAGGACAGTGATCACATTGTTCAAATATGCCGTGTTCTACCCTTTTTCTCTTTAGTATTTTAACTGATGTTCCAATGTCAGTTGAGGTGCCATCAAAGTAGTTTTTGAATCATGTAGCATCATTCACCCTCAGGAAACTGCAGTCAACGGGAATCGGAGGAAAGTTTGTCCAGGCAATTTCCTCAATGAATAATAACACCTTCCCGAGAGCTATTGAGAATGACAAATAAACTCTGCCCTTGCTCGTGCCTTCCAAAACCATGGATAGATTTGCCTTATTAAGAACATCCAGATACATTCAGTTTTCACAGTTTGGGCTAAAATCTCAGAAAAGTAAGACTTTGCTGGTTGATTGTCACCCCAATGAAATCAGAGCATTACAATAAGATAATGATTCCGATTATTTTCAATCATTTACTTTCTGAGGACTGGTGGTGCGGTGTCGTTGCCACTGAGATCAACATTTTTGTTGTTCAACAGCATCGCATCACATTGGCTCAAGGCTGCACCATTCCCCAATTCTACTTCATTCTCCAGCTCATTTGCCATGTTCGCCAGATATACGAGGCCCACGAGATGGAATAACTTAGAGATGCCTATGAGCCTCTGGAACCTGCCACCCCACCTATGCCCTGTGCTCTGAGTCAATCGCCAACCCCAAGCCCACCTCCTGTCGTGCATTTACCATCCCTCCTACCGTTCCACGCTCTAACGCTGTATGTTCTATACTCAACAAAGCTTCGCCCTCTGTGACTCACTTTTATGAATTTCAAGCACAATATAATGTTGAACTCCTCTTCCACCGTCTTCTTCTCAGTGTCCATTTCTTTGTGCAAGAGTACATTCCCCATCCCATAGACCCTTCGCCCAGCTCCAACACTTTCCCTACACCTCGACCCGTTCCTCTGGCGTTTACTTGAACTCAATCTGTTCATTGAGAACGCTCCATGTGAGTTTGGTTGCCTTAAATTTTCTGTAACTCTCTCGCCCTATCCAACCAGTCTCTCTCTGAACCGACTGCACGCTGTATGCTTCGATCCAACACTGACTATGTTATTCAGCCTGTGCCGATAAGGGTGGTACTGCTGCAGTCTGGTGGACTCACCTCTACATTTCAGAGGCTGAGTGCCAGCTCTTACAAATCTTCCCATATCACTTGCTTGTCCATAACCTTTCCATGGCACATCAGGTTACTTTATTAACTAAATTTGACCACATTTCATCTGGAGATTCCCACCCACTCGCCACCCTCCCCCAAAACAAACATCCACTCACCCCCACCTAACCGTCGCGAAGCTGATGGTCCTCTGATAACAGTGTTTGCTTTTATCTCCTCCTGAAAATCCACAAACAGAACTGTCTGGGAAGACCCATTGCTTCAGCCTTCTTCTGCCATACAGAGGAGGTGCATGGATACATACGTGGGCACAAGTTATACCTGTTCTTTCATGGGGTACATAGACCATTCCTTGTTCCAATTCCATTCCAGCCCCCATCCAAACTCTTTCTCCGATACGTAGATTGTATCATCGCTGCTGCTCCTCTCTCTTGTCCAGCATTGGAAAAGTTCATCGTTTCCAAATTGCACCCCGACCTCAATTTCACCTTGTCTACCCCTGACTCCTCCCTTCCTTTCCTCTACATCTCTGCTTCTATGTCTGGGGATTGACCGGTCACTGATGTCCAGTATTAACCCACCAACTCCCACAGCTACCTGGAGTACACATCCTCACATCCTGTTTCCTGCAAAGACTCTATTCCATTCTCTCAGTTCCTTCGTCTCCACCGCATTGCTTTTGATAATGTCAACTACAAAAATGTGGCCTCTGAAATGTCCACCTTCTTCCTCAGATTTCCCCAGCACTGTCATCGACAGGGCCCTCAACCAGTTCCGACCCACCTCCTGCACTTCTACCCTCAGCCTCTTTCTTACCTCCTGCAAAAGTGTTAGAGTTCCCTTTGCCCTTACCTACCTCCCACCGGCATTAACATGCAGAGAATTATCAGTCTGCATTCCCCCACCTCCAGCGAGATGCCACCACTGGACACATCGTTGCCTCCTCTCCCTTTTCCGCCTTCTGAATGACCATTTCCTCCAGGACACCCTGATCCGCACTTTATTCACTTCCAACACCTACCCCCACCTCGCCAACAGCCCCACCCCCACCTCAGGTCCACTTCACTTTTCCCTGCCGGAGGTGTAGCATTTCCCATTTACCTCCTCCCTCCTCACTATCCAAAGGACCAAACATACCGCCCAGGTGAATCTGCATCCTATAAACATTTCCCACAATCGGGTATACTACTTTTGCTGCTCACATTGTGATCTGCCCTACCCCGTGAAAACTAAAGGTAATCTGGGTGATCACTTCACAAAATATCCAAGATGTACCTATGCAAAAGACACTGTCTCACAATGGTTTTGTCTCACAATGCAATACATCATCGATATTTAGAGCCCTATGAAACATAGGAACTTTGTAACTTCTCATTTAATGTCCATAACAAATTACTCGAGATTCAACTGAGATGGCAGCTTTGCTCATATCGTTTAGATCAGTTAATTTATCACAGTTCAGAAAGAAAACAGAAATCGAATGAGGGAAACACAGCAGGTCTGGCACTCCATGAGCAGAGATACACAAAATTAACATATGATTCCAATATAACTTTTTCAGAACTGTGTCACATCAAATTCGAGATATTAACTCTGATTCTCCCTGCAGATACTTCCTCATCTGTTGCGTTTCTCCGCCATTTTCTGTTTGTATTTCATGTTTCCGTATCACTGTATTTCATGTTTCTTGACAGGGTTACATGCTGAATTTGGTTACATATGGACAATGTAGTCCTTTTCTGTTCCTATTATAGTTAGTGTGTCTGGGACACCTGTGTGACGGCCGAAATCTGTTTCTTCGAGAAGATTCAAAAGAAAAAAAAGAATATTTTTCTGAATATCCTGTAAATCTCACGAACTCCACTTTGTTTGAAAAGACATTTCAGGCTCAGCTGAAATTTCATGGGATATTAGGAATAGATTATGGATGATGGAACACTCTGTATACTTCATTGAACTAGCTAGTCTACCCCTCTCCAAAGGCTTTGATTACATATCACAGAATTATTTAGAGCAAAAGTGGGGGAACCTCAGCCCATTGTCTCTTCCAGCTTGGAATGACTGTATCTCTACTGTTAGTCTCCTGTGTTGTCCCCATAGCTCTTCCAATTTTGTCATTAATGTCTGCTTTTAATTGTAAGTATCATGCCAGATAAGAACAATATGATCAATCCCAAACAAACAAAAAACTGAACTTAGAGGGCAAGCTCAGCAGGTCTGGCATTATCTTTGAAGAGAAATCAAAGTTTCAGTTAATATTTCAGGTCCAGTGACCCTACTCAATCTGTATACACAAAGATTAAATGGTGTCTATATAAAATATTGCTCATTTTATCACATTTAAAAGTATACTGTTCAGATCACATTGTCATTCAGCATTACATCTCCCAAATGTTGGCTGTATCCCTGTTGTGCATTTGATTTATTTCTGTCTGTCAGAAAGCGTGATGATGACTGGGGAATATCATTGTCCTCCCCATGCAGTCTCTGCCACATTCCGCCTTATCCCACAGCCAATGTCATGTCTTTCGAACCTGACTCATAATTCTTATGTCTTAATGATTAAGTTCGTTGTAATTATCACTTTTGATTTTGGACTGAGGTCGAAATATGTCCAAAAATACTGTTTTACAGCAAATAAAACTGCATTTAGAAGTTTGTCAATTTGTATAAATTAATTACTGAAGCATATTCTCTGTGGAAGTTCCAAAGTTGCCTTATTAGAGCAGGGAGAGGAACATTCAGAGAAGTCCGCACTTCCTGTCTATGTTCAAATAAAGGAAGATACTGCAAATCTGAAATTAGAGAAAGAAATGCAAAGAAACGAACAGAAAGTGCTGGGGAACGTTTCTGAACTAAAATCAACTGGAAAAGAATATGATTAATACCGTTGACAGGGACGTCTGCTTTGAAGGGGAGAAGAAATCAATAGAGAAAGAAAGCTATAGAAGAAAAAAGAGCAAACAAAGAGAATGATGATCAGCTTGGCTGGAAATAAAATGTGAGATTCACCTCATTTATTTTTGCTTATCCAGTCTTCCTGAATATCATGCTCACGTAGATACAGAGATCGATCCCTTTCAAAACTTCACTTTTCACCACTTCCCTTTCCGAATGACCTAAATTAGGACCTTGTTTCTCAAACCAAAAGAAATCTGAAGAGGATTTTCACTTTTCAGAAGAAAGGCGAAATTTTTCCCATACAAATTAGTGCTGCTGCTCTTTACACCATATCATAGGAACACTCTACTTACAGGTACCGTGGGAAACCTGCATTTATCTAAGATTATGTTTTAATCGATGTGATATCCCTGCCTGTCTTCCCTGAGTGTGGTCATCTTCTTTTATTCATTAATGGGATATAGGTATCTCTGACTAAGCCAGCATTAGTTCACTTTCCCAGTTGCCCTTGAGAAGACCTTGAGCCGCTGCAGTCCACGTGTTTGATCAGATTTGATTTGATTTAATTCAGTCAAATGTACAATGGAAAGGTTTGTTTTGCATGTAGTGCAGGCACATGATAGTAAACAAATAAACAGAGATCTTAGGGTACTGAGACAGAGTGAGACATACAAGCTTGCAGCTTCACAGGAAGTAGGCAAAACAAGATCGACCTTAGCAAGATTAATATTATATGAAAAGTTAGAGATGTCAATTAGTCAGTCTCATAATGGTTGGGAAGGAAGTGTTCCTGAGTATGCTGGTCCATGTTTTCAAGCCTTTGTGTCTCCTCCCGGTTGAAAGAGCTTGTAGGAGATAATTACCGGTTTGGGAGAGATCTCTGATGTTGCCAGCCTTTCTGCGACAATGACAAGTACAAATTGAAAGTTCGTGAGAAGATTTGAACAGAGAAACAGAGAACAGCCGGGTAATTCATAGAGGCATAGCACTCATCCACAGATTCAATCAATAAGCACATCGATCTGGACCCAATGTACTGAACACTGCAACGGACACCTGGAACTGAGAACCGGAAGCGGCAGATTCAGACCACGATAAATGCCGGAGGAAAGATCACAGAATTGCTTCACAGGAGGCTCCCAAGCACTGAGGATGTCACCTACACAGTGGACGAAACTTCTGCAACACAAATTCCCAGCTCGGCGAACACAACCAAAACAACAAGTGCAAATGGATCGAAGGCTATCTTTTGTGATGGTCTGGGCTGTGCACACAACCTTCTGTAGTTTCTTATGGTCCTGGGCAAAGCAGTTACCATATAAGTCCATTATGCACGTGAATAGAATGCTTTGATTTGCCAGTATACAGAGCACTGGGAGACGGGCGGTTCAAAGATAGTTAGATGCAACTATTGGCTGATAAATGGATACGCACGTTCTGGTTGCTGTTTTGACAACAATTTAAATTTAACGGATAAATGTAAGTTATGCCCACGATACCAAAACCCAGTTGAGTTAATTCTATTGCCAATATCGTACCAATGAGCCATCACCTGCGTCAAACGAATAGAGAAGCCATCACTGTGACAATGCTGGAGAAAGAGACAGACACGAAGGGAAAGAGAGAGAGAACACAGCGAGGGAAACAGATGGACAGTCAGGCAAAGAGAGAAAGGAAACAAAACAAGGAAACAAACAGTCACATGGGCAAGGAAAAGGGAAGATAATAGGTTCAGGGAAAGAAACAGAACACAGAGAAAAAGAAACGGACAGTGTGAGAGAAACAGTGAGAGACAAAGGACACAGGGAGCTGGCAACGGGGTCACGGTGAGCTGGGGGTGGGGAATTGGAGGAGCTCTGGGTGAGGACTGGAGAGACTTGGGAGTGGGAGCTGGGAGGAAGGAAGTGAGAATTTATTTTGTCCTGTACCAAGATGTCCAGGCAGATCATAGTAAGAAAGGATTTACAGAACAATGGCTGTAAAACATGTCTTCGAGGCATTTAGGTTTCACTGCACAGGGCGTGTGCTGGGCGAGATCAACATGAACAAGATCAGCATTATCTGAGATTAGAGAGTTCATTCATCAGTCTAATTACAGCCCGGAAAAAGCTTTTACGGGACCAGCTGATCTGTGTTTTCAAACTTCTGTATCTTTTAGCCTGATGGAAAAGGTTGTGGGAGATCTTTACAGGCATGTGATGGGTCTTTGGTAACGTTAGAACTAAGAATATTACAGTACAGGAACAGGCCATTCAGCAGTCCAAGCTTGCGCCGATCCAGATCCTCTCGCTAATTCCATCGCCGATTTTCTAAGGGTCTATATCACTTTGCTCCAGGCCTATTCATGTATCTTTCCAGAAACATCTTAAATGGACCACCACTGGTCACAGTTCTCCATTTTGAGAAATTCCCTTCCCCTACAACGCTTTGTCCCCTATTGCCCAGCCAGTTCTTTATCCATGTAGCCAGTACACCCTGGACATCATGTGACTTCACTTTCTCCATCAGCCGATCATGGTAAAACTTATCAAACGCCTTCCTGAAGTCCATGTACATGACATCTACAGCCCCTCCCTCATCAATCAACTTTGTTACTTCCTTAAAGAGTTCTATTAAGTTGATGAAACATGACTTTCCCTGCACAAAACCACGTTGCCTCTCACTGATAAGGCCATTTCCATCCAAATGAGAATAGATCTTATCCCACAGTATCTTCTCTAGCAGCTTCCCTACACCTGATGACAGGCTCACTGGTTCATAATTAACTGGACTATTCATGCTACCCTTCTTAAACAAGGGGATTAGCAACTTTCCAGTCCTCTGGGACCTCAGTTGTGTTCTCGGATGCTACAACAGTATCTGTTAAGGCTCCAGTTATTCCTTCTCTCACTTCCCTCAGTAACCTGGGATAGATGTTGGCAGCCTTTCTGTGGCAACGAGCCGTGTAAATAGAGTCAATGGTTGGGAGATTGGAGTCCTCATAGTCTGGGCTGTGAACACAATCTTCTGTAGTTTCTTATGGTCCTAGGCAGAGTGTTGCCGTACCAGGCCATTACGCACCTGGACAGTACATTCACAATAGTGCATCTGTAGAAGTTGTACATGCTGAATTTTCAGAGCCACCTGAGGAAGGACAGGCGTTGTTGAAACTTCTTTACTGTCACACCTTTGCAAGAATACCAGGGTAGGCTGTCAGTTATCGTCACTCTGAGGGAGCTGATGCATTGCACCTCCTCAACCATTGAGGTAGATGACGGCGTGTTTCTCTCCTTTCTTTCTGAAGTCAATGATCAGTTACTTACTATTGCCGAATTTGAGAGAGAGGTTATTATCATTACACCATGCCATCAAGTCCTCGATCTACTTTCTGTATTCTGATGTTGATATCCCTCCTGATTTGGTGATGTCATCAGCGAACTTGTAGCTAGCATTGTTTGGAATTTGACAACACAGCAGCGTGTGCACAGAGAGTACAGTACGGGGCTGAAGACACAGCCATGGGAGTACAGGGAGTACAGTGGGGGCTGTGGACACAGCCGTGGGTTTACGGGGAGTACAGTACAAAGCTGAGGGTACAGCCGTTGGTGTATGGGGAGTACAGTAGGGAACTGAGGACACAGTCGTGGGTGTACAGGGAGTACAGTAGGGGCAGAGGGCACAGCTGGAGGTATACAGGGAGTACAGTGGGGGCTGGATTGGAAGGGAATTTGGAGGTGGTGGTATTCCCAAAAGTCTGCTGCCCTTGTCATTCTAGATGTAAGTGTTCGTGGGATTGGAAGGTGCTGTCTGAGGATCTTTGGCGAATTTCTGCAGTATGTCTAGTAGATAGTACACGCTTCCACTACTGACCGACGGTGGTGGCGGGAGTGAATGCTTGTGGATGTGATGTCAATCAAATGGTCTGTTTTGTCCAGGATGGTGTCAAGCTTCTTGGTGTTGTTGAGGCTGCACTAATTCAGGTTGTGGGAGAAATCCATCTCATTCCTGACTTGTGCCTTAGAGATGATCGACAGGCTTTGGGAAGTCAGGAGGTGAGTTACTCACACAGTATCCCTAACCTCTGATCTGCTCTTGTATTTATGTGGCGAGTCCAGTTGAGTTTCTGGTCAATGATAACACCCAGGATATTGATAGTGGAGAATGTAGTGATGATAATGCTGCTGAATACCAAGTTTTTACATTGTTTCTTATTTGTGATGATCATTGTCTGGCATCTGTGTGGTGCGAATGCTACTTGCCATTTGTCAGCCCTATCCTGTAGAGGGTCCAGATCTTGTTGCATTTGGGCATGGACTGCTTCCATATCTGAGCATTTGCGAATGGTGCTGAACATTGTGCAGTCATTGTCGAATATCCCCACGTCTGACTTATGATGGAGGGAAGGTAATTGATGAAGCAGCTGAAGCAGCTTGGATCTAGGCTTCATCCGGAGAGTCACTGAAGATGTTACCTAGTATGGTGATGAAACGTCTGATAATGAAACTTCCAGCTCAGCGAGCAAATCTATATCCATATTATCTTGACAGACTACTGCAGAAACTTTCTGGAGCTGAGATGACTGACTTCCAACAACAGTGACCATCTTCCTATCTGTCAGGTATGACTCCAATAATGGAGTATTTGCCCCCAATATCCTTTCTGCTCGGGTTCCGTGATACCACATTTGAAAGAATGTAACCTTGAAGTGACTGGCTGGAATTCAGCTCATTTTTCTATGTTTGAACCAAAGGCTGTAATGAGGTCAGGAACTGAGTGTCCCTGGTGGAACCCAAACTGGGTGTCACTGAGCTGGTTATTGCTGAGCAGGTGCTGCTTAAAAGCACTGTCGATGTCCCCTTCCATCACTTTACTGATAATGGAGAGTACACCGATGATGTGAGATTTGGCCGGGTTGATTTTGTCCTGCTTTTGATGTACAGAACACACTTGAGCAGTTTTTCCGAATTGTCAGTTTGTAGCCGTACTTCAACAGCTCGGCTATGGAGCGGGAAATTCTGGAGCACAAGTCTTCAGAACTATTGTCAGCATGTTATCAGGGCCCATAGCCTTTGCAGTATCCAGTGCCTTCATTCGTTTCTTGATATTTGTTAATCGATTTTGCTGAAGAATGCTATCTGTAATGATGAGGACACACAGGAGGAGGCCGAAATGGATCATCCATTCAAAACTTCTTAATGAAGATTGCTGCGAAAGCATCAGCCTTATATTTTGCATTGATGTGGTGGGCTCTTCCATCATTGAGGATGGGGATATTTGTGGATCCTCCGACTCCGGTGAGTTGTTTAATCGTTCACCACCATTCATGATCAGATTGGCAGGACTGCATAGCTTAAATCTGATGCGTTGGTTCTGGAATAACTTAGCTCAGTCTGTCCCTTGCTTTTTATTCTATTTGGCATGCAAGTAGTTCTGTTTGGAAGCTTCAGCATATTAACATTTTATCTTTATGCATGCTTGGTTCTGCTCTTGGCTTGCCCTTCTGCATTCTCAATTGAACCAGGGTTAATCCTCTTGCTTGATGGTAATGCTTGAGTGAGGGATATGCTGGGTATATGAGGTTACAGGTTAAAGGGACTCCCAGATCATCTACCGCCCGACTCTATCGCACTGAGTTGCCTACTATGCTGGAGCGTTCCTGCCTTTGTGACAGGTCATATCCAGGGATGGTGATCGTGCTGTCTGGGTTATATCTGTAAGGTATAATTCCGTGACCATGCCTATGTCAGGCTCTTGCTCGACTAGACTTTAAAACAGTCGTCCCAATTGTGGTACGAGCCCGCATTTGTTAGTAAGGAGGACATTGCAGGTTCGACAATGATATTTCTAATGTTCACTTTTCCGGTGCCCAAGTCAATACATCCGGTTTCATTTCATTGAGATTTTTTAGCCCATCTGCCTGACTCGCTAAACAATTTCAGAGTGCGATTGAGAACCAATCACATTGCTTTGGGTCTGGAGTCAACGGTCGGCCAGACCAGGTGAGGGATGGAAGATTCCTTTATTGAAGGTTATCAGTGAACCAGATGGATTTTTCTGACAATCGGCAACGATTTCATTCTCATCAGTAGATTCTTAATTCCAGAGATATTTTTAAATTATTGAATTGAATTTCGACCATCTGCAGTGGCGGGGCTCGAACCAAGGTCCACAGAACAGGAGCTGATTTTCTGGATTGATAATATCGCGGTAATGCCATGAGCCCTACTTGGAACCACATGTTGTATTCAACTGCTATTCATTGCGTTGCCCTGTTTTTCTTTCATTGTAATGTTATTCTGGAACCTCATCCTTCATTAAATACTGATTGAAAAACACGGTGATTAAAGTAATCCCGACTGTTCGAATTTCATTCAGTGTGTTTTGTTTGAATAGACATTTCAACGCAGCTGCACATCCGAGAACAGGAAGAGATATTGTGTGATTGTGCAATGTACCTGTCACCGGACCAGCGTGCCTGTCCAGGCACGTAAAGTGTTTATTGTGGGCCAGAAAAACGCCGAATTATTATAGCACAAATGGAGGTCAGTCAGCCCATCGTGGGGTCACAAGCTCTTCAACGGCACAATTGGAGATATAGAAAGTGTGTGGAGATAGATTGTGTGAGAGAGAAATAAACACCGAGAAAGAAGGTGAAGAGAGATAAACTGAGATAGAATAGAAAGTGGAGCGACAAACAGAGTGGGAGAGGAAGAGGTGTTAGACTAGGTTGAAGTTAGATAGATCAGAAGACAGCATGAGGGTGAATAGATGGATAGACAGAAGTTAGAAACTTTATTCAGAACTGCCTCTGGACTGCAAGCATACACTGTGCTGGTACTGGCCCTCATCCCAGATCAGTTATTTCCAATACTATCACAGAGTTAGGTTACTGACAGCTAAACAAAACCCATTTGGCCAATAGATTAGTAGCATGGAGAAGGTGGAGTTTTAAAAATAGACTATGCCAAGAACAGCAAGAAATGGCAAACGCCCCTGCCCCCTCCCCAGATACTATGTGAGAGACTGGTCCAGATAATCTCAGTCAGGCGAATCACTGACTGCCGTGGAAATTAAACTGACTGGACTCAGATGCTAG
This sequence comes from Chiloscyllium punctatum, assembly GCF_047496795.1. Classification (NCBI taxonomy): domain Eukaryota; kingdom Metazoa; phylum Chordata; class Chondrichthyes; order Orectolobiformes; family Hemiscylliidae; genus Chiloscyllium; species Chiloscyllium punctatum. The sequence continues at coordinate 39,252,478 of NC_092771.1, read as the reverse complement.
CAAGAGAAAGGAAAAGCTCTGTTTTTACCCACTGCAGGGAGCCGATACACTTGGCAAAACCGCCTTGTGTAAGGGCCCTATATATAATTAATGTATTCCTTTCATACTCTTCTTATCACACGCTCAAGGACAAGGGCTGGGAAACAGTTGAGTTCTTACTTTCTCATCCCCTTGCCGTGGAGATAACTCTCTTCATGTTTTCCTTAGCTTTTCTCCTGAATTCTACTGCTAGCCAGGCCAGGTTGAAAGTTTAGAAATTTCAGCAAAGACAAGCTGTCTCCTAGACAACAGAATTCAGCAAAATGTTTGCAAAGTTCAGAAAAGGTTTAAAATTTGCATAGCATGTTATTTCAGGTTGCACAGAAGATGTTAATTTTATAAATTTTCCATTACACTGACAGAGGGGAAAACAGGATCTCAGCTGTGGATCAAATATTGATTGATAACTATTGCTCACCACCTTCATATTTTTTAATCCACATTTCAATTTATATAGCTCCATATCAGGAGTGCATTTTAGCAACCTTATCTCTTTGTAGTTTGCATATTTCAGTCTGTACAGAAAATTATTTTTCCCTGTATTTTATATTGCATAAATGCATTTCACGAGAGTGATAGAGTCATAGAGATGTACAGCATGGAAACAGACCCTTTGGTCCAACCTGTCCATGCCAACAAGGTATCCCAACCCAATGTAGTCCCATTGCCAGCACCCGGACAATATCCCTCCATAACATTCCTATTCATATGAGCACCCAAATGCCTCTTAAATGTTGCAATTGTACACGCCTCCACCACATCCTCTGGCAGCTCATTCTATACACGTGCCACCCTCTGCGTGAAAACGTTGACCCGAAGGTCTCTTTTATATCTTTACCCTCTCAACCGAAACCTATCCCCTCTATTTCTGGATATACCGACCCATGTAAAAAGACATTGCCTATTTTCCCTATCCATGTCCCTCATAATTTTGTAAACCTCGATAAGGTCACCCTTCAGCCTCCGGCGATCAAGGGAAAACAACCCCAGTGTATTCAGCCTCTCCCTGTAGCTCAAATCCTCCAACCATGGCAACATCCTTTTAATCTTTTCTGAACCCTTTCAAGTTTCGCACCATCTTTCCGATAGGAAGAAGTCCAGAATTGAACGCAATATTCCAACAGTGGCCTAACCAATGTCCTGTACAGGCGATTCATGACCTCCCAACCCCTGTACTTAATATTCTGACCAACAAAGGATAGCATACCAAACGCCTTCTTCATTATCTTATCTATCCCTGACTCCACTTTCAAGGAGCTATGAACCTGCACTCCAAGGTCTCTTTGTTCAGCAACACTCCCTTGGAACTTACGATTAAGTGTCTAAGTCCTGCTAAGATTTGCTTTCCCAAAATGCACCACCTCGCATTTATCTGAATTAAACTCCCTCTGCCACTTCTCAGCCCATTGGCCCATCTGTTCCAAATCCTGTTTTAATCTGAGGTAGCCCTCTTCGCTGTCCACTACATTTACAATTTTGGTGTCATCTGCAAACTTACTAACTGTACATCTTATGCTCCCATCCAAATCATTTATGTAAATGACGAAAAGTCGAGGACCCAGCAATATTGTTCTCTGCTAATTCCTCATTGTCGATGTATCCTTGAATTTGTTCGTCATATGAGCTGTACAGAGTAACGTTCCAATGTTCGTAATTAGGGAACATCACTGTCTCTCCGCCCAGACTGAACTGTCATGCCCCGAGTCCTCTCCATCTTCTCTCTTTTCCCCAATGTCATAATCACAATGTAAATGAAGTCCAGTAAGCGATACTTCGTCACAGTTCCTTAGCATCGATAACATCAACATGACCCAACCTGCCCTCTCTGAATCTGGAATAACAATCTGAATTGTGTTTGTCATGTACAAATCTCCGTTAACGTTTGTATAAGCCGTTTGCTTTTTATACAACCACATTTTCCCGAGGCAAATTTTGCCAACAGAGCGTGGATGAAAGATGTCCTCTCACTGTATTACTGATAATGCAATGACTGATCTGTAGTTACAGGGTTTGTTTCTCCATGTATGAGCAGAGAAACATGTTTATGTTATGTTAAACATCTGGCATTGTTTCAATATCCAAGGCAGAATGAATGATTACATACAATCAATCTTCCATCTTCGACATTCCTTCCTTCAGTCGCACTCACATATCACACCCAGAATGCATGAATGTTCAAATTTATTTTGAATTTTAATGAATTATTATTGAATTGAAAGGGATTAACTGAGCTATTTGTTCAGCGATTGTGATCATGTCAGTCCCCATGGAACCTATGCGTCCCTAGAGAATTTCTTTCTACTATGAATAAGGGAATGCTTTCAGTGTTGTATCCCATTGTATAAGCGTGACCATCACCCACACCAGTAACAGGCATCCGCAGCTTCAGAGAGAGGGTTAGGAGAGATCAACAACTGATAGAATTAGACTGGAATGTTCCAGCAATGGACAGAAGTTTATCTGATGGTCTGTTCTGGCTTTCACAGCCTTGGATATCTTTAGCATCACGGATTGAAGATATGCTGATGGTTATTCAAGCTGGTTACTATCCTATCATTGCTATGGTTGGTGTGCCTTGCAAGTCACTCGAGCTGTCGAGTGAAACGGTCTGAACTGAATTGATGCTCATGATATGTAATTTTGGAAAAGTGCAAGTCAACGTTTAGATTTCCAATCAAAGATTCCATTCCTTCGGACTTATAACTCGCAAATTACTCAATACAAATTGTTCTTCAAAATGTGAGGATGAAACACACTGTTCTCAACCATGTTGATTCATTTTCTCCTGCACAGTTTACATCTGCATGTCCTCTGCACTCACCAATCTTGTCCAGTACCACCATTACGACATCCAGTCTCTTCCTCAGCCTCAGTGCAACTCCTGAATAAACCATCGTTTGTGCCTTTGTTAATTCTGGATACATCCGTTTCATTCCCTTCTTATCAGGTGTCCATTACGAAACAATTGCACATGAGATGTTTAACTTAATCTCTGCACAGAATCTGAAATATGGAAATGTAGTGTATGGTAGTCACATCATTGGCTCAGAATCTAGAGCCACAGAATAATAAACTGTGGCTATCGGCTTACCTCATGCTCTTCAGAGAAAGCAGTGGGCCATCCTTACCTGGTCAGGTCTCTGTGCGACAGCAAACCCTCAGAACTGTGTTTTACTCTTTCCTGTCCTGAGGAACAGCTTAACTAACCACTCAGTTTAAGATCGGCATAAGATGCTGCTCTGACCAGGTCTGCACACATCCCGTGATGACAGATCAAAAGGAAAGATAGCGCCCTTCCTCTGCCTGTATCCCATATTCCAGCATGCATTTCCATTCAGGTATATGGCCATTCACAGTTTTAGATGTTTTCTTTGTGATTGATTCCCTCCCCTAGAGTGATGTCCATCTGGATTGGCACCTCCGGTGCTGGCTTCATTGATGCTGACCTCCAGATGTAAAGATGTTTAAATTCTACATCAGTGAAAGTGCACCGTAAATTAATAGATACTATTTCACGCAAATGAAACTGAGCCAGCTAAGTGAGGGATGGGAATTATTGCGATCAAACCTGAGAGTGTTGTTGAGGCAGTATTTGGGGCATTGTGGATAGATTTTCTATCCTTTATAAGGAGTGATCTCCGTACCACAGGCAGAGTGAACAGGGGTTCCACCAGATTAATCCCTGGGATGATGGCACCATGAGGAGTGAGTGAAGGTTGATCTGTAGCGCTGTGAGAGAATGCGAGGTGATTGCATTGAACACTGAGTGGGATGGGCAATCACTTACTATATTCTAAACAGACAATGAGAATGTTGCAATTCCATGACCATACTTTCACTCAAGATGCATGCTTCTGGATAGTTTACGTGACTGGGAGGACATTACGCCCTCCTACCCCAAAACCTACCCCCACTCCCCACGGTGATTGACAGAGACAGAGGTCCACGTTTTGAATAAACTCTCCCCACATTAATACAGTGCAGTTGGTGTGTGATCCTGCACTGAATAACATATTATCGACCACCCCGACAGCAGCCACAATACCTTCATTCTAAAACAGTGAACTATTCCCACCAGCTTCTGACCTTCATGAAGAACATGAATTCCTCTTCTCCAAGACGCAAGCTGGCTACTTGGATCATAAGACGATAAGATATAGGAGCAGAAATTAATGCAGTTAGCCAATTGAGTCTACACCACCATTCAATCATCGATGACAGTTTTCTCGAAGCCATTCTCTGACCTACTCCTTGTAACCCTTGATGTCCGGGATAATAAAAAGCTTATCTATCTCCGTCTCAGATATACACAATGACCTGGCCCTCACAGCCTTCTGTGGCAATAAATTTCAAAGATTCGCCAATCTCTGGTTAAAGACATTTCTCCTTATCACTGTTCTAAAAGATGTTCCCTTTCATTTAAGTATGTGCCCTCGGGTCCTCGTCCAATGGAATCATCTTACCAACATCCATTCTGTCCAGGTTATTTAGCATTTTACATGATTCCATTTCAATCCCTCTCATTCATCTAAACTTTATCGAGTATAGACCCAGAGACCTCAAACATGCCTCATGCCTCATACGATAAGCTTTTCATTCCTACGAGCATTCTCGTGAAGATCTTGTGAATCACGCTCCAGGGCCAGTACATCCTTCCTGAAATATGGCGTTCAAAATTAGGCAGAATACTCCAAATGTGGCCTGACCCGAGCCATATAGAGAGCTGTTTTATATTCAATTCCTCTCGTAATAAATGCCATCAATCATGAATGCAATTGCACCCCGAACTACTGCCTCAACCTGCAAGCTTTCCTTCAGAGAACCCTGCACTAGAAATCTCAAGTCCTTCTTGATTTCTGAATTTTGTCCCCATTTAAAAAATAGATCATGCCTCTATTCTTCGTGCCAAAGTTAATGACTTCACACTTTCCCACATTGGAAGGCATCTGCCAATCTCTTTACATGTCGAAATCGTTCTTCAGCCTCCCAACCTCCTCAAAAAGACCTGTTCATTTGTTTATCATTTTATCGTCTGTAAAGTTAGTCAGAGTGCCCTCAATTCCCTCACCTAGATTGTGAATGTAACGAGTGAAACGCGACGATTCGAACACGAGCCTTGTAGAACAACAGTTGCCACCGGTTGCCATCCTGAAAAGGATCATTTCATCCCAATTCTCTGCTTTCTGCCAGACAGGTCGGACAGCATCAAATGAGCAGGAGAATCGACGTTTCGGGCATAAACCCTTCTTCAGAAAAGAGGAGGGTGTGCCAAGCAGGTTAAGATGCTTAGCCTGCTTGGCACACCCTCCTCATTCCTGAAGAAGGACCTATGCCCGAAACGTCGATTCTCCTGCTCCTTTGATGCTGCCTGACCTGCTGTGCTTTTCCAACAACACATTTTTCAGCTCTAATCTCCAGCATATGTAGTCCTCACTTTCTCCTTTCTGCCAGACAGCCAAGCTTCTACCAGTGCCACTACCTTGCCTCTAACATCAGGGGTCCTTGTCGTACTCAGTCATCTCCTGTGTGACACATTGTCAAAGGCCTTCTTAAAGTCCAGGTGGACAATATCCATTGGCTGTGCTTGGTCAAGCCTGCTCAATTCGACTTCAAAGAATTCCAACAGATTTATTAAGCATGACCTTCCCTTGATGAAACCATCATTACTTTGTCCTATTTTCCCAAACACTTCCAAGTATTCAGAAATCTCGTTCTTCACAATGGATTCCAGGATCTTACCCACGACCGAGTTTCAGCTATTCATTGTCGATCTTTTGTCTTTGTCCTTATTCCCTCGTTAAAGAGGGGTGTCACGTTCGTGGGTTTCCATTGTTCTGAGATTGTTCCTTATTGTAGTTATTCCTGAAAGATCACCACGATCGCCTCCATTCTTTCGTCAGCTATCTCCCTTATAACACTGGGAGTTAGTCCATCTGGTCAAAGTTATTTAAACACCTTCAGATCAGTCAATGTTTGTTGCATGTTCTCCATGGTGGTGTCCAACATACCCAGCTCTGGCCCCTCAATGTCTTGAATGTTTAAGGTCTTACTCGTGTCTTCACCGCCAAGGCTGAGCAAAGTAATTATTCAGCTCCTTGGCCATTTTCTCGTTCCCCACTACTATCTCTCCAGTATCATTTTCCAGCAATCCAATGTTCACTTTTGCCGCTCTTTAGTACTTTATATATCGAAAGAAACTGTTACACTCTTCTTTTATATTACCCCAGACTTAATAATCTCCCTCCTTATTTTATTTTGTATGCGCTCTGTTTTAGCTTTGTAAGCTTCCCAATCCTCAGATTTCACACTGCACTTTGCCACATTTTCCACTTTCTCTTTTGCTTTTATCCTATACCTGACTTCCCTAGTCAGCTGTGATTGCCTCATCCTCCCTGTACCATGCCTCTTTTTCCTCATCATAAATCTCTGCTGTATCCTGAATTAATCCAAAAATCTCCTGTCATTGATATTGCACTCTCTTTCCTGCTGGGCCCGTCTCCCAGTCCATTCTACCCAGCTCCTCCCTCATGTCTCTGTAATTGCTTTTGTTCAGCTGTAATACCGTTACTTCTCCACCTGAAATTGCAGAGTAAGTTCAATCATATTATGATCACTGCCTGCTACGATTTCCTTCATCTTAAACACCCTCAACTAGTTTGCCTGTACCAGCTGTTCCAAAAAGCCATCTCATAGACATTCCATGAATTCCTTTTCTTGCGAACCACTGCCAACCTGAATTCCCAGTCCACCTGCATAATGAAATCCCACATGATCACTTTGTCTTTCCTACAGAACTTTCTATCACCTGGTATATCTTGCACCCCAGCTCCCTGTACATAACTCCAATTGCATTTTTTCACCTTTTTGATTCCTCCATTCTACCAACACAGATTCGACCCGATCTGACCTTAATTCATTCATTATTGATTATTTAGTCAATTCCTTTCTTAATAATGAAACAACTCTATCTCTCTGCCCACCTGCATATCTTTTTGACAGGATGAATATCCTTTAATATACAGCTCCTAATTCTGATCTTCTTGCAGCAATATCACTGTAATGCCCACTATGTCGTACTTGCCAATTTGTGAATGAGTCACAAGCGTGTTTACCTTATTCCTTATGATGCATACATTCCGATATAATTGTTCAGTCTGTATTACACATCGCTCTTCTCTTTGAACCTACACAAACCCTGACCACTGGATCATTCCCCGCCCACTCCAAGTTCTTCTGTAGCCCAAATGATATATCCCAAACCCAAGCACCAGGTAGGCAACACATCATTCAGGACTCTCAATCCCAGTAACCGAGAATAATAGCTATGTCTCTAACTATACTATCCCCAATTATCCATCATTGGGCGGCACGTTGACACAGCAATGCTGCTTCAAAGTGCGAGGGATTCAGTTCAATTCCTATCTCTGAACCCTATCTAGTGGACTGTGTAAATTCTTCCCGTGTCTGCATTGGGAACATTAACTCTATCGTCTCTCCACATTATGTCTCTGTGTTTTCTTCGGATTTCGACGATCTGCAGTAATTTTGCTTTGGTTCGATGGAGAAATGCAGCAAACGTGACAGGTTTTTTTAAAAGCAGCCGTGCTTCGCGGGTTCCTCTGGGTGTTTAGGAATCTTGCCAGGCCACGTACGTGTGTGCAGTGTCCCTGGATATCCATTCCCTCTCCCTCAGGTCCCTCAGTTCATCGTCACTACATGTAATCTTTCCTTGTGCCACTCCTGGGACTCCCCACATCTCATTGCCCAGCACTGAATACTCGCTTCGCAGGACTGTGCACATATCGACACTTGACGCTTTCTGACCCGCTGTGGATGCTGGGTAAAATTCCTGCCATTGTAAGGTATAACTAAATACAATTGAATAGCAAATCAGAGTGAACAAGCTCAATGACATTCATCTGCTCTGACATTTTCTAGTCTGCTGTTAATTCTCGTCCATCTACAAATATATGGTCCATATGTATATCTTGTCAAACAGGTTCAGTGGCAGTAATAGCTATCAGATCATCTGGTCATTGCACTGATTCAGTGGACTCCACGTTCATCAGGTCTCACTTAAGTTTTTTTTCATATCAAGTCCATCCACTTCAAAGAAAAGGCCTTGCAGGAGTTGTGCTGTAAGGATACTTGAATTTTGGAGACACTAATATATGTCACGTGTCAGTGAAGTTAGAAATAGGAAAGTAGCACACTTCAATAAACGGCCAAAGAGCTGTTAGGTTAGCTGGCAGCACTTCTGACGTTTGGTTCATTGGGATTCCCGAGTCGGTAGGATATACACAAGAAGGACTGGATGATCCTGAACTGGCAGCAAACTCCTTTATGTGGATCATTGGGATTCCCGGCTCGGCAGGACCTACATAAGGACAGGACAGACCTGAACTTACAGCAATCTCCTTATAGCACGTTTGGTATTGTCCCTTAGGAGGGTTTAAACTCGTGTGTGGTAGCGGTCGGTGGGGACTGGCGGGAGGGGTGTGGGATACCACAGCAGTATGTCCACAGGTACAGTGGCTGAGGAGGTGTTGGAGATTAATTCCAGGACATCAAAGACCAACAGCAAGCAGGCAGAAGGTACTGAACACAATGGACCTGGCAGTCTGAAGTGTACTGATTTTAATGTGAGCAGTCTGTTTATTTGAACAGTTATTTCGATGCTGCTGCATGTCAGAAATAGGAACAGATAATGGTTAATAGTCCACAGTGTCCTTGATTGGACCAGCTTGTCTCTCCAGGCACCTGAAGTGTTTTTTGTGGGTCAGAGAAATTCAGAATTAATACAGCACAGAAGGAGGCTATTCAGCCCACCCCGCATCCACGAGCTCTTCAACGTGAGAACTTAAAAATAAAGAGAATGATCAGAGATAGACTGAGTGGGAGAGAGAGGAATAAACATAGAGAAAGAAAGTGAAGTGAGATAACCAGAGTGGAGAGAAAACGGTGCGACAGAGTGAGTGAGAGCAAGGGGTGTCAGATGAGTGTGAAGTTCGATCAGGAGACAGCATGAGGAGATATACACAGAAATTTTATTTAGAAACTGTCAGAGCCTGTAAGCCCTTTGTCTGGTGCCATACCCTGTGAGAACCATACTGAACCTGGCTGATATCCCAGATCATGTATCGCCAATAACATTCCAGACCTGAGTTGCTTACAGCTAAACACAATCCAATAGACAAATAGATTGGTTCCAGGGAGAAGGTGGATTAATTTAAATATTCTGGGCCATCATCAATTTGTAGCCGTGTAGACACTGTGTGAGAGACCAGGCAAGATAATCTCAGTGAGGGGGATTACTGACAGAGGGGTAACCAGGGTCTCAGCTGTTGGTCAACTAATGATTGATAAAGTTTGCACACCACTTCCATGGTTTTGTAATTCACTTTTCAATTTATATGCCTCCACATAGTAAGTGTGTTTTCACAATCTTGTCTCTGTTTAGTTTTCATATTTTTGTTGTACAGAAAAGCTTTTTTTTTGTCCCTGTATTTTGTATTGAATAAAAACATTTTGTTACGGAGAAAGACATAACTTGTTCCGATGGGACAGTCTTCGTCTGAACCTTGCTGAGACCAGAGTTCAAGTAAATCCTAACCAGATTTAAAGGGGTTCAGTTGTAAGGTTTAATTAGAAAAGCCGAATTAAAAGAGGAGGTAAGAGTACAGAACTCATTAAAATCTCCAGCACAGACAAAAATTGGATAGAGCATCTGGAAATGTTCAACAATCAAACATCAAGCATTATGGTCAAACGAATGACAACGAGAAGAGGGATGATGAACACAGGATTGAAGGGGTTATAACTGAATGCAAGCAGCAAAGGATTAGGGTAAGTGAGCTTGTGGTGCAGATTGAAATTAGCCGATATGAGGTGATGGGCACTAGAGAGAAGTGGCTGCAAGGGGATAAGGATATTTAAGAACATATATCCTATTGAAAAGATAGGTGGATGGGCAGATGCAGTGGATTTGCATTATTAGTACGAAATGAAATAAAATCAATAAGATGAAAGGACGTAAAGTCAGATGGTGTCGAGTCAGCCTGGGTTTTAATTGAGAAACCACAACAGTATGACAACCACAGTTGAAGTCTTGTACAGGGCTCCAAAGAGTAGTCAGGAGCTGGGGGACAAGATACACCAGGAGATAGAAAAGATGGGTAGGAAAGGCAAACTACAGTGACCATAGAGGATTTCAATATGTAGGTGTAATGGAAAAATCAGGTTGACAGTCGTTCGCAAGGAAAGGAATGTCTACAAGATAGCTTTTTTTGAACAGCTTGCGGTGGCGCCAGATAATACTTGATTTAATGAGTCAGGTAACATAAGGGAGATTCAGGTGAAGGAAAACTTTGGAAGCAGTGATCGGAATATTGTTGAATTTATTCTGCAATTTCTGAGAGAGAGATAAGATAGAATCAGAGATAACAGTATTTCAGCTGAATGAAGGCAACTACAGAGGCATAAGGGAGAAGCTGGGTAGGATTGATCGGTCTATCTGGAAAGACAGGCGAACAGCAAAGGCAGGAGATTCCAAGATTAATTCAGGAGACACTGCAAAGATTCATGCTGAGGAATAGTGGCATGATACAGGACGGATAAGGCAACGAGGGCTGACGAGGGAAGTCCGGGATTGCATACATGCAAAAGTGCAAGCATATAACGTGGTGAAGGGCAGTAGGAAACTAGAGAATTGGGAAACTTACGAGGACCAACAGAGGGCACAAAACATAAGGGGGAGAAGTTTAAATATAGGGATAAGCGAACCAGTAATTTAAAGGAGATTTTAAGAGGTTCTTTCGATATATAAATTGCAAAAGAGAGGTAAAAGTCGTATGGGCTGGAAAATGATGCTAGAAAGACAGTATTGGGAAACAAAGAAATGAATGAGAAACTTTGCATCATTCTTCCTGGTGGAAGACATGAGTAATTTCCCAGAAATTGAAGATAGTGAGAGGGCAGAGATTGTAGTGGCCATCATCAAGAAGAATATGCTAGAAAACTGAATGGCCTAAATGTAGATTAATCAACTGGACCATGTGGAGTACACCCTCGCCTTGTAAGGGAAATAGGTGAAGAGGTAGTGCAAGCGTAACTGGTAATCTTTCAGTAATGACTAAAATCAGGAAAGGGCCAAGAGACTGGAAAATTGCCAACAAGACCCCCCTTTCAAAAAGGGAGTTTGGTAGAAGATGGAAAATTACAGACTGATTAGCATAACCTTAGTTGTGGGTAACAAGCTGGAATCCATCTGAAGGATGGGATTTCTGAATAAGTGGAGGTCATTGGCAAAATAGGACAGAGTCAGCATGGTTTCATCAAAGGGAGATCAGGCCTGACAAACCTGCTAGAATACTTTGAGGGAGTAATAAGCAGATTACACCAAGGAGAACAATAGATGTTATCGACTTGCTCCTCAAGAAACCTTTGATAAGGTGCCACACAGGAATCTATTGAGAAAGATGAGGGCCCATGGTGTTAGAGGCATTGCTGTCTGACAGAAAGTAGAGAGTTGGAATAAACGAGTCCTTCTCAGGATGGCAGCCAGGACAAGAGGTGTTCCACAGCACTCAATATTGGGACAACTTTTCACTTTGTGCATTAATGATCTACATTACGGAACTGAGGGCATTCTGGCTCTGTTTTCAAATAGTGCAAAGATATATCGAGGGACAGGTAGCATTGACAAGGTGGTTCGCAGGAGGGTGCTCTAGTGCATCTCCTCAAATTCTCGCACCTCTGCCCTTGAACTCCACCCTTCCAATTACAACAAAGATAGAACGCGTCTGGTGCACGTCTTCCAAACCACCAACCTCAGGATACAACACATTATCCTCTGACATTCTGCCACCAACTGTCAGAATCCACCACCTGAGATTTACTTCCCTCGCGACCTCTATCAGCATTCTGTACAGAACATTCCCCTCACAACTCACTCGTTAGGTCTACGCCCATCCCCCACCCCACTCCCGACAAAACCACCTTACACTACTGACACCATCTTTACCACTACAAGAGGTATGAAACCTGTGTCAACACCTCCGCCATCACCTCCATCCAAGGCCCCAAAACATCCTTCTCTATCAGGCAAAGATCATCCCGTGCATCCAAAAACTTCACCTACTCTTTCCGTTACTCCTGGTCTGCTGTATTTTGGGGGGAAAGGACATCAACTTGCAGAATAGTTCAGGGAACACACTCGGATACACACACTCAAGGACATTCAAGTTTTTGGGCTCCTCCACTGCCAAATTGTAACCAGCAGTCGACTGGAGGAAGAACACATCATCTTCCGCCTTGGGACTCTCTTACCACACGGTATCAAAGGCAATTTCACCAGTTTCCTTCTGTCCCCTCACACCACCTTATCCCAGATCTAACCCTCCAACTCAGCACCACCCTCGTGAACTGTCCTACCTGTCCATCTTCCGTCTCATCTTCCACTCTGGCCTATCACTATCACTACCCACCTTCATATAGCTATCGCCTTCATATAGCTAACTTCCTGCCAGCCCCAGCCTCTCCCATTTATCTCTCAGCCCCATTCCACCCATCCCCCTCATTCCTGATGACGACTTTATGCGTGAAACGTCGAATCTCCTGCTCCTCGGATGCTGCCTGACTGGCTGTGCATTTCTACCACCACACCTTTTGACTCTGATTTCTAGCATCGGCTGTCCTCACTTTCTCCTGCTGAAGGATTTGCTCAGGGTGGGGAAGTGAGCAAAGAAGTGGCAGATGGAGTGTAACGTTGGTAAGTGTGACAGTAATTAGATTAGATTACTTATAGTGTGGAAACAGGCCCTTCAGCCCAACAAGTCCACACCGACCCGCCAAAGCGCAACCCACCCGTTCCCCAACATTCAGCCCTTTACCTAACACTATGGGCAATTTAGCATGACCAATTCACCTAACCTGCACATCTTTGGACTGTGGGAGGAAACCGGAGCACCTGGAGGAAACCCACGCAGACACAGGGAGAATGTGCAAACTCCACACCGTCAGTCGCCTGAGTCGGGAATTAAACCCAGTTCTCTGGCGCTGTGAGGGGTGTAACGAAGTCGTTCGTTTATTATTCTCTGTTATACTTTAAGAAATAAAGTTGTTAATTTTTACTTTTAATAGTTTTGGACTCTAGAATTATTACATATTACTGCATAGGATAAATCTTTTCTCTGTTGCTGGTTTGAATTAAGCAGGAGAATTTATCTTGTTGTAACACTACAAACCCACCGCAAAGTGTTTTACTCTTTACGGGACTGTGGAACAGTTGAATCAGCCACTCAGTTCAATATAACATGCCGCCCTGATCAGGGCTGCATACATCCTGTGAGAGAAGAACATACGTAAAGATAGCTCCCTTCCTCTGCTTGCTTCCAATATTTCTACAGCTCATTTCTATTCAGGTAAGTGATCATCCCCTAATTTCGGTGTATTCAATCTCATTGAAATTCTCCCCGAGAGTGATGCACATCTCTATAGGCATCTCTGGTGCTGGCTTGATTGATGCTGACGTACAGATGGAAGGGACTTATAAATTACATGTCAGCCGTAGTGCATAGTGAAGGAATGGCTTTTTGTGGCACAGGAAAAAATGGCAAAATCTAAGTGAGAGAAAAGGATTATTGCGATCATCCCTGAGAGTGTTGTTGAGGCAGTATTTGTGGTAATGTGGATAGACTTTCTCTCAAGTTACAACAGACTAATCCCTGGGATAATGGCAACATGAGCACTGCGTGAAGCTCAGTGAGAGAAGTGGTGATTGCATTGAAAATTAAGGGAGATGGCCAATCTCTCATGATGTTCTAAACAGGCACTGATACGGAGATAAATTCAATGGCTTTTTTTTTCACTCGGGTTACATGATTCTTGATAGTTTAAGAGCATCTGAGGACGTTCCACCCAACCACGCCTACTCCCTATTTCGATTGAGGCAGAGAGGGAGAGAGAGAGAGAAAGGTTCAGGCATTTGAACAAACTCTCCCAACATTAATACAGTTCAATTGGTGGGTGATCCTGCAATGAACGTCATGTTATCTCTAATCCCGACCGAAGCCACAATACCTTCATTATCTTCCAAGCAAATTCTCACCATCATGGATAACATGGGTGTGTCTTCTCCGAGATGGAAGATGCCTCCTTGAGACTTGACACAAAACATTTGGCTTCCCTCCTCACTGCCAGCAAATCATGTTAAAGTAGCACAGGTTCTACAAACGATTGAGAAATGATTAACACCATAGAGCCCTCTATCACTGCAGTCTCGGATTCATTGGTTTGTCTTGTTGGACTATCAATAACACCCTCCTATTCCTGTATAACTGTCTCGTGGGGCTGAATAGCCTCCTCCTGGTCTCATGGAACAGGTTTAAGGGTCTGATTGGACTCTGCTTGTTCCTGTTTAACAGCTCGATGTACTAACCAGATCCCTTCTCTTCCTGTGGAACAGGCAGGAGGATTGAATGGGCTGTCCCTTTTATTATTCAGTAGTTTCCCCGGGCTGAATGGTTTCCACATATCTGTGTGCAACCAGCTTGAGATGCTTAATGAGGTCCATGTTTTAACTGTGGAAATGTGCAGTGTCTAGACGTGCTTTTACATGAGCGTTACCGACACTTTAACAGCACAACCTGGAATGTTGTCTGCGTCTTGCTGCACATGGACATACAATGGTTCAGTAGCTGATGGGGGACAAATTATTCCGAAAATTGTGTGATCTTCATTCATTATCCCCAGTTCAGATCTTATGGTGGGGAAAGACATTGATAGAGCAGCTGAAGATGTTTGTGCTGAGGAGGTTATCCGAAGGATTTCCTGCAGAGATGTCCCGGAACTGAGGGGATTGTTGACCACTGAGCACAAACATCTTTCTTTGTGCTCTGAAAGACCCAGACAAGTGGCAAGTTAAACATGATTTCCATTTAGCTCATCTAAGTAGGTGGTCCCGATGCCATCCTCAGTCAAATACTACCTTGATGTCAAAGCCATTCACTCTTTCCTGAGCCACTGTGTTCACCTTTTGTACATATCAATAGGTGACGGTGTATGTGTAGGAAGTGTTTTCCTCTCAGAGTGTAATCACTGTCAGGAATTATCTGGGCTCGAGAGTTATGGGAGTTACACCACTGAAAGTATTTAAGGAGGAGGTATCTGGATTTCTGACCTGTCAGAGAGCTAAGGGGTGTGAAGAATTGGGCATTAATGACGAGTTAATGTCAACAGTAGATTAGCCATGATTGTATGCAATGGCTTGAGCGTCCGAATTACCAATCCTGTTCCTTATGACCTCATATTCTGTAATTACGAAGTGAATGCTTATAATTTTCCTGAACGTTCTGTTATTGAATGTTGCAATTAGAGAGAGTAAAGTATTTTGTGAGTCATCTCCCGATGAGTTATGGGGGCTGTATTCACATAATATGACCACCAAATGAAGCACAAATTGCAAGGAGGAGACACTCTTTAAAGAAACCAGAGGCTTCTTTCGAACCCAGCCTCGATTTCCCAGAAACAATTTCCAACCGACACCAAACCATGTGTGACAGTCTGGAGGGACCACATGAGATCCTGTGTTATTGTGGACCAGATATATGAAGGAAGTGGCTTCCATCTGCTCCTTGCAGGAAAGGTGAGGGGTTGAATGGAACATAGGAACATAGGACTGAACAGCCATTAGTGGGCCATTAGACACTTTGTCACCGTTTCACCACGTGCAAGGATCATGGATGCTGTGATTGTGGTCTCAGCAGCACTTTTCAGTCTCGATACCATTTTCCTAAATTCACTTGTCTGTCAAATGTCACTAAATACAACTTTGAATAAATGTAAACATTCAGGCACCACAAACTTCTGGGGAAGAGAATTTCCACTTGAACAGACCTTTGCGAATTTCTCATTTGTGTTCCAGCCGATTTTGGAGGGTCACTGTTTCCTTTTTCAGTCCCACTCCTCCACTGGTTACACCAATCTTAAATGCAACCGGTTTAGTGAGGTTGACAAGATATAGGTCTCAGGGTAGGTCGTTTTCTAGAAGAATATAAGACTCAGAAATTTGAACTCATAAAAAATGTTATAATGATACAGTGCCCAAACGTTTTTCTGCTTTTGAAGTTATTCTGCTCACACAATATACTGGTAGTTGGATTTCTTTCTGGAACAGTTGGATTTGACTGAATTCCCATTGTTTCATGCAGTGGAGAGATTCCAATGAATCCTCACCAGGAATCCTTCACAAGTGGTAAAGATAACTCACGGACTTTCTGGTCTCACGCTTTGCTATTGGGTGGAACAAAGTAAGAGAGAGGGATCAATTGGCTGCTTCTTCTCAGGCAGGGAACATTTTTCTCCCTCTCTGTGTTGGAACATACAATAATGTCAACTGAACACCAATCTGGGCCATGTGTGCTCTCCTGGAACATTCTCTGGAAAACTTGATGATAGATTAATTACAGATGCGTCATTCCTTTCACTCGAAAAAAAACGTCACCAATTTTTAATTTGATGACATGCTCACATGTGTCTGTGTAAGTTGTAAATATTGGTAGGTGTCTTCATAGTATGTGTGTTCATATCATTACACCTTTCTCATAAAATTTATTCTCTAGTTTTAGTCTCCCTGACAAGAGATCTTATGCATCCTGTTGATACACTTTTCAGAAAGTCATGGATGGTTCAATAATATTTCTCAGCTAAGATCAAAACTGATTCTCCCTTATAACAAAAGGCTGGCATTCCAGGAATGAGTTAAGGGAAACCTCTTTGAAAATCTTCGAAAATAAATATATCCTTTTATTTTAGTTTAAGGGACCAAAGCTGCACACAGTACATCAGGTATGGTTTCAGCAATGCCCTGTTCAGACGCAGTTCAACATTCCTGCGTTTAAACCTGATACCTTTTGCAAAAAACAGCATCATTCCACTTACCTCCCAAATCACTTGCTGCATCTGCAGACTGACGTCATGTGATTCATGTCCCAAAAACATGGAAACCGCCTGTATCACAGAGTTCTGCTCTCTCTCCATTTAAATTAATTGCCGTTGTTTCATCCTTCATGCCATAATAGAGAACTTACCTTTTCTTCTTTCTGCTGAGGTTTTGCTCACTAACATTCCCTGTCTATAATACAATGCAGACTCACTACCTCCATTTGACGACATTTTGACAGACCAGCTTGGTGTACGAGTTAATTGAGCTCCAAGCCATTTCTTCCTTTTTCTCCAGATATTTGATACAGATTATTGGTCATTGATGATCACACAGTGATCTCTGAGGGACTCCATCAATTACAGCTTTGCAGACTGAAATAAACTTTTGAATTTATTCTCTATTTCCTGATAGCGACAGTTTCCATTTTCCTGCATAGCCATTCAAGCAGGTTGAATGGCCTCCTCCTGGGCTGGCTAATGTACTGAACGAGCTGAATTACTTCATTCTATATTCCTGTGTAATTCCTTAGAGGGGCAGAATGGTCTCCTCCTTTCTCATTGTAACGATCCTGTCTGACTGAATGGGGTCCCTAACCCTGTAAGCATATCGAGGGCTGGAATGAGGGAACAGCACATGGGTTGGGGCAGCAGTATATCTCTGTAACAGTCTCGAGTGGTGGATTGAGGGGACAACACATGGGGGTAGGGACAGAAGTTGTTCATTCAGCACCACCATTCAGAATGCTGATGGCTGATTCGATTGTGTCAGACCATCCATTTCCTGTCTGTTCCCAATAAACACTGTCCAGAAAAGATCAGTTAAGCTGAGCCTTGAAAATCTTCAATAACTGAATCTTCACTGCTACCTGAGGATGAGGAAACGACAGGTAGCTCAACACGAAAGTGAAAGGGACGTCCTTATTTTATTGTGGGACTGTTATTTTAAAGCAGTGTTAACTGAACAACAAATCATCAACACTTTTCAGACATAAGGACAGAATAATAAGGAATAAAGATAAACTATTGCAGACACCAAACCTGTCCCACATGCTCACTGACTTTTTCTAACCAAATATATGTCACACCCAGCCTCTGTTATGTCTCAGGATATGCCTGATAGCATAATACCGCTGGAGCATTAAGGAAATAAGCAGATTGAGGTCATTCAGTCTTTCGACTCTAAAGTTCCGCTCTTTAATTTCTTATATGTACCTCGACCTCATTCTTCTGCCTTCTCCCTAGAATCCTTGATACCTTTGAAAATCAAAAACATATGTAGTTGTTTCTGAATAACACTAGTGTCTGTGCCTCTGTGTGTCTGTATGCATATGTGTGCTTGTGTTTGTGCCTGTATATGTCTGTATGTGTGTGTGTCTGTATGCGTGCGTATATATTATATATAGAACATAGAACATAGAAGAATACAGCGCAGTACAGGCCCTTCGGCCCTCGATGTTGCGCCGATCAAAGCCCACCTAACCTACACTAACCCACTATCCTCCATATACCTATCCAATGCCCGCTTAAATACCCATAAAGAGGGAGAGTCCACCACTGCTACTGGCAGGGCATTCCATGAACTTACGACTCGCTGAGTGAAGAACCTACCCCTAACATCATTCCTATATCTACCTCTCCTTAATTTAAAGCTATGCCCCCTTGTAATAGCTGACTCCATACGTGGAAAAAGGTTCTCACTGTCAACCCTATCTAACCCCCTAATCATCTTGTACACCTCTATCAAGTCACCCCTAAACCTTCTTTTCTCCAATGAAAACAACCCCAAGTGCCTCAGCCTTTCCTCATAGGATCTTCCTACCATACCAGGCAACATCCTGGTAAACTTCCTCTGCACCCGTTCGAGTGTCTCCACATCCTTCCTATAGTATGGCGACCAAAACTGCACACAATATTCCAGATGCGGCCGCACCAGAGTCTTATACATCTGCAGCATGACCTCAGGACTCCGGAACTCAATTCCTCTACCAATAAAAGCCAGTACGCCATATGCCTTCTTCACTGCACTATTTACCTGGGTGGCAACTTTCAGAGATTTGTGTACATGAACACCAAGATCCCTCTGTTCTTCCACACTACCAAGTATCCCACCATTAGCACAGTACCCCATCTTTTTGTTACTCTTACCAAAGTGAATCACCTCACACTTAGCTACATTGAACTCCATTTGCCACCTTTCTGCCCAGCTCTGCAGCTTCTCTATATCCCGCTGTAATCTGCCACATCCTTCCTCACTGTCTACAACTCCTCCAACTTTCGTATCATCTGCAAACTTGCTCACCCAACCTTCTAACCCTTCCTCCAGGTCATTTATAAAAATGACAAACAGCAATGGTCCCAAAACAGATCCTTGCAGAACACCACTAGTGACGGCACTCCACGATGAACCTTTGCCATCAACTACTACCCTCTGTCTTCTTCCAGCCAGCCAATTCCTAATCCAAACCTTCAACTCACCCTCAATGCCATATCTCTGTATTTTCTGCAGTAGCCTACCATGGGGGACCTTATCAAACGCCTTACTAAAATCCATATATACCACATCTACCGCTTTCCCCTCATCTACGTCCTTCGTCACCTTCTCAAAGAATTCAATAAGGTTTGTGAGGCACGACGTGCCCTTCACAAAAAAAAATGACTATCCTTGATCACATTATATATAGGTGTGCGTGTGTGGGTATACATATGTTTGTTATCTGTGTGTTTGCGTGTTTACATCTGTCTGTCTCTGCTCAATCTGTGTATCCATCTGTACTTGTGTCTATTTGTATGTGACTGTATATGTCTCTGTGTGTTTCGATGTGTGTGTATGCCTATCTCCTTGTAGGTATTGTGTGTGTTCGTATATTGGGTTGTTTAGCAATACCTCTGTGTATTTCTGTGTCTGCGTCTCTGTGCAGTGAGATATCTGTGTTTTTTGTTGAAAGTGAAAGGACTGTTGTTGGAACTGCCAGTGGGTTTAAAGTGAGCATTGTCTTTCACTGAGCACTGCTCCTTAATCAGTCGGTGGGAAATGGATGTTTCAGAATCTCCATACGAGGCGTCCTGGTCCTCTTCGGTCCTTTCAGAGTCCTCCCCACATGGCAGGGAGAGGCGATGAGGGAACGGATATCGGGTATTCCACCACGCAGCTTGGCCCTTTCTGTCCTATTCCAGGCTGTTTCTCCTGGAATGGGAGAAAGAGAGGGAGGGAGAGTGGGAATGGGTGACCCAGCTATTAGTGCTGGTGTAGATGGGGGGAGTTGTGAGGTGTCTGGAATGAGTCAGTCCACAGTTTTGAATCTATATAGTATGGTTAGTGTAGGGGGTATTGCATAGGTGACAGAGAAATTGAGGAAGAAAATTACTGAATATAATAGTGAGCGTGGTAGTGCCTGAGCCATATTTGGAGATAGAGTGTGAAGCTTGTTTGGGGGTGGGTGCCATAACAGACATACAGTACGAGTGAGGGAGCAGGGTGTATATGGTAACTCTTATCCTGATTGAGCGAGTAGCAGATTGTTGCTTCTCCTATAGTGTGGTACATTTCTTCAGATCATCTCAGCGTCGAGGTGAGCCTCCCCGAATGCCTTGCCCAAGTCTATCACTAATAACGACAAAGACCTGCCCCTCAGCTTCAACAGAATCAGTTTATGTAGTGCGTGCAGATAGCAAGGAGAAGCAAAATATTGGTGTGATATATATCGAAACCGAAACAGTAGCAGAAAATCTGAGCATTCATATGCTGGAAATTAGATAGGCAAGTATAGTGGATACTGCAGCCTTATTGGATGGTCTCAAGTTGCATCTAAACTTCATTAACTAAGTGACTGCTCAGGCTGTGAAAAATAAATTCTGTAAATGTATATGAGGTGGGTTGAAGAGTATGTTGTGACGCAAACTAGAGAGCAAGTTATTTCGGATTTGATGTTGTGTGGTCAGAAGGACGAATTATTAACCTTGGTCTGAAGCAGCATTTAAGGAATAGTGACATTAATAAGGTGCATTTTACACGGTGTCTATATACCGTGCTTGAACTTTCTGGTCAAACATTATGGAAGAGTGGAGGCTAGAAGGTCAAGTTCGCTTCAGTGAATTGGGAAAGTGCAATATAACGTTCAGTGGGAGATAAGCAATGGTTGTTAGAGTCATACAGTCCAACAGCACGGAGACATGCTCTTCAGCCCAAACTGGTCCATTCTGACTAAAATGTCCAGCCACACGAACCCCATTTCCCTGCTATTGTCCCGTATCCTTCTAATCCTTTCCTGTCCGTGTATTTGTCCAATTGCCTTTTAAGTGTTGTGAATGTACCCACCTCAACCTCTTTCGCGGAGACCTCATTCCATATACGTTAAACAGTGTGTGCAAAACAGTTGCTACTCAGGTTCCCTTTTATTCTTTCCCCTCTGACCTTAAACTGATGCACTCTAATCTGTGATTGCCCAAACCTGAGGAAAAAAAGACTGAGTACATTCACTCTGTCCATCCTTCCCATGATCTTATACACGTCTACCAGATCTTCCCTCAGTCTCATACACAAAAAAGTAATAACTCTTAGCTTGCCCAACCTCTCCCTACAACGCAGATCATTGAGTCGTTTGCAACATCCTTGTGAATTTCTTCTGCCCTCTTTCCAGTTTAGTAACACCCTTCCTATAGCAAACTAACCAAAATTGAACATAATTCTACCACTGTGGCCTCAGCAGCATCCTGTCTAAATGCAAAATAACTCCCTATTTTCGATAATCAGTGAAACACACTGATTAAGCCTGTGTGCCAAAAGCTTTCTTCATTGCCATGTCTACCTCTTAATCAATTTTGAGAGAACCATGCACCTGAATTCCAAGGTTCCTCTGTTCCACAACACTCCTGAGGACCCAACCATTCAGCATGAAACTCCAACATTGATTTGACTTTCTAAAATGCTACAACTTACTCTGATCTACATTAAAATCCATTCGCCATTTCTCAGCCCATTTCCGCAGCTGATCAAGGTACTGCTGTAATTTCTGAAATTTCTGATAACCTTCCTCACTCTCCATAATGCTGCCCATTTTGGTGCCGTTTTCAAACTTACAAGTCATGCCTTACATTCTCATCTAAATCATAGATACATGTAATATGTAGTGGTCCCACCAACAATCTGTGAGGCATTCCAATAGCCACAGGCCTCCAGTCTGACAAGCATTCTTCCAGTAATTCACTCTGCTACCTACCATCAAGGCAATTTTGTATCAAAATCCCCATTCAATTCCATGTGGTCTGATGCTCCAGAGCAGTGTACCATGTGGAACCTTGTTGAAGGCTTTACTGGAATCCATATAAACTATGTATACCACCTTGCCCTCCTCAACGTTGCTGGTCTTCATCAAAGAGCACCAACAAATTTACCATGCACAAAACCGTGCTGACTTTGATAAAGGGCCTTTGCCCGAAACATCGATTTTCCTGCTCCTCGGATGCTGCCTGACCTGCTCTGCATGTCCAGCACCTTTCTAATCTTTCTCCGAATCTCGCACTGTCATTCCAAATGCATGTATATTTTATTTCTCAGAATCTTTTCGAGTAACGTACCTACTAGATTTTAGGTTTACCGGTCTTTAGTTCTCAGGTTTTTCTTTTCTTTATAGCCTTCCTTGAATACGGGCTCAGCATTCACTCTCCTGCAGTCGTTTGGGACCGCACTCTTGCCAGAGATAATGGAAAATAACAAATCCAGGCTCTCACAAATTCTGCTCTATCTTACTGCAGTGTTCCGAAATATATCTGGTCAGGAAAAGAGATTTTCAGAAATATTGCAAAGTCTGAAAAATACATCTATTTACTTTAGATACAAACAGCAAAGAAAGAGAAAGTGACTCAATGATATTTAACATAACAAATTAGAAAATATATTAATCATAGGAAGTGACTTCAGAAGAATTCCAGATATTGTGGAAACCTGAGAATTCTCAGAAAATAACGATCCAGAAAAGAAAGGCCATCAAACTGATAAGGAAATCAAAAAGAGAACGTACATGCTAACAAGCAGGAACACAAATGATGCAGAAATCTACGATCTATGTTTCAAAGGAAACAAAATAAAAGCATGGTCAAATCTGGAAATTTGTAATCGGGAGAGAATTGCGTATTGTGGGGTACAAGGAAATGGCCAAGAAACTTACCATTTTTTGAATCTGTCTTCATGGAGGAAGATACAGAAAAACACCCAATAATACCAAGTGATCATATCGGACTTCTAGCGCTAAATACGCAACATCAACTCATATCAGTAACAAGGTAATACTTGAACATGTAGTTGCATTGAGCATTTCTAAATCTGACGAATCATGTAAAATATTTCTGGAGATCCCTGAGAATGCAACACACGGGCGTGATAAAGGGGACTGTAGACACAAGGCTTTCCAGAGATTTTCCACAAGGTATTACAAAATAAAAGTTCTTACACAAGATAGAAGCTTGTAGGATGATGGATAATATATTTGCATGGTATGATGATTGGTTAACACGTAGAAATCAGAGAGTCAGGATAAATGTATCCTTATGATAAAGGTGTATCTGCTGGAGTAGCACAAATATCAGTCTGATGGCATCATTTATTTATATTCTGTACTGATAGCCTGAAGGGAGCTAAGTTCAATATATATCCGAGTTTCTGGATGACACTGAGGACCAAAGGGCAGGCTGTTATTCAATGGAGAGGACTTCCAGAAAAGGAGCAGTACAAAGGGATTGGCGTGGTCCAGTGTGTGAAACATAAAGTCAGCATGCTGATGCAGCAAGTAACGAGGTTGTTCATTAGGCGGGTTCCTGGGATGAAAGAGTTATGTAATTGAGAATCTCTGAAATGGTGAGCTGCTCATTCATTGGGGTTTAAATGAATGCGGAGTGATACTGCTGAAAAATAAAAGACACAGAAGGGGCTTGAGAAGAGAGATGTTGAGAAATTGTTTCACTTCTGGGTGGAGTCTCGAACTGGATGACATAGACACAGAATATGGAACGTCTACTTAAATCTGAGATGCAAAGTGTTTTCTTGTCTCAGCAGGTAGTGAATGTCTGGAATTCCCTAATCCAGAGAAGGATCGGCAAGAAAGTGGATTTGAGCCCTGGTGTAGATCAGCCATGTTATTATTGAAAACCAATTTAGGCTTGAGGGGCTGATTGGCCTACTCTTGTTCCTATTTATTAATTTCACATGTTATGCTTTTGGAAAGTAACTGGTTATTTTCCTGCAAGTTGTGTTGTGCAATGCTACATTTGGATGAGCAGAGGACTTGTTTGAGTTAATCCTGGGTGGGGCAGGAGGCTGTATTCAGTGATAAGAACAAGTCAGGCAGATTTCTTTATTCAGCCACCACATATTATTTGAACTAACGGAAGAGCATGGTGGATCTGTGGTTTGCAATGCTGCCTCATATCACTAAGGAGCTGAGCTCAATTCCATCCTTGGGCAACTCTCAATGTGGAGTTTGAACATTCTCCCCGTGTCTGTGTGGGTTTCCCCCAGTGCTTCAGTTTCCTGGCAGAGTCCAACGATGTGAGGTTTAAAGTGAATTGGCCATGCTAAATTCCCCGTAGTGTTCAAGGATGTGCAGGTTAGGTGGGTTAGTTATAGGAAATGCATGGTTGCATGGATACGCTAGAGTGGCACGATCAGTTGGGATGCTGTTTGGTGTATCAGGGCGGACTTAATGGACGGAATTTCCTGCTTCCTCACTGTAGAGGTTCTATGACAATGACAACAAATTTGGACTATCCAAACACCCAGTGGGTATATACCTGATCCACTCTCCTCAAGGTCTTCTATGTTTTATTCTCATTCCAAGATTAACCTGTTAAAGTCTTCATAATATAAGCCCTTCCCCCGAGGAATACGTGAAATGAAACATCACTGAACTGCTTCCAATGTAATTATATCCTTTCTCAGATAAGGGGACACACACAAAAAAAAACCTCATACTCAGATAACGCGGTTTATAGTTGTTTTCTCAAAGTGATGTGAGTCTTTGGAACACTCTTCCCAACAGAACAGTGGAGGCAGAGATATTGAATATTGTTGAGACACAGACAGAAGGAGTATAAATGTCAACATTGTCAAGGATTATCGAGGAATGGCAGCAATTTTCAGGGTAGGGGAAAATGTAGACAGTGGTGTCAAATTACACGGGTCCAGAACATCCAGGAATATAATGCAAAATGAAATGATAATATCGATAAAACATTAAGGGGGAATACAAGATGGCGGGGATCTGGAAGGTCTGCTTTGCTGGGCTCTCCATCACAGCACAGACAAAGTGGTGCTCTAACCCGCTCCATCCCAGCAATTTACGTGAAGGTCAACACTAAAAGAGCGATGGAATTTTTCCTAATCCCGTTTTGTCAAGTGGAAATGACAAAACATGGGAAAGGATCGAGTAAGTTCCAACACACGGTTCACCCGTCAGAAGCATGGAGCATGCCTTAGGCTGTAGCTGCAACCCACTCTGCTCGTTCTATGGACAAAGTTACTCACCAGGCCTTGGTCACTGAGTTCACCAAATTACATGAAACGATTGAAGCCATGATTGAAAAAACGTTTCGCAATAGGCTAGAGCCGCTCTCAGCCGTGCTCCAAAAACATGAGCAGCAACTTGACAGCCTTGGAAACAGAAAATTATGTCAACCGCCGCACTGCAGTGGCAGAGACCGTGATTGATTCCTCTCAGGAGAGGGTCCCTGCCCTTGAAAAACAGGTTAACACCTTACCTGAACAAGATGACCACCTCGAGAACAGGGGTGGGACGAGGAATGTTGACATCGACGGTCTGCTGGACCAGACGGCAGGTGGTCAGCCAGTGAGTATTTTCGAGAACTGGCCACAGCACTTCCTTCACTTCGAAACTGAAGAGGGACGAGTGAAGAGTGAGACAGTTCATCCGGTTATGCCGCGGAGATCGGATTCAGACCAGCGCCTTCGCTCTGTCCTTGTGCAGTTACATAGTTATGGGGATAAACAAAGACTGATGGAAGTATCCAGAACCCAGGGGAAAGGTCTGATGGCTTTAATTCACGAGGGCTCCAGGATTACGTTCTTTCCGGACTTTTCAGCGGTGGTGATTCAGGAAAGCAAATCTGTTAATCAAGAGAAGAGTACGTGAACTCGGGATTCAGTATTCCTTACGGTACCCAGCGATGCTCCGTATTGCTTTCAATGGATCCATACACTCATCTGAGACTCCAGACAAAGCAAAAACTTTGGATGGGTGACTCGGGCTGGCATTCAATGAGAGGGACATCATGGGACGGGGTGTGTAGTTAATGAGGTGAGTTCGATATGATAACACCAGGAAAGTAGCTCAGCTTCGTACCGCTAAGCTCTCTGTCACAATCAATGAAAATGACACAGAGACAAATTACTGTTTTATACAGCTCAATGAGTCGAAGACTCTGCTGTCCTCACTCCCAGTGACAAAGCTGCAGAAACAAATGATCATTCAAAACTCTCCATTTACTAAACTCACAGCAAATTCCCATTCTCTTATAATTCTTCATAATACTGATCCGTGTTGCATGATATTATCGAAATGCCCTCATTTCAGCATTCTGAAATATGTGAACATATCTTTCCATGACATTTTCTTTCAGTATCTCCCTCTCTGTCTCTATCCCAAAACACACGGATTTACAGTCATACGGTTCTACTGCACGGAAACAGGCCCCTTCGGCCCAGCTGGTCCATGCCGACCATAATATCCATTCACGCTCACCCTATTTCCATGCCCTTGCTGTGTATCCCTCTAATCCTTTCCAATCTGTGTATTTGTCCAAATGCCTTATCAATGTTGTTAATATATCCTACTCAAGCACTTCCACAGGCAGTTCATACGCGCACCACACTCTGTGTAAAAAAGTTGACCTTCAGGTTCCTTTTTATTTTTTCCTCTCCAAACATTAACGGATGTCCTCAAGTCAACGATTCCCACAAACTTGCAAAATCATTTGAAATATTCACCCCTTATCCACACCTCTCATGATTTGATAAGATGTACACTTCTATAAGAACTTGCTCAGTTTCCTACGCTGTAAAGTAATGACCTGTCCAATTTCTCCCGACAACTTATACACTTTAGCGCAGGAAACATCTTTGTAAATTTCTTCTACATTCTTTCTAGTTCAAAAATATCATTTCTAGAGCAAGGTGAACAAAGCTGAACACAATACTCCAACTGCAGCCTTACCAACATCCTGTACAACTGCAACATAACGTCCCAACTTCTGTACTCAATGCCCTGATGAAGGCCAGTGTGCCATCAGACTTCTTCACTGTCCTGTGTATCTGTGACTCACATTTCAGTGAACCGTGCACCTGATCTCCAACGTTCTTCAGGACCTCTCATTCATCATTCAACTCCTACCTGGATTTGACTTTCCAAAACGAAAAATGTCACGCTGATCAATATTAAACTCCATTTGCTATTTCTCAGCCAACTTCCCCAGCTGATCAAGGTACTGCTGCAATTTCTGATAATGTTCCTCACTGTTAACAATGTCTCCTAATTTATTTTCATCTGAAAACTTACTAACCTTGCGTTGTGCACTCTCGTCCAAATCATTGATATAGAAAACAAACAGCAATGGGCCCATTACCGACCCCTGAGGCACTCCACTTTTCACAGGCCTCCAGTCCGACAAGCATGCCTCCACCATAGCCATTTGCTTCATAACGTCAAACCAATTGTTTCACCAATTTGCCAGTTTAGCTTGGAGTCCATGCGATCTAATCTTCTCGAGCGGCCTTACATGTGGAAACTTATCAAAGGCCTTAACGAAATCCATATAGGCTATGTCCGCCACCCTGCCCTCGTCAACATTCCTGGTCACCTCCTTTAAAAAACTCGAACAAAATTTGTAAGCCATGATCTGACACGCACAAAGCTATGCTGACTGTTCCAAGTCAAACTCTGTCTTTCCAAATGCACGCATATCTTATATCTCAGAACCTTCTCTAGTGATTTACCGAAAACAGATGTGAAGCTTACTGGTCTATATTTCCCATGCATTTCTTTGCAACCCTTCTTGAAGAAGGGCATTACATTTGCTACCTCCCAAACTTCTGGGACCTTGGCGCCTAAACTGTTTCTCTCCCCTCTTGCAGTGATCTTGTATCAGTATCTGTATCTGGTCAAGACAAAACGACTTTGTGCATTCTAATATAACCAACAGCAACTCTACTGTGATATGGAATGTACCAAGATATTACAACTAACCTTCCAAAGGTCACAGGTCTTCATGTTTTTCTTCATGATAAACACAGAGGAGGAATTGAAGACATAGAACATAGAACATAGAAAAATACAGCGCAGTACAGGCCCTTCGGCCCTCGATGTTGCGCCGACAGAAGCCTACCTAACGTACACTAGCCCAATAACCTCCATATGCTTATCCTATGCCCGCTTGCATGACCATAAAGGGGGAGAGTCCACCACTGATACTGACAGGGCAATCCATGAACTCACAACCCGCTGAGTAAAGAATTTACCCTGAACATCTGTCCTATATCAACCTCCCCTTAATTTAAAGCTGTGTCCCCTAGTAACAGCTGACTCCATACCTCACCCATTTCTTCAGGTTTTACACAGGTATGCCCATTTTGGGTTTTAAGGCGTCCTATTCTCTCTCTAGTTGTTCTTTTTCTTTACTATACTGATTCACCCTAATCTTCTCAGCCAAGGCTATCGCATGCTCCCTTTTCGGCTTCCTGATTTCCTTCTTAAGTAAACTCCTGTATCCCCTGTGTACCTCCCGGGATTCCCTTGATTCCAGCTGCCTGTACTTGAGCCACACCTCCTTTTTGCTGGTCAAATCCTCAATATCTCTTGCCATCCAAGGTTTTTTTCTTCCAGCCTCACTTTCCCTTCACCCTCACAGGAACATATAAATCTTGACCTCGAGCTATCTCACTTTTGAAGCCCTCCCACTTGACCTGGATCCTTTTACCTGGAAACAAACTACTCCAATCAACCCCTGCAATCCCCTGCCTAATTCCAACAACATACGCCTTCCCACAATTTAGAACTTGAAGCTGTGGACCAATTTTGTCCCTCCCATAGCTACTTTAAAATTAATAAACGCTAGTCACTTGTCCCAAAATGCTCCCCGCTTTACATCCGTCACCTATCCAGCCCTATTTCTCAACAGTAGGTCGAGTTTGTCCCTTCCCGAGTAGGACCCTCTACGTACTGCTTGTGGAAACTTTCGTGAACACATTTAAGAAGTTACATTCCATCTAAGTTCTTAACATCTGGATGCCCCCGTTTATGTTAGGAAAGTTCAAACCACCTATTATGACAATCCTATTGCTCCTGCTACTCTCACCAGTCTCACTGCATATTTGTTCTTGCAATTCCCATTGATGATTTGGTGGCTTATTGTTAATCCACGATAACTTCACCAACCCCCTTTTACTATCTTGCAACATTCACAAAATCTCATTGGATTTTATCTCAGTTATTTCATCTTTAAATACTTGCGTGATACTCGCCTTAATCAGAACTATTGGTATTCGAACTGTTTCCATTTACATCTCTCCCTTGTATTGATTTTCACAACTGCAGCACCCCTTTTCAATACACAGTCGTGATATGGAACTGTAAATGGATGGGAGCTGCACATCCCGTCACTTCCAGCATTGGCTGCAAATTTCCCCACACTGACCTGCGATCTGACACAATGTTACCGAACAATGCAACAGCCTGGGTTTATATATCAATGAACCAGTGCGGTCTGCGCAGCACCCCACGCTGGACATTATGCGCAGGTTTATCGATCAAGCATTGGTGCGGGATGCACAGACATCCACTCTGGACCGGATCTACGCAGTACTCCATTCTGAGTGTATAATGGATGGGCTAGTCTTGTGAGTTTGATTGCGAAAGTGAGAGAACTAAACATCTGGCAATACCTTTATTTTGTGTTTTGATTCTTGTGATTGGAGCCTTCAAATCCTGACGCATCCTTCGACCCGACCCTCTAGATGAGACATGGTGACTTTTGTTACAGCATCTGGGTGTGCAACATGACCAACAAATGGAGCAGAGGCTGCAGAGAGGAAAGTCTCCGTAAAATGGAATGAGAGAATCACAATCAGATCAGACGTGGTCTTAGTGAATAGTGTGGCAGGATCGAATGGACCACGAATGCAACTTATTCATCTATTTCTGTTCGGTCCAAGCAAACTCCCCTTCTCTCCCTGTGTCCCATAATGTTTGGGAGTGAGTCACCTCCTCCTGTTCCTGCGTAACAGGATCCTGGGGCCTCACTAGCCTCCAGTTTTCCCTGTACCCTAGTTTCGAACAGGTGAATGACTCTCTCCTGTTCCTGTGTCCCAGTTTCGCGCAGTTGAATGACTGCCTCCTTTCCTGTGTCCCAGTCTCGAGAAGTTGAATGACTGCCTCCTAATCCAAGTTTTTTGAAAATAGATGTCCTACTCCTGTTCCTGAGTCGCAGTCTCCAATAGCTCTGTGCTCACCTGCTGCTCCTGTGGAATGGAATTGAAGGACTGAATGGCCTCTTCACATTCTTTACAGCTTCTGTTGACGAAAAGCCTTTCTCCTGTTTCTCTGAAACGCTACCAAAATCTGAATGATTTTTTTTTGTATTTGTCTCTCAGTAATTGAGCAAACAATCTGCCTGACAGAATTCAGATGCTGTATAGCCGCCTCCTGTTCCTGTGTTATACACTCAAGTGTCCATACAGTCTCAGAGATGTACAGCACAGAAAAACACCCTTCGGTCCGAATGTCCATACCGATCAAATATGCTAAATAAATCTCTTCCCCCTTGTCTGCACTTGGTCCATCTCTCTCTAAACCCATCCCATGCATGTATCCATCCAGATGCCTTTTAAATGGTGTAACTGTACCTGCCTCCACCATCTCTTTTGTCTGTTCAATCCATACACACAGCGGTCTATGTGTGAAAATGTTGTCCCTCATTTCCCTTTTTAAATCATTCTCCTCTCACCTTAAACCTTTGACTTCTAATTTTGGACTCGTCGATCCTGGGGAAAAGACATTGATTGTTTACCTTATCTATGCCCCTCATGATTTTATGAACGTCTTTAAGGTCATCCCCTCAGCCTCAACACTTGGAAATAGTCCCAGCCTATTCAAACTTTCCCTGAAACTCTAACTCTCCAACACATGCAACATTCTTTTAAATCTCCTCTGCACCCTTTCAAGTTTGACAACATCTTTCCGACAGCAGGGAAACCAGAATTAAAGGCAGTATTACAAAAGTGGCCAAACCAATGTCCTGTACAAAAGCAACATTTCATGCAAATGCTCAGACTCAAAGCAAGCACCAATAAAGGGAAGATCACCAAATGCCTTCTTCACTGCGCTGTCTACCTGTGAAGGCACTTTCAAGGAACGGAGAACCTGCACCACAAGGCGAGATTTGCTGCCTCACAGGGCAGTGACCTGGGTTTAATTCCATTCTCTAATGACTGGCTGGATGGTGTTTGTACATTTTCTCCATGTCTGCGTGAGTTTCCTCTGGGTGTTATTTTTTCCTCCGGCAGTATAAACATATACAGATAAGGGTAGATAGGGATGTGTAGGGGAGGCGGATTAGCCATGGAAAATGCAGGCTAAGAGAGATTGGGTTGGGGCTTGTCCAATGGGATACTGTTTAGATGATCAGTGGGGCCTCATGGGCCGAATACCCTGTTTCCTCACTGTAGGGATTCCATAATTTCTCTAGCGTTCTCGTTGATTGGTAACTTTCGACAGGTCACTATGTATATGTCTTGCCTTGATTTGTCTTGACAAAATGCAACACCTATCATTTATCTAAAATAAACTCCATCGCCATTCCTCAGTTCACCTAATCAACGTCCAATTATATTCTGAGATATCATTCTTCACTATTGACTACACCAACAAATTTGGAATTTTCTACAAATTTACTGACCGTACATCATATACTCAAATGTAAATGATTTGTATAAGTGACAAAAGACAGTGGACCCACTATTGATTTTGCGACATGCCACTGGTCACAGGTCTCCAAGTTCAATGAACAAATGTCCACTGTCATGTCCTGTCTCCAATATTCAGGAAAATGTTGGATCTAAATGGCGAGTTCTCCCTGGATTCCAGGTAATCTAACATTGCTAACCAGTCTACCATGTAGATCATTTTCGTTTTCTTACTGAATTCCATAAAGACAGCATCCACTGTTCTGCCTTCATCAATCAACTTCGTCACTTCCTCAAAAAAAGTACACCGAGTCAGTAAGACGTGATCTCCAATGTACAAACCCCTCTTCAGTCCTTGTCTTTCCAAATGCATATGCATGGAGTTCAATAGAGGTAAGTGTGAGGTGATTCATCCTGGTAAGTGTCACAAAAAGATGGGGTACTGGGCTAATGGTCGGATACTTGGTTATGTGGATGAGCAAAGGCATCCAGGTGTCCATGTAAACAGATCTCTGAAAGTTGCCACCCAAGTAAATAGTGTGGTGAAGAAGGCATATGGCGTACTGGCTTTTATTGGTAGAGGAATTGAGTTCTGGAGTCCTGCGGTCATGTTGCAGTTGTATAAGACTCTGGTGCGGCCGCACCTGGAGTATTGTGTGCAGTTTTGGTCGCCATACTATAGGAAGGAAGTGGAGGCACTGTAACAGGTGCAGAGGAAGTTTACCAGGATATTGCCTGGTATGGTAGGAAGATCGTATGAGGAAAGGCTGAGGCACTTGGGCCTGTTTTCATTTTAGAGAAGAAGGTTTAGGGGCGACTTGATAGAGGTGTACAAGATGATTAGGGGTTTAGATAGGGTTGACCATGAGAACCTTTTTCCACATATGGAGTCAGCTATTACGAGGGGGCATAGCTTAAAGTTAAGGGGTGTTAGATATAGGACAGATGTTAGGGGTAGATTCTTTACTCAGCGAGTCGTGAGTTCATGGAATGCCCTGTCAGTAGAAGTGATGGACTCTCCCTCTTTATGGGCATTCAAACGGGCATTGGATAGGCATATGGAGGATAGTGGGCTAGTGTAGGTTAGGTGGGCTTGGATCGGCGCAACATCGAGGGCCAAGGGGCTGCGCTGAGCTGTAATTTTCTATCTTCTATCTTCTATGTTCTATGTTCTATCCTTTCCCTCCAGCTCCCCTCCAACAATTAAGTCACCATTGATGACAGGCTCACCAGTCTATACTTACCTGGTTTTTCCGTACTTTATTAAATAATGACACTATGTTAGCAGTCTCCAAGTCTTTGGGCACCTCACCTGTGGGAATCAATGATACAAGTATATCAGCAAATGCTGAGCAATCTTTTTCCTAGCTTCCTACAAACGTCTGGGATACAACTGATCATGTCCCGGGGATTTGTTCGCCTTTATGTGTTTTTAAATGACCAATACCTCCTTG
Source organism: Chiloscyllium punctatum (assembly GCF_047496795.1). Classification (NCBI taxonomy): domain Eukaryota; kingdom Metazoa; phylum Chordata; class Chondrichthyes; order Orectolobiformes; family Hemiscylliidae; genus Chiloscyllium; species Chiloscyllium punctatum. Next base: position 39,219,082 of record NC_092771.1, on the reverse strand, counting down.
TAATATATACACTTTTTAAGCTATCACTGTATATTTTTTTCATTCTCTCGCTCTTGTAACCTCCTCCACATTAAATACTGAGGAGAAATACTTGTTCCGTATTCCTCATGTGGTTCCACACGTAGGTAGCCTGACTCACATTTAAGAGGCCCTATTCTCTCCCCAGTTAATCTTTTGCCATTAAAGGATTAGTAAAATTTCTTCAATGCCTCGTTAACCCTATTTCCAAAGCCATCTCATGTCCACATTTTTCTGGCTCGATTTCCCCGTTGACTATCCACGTACTGCCCTTATACTCCTCTCGGGATTCACTTGATCACATCTCTGTTTAACTGACATATGCCTCCTTCCTTACCTTGACCAGAACATATATATATATCCAGCCACCCAGCTCTCCCTGCACCCACCAGCCTTGCCCCTCTCACTAATAGAAACACGTTGTCTGTGGACTCTCTGAAACCAAATTTTGATGGCCTTGCATTTACCAACCACCCCTTTACCTGTCAATAGGGTAATCCAAACATCCTTTCACAGGGGTCGCCTAACACTTTTAAAATTGACCTTGTTCAAATTTAGAACTTTAGTGTTTACATCAGGTCTTTCCCAACCCAAAACAAATTTAAAACTAATATTTATACATAACAGACTTGAAAGTGAAACAAACACTTCCTGGACCTCTGTAACAGTCTCGAGAGGCTGAATGGGCTCCTCGTGGCCCTCTGAAATAGAGTGGAAAGATTGCATCGCTTCCTGCTGTCCTTGTATAACAGATGCGAGACATTAAATAACAGCAACCCGTGGATTACGAGCAGCCATTAAACTGTATCTGATGGAGGAGCATGCTGAGACAATGGGTCGGCCAGGGTGGTCAGGCTTGTGGATCTTGGGAAGGAGGTAGAACCGGGCAGTGCAGGGTTCCTGGACTATGAGGTGGGTAACTGTGGGTGGGAGATCTCCTGAGGTGATGAGGTTCTGTATGGTCTGGGAGATGATGGTTTGGTGATGGGGGGTGGGGTCATGGTCAAGGGGACAGTAGGAAGAGATGTTCTCGAGTTGGCGTTTGGCTTCAGCGGTGCAGAGGTCAGTGCGCCAGACGACCACTGCGCCCCCTTTATCCGCTGGCTTAATGGTGAGGTTGGGATTAGTGCAGAGGGATTGGAGGGCTGCGCATTGTGAGGGTGAGAGGTTAGAGTGGGGGAGGGGGGTCGACAGGTTGAGGCGGTTAATGTCCCAGCGGCAGTTGGAAATGAAGAGGTCGAGGGCAGGTAATAGGCAAGCGCGGGGTGTCCAGGTGGATGCAGTGTGTTGGAGGTGGGCGAAGGGGTCCTCGGAAGGTGGGCGGGAGTCCTGATTGCGAAAGTAAGCTCAGAGGCGGAGGTGACGGAAGAATTGTTCGATGTCACGGCGTATATTAAATTCATTAATGCGTGGACGGAGGGGGATGAAGGTGAGTCCTTTGCTGAGGACTGATCGTTTGTCCTCAGTGAGTGGGAGGTCTGGAGGGATGGTGAAAACTCGGCAGGGCCGGGAGCTGGGATCTGGTGTGGGTGTGGAGCTGGGAGTGGGGTCGGAGCCAGTACCTGGAGTGGGTGTGATGGTGAGGGGAATGGGGGTGGAGGCATGAGCAGGGGTACTGTTCCCGTCGGGTTTCTGGGGGGTGGGGATAGTCACAGTGGGATCTGTGGGGGGCGTGTCAGCAGAATGCAGGTGAGTGGCGCTGGCGGGGGCGTAAGTGGTGGTGATCATGGCAGTAGGGGTGGCGGAAGTCACTGAGTGTGTGGCATCAGCGATGATGTGAGGGCTGGAAGTGGCTGTGGTAGTGGCCATAATGGGGGCCATGATGCTTTATTCCTGATGAAGGGCTTTTGCCCGAAATGTCGATTTCGCTGCTCGTTAGATGCTGCCTGAACTGCTGTGCTCTTCCAAAACCACTCATCCAGTATTTGGTTCCAGCATCTGCAGTTATTGTTTTTAACTTGTATCTGATGGAGGTCCATCCCTTCTCAGTTACAGAAACACAAACAACACAATGTACTCCTGGTGCCCTCTCAGTAACACTTCATACAACTGCACCGACACATCTCTTTGTTTTGATTGATTCTGTCGCCATAATGTGCCAATCTTCTCGATTTCCACCTTTTAAAGCAGCAACAGGCTAATATGGGCTAAATAGCCTACTCTTATCCCAATGTAAGAGGCCCAGAGGGAGAGAATTGCTTCGGCCAGTTGCTGACCAGCAGTGATCTGTCTCAAGGTTATGAAAGGATTTGATAACAGGACACTTAAAACCAGGAGTAGCTTCATACAGGGCAATAAGTATTATACTTTGGGTTAAGGTATCTAGAAACTTGCCCACCCGACATTTTTTTATGCAACCAATCTGTTATTTTATGACTGCCTCCTTTCATAAACAGAGTGGAACATATATTGAGCCCTGCAGTGTCCTGTTAATAATCTCATATACAAGTTTAGAAACCAGATTTAAAAGATTTAAAGGTTTATGGTCCATCCCTCAGCAACCCTCATCCATTTCATCCAAACCCAGGAAATGTTCCTTTTTATAGTGACATGAAAAGTGATGTGTGGAACTGATTAACTGAGCCTGTTTGCTCAGTCATGATTTGGAGATGCTGGTGTTGGACTGGGGGTGTACAAATCTTTTAAAAATCACACAACACCAGGTTATAGTCCAATAGGTTTAATTGGAAGCACATTAGCTTTCAGAGCACCCTCCCTCATCAGGTGATATGGGAGGACATACTTCTAAGGCACAGAATTTATAGCAAAAATTAACCAGCGTGATGTAACGGAAATTATAAATTGAAAAAATACCTTGATTGTCTTTTGAGTCGTTCATCTGTTTGAATACCATGATAGTTTCATTTCTTTCATGTGTAAATCACAACACCTTTTTCTTTTGAAGTTGCATTCGCAGGTTAGCTGTAACAATGAGTGTTAGTTAGACAATATGTTGAAGGTGTTAGCCCCCTGTGTTCTCTGTCTATACCATAATGTTTAGGTTGATTCTAATCAGAAAAGTGAGATAACAGAGTTTTACATGAATTCATGCAGTTTTTGAGCAAAGTACAATGTAACTCTGCAAGTATATTCACCCCACAAATTATATGTGTGCATGTGGATCTTTGTTTGTGTGTGTGTTGTCTGGGTTGGAGGTTGTGAGTGTGAGAGGGAGTGTATCGGTGTGTGCAGTGATGTAGAGTATCTTAAGTCTATACGGGGTGCATGTGTGAGTGTGGGAGTGTGTGTGCGTGTCTGGCGCGGGAGGGTTTGTGTATCAATGAGAGAGAGTGTATATGTGAGTGCATGAGTGTAGAGTGGTCTCAGTCACTGTGTGGATGCCTGTGTGAGAGTGGGTGTCTGTAAGGGTGTGTGTGAGTGTCTGTGTGTATGTGTGTACATGTGTGTCCATATGTATGTGTGTATAGGGCTGCCTGTCTGTGTGTGTATAGTGCAATGGTAGTCACCTGTAATGTGACATGTACCCAAGGTCCCGGTTGAGGCTCTCCCTATCAGTCCCGAAATTAGTTATCAGCCTCTGCTCAGCCACTTTTCACTGCTGCCTGTCCTGAAATTCACCTTGAAAGATGGTCGCCAGAAGGTCCGAGGTTGAATGTCCTGGACCACTGAAGTGTTCCCCAACTGGGAGGGAACACTCCTGTCTGTTGATTGTTGTGCGGTGCCCATTCATCTGTTGTCATACCCTTTGCTCAGTTTCCCAGTGTTTGTTCAGTGACTGTGCTTAATGCCAATCTCCATGGATGGTAAATATCCCAGTGGAGGGTTTCCATCTTTTAATTATAAATGGGCGCCGTTCAATGTGTTATGCCATAGCATGAGCGGGAGCATCACCGATAGCACTGACAGGGATCAGCAGATTTAGAGAGGGGGGAGGAGAGATCAGAATCTGAGAACATTAGAATGGAATGTTCCAACAATGGATCAGAATCCGAGAACATTAGAGTGGAATGTTCCAAAAATGTATCAGAATCTGGGAACATTAGACTGGCATGTTCCAACAATTGACAGGAGTTCATCCAATTATGTTTGGCGTATTTCTGTATTTTATTGGTTGTCATTATCATTGCGGATCTATTACGCTCTTCTCATTATTCAATATTTTTATTATCCTTTCCTGGCTATCGTTGGTGTTCCTGGTAAATGTTATTCTCCAGATTCTATTTTCTCTCAACCAGTTATGACTATGTTACTGTTCTTTCATATAGTCTACAATTCTTGTCACTATTATTGTTGCTTTTGAAACTCTCGATCCATATATTCACTCTACAGACCATTACTAAGTACATCAATGAACGTGTTCAATTACTGTCTCCCTCTCTGCTCTGACATTGTTACTCATGGGTCTCTATGTTGACCTACTCAGTTCCAGCGGAGAACCACAATGTATTTTTTCATTGCCTTTGTTATTTAAATATTAAGAGCATGGCGGTCACTCTCTATTGTTCTGGTTAGAAACTCCACTTCCTTCCACTGTTTCCATCACATCCCTGACCAATAACTGCGGCTGAAGCAGACAAGTCACAACTGTGGGAGATCCCTTTGACCATATTCTGATTGCTGACACCATGCCCTGACTATTTCTAACTTGAAATTAGAAATTTGTGGCATTAACACCTACTGTTCGAACCTTGAGCTATGAAATACAGTCTTAGGGAAGCCAATAATCTGCTGCTGACGCTCCTTGCTTCAAGTCTGCCGAAGCAAATCTGCTTCGAACTCACACCAAACTCCCATCCATCTTTCGTTCAGGTGCACGCCGATGTATATTGCTGTTCTGTCTGGCAATGCGTTTATTTTGACATTCTCAAACACTTTATCTCATCTGTTCAAAAAAAATCCTCTCTCGTTCTTTTTCTGTCGATTAACACAAAGCCTGCCAGTTGTTCGTATTTAAAATAGATTCCTCCATGCGCGTTCCTTCTCAAACAATGAGTTTCGCATTCAACCACGCGCGCGCGCACACACACACACACACACACACACACATTCTCCCTCAGTCTCTGATGAACACACACACACATAAACACACAAACACACACACACGGTAATCTGATGCGAGTAAAGTTTGCAATACTCTCTGTGCTGGGCAATTATTGCAGTTTACTGAGCAACACACGAGCATGGTCTGCACAGCTCTCCATGCTGGGCTGTCATTTTGTCCCAGTTAATGTTGTTTGTGGTGTTCTGTGAAGCAGATTCAGAATTTGATGTAACAAACCTTTTCAGCTGATCTGACAATGCCTGTATTCAATGTTCTCATTCTTGTAATCTTACTCTCGAAGATCTCACTTCTCCAGTTAGTGCCACTGCCCTGTCTTTTTCCTCATATTTCCACAACATCTTTTCAGTTAATTAACTGTCTTTTTGTGTCTTTAATGTGAATTTCTCTGTACTCTGTATCTTTCCCTGATCTTGGGTTTTGGCTCCCTAGTGTATCGAGTGCTGGCGTTGTGTAGCTCAGAAATAATGAAATCGTGTGTATCAGGCTGTTGTTCACTTCCCTGTGTGTCTCATGTGATGGTCCATGGATAGGGGTGATTCAGAAGTTATGAGACACATCCTTGTAACTTGGTCTGTACCCGGATTTGTCCCTCTCAATGACCTTGCGACCAGTAACATTAGGAAGCCCCTAAAGTAAAGGACCAGTCATCTAAATTGTGTGACAGTGCTGTCACTTTTAACAAAAAGATTATCTTCTCCTTTTTTTTAAAATATGAAATCTTAGAGGCCAAACTGCCGACTGAAAGCGGCTCAAGTAAATAACTTACGCCGCATTTAAGGTTTTTAATAAATAATATTAACAACGACCTAGTAACATATCCCGAGCTGCGACTCTCTCTGAAACCTGACTTGATGCTGTTTCCTCCTGGATTGGAGAACTGTATGTAATAATGTACGTCTGAATGTTCCTTTTTTGCCAAGGGGTGTGTTTATGGGATGTTAGTAAATTAGAACAGTTCATTTGTAGAAGGTATTGTATCCATTATTCGGTTCAGGTTTCCAATCGTTGAATTATTCTAAATTCCTCTTCATTTTGTATGGATTTTCATTAGAGTGCTTAAGTATATTGTGTTTTAATTAATGGTGAGTGGTTTGACTAGTAGCATCACATCTGGAACACCCACTTCACATCTACCTTTAAAATAAGGAAAGGTTGGCATCCACGCTACCTTCTTAAAATAGTTTGAGGCAGTCTAGTTGGTCTATAGCTAATTAGGGACTCTTCTCTGGTTCTAAATCGATAATACCAAATTGGATTTAGAATTACAGTCCCTACAGTTTGAAAACAACCACTCAACCTAACAAGTCCACACTGACCCTCCGAGGAGTAACCTATCCAGGACCCATTCTCTACCCTATTATTTCACATTTACCCCGGCCTAACCCACACATCCCTGAAAACTAGAAACAGTTTAGTATGGAAAATTCACCTGACATGCGCATCTTTGGATTGTGAGAGGAAACCAGAGCATCCAGAATACTGGTGCATACTTTCGTGCAGACACTGGAGAGTATGCACCAGGAGGCTATTGGTTTCAAAGGTCGTGTATGGTAGTTGTCAGTGTCTTTTGTTCCAGATGTTGAACTCGGTTGGTTTAATCAGTGTTTTGTGAATGAAGATTTTTTCAGTCACGAAGAGTTCTCTAGGTGTGGAAAAAGTGAAGTTGGGGGTTTTACAAAAGGTAATGAAGGCAAAGCTGCGGAAATTGGGAGACAAGCTGGAGTTGGGGTTGCGTTTGTGAGAAAATGAGAGATACTTACAACTGTAGCTCGGTAATTAAATTTTGTGGAAACGCCATCAGAATCTTTGGAAATGGCTAGAATTCAATTTCAAATGAGGCACTTTGAACATGAGGAAGAATTGAAACAGTTTGAATTATGATGAAAAATAGAAATAAAAGAAAAGGAAATGAAGAAGAAAGAGACAAGAAAAGTAGAGAGCTTCAACTTCAAAAGTTAGCTGTTAGAGAGGACAGTTGACAGAGAATGTGGAGACGAAGGTAGACGGTAGGCTGGATGAGGAGGACAGTGAGGTTGAGCAAACCTATAGTCGCCAATGGCCTGATGGCGTTCTGTTTAAATACATCCAGGCATTATCTAAATTTGATTAGAAGGTTGGCGAAGCATTTTGAATTTCATTTGAGAAATGGCTAACCAAATGCAGTGGCCAGTGACCATGTGGATTTAGTTTATTCAAACAAAGCTGATAGGTATTTGCATCCCTATCAGAAGCAGTATCTGGCCAGTATGAGAGGGTGTAGAAAGCCATCTGAAGGGTGTAGGAGCTTGTGACACAACCAACAGACAGCATTTCAGGAATCTAAAAAAAGGTCCCTGATTAAACGCACATTGAGTTTGAAAAGATCAAATAAAGTTATTTTGAAAGGTGGGTAAGGGTATTTAAAACAGAGTAAACCTATGGCACTCTTAGAGAGATACGTATTTTGGAGAAGTTCAACAATTCACTTCCTGCAGTCGTGAGAACTCGTGTGGAAGAGCAGATCGTTAAAATGACAAGCTGAGAAACTGAAATGGCTGCTGTTGCTGATTGGGTTCAGAAATCAAAGTTTGGTTTCTGTGAGAGATTGAGAAGAATGTGCGAGATTTTCTTAAAATATATACCTGTGAAACTAAGGTTTTCTGACATAGGGAAGGAGCAGTGCTGGCGGGGCGGTGGCAGAGTGGTTAGCCCTGCTCATTCAAAGCACTATAGACCCAGGTTCAATTCCCACCTCAGGCCACTCTCATTGTGAAGTTATTGCATTCTCCCCGTGTCTCCGTGGGCTTTCTGTGGATGCTCCTGTTCCCTCCCACAATCTAAAAATGTGCAGGTTCGGTAGATTGGCCATTCTAAATTACCCGCAACATTACGTATACCCAGCGGTGGTCACTATATGTCTCAACAGTTTACGACCTGTCCAACCTGAATAAGACTGATTTATCCTTAATGGCTGCTTCCTGTTTGACAACCAGTCCTCCCCCATTCCTCTGTAACACAGTCAAAGGGCTGAATAAGACCGAGGAGCATCAGTCGGCTATTCAGCCCCTAGAGCTTGCTCCACTATTGAATACAATCTTGGTTGATGTCATCTCTGCTCTGCTTTTGAATAAAATCATGGCTGATGTCGTCTCTGCTCTGCCATTGAATACGCTCATGGCTGATGACATCTCTGCTCCACCAATCAATGCAATCATGGCTGATGTCATCTCTGCTCTACCATTCAATACAATCATGGCTGATGTCATCTCTGCTCCACTACTGAATACAAGCATGGCTGATGTTACTGCAACCTCTGTTCCACTTTCCTGCCATCTCTCATTTCTAAAACTCTGGTCTCTTGCTGTAGATTGCGCCACATGAAAAAAATATCCACTCCACATCTACACTTTCAATTACTCTTAACATTTTGCAGAATTCAATGAGATCGCCTTTCATTCTTATAAACCTGAGAAGACAGGCCTGAATTGCTCAATTTCTCTTCATTAGACAAACATTTCATCTCTGGAATCAATCTAATGAACCTCTTCTGAATTGCCACCAATGCAAATGCATCCTTACACAAGTCAGCGCACCCAAACTGCACTCCAGTTGCAGCCTTGTGAATGCCTTGCATAGGTACAGCAACACACCCTACTTTCTACTCTGTCATTTTCCAAATAAACACTGAAATTATGCTTGCATTTCTCATTACTTGCAGTACCCGCATGCAGGTTTTCTGTGATATGCATGTGGACACCCATATTCCTCTCGAAAGCACTTTAAAGTTTCTCTCCATTTAGATAATAGTTTTCCTTTCTATTACGCTGGCCAGCTTGAATAAGTCATGTTTATCCGATTTAAGGTTCATTGCCAAATTTTGGCCCATTCAACCAACTTATCCATATTTATTTTTATATCTCTTCCATCTTCATTCCGAAGTAATTTCCCACCAATGTTAGAGTCCTCTGAAAATAGTATTTTCTATCCCGTCAACCGAGTAATAATATCAAACGAAAATAGTTGAGGCATGAGTACTGAAATCGATGGCAACTAACAACTTGCATTTGCCAAAGGAAATGACACATTTATTCCATCTGACTGCATTTTGTTGATTAACCAATCATCCATTCAAGCTAATAAATTACTCCTAAGCCAATGTTGACTGATCTTACCACTTACTCTGGATAAGCGACATATCCAATGCCTTCAGGAAGACTAGATATATTCCATCTCCACGAATCCTATTGTCCACCTTGTTTGTCACATCCTAAAATAACTCAAGCAAACAATTCATACTCGGTTTATCCTTCGGAAAACCGTGTTGACTCTGATAGATTGTGGTTTAACTTTGCAAATGCCCTCAACAACGGATTCTAACAATTTACCTTAAATTGCAATAGTTTTATCGTTACGTTTAACTCCCTAATGTATACAGCTATTATAAGTTCTTCCGTTTTGAAAGAAATTACGTTTTCTTTGAATTCCTGTTTAAACGGCGCACGTTTTTAAGGGATCTGTTCCAATTGCTATGTATGAGCCATGTGTGGCTGAATGGACTCATCATCCTGCTGGTGTACAAACCCGATGGGCTGACGTCTTTCTGGTGTTCCAATAGTCTCATTTCTATGGCTAGAATGACCTCCTCCTGTTGATGTGTTAGAGAGTTGGGGGATTATGGAATCTTTTTGTTGCTGTGTAACATTTTGAAGGGATGATGGGTCTTCTCATGTTCTTCCATAACAGGCTGGAGATATTGAACGGTTTCCTTATGCATCCCTGAGATGGGACTGAGGGAGTGATTGGTCTTCTCCTGTTCTCACACAACAGACACGTGTCTGAATTACCTCCAACTATTTTATTTTTAAAAATGTCTCCGATATTTTGTATCCTTATCCAATTCCCCAACAAAGTATCGGAGGGGGTGAATGACCTCCTGTTATCCCAATATAACAAATCTCCAGTCACTATGTGGCCCCTTCCAGTTCCTGTGTTACAGACTTAAGGAGGCTGAATGGACTGATCCTGGGTCCAGAGTTTTGACTCGAGGGGCTGATTGGCCTCCTCCTGTAACCTTACATCAGGCTCCAGGGCTGAATACCCTTGTCCTGTTCTGGTGTAAAAGGGTCAAACGCATGAATATCCTTCTGCTGTTCCTGTGTATCAAGCTGGAGAAGTGGAATGGATTACTCCATTTATTGTGTAATTGGCTTGTATTGCTGACTCCATCTGGTGTTCGATGTAAAAATATGGTCATCTTACATTCTTCTAAACTCAACCTGATCATCCTTTCCTTCTCGGTTAGTGCATACATTACAGGAATCAGTTGTGGGAACCATCTCTGAGCTGCTTCCAAAGTAACAATATCCTTTCCTCAGTGACGAGATTAAATACATACACACAACTCCAGATGCGATCTCACTAAGATACTGTAAAGAAGCAGCAGCACTTTACCAGCCTGCTGTAAGGTTCCCACCTAGGTTAGAGCAATACACAGCATTCTTGAAAGAACATTGTCCCTCTCTACTCCACCAGCATAACAGGAGATCTGGAGAAAATATCACAATGACGCTTCAGAATGGGTGATGTGGTGAGATGATTTCTAACATTAATTTATCCTGAGCCCACGTCGCTCAGATTCTACGGAATCTAATAAGGTGGAGCTCAGAAATAACAAGGAAAAGGAAACATTGATGGGAGTTATATATCAAAGTGAAAGCTGCAATACAAATGTTGAGCATGTTATAAAACAGGAAATGAGGCATGCACGTTTGTGGGTACCGCAGTAATAATGTACTGTTGACATTATATCTAAGCTGTGTTAACCCAACTGAATGTTAATGCTGGAAAAAATGGATTTTATGAGCATGTGTGAGATGGTTTACATTAACATTATGTTGAGCAGTGAGCTCGAGATCAGGTTATTTAGGAATTGGTGTCGGGTGATCCGAAGAGCTAATTGAAAACTTTGCTGTAAAGGACCTTTTGGGAACAGTGACCACAATGTATTGGTTTTCTTTTATGCTGTTTGAGTACATGACAATTTTTGTTTTATTTGAAGTAATCGTTATAAATCTGTGTCATACAAGCCATGAAGGTGTGGGGAGAAAGTGTGGACTACAGATGCTGGAGATCAGAGTCGAAGTGTGCGGTGCTGTAAAAGCACAGTCAGGCAGCATACCAGGAGCAGGAGAATCGATGTTTTGGGCATAAGCCCTTCGGAATGTGGCTTGTGGGCCAAGCGTGGGCTGAGAGATAAATGAGAAGAGGGTGTCGCAGTTGCGAGGCAGCTGGGAATGCGACAGGTAGATGAAGGTGGGGTTAAAAGTGATTGGTGATGAAGGGAGACAGGACGCCTCATCTACCTCATCCATTATACCCAGTGTGGTCTTCTCTATATTGGCGAGACAGGACGCCAACTTGCGGATCATTTCAGAGAATATCGCTGAAACAGCCACATTGACCAATTCCACTGTCTTGTGGCTGATCACTTTAACTACCGTTCCCACTCTGCCAAGGACATGAGGTTTCTGGGCCTGCTCCACCGCCACTCCTTAACCACCAGACGCCCGGCGGCAGAAAGCCATACCTTGTGCCTTGGAACCGTCCAACCACAGGGGTCAAAGTGGATTTCACCGGTTAACCCCTTTTCCTTAAAACCCACCTTATTCCAGTCCAACCTTCCAACTCAGCACCGCCCTTATGAACGTTCCTATGTGTTCACCTTCCATCCCATCAGCCCCACCTTTATCTACCTATTACATCAAAGGACGCAGCTTAGAAAAATGCCAAGTGTTGCAGTAAGCCAGGGGATTCAGAAAAATGTAAAGCCCAGCAAATGATGGCCAAGAAAAAGAAGAAAAACAGAAAAAGTAAAGCATGCAAACAGAAGTAAAACATAAAGACTGCGAAAAAGCTTCTATCAATGTATGAAACAAAAACAAAAACAAGGTCAAAGTGGGACAGTGAATGTGCAGACAGGATCATTTATTGTAGAGAACAGAGAAATCACAGGGAAAAGAAACATTATTTTGTGTCCATCTTCAAGGAAGAATATCCAGAAGTTCTCCCACAAATACCAAGAGACCATGGGAATTGTGTCAGTAAAGTCTAAGATCATTCTTAGTGATGAGGTCGTCTTTGAAAAGATAGCTGGATTTATAATTGATAAATCTGACAGACTAGATGAACTACATACAAGAATTTCCGAATGAAGCAGCAATAGACATATTGATTGCATTGCGGATTTTCATGCTATTTTCCTGGACATTACTGAAATTCATTTAGCCGATCTGGATATGGTGCAAGTTATAAATATTATCCAACAGTTGAAGAAAGGATGAAGATGGAGAGCGGTGAACTACAGACTCGATAACTTGTCAGGCTCGCTTAAGTGTCTATTGGACTCAATTGCAAAGAGCGTGTTACTAGATATATAGAAGATAATGGCAAAAGTGGGGAGTATAATAATGCATCGATGAAAAGAAAACCATATGTCGCAAAACTTTTTGGAATGGATTGAAGATGAATCTTGTGGACACAGGCAATGAAGAACAAATGGATAACGTATAGTTGGATTTTCAGGAGCATTTTTTAAAGGACTCACACATTAAGCTCGAATAAGTTAAAACGAAAGATATTGGGAAGAACATATGCAAATGGGACAGTAAAATTAGGTTTACATTCATGTGAATATAATTGGAAAAACAGAAGATTTTGTGCACCAGTTGCATAGACTTTTGTCGAGACTAAACTTAGAGTATTGCATACCATTTGGAGTATATACTGGTAGAATATACTGATTACAGAGGAACTGCAAAAGGTATTATCCAGATTAATCCCGAAGATCGCAAGATGTTCTAATGGGGAAGCTCAGCCTGTGATTTCGAGTTTCAAAAGATGAGAGGTGATTGGAGAGAAACTTAGAAACATTGAGGGCACTGAATAACAGAGGGACATAGATAAGTGCAAACAGGCGAGATTAGGGAGAATTCCCACGATATTCTATGCGGAAAAATTAGAACAGAATAATCAGCCAATCGTTACTGTCCATTAGAGACAAAGGGGACGATCTGTGTATGAAGCTGGTTAACACTGATAGATTGTTATATGAGACATTCACATCTCTTTTACTTGGGAGAAGGAGGAGGCAGGTACAGAATTCGAGAATAGCGACTGGAAAGCTCGTGAACAGATTGATGTAAAATACGAGCAGGGATCTGAGACTTTGTCCGTTATGAAATTGGACCAATCCCCAGGTCTGGATGAGTTGTATCACAGGCTGCTGTCGGAGTCAAGGCAGGAAAGACTCTGACTGAAATTTTTAATTAGAATTTTACCATAGGGAGGTGCCAGAGTACTAGAGAACAACGAATGCGGTTCCACTTCACAGTACCAGAGGTAGAGATAGACTAAGGAACGACTAATGAGTCAGTATTAGATCACTGTTAGGGAAACTACTGGAGAAAATAGGAAAGGAGAAAATTGAATTCCAAGCAGATTCGCAAGGTTTGATCAGGGATTATCATCATGACTTCATCAGAGTGAAGTCAGATCTAATTAATTTGATTGAATTAGTTTGAGGATGTCGTTTATTTAGTTTTGCAGCAAGGCCTTTGACAAAGTTCCACATGGGAATCAGGAACATAAATTAAATCTCAGTATCATGGATAACTTGACAAGTTGCAACGAAGTTGTCTTAGTGGCAGGAGACAGTGGTGGGAGAGAGCTGTTTGTGTGACTGGAGACCTGTGCCCCTGATGTACCATAGTCATCAGAGCGGTATCCCTGATTGTTTCTGGTATTCATACATGGTGTAGATGTGAATCTGGAGGGGGTAGGTCGAAGAGGTGGGAGTTGTGATAAGTAAGTTTGTGTTTGATACAAAGATGGTCCTGGTGGTTGGCAGTGAGGAGGAAGGTTTTATGTTACAGGAAGATGCAGATAGAATGGTAAGATGGGTGGATCAAAGGCAGATGGAAAGTAACCCTAAGAAATATGAGGTGGTGCACTTTGGAAGAAGGAAACAGACAGAGGAGGAGTCAATGAATGGGAGCACCCTAGGAAGCTCAGAGGGTGATTATTCACAAATTCCTGAATGTGACTGGTCAGGGTAATGAATTAACGAGTTAAGAATTGGACCTTGAGTGTAGCGTTTATTAACCAGGGCGGAGATTATAAGAGCTATACAGAGCATTGATTAGGGAAAGATGCAATATTGTATGTAGTTCTGTGAGCCATATTAATGGAAGGATGTGATTGTAGTGGAGGGGGTGCAGAGCAGATTCACCAGGATGTTCCCTGGGATGGAGCATATCACCTATGGAGAGAAGCTGGAAAAGCTCAGGTTTTTTACTTTGGAGCGAGAAAGGCTGAGGGGAATGAGATTCAGAAGGATAAGATAATGAGGGGCATGTACACGGAAGATAGACAGCAGCTGTTCATTTTAATTAGATGGTCAAGAACAAGTGAGCACACTTTTAAAGTGAACTGTTTGAGGTACAGAGAGGACTCAAATGTTTTGTTTCACCCAGAAGGTGTTGCGGTCTGGAATGTATTTCCTGCGAGTGTAGTTATCATGGGTAACCTCACAAACGTTCAAAAGTGCTTCGACGACCACTTGAAGTATCATAACATTCCAGGCTGTAGGCCTGGTGTAGAAAAGTGAGACGAATATATATCGCACTGTACTTCTGTTGACACAGAGTCTATATTCTTGTGAGTGTATGGTGTGGAAGGTCAATTATTGAGCAGCTGAAGGCAGGAATTGATGGGTCTCTGAAGAGTATATTCAAAAGGGTGCTAAGAGTGAACTGTAATAGATTGCTAAATCATGTCAATGTGACAAGTATGAGAAAGCAAGAGCAGCTTCCTTACAATCTGAAAACAGAGAATGGGGAATGAGGAACAGGGAAATGGCAGAACTATGAAGCCACTACTTCAGTTCTGTCTTTACAGAACTTTCTCACAATACCAGGAAAACCAACTCTGGTGTGG
Organism: Chiloscyllium punctatum; assembly: GCF_047496795.1. NCBI lineage: Eukaryota > Metazoa > Chordata > Chondrichthyes > Orectolobiformes > Hemiscylliidae > Chiloscyllium > Chiloscyllium punctatum. The sequence continues at coordinate 39,204,069 of NC_092771.1, read as the reverse complement.
GAAAATGATAGATTACATAGAACATAGAACATAATAAGTAAGTGGTTTCGGAGAAATTATTGGGACTGAACGTAATGGTCATAGACAAAACTAAAATAGATTTATTAAATGGGAATTATGTTTGACAAACAGACCGAGAGACAAATGAAAGAGAACCAATGGATGTAAAACTTTGGGATTTTTAGAGATGTTTTGGTAAAGCTCCAAGCCCAGTTTCTAAAATCAAATCTGAGTGGATTGGGGCGAATATATGGACATGCTTCGAGGATGAGACAGCTGGCAGGGAACAGAGAATAGAAATAAACCGACTCGTGAAGCAACAGCCTGACATTGTCTGTAAGGTATAATTCTGTGAGTATGACTCTGTCCCAGACTCACCATCACCTTTCCCAGATATCTCCTGTCTCATCAGCAGGGCAGACACATCAGAAGTGGTGGCACAGTGGGATACAGTTGGAAGGGAATTGCTCGGGGATTCCTCAACAGTGACGCTGTATCCCATGAAGTCTCATGGCATTAGTTTACACATGGGAAAGGAAACCTCCTGCTGATTACCATGTACCAGCCTCTCTCAACCGATGAGTCAGTACTCCTTCATGCTGAACAACACTTGGAGGAAGCACTGAGGGTGGCAAGGACGCTAATTGCACTCTGGGTGGGGGATTTCAATGTCCAATACCAAGAGTAACACTGAAGCAGCATTACTGATTGAGCTGGTTGGATCCCAAAGGATTTTACAGTGCGACTGGCGGTGAAGGAACCAAATAGAGGAAAATACATACTTGACCACATCCTTACTAATCTGCAAGTTGCAGAAGTATCTGTCCATGACAGTATCGGTAAGAGTGACCACCGCATAGTCATTGTGGAGACAAATTCCCACCCTTATATTGAGAATAACCTCCACAATTTTGGGTGGCACTTTCACCGTGCTAAATGGGACAAACTTCGAACATATCCAGAAGCTCAAATCTGTGTTTCCATCAGGTGTTGCGGATCATCAATATCAACAGGATTATACTCACGCACAACCCCATGGCCTGGTATTTCCCCTTTCAACAATTACCATGAAGCCAGAGGATCAACCTTGGTTCAATGGAGTGTGCAAGAGGGCAGGAGGAACACCAGGCATACCTGAAAATGTGGTGTCAGCCTGGTGAAGCCACCAACCAGAACAACGTGTGTGCCAAACAGCATAAGCAGTAAGTGATAGGCAGAGCTAAGTGATCCCCCAAACAACAGAACAGATCTGAACTCTGTAGTCCTTCCACATCTAGTCGAGAATATTTATGGACGATTTAACAAGTCATTGGAGGAAGAGATTCCACAGGTATCCCCATCTTTAATGATGGAGAAGCCTAGCCCTTCAGCGTGAGAGATAAAGTTGATGCATTTGCAACAATCTTCAGTCAGAAATGCAGAGTGGATCATCCATCTCGGCCTCCAACAGTGTTCCTCAGCAATTAAGGTACCAGTCAACCACAAATTTGATTCACTCCACGCGATATTCAGAAACAGAGACACTGAATACTCCAAAAGGTGCACATGCTGACAATATTCTGGCAATGCTTCTGAAAATTTGTACTCCAGAACATGCCACTGACTGAGCCAAGCTCTTCCAGTAACGTTATAACAACAACATTTACACGATTACGTGGAAAATTACTCCAAAAATCTCTTACACATAAAAAAGCAGAACAAATTCAAACCGGCCAATTATCAACCCATCAGTCTATTCTCAATCATCAGTAAAGTCGTGGATGGAAGGTGTCAGTGCTTTCAAGCAGCACCTGCTCAGCAAAATCATGGTGAACGTTGCCCCGTTTGGGTTCCACCAGGGCCACTCAGCTCCTGACCTCATTACCTTCGTTCAAACATGGACAAAAGTGCCGAATTCCAGAGGTGGGGTGAGAGTGACAACCCTTTAAAACAAGACTGCTTTCGACCATATGTGGCATCAAGGGGCCTAAACAAAACTGGAATCAATAGTTATCGTGCCATCTCTCTGATCAGAATCATACCTGACACGTAGGAAGATGGCCGTGGTTGATGAAGGCCAGTCAACCCAGCTCCAGGGCATATCTGCAGGTGTACCTCAGAGCAGTGGCCTCGGACCAAACGTCTTCAGCTGCTTCATCATTGACCTTTCTTCCATTATAAGGCCAGAAGTGGGGATGTTCTCCAATGATTGCACAATGTTCAGCAACATTTGTGGCTCCTCAGATACTGAAGTAGTCCATGTCCAAATGCACCAAGATCCGGACAATATCCAGGCTGACAAGTGGCAAGTAATATTGACGCCATACAAATGCCAGACTCTGACCATCACAAATAAAATATAATTTAACCTGCCCCTTGCCATTCAATGGGGTTGCCATCACTGAATACCCCAGTATCAAAATTCTGGGGGGGGGTAATCGTTGCTTAGAAACTCACTGGATTTGCCACATAAACACAGTAACTACAAGAGCAGATCAGAAGCGAGGAATACTGTAGCAAGTAACTCACTTCCTAACTTCCAAAAGCCTATGCAGAAACTACAATACATAAGTCAGAAGTGTGATAGAGTACTCCCCATTTGCCTGGATGAGTGTCGCCCCAACAACACTAAAGACGCTTGATACCATCCAGGACAAAGCAGCCGGTTTGACTGTCACTTCATTCACAATCCTCCACCATCAATGCGCAGCAGCAGCATTGTCGTTTTTTTCACTATCTACAAGTTGCATTGAAATAATTCACAAAAGATCCTCAGACACCACCTTCCCAACTCACAACCACGTCTATCTAGAAGGACAAGGGCAGCAGATGCAATGGAACACCACCATCTTCAAGTTCCCCTCCAAGCCATTCACCATCCTGACTTGGAAATATATCACCGTTCCCTCACTGTCGTTGGTTCAGAATCCTGGCATTCCCTCCCTATTGGCATTGGAGGTCAACCACAGCAGCTGGACAGCAGTGTTCATCAAGGCAGCTCATCAAACTAGGGATAGGCAATAAATGATAGCCCAGCCAATGGCACGCAGATCCACGAAATAAGTAAATTGAAAAATATTTTTTAACAGAGGAAGGCTGCTGAGGTATCGCAGGGATCAGTGCTGGTGCCCCAATGGTTCACAATATACATTAAACATTTGGTTGCTGGAATGAAATGCAATATATCCCAGCCTGCTGAAGCATGAAAGGATGTTGGATTGTGAATGGGTGAGGAGGTTGTAAAAAAGTTCCGAGGTGAATGGGATAAGTGGGGTGAGTGGGCAGATAGGTGGCAGATAGAGCGCAGTGTGAGTAGAGGTGACAGTGTGCCCTTTGGTGGGGAGAATAGATTGCCAGCCTACCATTTGAAAAGGGATTGGTTGAAATATATTGATCTATAAAGGGACTTAAGCTGCATTTTTGTTTCCTTATGCGCAGATCTGCGAGGTCCATGCAGAGCAGTGAGTTCTGAAGCCAGAAGTCAATACTGGGAATGACATTGACACACTGACCAGTGTATATAGGCCCAGCAAATGGATAGCTGTAACACTGAAAATGATCAGAATCTCCATGTACTGCAGTCACTGAAAGCAATATTGCAGGAGCAGAAAGCAGATAATAAAGGATAAACCTGACATTGATGGAGAGCAGCGAAGCAAGACCAGACTGATCTCTGGGATGACAGGTTTGTTGTGGGAGCAGGATTTGGGGCGACTGGGCCAGTATTCCATGCAGACTAGGAAATCGGGTGGAAAACTCAGAGAAATATACAAAACACTGAACCAGTGAGACAGGTTGGAAGCAGGGATGGTAATTCCCCTGGCTGGGACGTCTCAAACAAGGGGCCACAGTATTAGGTACAGACAGGTCAATCTGCAATGAGATGAGAATAAATCTCTGCACTCACAGACAGTTGTCCTGGGGAAATATCTCGCACCTGGAAGCCAAGTCACTGAATATAAATTAGGATCTGGAGACACTAAAGGGATGTGGAGATACCAGGTGTATTGTGTGGAAATAACATGTCAGCCATCATTATATTGAATTGGCTTGCAACCTCGACGGGCCGAAACGACTGCTGCAGTTCCTATTTTATACCTTCCCAAGGCGAATAACATGAAGGAATATGTGCAATGTATGGAAGAAATGCAGTGAGGAAAGTTTGAGCTTGAATTGGAATGGGGAAGGCTCAATGTGTTGAACGACTCCTCCTTTCCCGATATTTCTGTGCAGTCTGTGGGAACGTTCTGTAAATATTGTCACAAGCTCTCAGATGTTAGGAAGGAGGTATCTGTAGGGTCAACGGGACTGTGTTTCCCATTCCCTTTTCCGATATCGAGACTGGTGCCGGATGTTCTGTCCAGGTTAATCCTTGAAGACCCCGGAGCTGTTTGATATTGTAGGGTGGCTTGCTTGGCCATTCAGAGACCATTGAAGAGTGTATCACATGTCTGTGCGTCTGGAGTCACTTTTATGCCAGACAAGGAAAGCACCGGAGATTCACTTCCTGAAAGTAAACAGGAGAAGGAGATCAATGTTTACAGTCAACACTGGAGGCAACGTCACCGTTACTGACACCAGATTTCACATCTCGATGTTTTGTTAATTGTTATTAACTTCGACCAGCTGCCAGAACATTAGCATGGCCTGGATTAGTAAACCAGCGATATTCCCACAACAGCATTTTCTCCACATGGGAACTTATCGGAAACCACACTGAGCAGGTTATTTCTGTGCTGCTTGACAGCTCTGTCAAAAGGATCTCCCAGCAATTTGACTATCGTGACGGGATTGAGGGAGTGGTAATTGGTCAGATTGTAATGTTTCTCCTCTTAAGGGATGGGATATAGTTGAGTAATTTTCCTTTTTCCAGAGCGAAGTCAGAGTAGGAGCTGGAATGAACATTTTTACCAGGGACACGGCTTTTTGTGCAGCACAAGTCTTGGGTCCTATTGCAGGAACGGTGTCTGGGCCTATTTCCTTTGTTGTATCAACAGTATCCAGCTGTTGCTTCATGTCACAGGCAGCAAATCGAATTGGTTAAAGACTGACATCTGTGATTCTGTGTGCATCATGACGAGGGTTGGGTGGATCATCAACTCAACACGTCTGGCTGAGGGTGGTGCAGATAAAACATACTTGTCTTTTACACTGAAGTACAGGACTGTTCTGTTATTTTGGATGGGGATATTTGTGGAGTCCTCTCTTCCAGTAAGTTGTTCATTCAACCAAGAACATGTATGACTGGGTGTGGCAGGACTTCAGAGCTTTTATCTGACCTGTTCGGCTTGGAATCATTTCACCCTCTTTGTCAGATGTTAGCCCTGCTGTTTGGAATGTATGCAGTAAGTATGGTAGCTTTCACGGTTTATCGTCAGGTTTCTATAAACATGGTTCTGACCCTGGCATGTTCACCCACAATCTTTACTGACCAGCTTGATGATAGTGGTGGACTGAGGGATTACCGTGTGAAACAGTCACTGGTTGTGGTTGAATACAATTCTGCTTCTGCTTCTGTGGTCTACATTATGACATCAATAACAGGAGTTCTCTTTTTAAAGTAAGAGCAGCTCGATCTTTGAAGGGGACGTTTAACCTAGAAATGAATTGAGAGTAACAAAGAATTGATGATGAAAGATGAGTCATGGAGTCATAGAGACTTTGTGTCATACAATATGCAAGAGACCCTTTGGACAACATGTCCATGCTCACCTGATTTCCTGAACTGATTAATCCTAATTGTCTGCATTTGTCACATACCCCTCTAAACCTTTCCTATTCATGTTCCCATCCAACTGTCATAATGTTGTAACACAATGTTGTAATTGTGTTCCCCTATACCACTTTCTCTGGCAGCTTATTACAAATGCACAACACAGTCTGCGAAACATTTATTTCTTAGAACCCTTTTAAATCTCTCCCCTCTCACCTTAAATGTGTGCCCTTTGGATTTGTACATCACTTCCCTGGGGAACAGACCTTGGCTATTCTCCCTATCCGTGCTCCTCATTAATTTGTAACCCTCTATAAGGTCACTCTCAGCCTCCGATGCAAAGAGAAAACATTTCCAGCCGATCCAGTAAAACCTTAGATATCAAAGCCTCCAGTCCCTGTCACGTCATTTTAAAACGTTTTGCACCCTTTCCTGTTTGAAGCATCCTTCTTATAGCAGGGTGAAAAGCATTGTAATCAGTACTCCAAATGTGGCTTTACCATTCTCTTCGTCAACCACAGCATTATGTCCCAATTCCGAGAGTCAATGCTCTGGCTGATGAAGGTAAGTGTGCCTAACTCCTCCTTCACTGCCCTGTTTACCTGCGACTCCACTTTCAAGGAACTATCTCCCTGCACTCCTTTGTCTCCTTGAGTGACAACACTCCCCACGGCCCTACCGTCCTACCGTTAACTGTGTTAATCTTGCTCTTGGTTTGTTTTACAAAATTCAACATCTCACATTTATCTGCATGAAATTCCACGTGCCATTCCACGGCCCACTGGTCCAGTTGATCATGATCTCATTTTCTATTTAAATGACCTTCTACAGCGTCCTTTATACCAGACTTTTTGGCATTGTCCACAGACTTATCGTCCATGCTTCGTGTTTTCTCATTAAAATCTTCAAGTTAAAAAAGAACTAACGACAGTGGATCCAGTGGTCCTTGTGGCACACCACTGGACATAGCAGATATCTCCCAGCACCATCCGTCTCCGACTGTCAAGACCATTTAGTATCTTGGACTAGCTCACCCTGATCCCCCGTGGAACCATGTGGGAACTTGTTGGGCCTCACTGAGATCCACGTATATAATGTGTGTTGCTTTGCCTTCATCTATCTTCCTGAAAACCTTTTGAAACATTTCATTCAAGTTTGTGAGACGCAGTTTCCCTCACACAAAGCCGGGCTGCCTATCCAAGATCAGTCCTTGAATTTTTAAATGCACGTTGATCCCACCTCTCCGAATGTCCTCTGAACATTTGGCCATCCCTGACATCAGGCTCACCGGTCTGGAGTTCCCTGACTTTTCTTTGTGGCCTTTACAAAAAAAGCTGTCTTCCAACTTCCAGGGCCTCACCCGTGATTGGTAATCATACAAATAAAATGTGAAAGAACTGTAGATGCTGTTAATAAGGAACAACCACCAGACAGTGCTGGGAAAGCTCAGGAGGTCTGGCAGCATCTGTGCCGAGAAACCAGAGTTAACATTTCGGATCCAGTGACTAATCCTGAGAACTCTAAGGAATAATATAAGTATCTCAGTAAAGGGCCCCGCAATTTCATACCCAGCTTCCCGCACTAACTTATTTATTGTTATGCATTTTCAGACCTCCAGCACCTCCTCTTCTGTAATGTCGCCTCGTTTGAAAACATCACTACATGGATTTATTTCCCTGAGTTCTCTCACTTCGAAGTCTTTCTCCACAGTAACTACTGACTCGATATATTCATGTGGGACTGTCCCCATCGACCACGAACAGGCTGGAAGGCAGCATCGTGGGGAAAGTTGAGTTTGTGTGAGGTGTGTGAATACAGCATAGTGAGGCCCTTATGGACTGTGTTGTTGAACTGTTAACTGTGTTTCAGTGTTTTTCCAGCTTTATAGGAAGGGCTGTAATGTTTTACATTTTAACTTTGTTTTCTTTATTTTTCTGCTTTGTACCCAGAATCTGCACCTTGGGGAGGAGGGGAACTTTGCACTAACATTTTTTCACACGCGGGAACTTGTAAATTTTTCATTGCCATCATGTGTGTGCATGTGACAATAAAACTAATAAACAAAATTCTGCTTTTCTGGGTCCACATATAGATGGCTGTTTCATTTTTAAAGGGGCCCTATTCTCACCCTAGTTTTTCTTTTGCTCTGAATACTCTTGTCGGATCTCTTTGCATTCTCCTTTACCTTATCAGCCAAAGCAATGTCATGCCCCATTTTTGCTCTCCTGATTTTTCCCTGAGATGTGTTATCCTATACCCTGTATGCTCCCCAATTGATCCCAGCTGACTATCCTTGACATATCCCTCCTTCTTTTTCCATGACCATAGCCTCAATATCCCCGTCACGTTCTGTTCCCTACTCTTGCTAGCATTGCCATCCACACTAACAGGAACGTGCTGTCCCTGAAATCTCACTGTCAACTTTTGAAAGGATTCTATTCGCAAAATGTCCCTCTGTCTGAGAACAGCTTCCCCAAATCATCTTTTGAGAGTTTCTGCCTAAAACCCTCAAAATAGGACTTGCCTCAATTTATCATGTTAAATTGTGGACCAGGCCTATTCTTTTCCAGAACAACATCAATCTAACAGAAGTACGGTCACTGGTCGCAAAGTGTTCCCACTCTAACAGCTCAGTCACACGTCCTGACTTATATCCCATCAGGGAATAAAGGTGAGGCCTGGATCAGATCAGCCGTGGTTTTTTCCAATGGCAAGGCAGGTATGAGGGGACAAGTGTGTATATACGTGTGTGTGTGTGTGTGTGTGTGTGTGTGTGTGTGTGTGTGTGTGTGTGTGTGTGTGTCTGTGTGCATGTGCGCGTTTGCCTGTTTGCCTGTGTCTGTGTGGTGTGCGCGTTTGTCTGTGTGTGTGTGTGTGTGTGTGTGTGTGTGTGTGTGTCCGTGTTTGCTTGTTGTTGTGTGATTTGAACATTAAAGTATATGGTTCAATTTTCTATTGATAGCAGTAATCGTTGTCTGGCACTTGTGTCATGGAAATGGTGCTTGTCACCTTTCAGCACACACTGGCACATTTCCAGGTCCTGTTATATTTGGACAAGGACTTCTTCAGTATCTGAGTAAATCACGAATGGTGTTGAACATTGTTCATTCATTGGCAAACATCCCCATTTGTGACATTACAGTCATTTATGAAGCAGCTGAAAATTATTGGGCCTTAGGGCGGAGAGAAATCTTACAGCTCACTGATGCTGTCCCTCTCTTCGAGCTTCCAACCTTGCTTCGAGTTCCACCTGCTCCAGAGATGTCTAACAACATATCTGAATGGTATAATATTACAATATCTACGACAAGGAGCTGAGTGAGGACTTGCTTAGCTCAATCACTTGGACGGTTAATTTGTAATGCAGATTAATTCTAACAGCATGGGTTCAATTCTACACTGACTGATGTGACTGAAAAGGGTTGTCCTACTCAAGCTCTCCCTCCCTTGAGGTATGATGACTGTCCAGGTAAACTACTGCCAGTCCTCTCTTTTTAAACAGAGAATCACCCTGTCGGGGTATGGTGCCCTACCTTTCCATTTCTGGTGTACAGGTTTACTCAGAAACCCCTCCCCTGTGGAACTGCTGCAGAGCTGAGAAGGCTCTTCTCCTCTAACCCCAGCCACCTTCCTTTGTACCAGGTATAACTTCAGCCAGTGCAGACGATTCTTATTTGCTCCAGTTTTACCATTAATCCTGGATACGACACTTGGTCAAATGCAGTTATGAAGATGTTAATTGCAGTCACTTTTGCCACACCTCGAGATTTCAGCTGTGCATTTTCTTGTTGTATATCGGTAAACCAAGGCTTCAATGAGTCCAAAGAAGGAGAAGCCAAACGGAGCTTCAGTGAGCAGGTTGGTGCTGAGGAAGTACTACTTGATACCGCTAGATGACATTTTCCATCATTTTATTAATGATAGAGATTAGAGGAATGGGGCAGTCATTGATTGTCTGATGTTTTCTCTCTGTGTGTAGACGACGCACCCGTATAGATTCCCATATTTTCAGGTCGGTCCCAATGCAATATCCCTGCAGGAACTGAATGTTATCAGGGCCCACTGCCTTTGCATTATCCAATCCCTCCAGACATTTGGATTTACCACACACAGGGAATCGAATTAGCTGAAGACTGCGATCCGGAGTAGACTAAAATAGATCATCCCATCGATATTTCTGTCTGAATACTGTTGTGAATGTTTCAGCCTTACCTTTTCTATTGCTGTGCTGGACTCTTCCATCATTGAGGAAGGTGATATTTGTGGATCCTCCTCCTCTGGTGAGTTGTGTGATTGTATACCACCACTCAACAGACTGCATGTGAGAGGATCGCAGAGATTAGGTCTGATCCGTTGGTTAGATCTGTGTATTATTTACAATTTATGCAATTTAGTGAGTTAGTGGCCCAATTTAGTAAGTTCATCTCATTCTGAGGTGTATTTGGTGCTGCTATAGGCAGGCCTTCCTATATTCTCCACTTAACAAGACTGTATTCCTAGCTTGCTGATCAGGATAAAGTGGAGCATAATGTGCCAGGCAGTGATAGTAAAATTTATGCTGGAGTCCAATTCTGCTGCTGGTGACACGAATCACCTCACACAGGCCAGTGCAAAATTCCTAAATCTATTGGAAATCTTCCTGCATAGCACAGTGATAGTATCACACATAAACAGGGGGTCTTCACGAAGTAAAAGTGGCACTTTGTCTCCAGAAATACTGTGTGCGGTAGTTACTGTTGACAATGTGGTCATTGATCAATATGTTTGCAGCCAGTAGGTTGCTGAGAATGAGGTCATGTGTGTTTCTCCCCCTCAGCGATTCCCTCCTCATCCGGTGCAGACACAGTGAAGCAGTTATCTCCTTTTGGAACTGGCCACCTCGATCAGCAATGCTGCTGCTGAGCCCCTCTTGGTGGTGGTTTTGAAAGGGCCCACCCAGTATGCATTCTTCAGCTCTGTTACTCTCTCAGGGCTTCCTCCAAGTGTTGTTCAATGTGGAGGGACACTGATCCACCAGCTGAGGGAGGGGAGTCAGCAGGAGGTTTCCATATCAGTGCTTGATCTTACACAGTGAGGGTGAGGGAGGGGAGTCATCAGGAATTTTCCGTGTCAGTGTTTGATCTGACACCGTGAGGCTGAGGGAGGGGACTCAGCAGGAGTTTTCCGTGTCAGTGTTTGCTCTGACACCGTGAGGCTGAGGGAGGGGAGTCAGCAGGAGGTTTCTGTCTCAGTGTTTGCTCTGACACCGTGAGGCTGAGGGAGGGGAGTCAGCAGGAAGTTTCTGCGTCAGTATTTGATCTGACACCGAGGCTGAGGGAGGGGAGCCAGCAGGATTTTTCCGTGTCAGTGTTTGATCTGACAAAATGAGTTAAAAACCTACTCCAAATCTACACCCTTACCTATCTCTCTCACTTCCCCAAACCCTATGTTTCTCTCTATCTCTCTCAACTCCTCCAGACCTTCCACCCTCCCTGCCTATGTTACTTCCTCCAGCCTCTACTGCCTTCGCTATCTCTATAAACCGCTCCATACCATATACCCCTTTTATATCTCCCAGACCTCCGCCAAACACGACACACCCCATCTCCTTAACACTCTCCAAATACTACAGCCCTCTCCAGCTTTCTAAACTCCTCCAAACACTACTCCCTTCCCTATGTCTTCAACCTGTTCTAGAGCCAGCACCACTCTCTATCTCCCTCACCCCTTCTAAACACTGCACCTCTCCTTATCTCTCTGACCCCTCCGACCCTAAACCTCTCCCTACATCTCTCAACCCCTCCAAACACTACACCTCACTTCATTTCCCTAATTCCCTCCAAACCTTCACCCCTCCCTATCTCTCTAAATCCTCCAAACCCTAAACCTTTCCCTGTATAACCCCCTCCAAACCCGACAGCCTTCCCTATCTCTGTCACCTTCTCTAAACGCGAGACTATTCCATATCTCTCTCAAACCCTGCACACCTCCCTATCTCTCTCACCCACTCCTAACACTATATACCTCCCTTCTCTGTACTCTCCTCCAGCCGGTACCACTCTCCCTATCTCTCTAATGCACTCCAAACCCGACATCCCTCGCTATATCTCTAACCCCCTCTCAAACTCCCTATCTCTCTCAACCCGCTTATATTATCCGCTAATGTTTATCAGGCCTCATACTTATGCTCTACTGACGATTTAAGTTTAGCTCTACACTTTCTATATTGTCTTATTGCTTCCATTGACCTGCTCACTTTGTACCTGCGTTATGCTTCATGTTTCTCTTTCCATTTTAATTCCCTTTTTACTGCAGTAACTGACTCCATAACTAATAATGCAACTCCACCTTCTCTTTTACCACTCTCCTGTCCTGACTATAGTTCTTGTACAACAGGAAATTGAGTTGTAAGCCCTGACCTCCCTCAAACACATCTCTATGATGGCAAAAATGTCACAATTCCACGTTCCACCCCGTTCCCTTATCACATCTGTCTGTTTGATAATATTCCCAACATTAAGGGAAAGAACATCCTGCCTGGAATATATCACCTGGAATACTCTATACCTCGGGAGTTCTTCAGTCATTCACTATTCATTATCAAGCTGCCCAATTCACGAAACAAAACTGTAACTCTGGTACTGAAACAATATTTGTTGAATTGTAATTTCGTTTTTAATAAATGTATTCATCAAATGCAACTTTCTAGAACTGAACAGTCCGCTCTAAATACGACAGTTTCCTGCTGATTAATTGCCTGCTCAGTGTGCAGAGGGGACAGCCCTCAGTAATAGAGAAAGTGAGGACTGCAGATGCTGGTGATCGGAGTTGAAAAGTGTGGCGCTCGAAAATCACAGCCGGTGAGGTAGAATCTGAGGAGCAGCAGAGTCAAAGTTTTGGGCATCAGCCTTTCATCAGGAAGGCATTGGTGCCTTCCCATGTTTTCCATTCCATGATTAACAGGTTATAGGGAACCATATGTGTTCAGGAAAACAGCACTGTATAGAGCCCTGAAATGGAAAGCAGACAATCGGATGGTTTTACAGTGAGTAGACATGTTGAGGTGAAGCACAGACTGATTGAAATGCAAAGATAGGGATAGATAAATTTCCTAGGCCAAACGGGATCCACCTTGGCTTACTACAGCAAGAGAGGGAAGAAATGTCTGCACCTTTGGAGATGATCTTTGCGTCCACATTCTCCATTGAAGTAGTGCCAGATGATTGGAGGGTGTCAAATGTTACTCCCTTGTTCAGGAAATGGAATAGGGAAGGTCCTGAGAAATACAGACCAGTCAGTTTACAACAGTATTGGGCAAGGTTTTGGTGAGGATTCTGAGAGACAGAATTTATGATTACTTGCAAATCATAGCTTGATTAGAAATAGTCTGCATGGCGTTATAAGGGGCAGGTCATGCCTCGCAAACCTTATTGAATTCTTTGAGGATGGGAGCAAACGCATCGAATCAGTGAGAGTAGTGGATGTGGATTGCATGGTTTTTAACCAGGCTTTTGTTAAATTTCCCAATGTTAGGTTAATTCAGAAAGTAATGACACTCCGGATACCGATAAACCGGTCTGTCTGGCTGCAGGATTCGCTGGCCCATATAAGACAGAATAGGATGATAAATGGCAAGCATTCAGTCTGGAGCTCGGTGACCATTCGTGTTCCATTGGAATTGGCACTGGGACCTCTGCTGTTTGCGATTTTTATAAATGACTTCAATGAGGAAGAGAGAAGGTGGATTAGTATGTTTTTCAATTTAATAATGCTTGGTGGAATTGTGGGTAGTGTGGAGGGCTATTGTACTTTGCATGGGACATTGACAGGATGCTGAACTGGGCAGATAAGGTGCAGTTGGAGTTCAACCTGGAAAATTGTGAAGCGATTCAGTTTGGAATGTCGAATTTGAATGAATATTACAAGGTTAAATGCAGGATTCATTCATTGTGGAGGAACACGATATCTGATGATCCATGTCATAGCTCCCATAAAGTGGCTACCCAAGTTGATAAGGTTCTTAAGAAGCCGGATGATGTTTTCATTAGCAGGAGAATGAACTTTAAGAAGTGAGGTTATGCTTCAGCTCTGTGGAACTCTGGTGAGATCATGCTTCGAATGTTGTGTTCCGTTCTTGTCGCATTATTATACGAAAGGATTGGAAGCATTGATGAGCGTACTGAGGAAATTTATCAGGACGCTGCTTGGACTGGAGGGCAGGTCTTGCAAAGAAAATTCGAGGGAATTAGGTTTTATTTTAATTGGAATGAAGAAGAATGGAACGTGACTTGATCGAGGTGGACGAGATGATTAGAGGCATAGATAGAGTGGGTAGCCAGAGACTCTAGCCATGGCAGAAATGACTATCATGAGGGGGCATGATTTTAAGGTAATTGGAGGAATATTTATGGGAGATGTCCGAGGTAGGTTCTTTACACAGAGAGTATGGGTGTGTGGATAGGCACACAGACGATCGTATAATGAAAGGTATGCAGGTCAGTCTGATCTTAGAATATGACAAAAGGTCAGCAGGACGTCAAGGGCTGAAGGGCTGAAGGGCCTGCACTATGATTCCTGTTTCACCAAGCTTGTTGATGCTCATCAATTCTTGAGTCTGTGAGGGAGTGATGTGTTGAGATCAGGAAGATTTGATGGGGCGTTAGGTCAAAACTTACGATTACGGTGTGCATTGTTACAGTCACCTGAGTGCAAGTACAATATGGGTGGGTGACATACACCAGACAGAATTCCTGAAGGAAGGGTCATGCCAGAAACGTCACTTCTCCTGCTCCTTGGATGCTGCCTGACCTGCTGCGCTTTTCCACCAACACAGTTTCAGCTCTGATCTCCATCATCTGCAGTCCTCACTTTCTATTAGGCAGAATTCACCAAGTTCAGTTATTAACGTGCTTCTGGGCTTGCCGTTTGCTGCTGTTTTCTTCAGATACATTCTGTTGGATGAACCATGTTTTAATCTCTGATCATCCCAGAGATGTAAAATTTCATTTTGATACTGGTGATAATGAAGGTGACATGTATTGGATATGGTTTCAGAGGTTTCTTTGTGAGACACAAGATACATCATACTGTCAACATTTAAACGTCTTTTCCCAGCATCTGGTCCAGGGTGCAGATGTATGGAGTCTGGGAGGTAGGCCAGATGTCATCACCATAAATAAGTTGTGTGGTGTGAATCTGACACTTTACGTCCACACATTTGCCCGCTGAGCCAGGCTCTGACTGAAGATGAATGTTTTAAACCTGATTGCTGGTCAGCCATTGGTGTATAATTTTGACATCATTAGTAGCTACACTGAGACCAGTGATAGTTAGCGAGCTCCCGCCTTTCCCAAGGTGGATTACAAATTATTTGTTGTGAAGGAATGTTTGAATTAATGCCCTGACGAACGTTAAAACCTCTTTGCACAGATATAGGAGCAGGCCAGTGTGTCACTCAGCATGACAGGCAGCTGTGAATTCCAGTAACTTTGGAAATGATTCCAAGTATTTTGGAAACCGCTTTCAGCGTAGCTCATTGCAAGGTGTGGAGTTTACTGACCCAAACAATAATCAGCTGTTAGTTATGTTTCGTGAGTTGGGCAAAAATGAGATGTGAAGTATGAATATTCAACTGAACTATAATATCTGAAAAGAATTAGGTCGATTCTATATTTATGGGACTAAAGTATAAACTCCTGTCAGGATTTTGTAACACAAAAATAAAGAATGCACATTTTATTTTATATCGTACCAAGAACATGATACCTAACTGTTGCAGTGACAATAATTATATATTTGTGAGCGTACCAATATATGGCCACTCCAACATTTTGAAAATGGTTGGCTTCTGAATGATTACATGTTCAGAGTGAGCAAACGATTGAACAACCAAATAGACTTAGCGTTCTTATACATTTATATATAATCAATCAGTTTAATGTCTCGCTGAAATGTACGAGCTTCAGCTAATAGCCAGCAATTTAGAAATGACAATAATTCAACGTGCAATTTGAATGATTTATGTTATCCAATTTTACCGAACAATAATTTCAAAACTTCGGATTTTTAGAAAGAATGATACTTAATTGGGCAGCACGGTAGCACAGTGGTCAGCACTGCTGCCTCACAGCACCAGAAATCCGGATTCAATTCACACCTCAGGCTACACTCTGCGTGGAGTTTGCCCATTCTCCCCGTGTCTGCGTGGGTTTCGTCTGGGCGCTCCGGTTTCCTCCCACGATCCAAAAAAAAACTGCAAGTTAGGTGAATTTGCCATGCTAAGTTACCCGTTGTGTTAGGTGTAGGGGAGGGGGTCTAGGTGGGATGCGCTTTGGCGGGTCGTGTGGACTTGTTGGGCAGAAGGGCCTGTTTCCACACTGTAAATGATCATATCTGATATGAAATGTAGACAGTGAAAAAAAAGTTGGACATATTATCATGTGAGGGAATAGTCGGAACTTTTCAAAGAGATTTGTGCCAACGCAATGACATTTTTGTTTCAGTAATCAGAACATAACATTTAAAACATTCATGTTCTGAATAAAAAATAGACTACATAATGAAGCTGAACTTGCAATATTTGCATTTTGAATGCTTATCCTGCACCAAATAATCAGATATTTGCGAACACTTACGATGGGAAATAATCAGACAATGACTTTAATTTGCATAAGTCACATTATAGAGTACAAAACTTTAAAGTACAATAGGAGGCCATTGGTCACTATGTATGCACCAACTCCAATAATGTCTCCCAAGCACCTTTCATTGGCCAGCCAGATCTCAGTAGCTCATTAAATTCATAATTTCCAATATATATATCCAATTCTCTATTGAATCGTCATCTACAACTCTCCCAGGAAGTCTATTCCAAATCCTAACAACTCTCTCAATAAACATAGAAAGATACAGCGCAGTACAGGCCCTTTGGCCCTCGATGTTGCGCCGATCCAAGCCCACCTAACCTACACTAGCCCACTATCCTCCATATGCCTATACATGCCCTTTTAAATGCCCATAAAGAGGCAGAGTCCACCACTGCTACTGGCATGGCATTCCATGAACTCACGACTCGCTTAGTAAAGAATTTACCCCTAACATCTGTCCTATTCCTATATCCACCACCCCTTAATTTAAAGCTATGCCCCCTCGTAATAGCTGACTCCATACGTGGAAAAAGGTTCTCATGGTCAACCCTATCTAAACCCCTAATCATCTTGTGCACCTCTATCAAGTCACCCCTAAATCTTCTTTTCTCCAATGAAAACAAGCCCAAGGACCTCAGCCTTTCCTCATACGATCTTCCTACCATACCAGGCAACATCCTGGTAAACCTCCTCTGCACCCGTTCCAGTGCCTCCAAATCTTTCCTATAGTATGGCGACCAAAACTGCACGCAATACTCCAGATGCGGCCGCACCAGAGTCTTATACAACTGCAACATGACCTCAGGACTCCAGAACTCAATTCCTCTACCAATAAAAGCCAGTACGCCATATGCTTTCTTCACCGCACTATTTACTTGGGTGGCAACTTTCAGAGATCTGTGTACATGGACACCAAGATCCCTCTGCTCATCCACACTACCAAGTATCCGATCATTAGCTCAGTACCCCATCTTTTTGTTACTCGTACCAAAGTGAATCACCTCACACTTACCCACATTGAACTCTATTTGCCACTTTTCTGCCCAGCTCTGCAACTTATCTATATCCCGCTGTGACCTGCCATATCCTTCCTCACTGTCAACAAATCCACCGACTTTCGTATCATCCGCTAACTTGCTCACCCAACCTTCTAGCCCCTCCTCCAGGTCATTTATAAAAATGACAAACAGCAATGGTCCCAAAACAGTTCCTTGCGGAACACCGCTGGTAACTGCACTCCAAGATGAACCCTTACCATCAACTACTACCCTCTGTCTTCTTCCAGCCAGCCAATTCTTAATCCACACCTCCAACTCACCCTTAATGGCTTATCTCCTTATTTTTTGGTGTAGCCTACCATGGGTAACCTTATCAAACGCCTTACTAAAATCCATATACACCAACTCTACCGCTTTACCCTCGTCCACCTCCTTAGTCACCTTCTCAAAGACTTCAATAAGGTTTGTGAGGCACGATCTGCCCTTCACAAAGCCATGCTGACTATCCTTGATCACATTATTCCGATCCAGATGTTCATTAATCCTATCCTTTACAATTCTCTCTAAGACTTTGCCCACAACAGAAGTGAGGCTCACCGGCCTATAGTTACTAGGGTTATTCCTACTCCCCTTCTTGAAGAAGGGAACCGCATTTGCTATCCGCCAGTCTTTTGGCACGATTCCTGTAGACAACGAGGACATAAAAATCAAGGCCAATGGCTTTGCAATCTCCTCCCTTGCTTCCAAGAGAATCCTAGGATAAATGCCATCAGGCCCTGGGGACTTATCTATTTTCACCCTTTTCAGAATTTCCAACATCTCTTCCCTGCATACCTCAAAGCCGTCCATTCTAATTAATTGTGACTCAGTATTCACATCGGCAACAATGTCCTGTTCCTGCGTGAATACTGACGAAAGCTATTCATTCAGTGTCTCCCCAATCTCTTCTGCCTCCACACGCAACTTCCCACGACTATCCTTGACTGGACCTATTCTAACCCTAGTCATTCTTTTATTCCTGACATACCTATAGAAAGCCTTAGGGTTTTCCGTAATCCTACCAACTAAGCACTTTTCATGTCCCCTCCTTGCTGCTCTTAGCTCTCTCTTCAGGTCCTTCCTGGCTATCTTACAACTCTCAGTCGCCCCAATTGAACCTTTACGTCTCATCTTTACATTGGCAGCCCTCTTCCCTCTAACAACGGATTCCAATTCCTTATTAATCCACGGCTCCCTCACACGACCCTTTCCTGCCTGCCTGACAGGTACATACTTCTCAAGGACACTCAATAGTTGCCCCTTGAACAAGCTCCACACATCAATTGCGCCCTTGCCTTGAAGCCTACTTTTCCAAGGCACGCATTCTAAGTCGTGCCTTACGGCATCATAATTTCCCTGCCCTCAGCTAAAATTCTTGCCCTGCAATGCACACTTGTCCCTCTCCATCACTCGAGTAAAATTCACCGAATTGTGGTCACTGTCCGCAAAGTGCCTACCTACCTCCAAATCTAACACCTGGCATGGTTCGTTACCCAGAACCAAATCCAATATGGCCTCACCTCTTGTTGGCCTGGCTACATATTGTGTCAGGAAACCCTACTGCACACATTGGGCAAACACCCACCCATCTAACGAACTCGAGCTATAGATTTCCCAGTCAATATCAGGAAAGTTAAAGCCCCCATAACTAACACCCTATTACTTTCACTCTTCTCCTGAATCATCCTCGCAATAATTTCTTCTACGTCTCTAGGTCTATTAGGAGGCCAGTAGAATACTCCTAACAGGGTGACCTCACCTTTCCTATTCCTAACCTCAGCCCAAACTACCTCAGATGGCGTTTCTTCATCCATCGTCCTTTCCACCACTGTAATACTATCTTTGACAAGTAATGTCACACCTCCCCCTCTTTTACCCCCACCTCTGACCCTACTAAAACATTTAAACACTGGAAGCTTCAACAGCAAATCCTGTCCCTGTTCTACCCATGTCTCCGTAATAGAAAGAATAAAGAAGCATTTCCTTATCTCAGTCCCAGCTCTTTTGCTGACAATCTGGAAATTAGAACTCTTTGATGCTGTAATGTCAACTAACGGAAACAGAGTATTCCTGTTTTACTCTGCAACCATTTTCATACTTTTGAGCACCGAATAAGTTCACATCTTTGTCTGTTCTGCTCCAGGAAGAATAAGCCTTCCAAGTACGTAACGGACACTACATCAGAAAAAAACAGGCAGAAAACTAGCCACCTGGATACATGAACAAAAACTATCCAGAAAAAAGACATGACCCATCATCACTAGTATCTTTCCATATGGATGAGGAAGTACATAATTTTCACTGGGTCTGCACATCCATCTAGGACAAGCCAAACATAAACACGCACGAGAATCCTGAGAAACATGGTATTCCAACCGGAAACCCAACAACAAATAAATCGATTTTGATTCCATCTAACACTCACTGAGGAAAAGGACCAGACATGAAATCACCAATACTGGAAATTGCATCACTGACCCAAGGAAACCCAAACACTTAAATAGGAAGTGTGACATAAAACTAGCACTTCACCGGAGGCTCACTGATAATGTTCCCCAGTATAATGATGAACCATCTCAAAATGTACTCTCCATCTCAGTGAGCAAAGTGACATCCAGGAGAAACGCAATTTCTCTTATCTTTTCTTCAAATACGTCCTTCATTCCAGTTATCATTCTGATTATTTATAAGGTTATTGGTATTCTTCTGATTGTGTATGTGAATATGTGTGTGTGAGAGAGACAGAACAATCCTCTGTAATCTCTGAATTACTCCCCGTGCCGTATGGAAAAGAAGTAAGGATTAGGAAGACAGTATAGCTTAACATATTGTTAAAAAACTAGTTCAGGGTTGATGGTTTAAGACTTTTGGATCATTGGGGGTTCTTCCAGGACAGATGGGACCTGTACAAAAATGACAAGTTGCGTCTTAACTGGAGGAGTACCAACATCATTTTGGGGAAATTTGCTAGTGCATGTCGAATAGATTTAAACTAACAAACCAGGAGTTTGGTAACCAAAGCAGCGTTCAGAAATGAGAAGAAGGTCGAGATGAATAGCACATCAGGCATGGCCAGTCTCATGACCAAGCTGAGGGAAGGAAACATATCAGTTCACATTGTGAAATGGAAGTTGGAATAAATGATAGAGATGAGGTGCAGGTTTATCAGGGATTCAAAAATAAGGATGGAGACTGAGGGGGACGTGAGGGATTGAGCTGTGTGAGATCAGGAAGACAGTGCACAAGGAAATATTAAAGGGGAAAGAGGTTGGGGTGGGGTGGAGTGGAGAATTCTGTGATAAAAAAACTGGCAGCAAAACACATGAGAACTTGCTGTTTGTCAAAGTGAATGCCTGGTAAGGAATTTATTATGCTCCAGAGAAATAGCAGCCTTATAGCTAGAAATCTGCATATATTGAAGGAAAATCTATGTCCATGACATTGCTGTAGCTATAATCTTGGTGGGAAACAGCTGGAAAAATACCCGTGCTGTTGTTCGACAATGCTTGCACTGAGTATGTGAATTACCCTGGATGTTCCCAGAGATGGCTTGGTTTCTCTAGGTGGAGAAAGGGCTGTGGCTCCATGAAATGATGCTGGTTTGTAATATCGCCACTTACTGAGTCTAGGCAAAGGAACGAACCAGCAACTGCCATTGCTTATTGCTTCAGAATATATCAGAGCGTTCATGGCTGCCACCGCTTAGAATCATGCAATGAAGAAAAGGACTATCACGTCTGTGCCAGCAAGTGCACATCCAAAGGCTTTTTAAACGTTACTTCCCTCAACGACCCTCCTAGATAATACATTCCAGAATCATACCACCCTCTCAGTTCGAAACACATTCCACAAATCCTCTCTCAATCCCCTGCTTTACATTTTCAAAATGCGTTCCTTTGTTTTTTTACCCTTTGACTAAGCGAAATCGCTTCTGTTTGTTCATCCTCTCCATACCCCTATACTCCAGTACATCTGTACCAGGTTCCTTCCTCAACCTTCCCTGCTGGAAAGAAAAAACGAGCAAGTTTAGCATTCCCCATTCATAGTTTGAGTTCTCACTTGTCTTATTACTTCTGACGTGCATCAACACACATCAGTGTTAAATTTCATCGGCCATTGATTTGGCTTTCTAAATAATCTATTTATATCATCCTGACAGTGAGCCACTCAAGTCAGCTTTGTGTCATTCACAACATTGGTCAGTATTCCACTGACACCGCCCACCCCCCCGCCCCCATTTTTCGCATGTTCACCATCGTCATTTATGAATATCACAAACCACCATGATTTCCTTCCTGTGCTCCAAATGTTATTCAGAGGATGATTTGAGAATTCCAGTCTGTAGTTTTTCTTATTTTCGTCAATTTTACAGAGCGATATGGTTAACATATTTTATGAGGAAGCCACAAATAACATTTACGACACAGAGTTGAATTCACTTTTTACACTTTGCCCCTCTGCATTTTTCATTCATAAAGCTTGTAAATAAGTTAGGATGAACTAGGGTTTGGCACCTAGCGTTGGAACATTCGCATTTTGGAGGCACTGTTCTTTGTTACATTCCCTGCAATTGCCAGAGCTGAAGAAATTTTTCATCTGCATGATGGACACGGACTAATTTATTGTTTGTTGAAACAAGTTGGTGTGATGAGGATAAATGTTCAATTAAATTCTATGTTATGGACAAACTGAAGGAGGTCAAATCATATTCTCACCTCTACCTTGAAATGGAAGCAAATACATACTGTAAAGAAAAATCAAAAATGTTGAAACACCACACAAGCCAAGAAAAAACATGTCCTCTGCACTTCATACGGAAATATAGAGTACATTTACAATCTGAGCAAGAATCAAGTCATCGAAAAAAAAGTACAGGAAATCTTTTCTTAATTTTGAATGGAAACCTGATCTCGATTTTTCTGAACAGTGATGATTTCGCACCCAATCCTGCTTCCCCACAAACAAGCTTTTCCCTGTCACTAACACTTCATCTGCCATTTTTCCTCCTCCTTCCTACACATTCCTTACACTCCTACTACCCTTGAACTACCCCTTGTGCAGCTACATTTTCTTCCACTGATGATTTCCCTTTACACCCTCCTTCTGCCACTCCCACTGTAAGTCACACCAATTTCCCAGTTATTCTCATTTCATCTGACCATCACGTTCCCTTTTTGCTTTCCAAAGTGGGATGATGGGAGCCGCTGGCTTCTGTTCTGCTATTATTCATCAGTGAATGAGGAGACTGGGATGAACAATGTCCAGGCAATAGTGTGTGTCTGATGCACCGGATGGTTTTGTTCCCCATGGTACAGAGTGGAGCATCTTTCTGGTTCTATGTCACAGTGCGAAACCAAACAACCTCATCACAAATACGATGAACCTCTCCTCAGAATCATAAGTCCATGCATCAGTTTTCACTTAAACATTGCGGAAATAGTGAGCACATTGTTCAAACAAGTCGTGCTTTACACTTTTGCTTTTTATTACTTTAAGGATTTTCCAATCTCATTTGAAATGAGATCAGAGTAACTTCCCTTGTATCAAAGTAGTATTTGAGTCATGTGGCATCACGGACCTTGAGTAAACTGTTGTCAATGGGAATCAGAGGAAATTCTGTCCTGGTAATTTCATCAGTGAATAATGACACCTTCCCCAGAGCTTTTGAGAATTGACAATAGACTCTGCCCTTTCTTGTGCCTTCCAAAACCATGGATGACTTTGTCCTGTTAATAACATCAACATTTATTATGTTTTCACAGTTTGGTCAAAAATCTCAGAAAAGTAAGACTTTGCTAGTTGAGTGTCACTCCAATGAAATCAGGGCATTACAATAAGATTACGTTCAGATTATTTTCAATCAGTTACTTTCTGAGGACGGATCAGGTGATGTCAGTGCCAGTGATATCAACATTTTATCTGTGCAAAAGCATCATATCTCATTGGCTCAAGGATGCCCCACTCCCCAGGTCTATTTCTTTCTCTGGCTCATTCGCCATGCTCATCAGATATATGAGGCACACAAGATGCAATAACACTGAGATGTCTATGACCCCTTGGAACCTGTCTCCCCACCCGTGCACTGCAGTCTGACTGCATCCCCTCCTCCACATGCACCTCCTGTCTAATCTTCACCCTCCCTCCTACCCTTCCACACTCTGATGTTGAATGTTCTGTACTTAGCAATGACCTCAGCGTTGTCCTGCTATGCCCCCACTTTAATGAATTTCGGGCACGGCATGACGTTGAACTCTTCTTCCACCGTCTTCTCCTGGGTGCCCATCTCTTTGGGCATAGATTCTGCTCCCCATTCCACAGACTCTTCGCCAAGCTCCAATACTCTTCCTCCACCTGGACCTCTCCCTCTGGCGTAAGTTTGAATTCAATCTGTTCATTGAGAATGCTCGATGTGACATTGGTTGTCTGAATTTCTCTGCATCCCCTCACCCAATCCAACAAATCACCCTCTGAACAGGCTGTATGCTGTGTGCTATGATCCAAACCTGACTTTGTTATTCAGCCTGTGCTGGCAAGGATGATGCTGCTGTAGTCTCGTGGACTGACCTCTACATTGCAGAGACTGAGCGGCAGCTCCTAGTTACCTCCTTATATCACCTGCTGGACCATGATCCTACTGTGGCACTTCAGGCCATTGCATCAACTATGATAATTGACCACATTTCATCTGGTCATTCCCACCCTACTTGTCCCCACCTAACGATCCCCAATCTGATGGTCCTCTTAAAGCAGAGCGCTCTTCTATTGCCTCCTGAAAATCCACAAACAGAACTTCCCGGCAGACCCATTGCTTCAGCCTGCTCCTGCCACACAGGGGTGTGCATGGATACATACGTGGACCCCATTCATACCTGTTTCTTCATGGCTACTTAGACCATTCCCTGTTCCAGTTCTATTCCAGCACCATCGAAAACTCTTTCTCCAATACATAGATGATTCAATTGATTCTGCTTCTCTCTCTTGTCCTGAATTTGAAATAATCATCGATTTCACTTCCACTTTGCATCCCTCCCTCACTTTCACCTCGTCTTTCTCTGAGTCATCCCTTCCTTTCCTTGGCATCTCTGTTTCCATTTCTGTGGATCGCCAGGCCACTAATATCCAGTATTAACCCACCGACGCCCACAGCTACCGGGAGTAAACACCCTCACACCCTGTTTCATGCAAAGACTCCATTCCATTCCACAAGTTTTTTCTGTCTCCACCGCATTGCTTCTGATGATGTCAATTTCCAAAATGTCAAACTTTTTCCTCAACTGAGGATTTCTCACCACTGTTCTCGACAGGACCCTCAAACAGGTCTCACCCACCTCTTGCACTTCTATGCTCACCCTCTCTCTACCCTCCTGCAACAGAAAGAGAATTCCCCTTGTGCTGGCCTACCATCCCACCAGCGTTCACACGAAGAGGATCATCAGTCGCCATTCCTCCATCTCCAGCAAGATGCCATTGCCAGATACATATTTTCCTCCACTAGCTTGTCCGCCTTTAAAGGGACCAGAACACCCTGGTTCACTCTTCATTCATTCCCATTTCAACGCCCTCACCCCCCACACCTAAGTCCACTTCACTTGCCCCTGCTAATGGTCTAACACGTTCGTACTTCTGTCCTCCTTTCTCACTATCCAAGGGCCCAACCACACCTCACTGATGAAGCAGCACCTTGCCGACATTTCCCACAATCCAGCCTTCTAGATTCGCTGCTCACAATGTGGTCTTCGCTACATTGAGGAAACTAACGATAGACTGGGTGACCGCTTCACTGAACATCCAAATTGTACCTATACAAAAGACCCTGAGCTTCCAGTGGCCTGCCAGTTTAATACCGTATCCTGTTCCCTGGCCAATATCTCTGTGTCAGGCTTGCTGCAGTGTTCCAGGAAAAGTTAATGCAAACTGGAAGAACAACGCATCATCTACCGTGTGCGGACCCTACAGCCCTTCAGACTCAAAATCAAGTTCATTAATTTTCGGCCGTGAGCTCCCCAATGTCCTCAGCCCCGACCAATAATAGACCAGCAACAGTTCTCACATAGCCTTCCATTATTCACCCTCTATTTTTAGCAAGTAACAGTCTCCATTAACAGCAGTCCAGCCTCTTCTGCATATCAACCAATATTTACCGAGCTTCGGTCAGTTCTGAGGAAGGGTCACTGGACACGAAACGTTAACTGTGATTTCTCTGCACAGATGCTGCCGGATCTCCTGAGATTTTGAAGCAACTTCCGTTTTTGTTTCTACATTTTCATGGCAAGTTCTCACAATGCAATACGTCATCAATTTTAGAGCGTTGTCAAACATAGGAACTTTTTAATTTTTAATTTAATGTCCATAACAAATTACTCGAGATCCAATTGTAATTGCTGTTATCGTTCAGATCAGACAATTTGTCACAGTTCAGAAAGAAAAAGAAATCGAAAGAGTTGGAGCAAAACTCAGCAAATCTGACAGAATCTGAGCAGAGATGCATAGAATTAACCTTTGACTTTTAAGAGGTGTCACATCATAATCAATATGTTAACTCTGTTTCTCTCTTCAGATACTTCCTCATCTTTGATTTTTCGTGTCCACATGTTTCCACATCATTATATTTCATGTTTCCGAACAGGTCCATATGTTTACTTTGGTTGTATTTGGACACTATAGTCCTTTCCTGTTCCTACTACAGTTGGTGTGTCTGTGAAGCATGTATTACGGCCGAAATCTGTTTCTTAAGATTCAAAGCGAGAGAGAAAAAAACATTTCTCTGAATATCCTGTAAATCTCAGTAAATCCACTTTGTTTGAAAAGTCAATTTACAGGCAACTGAAATTCATGAAATAATTAGAATCTATTTTTGATGATGGAACACTCTGTGTCCTTCACTGAACAAAATTGTCTCCCCCCTCCATAAGATTTCATTGCATATCACAGAATTATCACAGCAAAGGTGGAAGAAACTCAACCCATTGTCTCTTCGAGCTTAGAGTGAGTTGTATCTCTGCTGTTATTCTGTATACTGGCAACTGAAAGCATTTTATTCGCGTGACATGGTAAGTGCTCTGCCCAGGACCATAAGAAACTACAGACGGTTGCGTGCACAGCACAGACCATCACGGAAGGCAACCTCCCATTCATTTATAATTCTCATTGCCGCCGAAAGGCTGATAACAGAAAAAGATCTCTCCCAACCGGTAATGCTCTCCTACAACCTCTTCTAACAGGGAGAAGATAGAGAGGCTTGAAAACATGGACCATCATACTCAGAAACACCTTCTTCCTTACAGTAATTAGACTGACGAATTGATATCTCTAACTTTTCAAATAATACTTGTCTTGCAAATAGCGATCTTGCTTTGCACATCTTCTGTGCAGCTCTAACCTTATATGCCTCGCTCTGTTGAAGTATCCCATGAGCGGTGTTTTCTTGTTTACTGGCATGTTTCTGCACTCCTCACAAAACAAAGCTTTCCATTGTAGATTTGACTAAAATAAATTAAATTAAATCAAATCAAACACGTGGACTACAGCGGCTCACGGTCTTCTCAAGAGCATGTAGAAAAGTGAAATAATGCTGGCCCAGCCAGTGATACCCATATCCCATTAAGGAATATAAGAAGATGACCACACTAACGGAAGAGAGACAGTGAGATCAAATCACTTTAAACAATGTATTAGACATAGGCGAACTTTTGAAAAGCAGGGGCTACCTGTATTTACGTGGGCATGTCATCAGCAAACTTGCAGCTGGCGTTGTTTGGAATTTGGCAACACAGCCGCGTGTGTACAGGGAGTACAGTTGGGGGCTGAGGATGCATTCTTGGGGTATTCAGTGTTGAGTGTGATTGTTGTCGAGGTGCAGACATCTATTTTCACAGATTGTGGTCTGTGGGTCTGAAACCGGGGGATCCAGTTGCGGAGGGGGGAGCCGTGACTAAGGTCATGGAATTTTGAGATCAGTATGGAGGCGATAAAGATGTTAGAGGTGGAGCTGTCGTCAGTGAGCAGGAGTCCAGTGTCGGTGTCCTTGTTGTCCAGATGCCCCAGGGATGAGGGCAGGGATCGGGATATGGCATCCGTTCTGGACACGTTACATCAGTAGGCAAATTATAAGGGATCAGCTCAGGCTGTAGACTGGAGGTGATGTGGGCCATAACCAGCCTTTCAAAACACTCCATATTTATTGTGGTTATAGCCACTGGGCAATAAACATTAAGGCACGTGACATATGCTTTCTCACTTACGAGGAAGCAGGTTGGGCAGTATGTACTGCCTTTGGGACAGTACATATCCAGGGAGATGCTGAAGTTGTATGTGAATACCTCTGCCAGTTGGTCCTCATAGGATCTGAGTTCACAAGTGGGAACATCGTCCAACTCCGTCGCTTTCCTTGACTTGATTCTCAGGAAGACTGATCATGTCTGCAGCAATGACAGCGGGCACGGGTACATCCGAGGCTGTCCGGGCAGGATTCAGCCCCGACAGTCATTTATTACAGACATTACCACCCCCACCTCCCTCTGTCGTCATCAACACACAGTGACATTGGTTGGGGTAGACACCACATAGTTAGTATCCAGAAGAGTGCCATGAATACACTGGGATTTTGCACCATAATGAAGTAAGCTCACAACAAAAGGGGGTAGGGTGTGCTTCTACTGAGAGTCAGTGGTTCAGGGACTGAAGACTTTGCAGGTGTAATTCTACTCAAGCCATTGCTTCAACGTAAATGGAGTCAAGCTACTTGACTGTTGTGCCTTGTAGATGGTGGGCAGTCTTTAGGTTGCCATGAAATGTATTATACATGGATAAATTGGGCAAAGGACTTGAGGGCAGTTTTTCTAAGTTTGCAGATGATGCAGTGATGGTTCGGTGGGCAGATGATATTGAGGAAGTGAGAAGGGTTCACAAAGACTTGGACAGTTTCGGGTGGTGCGGAAACACAGTATGGAATCGTGTTAGATTATGCCACTATCTTCTAATAGGATCCATTAATTCTGAAATACAAAAGGATTTTGAAGCACTAGTCCACTCTTACGGTTAACGTACAGGTTCAGTTGTCAGTTACGAAAACAAATGCAATGTTAGCATTCATTTCAAGGGAGCTAAAACACGAGAGAGGAGACATGCTGCTGAGAATATCATGGGATATGGTCAGAACGCATTTGGAATATTGTGAGCTGTTTTGGACACTATCTCTGGAGAAAGATCTGCTGGTGTTGGAGGTGATGCATCCTGCAGATGACAGCTTGTCATATGAGCAGCAGTGTGTGTACTCGATGGAAGATAGAAGAATTGTGCGGGTTGGTGGGGGGGAGACTGATTGAAAGTGATCGACTGCTGAAAAGTTGGATACTGTCAGTGTGTGAAGATATTTCCACTAGTCATAGACACAATGGCAAAATGGCGCAGTTTCAGAGTGAAGGAAAGGGCTGAATGACCTAAATCTATTGCTATATCTCATGCCCTTCTGATCATAGGATCTATTATTCCATGTAGAATTGTAAGTCTCTGACCTGCTCTTGTAAGCCTTGTATTTTTATGTTCATGTGACTTCACCTTCTGGTCAATGGTAACCCCTGTGATATGGACGGTGGGAGGATTCAGTGTCAGCCAGGACTCCATTAATATTTTGAATATGAGCTGCTGTCAGTGAGTCTCATCTGGCGGGAGGACATTCTCTCTACGATGATTGTCATTTTTAATCAGGTATTTACGAAGGATTGATTCTGTTACGCCAGTATTGTTGATTTTATCAAAACAGGTACAATTTATTACAGCACTCAGCAACAATATGTCATCGAATATTGATTACCCTTCTAATAACAGAAATGTCTAAAAGGTTCAATATTAGAAACATTGCTTTCCTGTTCGTGTTCAAATCAGATAACCTGCCCCATCGAGATGCTCAAATTGGAACGCTGTTTTAAAACTGTTTTTTGAATGTGGGCATCGCTGGATGGGCCCAGCATTTCTTGCCCGTCCCTAGTTGCCCTTGCGAAGGTGGTGCTGAGCTGCCTTGTCGAACTGCTGTGATCTACCTGCTGTGCTTTGAGCCACTAGAGATTAAGTAGGGAATGCCAGGGTTTTGACCCAAAAACAGCGAGGGAACGGCGATATATTTCCAAATCAGGATGTCGACTGGTTTGGAGGGGAATTTGAAGGTGGTGGTGTTCCCAAAAGTCTACTGCCCTTGTCACTCTAGATTGCAGTGTTTGTGAGATTGGAGTGAGTTGTCTGAGGATCATTGTGGAATTTCTGCATTGTGTCTAGTAGATAGTACACACTACTGCTCCTGAGCGACCGTCATGAAGGGAGCGAATGCTTTTGGATGTGGTGCAAATCAAATTGGCTGCTTCGTCCTGGATGGTGTCAAGCTTCTTTAGTATTATTGGGGCTGCACTCATTCAGACAAGTGAGGATGATTCCATCTCATTCCTGACTTGTGCCTTGCAGATAGTGGACAGGCTTTGGGTAGTCAGGAAGTGAGTTACTCACGCAATATTCCTTGCCTCCGACCTGCTCTTATATTTATGTGGCGAGTCCAGTTGAGTTTTGGGTCAGTGATAACGCCCCTATATTGATAGTGGGGGATTTTAGTGATGACAATGCTGCTGAATAGCAAGTGGTTATGTTATTTCTTATTGGTGCTGTTCATTTTTTGTATTTGTGTGGCTCAAATGTTACTTGCCACTTGCCAGCCCAAGCCTGGATATTGTCCAGATCTTGTTGCATTTGGGCATGGACTGCTTCTGTATCTGAGCATTTGCGAATGGTGCTGAAGATTGTCCAGTCTTCATCAAATATCCCCACTTCTGACCTTATGATGGAAGGAAGGTCATTGTTGGAGCAGCTGAAGATGTTTGGAACTAGGACATTATCCGAAGGGACTACAGTAGAGATGTTCTGGAGCTGAGATGACTGATCTCCAACAACAATGACCATTTTCCTAACTATCAGGTATGACACCAATGATGGAGTGTTGGCCCACGATACCCTTTTTGCTCGGGCTCCTTGACGTCACATTTGGCAGAATGCAGCCTTGATGTCAAGGACTGGAATTCAGTTCCTTTTCCTATGTTTGAACCAAGGCTGTGATGAGGTCAGAAGCTGAGTGACTTTAGTAAAACCAAAAATGGGCTTCCCTGAGGTTATTGCTGAGCAGATGCTTCTTGTTAAAATTGTTGATGACTCCTTGTATAACTTTACTGATGATGGAGAGTAGACTGATAAAGTGATATTTGGCCACGTTAAATTTGTCCTGCGTTCGACGTACAGAACACAATTGAGTAGTTTTTCCCATTGTTGGTTTGTAACCGTACTGGGCCAGCTTGGTGAGGGTAGCGGGAAGTTCTGGAGCACAAGTCTTGAGGACTGGTGCCAGCATGTCATCAGGGCCCATGGCCTTTGCAGTATCCAGTGCCTTCAATCGTTTCTTGATATCAGTCAAACGAATTTGATGAAGTCTGCTATCTGTAATGATGGGGACTACTGGAGAAGGCCGAAATGGATCATCCACTCGAAACTTATGACTGTAGTTTTCTGCAAAAGCTCCAGCCTTATATTTTGCTCTAATATGCTTGTGTGTTCCATTACTGAGGATGGGGATATTAGTGGATACTCCTACTCCGGTGAGTTGTTTAATCATCCACCACCATCCACGATCAGATTAGCAGGACTGCAGTGCTTAAATCCAATGCATTGGTTCTGTGATCGCTAAACTCTGTCTGTCCCTTGCTGTTAATGCTTTCTGGCACGCAGGTATTTCTGTTTGGAAGCTTCAGCAGATCAACATTTTATCTTTATCTATTCCTGGTTCTGCTCCTGGCACGCCCTCCTGCACTCTGCATTGAACCAGAGTTGATCCCCTTGCTTAATGGTAATGGTTGAGGGGGGAAAGGGGGGGTGGAATATGCTGGGCTGTGACGTTACAGATTGTGCTTGAGTCGAGTTCTGCTGCAATTGATGGTCCACAGTGTCTAATTGACGCTCAGTCTTGAGTTACTCGCTCTGTTCGAATTCTGTGCCATTTAGCTTAGTGATAGTGCCACACAACACAATAGAGTTTATTCTCAATGTGACCGTGAGACTTTGTCTCCACAAGGGCAGAGTGGCGGTCACTTTTACCGATACTGTCATTGACATTTACATCTGCAGTTGGTAGAGTTGTAAGGATGCGGTCAGATATTTTATTCTACCTCACTCGTTCATTCCCTCACTGCCTTCTGAAGTCCCAATCAAGGAGCTATGTCGTTAAGGACCAGACCAGCATGATCAGTACTGCTGCCAAACCAGTCTTGATGGTCGACTTTGAAATCCCCCAGCCAGAATATACTTTGTGCTCTTGCAACAGTCAGTGCTTTCTCCAAATGTTGTTTAACATGAAGGAGGACTGATTCAGCTGAGGAACGACATTACGTGGTATTCAGTAAAATACTACTTTGTCCATGTTTAATCTGAAGCCATGGGATTTCATTGGGTCCGGAGTCCATTTTTGGGGACTCCCAGAACATCTACCACCCGACTGTATATGACAGAGCTGCTCCCTCTGCTGGATTGGTCCTGCCTTTGGGACAGTACATATCCAGGGATAGTGATGGTGATGTCTTTGTTATTGCTGTAAGGTATGATTCTGGGAGTGTGACTATGTCAGGTTGTTGCTTGTCTAGTGTGTAAAGCAGTTCTCCCAATGTTGGCACTAGCCCTCAGATATTACTAGGAAAGACTTGGCAAGATCTACAGTGATGTTTCTAATGCTTTTCCGGTGCCCAATGCAATGCCCGGTGGTCCATCTGGTTTCATTTCTTCGAAACTGTGTAGCCATTGGTACGACTGAATGACTCAGTAGACCATTTCAGAGAGCGATTGAGAGTCAATCATATTTGCTTTGGATATAGAGTTGCATGTCAGCCAGACGACTTGAGGATGGAAATTTCCTTCATTGAAGGATATTAGATAATCATATGGATTTTTCTGAAAATCGGCAATGATTTCATTCTCATCAGGCGATTCTTAATTCCAGGGATATCTTTAAATTATTGAATTGAATTGCCACCATCTGCAGTGGCGGGATACGAACTCGGGTCCACAGAACAGAAGCTGATTTTCTGGATTGATAATCTTGCGGTAATACCATGAGGCCTGCTTGTAACCATATGTTGTACTCAGCTGCCATTTCTTGCGTTGCCCTGTTTCTCATTCATTTTTTATGTTATTCTGGAATCTAATCCTTCATTAAATCCTGATTGAAATACACAGTCATGAACATCCACCCGACTTTTCGAATTTCATTCAGTCTGTTTTGTTTGAACAGGCATTTCAAGGCAGCTGCAGATCAGAAAAGAACATGAAGTAATAATGGCTGACAGTGCACTGTATCCGTCACCGGACGAGCATGTCTGTCAAGAAACCAAAAGTACTTATTGTTGGTTAGATACTCTCAGAATTACTATAGCACGGATGAAGGCGATCCAGCCCATCGTGGACTCATAAGCTCTCCAACTGCAGAATTGGAGATAGAGACCGTGTGAGGAGATAGATGTTGTGAGAGAGAAATATACAGAGAGAAAGAAAGTGAAGGGAGATAAACTGACAGAGGATAGAAAGGGAAGCGACTGACTGAGTGGGAGAGGAAGAGGTGTTAGGTGAGGTGGAAGTTAAATAGATCAGAAGACAGCACATGGAAGCTTTATTTAGAAATTCCTCTGAACTGCAAGCCCTTTGTCTGGGCACCATACCCTGTGAACACTGTGCGGATACTGGCTGTCATCCCAGATTATTTATTTCCAATATTGTTACAGAGTTGGGTTACTGACAGTTAATAAGAACCTATTAAGCTAATTGATTGGCTTCATGAAGAAGGCGGAGTTTATAAATAGACTGCTAAGAATAGCAGGAAATGATAACCACCCACCCCACCCCCAGATACTGTGTGAGAGACTGTGCCAGAGGATCTCAGTAAGGTGAATTACTGACAGAGGGGAAATCAGTATCTCAACTGTGGGTCAAATAATTATTGATAAATATTGCACACCACTTCCCTAGTTTTGAAATCCACATTTCAATTTATATAGCTCCATATCAGGAGTGCATTTTAACAAACGTATCTCTTTGTACTTTGCATATTCTGGTTTGTACAGAAAATCATTTTGTCCCTGTATTTTGCATAAATGCATTTTATTAATAATGCTTCGGCTGATTCTCAGCTAGCTGTATCTTTGAATCTGTTCTTCATATGAATTACCAAGAGTAACGTCCCAATGCTGTTACTGGGGAACATAACTGACCCTCCTGCGAGTCTGAACTGCCATGGCCCAGTTCTCTCCATCTTCTGTCTTTACCCCAATGTCATAATCACATTTTAATTGAGTGTTGTAAATGATGCTTCATCACAGTTCATTTTACATCGATAGCATCAACAGCATGACCCACACCTGCCCTCTGTGATTCTGGAATAACAATCTGAATTGTGTTTGTCACATATGTTGACATATCCGTTGACATATCCGTGCCATTTGCTTGTTATAAACACACGTTTCCTTAGGCACATTTTGCCATCAGGTCATGGACAAAATTTGTTATTTCAAAGTTTTACTGATATTGCAATGGCAGATCAGTAGTTACAGCAATCATTGCTCGATTTATGAGCAGAGAAGCAAAGTTTTCCATCAGGTCATTGACAAAATTTGTTATTTCAAAGTTTTACTGATATTGTAATGGCAGATCAGTAGTTACAGCAGTTATTGCTCGATTTATGAGCAGAGAACCTCTGGCATTACTTCCATATCCAAGGTAGACTGAATGACTACACACAATCAATCTGCCATGTTCAACATTCCTTCCTTCAATCATGCTCACATATCACATCTAGAATACATAAATATTCAAAGTTATTTTGAACCTTTGTAAAACAGTATTGAATTCAAAGGGGTTTACTGGAGCTATTTGTTCAGCGGTTTTGACTATGTCAGTCTCCATGGATCCTTTGCGCCCTAGAGAGTTTCTCTCTTCTATCAATAAGGGAATCCTTCAGTGTTTTATGCCATAGTATGAGCGGGAGCATGACCGACATCAATAACAGGGATCAGCAGCTCGAGAGAGAGGATGAGGAGAGATCAGAATCTGGGAACGTTAGACTGGAATGTTGCAACAATGCATCAGAAACTGAGAACATTAGACTGGAATGTTCCAACAATGGATCAGAATCTGAGAACATTATACTAGAATGTTCTAACAACGGATCAGAATCTGAAAACGCGAGACTGGAATGTTCCAACAGTGAATCAGACTCTGGGAACATTAGACTGGAATGTTCCAACAATGGACAGAAGTTTATCCTTGGGTCTTTACAGGCTTTCCCAGCTTTGGATATAATTAGCCTCGCAGATAGAAGATGTTCTGATGTTTATTCAGGCTGGTTACTATCCTATCCTGGCTGTAGTTGTTATTCCTGGTAAGTCCAGTGAAACTGTCTGAACGGAATTGATGCTCACGATGTGTATATTTTGGAAGGGTGCAAGTCAACGTTTTCTGTTGTAATCAAATATTCCATTTCTTAGAAATTATACCGAGCAAATTACTATCTACAAATTACTCACCAAAATGTGAGAACTAAACAGACTGTTACAAACCTCCTTGGTACAGTTTCTCCTGCAAAGTCTACATCTCCATATTCCCCCCACACACCATTCCTTTCCAGTGCCACCATTGAGATGTCCCAGTCTCTTCCTCAGCCTCAGTGCAACTCCGGAATAAACCATCCGTTGTGCTTTTCTTAATTCCGGATACATCTGTTTCAAGTCCCTTCTTACCAAGTGTCCATTGCAATATAATTGTACTTGAGATGTTTAGCTTGTTCTCTGCACAAAAACTGAAGATGGGAAGACAGTATATAGTAGTCACGTCATTGGCTCGTAATCGAGAGCCACAGAATAATAATTGATTAATATCTGCTTGCGTCATGTCCTTTAGAGAAAGTGCAATGGGTCATCCATCCCTGGTCAGGTCTTTGCGTCACTGAAAATCCACAGCAATGTGTTTTACTCTTTGCTGACCTGTGGAACAGCTGGACCAGCCACTCAGTTCAAGATATGCATAACATGTTTGCCTGACCAGGGCTGCAAACATCCCGTGAGTGCAGAACAATAGGAAAGATAGCTACATTCCCTTGTCTCTATCCCACATTCCTGCAGCTCATTTCCATTCAGATAGGTGGCCAATTATTGTTTTAGATGGATTCTTTGTGATTGAGTCTCTCCACGAGAGTGATGTCCATTCTAGATAGTCACCTCTGGTGCTGGCTTTCTTGATGCTGACCTACAAATGTAAGGATGATTTAAATTCCGATTCAGTGGCAGTGCATTTTAAATGAATAGTTTCTGGGTCACACAACAAAAAAAAACGGAGCCAGCTAAGTGAGTGAAACGAATTATTGCGATCAAACCAGAGAGTATTGTTGAGGCAGTATTTGGGGCATTGTGGACAGA
Source organism: Chiloscyllium punctatum (assembly GCF_047496795.1). Lineage (NCBI taxonomy): Eukaryota > Metazoa > Chordata > Chondrichthyes > Orectolobiformes > Hemiscylliidae > Chiloscyllium > Chiloscyllium punctatum. The sequence continues at coordinate 39,168,233 of NC_092771.1, read as the reverse complement.
TTTTCTATCCATTAAAAGGAGTGATCTACTTTCCACAGAGAGAGTGAAAAGGAGTTCCACCAGATTAATCCCTAAGATGACGGCACCATGAGGAGTGAGTGAAGGTTGATATGTAACGCTGTGAGAGAATAGGAGGTGATTTCATTGAAATCTGGGGGATGGGGGGAAGGACAATCACTCATTTTATTCAAAACAGACAATGAGAAGGTAATAGATTCTATGATTGTTGTTTCACTCAGGATGTATGAATTTGGATAGTTTAAGTATCCCTGAGGATGATATGCTCACGTACGCCAACCCCCATTCCCCATGGTGATTGAGGGAGACAGAGAGGTCAAGGCTTTGAATAAACACTCACTACATTAATACAATACAGTTGGTGTGTGATCCTGCACTGCATGTCATATTATTGACCACCCGACAGCGGCCACAATACCTTCATTCTAAAACAGTTAACTATTCCCACCAGCTTCTGACTTGCATGAAGAACATGAATCCATCTTCTCAGAGATGCAAGGTGCTTCGTTAAGGTTTAGACCATAAGACAATAAGATATAAGAGCAGAAATTATGCCAGTTAGTCCATCCAGTCTGCTCCATCATTCAATCATCGCTGATAGGTTTTTCAAAACTATTCTCCAAACGTTTCTTCGTAACCCTTCATCCCCAGGATAAACGAGAACCTATCTATCTCCATCTCAAATATACTCAATGACCTGGTCCCCACAGCCTTCTGCAGCAATAAATTTCAAAGATTCACCATTCTCTGGTTAAAGAAGTTTCTCCTTATCTCTGTTATAAAAGGTGTCCCTTTAAGCTAAGATTGTGCCCTCAGGGCCTAGTCTCTCCTACCAATGGAAAAATGATAACAACATCCACTCGGTCCAGTTCATTCAGTATTCTGTATGTTTCAATTACATTCCCTCTCATCCTTCTAAACTTTATCCAGTATAGGCCCTGAGCCCTCAAACATGCCTCATACGATAAGCTTTTCATTCCTACGACCATTCTCGAGAAGATCTTGTGAACACACTCCAGGGCCGGTACATCCTTCCTGAAAAATGGCACTCAACATTACGCACAATACTCCAAATGTGGCCTGACCAGAGCCTTATACAACCTGTTTTATATTCAATTCCGCTCGTAATAAATGCCATCAATAATAAATGCAATTGCACGCCTAACCACTATCTCAACCTGTAAGCTGACATTGAAAGAACCCTGCACTAAAACGTCCAAGTCCCTTTGCATTTCAGGTTTCTGAATTTTCTTCCCATTTATAAAACAGACTACGCTTCGATTCTTCAAGCCAAAGTGCATGACATCACACTTTCCGATTTTGGAATGCATCTGCCGATCTCTTAACCTGTCCAAATCCTTCTTCAGCCTCTCCACCTTCTCAATACGACCTTTCCCTCTACCTGTCTTTGTATCATATGCAAACTTAGCCAGAGTGCTCACAGTTCCCTCCTGTAGATTGTTAACGTAACAAGTAAAAAGTTACGATTCCAATACGGAGCATTGTGGAACAACACTTGTCACTGGCTGCCATACTGAGAAGGACCATTTCATTCCCACTCTCTGCTTTCTATCCATGCCACTACATTGCCTCTAAAACCACGGACCCTTATCATACTCAGACATCTCCTGTGTGATCCGGTATCAAATTCCTTCTTGAAGTCCAGGTGGATAACATCCATTGGCTGTACTTGTTCGAGCCTGCTCATTTCCTCTTCAAAGAATTCCAACAGATGTATCAGGCGTGAAGTTCCCTTGCTGAAACTATGTCGACTTTTCCCTATTTTACCAAACACTTCTTATTATTCAGAAACCTCATCCTTCACAATGGATTCCAGGATCTTACCCACGACCGACGTAAAGCTATTCATTGTAGATTTTTTTTGTCTTTTTCCCGACTCCCTTGATAAAAAGAGATGTCACATTAGTGGATTTTCAGTGCTCTGAGGTCGTTCCTTAATCTCGTGATTCCTTGAAGATCACCACCATCGCCCCTACTCCCTCTTCAGCTATCTCCCTTATAACACTGGGATGTAGTCCAACTGGTACAGGTTATTTAATCACCTTGAGGCCATTCAGTTTTCTCTAGCATGTTCTCCATGGTGATGACCATCACGCTCATCTCTGGCTCCTCACTCTCTTGAATGTTTAAAGTATTACTCGTGCCTTCCACCGTGAAGGCTGATGCAAAGTAATTATCAGTTCCTCGGCCATTTTCTTGTTCCCTACTACTATTTCTCCAGTATAATTTTCCAGCAGTGGAATGCCAACTTTTGACTCCCTTTTGTACTTAATATATCGAAATAAACTGTTACAGTCTTCCTTTATAGTACTGGATAGTTTGCCCCAATATTTAATAATCTCCCTCCTTATTTTAATTTGTTTGCCCTCTGTTTTGTCTTTGTAAGTTTCCCAATCCTTAGATTTCCACTGCACTTTGCCATATAATTTCTCTTCTGCTTCTATGCTGTACCTGACTTCCCTAGTCAGACATGGTTGCCTCATTCTCCCTGTACTATGCCTCTTTGAATCGCGATAAATATCTGCTGTGTCTCCTGAATTACTCCAAAAATCTGCCATTGCTCTTCCACTGTCTTTCATGCTGGGACCCTTTCCCAGTAAATTCTGCTTAGCTCCTCTCTCGTTTCTCTGTAATTACCTTTATTCACCTGGAATACTGTTAATTATGATTCTAACTTCTCCATCTGAAATTACAGAGTAAATGCAATCATATTATGATCACTGCCTCCTATCATTTCCTTGAGCTCCCTTATCTAGTCTGCCTGCACAAGCTGCGCCAAAAAGCCATCACATAGACATCCTAGAAACTCATTTTTTTTTTGCGAACCACAATCAACCTGATTTCCCAGTCCACCTACGTAATGAAATCCCACCTGATCACTGTAACTTTTCATTTCCTACAGATCTTTCTAGTTCCTGGTGTACCTTGCACCCCAGCTCCTGACTACTGTTTGGAGGCCCAAACTCCAACTGCATGTTTTCACCTTTTTGATTCCTCAATTCTACTGACACAGATTGTACACCAACTGACCTTACTTAATTTCTTATTATTGATTCAATTTCATTTTTAACTAATAAGACAACTCTATCTCTCTGCCAACCTGCCTATCTTTTCAACAGGTTGAATATTCAGCTCCAAGTCCTGATCCTTTTGCAGCAATGTCAGTGTAATGCCCACCATGTCGTATCTGCCGATGTGTGTATAGGTCGCTGGCTCATTTACCTTATTCCTTATACTGTATGCAATCCGATATAACATTCAGTCCTGTATTAACCGTTCCTCTTCTCATTGCCATTTGTTAGTCCAGCCGTTGGTACCTACACGGACCCTGACCACTGGATCATTCCACACCCACTACAAGCTCTTTTGTAGCCCAGATGACATATCCCAAACCCGAGCATCAGGTAGGCAACAAAACCTTCAGGACTCTCAATCCCGGTCACAGAGATGAGTATCAATGCATCTAACAATGCTATTCCCTATTATGCATCATTGGGTAGCACGGTGACACAGCACTGCTGCCTCAAAGTGCTAGGGACTCGGGCTCAATTCCAATCTCTGGACCCTGTCTATGTGGAATTTGTACATTCTTCTCTTACCTGCGTTGGGAGCATTAACTCTTTTCTCTTTCCACAGTATGTCCCTGTGTTTGCTTCAGATGTCTGCCATTTACAGTATTATTGCTTTTGTTCAATTGAAAAATGCTGCAAATCTGACAGATTTTTGTAAAAGCAGCCGTGGTGCTCGGGTTCCCTGGGTGTTTGGGAATCGTGCCCGGCCACCTGTGTGAGTGCAGTGTCCCTGGATACCCATTCCATCTCGCTCAGTCCTCCAGTCCATCCGTCGCTGCATTCAGGCTTTCTTAATGGCACCCCCGGACTCCCTACACCCCATCGCCTGGCACTGGATATTGCCAACACACTGGGCATTTTCTGACCCGCTAGGGATGCTGGGTAAAGACCCTGACATTGAAAGGAACAGAATAAATAAAATGTAATTGAATAGGAAAGCAGAGTAAACAGGCGGAATGGCATTTCCTCGTCTTCAGTTTATCGTCGTCCATCTCCAAATAGATGGTCTATATGTATACCTTGTCAAGCAAGTTTGGTGGAGATGATAGATATCATATCCTATAACCATTGGACTGATTCAGTAGACTCCACTTTCCTGGTTAATGAGGTTACACCTAAGTTGTATTACCATGTCTATTCACTTTAGAGGAACGATCTTGGTAATGGGCAAGATGGTGTCGATTCTGTTGAACTGTTGTGGACAGCCCAGCCTACCTGCCAAGGCATACTGGTGTGTTTTTTTTGCCATCCCTGGCCAACTAATGTGGTCGAATTATTATTTTAAAATCTTACAGAACACATCTTTATTAATATTTGGGAGTGTGAAGGATGCTATCGGGAAAAAGAGGGACCAAACCGCTGCAGGGAGGAGACTCCCCTGCAGCACGAGGAATAACAGACTTCAGAATCAACAGCTTCTCCTGAACCCCCCGGGGACCTGACAGACTTACATGAATTGGCTGCGGCGATGGAGAGACTTACCTTGAAAGTTGGGGTTGCGATTGAGGAGATCCGTGAGCAGATTCCTGCCCAGGACAACCTATTGCATCCATGCTGCAAAAGCATGAATAGGAGATCCAGAGCCTCGGGGAGAGGCTGGAGGAGGCGGAAGGTCGAATTAAGGCCTCGGGAGCTGCGATGGAGTCCTCATCCAGTCGGATCCAGGTGCTGGATCGAGAGGTGTGGGCCTTACCAGACCATATCGACGACCTCAAAAATCGGGGTCGGAGGATAAGTCTCCAAATTATCGGACTCCCTGAAGGTGATGAAGGTGAGCAGCCAGTCAGCTTCTTTGAAAGTTGGTTGCCAAAGTTTTGGGCCTTCACATCGAGTCCAGCAGGGTTCAGATTGAAAGAGCTTACCGGGTTACAGTGCACAGGTCAGGGCCGGTGCAGCGCCACCGCTCTGTCCTCGTGCACTTCCATTCATATAAAAACAGTCAAAACGTCATAGAAGCTTGCATATCTCTGGGAAAAGAATCGCTGGCACTGCTGGACAAAGGGGACAAAAATCTTGTTTTTCCAAGATTTCTCTGCAGCTGTAATTCGAAATCAGGAATAAAATTCTGATGAATTGGATGTCTGAGAACCAAACGGGCTTGCTGGGATGGCAGAAATAAATTATGGAGGACATTCGCTTGCACCTTTTTTACAAAAATGTTGAACCACATAACAGACCATTTTTATAATGCATGGCAGCACTACTTGAGTTATTTGGAAACAGATTTGTCAGTTGTCTTAACTATGGTGTTTGGTTAACCAGAATGGTAAGATTTGACAAGCTCTGGGCCCTGGATGGGGGATACACACACACACACACACATGCACACACACGCACACAGACAATGCTCCTGTTCACCTGTTTGGGAGTTTGCGCCGAGCATAGCTGTGCTGTATTTTGTGGGATTTTATGTTTTTTTTATTTCTTTTTTTTGGTGTTGCTTACACAGTGTGAGGGTCTGTTTTGCAATAAAGGGTTGGTTAATAGTTAGGAGACAATTGTTGTATTGTAATTTGTATTGTTTTCTTTTTATTATACTGATATTTGTTATTGATTGTATTTTTCAATAAAATTTTATATGTTTGTAAAGTAAAAAAATTGATAATAAATATATTTACAAAATTAAAGGAAAGATCTTGCCGGAGTTATGCTGAAAGATATTTGAATTTTGGAGAGACTAGAATATGTCACTTGCCAGTGATGTTAGGAGTAGGAAGGTAGCTCAGAAAAAAAAACAACCTGGCCAAAGAGCAGGTAGGGGAGACAGCACATCTGATATGTGGATCATTGGGATTCCCGGATCTGTAGGAACTACACAAGGAGGACAGGATGGACCTGAACTGGCAGCAATCTCCGATACGTGGATCGTTGGATTTCCCGAGTCAGTAGGATATACACAAGAAAGATGGATGGACCTGAACTGGTATCAATCTCCGATATGTGGATCATTGGGTTTCCCAGGTCATTAGGATCGAAGAAGATTCTAGATTAGAGTGGTGCTGGAAAAGCATAGCAGTTCAGGCAGCATCCGAGGAGCAGGAAAATCGACGTTTCAGGCAAAAACCTTATCAGGAATAGAGGCAGAGTGCCTGCAGGATGGAGAGATAAATGAGAGGAGGGTGGGGTTGGGGAGAAAGAAGCATAGAGTACAATATTGAATGGGGTTGGGGATGGAGGTTATACGACAGGGAGGAGGGTGGAAGAAGATGGCAAAGAGGACAATAGATGAATGGGGTTTGGGATGAAGTTGATAGGTCAGAGATGAGGTTGGGGCAAGATAAAAAAGAGTACAATGGGTGATTGGGGGTGGGGATGTAGGTCAAAGAGGAAGATGGAGCGGATAGGTGGAAAGAAAGATAGGCCGGTAAGACAAGTCATGGGAAGAGTGCTGAGCTGGAAGTTTGGAACTGGGGTGAGATGGGGGAAGGGGAAATGAGGAAACTGGTGAAGTCCACATTGATGCCCTGGGATTGGAGTGTTCCAAAGTGAAAGATGAGGCATTCTTCTTCCAGGCGTCGGGTGGCAAAGTAGCAGTGGTAAAGAAGGCCTAGGACCTACATGTCCTCGGCTGAGTGGGAGGGGGAGTTGAAATGTTGGGTCACAGTGCGGTGTGCTTGATTGGTGCGGGTGTCCCAAACACGTTCCCTAAAGCGCTTTGCAAGAAGGCGTCCAGTCTACACAATGTTCAGGAGACCGCATCGGGAGCAACGGATACAATAAATGATATTGGTGGATGTGCAGGTAAAACTGTGATGGATGTGGAAGGCTCCTTTGGGGCCTTGGATGGAGGTGAGGCAGGAGGTGTGGGCGCAGGGGAAGGTGACAGGGAGGGAGAGTGGGTTATTTGGTGGCGTGGACCTGACCAGGTAGTCACGGAGGATATGGTCTTTATGGAAGGTGGAAAGGGGTGGGGAGAGAAATATGTCCCTGATGGTGGAGTCTGTTTGAAGGTGGCGGAAATGTCGTCGGATGATTTGGTTTATGCGAACGTTAGTAGGGTGGAAGGTGAGCATCAGGGGGGTTCTGCCCCTGTAACAGTTGGAGGGGTGAGGTCTGACAGCGGAGGTGTGGGATGTGGACGAGATGCATTGGGGGCATCTTTAACCACGTGCAGTTTCTAAAGAAAGAGGCCATCTGGTGTGTTCTATGGTGGAACTAGTCATCCTGGGAGCAGGTACGGTGGTGGCGGAGGAACTGTGAATACGGGATGCCATTTTTGCAGGAGGTAGGTCGGAAGAGCTGTAATCCAGGTTGCTATGGGAGTTGGTTCGTTTGTACCACTCTAATCTAGAATCAGATTTCCAGCATCTGATGTCCTTGTTTTACCTAGGATCTACACAAGAAGGATGGGATGGGTCTGAACTGGCTGCAATCTCCTGGCAGGCAGGTTTACTATTGTAACTCAGGAGGGTTTAAATTAGTGTGGTCGGGATGGTGGGGGGTGGGGATAGGGAGTGAGAACCAGAGCAGTAGGTCCACAATACAGTGACTGAGGAGGAATTGGAGACAAAAACCAGTGCAGCTAAGACCAGCAACACAGAAGCAGAGGGCACTGAACGCAATGGGACTAGCAACCTGAAGTGAGGAATCTGGCAGGTCAGAACTTGGAGCTTGGGTGAGTACATATAATGACAATGTACATATTACAGAGATTTCGTGAGAGGGGGACAAGAGAACAATCAATCCAGTGGGTCCAGAAATAGTTGTTGAATATGCAGTGAGTGGCTGGAGAAAGTTGTTTAAAGTTAAATCATTATTCAGCACTCTGTCGAAATCGGTCCATGGGTAATGCAATGTACAAATTGAAGTGACAAAGGAGGAAACTGGAATTGTCTGTTTACAATATTTTCTGCCTTATTGATAGTCTTTTGTAATTTCCTGTCATCAGAAAACAGCAGCAGAGAATTTACATCAGAGAGTTTCAAACCAAATATCACGTCAGTATCTGATGTGTTTGACTGAAGTGTATTTATTTCAATGCAAGGATTATTATGGTTAAACAGATGAATTCAGAGCCTGAATCCATACATGGGACTACGCTGTTGGAAACATTACAGGGACTTGGTTGAGAAAGGGCCAGGACTGTCTTCTCAACTTTTCAGGGTTTTGTTGTTTAATATGAGATAGAGGGGATGGTAAAAGAAATGGAGGAGTTGCATTAACTAATCAGGAAGAATGTTACATCTGCACTTAGAGAGGACGTACTGTAGGGCTCATCTACCGAGGCACCATGAACAGTGCTCAAAGATAAGATGGATGCAAGCGCTGTGTTAGGATTATACTGTAGTCCCTCCAACAGCCACCGAGAGCTTGAGGAACAAATATGGAGGCCGAGTACCGAAAAGTGTATTAAAAAAAGAGTTGTCATAGTGAGTGATTTTAACATCCCCAATATTGACTGGGATTCACTTAGAGCAAGAAGCTCAGATGGTGTAGAATTTGTTAAGTTCGTCCAAGAAAGTTATTTGCAGCGGTACGTGGATAGTCCAACTACAAGAGGGACCATACTGGACCTCCTATTAGATAATGAGTCTGTCCAAGTGACTGACCATTCAGTGGAAGATCATTTTGGAATCAGTAATCATAACACCCTCAGGTTAGGGATAGCTACGTACATGGCCTTAGTCAGGACCTTATGCAAGTTAATAAATTGGCAGAAGGCAAATTACGCCAGCATCAGGCAGAAGAGAGGGGCTATTAATTGGGAGGAGCTGCTATCAGGCAAATCCACATTTTGAGTGGTGGAACTGTTTATTAAATACTAATTGCAATACTGTCTGGTGAATGTCCTCCCAACTGCTCGAACTTTTATCTATTTTGTTTGAACAGATATTTCCAGCACACTACATGTCAGAAATCAGGAAGAGATAATGGATGATTGTGTGCTGTGTTCTTCGCAGGACCAGCTTGTTTCTCCAGGCACTGAAAGTCTTTATTGTCGGTCAGAGAACTTCAGAATTAATAAAGCACAGACGGAGGCTATTCAGCCTTTTATACATCCACAAGCTCTCCAACTGCACTATCTGAAAGCCGAGAGAGTTATTTAAGACAGACTGAGAGAGAGGGAGAGAGAGAGAGAATGAAACAAAAAGAAAGAATGTGAAGGGAGATCAACAGAGTGTATTGAATGTCGAGCGACAGACTGACGAAGAGGAACAAGTGTTAGACGAGAGTGAAGCTGAATAGATCATGAGATAGCATGAGAAAAATAGACAGAAGATGGAACTTTTATTTAGAAATTCCCCTGGACTACAAGCCCTTTGTTGGTGCCATACCCTGCGAGCAACATGCTGAAACTGGCTGTCTTCCCAGATCATTTATCACCAATAACATCACAGAGCTGGGTTGCTGACAGTTAAACAGTATCCAATAGACCAATTGATTGGTTACAGGGAGAAGGTGTCTTAACTTAAATAGACTGGGCGAACAGCAGCAGGAAGTGGTAACACCCCGAGATACTGTGTGTGGGACTGGACCAGAGAATCTCAGTGAGGGAGATCACTGGCAGAGGGGAAGTTAGCATCTCAGCTGTGGGCCGAATGATGATTGATAAATTTTGCACAACACTTCCATGGTTTTGCAATTCACATTGCAAATTATATAGCTCAAGGTCACGAGTGTATTTTAACAAACTTATCTGCTTGTAGTTTACATATTGTGGAATGTACAAAAAATCATTTTGTCCATGTATTTTGTATTGCATAAGCATATTTTATTACAGGGGAAGAAGGGACCTGTGCTGATGGGATGGTCTCCATCTGAAAAATGCTGGGACCCGAGTCCGAGCAAATCACATAACTAGGGCTGAGGACAGATCTTTCAACATTTTATTTTAGGTTTGGGGTGGGGTTTCAGTTAGCGGGGAAATTAGAAATCTCGAATTAAAAGACGAGATAAGAGTGCAGAACGCAGCAGGGCTTATTAAAATCTCTAGCACAAGCACAAATAGGACAGAGTGTATTGGAAGTGTAAACAATCAAACTTTAAGCACACTGGACAAACAAATTACACTGAGAGAAGGGACGGTTAATACAAGACTGAGAGTGTTATATCTGAATGCATGCTTTGTAAGAAATCAGGTAAATGAGCTTGTGGTACAGATTGAAATTGGCAGAGACGTGCTGCAAGGGGATCAGGATTGACAGCTGAATATTCAAGGGCGTACATCCTATCGAAAAGACAGTTGGAGTGGTGCGAGCGGTTGCTGTATTAGTAAGAATAAAAATAAATCAATCTGGTCTCATTGCTTTCGGAAGGATGTTGTGAAACTTCAAATGATTCAGAAAAGATTTACAAGGATGTTACCAGGATTGGACTATTTCAGCTACAGGGAGAAATTGAACAGGCTGAGGTTGTTTTCCCTGGAATGTCAGAGGCTGAGAGGTGACCTTATCAATGTTTAGAAAATCACAAGGGGCACATATGGGATAAACATACAAAGAATATTCCCTGGGGTGGGAGAGAACTAGAGGGTATAGGTTTAGGTTGAGAAGGGAATGATTTAAAAGGGGGCAAAGGAGCAAGTTTTTATCATGCATAGGGTGTTGTGTGTATGGAAATAACTAGTAGGAAGTCGTGGTATCTGAACTTACATAAAGTAAGGTCAGATGGCACGAAATCAGTGTGGGTAGAATTGAGTATCCCCAAAGTTTGAAAAAAAACATAGTTGGCATTATGTTCAGGATTCTGAAAAGTAGTCAGGAGCTTCAGCACAATGCACACCAGGAGATAGAAAAATGGGAAGAAAAGCAAAGTACATTAGTAATGGGAGAATTCAATACATGGGGGGACTGGGAAAATCAGGTTGATAGTGTTTTGCAAGAAAAATAATTTGTGGACTATCTTCGATACCGTTTTTGGAGCAGCTTGTAGTGGAGCCCACTCAGGAACAGGCAATACTGCATTTAGTGTTGTGCAATGAGGCAGACTATTTAAGATAACTTAAGGTGAAGGAAAACACAGGAAGCAGTGATCATTATATGATTGAATTTATTCTGCAATTTGAGACGGAGAAGATAGAATCAGAGAAAATGGTATTTCAGCTGAATAAAGGCAACAACAGAGGCATGAAGGAGGAGCTGGGTAGAATTGTCTGGGAGATGGGCCTAGCAGGAAAGACAGTGGAACAGCAATGGCAGGAGTATCTGGGAGTAATTCAGGAGGCACGACAGAAATTCTTCGCGAGAACAAAAGGAAGCATGGTACGGTGGGGATGAAGCAACCATAGCTGAATAGGGTAAAACTTAGACAACACCAGGTTATAATCCAACAGGTTTAATTGGAAGCACATTAGCTTTCGGACCGCCACTCCTTCATCAGGTATTTCTGTCAGAAGTCAGGGACAGAATAAAAGCAAAAGAGCAAGCATATAATGTGACGAAGGGCAGAGAAATACCAGACAATTTGGAAGTTCACAAAGACCAACAGAGGGCAACAAAATAATAAATATGGCGGGAGGAGATTAAATATGAGGGAAAGCTTGCCAATTCAATCAAGGAAAATTGTAAGATTTTCTTTAGATATGTAAAGGGCAAAGGCGAGACAAAAGTGGACATTGAGCTGTTGGGAAATGGCACAGGACAGACAGTAGTGGGGAAGAAAGAAATGGCTGAGGACATCAAAAATTTCCCAAAAAGTCAAGAGTGTGAAGGGACAAATCTCGGTACGTCACCCATCGCCAAGACAAACAGGGTAGAAAAGCTAAATGGGCTGAAGATGGATAAATCACCTGGACCAGAAGGACTAAACCACAGAGTTCTAAGGGAGAAATCTCAGAGGTAATGAAGGCGTTCGTGGTGATCTTTCAGGAATCATTAGAATTAGGGAATGTCCGAGAGAACTGGAATAGTGATATGTAAAATCCCTATTTACAAAGGGAATAAGGCAGGAGACGAAAACTTACAGACCAAATATCCTAACCTCAGTCGTGGTAAAGATCATGGAACCGATTGGGAAGGATGACATTTCTGAATATTTGGAGGTGTATGGTAGTATATGGCAAAGTCAGCATGGCTTCATCAAGGGGAGGTCATGGTTGGCACATCTGCTAGAACGTTTTGAGGAAGTAACGAGCAGCGTAGACCCACGAGAGCCAAAGGATGTTATTACCCGGACCTCAAGAATTCCTTTGACAAATGCCAAACAGGAGGCTATTGATTATGATAATGGCCCATGGTGACAGAGGCAAAGTGGCATGGATGGAAGCTTCACTGTTTGGCAAAAAGCAGGTAGTGGAGAAAAAAATGGTCCTTCTCAGGATGGCAGCCAGTGACAAAATGTGTTCTGCAAGACTCAGTGTTGGGTCAGCATTTCACATTTTATATTAATGATCTAGATGATGGAACGGAGGGCATTCTGGCAAGGTTTGCAGACATTACAAATATATAGAGAGGAACAGGTAACACTGAGGAGGTGGACAAGCTGCAGAAGGATTTGGACAGGTTAGGAGATGGGCAAAGAAATGGCAGATGGAGTAAAACATGGGCTAGTATGAGGTCATGCACTTTGGTATGAAGAATAGAGGCATGGACTATTTTCTAAGTGGCGGGAAAATTCAGAAGTCTATAATGCAAAGACACTTGGCAATACTAATTCAGGCCTCTCTCGTGGTAAACTTGCAAGTTGAGTCAGTAGTTAGGAAGGCAAATACATTGTAGGGATGTATTTCGAGATGAATTGAATACAAAAGCAGTGATGTATTTGTAAGGTAATAAAAAGCTCCGTTCAGGTCATATTTGGATTATTGTGTGCAGTTTTGGGCCCTATATCTCTGCAGATATGTACTGGCCCTGGAGCGTATTCTGAGAATGTTCAATGGAATGCTCCCAGGAATGAAAAGCTTAAAATATGAGGAAGGTTTGAGGGCCTGGGTCGATATTCGATGGGGTGTAGAAGAATGAGAGGGTATCTAATTTAAACTTGCAGAATACTGAATGACCTGGACAGACTGGATTTTGAGAAAATGTGCCTATTGTTTGTAAACACTAGGATCCGAGGCAGACATAGACCAGAGCGAAGACCTTTTAGAACAGAGATAACGAGAAACGTTTTCAGCCAGAGCATTGTGAGTCTATGGAATTCACTGCCACAGAAGGCTGTCGTGGTTAGGTCATTGAGTATATTTAAGTCTATGTTGGATAGATTCTCGATTATAAAGAGGATCAAGGGTTATGGGGAGAATGGGTTTGAGAAATTTATCAGCTTTGATTGATGTTGATGCAGACTGGATGGGCTGAATGGCCAGGTATCTACTCCTTTGTCTTGTGGTCGGATGGTCTTTAGTAATATTGGCTCTCCTCAGTCCTCATTGTAGATTTATACTTGAATCTCTTCTTCAAATGATTTATGAACATAAACGTTCTAATACTAATCACTTACCTCCTTTAAGATCCCCCTTCTACTTCCCTTACACAATCACTATCACATTGACCTCGTTCAGTCTGTGACCATGCCCAAATCTCACCATCAGGACCTTCAAACAGTTGATTAATTTTGATACCGCGGTTGTGAGATCAATTCTCATGGAGCAGCTTTTATTGACATGGACCAACGATTATTGAAACATCAGGCTGAGATAACAGGCACAGGGCAGCATTGAGGAAAATAAACTTTAATCACAAAACGCCAGATTTGTCGACTTCTGCATCATTTATTTCACTTGTTCATTCGGCTCTGGCGAGACTATTGTGTGCAGTTATGCAATTCACATTATAGCAAGGATGTGACAGCACTGGAAACAATGCAGGGGAGATTTGCCAGGATATTGTCTGGGCTGAAGAAGAGAGATTGGACAAACTGGAGTTGTTTTTCTTAGAACAGAGGAGATTGAGGCGGGCATGATTAAGATGTAAAATGTACTGAGGGATATGGATAGTATTGACAGAAATATATGCTTCACTTTGATGGAGATTTCGATCACGGGAGGCCATCGATTTAAGGTCAGAGGCGGAAAGATTAGAGTGAATGCATGGTAAAACGTTTTCAAACAGTGGGTGATTGAAATCTGGAACACAGTGTATGCAAGACTCGGAGAGGCAGAAATCCACATAACTTTCCGAAGTATTTAGATGTAAATTTGTGATGGCAAGACATATAAGGCTATGGGTCAAGTGATTTAAAAAGACAGACGTTTAAAAACAGCAATAATTACAGTGACAGAGGATATGTTAGGAAGAGTAGCAGATGGTCAACAGGAATACTATGATAGTTAAGTGATTATTATTGAGCAATACAGATACTCCGCTCAAAGTACGGGTTATTAATACCTGCACTTCCATTCTCGAAGGGACATGTCACAGTAATAACTGGGCTGTCTGAATCTGCGTGGGGGAGTACTACTACTCCCGGGGAGACAGAGTGATCGTGACAGTGCAAATACGTGACTTCTGCAAACTGTACCTAGTGTCGGTGTTGGAATGAAAATCATTACATACTTTTTCTCCGTAGTGAGTGTGTATTTATAGACGGTAGATCAGGAAGAGAAACATTCTACTGCCCTTTTCATACTAACCCATACCACTGAATACCGGCACTATGCAGGACAATTTCTCTCTGTACACCATCGTCCAATCCTCTTTGACCCCCAGCACTTCCCCATATGGCACCATTCCTCGAAATCCCAGAAGGTGTGATGTTTCTCATTTACGATGTCTCTCGTCACTGTGTAAGGTTCCAGTGATTCATCTGTCCATCACTCAATTTAGCAAACTGCATTTCCAGCTCACAAGGTGATATCGTCTGGACAGGGGAGGGAAAAACAGAGCGGGTGACAAATGTGTGTACACCTTCGTTCTGTCTGTAAGCAAAAAAGATCTTGAGCCTCCAGGTTTCTGTCACTGTAACTTCCAATGTGTTGCCATGCCTCCATTTCATTTTGGTCTGCTGCAGAGCTCCCGCATAGCACAGCACAATTTGGAAGAGTGGCACGTCATTTCCTGCTGAGACACCGTGCAATCTTCGATGCCCAGTATCGAGGTCAATCATTTTAGACCCTGTCCACCTTCTTTCAAGTTCCTGCCCCCCCCCCCCCCCCCCCCCCCGCACACATACCATTCATTCCAAAGGCGGATCGTTTGGCGCGAAAATCTATCCCCAGATGCACTAGACCTGCTGGTTTTCTTCCGTTATTTCTGCTTTTCTTTTGATAATTTTATTCTGTTGTGATTGCCAGCCTTCAGGAAACGTGTGTTTGCACTGGAGGGTAGTCAGAGGAAATTTACCAACGTGGTGCCTGAGCTCGACCATTCCCCCTGCGAAGATAAGTGAAAGTGAGGGCTGCAGGTGCTGGAGCTCAGAGTCGAGAGTGTAGAGCTGGAAAAGCACAGCACGTCAGACAGTATCTGAGGAGAAGAGAATCGATGGATTGGGCACAAGCCACCGCCATTGCATTACCAGCCGATGCCTGGAGAAAGAACGTCTCATATTCCACCTTAGGAACCTGAAACCACATGGGATAAATGTGTATTTAATAGCTTCCTCATTTCACCTCCCCCAACATTATCGCAGTCCAAAGCCTCCACTAGGCACTGCTCTCTGGACCCCGCCAACAACACCCCCCCTCTGAACTATCACATTCTCCCTCACCTTCATCCACCTATCACTTTCCCAGCTACCTGACCGCCAATTCCCATTCCCCTTCCTCAACCCCGACTCAAAAGCCTCACTCCTGATGAAGGGTTTATGCCCGATATTTTCGATTCTCCTGCTCCTCGGGTGCTGTCTGACCTGCTGTGCTCTGACAGCACTACACCCACCCCACTGCAATGATAGATGAGCTGTACTGGGGAACTTTATCTGAGAGCGGAGAAAGCTGAGAGAGAAATTGATTAACGTGCACAGAATGGGGATAGATATGTGTGACAGGAATAAACTTCTTATGGGAAGGGTCAATAACCAGGGATACAGATAAAACGCGAGAGAGAGGATGTTCAGGGAAGACTTAGGAAGAATGTTTTCATCCTGAGAGTGTTGTTTGTCTAGAACTCACTATTTGAACGTGTGATAAAGCTAAGGGTCATCAACACACTTCGGGAGTATTTAGCCGAACACTTGAGGAGCGAGAGCATGCACGGATAAGGACCAAGTACTGTAAGCTGGGGCGAACATAAACAGATGTTTGATGAAAGACTTGAACACCGTAACGTTGGGTGCAGTAAAATGGAGGCTAGCACAGCTCCGTGGCACAATGAAAGACGTGTTGTACTTCTACTGCCCTATTAAGGTTGCGTTTCAAGTTTTTGCGTTTCAGTTACACCAGAATCGGAGTTTAGTTCTGATTTCAGCTGAATGAACGATTGTTCTGCTGATTCATCATTAGTTCCCGTCAGCTGGTGTTCTTGTCCCTGCTACTGACCAGAGAAGATTCCTGGGTAGTGAGTTTTATGGGAATCATATCATTTGAAACATGATCAGCCCGGAATCGGCTTCTCACTCACAAAACCTACTGCAGAACCCCACTGACACTAAACACATTTCCCTCACACAGTTACCAGCGTGTTTCGGTGTATTCAGTGTCTTTCTCCCTTTGTGCGACAGGTTAATGTGAATGCTGGGAAAAGGCATTGATGTGTTCAGTCAACCATGGTGACATCAAATGGCGGGGTCGCGCTGGTGGGCAAAATGCCCTCCTCCTATTCCTCGCTGTCTGCACTGTTTCTGACAGAGGGTTTTAAACGATAACATTATGAGGACCCTGTGAATCTACACCACGGAATACCAAGGACCTCCCTTTTAACCCACTGCTCTCACAGCTGGAACTCACAGCTCCTGTTGCAGCTTTAGATCAGACAGTGGAGAATTCTCCCAGGCGCTCTATCAGACTGCATGCTCCTTCAGACAGGTTTCCAACTGGACACATGGAGCAAACGGCCGTGTGGATATTGGGGATTCAGGGAAAATTTTCCCCTTTGTCTGGCTACAGTTCTGGCCACGGTAATAAACATGAATTTGGGACATTTAGTATCTCACTCTGGATTCTTATCACATTACAATTTGAACTAAAATTCAATTTACTCTTACATGACATTCTTATGTCTTCCGTATTCATGAAAACTGTTCAACATATCCTTGGATGTTGCCCTGGTGAAATTGATGATGAGTGTAGTATGTTTCATGTTGTCTGTAGGAACTTGCAGAATGAAGTTAGTGAAGAGTCATTGAATCGTATTCTGCACCAAATTGAAGCCGACCGAATGAGAAACCCTGCGACATCGATAATGTAACATTGTCCGTAAACAACGCAGCGACCCACGGAAACCCAGTTTTCAATCAGTGTATTTTGTGCAAGATTTTTCTGTGTCCCTTTTCCTGAACCTGATGCTCGAATAGTCACAGGTCCATATCAGTTCCAACTCCACTTGTTTCGCTTAAATTTCAGAACCATTGCAAATGTAGAACAGGCGGGTCCCAGAGGAACGGGTAGAGCACGTTATAGACTGACTGCCGGCGGCTCCAGTGGAGCAACTGATCAGCGCTTGGTACTTAACAGCGTGTAAACGTGCCGCAGTTGTAATTTCAATCCTTATCTAAAGCTGCTTTTACTGACGTTAATCAGGAATTGTTGGAGCATCAGACTGAAGCGTAGTTGAAGAATAATTTCGAATAAAGCAACATCTATTCTAAAACTCCAACTTCCGATTTGTGGGATTGTTCTGTCTTTGCAAAAGGTATCAATTATTAAACGTAAAACTGCACATACTCCCCGGATGATTATCCACCTCTGGAGCTAGAAACAGAGGTGACATTTTAGCTTGACGTCCTTTTTCAAATCTCGACCACTCTTGCTTACATTCTTGAAAAGGCTATTAAACTCGTTTCATATCATCCTGTTTGCTGTAAACTCACACAAGCTCATTATACAGTTTGAAAAGAATTAGATTTATAAATTTGGGTAGACTGAATGTTGTCAGTGAATCTGGTATAGACATGACAAATAGTTTTGCTCTGTGCAGAACAGAGGGTTCCAACAGGAATAAGGACGAATCTTGTCGCTGGCTTTTTCGGGAGGAGATCAGTGAGTATTAAATGGACTCAGTCCCGTTCCTTGTCATTGTGAACAAATGTTCAAGGCAACAGGTGGCAATGATAATGATGCTTGACATCGACAGGTCCATTCCGACTCACAAGAGTCACCATTGTATTCCAGATTACGTGAGCGGTGGAAATGATGATCCTTATGGCAACCTGAGACAGTGCGACAATTAATCACACGTTGTTAGTCTCACTCTATACCATAAACCAGTTAGCCAGCGGACTGAGCTAACCGGCCTCCATTCAATGCAAAGCTAAAACAAACAGCTCAGTACATTAACAATTTGTAGTAGTTCACGCAGAGCCAGCGGCTACACCTTTCAAATGCCATCAGTTCTTCTTACATTTAACATGTTCAGTTGCCAGTGTTATGCAATTTCTTTCCAATGCATGTTAAACAATTCTTTAGTGTGTTCCCCAACCAGACAGACCAGAATCACTGTCCCTGCTAAATTCGCTCCTTGTGTGTCTGCACGTGGCCTTTCAAATATGCTGGAATCATCTTCTAAAATGTTTTTTTTTCTGAAAAACCATCTCCGATTTCAATAACTCTCAGAATGAAAAGTACCTGATGTAAACTTCTTTGACGTTCCTCGCTGGATTTAAAGCTCCAACCTTTAGTTATACATTCACCTGTACGAGGGAATTTCCCTCCTATTTGCCCTTACCAACCTCACATCAGCTGGAAAACCTCCATTAGGATGCAACTCAGTCATTCCTGATTTGTGTCCTGTGATTCTACATCTATTCCAACATCCCATTGAATCCCTTCTTTCCTTTTCTTGTGGCTTGATCTCCCAGTAAATCTCATTTCCGTCTTCTCTAACGATTTTGTATCAAGGGAACTCTGACTATATCCTTACTAACCATATTCCAACCCGCCCCCCCAACCCCCGTGTATTTCATCATGTCTTTATATCCCAGTAAATTTCGTCCTGAGATATGATATTGGGTCTAATTCACTTACAGCCGAATCGGTTGGCTGCAGCAGCATTGGGTTAAATCGCAGTCACACAGGTGACTGTTGTTCTCAATTTTATTTGTTCTCAACGTCTGCTGAAGTAACATAGTGAGGAATCAATTAATATTGTAAGGCATTCATAAGGGGGCGTGTTAAATCTGAGGTTATATGAATACGGCAGTTTTCTTTAAACATAGACCAGAGATGGTTCAAATCTCGGCACATGAAATTGACAGAGACCGATGTTGAGCGAAATCGACTGTCTTGGCAAATGCCAGTGTTATGAAGTTGTGGGTGCAATGTACTTTTAATGGTGCTGAAATGTCTGGCTCGCACAAGAAGTCCAGAACAAGGTAACAACATAACATTTGGTCGAACCAACTAAGAGCTGTGTTACATGGATACAAAAACAAATGCGAATTCGGCCAATTTTTTTCAATTATGCCCCAATCAAGTTTGAATTTGGTATTTTTACAATGTTAAAACCATTAAAACGATCCGACGTTTTGTGGGACAAATATCAGATATTTTGAACAGTTACGCAGAGCGGCAAAGAACAGCAAAGAGAGCAGCTCAAAGACCAACAGATGGAGGATGTTAGTAAAATCTCCAAGAGGTGACTATCTGGAGAAATAGATAGCATAGAAAAAAAGCGTCAACACTGACCTGGAGAAATAAATCTACAGATGGAGATACAAAAAGAAGTTTCGACAACTGGTTGGTTTATAAATTTGAAATTTTTTGTAAATGTTAATGGGATCGTGAGTGGGGAAGGTATTGTAGAGCAGAAGGTTAAAGACCGGTTCAGAGAAAGGAGTTGTAAGTAGTTTTAGGTTGATTTTCTCTATCAAATGTGAAAAAAAATAAAGTTTTTATTTTTAACTTTAAATTGTGATTTTTGGGATAGTTCTTTGGCTCTTGAATTTTAACAGAATACAGCACGGGGTGTATTCCTGTTTTGCTGTTTTACATTCGCAGGTGTTTTACCCCGTCACGTAACAGCAGATTCTGTGGTTGCTTTGTTATTTCGCTCATTCGTGCATTTTGCCTCATAACCGATTTTCAAGTTGTCCCCTCTACACAAAATGTTCGTGCTTTTGCACCATTGTACAAAAGGTGCAGTGTGTCTAGGCGACATGGCTCCCTACAATAAAATTCGACGCGGATTCAATCTATCTATCCTGATATTGAGCTATGGAAACAGCACTACGCACTCTCCTCCAGTCTGGAAAACAATCCCTTCACAGTTAATGTTACATCCCGCTCTCAAGGGGCTTTTCATTCCATCTCTTTCAATTCCTCACAGAATCCGTTTCAACAGATTTTGTCACTGAGTCATTTCTTTGTTTGTGTTCAAATCCTGTGAGCAGAGGGTCCCAGTTGAAGCATGATGAGCCCATAACCCAGAGGGCTGACCATAATCTGTGCACTGTACTCTGCTGTTCATCATTTCACTAACAGCAGGGAGACGTATTTATGCTCTGCAAATTTTCACGCCTGTTTTAAGAAATAAGATAAACAGTTCCTTGTTCCTGCTTTTGTTGTCACACAGACCAAGACTGTAAATGATGGGAACATGCACTTGTCGAGACTGTTTGCTCTCCTCCATAAGTTTTCTCCTCAGGAGGTGTTCAGATGATGGTCTGAATCGCTTTCTTCTGTTCCCTGTCACTCAGGGATGATGTGAGCTGTGAAATCCGTTCTCTGAGCTGGCGATGACGTGATAAAGCTTATACACACCAGGTGCAACGTGCCTGAGCGACAGGACTCGCTGCACTAACATCCTGTGCGGATTCAGACAGCAGAGCCCTCGCTGTGACTTCAAAAAGATACAGACACAGATGACTGGGAGAGATTCTGTCTTTCCCTGAAGTTCTTCGCACTTCTATCTGTCTCAGATGGCATTATTTGCACAGGATTCACAAAAGAATATTAGGTCCTCTGCATGCGCGATCTCTCTTTTGTACAGCTTTCCAGATTTTCCATAACTCCTACTACCTCTAGCCCCCTCCCGCGCTCCACAACCCCGTGTTTGGTAGTGGGCTGAAAAGCGCGTTCATGTTTCTCTCCCACAACACTAATTGCCAATTGAAGATGAGTTCGTCCAGCTGCCAATGAAGGGAGCCCGCTCGCAAAAGAAGTGGCTAGCACAGCCTCCGGGGAACCGGAAGTCAGAATGGAAAGGAGCTGTTATTAAAACTCAGTGTGACCTTCACTCCAAAACAACAGAAAAACCCTCTTTTTTTAAACAAGGAAACTCACCTGAATTCTGGATCATGCTTCTGTTGCGGTTCTGGCTTGTTGGTCTTGGGTGTAATATCGTCTCGGGTGGGTGACGGACGTGTGAGAAGTCACACTTGAGCACTGGAGATTTGCATTTGGTTCTATTTTTGACGCAGAATGTATAATTTTGATGAGCTCGAGTTCAGAACAAGGTACCGAAGCTTAAAGATACACAACAGCAACTTCTTGGAGCTCGTTACTAGACTGAGAAATGGACTCCTCAACTTCAAATGATACTGATCCTGTTAATGTGGATTTTGCCGAGAGCACGTCCTGTGCGGAGTAACCTGAAAGACTTAATCTGTCCAAAATGTTGTTTTACTTATGCTGTGATCAGCATGTCCTTGATTAGTATGATCTGCCTTTACCAATCACAAACAAACGTTTTCAATGTACTGAGGCTCATGTGACAATCAATCAATCAAATAAAGTCAATCAATCGACCGACATAGACATTTCCTTATTGTTCAGGGGCTGCATAGCCTCACTTTGCACTGTGACATATTTTGTGATTCTGAGTGAATCACAGTTAAACCAACAGAATGTGGCAAGTCAGTCACAGGTTATATTGACACAGCCGGGACACATCTGCAACACAGAGTGTCACACAATAATAGTGAAGACCTTTTGAAATAATCCTCAGAGGTACATGCCACACGCCCGACGAAATGCTGAAGAATTTGTGAAACTGATATGGTCAGCGCCAACAGAGCGGCCCAGTGGGAGCGTATTGGACTCATAACCATGAAATTAATGGATTGAAACATCCTCTACTCGTTGACAATTCCAGGTTTCAGTGCGTGTACTGCTCAATCCAGTGTTTCTCTATAATAGAACTCCATTCTGCACATTACATGTTGTTTCACTTTCCGCTTCCTTTCATTCAATGTATCTGAAGTGAATATTTCATACCGATACACACGGCAAATTTACACAAATGAGGAAACACACTTGTGAATTTCTGGAAGCTTTTTACCTGTTCTCTGTCGGTGTGCTCTGATCTGATTCGCAAAATCTCTTGCCAGAGCTGGGAATAAACTGGTGAAGGTGAGACACATCAGTTGTCGAGTGCTCTGTGCACATGACGCCCTGTCGTTATTCCCAACGTTGTTTCACATAGCAGTGTTCTCCCTGTGAAATGAAAAGCTGTGAATTACAATTTGATCAATTTGTTGGAGACAGAATTGCGATACAGGGACAGCTCCGCATTATTAGGCCTTACATCACAAACTATGAATAACCACAGGGATACACAAGCGTCAGTACGGCACTATGGACTCGATGGGCTGAACAGCTTCTATCAGCGCGTGAGTGACGCCACGCATTGATGCTGCCCTTCGTCCTGTCTCTGGGACAGAGTGGCTGATGGTGAAACAAAGTCTCATTGTTAATCCTATCTTCTGCGTTAAACTGTCTGCAGCCCGCATGTCAGGGACGTGGGGTTAGCTCTCAGTGAGTGAGAATTTCACTCGGATTTTCTTTATCTGGTAAAGTTGGGGCTCAGATGTGAACTGCTGCCCGATGGCAGCAAAGAAGCCGATGTTACTGTTACAAAAGCCTTTCTGCAGGATTGCTGTGTGAAGATGGATTCTGAACATCAAACAGGCTGCACAAAAATGCCCTCACATGAATTTACCTGAGGGTAGAGAGTCCGGTGTACACGTGTGTCTTACCCAGCAGCTCAACATCTTTATCGCTTCTCAGATAAATGATATTTGCAGGAAGCTCCCAATCAAACTTGCTGATTTCAAGCACTTGAGGGAACTGGCTGTGCTGATGAGAGCGAGGTTTCGAGTGTCCGCGATTGCCTCCCCTCACACAGCTTGCCGGTGGAGGGAAATAGCTGAATACTGTGCCAATGGAGACAACTTAGTGCAAATGGAAGGGCTAAACAGCACTGTCCCGTGAACAAGGGGATGGAATGAGAAGACAATATTCTTAAAACACTTTGATGCTTAGAAATCTGAGAACAAATTGGGATGTAGTTGGACCTGACCGAATCTCAGCTGGTTTGGTGTTTGAAATGTAAGAGTGTCTCGGGCATGATCTTCGCTTAGCAGCTTGTGTTAATACTGGCATGAGAGAATGTCTTACTTCAAGTCGCAATTGAGCCTTGGTGGTTTGATTTCACTTTTGCTCGGTCGTCCTACCATCTGTTTGATAAAAAGATGTAAATCATTAAGTTGCAACCTTGGAAATACCTTTGAGTTTTGGGGTCAGAAGTGTCATTGTAGTGGGCATGGCACAGTACCGCATGTGGTGAAAGTGAAACGAGTTTTTCAGGATGCTCATCCACAGACTCCCACTCTGAGTAAATATACCATCTGGATATTCACACAGTTCTGGGTGTGAAGATTTAGGAAGTGGGGGCGTGAAATGATTGAAAACAGCGCGGAACAGGTTGATGGGAATGGTGTTGTGTACGAGGAATGTCAACAATAAAGGTCATTTGGAAAGTTGGGACAGGTCTCCTTGGAGAGCAGAAGACCAAAAGCTGGCCTTGTTAAACCTTTCCAAGACATGAGTGGGTTAGACATGGGGAATAAGGAAGGGGAATGCTCTCTACCCCTGAAAGGATCGAGAACGATTCGGCAGAGTTTTGAAGACATTAGTAAAAGAAGAAAAATGTACATGAGGAGAAATGTTTTCACATAGGGAATGGTTAGGGCCTGACAATGACAAAGACGCAGTTTCAATCGAGTTGTTTAAAAACTAATTCAATGTTTATGTTGAAAGTAAAAATGCGTAGAGTTACAGGGAGAAGGCAAGAGAACCACATGAGATAATGTCTTACTTCAAGAGAACCACATTTATCTCTGTAGCGAGTTGCACAGCTAAGGAGTTTTGTTTCACGTTTGTGATTTTGACTGGAATCACAGTTCGACCAACAGGATGTAGGGAGTTAAACAACGGTGATATTGGCAAAGTCGTGACCCATGACACAACAGAATTTTATCCAGTACGTACATGTCACAGGGAGGATGGCGCTGTCTGAAAATCCTGCAGGGTGTCCTGCGGATCAGACACAGGAAATTTCACTATTCGAACCCAATCAGCCCTATGAAGGGTAGCCAAGGAGCTGGAGGCTCCTGCTTCAGAACTCAATTACTAAAGAAGCTTAGGCTCGAGTTCTCCCAACTACAATTTCTGTGGCTGCGGCGTGTTCAAATAAAAAGCAGGATTGGGAGTTTGCTTTATAGAGACGGGGGTCAGTGTCCATCTTGTCATGATCGTGTTCGCCTCCCACACGGTAAATCGCGGGCTCAAGCTGCTTTACGTTCCAGGCAAGATGGGGTTTTTTTGACAAATTATGTTTGATTCCTGGTGAGTTAACTGTGGTGTGGGAGAGTGCAGATTTTCTCAAAGTGTCTGTGCTGTCATGGTAGTGCTCGCCTCCCGCCCGGAAAACCGCAAGCAGCTCTACTGTTGCTTTATGTTCCAGGCAAGTTGAGTTTTTACTGGAACCGAATGGAGACTGTTATTTCATCGCTGTTGTGAAACGAAGTCCTACGGTGACTCGACTCGTCGTTATTTGGTTTTATGGCGAATGGGAACGTAATTCAAACGAATGTCGATGTCATATGTTCTTAAGTTTCTCCTATTTCTTTCATTTCCGTCCTGGAGACATCGGAAGGGAAAGGTAATCTAATCGAGACTGTGATTGGTTAAATTCACTTTCTTGCGCCCATTCATATTATGTTCTTTCTTTCTCTCTTTGAAGCAAGTTCTGGGAAGTGGTGGTGCACTCAGGTTCCAGTATGTTTGAAAGAGTACTTTGGAATTGCCCTGTTGTTAGTTGTGAGATTACTTTATGGCTCATGCCCGCGTACTGTCTTACATTTAGCATTCATGCTCGCTGTGTCTGAAAATGCATTAGGTTTGCCAGTTTTGTTTGTGTTCCATGTTAAATGCTTTCTGTTTTGCGATTCGCTCAATACATTTCGAGTTAACAGGGTTTCTGAGGTAACTTCCAGCAGCAAAAATCCTCAACTGTGGATCTGAGAAAATTTCCCGGAGTATGGTCGGTCGGAGCAAAAGTAAGGAAGACGTTCATTTCTGCAGTGTTTCACAATACTATCTTTCCCGTGAGCAGTCGAACAGACTAAGTGATTGTGCCACAGACTGCGATGGCAAGCTCCGCTAAATAGTAATCCTTTAAATCCGGTGCAAGCAACACGACGGTATTGGGGTATAATGCATGTAAACAGATACTTCGGTGTATCTCGTCCATGCGCACCATATATCCAAAATTAATAAAGTCCCGTTCCCCTGCATTTGGCCCCAAACCCGCTAAACCCATGCCATCCAGAAACTCATCCGATTACCTTTCCAATTTTCTGAGCCTCCTCCACTTCCTCTGGTAGCTCATTCCATACACGCACACGCACGTACACACACTCCATCCACCTGGTCACCGCGTGCTGGTCTCGATCTCTTCATTTCCAACTGCCACTGAAACATTAACCACATCAACCTGTCTACCCCTCCCCCAGTCAAAAATCACACCCTCACAACTCTCACCCTCCACACTCTCCGCTCCAATCCAAACCTCACCATCAAACCAGCAGATAAAGGGATTGCAGTGGTAGTTTGGCGCACTGACCTCTCTACGACTGAAGCCAGATGCCAACGCGAAGAAACCTGCTCCTCCCACCGCCTCGACCATGACACACCCCCCATCACCAAACTGTCATCTCCCAGAACATACAGAACGTTATCATGTCAGGATATCTCACACCCACAACTTCTAACCTCATAGTCCAGGAACCCCGCACTGCCCGATTCTCCCTCCATCCCAAGATCCACAAGCCTGACCACCCTGGCCGACACATTGTCTCAGCATGCTCTAACCCCACCGAACTCATCTCCAACTACCTTGACACTGTCCTATCACCCGCGTCCATTAACTCCCCACATATATTCCAGACACCACGCACCCCCTTCTCCTGCTCCAAAACTTCCATTTCCCCAGTCCCCAATGCCTCATCTTCACCATGGATATTCAATACATCTACACCTCCATCCACCATGATGAGGGCCTCCAAGCCCTCCGTTTCTTCCTCTCCCGACGTCCCCAACAGTGCCCTTCCACTGACACTCATTCGTTTGGCTGAACTAGTCCGCACACTTCACAATTTCTCCTTTGAATCCTACCACTACCTCCAGACCAAAGGGGTAGCCATAGGAGCACGTATGGGCCCCAGCTATGCCTGTCTCTTTGTTGGCTACGTAGAACAGTCCATCTTCCGTAATTACACTCGCACCAATCCCACCTCTTCCTCCGTTACATTGATGACTGCATTGGAGCCACCTCGTGCTCCCACGAGGAGGTTGAGCAGTTCATCACCTTCACCAACACATTCAACCCCGACCTTAAATTCACCTGGACCATTTCTGACACCTCCCACCCCTTCCTGCACCTCTCCAACTCCATTCATGACGACCGACTTGACACTGACAATTTTTACAAACTCACCTACTCTCACAGCTACCTGGATTACACCTATTCCCACCCTAACTCCAGCAAAAATGCCATCCCGTATTCCCAATTCCTCTGCTCCCGCCATATCTGCTCCCAGGAGGGCCAGTTCCAACACAGAACAAACCAGATGGGCCTCCTTCTTTAGGGACCACAATTTCCCATCTCACGTGGTTAAAGATCCCTCCAATGCATCTCATCCATGTCCCGCACCTCCACCCTCACACCCCAACCCTCCAACTTTAACAAGGACAGAGCCCGCCTGGTGCTCACCTTCCACCCTACCAACCTTCGCAAAAACCACATCATCCAAACACATTTGTGCCACCTCAAAATGGACCCCACCACCAGGGATATATGTCCCTCCCATCCATTTCCACTTTCCGCAAAGACCGTTCCCTTCATGACTACATGGTCACGTCCACGCCTCCCAACAACCAACCGTCCCTTCCTGGCACCTTCTCCTGCCACCACAGGAATTGCAAAACCTGCGCCCACACCACCCTCCTCACCTCCATCCAAGACCCCAAAAGAGCCTTCCACGTCCATCAAAGGTTTCACTTGCACATCCACAAATATCATTTATTGTATCCGTTGCTCCCGATGTGGTGCCCTCTACATTGTGGAGAATGGATGCCTCTTAGCAGAGTGCTTTAGGCAACATCTCCGGGACACTCACACCAATGAATCCCAGCGCCTTGTGGCCAAAAATTTTAACGACCCCTCCAACTCTGTCAAGGACATCGAGGTCCTGGCCCTCCTCCACCGCCACTCGCTCACCACCCGATGCCTGGCGGAAGATCGCCTCATTTTCTACCTCCGAACATTTCAACCCCATGGTATCAATGTGGATTTCTGCAGTTTCTTCATTTCCCCTTCCCCCAACTCACCCCAGCTCCAAACTTCCAGCTCAGCACTGCCCTCATGACCCATCCTACCTTCCTAACTTACTTGTCACCTATCCACTCCACCCTCCTCTCTGACCTATCACCTCCATCTCCACCCCCATTCACCTATTGTACTCTATGCTATACTCTATCCACGCCTCACCCCCCTCTCATTTATCTCTCCACTCTGCAGGCACCCTGGCTCTATTCCAGATGAACTGCTTTTGCCCAAAACGTCGACTTTCCTGCTGCTCAGATGCTGCTGACCTGCTGTGCTTATCCAGCACCACGGTAATCTCGACTCTGGTTTCCAGCATCTGCAGTCCTTGTTTTTACAGAAGTCAGTTCAGCACTTTGTGTACGGCACAAAGCACTGCTGCCTCACAGCACGAGAGACCCGGGTTCAATTACTGCCTCAGGCGGCTGACTGTGTGGAGTTTTCACATTCTCCCCCTGTCTGCGTGGGTTTGCTCCGGTTTCCTCCCGGGGGTAAGGTCAGGTGAATTGGCCATGCTAAATTGCCCGTTGTGTTAGGTAAGGGGTAGATGTAGGGGTATGGTTGGGTTGCACTTCGGCGGGGCGGTGTGGACTTGTTGGGCCGAAGGACCTTTTTCCACACTGTAAGTAATCTAATTTGTGGTCAAAACAACCCCAAGGGGTTGCGATCTGGTCCACCAGCCAATAAGAGTGAATGAAGAGTGGGCCTGGAGGACTGAGCAGGTGGGGCCTCGTCATCCATCCAATGGGAGCATATGAGGATGGAGCTGGTCCTCCGGCCATTGGGAGTGCATGAGGGGTGTGGTTGGTCTTCCAGCCAATGGGATTGAATGGGTGCGCGGAGTTTTAATGACAATACAGAAGCTTTCATGAGGACTTCCTGCTCCAACCAGCTCCACACTTTTCCAGTTTCATTCAGCTCCATTTCACGACATGACTTTGGGCTTTTGTCTGTTCTCCCACATTCATTTGATGGTATTTCTGATATCTGATTAACAAACTGGATAGGATATTAGCAGGGGTTTGGGGTTACTCCATCAGCAGTTTGCAATGCTACCTCACAGCACCAGGAATCCGAGTTCAATTCCACCCACCATTGTCTGTGTGGAGTTTGCACATTCTCCCGGTGTCTGTGTGGGTTTCCTTCCGCAGTCCAAAGATGGGAAGGTTAGGTGGATTAGTCAGGGGAAATGCAGGGTTATGGGAAGAGGGTAGGGGGCTGTGCGTCTGTTTGGGATGTTCTTCAATGCGTTGGTGCAAACCTTACGGGCCAAGTGACCTCCTTCTGCACATAGGGGATCGATGATTTGGTTTGTGTTTCCCAACTGCAAACCAAACAGCAGATTAGAATCTGACAGTCAGCTAGTTAATAGTAACCTGAATTTTGAACATGCAGGGAAAAATCATTGTTCCCATTGGGCAGAGACCAGTCACGTGGACAATGATTCAGTGTTATCAGAAGAAAAATGCACTGACAAAGGTGGGAAATCCTGGAAACGCGAGGAATATGGGAGAGACTTGTCTTCTTATCAGAACTGGGTATTCACTGACTTGTCACAGCCGATTTTGACTTCACGTTCCTCTGGCTGCAGGAAAGGATGCACAATGTCGGACTGAGTTCAAACTGATCTCAACTCACTGCACAGCAGTTTTGTCACACTGGGACAGAGCTGGGAAGTAACTGCCTGTGATATCAAGGCAGCACTCGAAGGAGTATTGTATCAAAGAGCCAAATTGCAATCAGTGTCAACAGTTGGAGCCATCTTTAACACGAAGCTTGATAATTGTGTTTACTGGAGTCCAATCATCTCAGCCCTGCAACATTACTGCAGGGATCCCTCAGGATGGTGTCTTCGACCCAAACATCTTCAGCTGCATCATCAATGAACTTGTCAACATCAGAAGGTTGGGAATGGGGACATTTTCTGATTATTGTACAATGCCCAGCACAATTTACTACTCTTCAGTCACCGAAATAATTTCTATCCATATGGAGCAAGATCGTCACAAGATTTAACCTGGGACTGATTGCGCTTAATTGCCAGGCAATGTTCATCTACAACAGAAGAGAATCTAATCGTCTCGAATTGACATTCAAGGGCATTGTCATCATTGAATCATCCACTGTCAACATCTTGTTGTTTACATTATCCGTAACCTGAACCTGACCAGCCATCTCAACTCTGTCATTACAAGGGGTCAGAGGCTCGGGAATCTGCAGTGACTCCACAATGTCTGATTGTGGAGATGCCAGTGTTGGTCAGGGTTGGACAATGTTAAAAGACAGACGATAGCAGATTATAATCCAACGGGTTTGTTTGAAGTCACAAGTTTCCATAGTGCTGCTCCGTCGTCAGGTAAAGTGGATAGAAGCACACAGTCACAGGAAGTTTATGATTTCAAACAAACAGGTTCAATTACAACCTAACAGTTTTCCTCAGACCCTTCACACGATTCACAAAACATGAGTCAGGAATGTGATGCAATATTTCCTAAATTAGTGCAGCTCCAAAACACTAAAGAAACTCAACTCCATCCAACGCAAAGCAGACCCTATAATCTGGGTACATGAATCAAGATATTCACTCAGGGAATTAGACTGTTTCTTTACTGTGAATAATATAAGGATTAAGAGAGAGGAGGTAGGGGTTTGCACAGGGTGACAGCCGATGCAGACAAAATGATCAAATGGCTTCCTTATGCACTGCACGGCCTGTGAGTCTTTCTCCATCAGCCACCTGATACATTCACTTCACTCATCATTGGTGGACAGTGGTAAAAGTTTGTATGAAAAACACGATGCATTGCAACAACTTCCCCACACTGCTTCAAAAGCAATTCACGAAACTATAAACTCTACCACCTGGAAGGACAATGGCAGCTGGACCATGAGAATATCATCCTCTGAGTTCCCTTCCAAGTTGCACAATATCCTGACTTGGATATCACTGCGTGAAAATCCTAGAATTGCTTCACAGCAATGTAGGTTTGTCTATTCCCCAAGGATGACAGTAGTTCACGATGGCACCTCCCTGTCACCTTGTCCAGGCCTTTAAGGATCGGCAATAAATGCTAGAGTAGGCAACAAAGGATGTCAAGAATGAATAAATAAAACAGGGTTTGTGTTCATTCTAAGCTGAAAATCCTTCCTGAATTGGGACCATTGTTTTACAAATACATCAAAACCTGAACACAGGTCAAAAGCACAACACTTTGAAACAAGAATTCAAAAATGCAGAAATACCTAACAGGTGTTAGGTATTTATAGATTTATAAATATATTTGCAAACATATTTATAAATTTATATATTTATTTCTAAGTATATTTGTACTGAACCTTGGTTTCATTAGGATGGTGGGGAGTACACGAACCCACCACTTCATGTGTAAATCACAAAAGGGTTTTGTGATTTACACATGAAAGAAGTGAAACTTTCACTGTATTCTAACAGATGAAAGCTTAATAGACAATCAATTTTTCAATGTATAATTTCAGTTACATCACACTGTAAATTTTTGCTATAAATTCTCTGTTACTATCGAGCCCTCCACGATCACCTGATGAAGGAGCATCGCTCCGAAAGCTAGTGTGCTTCCAATTAAACCGGGTGGACTATAACCTGGTGTTGTGTGATTTTTAACTTCGTACACCCCGGTCCAACACCAGCATCTCCAAATCATACCCAACCCTGCCTGTCTCTGTCAGGGCTTTAGTCAGACTAGTTTTCAGAGTCTGCTTCATTCCTTCTACGACACCTAATCTCTGGGGGTTGTATGTGAGATGGGATTTCTGTTCAGTATTAAATGGGACAAACAAAATAGCTGTTTAACGACGTTCCCTTGTTCAAAATCTGCAGGGGAATGCTTCCACCCACTGAGTAAGCATGTTTTTTTAAGACGCAGCAGGATTTCCTTGCCTGGGATTCGGATGGGGGTGTTGGTAAAATTGATCAGTATTTGTTCCCATGAGCCCCTGAGTCGCTGCCGCTGCCTCTATTTATTCTGATTTCTTTTCCCTGGCTCACCAAGGTTTTTCCCTGTTTACAGACTACACACCTTCGACAAAACCTTGCTGTATCTCTCCCTGTGTCAGGCCATGGAACAAAATCATTTAAAATTCTTGTGACTGTTTGAAGTGCAACAAAAGGAACTAACATCTTTATTGTTTCATGAAATAGTCACAGTACATTTTCAACTTTGGAAAGTTGGACATTTCTGGAAAGAAGGGAAGTTGTCTTCAGATGAATAGCTGCATTCAGTGACTAATTCATTTATGTTCCTAATCATTTATGTTGCAAATGCATATTAATTTTCTTTTCATTCTGTGACAAACAGCATTGAACATGTGGAATTATTTGATTGATTGAGTTTCGTTCATTAGTGTACACTGATCAAATGATTAGGTTTCTTTCTTATCATGAATAATCACGAGATTCATATTTAATAAAAGTCATTATTGCTTTGTTGCATCATTACTGCAAATTGCTAATTCGTTTTGTAAGTTCATTACACACAGGAAATACGCAATTAATTCCCATTCAAATAATTACAAGAAACAACTGATTAATTTTCATTTGAGTTGCCGTCGTAAGCATGCGATACACCTGCCCTTTCCGGATGGTAACATTATGACAGGTCTTTGTGGAGCTCTGACAGTGTCTCCACGACAAGATCAGGAGGAATTATTTTAATTTCCACCTTCAGTGGAGATGTGTCCGAGCAGCTCGGAAATTTCATTAGAAAATATCTGAGTATAGATTGAACTGCTTTTCAAAATAACATTAGATATTCTTCAATCTGTTCTGCATTTCAATCATCACCATATCTCCTATTTATTTTCTTCAGTTTACTAATAAAATGATGCGAGCAGAAAGTGAGGACTGCTGATGCTGGAGATCAGAGCTGAAAATGCGTTGCTGGCAAAGCACAGCAGGTCAGGCAGCATCCAAGGATCAGGATAATCTACGTCTCGGGTATAAGCCCTTCTTCAGGAGCCTTCTTCATTCCTGAAGAAGGGCTTATGCCCGAAACGACGATTCTCCTCTTCCTTTAATGCTGCCTGACCTGCTGCGCTTTTGCAGCAACACATTTTCAGCTAATAAAATGATGTATCTAATTCTGCTGGTTCTACATTCCTTGGAAAAATAGTTGACTATGTTGCAATATTAAAGATGGAAGAGTCTAAGACAAGGTAATCATGTTTTGTTTTAGTGTTTAAAGCAACCTAGTTCAAACATTTAAAGCACATAAATCCTTATTCTCCGGTATTATAAAGAGGAAAATATTAGCAGTCGAAATTCCTCTTTAGCAAAATAACCAAATTCAACTTCATGTTATTCATTGGTCAGCTGATCAACTACATTTGTAACTAAATATTGCAATTCATCTAAATACTGGTATGTGCTTTATCAAATTAAAGTTCTAATCATTAGTCATTCATCAATTGTCCGGAATTTATTTTTATTTTCCATTCACCTATTCATATTCAATGTAAGGTTGATATGCTGTGAAACTATTGGCGTGTTTCCATTTGAACATTTAATTTCTCTCTCTCTCACACACACAGACACGCACACACTTATCTCACTTCATGCACGATGACTTCAATGTACCTTGCTAAACTTAAAAGATTTTGTTGACTTTAAGTAGTATCTTTCGCACTCACTTATCAATTTAATCCAAAATCATACAATCATAGAATCCCGACAGTGGTGAAACATGCCATTTGGTCCAACAGTCCGCAATGACCATCCAAAGAGTTACCCGCCCAGACTCTCCCTTGCTTTATTAATCGACATTTCCGTTGACGAATGCACCTAGCCTAGGTAAAAACAATGACTGCAGATACTGGAAACCAGAGTTTAGATTAGAGTGGTGCTGGAAAAGCACAGCAGTTTAGGCAGCATCTGAGGAGCAGGAAAATCAACGTTTCGGGCAAAAGCCCTTCATCAGGAAGACAGGCTGTATTCCTGTCAATTTTACTGCTCCTCGGATGCTGCCTGAACGGCTGTCCTTTTCGAGCACCACTCTAACAAAAACTAATGCACCTAACCTCAACATCCATGAACATTATTGGTAATTTAGCATGGCCAACTGACCTCAGCTGCACACATGTATATT
Source organism: Chiloscyllium punctatum (assembly GCF_047496795.1). Classification (NCBI taxonomy): domain Eukaryota; kingdom Metazoa; phylum Chordata; class Chondrichthyes; order Orectolobiformes; family Hemiscylliidae; genus Chiloscyllium; species Chiloscyllium punctatum. Next base: position 39,134,369 of record NC_092771.1, on the reverse strand, counting down.
ATCACATTGTTATTGAAATCAATGCTCACACATACCCGACACATAAAGCCACACAATGGTCTTCATGACCATCTAATTACTGTTCAGGAAAAAAATCTGAGTAATTGTCTTATTGTTTCTGAGATTAATCATCACAGTAAGCACCTGGTCATCATTCCCTCCAATAAACACAATGGGTGTCTCTGAAATTTCTGTTGAGTAATTATCCATGATACTTGTTGCTCAAAGCAGTGTTTATTCTTCATGGCGAGTGGCCAATGATTCTAACCGCCATTGATCTTGATCTTATTGTTACTGAGTGCAATAACCACAGAAAACATCTGGTTATCATTCTTGCCAATAAATACAAGAGCTATCCTCTTACTTTTCAGTTCAGTAATTACACATGATACTTGTTGCTAAAAGTGGTATTTATTCTTTATGACAATTGGCCGAGGACACTGACAGCAAGACATGTCGATAGTCCTGATTTGTTCATGTTTTCAAACAGGTTTTCAGGGCCTTTTTTTCAAAAAGAAGTAATTTGACTTAGTTCAAATTTAAAAGTAAATATTTTCAGATGTTTTCCATTCAAAATGTTTATTTGCTTATTCAAATCAAATTTGAATCTTGCCTCTGTAAAGTGAATTTATTGTGCTTTCCATTCATGGAAGTACTCATTAATTGGTCCTCATTTTCATCTTAGATCTGATGTAAATTTGAAATACTGATTACAGTGAAAATTGTATGAATTATACATGAGTGGTCTCGAAAAAAAAATCACGAAAGGTGAGATAGAATTCTTGAATTCGATTTGAATAAAGAAAACAATCCTTCCAAAAAAAACAAACTTAAAAATCACACAACACCAGGGTATAGTCCCACATGTTTATTTGGAAGCACTGGCTTTCGGAGCGCTGCTCCTTCAACCACCTGATGAATGAGCAGCGCTCTGAAAGCTAGTTCTTCAAAATAAACATGTTGGTTAAAAATCTGCTGGTGTTTGATTTATAACTTTGTATAGCCCAGTTCAACACTGGCGCCTCCAAATCATTCAAAAAATAAAACTCTTAAGTCTGTGGTTTAACAATTCAATAATCCTGCAATTATATTATAATTCTCAGTTTATCCATCTTAATAAATATCTAATCTATGTCAGTGTAAATTCCCGGAAAACAAGAATTCGTTTTATTTGTTAAAACACAAACTTTAATTGAAAAGTCATTGTTATCACAATATATGAATTACATTTTAACTCTCCAGTGATGTGAAGTGACCCTTGGACAGAAATTGGATGTTCTAAATTCACCTCCAGGCAGTGAAATCGGGACAAATACAAAATCAATCAAACTCAATCAAACAGCAGCTAGAATCGATCAGCTCCAGGATGAATCAGATTTTCTTACACCTTGATTTTCAGCCAGTGCCTGAGCATTATACACCTCTCTTGGAAATAATGAAGGGTTTTCACACCAACACATTGGATTCTTTAAATCCAGCTCATGACCGCATGTGGATATTTGTCACAAAATTATTAATCATTTTACAACTCATGGAAAATATCACAAAGCTCTTGAAATACATTAATCACTGCACATAAAGCCAAACGATGGGATTCAAGGCCATCTAATTACTGTTCAGTGCAAAAGTTTTTGCCAGTATTTTATTGTTCTCAAGATGAAATACCACAGCAAACATAAGACGTTCACAACATCCCAAATATATGCAAGAGATATCTTCTTATAATTTACACACATCTTTCCCAAACCATTAATCAGTCTTCATTATTTATGACTAAGGATGCTGATAGTAACATGGTTTTAAATATAGGCGAGTTTTCTGATAGGTTCCCCACCCCCCACCCCCAAGTCATCATAATAAAAATGTAATTGTGGCTCAGTACATTGTAACAGATCCCCATTCAACTGTTCATGTATTCACTCAGAGACAATGTTTAAAAATTTCCTCTATAAATGCTGTTGACTGTTTTTTGCTGTGATACCCATGTTCCTTGTTGATTTATTTTCTTTGTAATGCTGACACAAATGTCTGAATATTGATGACATGAAAAGTTGCATGGATTATATGTTGTAATTCTACAGAAGAAAAGCTGAGACAGCAAGTACAGATTGCAGGAGTATCTGAGAATGTTGAATGCCCAATAATCACTGTATATCGAATGTATTTTCCAAAACATCATGCAAGCATTCTAATTCTCAGTTCACTGATACTAATTATTATGTAATCAATATCACAGCAAACCCGTTTGGAAATATTGAATCACTTAATATGTCAGTTTTCTACAATAGATTACCAATTCATTGTTCGTCCAACAATCACACAGTAATTCAATTTAGGTTTTGTAACAAATATCGTGAGATTCACATTTCAAATTAAATCATTATTTCTTAGTGCCAATTTTACAAAGAAAAATTGATCTTTTATTCCAGGTCAACACAACCACAAACCAAGCAATGATTCATCATCCAACACTGACAGGAAATATCTATTATCTTCTCATTTGAATGTTCATAGAAATCATTGGATTAATATTCGGCCTTACAAATGAAGATACGTCTGATTGTTTTAGACTCCAATAATTAATGTTCAATTCTACATGTTACGAATTGTAATATGACATTTCTAATAAGTTTAAGTTTACAGTGACTTGTTTTAACATTAATTGTTACTTATATCTAATACTTATTCATTGATCAAATCAGTATAGTCGGCTATAAGTGTGGAACAAAGTCTCAGTGACGGAAGCATATTGCATGGCACTGTTTCCTAATGGTAGCGAATGTTGCTTTTTATTTTAGTGCTGAAATCCTTATTTATTTGCTGCTGAAGGGATGGCCCGCACAGTCTGCCTTGGAATTAAAACACAAAATGGTGGAGGGGAGATAAATAAGACTAACAGTCTGTTTCAGTCATAAGTTAAAAAAAGAACATTTTGTACAATCCTACTCCAAGTCCATAAGTATGCCATTCCAGACAGTGATATTCCAGATAGTGATAAGAGAATGCCAGCATCCAGAAAAATGACCAACCCTGACTTTCATTAATAAAAGAATGATTGCCCCATTGAATGAATAAACACCAACTGCAGGATAGAGCCCAGCTAACTTTCACAGCTGCTATCAGGGAAACAGACAGGCTTTGATTGTCAGAAATAGTTACTATTTTAAAGTTGCTCAGAACATTTAAAAAGTTTCTGATTACATATTCTTGAGAATCGTAAATAAGGCATAGTGAGAGTCCCAAAGCACTGCAGCAATTAATTTTGTCATGTGAGGAAATAAAATGCACAGAGAGATCACAAGGCCTGGAGATTATAGCACCTGTAAAACACCATGAAGCAATAGGAATGTCGGGCTATCCATAGCGATGTTCATTCAAGATTAGTTGTTCTACAGGATCGGGTGTCTGTATAAGGAGGGAAGGACTGTAACCACATTGCATGTGGACATTGTAATACAGAAAGTGTGTAAAATACTGTTATTTACTGTACACGTTACAGTATGTCATGGATCTCCCTTCCTAGATTGGCCTGGGGGGATGATTCCTGCATTAACTGATTGCAGCATGAGTAAACATCTTCCACTTGCCTGGGTTCTGCCAATCTCCTCAGTCTTCATTCCCTGCCAGGGGAAATCACTCCTAATGCTATTGGAGATTTAAATTCAATACAAACACTTATTATCTGTGAAATTATCCCTGGCAGAGCGATATCATTTTCATGTTATTTTTTTTACTTTTTTTGTGTGCAAGAAAACAATGTAGGTACATCAATTTGTTATTTAGTTCAACTTATATTAAATTTTAAATTATTGAAAAGACGATACATGGGGGTGGCGGGGGGAGGAACGATTCTTCAGCTCAAATGTCACATTAAGTTACAATTTCCGTTTTTCAAATCATGTGACCTCCAAAATGATGTTTATTTTAATTTCATTTTGAGATAGTTTCATTTTCTTCCAAAAATAGTTGTCGATGAACAATGATCACACAATTATTAGTCATTTGCTACAAAATGACTTCCTGTACCAAATGTCATTAACTCGATATTTAGTTCATAATAATACTCAATTTCCCAACCTCATTATTTTCTTCCTAGTTCTGACATTTGTCTAAACATTTATCATGATAAAAGTTACATTAATAAAATTGACATGAACCGACCAAAAAAAAGTTGAACTATGTTCAATTGCTGCTGAGATTTTCTAATTATTAAAGCCACGTTTTATATTTTAATTTTCATTTTATTAATCTTAATGAATATACAATCGGCATCAGAGCAAAGTGCATTCAAAATATTAAGTCAATTTATCTATCAGGATTTTAGAAAACATTATCAATTACAATAATTACGCAATACTTTAACTTGGGCTTTATAACAAGCACAATGTGCATTTAATATATTCCATATTTCTTAGTGTGAATGCTACAACATTAAAACCTGTTTAATAAGGCCAATACACCCACAAAAGATCAATAATTGCCATTGCAACATCATTTGTAAATATCTGACTTTTGCTCATTTGAAAGATCACTTTCTTCTCAGCCATTGAAATTCAGAGAACACCAGTTAATTTACACTGCAATATTTCTCTTTATTTCTGAACATTACTCAGTGGAATAGGAAGAGGAGATACCTCATTATTCTTAAATTCATTAATAAAAGTTTTCAAATCGATTTGTTGCCAATTCCTAATAATTGTTCAATTCGGTCAGGGGTGTACATGTGGAACTATGTTTTCATATAATAAATAATGCAAGGACATTGCAACGTACAATCCCTCAATCATTCTGAATATTGCTTTTCGTTTTAAACTTGGAAACACTTTTGAATTGAATTGATTGGAAATCACTTCAATGTTAACATTTGCTGTGGTTTTAATCACAATAACAATTGCATATTTTTCATGTGCAAAATCATTTAAATCCACATGAATTTTTTGAAGCACACAAAAAAGGGTTGGCATCTATCTTATTTCATTTAACAATCACAGGAAATGGTGACTTCTTAGAAAACGTATATTTTCAGAAAGAATGAACGTTGTCTTCAGCTGAATAGGCACATTGATTGACCATCATTGTGTTCCAATTTACGTGTAGATCAAAAACATTTTAATTTGCATTTCAGAAAATGAGAAACTTATTAACATATAGAATAATTAAATTCATTTTTATTTATAATGCACAGTAATCACACAATTCTGTCAAGTTGTCGTTCCACAAGTGATCATAAAAATCATGTTTAATTAAGATATTTGTTAACTCCCATCATTATTTTAAATTTCTACTGAATTTTCAGAAGATTACACACAGTATCCAACCATTTAATTTCAATCCAATTGTCACAATACACATCTGATTAGTTTTCAGCCCTGCCCAGCCTGGTTGGGAATGTTATGAAGGTATGTTGTGCAACTCTGGTCGTGTCTCAGTTACCAGACCGGAGGGTACAATTTCAATTCCCACCTTGTACAGGACTGCGCCAGAGCAGCTCTGAATGTTGATAAGAAAATATCTAAGAATCGAATGAATTGCCTTTCAATTCAACATTAGATATGTTTTCATTTGTTATTCATTCCAATAATCACAGTATACGCTATGTATTTTCTTCAATCCGCTAATATCAATCAATATTCTGTGCAGAATATTTGATAATGTTGCACTCATAAAGATGAAATATGCTAAGTAAAGATATTCCTTGATTTTCTTTTGTTCTGAAGAGCTGAGTTCAGACTGCACGTAGAACTTGATGCTTCAAAGTTATAAATATGAGAAAAAAATCAATTCTTCTTCAGTTAAATAAACAAATGCCACTTCCTACTATATATCAATTTTAGTTATTGATCTGTTTATGAGTTGTCTGAAATTTGTTTTTAGTTTTCAACTCATCTATTTATATTGAATGTAAGATTGAAATGCTGTGAAAATATCCGAGTGCGTTCATTTGAAAATTGAATTTGCATATTTCTCTCTAATCTCATTTATTGCATGATGACTTAACTGTATTTTGTTCAGCAAACCTACTTAATACTAAAAATTGTCTAATCTTAAATAAGATATTTCACACCCAGTTATCAGTTTGTTCCTAATTCATGTGAATATCTAAATTTATTGAAATCAATGTTCACACAAAACAGTGCACATAAAGCGACACAAAGATATTCATCATTATCTGATTACAATTCAGTGGAATAACCTGAGTAAGTATCTGTTTGTTCATATTTCAAATGACAACAGTAAGCATTTGTTTTCTATTCAATGCAGTTAATGCAATTGCTGTGTTATATTTCAGTTCAGTCGTTACTGTTGATTTATATTGTTTAAACCAATAATTCTACTTTATCACGGATATTGACTGTACTACAATAACGTTGAGAAGCAAATTTTTGTCAATCTAACAATCTTTACGCTCCTTTTTTGTTGTGTGAGGAAAAGAGACAATTCAAATTATAACCATTTTTATTACAAATTGAACAAATACTGCATTTTAAATTTCTGAAATTCCTACATTTTTGCAAAAGGGTTAGTCTTCACTGTATATGTCGCATTAAGAAACTGCTATTTCAAATCATGCGTGCTACAAAATGATTATTGTTTTCATTTCATTGTAAGAAAAGAACTGCTTTGACCATGTTGATTTTTTTGTCATTTCTATTCCAACATCATTCATCATTGTACAAGAATGACGTTATTATTAAAATCACTTGTATGCCACATGTCATTGACTACATTGTTTGTTCAGTTTCAAGCTCACTTTCATGAGCTACTAATTCTCTTCGTAATTCTGATAGAGATCTTTCAACAATGATCAAAATATTAACCATGTAAATTGATGTAACATATTTCAACAAGGAATCTTGTGGATGGAAATTCACAATTCTTATATTACGTACATTTTTTACTTAAAAAAGATGTATTTCGCTCAATAATCACTGAATGGCTCATTTTCCTTCAATCTATAAAGCTAGGTACTAAGTTGTATCCCTCAGTTTACTGATCTTAATAAATATCCAATCAACATCACAGCAAAGTGCTTTAGAAATGCTGAATCATTTTGATTCTTCAAAAGACAGTGTTAATTATCAAGTCATTGCCATTACAATAATGGCACAATTATTAAAGAAAGTCTTTCGAACAAGTATAATGAGATTCACATTTAGATTTAATCCATTATTTCTGAGTACTAATAGTACAGTATGAAAATGCATTTATTTTTCAGGTCACCTACCCCACAAAGGAACCAATGACTTCCATTCCAACGTCATTGCAACTATCTGAATTTTGCTCATTTGAATGATGACGGTAATCTCAGCCTTAAAATTCAAGAAAATGTAATTACTTTTCACTGAATTAATTCCAGTTTATTTCCAGACATTGCTCAATGACTTGCAAAAAGAGATTTTTCAATATTCCTTAATGCATTGACAGTCTGATAATTCAATTGTTGCTGAGTTTTAATGACATATAATAATTATTCAATCCAGTAGGTTGCGCAAATGTGGAGTTACGGCACAGTACATGAACCACTGTAAAGAAATTACAGTGCACAATCTCTCAATAATTGTAAATATCAATTTTTATTTTACCTGTTGAAACATAGTTGAATTCAATTAATTATGTTTGACTTCAATGCTCACATTTATTGTGTTTGTAATCATAATACGACTTACAGATGTTTCATGCAACAAAATGAAATGAAAAAGAATTAGCATCTCTTTATTCTTTCATTCAACAATGGCAATAAGTTTTGATTTTTATAATTTTGAACATTTTTGGAAATAAGGGATGTTGTCTTCAGTTGAATGCTTGCGTTGACTCACGAATTCACAGTGTCCGTTACTTATTCTGTGTGGGTTCCTAAGAACAGAAATTAACTAGTTCTGCTGTTTGTAAATTCCTGGAAAATATTTGACAATGTTGTGGTTTTAAAGGTGCCACGGTGATCGTAAGTGATCGTAAGTCATCAGTTATTTTGTTAGAAAGAGCTTGATTCAAGCATTTCGAACACACACACGCACACACACACACACACACACACGCACACACGCACACACAAACAGATTGTTATTCTGCTGTAACAAGTCTCTTTCTACGGCGTTAAGTAAATATATGCCACTTCCAATTATTCATTAGTCAGCTAATGACCTACATTTGTTATTAAAAATTGCAATTCGTCTAAATATTGTTATGACCTTTGATCAAATTAAAATTTTAATTATTTTTCATTCATGAATTGCCGGGATGTTTTTTTTATTTTCCATACACCTAGTCGTATTGAATGTAAAATTGACATGCTTTGACAATATCGGAGAGTGTTCATTTGAAACTTGATTTTTCGCATCTATCACTGATTTTACTTGTTGCATAAGATTACATGGTACCTCAGTGGTTAGCAATGCTGCCTCACAGCGCCAGGGACATCGGTCTGATTCCTTCCTCGGGTGACTGTGGGGAATTTGCAATACAACCCAAGTCTATGTTAATTTGCTTTGGTATCCTTCCACAGTGCAAGGAAGTGCAGGTTAGGTGAGCTGGCCATGCTAAATTGCAAATTGTGTTCAGGGGTATGTTTATTAGTCAGCAGTAAATGTGAAGAAATAGGATCGGGAAAATTGTTTGGGTGGGCTACTATTTAGAGGGTAAGTTTTTTCAAGCAAATGGCCTGTTATCACACTGAGGTCTAAGCCATGTTGGAACTGAAACGGAGGAATTGACAGAGAGGCTACAGAATGACATCGCGTCCATTTGCTTTTCTTTAAATCACTGACGAGCAGGAAAATGTAAACGGGGAGGGCGAGTGGAGAAGTGAGGCAGTTGAAGCTCTGGTGATAGTCCAAAGGATCCTCTGAGAGTGTAATTTCTTTCATTGCTGTTGCTGAATGAATGAGCCACGAATGTGCGAACTGCTCCAAGACATGATTCAGGACCTCTGGTGCCAATTCTCGCACGTTGCATAACGACAGACAGCTTCCAAATGAGGCATTTCAGAGACGACTTTGGGGTACATTTGACAGACAGAGAAGTTCAGGAAATCGTGGTGCACTGTTATACCAGCGCATCAGCTTCTTCCCTGTCTTTGAAACGAGCCGCCTGCGCAAGGAATGCAAATGCGGTAATGCTTTTCGTGGATAGATCAGAACGCCGTAACTACACTATCAAACAGAATGGCATATGATCAGAACCAGTTTGGAGAAAAACTTTACAATGCTTTGCACAGTAATTAAATGGAATTGCATTACATTTCACTACGAGAACAGATTTGTTCAAGCAAATTCGAAGGCAGGTTTGCAGATGGGAAAGCAAGCAAGAAAGCTCCGTTCTTGTCCATGTAAGAGGCTGCAGTTGAACAACAAAGCAGTTTCCACTCAGTTTCGAACTGGGAACTTTCGGGTGTTAGGCGAACGTGATGACCACTTCACTACACAAACAAGCCTGCGGCACCGCTCCTGCAGCTCAGTGGCATCCAGCACTGAAAGTTGAAGCGATTCTACGTTTCACCTTCATGTTTCCAATCGCTCGTTGTTGTCCGGCGTAATTGACATCACGAAAGCGAAAAAAAACGATACGTGAAATTGATGACAAAATATAGACAAGGATGTCGTCAATGTTTGGAACGTAGGGCGAGGTGGAATAGGCTGGGACGACTTTCCCTGCAGCATAACGGCTGCGACATGATCTTATGGAAGGGTTGTAAACTGAGTATTTAAGTGTTTTACCCAAGTTGGGAGTGAGTTGAAAACTCGAGAGCATAGTTTTAAGGTGAGTGGGCTGAAAAAACAAAGGACCTGAGGGACATTTCCCACACAGAAGGTTGTGCGTGTATGGAATGAGCTCCCAGAGGAAGTGGAGGAGGTTCAAAAATTGCAAAGGTAATCGGATGAGTTTCTGGATAGGATGGGTTTAGAGGGAGTGGGACCAAATGCTGGGGAACGGGACTTGTTTAATTTTGGCTATGTGGTGAGCATGGACGAGATACACCAAAGTATCAGTTTCCATGCGGTGTACACCAATAACGTTGTGTTACTTACACCTGCTTTAAAGGATTACTTTTTAGCGGAGCTTGCCGTCGCAGTCTGTGGCACAATCATTTAGTTTGTTCGACTGCTCACGGGAAAGGTAGTATTGTGAAACACTGCAGAAACGAACGACTTCCTTACTTTTGCTCCGACCGAACATACTCTGTGAAATTTTCCCAGACCCTCAGTTGAGGATTTTTGCTGCTGAAATTTACCTCAGAAACCCTATTAAATCGTAATGTATTGAGGGAATCGCAAAACAGAAAGCATTTAACATGGAACACAAACAAAACTAGCATACCTAATGCATTTTCAGACACAGCAAAGCATGAATGCTAAATGTGAGACAGTGCGGGGGCATGAGCTATAAAGTAATCTCACAACTAAGAACAGGGCAATTCCAAACTACTCTTTCAAACATACTGCAGTCTGAGTGCACCACCAATTCCCAGACACGGCTGAAAAGAGAGAAATAAAGAACATAATAAGAATGGGCCATAAAAAGTGAATTTCACCAATCAGTCTCGATTAGATTACCTTTCTCTTCCTCCAGGAACGAATTGAAGGAAATGGGAGAAATTCAATAGCATATGACACAGAAATTCAATGGAACGATTTTCCCATTCGCCAGAAAACCAAATAATGACGAGTCGAGTCAGCACAGTACTTTGTCTGCCAACAGTGATGAAAGAACAGTCTCCAGCAGCTTGTGTTAATACTGACATTTTAGAATATCTTACTTCAAGTCGCCATCGAGCCTTGGTTGTTTGATTTCGCTTTTGCCCGATCGTCCTATCAACTATTGGATAAAAAGATGTCAACTATTAGGTTTCAACCCTTGAAATACCTTTGAGTTTTGGGGTCAGAAGTGTCATTGTAGTGGGCATGGCACAGTACTACATGTGGTGAAAGTGAAACAAATGTTAGAGGATGTTCACCCACAGAGTCCCACTCTGAACAAGTCCAACATCTGCATATTCGCACAGTTCTGGGTGTGAAACTTTAGGAAGTGGGGACGTGAAATGATTGAAAACAGCGCTGAACAGGTTGATGAGAATGGTGTGGTACATGAGGACTGTCAAAAATAAAGATCATTTGGAAGTTGGGACAGGTCTCCTTGGAGAGCAGAACGCCAAAAGCTGGCCTTGTTAAACTTTTCCAAGACATGAGTGGGTTAGACAGAGGGAATAAGGAAGGGGGAATGCTCCCTACCCCTGAAAGGATCGAGAACGATTCGGCAGAGTTTTGAAGACATTAGTAAAAGAAGAAAAATATACATGAGGAGAAATGTTTTCACATAGGGAATGGTAAGGGTCTGACATAGACAAAGACGCAGTTCCAATCGAGTTGTTGAAAAACTAATTCAATGTTGAAAGCAAAAATAAGTCGAGTTACAGGGAGAGGGCAAGAGAATGATACGAAAAACGAAGCACATTTATCTCTGTCGAGAGCCAGCACAGCTAAGGTGTTTTGTTACACATTTGTGATTCTGACTGGAATCACAGTTCGACCAACAGGATGTAGGGTGTTAAAAAACGGTGATATTGGCAAAGCCGGGACACATGACACAACAGAATGTTATCCATCACGTAAATGTCACTGGGAGGATGGCGCTGTCTCAAACTACTGCAGGGTCTCCTGCGGATCAGACACAGGAAATTTCACTATTCGAACCGAGTCAGCCCTCTGAAGGGTAGCCAAGGAGCTGGAGGCTCCAGTTCAGAAATCAATGACTAAAGAAGCTTAGGCTCGAGTCCCCCAAACTGCAATTTCTGTGGCTGCGGCGTGTTCAAATAAAACGCAGGATTGGGAGTTTGCTTTATGGAGACGGGGGTCAGTGTCCATCTTGTCATGATCGTGTTCGCCTCCCACACGGTAAATCGCGGGATCAAGCTGCTTTACGTTCCTGGCAAGTTGAGGTTTAAACAAATTGGGTACGATTCCTGGAGAGTTAACTGTGGTGTGGGAGAGTGCAGATTTTCTCAACGTGTGTGTGCTGTCATGGTAGTGCTTGCCTCCCGCCCGGAAAACCGCAAGCAGCTCTACTGTTGCTTTATGTTCCAGGCAAGTTGAGCCTGTACTGGAACCGAATGGAGAGTGTTCTTTCATCACTGTTGGGAGACAAAGCCTGCGCTGACTCGACTCGTCATTATTTGGTTTTCTGGCGAATGGGAAGATCGTTCCAATAAAGTTCTGTGTCATATTTTATTGAATTTCTCCCATTTCCTTCACTTCGGTCCTGGAGACATCGCAAGGGAAAGGTAATCTAATCGAGACTGTGATTGGTGAAATTCACTTTACATGGCCTATTCTTATTATGTTCTTTCTTTCTCTCTTTACAGCATTGTGTGGGAGGTGGTGGTGCACTCAGGCTGCAGTATGTTTGAAACAGTACTTTGGAATTGCCCTGTTGCTAGTTGTGAGATTACTTTATGGCTCATGCCCCCGGACTGTCTCACATTTAGCATTCATGCTCGCTGTGTCTGAAAATGCATCAGGTTTGCCAGTTTTGTTTGTGTTCCATGTTAAATGCTTTCTGTTTTGCGATTCGCTCAATACATTTCGAGTCAACAGGGTTTCTGAAGTAACTTCCAGCAGCAAAAATCCTCAACTGTGGATCTGAGAAAATTTCACAGAGTATGGTCGGTCGGAGCAAAAGTAAAGAGGTCGTTCGTTTCTGCAGTGTTTCACAATACGACCTTTCCGTGAGCAGTCGAACAGACTAAATGATTGTGTCACAGACTGCGACGGCAAGCTCCGCTGACAAATCATTCTTTAAAGCAGGTGTAAGCAACACAAAGTTATTGGGGTACACCACGTGGAAACAGATACTTTCTTGTATCTCGTCTATGCTCATCACACAGCCAAAATTAAACAAGTCCCGTTTGCAAGCATTTCGCCCCAAATTCTCTAAACCCATCCTATACAGAAACTCATCTGATTACCTTTTCAATTTTCTGAGCCTCCTCCACTTCCTCTGGTAGCTCATTCCATACACGCACAACCTTCTGTGTGGGAAATGTGCCTCAGGTCCTTTGCCAATTTCAGCCCAGTCACCTTAAACCTATGCTCTCGAGTTTTCAACTCACTTCAACTTGGGTAAAACACGTCAATACTCAGTTTACAACCCTTCCATAAGATCATGTCGCAGACATTACGCTGCAGGGAAAGTTGTTCCAGCCTATTCCACCTCACACTACTGTCCAAACATTGACCACATCCTTGTCTATATTTTGTCATCCATTTCACGTGTCTTTTTTTTACGTTTTCAAGATGTCAATTACGCTGGACAACAACGAGCTATTGGAAACAGAAAGGTGAAACGAAGAATGGCTTCAACTTTAAGTGCTGAATGCCACTGAGCTGCCGAACGCACGGTTGAGGCTTTTTTCTGTAGTGTAGTGGTCATCGCGTTCGCCTCACACGCGAAATGTCCACGGTACGAAACTGGGCAGAAACTGCTTTGTTCTTCAACTGCAGTCTTTTACATGAGCAAGTACGGAGCTTTCTTGCTGGCTTTCCCATCTGCAAACCTGCATTCTAATGTGCTTGAATAAATCTGCTCGCGTAGTGAAATGTAATGCAATTCCATTTAATTACTGTGCAAAGCATTGTAAAGTTTATCTCCAAGCTGGTTCTGATCATATGCCATTCTGTTTGAGAGTGTAGTGACTCCCTTCTGATCCTTCCATGAAAAGCAGTACCGCATTTGCATTCTTTGTGCAGGCGGCTCGGTTCAAAGACAGGGAAGAAGCTGATGCGCTGGTATAACAGTGCACCACGATTTCCTGAACTTATCTGTCTGTCAAATGTACCCCAAAGTCGTCTCTGAAAGAGCTCGTTTGGAAACTGTCTGTCGTTATTCAACGTGCGAGAATTGGCACCAGAGGTTCTGAATCATGTTTTGGAGCAGTTCGCACATTAGTTGCTCATTCAATCAGCAACAGAAATGAAAGAAATTACACTCTCAGAGGAACTTTTGGACTTGTGCTGTCATAGCGTCGCTAGTATTAACGTGCGCCCCGAGTTTGAAGCCATGTTGGAACTGAAACGGCGAAATCGACAGAGAGGCTACAGAATGACATCGCATCCATTTGGTTTTCCTTAAATCACTGAGGAGCAGGAAAATGTAAAAGGGAAAGTCGAATGGGGAAGTGTGGCAGTTGCAGCTCTGGTGAAACTCCTTCTTTGTGACTCACTCAGAAACCAGAGACGTGAAGGTAACTCAGAGGCGTGAGAGCTCTTCACATCGTGAACAAAAAAGCACTGAAGTGCAGTGAGCAACTTTTCCGGAGTGGGGTGGGGTGAGGTAATTACCTTTTAACTTCTGTTACTATGCTCAGAAACTGCCTTTTAGATTGAGGTGAACAGAAACTGCATTTCTAATAAGCACCATGGAATTTAGCAAAATGTATTCAGTCGCTTCTCGTCGATTCCCACACAGGTTTCCAACTCAGTTGGTATCCATGTGGCTGATATCCACGAATGAACATCTCTGCAGCAAATTGCACGGTTTAGGTAAAAGGCAAGGAAAGTGTCATCTCGAACTGGCCCCGAGGTCAGACCTTCCTCACAATGTGATCTGTCGTTCTCGGATTGTAGTGCTACCTCCGGTTTTAGGGTGGAGAACATTCTTTGGGACTCTTATTCTGCAAAACAGACACAGTGACTGAAACTATGCTGCACGGTATGATGTGGAACATGGCCTGCTCAGCTTTGTGCATTTTCCCTGTAGTCCGATGTGTTTCATGTTCCGTGTAAACGTGAAAGTCGTCCTGTTTCGAGCAATGGGTGAAATCATTTAGCAAAGCAAGAATCGAAATTGCAGTAATGTCATGGTTATTTGACCAAATCATAACCGAACATATATTCTCACAGATACATTTGGAGCTGAAAAGAGTCTGAGAAGATAGACTCAACTTACCATTGATTTTTGTTTGGATTGATGGGCTATCATTATCTGCTGCGAAATTGATATTGTAGACGGGCACATCCCAGCAGCTGTGCGAGTCGGAGAGTGATCATGGAACCCTTTTCATGTGACTTGGCATCTGTTGTTATGCAGAAGAGCACAATTGGATTTGCAAGAAAATGGGTTTCGCAGCTGGCTGGTAGTGTGACCGAGCGGTCAAAGGCGCTGAATCTCATTTCCAATCTCAAAAGGGGCGTGGTTTCAAATCCCACCGCTGCCTTTTCTGCTGATCAATTCCAACGCTGCAGCATTGGGAAAATGCTGCTTCGGTCCCCACCACATTGATGTTAAAAACTAAAGAAAAATGGGTTTGCTTCCGGGGGAATTAACTGTGGGGTGCGAATAGTGCCGAATATTTCAAAATGTCTCTCTCTGTCATGATCGTGTTCGCCTCCCGCGCAGAAAATCGCAAGCAGCTCTGCTTTTCGAGGCAAGTTGAGCTTGTACTAGAGCCGAATGGCGACTGCTATTTCATCGCTGTTGTGAAACAAAGTCCTGGGGTGACTCGACTTGTTGTTATTTGGTTTTCTGGTCAATGGGATAATCGTTCCAAAGAATTTCGATGTAATATGTTATTGAATTTCTCCCATTTCCTTCATTTCCGTCCTGGAAACATCGGAAGGGAAAGTTAATCTAATCGAGACTGTGATGGTGAAATTCACTTCTTATGGCCCATTCTTATTAGGTTCTTTCTTTCTCTCTTTTCAGCATTGTCTGGGAAGTGGTGGTTCCCTAAGGCTGCAGTATGTTTGAAAGAGCAGTTTGGAATTGTCCTGTTGTTAGTTGTGAGATTACTTTATAACTCATGCCCTCGGACTGTCTCACATTTAACATTCATGCATCTCTGTGTCTGAAAATGCCTTCGGTGTCCCAGTTTTGTTTGCGTTCCGTGTTAAATGTTTTCTGTTTTGCGATTCGCTCAATGCATTACGAGTTAACAGGGTTTCTGAGGTAACTTCCAGCTGCAAAAATCCTTAACTGAGGATCTGGGAAAATTTCACAGAGTATGGTCGGTCGGAGCAAAAGTAAGGAAGTCGTTCGTTTCTGCAGTGTTTCACAATACTACCTTTCCTGTGAGCAGTCGAACAGACTAAATGATTGTGCCACAGAATGCGACGGCAAGCTTCGCTAAAAAGTAATCCTTTAAAGTCGGTGCAAGCAATACAACGTTATTGGGGTATACCGCATGGAAACAGATACTTCGGTGTATCTCGTCCATGCTCACCACATATCCAAAATTAAACAAGTCCCGCTCCCCAGCATTTGGCCTTAAACCCTCAAAACCCATCCTATCCAGAAACTCATCCGATTACCTTTTCAATTTTCTGAGCCTCCTCCACTTCCTCTGGGAGCTCATTCCATACACGCACAACCTTCTGTGTGGGAAATGTGCCTCAGATCCTTTGTCAATTTCAGCCCACTCACCTTAAACCTCAGCTCTCGAGTTTTCAACTCTCTCCAACTTGGGTAAACACGTCAATACTCAGTTTACAACCCTTCCATTAGATCATGTCGCAGCTGTGACGCTGCATGGAAAGTCAACCTAGCCTATCCCATCTCACCCTACGGTCTAAACATTGACAACATCCTTGTCGATATTTTGTCATCAATTTCATGTGTCTTTTTTTGATGTTTTCAAGATGTCATTTACGCTGAACAACAACGAGCTATTGGAAACAGAAAGGTGAAACGTGGAATGGCTTCAACATTCAGTGCAGGGTGCCACTGAGCTGCAGCAAGGGAAGCTACGGCTGGTTTCTGTAGTGTCGTGTTCATCGCGTTCGCCCAACAAGCGAAAGGTCCCCAGTTCGAAACTGGGCAGAAGCTGCTTTGTTTTTCAACTGCAGCCTTTTACATGGACGAGAACGGAGCTTTCTTGCTTGCTTTCCCATCTGCAAACCTGCCTTCGAATTAGCTTGAACAAATCTGCTCTCGTTGTGAAATGTAATGCAATTCCATTTACTGACTGTGCAAAGCATTGTAAAGTTTCTCTCCAAGCTGGTTCTGATCCTTTGCCATTCTGTTTGAGAGTGTAGTTACCCTCTTCTGATCCTTCCACAAAAAGCGGTAAAGCATTTGCATTCCTTGCGCAGGCGGCTCGGTTCACAGAAAGGGAAGAAGCTGATGCGCTGGTGTCACAGCGCACCACGAATTCCTGAACTTATCTGTCTGTCAAATGTACCACAAAGTCGTCTCTGAAAGACCTCACTTGAAAGCTGTCTGTCGTTATTCAACGTGCGAGAATTGACACCAGAGGTCCTCAATCATGTTTTGGAACAGTTCGCACGTTCGTGGCTCATTCAATAAGCAACAGCAATGAAAGCAACAGCAATGAAAGAAATTATACTCTCAGAGGAACCTTTGGACGTTCACCAGAGTTGCAACTGCCTCGATTCCACACTCACTCTTCCCGTTTACATTTTCTTGCTCGTCAGTGATTTAAAGAAACCAAATAGATGCGATGTCATTCTGTAGCCTCTCTGTCGATTTCTCCGTTTCAGTTCCCACATGACTTAGATCTCGTTGCGTACCTTAATACTAGCGACGCTATGAAAGCACCCCTCTTACCTCAGTGCGTGAACAGACCATTTGTTTGAAAAAATGACCTTCCAAAGAGTAACCCATCCAAACACTTTGCCCGGTCATATTTCTTCACATTTTCTGCTGACTAATACACATATCCCTGAACACAATGTGCAATTTAGCATGGCCAGCTCACTGAACCTGCACATCTTTGGATTGTGGGAGGACACCACAGCAAAGTCACATAGACTTGGGGCGAACGTACAAAGTCCACACTGTCACCCGAGCAGGGAATCAAACCAATGTCCCTGGCGCTGTGAGGCAGCATTGCGAACCACTGAGGAACCGTGTAATCTTATGCTATCAGTAAAATCAGTGAACGATTCGAAAAGAAAAGTTTCAAATGAACACTCTCCGATATTGTAGAAGCATGTCAATCTTACATTCAATACGAATAGGTGTGTGGAAAACAAAAAAAAATCAAATTCCCCCAATTCATAAATGAGCAATAATTAGAAATTTAATTTGATCAAAGGTCATAACAATATTTAGACGAATTGCAGTTTTTAAGTACAAATGTAAGTAATGAGCTGACTAATTGGAAGTCGCATATATTAATTTTACGCTGAAGAAAGCAACTTGTTTTTCCCCTTGTTACACAGCAGAATAATAACGTGTGTGTGTGTGTGTTTATTTGTATGCGTGTGTGTGTTCGATATGTTTGAATCAAGCTCTTTCTAACAAAATAACTGATGACTTACGATCACTTAGCCGTGGCACCTTTAAAACCACAACATTCTCAAATATTTTCCAGGAATTTACAAACAGCAGAACTAGTTAATTCCGTTTCATAGGAACCCAACGAGAATAAGTAGTGGACACTGAATTAGTGAGTCAATGCAAACATTCAACTGAAGACAACATCCCTTATTTCTAAAATGTTCAATATTTAAAAAAACAAAATTTATTGCCGTTGTTGAATGAAAGAATAAATAGAAATAAAAAGAAATCTTTGTCATTTGATATTGTTGCATGGAACATCCATAAGTCGTATTGTGATCACAAACACAATAAATGTGAGCAATGAAGTCAAACATAATTAAGTGAATTCAACTATGTTTCAACAAGTAAAATAAAAATTGATATTTACAATGAATGAGAGATTGTGCACTGCAATATTTTTACAGTAGTTCAACTACTGTGCCGTAATTCCACATTTGCACAACCTACTGGATTGAATAATTATTATATATTATTATAAATCAGCAACAATTGAATTATCAAAGTCTGTCAATGCTATACGGAATAATGAATTTTGCAAGTGATTGAGCAATGTCTGGAAATGAACTGGAATTAATTCAGTGAAAAGTAGTTACATTTTCCTGAATTTTACGGCTGAGATTACCGTGATCATTCAAATGAGAAAACATCAGATATTTGCAAGGACGTTGGATGGGAAGTCATTGGTTTCTTTCTGGGGTAGTTGACCTGAAAAATAAATGCATTTTCATACTGTACCATTAGTACTCAGAAATAATGGATTGAATCTAAATGTGAACCTCACTGTACTTGTGCAAAAGACTTTCTTAAATAATTGTGATATTATTGTAATGGCAATGAATTGATAACTAATGATGCCTGTTGAAGAATTAAAATGATTCAAGATTTCAAAAGCACTTTGCCGAGATATTTATTAAGATCAGTAAATTGAGGAATAAAACATAGTACCTAGCTTTATGCATTGAAGAGAAATGAGCCATTCAGTGATTATTGAGCAAACGCTTCTTTTTTGAAGTCAAAAATGTACGTAATACAAGAATTGTGAATTTCCATCCACTGGATTCCTTGTAGAGGGATGTTACATCTATTTATATGATTAATATTATGATCAATGTTCAAAGACTTGTGTCAGAATTAGGAAGAGAATTAGTAGATGATGAAAGTGAACTTGAAACTGAACAAACAATGTAGTCAATGACATGTGGTATAAACGCGATTTTAATAATATTGTCATCATCGAAAAATGATGAATAATGTTGGAATAGAAATGACAAAAAAAAATTCAACATGTTTAAAGCAGTTTTCTTACAATGAAATTAAAACAATAATCATTTTGTAGCACGCATAATTTGAAATAGCAGTTTTTTAATGTGACACATACAGTGAAGAGTAAACGTTTTGCAAAAATGTAGGAATTTCACAAATTTAAAATGCAGTGTTTGTTCAATTTGTGATAAAAATGGTTATAATTTGATTTGTCTCTTGTGCACACACAAGAAAAAAGAGCTTAAAGCATATTAGAATGACAAAAATTTGTTTCCCAATGCTATTGTAGTACAGTCAATATCCGTGATAATCTATTGGTTTAAACAATATAAATCAACATTAACGACTGAACTGAAACATAACACATCAGTTGCATTAACTGCATGCAATAGTAAAAAAATGCTTACTGTTGTCATTTATGCCAGGAACAATAAGATACTTACTCAGGTTATTCCACTGAACAGTAATCAGCTGATGATGAATATCTTTGCGTCGCTTTATGTGCACTGTTTTGTGTGAACATCGATTTCAATAAATTTAAGTAGTTACATGAATTAGGAACAGACTGATAACTGGGTGTGAAAGATCTAATTTAAGATTAGACAATTTTTAGTATTCACTAGATTTGCTGAACAAAACACACTGAAGACATCATGCAATAAATGAGATTAGAGAGAAATATGCAAATTCAATTTTTAAATGAATGCACTCGGATAATTTTACAGCATTTCAATTTTATATTCAATATAAGTAGGTGAATGGAAAACTAAAAACAAATTTCACACAATTCATAAATATATCAATAACAAAAATTGATATATATAATGAAGTGGCATTTGTTTATTTTACTGAAGAAGAACTTTGACTTTTTTTCTCAAATTGATACCTTTGAGGCATCAAGTTCTATGTGCAGTCTCTACTCAGCTCTTCAGAACAAAAGAAAATCAAGGAATATCTTTACTTTGCATATTTCATCTTTGTGAGTGCATCATTATCAAACATTTTGCAAAGAATATTGATTGAATGGAATTAGATACGTTCTGTTATTAGCGAACTGAAGAAAATAAATAGGAGATACTGTGATTATTGGAATGGACAACAAATGGAAGCAAAGCAAATGTTGAATTGAAAGGCAATCATTCGATTCTTAGATATTTTCTAATCAACATTCAGGATTGCTCTGGCACAGGCCTGTGCAAGGTGGGAATTGAAATTGTACCCGCTGATCTGGTAACACAGACACGACCAGAGATGCAAAAGATTCCTTCATAACATTCCCAACCAAGCTGGGCAGGGCTGAAAACTAATCAGATGTTTATTGTGATAATTTGATTGAAATTAAATGGTTGGATACTGTGTGTCATCTACTGAAAATTCAGTAGTAATTTACAATAATGATGGGAGTTAACAAATGTCTTAATTAAACATGATTTTTACGATCACTTGTGGAATGACAAATTGATGGAATTGTGTGAGTATTGTGCATTAAAAATAAAAATGAATAAAATTATTCTATATGGTCATAAGTTTCACATTTTCTGAAATGCAAATTATTTTTTTTGGTCTACACGTACATTGGAACAAAATGATGAGTTGGTCAGTCAATGTGCCTATTCAGCTGAAGAAAAGTTTCATTCCTTCTGAAAATGTACGATTTCTAAGAAGTCACCATTTCCAATGATTGTTTAATGAAATAAGAGAGATGTGTGCTTCAAAATATTCATGGGATTTAAATGATTTTGCACATGAAAAATATTCAACTGCTATTGTGATTAAAAACACAATAAATGTTAACATTGAAGTGATTTCCAATCAAACCAATTCAAAAGCGTTTCCAAGTTTAAAATGAAAAGCAATATTCAGAATGATTGCGAGATTGTACATTGCAATGTCCTTGCATTCGTTATTATATGGAAACGTAGTTCCACATGTACACCCCTAACCGAATTGAACAATTATTAGGTGTTGGCAACAAATCGATTTTAAAAGTTTTATTAATGAGTTTAAGAATAATGAGGTATCTCCTCTTACTATTCAACTGAATAATGTTCAAAAACGCAGAGAAATATTGCAATGTGAATTTACTGGTGGTCTCTGAATTTCAATGGTTGAGAAGATTGTGATGTTTCAAATGAGCAAAAGTCGGATATTTACAAATGATGCTGCAATGGCAATTCTTGATCTTTTGTGGATGTATTGGTCTTATGAAACAGGTTCTCATATTGTAGTACTCACACTGAGAAATATGGAAGATATTAAAGGCACATTGTGCTTTTTATAAAGCCTAAGTTGAAGAATTGCGTAATTATTGTAACTGATAATTGTTTCTAAAATCCTGATAGATAAGGTGACTTAATATTTTGAATGCACTTTGCACTGATGGCGATTGTATATTCATTAAGTTTAATAAACTGAAAATTAAAATATAAAACGTTGCTTTAATAATTTTAAAAAACTCAGCAGCAATTGAACATAGTTCAACATTTTTTTTGGTCGGTTCATGTCTATTTTATTAATGTAACTTTAATCATGATAAATGTTTAGACAAATATAAGAACTAGGAAGAAAATACTTAGGCCGGGAAAGTGAGTATTATTCTGAACAAGACATCGAGTTAATGACATTTGGTACAGGAAGTCATTTTGTAGAAAATGACTAATAATTGTGTGATTATTGTTCCTTGGCAACTAATGTTGGAAGAAAATAAATCTATCTCAAAATGAAATTAAAATTAAATATCATTTTGGATGTCACATGATTTGAAAAACGGAAATTGTCACTTAATGTGACATTTGAGCTGAAGAATCGTTCTTCCCCCACCCCCCACCCGCCGTAGTCTTTTCAATAATTTAAAATATAGTAATAGTAGAACTAAATGACAAATGGATTGTTTTCTTGCACAGAAAAAAAAAATTAACATGGAAATGATATCGCTGTGCAAGTAATAATTCCACAGATAACAAGTGTTTGTATTGAATTTAAAAGTCACCATAGCTGTCGGAGTGATTTCCCCTGACAGGGAATGAAGACTGAGGAGATCGGCAGAACTCAGGCAAGTGGAAGATGGCTACTCATGCTGCAATCAGTTAATGCAGGGATCATCCCCTTAGGCCAATCTCGAAAGGGAGATCCATGACACACTGTAACGTGTACAGTAAAAAACAGCATTTTTACACACTTCCTGTATTACAATGTCCACATGCAATGTGGTTACAGTTCTTCCCTCCTTATATAGACACCTGATCCTGGAGAACACCTAATCTCAGATGGACATCGCTATGGATAGCCCCAGCTTCTTATTTTTTCATGTTGTTATACGGGTGCTATAATCTCCAGGCATTTTATTTCTTAAGATTACAAAATTAATTGCTGCAGTTCTTTGGGCCACTCACTCTGCCTTATTTACGATTCTCAAGATTATGTAATAAGAAACTTTTTAAATGTTCTGAGCAACTTTAAAATAGTAACTATTTCTGACGATAAAAGCCTGTCTGTTTCCCTGATAGCAGCTGTGGAAGTTAGCTAGACTCTGTATGACAGTTGGTGTTTATTCATTCAATGGGGCAATCATTCTTTCATTAAGAAAGTCAATGTTAGTCATTTTTCTTTATGCTGGCATTCTCTTATCACTATCTGGAATATTACTGTCTGGAATGGCATACTTATGGACTTGGAGTAGGATTGTACACAATGTTCTCTTTTTTACTTCAGACTGAAACAGACTGTTAGTCTTATTTATCTCCCCTCCACTATTTAGTGTTTTAATTCCAAGGCAGGCTTCTCGGGGCATCCCGACAGCAGCAAATCAATAAGGATTTCAGCACTAAAATAAAAATCAGCATTCGCTACCATTCGGAACAGTACCATGCAATATGCTTACGTCACTGAGAATTAATTCCACACTTCAAGCCAACTATATTGGATTTGATCAATGATTATATATTAGATATAAGTAACAATTAGTGTTAAAACTGGTTACTGTAAACTTAAAATGATTAGAAATGTCATGTTAGTATCCATAACATGTAGAATTGAACATTAATTATTGGAGTCTAAAACAATCAGACGTATCTTCATTTGCAAGGCCGAATATTAATCCAATGATTTCTGTGAACATTCAAATGAGAAGATATTAGATATTTCCTGTCAGTGTTGGATGAGGAATCATTGCTTGGTTTGTGGTTGCGTTGACCTGGAATAAAAGATTAATTTTTCTTTGTAAAATTGGCACTAAGAAGTAATGATTTAAATTGAAATGTGAATCTCATGATATTTGTTACAAAACCTAAACTGAATTACTGTGTAATTGTTAGACTAACAATGAATTGGTAATCTATTTTAGAACACTAACCCATTAAGTGATTCAATATTACCAAACGGGTTTGCTGTTATTTTGATTACATAATAATTAGTATCAGTGAACTGAGAATTAGAATGCTGGCATGATATTTTGGAAAATACATTCGATATGCAGTCATTATTGATCGTTCAACATTCTCAGAACGCCCTGCAATCTGTACTTGCTGTCTCAGCTTTTCTTCTGTAGAAATACAATATATAATCCAAGCAACTTTTCATGTCATCAATATTCAGACATTTGCGTCAGCATGACAAAGAAAATAAATCAACAAGGAACATGGGTATCATAGCAAAGAACAGTCAACAGCATTTATAGAGGAAATTTTTAAACATTGTCTCTGAGTGATTACATGAAAAAGTTTAATGGGGATCTGTTACAATGTACTGAGCCGCAATTACATTTTCATCATGATGACTGGGGGGGAACGTATCAGAAAACTTGCCTATATTTAAAAAAAAACATGTTACTATCAGCATCCTTATTCGTTAATAATGAAGTCTGATTATTGGGGTGGGAAAGATGTGTGTAAATTATAAGAAGGCATCTCTTGCATATATTTGGAATGGTGTGAAAGTGTGATGCTTGCTGTGGTTATTCATCTTGAGAACAATACAATACTGACAAAAGGTTTTGCACTGAACAGTAATTAGGTGGCTTTGAATCCCATCGTGTGGCTTTATGTGCAGTGATTAATTTAATTCAAGAGCTTTGAGATATTTTCCATGATTTGTAAAATGATTAATAATTTTGTGACAAACATCCACATGTGATCATGAGCTGGATTTAAAGAATCCAATGTGTAAGTGTGAAAACCCTTCATTATTGACATTTCCAAGAGAGGTGTCTAATGCTCAGGCACGGGCTGGAAGTCAATGTGTAAGAAAATCTGATTCATCCTGGAACTGATTGATTCTCGCTGCTGTTTGACTGAGTTTGATTGATTTTGTATTTGTCCCGATTTCACTGCCTGGAGGTGAATTTAGAACATCCAATTTCTGTCCAAGGTTCACTTCACATCACTGGAGAGTTAAAATATTATTCATATTTTGTGATAACAATGATTTTTCAATTAAAGTTTGTGATTTAACAAACAAAACGATTTGATGTTTTCCGGGAATTTATACTGACATTGATTAGATATTTACTCAGATAGATAAACTGAGAATTATAATCTTGTTGCAGGATTGTTGAATTGTTAAACCACAGACTTAAGGGTTTTATTTTGGGAATGATTTGGAGTCACCAGTGTTAAACTGGGCTGTACCAAGTTATAAATCAAACACCAGCAGATTATTACGAACATGTTTATTTTGAAGAACTAGCTTTCAGAGCACTGCTCATTCATCAGGTGGTTGAAGGAGCAGCGCTCAGAAAGACAGTGCTTCCAAATAAACATATTGGACTATACCCTGGTGTTGTGTGATTTTTAACTTTGTTTTTGGAAGGAATGTTTTCTTTATTCAAATATACAGGCTGTTCAAGATTTCTAACTCGCCTTTCGTGATTTTCTTTTCGAGACCACTCATGTATAATTCATCCAATTTTCACTGTAATCAGTATTTCAAATTTCCATCAAATCTAAGATGAAAATGAGGACCAATTAATGAGTACTTCCATTAATGGAAAGCACAATAAATTCACTTTACAGAGGCAAGATTCAAATTTGATCTGAATAAGCAACTAAACATTTTGATTGGAAAACATCTGAAAATGTTTAAATTTAAATTTGAACGAAGTCAAATTACTTCTTTTTGAAATACATGGCCTGAAAACCTCTTTGAAAATATGAACAAATCAAGACTATCAACATGTCTTGCTGTCAGTGTTTCGGCCAATTGTTATAAAGAATAAATACCACTTTCAGCAACAGATATCGTGTGTAATTACTGAACTGAAAAGTAAGAGGTTAGCTCTTGTATTTATTGGCAAGAATGATAACCATATGTTTACTGTGGTTATTGCACTCAGGAACAATAAGATCAAGATCAATAGCCATCAAGATCCATGTGTGTTAGAATCATTGGACACTCGTAATGAAGAATAAATACTGGTTTGAGCAACAAGTATCATGGATAATTACTGAACAGAAATTTCAGAGGACACCCATTGTATTTATTGGCTGGAATGATGACCAGAAGCTTACTGCGATGATTAATCTCAGGAACAATAAGACAATTACTCAGATTATTTCCTGAGCAGTAATTAGATGGTCATGAAGACCATTGTGTGGCTTTATGTATCGTGCTATGTGTGAGCATTGATTTCATTAACATTGTGATATTATACAGTGTGCAGCTGAGGTGAGTTGGCCATGCTAAATTGCCAATAATGTTCATGGATGTTTCAGGTTAGGTGCATTAGATCTTGTTAGAGTGGTGCTGGAAAAGCACAGCATTTCAGGCAGCATCCTAGGAGCAGTGAAATCGACGTTTCGGGCAAAAGCCCTTCATTAGGAATGCTGCCTGTATTCCTGATGAAGAGCTTTTGCCCAAAACGTTGATTTTACTACTGCTCGGATGCTGCCTAAACTGCTGTGCTTTTCCAGCAACACTAATCTAAACTCTGGGTTCCAATAACTGCAGTCATTGTTTCTACCTAGGTTAGGTGCATTCGTCAGGGGAAATGTCGAGTAATAGAGCAAGGGAGTGTCTGGGTGGGTTACTCTTTGGATGGTCAGTGGGGAGTCTTGGGCCAAATGATATGTTTCAACACTGTAGGGATACTATGACTCTTTGATTCTATGATTTTGGATTAAATTGATATGTGAGTGCTAAAGGTACTACTTAAAGTCAACAAAATCTTTTAAGTTTAGCAAGGTACATTGAAGCCATCATGCATGAAGTAAGATAAGTGTGTGTGTGTGTGTGTGTGTGTGTGAGACAAATTAAATGTTCAAGTGAAAACACGCTAATAGTTTCACAGCATATCAATCTTACATTCAATATGGATAGGTGAATGGAAAATAAAAATAAATTTCTGACAATTCATGAATAAGTAATAATAAGAAAATAAATTTGATCAAATCACATACCAGTATTTAGATGAATTGCAATATTTAGTTACAAATGTAGGTGATCAGCTGACCAATGAATAACATGAAGTTGCATTTGGTTATTTTGCTAAAGAGGAATTTCGACTGTTAATATTTTCCTCTTTATAATACCGGAGAATAAGGATTTATGTGCTTGATATGTTTGAACTAGGTTCCTTTCATCAGTAAAACAAATCATGATTACCATGTCTTAGACTCTTCCAATTTTAAGGTTGCAACATCGTCACCTATTTTTGCAAGGAATGTAGAACCAGCAGAATTAGTTTCATCATTTTATTAGTAAACTGAAGAAAATAAATAGGAGATATGGTGATGATTGAAATGCAGAACAGATTGAAGAATATCTAATGTTGTTTTGAAAAGCAGTTCAATCTATACTCAGATATTTTCTAATGAAATTTCCGAGCTGCTCGGAAACATCTCCACTGAAGGTGGAAATTGAAATCATTCCTGCTGATCTTGTCGTAGAGATACTGTCAGAGCTCCACAAGGACCCGTCACAATGTTACCATCCAGAAAGGGCAGGTGTACAACTTACGGCGGCAACTCAAATGAAAATTAATCAGATGTTTCTTGTAATTATTTGCATGGGAATTAATTGCTTATTTCCTGTGTGTAATGAACTGACAAAACGAATTAGCAATTTGCAGTAATGATGTAACAAAGCAATAATGACTTTAATTAAATATGAATCTCGTGATTATTCATGATAAGAAAAAACCTAATCATTTGATCAGTGTACAGTGATGAACGAAACTCAATCAATCAAATAGTTCCGTATGTTCAATGGTGTTTGTCACGGAATGAAAAAAAAATTAATTTGCATTTGCAAGATAGACGATTAGGAAACTAAATGAATTAGTTACTTAATGCGGTTACGCATCTGAAGACAACTTCCCTTCTTTCCAGAAATGTTCAACTTCCCAAAGTTCAAAATATACTCTGACTATTTCATGAAACAATAAAGAGATGTTAGTTCCTTTTGTTATACTTCAAACAGTCACAAGAATTTTAAATGATTTTGTTCCATGAACAGTGATTAACCTGTATTGTGTTTATAAATTCAGTAAATGTTAAAATTGAAGTTAAACATAATGAAATCAATTCAACTGTTTCCCACGGTTATAATAAAAATTGATATTCACAATGCCCACTGCAAAATCTTTACTTTATTTAATTTATAAGCCACAATTTCGTAGTCATACCTTGAACTATATTGAGCAACAAAAAGTTAATAGCAACAATTGAATTGTCAAAATTATATCATTCCACTCAAGAATATTGAGAAATCTCAGTTAATTATTTAACTGAGCAATGTGGAGAAACGACCAGGAATTGTTCTGATGAAAATAATTGCAGTTCTCTGAATGCTTCAGGCTAAGATTACCGCGATCATTCAAATGAGCAATCTTCAGGTATTTATAATGAGGCATCGAATGGGAAGTCACCTGAAAAGTAAATTGATTTATGCATTGGAGTGTTCGTACTAAGAAACAATTGATGCAATTAAAATGCGAATCACACTATATGTGTTAGACAGACTAACTCCAATAATTGTGAAATTATTGTGATGGCAGTGACTGGAAAATTACGTTGTAATCTCAAAAAAATAAATTGATTCAATATTTTAAAAGCACTTTGTTGTGATGATGATTGGATATTCATTAAGTTCGGTAAACTGAGAAATATAATATGGGAGCGAGCTTTATTGATTCAGAAAAATGAGCCATTCAGTGATTATTCAGCAGAATTGCTTTGGGTTCAAAAATGCAGGATGACAAGAATTACATGATTCCATCCATTGGTTTGCTTATTGAGATGTAGCTTTAATTTACAACTTTTTGTTCATGACCAATGTTTACACATTCATGTCAGATGTAGGAAGTAAATAACTAGATAGTTAAAGTGCACATTGAAGTGAACATAAGATACAGGGATCTTCCATAAGTTTGTGATTAATTTACATCGATAAATAACTTGGGAGTAAAATAAATTAGAAATCAACATGTTCAAAGCAGTTTTTTTTCTTATAACAAACTGAAAGAAATCCTTATGCGTTGCACATGGTTTGAAAACACATCAGTCACCAAAACACCAGTCAGAAATAAAATCAAGGTCATAAAAAGCATCGGTTTAAGACAATAACACCCTTATGACGAGTATTCTGCTCAACAGCAATTAAAGGACCTTGAACATCTTCATGTCGTTCTTGCAGCGAAAACTCTTTCATTATTCATAAAGAGTTAATATCGTAAATATTTTGACATTTGTATCAGTACTAGGAAGAAAATGAGAAGCAATTCACACGATTGTTTTCGTGAAAGAAGCTCAAAATAAATTAAATTTACAGTGTCACCTTTCAATATTTTCTCTGAATAAGCAGATAAAGGTTTTTAATGCGCAAAGTCAACATGTTGTCACCTACAGTTGTACTAAGCCGAAATTAATTTATTTTATTTTGCAATACTTCAATTGGCACCTTGATTGGCAAGCTGCTGCATATGTTGACGTTAGCATCATCGGTCATTTTTAATAAAGCATGGTTATTGGTTTTAGCTAAATATTTTGTGTGCAATCACTGAACCAAAATGTAAGAAATCAAAAGCATTAATTGGATGGAACTGCTCACCAAATGTTTATTATGTCTCTTGTTCTCAGGAACGATAAGAGACTTTCTCCGGTTTTTCTCCTGAGCAGTAATTAGATGACCAGGAAGACATTTGTGTGGCTGTAAGTGCCCTATTGTGTGCGCATTGATTTCATTGACATTGAGATATTTTGCTTAAATAGGAAGGGATTAATAATCGCGTTAAAGTTCTTAATTAAAGTCATATTTACTTTTTAAAAATTATGAGAATTCCATTGTGAAACAAAGATTTAGAGATGCCGGTGTTGGACTGGGGTGAGCAAAGTTAAAAATCACGTGACACTTGGTTATAGTCCAACAGGTTTATTGGGAAGCATTAACTTTCAAGGTGCTACCTCTTCATCAGGCGATCTTCATCTCTTCAACTGCTCGGCCAAGAGAATAAGAATTGCTGTACGTGAGGTGTGGATATGCACAATAATGATGTTTTAAATGTTTATTGAAACTCTTCTGCAGAATTAAGTTCACAGAATAAACAATATTTGAACATTCTTGAGCTGACTGGAAGTAAAATCCTGTTGCCCACCATATGAATAATACCCGAATATATTTTGATTAATTAAAATGATTTTCATTACTTAGATACCTTAAAATTTTAAAAACTGCAGTGTCCTCGAATCTAAAATTTAGATATAATGTAATGTGATACATACTTTTATTAATGACCTGAAGATAATAAATTGCATATTGAGAGATTATTGCAATGAAAAACAGACAGAAGCAGATCCAATTTCTGGATTAGTGGTGCTGGAAGAGCACAGCAGTTCAGGCAGCATCCAAGTAGCTTCGAAATCGACGTTTCAGGCAAAAGCCTTTCATCAGGAATAAAGGCAGTGAGCCTGAAGCTTGGAGAGATAAGCTAGAGGAGGGTGGGGGGGGGGGGGAGAAAGTAGCAGAGAGTACAATGGGTGAGTGGGGGAGGGGATGAAAGTGAAAGGTCAAGGAGGAGAGGGTGGAGTGGATAGGTGGAAAAGAAGCTAGGCAGGTAGGACAAGTCTGGACAAGTTATGCGGAGAGTTACTGAGCTGGAAGTTTAGAACTGGTGTGAGGTGGGGGAAGGGGAAATGAGGAAACTGTCGAAGTCCACACTGATGCCCTGGAGTTGAAGTGTTCCGAGGCGGAAGATGAGGCGTTCTTCCTCCAGGCGTCTGGTGGTGAGGGAGGGGCGGTGAAGTCGGCCCAGGAACTCCATGTCCTCGGCATAGTGGAAGGGGGAGTTTAAATGTGAGGCCACGGGGCGGTGTGGTTGATTGTGCGGGTGTCCCGGAATTGTTCCCTAAAGCGCTCTGCTCGGAGGCGCCCAGTCTCCCCAATGTAGAGGAGACCGCATCGGGAGCAACGGATGTAATAAATGATATTAGTGGATGTGCAAGTAAAACTTTGATGGATGTGGAAGGCTCCTTTAAGGCCTTGGATAGAGGTGAGGGAGGAGGTGTGGGCACAGATTTTACAGTTCCTGCGGTGGCAGGGGAAAGTGCCAGGATTGGAGGCTGGTTTGTTAGGGGGCGTGGACCTGACCAGGTAGTCACGGAGGGAACGGTCTTTGCGGAAGGCGGAAAGGGGTGGGGAGGGAAATATATCCCTGGTCGTGGGGTCTGTTTGGAGGTGGCGGAAATGTCGGCGGATGATTTGGTTTATGCGAAGGTTGATAGGGTTGAAGGAGAGCACCAGGGACGTTCTGCCCTTGTTACGGTTGGAGGGGTGGGGTCTGAGGGCGGAGGTGCGGGACGTCGACGAGATGCGTTGGAGGGCATCTTTAACCACGTGGGAAGGGAAATTGCGGTCTCTAAAAAAGGAGGCCATCTGGTGTGTTCTGTGGACAACTGGATTGAAAATCAATACAATCTCTGCCTAGATCTTTTCTAATCACCATTCTAAACTGCTCTGGTGTCTCTCTGTTGCAGATGGGAACTGGACCCACTAATAGGAGTGACACTACTGGAGATCCACAAGTGTCTTTCATTATGTTCCTATCAAGGAAGGGTGGGATTATAATCAATTATGATTACTCAAATGAAAACTAATCAGCATTCATTCCGATAATTGGGCTGGGAATTAATTAGACTGTTTCTGTGTGTAATGGACTGAGAATGAAATGGTAATTCACAATAATGATGGTACTAAGCACATATGCTCTTACTTAAAAATTAAAATCATGGCAATTGAAAGAAAGATAAATACACATATCATGCGTTTATTGTAAATTCATGCAAAATACAACTGTGGAATATGTTTAAAGCAGTTTTTCTTATAATGAAAAGATAACTAGAATGATTAGCAGCAGGATGTAATAGCAAAAAAAAATCATTCAATGTGACTATTCAGCTGCAGGCAGCTCCCCTTCCTTACACACATGTATAACCTCCAACAATTCAAAATTTACTCTGATAAAGAAAAGAACGTGCGCATTTAAATTCCTTTTTCTTGTTGACATAAAAGTCACAAATTTGAAATTTTTTAGCTTTAAAATATTTAACTATTACTGTGATTAGAAATACAATAAATCTTCATGTTGAAGAAAAATATAATCAAATCAAATCAAGTCAATATACACATCGATATTCACAATAATTGGGAGAGTAAACACAAAAATATCTTTCCATCAGTTAATGTACTGAGCCATAATTCCACTGTTATATCCCTTATTGGATTTATCAATTATTAGATATTAACAATAACTAAATTATTAATATGCTGTCAGTGAACTGAATATTAATGAGAAATTTCATTAATGTTTGAACGAGCAATGTGTCGACATAAACAGTAATTGTGAGTGAAATATCTTAGATATCTCTTAATCGATGAGGCTGTGATTATTTTGATTGTTGAAACGAGTCGCATTCAGATATTTATAATGGGCTTTGGCTGGAGAATCAATACTTTTTGGTGTAGACCTGAAAGATTTTGTTATTGTAGTATAGGCAGTAAGAAATAATGGATTAAATTATGATGTGCATCTCACCTTACTGAATATTTTCAAGTTTTCTAACAGGTTTCTGGCCCAATAATCAGTTTAACAAGGGTAACTTTGGGTCTGAACATCAATAACTGCAAACATTTTCAACACATCTCCGTCAAAGTTACTAATCTGATATTTCAGGACAAATATAAAAAAAACCTCCAAATTTAATTGACTATATTTTTAGATTATAGTCAAGTTCGTTCTCTTCTTATTTCCTTCCTATTTCTGACACCAGTGACTAAATATTGATTAGATTAAATGTCATATGAGTTAGACATTAGTTTTCTCTCAAAGATCTGTGCAGCACAGGAATGGGCCATTTGGCCCATAACGTTGTGCTGGACTCATCCCTTCTGCCTACCCTTGGTCCATATCCTTTCAAATGATCGAAATGAACATTAAAGAGCCTTAATGTATCTGCTTCCACCACCAACCCTGGAAGCTCATTCCAGACACCTACCACTCCCTGTGTACAAAACAAATTGTTCCTTACATGCCCCTTGAACTTTCCCCCTTAACCTTAAACACATGTCACACAGTTTTTGATGCTTCAACTCTGTGAAACACTTTCTGACTGTCAAACCTATCTACGTATCGAATGATTGTACAGACTTCCGTCAAGTCTTCCCCCAGTCTCCGCCACTCAAGAAAAACGCAATCTGAGTTTTGCTCGCCTTTCCAATCCAGGCAGCATCCTGGGAAACGCCCTGTGTACCCTCTCCAAAGCATCCATACCCTCCCTCGAACATGGCGAACAAAAGTGAATACAATACTTTAAGTATGACTTAAACAAAGTATTATAAAGTTACAACATGACTTCCTGACTCTTGCAACCAGTTCCCTGACCACTAAACGCAAGCATGCCATTTACTTTCCTAACCACCTAATTAATTGCTTGGTCACTTTCAGGGAGCCATGGTCTTGAACGTCAAGATCCCTTTAAATAATAAAGCCGTTCGAGTCCTGCCATTAACTATCTTCTTTTCCTTAACATTTGAGCTTCCAAAGTAAAACACCTCACACTTGCATGAATTAAACTTCACCTTTAATTACTCTGCCCATATCTGCAATTTATCTTTTTCCTGCTGATTTCTATGACAACTCTCGACGTTGTCCCCAACTGCACTGAACGTTATATCATCTGCAAATTTATTAACTCACCCAATTGGATATTAATCCATGTCACTTTTATATAATTGTATCGCAAATAGAAGGGTTCCAGTACAGATCCCTGTGGAAAAAAGAGAGAAAATGAGGGAAATGCAGAATTCCAGATGAAATGAGGTTTTTTCACTGACAGAACAATTCTGATGAATAATCTAGAAAGTGTGATTTTTTAAAAAATAACCCAATATTTTAATTGTGAGTTTACTGATCTTAATGAATATCCAGTAAAAACTGCTTTGAAAATATTAAATCATTTTAAGTGTTGCATTCTCACATTAAATATTATTTAATTGTCATTTCAATTATCACACCATCATGAGATTTACATTTTAGTTCAATCCATTATTTATTAGAGCCAGTATCATAATGAAATATTAACATTATTTTCAGGTCAAAATCTGCAATCAACCAAAGTTCTCTCACCCAACAATCATTCTAACTGTCTCATTCTCTTTCATTTGAAATCTCGTATTAATGGAAGGATCATTAATCAGTCTTATCAATTAAGAGATGGGTAACTGTTTTTCACATCAATATTTCAGTTTTTTCCTACATATTGCAAAATTACATTGCAATAAGAGTTTTATCATCATTCTTAAATTTGTTATCAGACATTTTAAAACGAATTATGACCAAAATCTAACCGGTAATCATTGTTGAAATCCAATATCTCCAGCTGTAGATGTGGAACTATGTCTCAGTACATCAACTGATATAAAAAAAATTTGCCCTCTACGATTTCTGAATCTTAGCAAAAATAATTTTAAGTGTGGAATCCTTGCTGGATTGAATTGTTTGTGAGAAAAAAGTGCAGTCTGAAGAAAGGTCACTGGGCCCAAATATTAACACTGATTTCTCTCCACAGATGCTGCCACACCTGCTGAGTTATTTTCCAGCAATTACTGATTTTGTTTGTGACTTCCAGCATCCACAGTTTTGTTTACATTCTTGTATTGATTGTATTTCACTTCAATTCGAACATTTCTACATTTCTTATTATTACAATAAGAGGTAAGTATTTTTCATGTTAAGCATTATTTAAATTTCACGTGTTCCTTGTGTAAATAAACCAGAATAAATAAATGTTTGTTCTATGTTTTTACAATAGATCTTGAATTCTTAGAAATCATAATTTTTTGAAAATGAGGAAAGTTTTCTTTCGCTGAGTAGTCACATTGAATGACTAATGCTTTATTTCCAATTCATGTGCATGAAAAAGCAGGTTAATTTTAATTTATGCAGATGAATAACTGCTTCAAACAAATTGACTTAGTTGATTATCATGAGATTTATGTTTATTTAAGACCATTGTTGCTTCGTTCCATCATTGTTAGAAATTACTAATTCTTTTTATCGGTCCATTACACACTGGAACTGTATAATACAATCCTAGTCCAATTATAACAATAAATATCTGAGCAGTTCTCCCTGTGAATAAACTCAGTAAGTATGTGATTATAGTCCTGCCCTTCCTGCATGGGAATATTATGGAGGGTTCTGGTAATGTGTGTACTAGTAGACCAGGAGCCATGGTTTCAATTCCCACCTTCAACAGAGATGTGTCAAAACACCTGATTTGATTAGAAAATATCTGTGTGTATTGAATTGCTTTTCAACCAACATTGTCTCAACTTGTAAACTGTTGTTCATTATCATGATCACAACATCTTGAATTTATTTGCTTCACATCACTGATTAAGGTATGAATGTTATTACGCTGCTTCTAAATGCCTCTCAACTTTTAATAACTTTGCAGTCTTAAAGATTCTACGGTGTAAGTAATATTTAAGGTGAGGGGGAAAGATTTAAAGGGGGTCCGAGGGGCAACGTTTCCACACAGGGTGTTTCACATATTGGGATGAGCTGGTACAATTACAACATCTAAAATACTTTTGGACAGTTTATTGGATAGAAAACGTCCAAAGGGGTATGGGACAAACACAGGGAAATGGGACTAGTTTAGTTTAGGAAACCTGGCCAGAATGCCAAGTTAGGATGAATGGCTTGTTTCCGTGCTGTATCAGTCTAGCATTCTACAATTCAAACTTCACAGTGATTAGCAAAGGAAAGAACAAACGGGTGTTAATTCTATTTTGGGTCCATAAAAATGTGACAAAAATTTTAAATAATTTTGTCACATGAAATAGTTCGCTCTTATTGTGATTAGAAATACAATGAATGTGAGCATTGAAGTAAAATATAATTAAATCAATTCAATTGTGTTTCTATGGTTAAAATAAAAATTGATATTCACAATCATTGTGAGTTTGTACATTGCAATATCTTCACATTACTTCATGTACTGAGCCATTATTACACATTTATACCCCCTACTGAACTGAACAATAATTGGATATTAGCAACACTTAGATTTTTGAAAATCTATTACTATACTTGGAAGCTTAGATTTGCTCCATGACCCTGCAATGTGCAGACATGAACAGGAATTATTGCAGTGAAAAGTAGTTACAGTTCTCTGAATTCATAAGGCTGAGATTACTGCGATTATTCAAATGAGTAAAAGTCAGTTTGCAAAGCATGTTGGATGCAAAATGATTGGTTCCATTGTGGGATAGTTGACCTGAAAACAATAGCATTGTTGCAATGGATTAAATTAAAATATCGATTAAAATAATATATGGATATGACGATACACGTTAGAAAAACAAACAAATTATTCTACAATTATTATAAGGATAATGAATTCCGAATAAAGGTTGTATTCTGAACAAATGAATTGACTCAAGATTTTAAAAGCACTTTGCTCTAGTATTGATTAGACATACATTAAGATCGGTGAATGAAGACTGAAATATAATACCTAGATTGATGGATTGAGGACAATAAATGAGCCATTCAACAGTTATTGGGAAAAAAATATTTTTTTGTCAAAATGCAGACAATACAGAAGTAATGTATTTCATTCAATAGTTTACTTGTAGAAACGTGTAAAATTATGTAATTTTATTCTGATCGATGTTCAAACATTTGTGTCTGAATTTGGAAGAAAATGAAAAGATAATGAAAGTGAATCTGAGAGTGACCACAAGATACGGTCCATGACATTTGATAAAAAAAGGAATTTGCATAATCTCATGACTATTTAATGTTAATATATAATTGACTCCTCAGGTACTGAAGCAGTCCAAGTCCAAGTACAACAAGATCTGGACAATATCCAGGCTTGGGCTTACAGGAGGCAAGTAACATACATGCCACACAAATGCAGGATATCACGTATAAGAAATAACCTAACCCCTGACATTCGTTGGTGTTACCATGACTGAACACCCACAATCAACATTATCCTGTCGATAATCATTGATCAGGAACTGAATTGGTCTCACCACATAAACACAGTGACTACAAGAGTAATTCAACTCCTGGCCCTTAAATTCCTGTCCAAACGCTACCAGGCACAAGTCAGGAGTGTGATGGAATACTCCCCACTTGCCTGGACGAATGCAGCCCTAACAACACTGAAGAAACTTGATACCATCCGGAATAAAGAAGCACGCTTGATTGGCACTGCTGCTACTGAGCATCAGTGGTGGTGAGGGTGGATGCTTATGGATGTCCTAGCTGCAATCTCTGCCTCTTCTTATCAACAAAGATAAAAGACTTTTACATTGCTCAACTTTCTCATCAAAACTGGGTACAGTATTCATCCCAGCCCTCTTTTATACCAACCAGCGGCATTTCCCACCAATGGCAGCTCCTCTTAAAATAATTTGTCAGTAACTTGTAATTAACTGGTTCCTACAATTCCAACTGAAAATGTGTTACTGGAAAAGCGCAGCAGGTCAGGCAGCATCAAAGGAGCAGGAGAATCGACGTTTCGGGCATGAGCCCTTCTGCAGGAAGGTCCTGATGAAGCATTTAAATAAATTTTGAAATGATATTTCTGAACATAATATAGATCAGGTTAAAACTGAAGTAGGTATCTTTCTCAACTTGCTGCAAAGACACAGACAGTAGAATCTGAGGTGATCATGAGTAAGTGGAGGTGAATGTGGGAGACAAGCTGAGACTGTATTGGAGTAGTCATGGTGAGAGGGAACAAATACTTGATGCAGCTGATGGACTGACGCTCACGTGAGCCAAAGGAAACTGAGCAAGTGACCACAGTCTAATAGGACAGAGAAACTGATCCATCAGCCTGAAACTGACTGACCACGTGGCTGTCAGTGACTCCAACACAAGTGAATGGAAACATTGCTCAGAGCCTGTTTCTGTAACATTCAACACAACCAGGAAATGGAAAGTGAATAATGAGCTGAAAAACAAAGCTACTGCTCTGTTAGAGTCAAAATCATTCAATTTTCAGTTATTGAACATTATTGACTCAAAGAATATTCTAACCTGCAGAATCACAGTAAAAGTGGAAAGTAAACAACATTCTTGGCAAAGACATAATGAACCAACTGCTTGTATAAAAACAGCTCAAAACAAAGGGGCTGAATCATCCACAAAGTGACAAACACAGATAGCATCAGTTTATAGATAGAGATTGGAATTATTTAGAAAGACACTTTCCTGCTGACGGTGTGTGGCAGAAACCATTCTCAGTGAGAACTGCCAATGACTTCCTTTGAAAAGAATCTCTGTTTCCCCTCAGAAAAGCAGGTATGTTGCTCACTTACAGACTGACTTACAGACAAAGGAAACCTGATCAGCGACTCGCACGTTAATTAAGCTATTCGTGTCAGTCCATTGCACACAACAAGAGCTTAGACCACAACAGATTCTAGTGAAACCAACAATGCAATGAAAAAGGTGAATAATTTTTATAATCATGCAGCCTCTCTCAATCAAATGATCCCAGTCAACTTCCAAACTTTTTAAACTATTAATACCAATGTATACATATTTATTTCCTTTCCTAATTTTCCTCCAAAAAATACATCTGACTATTCTCTTCAAAATATATTTTAAATGGTCAATTCATAATCACAATTCATTTCCAATTATTCTTAGGGCAAAACAACTTGCAAACTAAAATAGTTTTCACGTCAATAATGACACTGGAAACTTTGTTATGTAGTTTAACCATATTTCCAAATATTGTTTTGGTTCATTATTGCAGTGAAGCTAAAATTAAATTCTATTTATTTTCTCTGATATCCTTCCATTACTTTATTCACTAATAACAATGCCCATGGTCTAATGGGTGACAAGCATTAAAAAAAATTGAATTTTCAATGCAAGAACAGAATCAAATAATCACATATTATTCAGTTCATTCATTGTCATTGATTATCAGGATTACATTCACTGTATGATCACGTTAAATTCACTTAAATAACCACAGTACAATTCTCACCTCTATAGATATGTACAGTGAATGTCAAATTATTCTTATTTCAAGTAAAACCAAATTTACATTTTGCTCTGTTTTATTCCAGGAATGATGGAACATGTTGCATTATTATGAGAAAGAGGAACAAGTGAAGTTGGTG
The DNA here is from genome assembly GCF_047496795.1 of Chiloscyllium punctatum. Taxonomy (NCBI): domain Eukaryota; kingdom Metazoa; phylum Chordata; class Chondrichthyes; order Orectolobiformes; family Hemiscylliidae; genus Chiloscyllium; species Chiloscyllium punctatum. The sequence goes on along the minus strand of NC_092771.1, from coordinate 39,095,168 downwards.
GCTCTCAGACGTGAGGCCTTAAAGCCAAAGGCCAGGTGGTAGTTACAGTGGGGGAGGTACCTATTGACCCGCTGTCCTCAGAAGGTGGTGAGGATGGTGACACTGACTGGAACGGGTTAGATGGCGAAGCGCCCATGTATGGACAGAGGGTCGGCAATGGGTGGGATGACCCACCGCCCTGTAAGGCCCTGAAGGCCGTGTCTATGGCATCACTGAGCATCAAAGCTCAAACTTGGACAGAGTGTAGGGAGCAACAAAGGGAACTGACAGAAACTAAACCTGAACCGTTCGCCCGCTGAACGACAGATGTTGGTGAATTAACACCCAGCCTGATAGAGAAATGGTAATAATGGACCTTATTGGGAGAATATGGATGAATTAGTTGAGGAACAGTCTCACCGATGACGAAGTCAGGTCAAGATCTTTCAGGCCAATGTGCCCTGAAGTGTACAGCAGAACTTGTCGCTGCAATAACGGGGTGAAGGTGAGAGCTGGTCCCCACACGCCACCCCCCCCCCCCCCGCCCCCCACCAGTTCACAGCCGATCAGTGGCTCCAGGCATTTACAGATATTGCAGGGACACACTGGGGAGGGAACAGGCGGAATGGTCTGAAATAGCCTTGGTTACTCAGGGAACCAAGGGTAATATAGAGCATCATACAGAGAGGAAGCCTGAGGTGTATAAGGAATGCGGAGGATTACCAAATCCCAGCCTGTGATGATGAAATCGGTTTGATGTATTGAAAGGATGACATTGGACCCTATTTAACTGTAGTTATAAACTTGGGACTCCCAGTGGGACATAATTCTAACCACATTCTGAATTGGGCCATGAGAACTGAGACAAACGCAGAAACACAGGGAAATAGCAGCAATACAGGGAGGGTAACCAGACCGGCAATGTTACAAGTGAAGCAGGAAAGGGCACATAGCCAAGGAACGTAGGCAGAGAGAGGGAGGTAGATGTTCACAATGTGTGTGGCCTGTGTTCACGTAGGCACATGCATCGCCCATGAATATTCATTGATGCTGTGTTTGCTGTATTAAGAAATATTAATACAGGAACAACTATATCAGTTACTGATATGGATTTGCCCCCACCCTCTCAATTACTAAAATGAAAACAGTTGGAGAGGGAATCGAGGAAGCTGGATGAAATAAACCTGTCCCGATGCAGATCACCGATGTGGTTAAATATATCCAGATATGGGAGTGTGAAACTGAGGAAGGGACCATTCTGGGAGTTGCCAGTTTAGAACAGTTCGGAGCAACTATTGATGTCGAGACACAAACTGTAATATGGGAACAACCTGGCCAGCCCCGTGACAGGAAGCAAAGGAGAGGTGACATCTCCATAATAGTTACCTTGCAGGGAGACTGGAACAGTCAGGGAATCTGGGGAGTGAAAGCTAGGACCCACTCAATGGTGTGAGTAACTCAAACAGGAATTTGGGTTATTATCTGTAGATCCTGTAAAGAGGATCCTGTAGATCCTCTCTCCCCACACAAACAGAATCCCATCAAAGCTGGGGCTGATGAGGCAGTAATTGTGACAGTAACAGATTGATAGAAGCAGGGATTAGTCAGATCCACAGTATCCCAGGCTCTTTCACAAAAGCTGGACGGCTCATTCCACCTCACAATTGATCATAACTCTCTAAGTAAATCGGCCACTAAAGGGTATCCTGCAGTAGCGAACCACACCACTGCATTAATGGATTGAAATCGCAATGGGATATAGTCTCAGCCCTTGATATTGGGAATGGGGTCTGGTCCATGCCTATGGATCTAGAATGGCAGAATAAGCTGGTGTTTAAACAGTACATCTGGATCAAGTTACCTCCGGGATCCCATAATATTCCAGTATAACCCACTGATGTATGGCTGATGGAGTTAGTCACATGGATCTTACCAACACCTCATCACCTCAGTCGGTGAGAAAGAACATATCCAGATATTAAACAGAGGTCAGGCAGGTTGGCCTAAAATGTAACCCACAGAGAGTGGGAATGTAGGAAGGGACGTACTTGGGACATCATATCACGGAGATCAAATCAGGAAGGGAGAGGGGACAGTCCCAGCAAAACTAAGTTCCATGATTTTAAAACTATCCACCCACACACCGTGAAGGGGGTCAGGCAAACTTTAGGATTGTTTAATTATTGGAGGCCGTTTGTGGAGAATTCTCCAGAATTGGCAGAACCATCATAAACCCTGACAGAAGCACTGACATGAGCCAGGGGTCAGGGAGTCAGCATATACACAGACATTCAGTATGCCTTTGGTATTGCTCATGACCATGTGTTGGCCTGGGCTCGGTGAGGGAACATCACCCTGTCTGGGGGCACATAGACCATGAATTACAGATCAGAGAATTAGTGGAAGCAGCTAACTTTCCCAGTGAAAGAGCAATAATGAAGATTAGAGCTCACAGGAAAGTAGAAACCCCACACCAACAGGGCAGTGAGTATGTGGGTAAGGCAGGTGAAATACTGACTGGAACAGTGCGGACTTTTGGGGAAGTGGCAGAGGCAGTAGCTGCAGAAGTGAGAAAGGAAAGTTTGAAGACATTCCCAGAAATAGTCCCACAACTGGATAAACAGGAATGAGAAAAGAGTGGGGCAGTCATAGGACAAGACAGAGTCTGGATGATCCAGCAGTGCCACCACACTGTAAAAGACAAACATTATTAAAAACATATCATGGGCTGGCCCATATTGGGCAGGATACAATGCAATATCAGATGACCCACTACAGGGGTGGCCTGGAACAGGGAGAGATACAGCAAGGTTTTGTTGAAGGTGTGTAGTCTGTACACAATGTGAGCCAGGGAAAGAAAATCAGGATAAAATAGAGGCAGCGGCAGCGACTCAGGGGGTCATGGGAACAAATACTGATCGATTTTACCCACACCCCCATTCCAATCCCATGGAAGGAAATCTTGCTGGGTCTTAATAAACAGGTTTACTCAGTGGGTGGAAGCATTCCCCTGCAGATTCTGACCAAGGGAATGCAGTTAAACAGCAATTTTGTTTGTCCCATTTAATAATGAACAGAAATCCCATACCCCATACCACCCCCAGAGGTCAGGTACAGTAGAAGGAATGAAGCAGACACTGAAATCTAGTCTGACTAAAGCCCTGACAGAGACAGGCAGGGATGGATTAGTGTACTCCCCACAATCCTAATGAAACTAAGGTTCATGATAAATATATTTAGAAATATATTCATACATTTATAAATATGTTTGTAAACATTTTATAAATCTATAAATACCTAACACCTGTTAGCTATTTCTGCATTTTTGAATTCTTGTTTCAAAGTGTTGTGCTTTTGACCTGTGTTCAGGTTTTGATGTATTTGTAAAACAAAGGATCCCAATTCAGGAAAGATATTAAGCTTATAAAGAACACACATCCTGTTTTATTTATTCATTCTTGACATCCTTTGTTGCTTACTCTCGCATTTATTGCCGTTCCTTAAAGGCCAGGACAAGGTGACAGTGAGGTGCCATCGTGAACTACTGTCATCCTTGGGGAATAGACAAACCTACATTGCTGTGAAGCAATTCCAGTATTTTCACCCAGTGAAATCCAAGTCAGGATATTGTGCAACTTAGAAGGAAATTCAGAGGATGATATCCCAATAGTCTGGCTGCCATTGTCCTCCCAGGTGGTACAGATTATAGTTTTGTGAATTGCTTTTGAAACAGTGTGGGGAAGTTGCTGCAATGCATCGTGTTTTTCATACAAACTTTTACCACTGTCCACCAACGATGAGTGAAGTGAATGTAGCAGGTGGCTGATGGAGTAAGACTCACAGGCCGTGCAGTGTATAAGGAAGCCATTTGACCATTGTGTCTGCATCAGCTGTCACCCTGTGCAAACTCCTACCTCCTCTCTCTTAATCCGTACATTGTTCACTGTAAAGAAACAGTCTAATTCCCTGAGTGAATATCTAGATTCATGTACCCAGATTATAGGGTCTGCTTTGTGTTGGATGGAGTTGAGTTTCTTTAGTGTTTTGGAGCTGCACTCATTTAGGAAATATTCCATCACATTCCAGACTCATGACTTGTGAATAGTGCGAAAGGACTGAGGAAAACTGTTAGTTTGTCATCGAACATGTTTGTTTGAAATCATAAACTTCCTGCGACTGCGTGCTTCCATCCACTTTACCTGACGAAGGAGCAGCACTATGGAAAATTGTGACTTCAAATAAACCCGTTGGATTATAATCTGCTATCGTCTGTGTTTTAATATTGTCCAGCCCTGACCAACACTGGCATCTCCGCAATCAGACATTGTGGAGTCACTGCAGATTCCCGAGCCTCTGACCCCTTGTAATGACAGAGTTGAGATGGCTGGTCTGGTTCAGGTTACGAATAATGTAAACAACAAGATGTTGACAGTGGATGATTCAATGATGACAATGCCCTTGAATGTCAATTCGAGACGATTAGATTCTCTCCTGTTGTAAATGAACATTGCCTGGCAATTAAGCGCAATCAGTCCCAGGTTAAATCTTGTGACGATCTTGCTCCACATGGATATATATCATTTCGGTGACTGAAGAGTAATAAATTGTGCTGGGCATTGTACAATAATCAGAAAATGTCCCCATTCCCAACCTTCTGATGTTGACAAGTTCATTGATGATGCAGCTGAAGATGTTTGTGTCTAAGACACCATCCTGAGGGATCCCTGCAGTGATCTTGCAGGGCTGAGATGATTGGACTCCAGTAACCACAATTATCAAGCTTCGTGTTAAAGTTGGATGCAACTATTGACACTAATTGCAATTTGGCTCTTTGATGCAATACTCCTTCGAGTGCTGCCTTGATATCACAGGCAGTTACTTCCCAGCTCTGTCCAAGTGTGACAAAACTGCAGTGAGTTGAGATCAGTTTCGACATTGTGCATCCTTTCCTGCAGCCAGAGGAACGTGAAGTCAAAATCGGCTGTGACAAGTCAGTGAATACCCAGTTCAGATAAGAAGACAAGTCTCTCCCATATTCCTCGCGTTTCCAGGATTTCCCACCTTTGCCAGTGCATTTTTCTTCTGATAACACTGAATCATTGTCCACGTGACCGGTCTCTGCCCAATGGGAACAATGATTTTTCCCTGCATGTTCAAAATTCAGTTTACTATTAACTAGCTGACTGTCAGATTCTAATCTGCTGTTTGTTTGCAGTTGGGAAACACAAACCAAATCATCGATCCCCTATGTACAGAACGAGGTCACTCGGCCCGTAAGGTTTGCACCAACCCATTGAACAACATCCCAAACCGACACACAGCCCCCTACCCTCTTCCCATAACCCTGCATTTTCCCCTGACTACTCCACCTAACCTTCCCATCTTCGGACTGCGGAAGGAAACCCACACAGACACGGGAAGAATGTGCAAACTCCACACAGACAATGGTGGGTGGAATTGAACTGGGATTCCTGGTGCTGTGAGGTAGCATTGCAAACTGCTGATGGAGTAACCCCGAACCCCTGCCAGTATCCTATGCAGTTTGTTAATCAGACATCAAAAATACCATCAAATGAATGTGGGAGAACAGACAAAAGCCCAAAGTCATTTTGTGAAATGGAGCTGAATGAAACTGGAAATGTGTGGGGCTGGTTGGAGCAGGAAGTCCTCATGAAAGCTCCTGTATTGTCATTAAAACTCCACCTATCCATTCAATCCCATTAGCTGCAAGACCAACAACACGCCACTTGCACTCCCAAATGCCGGAGGACCAGCTCCATCCTCATATGCTCCCATTGGATGGGGGACCTGCCACACACCTTCACACCTCCCACCACACCACGCATTCACTCCCAAAACCTAGAGGACCAGGGCCCACCAGCTCAGTGCTCCAGGCCCACTCTTCATGCACTTTCATTGGCTGGAGGACCAGATCGCAACCCCTAGGGTTGTTTTGACCACAAAGTGCTGAACTGACTTCTGTAAAAACAAGGATTGCAGATGCTGGAAACCAGAGTCTAGAATGGGGTGGTGCTGGATAAGCACAGCAGGTCAGCAGCATCTGAGCAGCAGGAATATCTACGTTTTGGGCAAAGGTAGTTCATCTGGAATAGAAGCAGGGTGCCTGCAGAGTGGAGAGATAAATGAGAGGAGGGGTGGGTTGGAGAGAAAGTAGCACAGAGTACAATAGGTGAATGGGTGTGGAGATGGAGGTGATAGGTCAGAGAAGAGGGTGGAGTGGATAGGTGACAAGGAAGATAGGCAGGTAGGAGGTGTCATGAGGGCAGTGCTGAGCTGGAAGGTTGGAGCTGGGGTGAGGTGGGGGAAGGGGAAATGAGGAAACTGGTGAAATCCACATTGATACCATGGGGTTTAAATGTTCGGAGGTAGAAAATGAGGCGTTCTTCCTCCAGGCATCGGGTGATGAGCGAGTGGCGGTGGAGGAGGGCCAGGACCTCCATATCCATGGCAGAGTGGGAGGGGAGTTAAATGTTGGGCCACAAGGCGGTGGGGTTCATTGGTGTGGGTGCCCCGGAGATGATGCCTAAAGCACTCTACTAGGAGGCATCCAGTCTCCCCAATGTAGAGGACACCACATCAGGAGCAACCGATACAATAAATGATATTGGTGGATGTGCAAGTAAAACCTTTGAAGGACGTGGAAGGCTCCGTCGGGGCCTTGGATGGAGGTGAGGAGGGTGGTCTGGGCGCAGGTTTTGCAATTCCTGTGGTGGCAGGAGTCGGTGCCAGGAAGGGACGATTGGTTGTTGGGGGCGTGGACCTGACCAGGTAGTCATGAAGGGAACGGTCTTTGCGGAAAGTGGAAATGGATGGGAAGGAAATATATCCTTGGTGGTGGGGTCCATTTTGAGGTGGCACAAATGTCTTCGGATGATGTGGTTTTTGCGAAGGTTGGTAGGGTGGAAGGTGAGCACCAGGGGGGCTCTGTCCTTGTTAAATTTGGAGGGTTGGGGTGTGAGGGCGGAGGTGCGGGACATGGATGAGTTGCGTTGGAGGGCATCTTTAACCACGTGGAAAGGGAAATTGTGGTCTCTAAAGAAGGAGGCCCATCTGGTGTGTTCGGTGGTGGAACTGGCCCTCCTGGGAGCAGATATGGCGGGGGCAGAGGACCTGGGAATTCGGGATGGCATTTTTGCTGGAGGTAGGGTGGGAAGAGGTGTAATCCAGGTAGCTGTGGGAGTCGGTGGGTTTGTAAAAATTGTCAGTGTCAAGTCGGTTGTCATGAATGGAGATGGAGAGGTGCACCAAGGGGAGGGAGGTGTCTGAGATGGTCCTGGTGAATTTAAGATCGGGGTGGAATGTGTTGGTGAAGGTGATGAACTGCTCTTCCTCCTCGCGGGAGCATGAGGTGGCTCCAATGCAGTCATCAATGTAACGGAGGAAGAAGTGGGAATTGGTGCAAGTGTAATTACGGAAGACGGACTGTTCTACGTAGCCAACAAAGAGACAGGCATAGCTGGGGCCCATACGTGCTCCTATGGCTACCCCTTTGGTCTGGAGGAAGTGGGAGAATTCAAAGATGAAATTGTGAAGTGTGAGGACCAGTTCAGCCGAACTAATGAGTGTCAGTGGAAGGGTACTGTTGGGGACGTTGGGAGAGGAAGAAACGGAGGGCTTGGAGGCCTTGTTCGTGGTGGATGGAGGTGTAGATGTATTGAATATCCATGGTTAAAATGAGGCATTGGGGACTGAGGAAACGGAAGATTTGGAGGAGGTGAAGGGCGTGGGTGGTGTCTCGAATATATGTGGGGAGTTAATGGACTGGGGTGATAGGACAGTGTCAAGGTAGGTGGAGATGAGTTCGGTGGGGTAAGAGCATGCTGAGACAATGTGTCGGCCAGGGTGGTCAGGCTTGTGGATCTTGGGAAGGAGGTAGAATCGGGCAGTGCGGGGTTCCCGTACAATGAGGTTAGAAGCTGTGGGTGGGAGATCTCGTGAGCTGATAACGTTCTGTATGTTATGGGAGATGACGGTTTGTGATGAGGGGTGTGTCATGGTCGAAGCGGTGGTAGGAGCAGGTGTCTTCGAGTTGGCATCTGGCTTCAGTAGTGTAGACGTCAGTGTGCCAAATTACCACTGCACCCCCTTTATCTGCTGGTTTGACGGTGAGATTTGGATTGGAGCAGAGAGTGTGGAAGGTGAGTATTGTGAGGTTGTGAGTTTGGAGTTGGGGAGGGGTAGACAGGTTCAGGTGGTTAATGTCTGAGCGACAATTGGAAATGAAGAGATCAAGACCAGGTAATAGGCCAACATGAGTTGTCCAGGTGGATGGAGTGTGTCGGAGGCCAGCAAAGGAGTCCTCGGAAGGTGGGCAGGAGTCCCTATTGTAGAAGTGAGCTCGGAAGTGGCGGAATAAGTTTTGGATATCACGGCGTGTATTAAATTAATTGATGCATGACGTGCTCTTGTCATGGAGATAATCCTGATAGACAGCCACCATTCAAAGCCATAAACCACAGAGTACATTTTCCAGTCACGCTGACATTTGAAATATTGATCCACAGATGGAATGCAGACCTTTCCTTCCACATGAAAAGGCCAATGATATTCAAATGGCACAAGAATTAAGATCAGATGTAAGGTTTTGAGACAGCGGGAGATGAGCAAGTGTTTCTGCTCACTCTATTGGCTGGAAATATGCAGAACATGCTGCCTATTATGATGGTGCAATAATTGATTAAAAACAATTATATCAGATCTGAGAGAAATAAACTTGCAGAGTGTAGGGGACATATGGGGAATGAGAATATGGGATTCTGCTACAGAGATCCAGCTTGGATTTGATGGGTCTCTTTCTGTGGTACAATGCATTTTATTTGTACTTGCTTAACTTGCTCTGGTCACTTGCCTTCAGGGGTTAGATTATCATTGAGATAAATCTGCTCAGTGTTCCTACTCAGACCAACACAGGCTGTCTTTCCACAGCAGGGGATGATGTTTATTGCTTTATGCTGGGTTGTTGAGGGGGGCGGGGGCCCAGATAGGGTACAAAGATCTGAACACCTGCTCCAGGGTGGTCTAACCATGATTGTTAATATCTGAGAACATTTAGACCGACCCCAATACATGAAATGCTTTCTGACAGACTGAGGAAATAAACTAAGTTACTTTCACAAACAGCAGGGCAATGATATCCATATTCTGGTACACGGAGTGACTGCACAATGTCTGTTTGGGATTTAAAAACCCTTCCCATTTCATAGAGACATGCCTTGGACTGTCCCAATCCTGGGAAGGGCTGTGTCAAAGGATTCAGACAAAACCACATCCAGCTCTGACAGTCACTCTGTTTATCAGTGTCAAAAAGTGTGGTGCTGGAAAAGCACAGCAAGTCAGGCAGCATGTGAGGAGCAGGAGAGTTGACGTTTCAGGCATAAACCCATCATCAGGAATGTGGGGAGGAGGGTCCCACGGTGGCTAAGAAATAATTGGGTTGCAGGGTTTATTGGAACCTAATTATCAAAAGGTTTTCAACAGGAAACAGCAGCATTCAGACTGGGCAGTAACACACCTGCACGGTGTGTGTAACAGTCTGCCAGCATTTATCTGAAATGGCAAAACACCAGTGCAGCCACACCAGGGAGAGACTGTGGAAATATGGGGAATGTCAGAAGGGAATTCTTTACCTATTCCACCTGGAAATGGGCCAAACCAATTAGACTGGGGAGAAGCTGTTCACCTGCTCTGTGTGTGGGGGAAGTGATTCACTCAGGCATCCATCCTGCTGGAACACCAGTCGATTTACTCATAGCCACAGTTGAAGGTTTTTTTTTCTCTTGTTCACACTAAGGAATGAACAATGGTTTTGGCAGTTATAATGTTAATAAAGTTTTGCACATAGAGAACTTAGTTTTGGAAATGTTCACAACATTGTTGAACATGTACAGATTCACACTGGGTACAGATTTTTATTTTCCTTTGTTCATTCACAGGGTGAGGGTGTCGCTGGCCCGGCAGCATTTACTGCCCGTCCCTAATTGCCCAGGGGGCAGGTAAGAGTCAACCACATTGCTGTGGGTCTGAAGTCACAATGTAGGCCAGGTAAAGATGGCAGCTTCCTTCCTGAAAGGGCATTAGTGAACCAGATGGGTTTTTCTGACAATCGATTAATGGTCATTATTAGATTCTTAAATTCCAGAGCTTTTTTATTGAATTCAAATTCCCCCGTCTGCTGCAGCAAGCTTTGGACCCAGGTCTCCAGAACGTTATCTGGGGTTTTAGATTAACTGTCCAGTGAGAATACCACTCGGCCTTTACTTCCCCACATCGCTGTCCATCTGCACAGAGTAAACAGTGATTTTCTGGTTAATCACACATACGTTTGCTCAATAATTGCAGGAGTTGGATGTTGATGGGCTATTGCCATCCATCTCTGAACCATGTATTCTGGGGTTTGTTTCTGATGATGATTGGAAACACCATCAGCCTTGTTATCTTTTGGGGATAAAAACAGTTTCATTTAGCATTCTGTTAAATTCATGGCAATCAAGCAGATCCCATAACTCTCAAGCAGATTAGTTCCTGTAGAAGGACTATCCATCGCCCCAACCTCCTCCATCCTCACCCCCAACAGTACAGTAATCTCACAGAGTCTCTTTATGACTATGAAGGAGACAATCTGATCAGCTGCTTCTTTCCCTACTCCTATGTCAAGTGGCTCTTAAACTCCCCTTGCTGCAGTTGTGATCCTGCATCATTGTACAGTGTTGCTCGTATTTCCTGTTTTGGCCTATCAGTGTTCATGATACTGCATGTAGCTTCTTGTAAAGGACCTACAGTGTAAGAGTTCAGTTCCTTCCTTCCAACAACAACAGTAGAGTTGTATTCCAACAAAGCTTACTGAATCACGGCCCAGCATGCCCCCAATTTACCTCTTACCATCAAACCACAGGATCAGCTCTCGTTCAACTGAGAGAATTCAGGAGGGCATGCCAGTAACAGCAGCATGAATACCTAAAAATGAGGTGTTAACCTGATGAAGTTACCAAAGAAGACTACTTGTGTGCCAACAGCATAAGCAGCAAGTGATACACAGAGTGAAGCAATCCGGGAAACAACAGAACAGATATAAGATCTGCAGTCCAGCCACATCCAGTTGTGAATGAAGTCAGAGCACAGCTGGAGTTCTGAGGACAGTTCTCTTCAAATATTAACCAACAAGAATGTCAGACACATGGTGGGGAATCCCAGTCTCATGGAGTGCACATCCTGTTCCATGTGGGAAAACCAGGACACTTCTTGTGTCAGCAACAACCACAAGAACACGGAGGTCAGCAACACTAGTGTGACCACGGCCAATATACTGCACTCAGTTCTGTTCCCCACATTCCAGGCTGATGTGTTCTCATCAGAGAGGATTGATCAGAATGTTTCTCCAATTGGAGAATTTCTGCTCTGAAGAAGGCTGGATAGGCTGGGGATGATTTCGAAGGAGGATGAGCTGAGCTTTTATTGAAGTGATAAGATGTTGAGGAATCCAGATCGATTGGATAGGAAGGAGCTATCCATTAACAGATGTATCAGTAACTGGAGGTTTTAGGTTGTAAATAATTCTCAGAAAGAAGGGGAGGGGAGAATGTATTTCACTCAGAGATGGTGGGGAGCAGAAACTCACTGATGGGGTGGTAGAGGCAGTAACAAGCAACACATTAGTATAAAAGGACATGGATGTAACTGAATTGCTGGCACATGCAGGGCCAAGGATGATGGTCTACAGAATGGGATCATTATGATTTATTTGACATTTCTCCAGAATATTAAACTCCAGTCCAATTTGAGAATTTATGAACATCATCAGACCTGAGCTCCAAATGACAGAATAAATTTATCAGCAAGGTACAGCACATATTAAGGCCACTTGGCCCATCCTGCATGTGTTGGCTGTGATAGAACTACCCAGGCTTTACAGCGTTCTGTACTCACCAATGAGAGCAACAATCTCAGACTGTGAACTCTGCCTTCTATGTCGTTATAATCTGTTTTTATAATGTATATCTTTGACAGCTGCACACTTTGTTTCCTTGTTACTTTCCCAGCCCTAACTCCATTCCACGTGGCCTTGAGGGACTATCATTTCTGCTGTTTAACCTCTCCTGCCTTCCCCCGTGTGACAGACTGACTTTTTCTCCTTGTCGCACCCCACCTTCCTCACAACCTGTTACATTTCTGATGGTTCCCAGATCTCTGTAACTTTCACTGTGTCCCCTGGGTCAGTGGCTCGAGTTTGGAATTCTCTTCTTCTAGAGATAATTGGAAATCTTTCTGGTTGCAGTTTCCCCCAGATTTTATTTCCTAAAATGCAGCACTTGCGTCAGAGAAAAGTATTTGTGAGCCTTCATCCAGAATTCAAGCATTTGGATGTAATCTGTGACCCTCCCACAGATGCGCAGCGTTACTAGATTGGCCATGCTAACATGGGCTGTGGTGTGCAAGTTAGGTGGGTTGAGTTAACCATGGCTAATGTGGGGTGATGTGGGTAGGGCGGGAGAGCAGGTCATTGCAGACTCGATTGGCCGAATTGTCTTGTTCTGCACCCACGGGATTCTGTGTCTCGAACTAGTTGTGATTGTCGTCACGTTTTCCTCATGCCAGGTTCATTCAGCTCAGGTACACATTCTGCTTTGGTGTTTCTGTGGGTGCTCACTCAATCCTTTCCTTCTGTTTTATATCAATTTCAAACTGTACGTGAGTGTGAGAATGAATTTGTAAATACAAATACTCCAACCAAACCCCCTCACAGGTCAGGACCTGTTTCTGCTGCTGGCATCACTCACAAGGGACAGGAAAATAAAGCTTCAGTCACAAACCTTATAGGAACACAGAGGTTCTAATCACCAGGAAAGGCTAAACAGCTTAAAACTCTTTTCTCAAGAAAAGAGGAGACTGAGAGACAAGCTGTCACAAGTAGGAAGATTTGTGCCTGTGTTTTCAGAGAGTTGAGATTGAAATCATTGGGTTGAAGCATGTTTCATTGCCCCAGGTCATCAAAGGTGCTATCTAAATGTGCATCTTTCTTTCTGCCTATCTGTCTGAGTTAACAATCAGATGGACAGGTCAGTATCTGAGTGTCTTCCCAAATCCCCAATTGAATCTGCCTGCCCCCACAGTCTCAGGTGCCTCACCATTCACTCGGTCACGGAGAAACTCTGCCGTTGCAATGACAACTGTCTTTGCTGTCAGCTCTCCTCTTGCTTCCGCCTAATCCCCACTTCCCTTCATTAAATCCCAGCTGTCTCTAGTCCACCCACATGGGCATGTTGAAGATCATGACAAGAGAATGGATTGAAACCGAGAGTTCAATAACCAGAATGAGAGAGGAAGGAGGAAATAAACGGGGTTTGTGGATCCCAGGGGATACAGACTCCAGGTTGAGTCCTTTGTGGGCATTCCCGCAGTATTACGAGACAGCATTCCATGATGAGAGTTAAACCCGGGTGGCAAGACAGGGAGCCACTGAACATGAGCAGGTTTAGTTCAAACACAGGAGGTTTGTTCAGTCAGTAACAGTGTGTTAGACATGGAGGTGAAGTGAGCAGTTAGGGGAGATCTTGCCACAAGGTGCAGATGGACAACTTTCATTGGAACAGGAGGCGGCCATTCAGCCCCTCAACCTTGCTTTGCCATTCAATAGATCATGGCTGATTTGTGGCTTAACTTGCAATTTTCGAAACTCTCCAAACTCATCAACAAACTCCTCTGCAACAGACAAGATTAATATTGAAAAACCCAACATTTGCAAATGCTGGGAAATCAGGAACCAAAAGAGACATTGCTGAAAAAATTCAGCAGATCTGGCAGCATCTGTGAAGACTAAACCGTTGGGTCTAGTGACCGGTCAGGGGACCAGCGGAAGCTGACCATTCTGCCTTTTCTGTAACACTGTCTGGAACAGTTTCTGGTGCAAGGGGAATGAGACTGTCAATAGCAACTGAGAAAACAGGAGGACGTGCTCAATCAGAATAAAACCCATTTTGCTCTTTCACTTTTAAATCAACTGCAAACATTATTCATTATCATTTCAGAATAGTATAATAAGCCAGAAATCAATTCTTCGTGTCATTGGGTCTGGGAAACTGTATTAATTCTGACCTGGTCCAGCCTACATGTGAATCCAGACACTGAATAATGGGGTTGACTCTGAACCATCTCTTGGGCAGTTAGAATGAATGACAAATGCTGCCCCAGAAAGTGATGCCATGATCCCATGAACAAACAAAGCGAATCTGATCGCTGTGGTTAGTTGTGAACTCGCTGGTATTATTGGAAGAGGAGGAATGGGAAGATTTATTGGGTAAAGGCAGAAGAATAGCATTCAGTGAGGTGATCCTTTGGAGAGCTGATCAGCCAATCAGCCTCCTTTCGTGCAGTAATAATTCAGTGAATATTTCATTCTGAGCGCTCTAAGGAAATATCCGGGCAGGGTTTATAAAGAGGTCAGATTGAATGAGTGTCTCGGTGAACACAAGTGACACACAGGGACAGAGAGGTTTTGGGATGAATTAACATTACAGCAGTTAAAAATTGCAGTGATCAAGAGAGTGGAATTAGAGCAGCAAATAAATCTTAAACATTTATGCAGCTAAAGGGGATGCTGGGTGAAGATACCGTAGTTAGTGTTTATTTTACTCCAGGCACACCAGCCTAGGAGCACATCCTTCCTGTATCTATCCTCTCGAGCTCTTGAAGATTTTTGTTCATTTGAAGTGTTTCATGTTTAGATACTCTAGAGAAGATAGCTTCAAGCTCCTCAATCGCTCCTGCCAGGGCAATGCTGCTGTTAGAATTCAATTCACTGGTGCATGTTACTGGCTGCTTCATGGACTGGAACTAGCAATTGAGACTGAAAGGTTCCTGTAAAAAATATCTTCAATGGTATTACCAGATGTGAGTGGTTTTAGGAAAATGACCTTGACTTACGGGCATTGAGTGTCAGAGCACTTCCTGTTGTGGGGCATCCTGCTTAGATTCAATCCATTGATAACTATTAGAACTGACTTGCACTGGCTCCGTCAAAGTGGTCAGGGCATTATGGCTGTCATCGAAGCTGGTAACAAACTTCCCATGGGTTAAAAAACGTAAATGATAGAGTAGGTACGAGGTCTGATGGCACTGTTGGAGTATTGATGTTGTTGTTAATCACATTAACTCGGCAGGAGTTGACTGAATTTATATTATCTCTTTCTGAATCTCAGGATGTCTCTCTGGGCAGTACGTCTCCACAAACAGCACTGTGACAATGAGCAGGGATCATCTGTTTTGATTTAAATTGTGACTGTAGCACTGCTGCTTCACAGCACCAGGTACAAGGTTGGAGGCCAGCCTTGGTCAACTGCCTGTGTGGAGTTTGCACATTCCCCTATGATTGTGTGGGACCAGTCCAGGTGCACTGGTTTCCCCCCACAGTTCAAAGATTGGTGGGTTAGGTGGATCAGTTGTGCGAAATTGTCCACAGTGTCCAGGATTGTGCAGACTCAGTGGATCAGCCATGGGAAATGCAGTGTTACAGGGAAGGAGTGCTCCAGGTGGGATGCTACTTGGATGGTTGGGGGGATTTGATTAACCAAAGCTCTCCTACCACACTGTTGGGATTCTATTCTATGACTGAGGATAAAGGCTATCCTATGATTGAGGATAAAGGCTATTCTATGATTGAGGATAAAGCAGGGTGTTCTTGGAGAAGGAGCATGTGGTATGTATCAATGCTCTCGATGCCTTTCGGTAGAGGTGGGCATCGCAGGGGATGCAGTGCTTCATCTCCACTGCTGCCCCCTCACCCCTAACTCTACTTTGATTTGGTCCCTTCCCACTCTGTCATTTGTATTGGTTTGCTTTACCCGTAATGGGCTTTGTTTGTAAATATTCAATTGGTTACACGGGTGATTTACTGCTGGTGATTATATATTAACAAAACCCAAACTGGTGTAATGATGAACGTGGGAAGGTTGCTCAGCTGTATGTGATAACATGTCTGGGTAGGAGAAATGGGGGGAAAAAGAACACTTCACAGCTCACAGAAGGAGAAATGAAAAGCAGTTAAATCAAACCAAAGGTTCAGACAGGGAGGGAATATTTCCCTGGAGTTTGAGTAACTGGAAAGTGATGGTGTCCGGGAATAGACAGGATTTTGTTTTACAGGGCGTTTGAAATATTTAAAAACTTATATTCAGATCGTTTCATTTCTTTTGTTTT
Organism: Chiloscyllium punctatum; assembly: GCF_047496795.1. Taxonomy (NCBI): domain Eukaryota; kingdom Metazoa; phylum Chordata; class Chondrichthyes; order Orectolobiformes; family Hemiscylliidae; genus Chiloscyllium; species Chiloscyllium punctatum. The sequence continues at coordinate 39,078,980 of NC_092771.1, read as the reverse complement.
AGTTTTATTTATTTTGGAATACATAGCTACAATATTTTAAAACCAAATTCACAAACCTTGTGTTAAAGACAAATGTTAAATAAAATCCATCAAACCATCCCTTACTGAAAACTGATGTGGAGGTGCAATCTCCTGGAGAATCACCCCTGTCCTGCTTACTTCTTCCAACCCGGGCTCCATGGCTATATACATATCTGGGAGATAGCAGCAGCAGGCCATTCCGCCTTTCAATCCTGCTCCCGCATTCAATGGGAAACAGCTGACCATCCAGCTAAATCTCCTGTTCCTGCTGTGTTCCAATCCCCTTTCATGACTTTACATCAAAGAACTATATCTAAGCCCTCATTAAGCTTCACTGCCTTTTGCTCCAGTGATGTTGTTGTGTTACTGTGTGGGTGTAGGCCGGGGTAATGTGATGGTGCTGCCTCCTGGAGGATGTACTCAGCGTCCCTCATCATCCTGCAGTAACATCAGTTGGGTTTCAGCAACTAGATATAGAAACCATTTCAAGGATATGGTCATCACTGGCTCAGCCAGCATTTATTCCCCATCTCTCGTTACACATGAGAAGATGGTAGTGAGCTGCTGCCTTGTACCATTCACAGTCCATTTGACGCAGATAGACAGACATTGCCGTGAGGAGAGTGTTGCAGGATTTTGGCCGAGTGATTCTCCATCTTTGTTTCTTCAAACACTGGGTAACTTAATCACAATCTGCACATAATTTTGAGATTTCAGTCTGCAAATCTTCACCATGTAGCACCCTATATAAAGGAATATGTACAAATTAGAAATTCAGAGCAGACAATTCTAGTTTCTCTGGAATATCTTTTTCCCCTTCCTTCCTCCAAAGCTGTAACCCTCCAGCCCATTTACTCTCTCTCACCATTCTGACTCTACTACCCTTTAATGTACACCCTCCACATTCTCATGAAGTTGTTGATAAACAGATCTATGCCACCACTTCTCGTCCCTGTTTAGACTCTGCACCCTTTCTGGGTTCACTTCCTTTCCCTTCTGTTGCTGCAAGTCAATAATGTAACAGCAGAATGAAACAAAAGGAAACAGAAAGGGAGGTGGCAGATCCTGGACAGAAGAAGAACCTTCAGTCTGGGAGAATGGGTCAGATGCTTCTTTGTTTCTCATTGGTCGATTCCAGTGTTATGACAAGTTGGGAATGTAACTTGGTCCCATGTGGGTGTGGTGACACTTTGACCCTCCAACAGATCAACACTACAAGCAAATACGTTCCTCCTCCAGAAAATTATAGTGTGAAATACTTTCCACTAGTTACCCCAAAGCACATGTTCCAAAACTCACCCACATTCTGTACTTGTGCAGTGCCAGGTTTCACCACGTGTGGTCTCTGCCTCTGAATTTGGGAGTTGCAGTCCTCATGCAGTCACTGGACCCTGTCTTTAGAAAGTGAATGAAAAGTGTGGCATGGAGGATGTTGTGTATCAGATCCCCATTCAGACACACGGGACATGAGGGCTGTCACTGGGATTTACTGAGACATCCGCTTAGACCACCTGATTTATGACGTAAGGAACATAGATTCAGCCAATTGGGGGATAGGGAGGTTAATAAGGCGCAGTAGGTTTTAAGCAGAGGTGGCACAGTGGTTAGCACTGCTGCCTCACAGTGTCAGCGACCTTAGGCGACTGCGTGGAGTTTACACATTCTCCCCATGTTTGCATGGTTTCGTGCAGTTCTCCAGTTTCATCACACAGTCCAAAGATGTGCAGGTTAGATGGTTTGCCCATGCTAAATTGCTGACAGTGTCCATGCACGTGCCATTCAGACAATTAGCCATGGGAAATGCAATGTAACAGTGAATGAGTGGGTCTGAATGGAATGCTCATCATAGGGTTGGTGTGGACTCGATGGATGAAAACTCTGTTTCATCACTATAGGGACTCTATTCTATTCTCATAAGGAAGTATGTACTTGTCTCGATGTGTTGTGAATCTGTGGAATTCCCTATTCAAAATGCGGTGGATGCCAGGACAATGAGCCAATGTAATGAAGAGATACAGATTTTGAATTTGCAATGAGATGAATTGTGAGAGAGCAGGCGGGAAAATCCAGCTGAGCCCGAGGTGAGGTCAATCATCACCTATTAAATAGTGGAGCTGGTTCGAAGGGCTGCATTGCCTCTCCTGTGCCCAGTGCTTATCTTCTTATGGTAATAACTGAAAAACTGAATCCAAAAATCACCACCTTCACCGAAGGAGATTTTCAGAAAATGACAGATAGTCAGGTAGATTAGCATTCCAATCTTAGATAGTGAGGAAGCGTGTAGGAGATAATGATTTTGCAATTTTAAACTGAGGGGAGACAGTGATTTATGGTTTTTGATTGCGTCGTACATTCGCAGCGTCCAGAGTACACTGTTGTGAGTATCTATCCTGTACTTTATTACAAAGCCAAGGTCGCTGACAATGAAAACCAAAACAACCAGGAAACATCGCCTTCCCTTGTAATCGGATAAAAGAATTCTAATAAGTCTGGTTCAACTTAGAACACAGATTCAAAGCTGGAAGATTAGATCCAATCCCAAGATCCTGTGCTTAAACAAAAGGAGACTACAATAGTTTGAGGCAGAAGTTGGCTAATGTAGACTGGAAACAAAGACTTTATGGTGGGAAAGTTGACGGACAGAGCGGGAATATCAAAGCATTTTTTGAAGTGCTCAGCAAAAGTATATATCAAGGAAAAGGAAGGACTGTAGGAAAAGGAATAATCTGCCGTGGGTGGATCAGGAAATAAGAGAGTCTATCAAACTGAAATAGAAAGCATACAAATTGCCAAAGTCCATGGAGATTAGAAAAACTTTAAAGATCAATAGAATGCGAGATGGGATGGGGGGAGAATAGTGATTAGTAGTTATCCCCAGGGTCAGAATATCAATTTACACTGCCAGAGGGGAACCTATTGTGTGGGGAACAAATGGCCTCTGTAATGTTGAAGCACTTTACTGTTACCATTGAGATAATCCTGATCAAGTTAAAAATCACAGCACACTCCAAAAGCTTGTACTTCCAAATAATCCTGTTGGACTATAACCTGATGTTGTGTGGCTTTTAACATTGTCCACCCCAACACTGGCTCCTCCACATCAGAATCCTGACAGATACCCCACTGAAATTGAAGCGCCTGTAACATTCTTGAGGGAGCCACAGGGGCGTGGGGGAGGGGTGTGTGGTTGAACCACAAAGTGCTGAACTGAACTAGAATTTCTAACTGCCGTTGCAGTGGAGATATAACTATAAGACCATAAGACATAGGGGTGGAAGTAAGGCCATTCGGCCCATCGAGTCCGCTCCGCCATTCAATCATGGCTGCTGGGCACTTCAACTCCACCGCATTCTCAAAATTGCCTTTAATTCCCCGAGACAACAAGAATCTATCAATCTCTGCCTTGAAAACATTTAACGTCCCGGCCTCCACTGCACTCTGCGGCAATGAATTCCACAGGCCGACCACTCTCTGGCTGAAGAAATGTCTCCGCATTTCAGTTCTGAATTTACCCCCTCTAATTCTAAGGCTGTGTCCACGGGTCCTAGTCTCCTCACCTAACGGAAACAATTTCCTAGCATCCACCCTTTCCAAGCCATGTATTATCTTGTACGTCTCTATTAAGTCTCCCCTTAATCTTCTAAACTCCAATGAATACAATCCCAGGATCCTCAGCCGTTCCTCATATGTTAGACCTACCATTCCAGGGATCATCCGTGTGAATCTCCGCTGGACACGTTCCAGTGCCAGTATGTCCTTCCTGAGGTGTGGGGACCAAAACTGGACACAGTACTCCAAATGGGGCCTAACCAGAGCTTTATAAAGTCTCAGTAGCACAATGGTGTTTTTATATTCCAACCCTCTTGAGATAAGTGACAACATTGCATTCGCATTCTTTATCACAGACTCAACCTGCATGTTGACCTTTAGAGAATCCTCGACTAGAACTCCCAGATCCCTTTGTACTTTGTCTTTACGAATTTTCTCACTGTTTAGAAAGTAGTCTGTGCTTTTATTCTTTTTGCGAAAGTGGAAGACCTCACATTTGTTCATTGAGAGACAGTCTCTATTCAAAGTCACAAACCATAAACCACAAACCACAAACCACAAAGAATGGGACCGGCACATCGGAGAGGCGGGGAGATACCTGATGCTGCCTGGAGGTGTTTTATCCAGGTAACTGCCATGTCTCATCAATAAAGACTCAAAGAAGTTCTCTCAGAGTTCCGTGCCTAGTTATTCCTATCCTGCAGGGTACAGGAAGATGAGTACACAGCAGTCAGTCTTCACATTGGAGGATAGGAAGAACATGCCAGTAATTGAAGAGGAGACTGAGGAAGGTGAGGACCCAGATAATAACCATTACCGTGAAAGAGTTAGACCTGGGCAAGTTAATGGAGCTAAAGGTAGACAAGTCTCATTGCCCTGATGGAAAACATCCCAGGATACTAACAGAGTTAGTGGGAGAAATAGCAAATGCACTTAGAATAATAGAATTCGACAGCAGAGACAGGCCATTTGGCCCAAACTGGTCCATGCCGACCAGAATGTCCATCCACGCTAACCCCATTTCCCTGAACTTGGCCCATTAGCTTCTGACCCTTTCCTATCCATGTTTTTGTCTAAATGTCTTTAACCTCTTGTGTGTGTTCCTGCCTAAACGACTTCCACTGGCAGCTCATTCCATATACGTACCACCCTCTGTGTAAAACAGATACCCCTCAGCTTCCCTTTTGTTCTTTCTCCTCTAACCTTAAACTGATCCAATCAAGCCGTCCAATCCTCGAGTTCCTGGGAAAAAGACTGAGTGCATTCACCTTATCCATGCCTCTCATGGTCTTATACACTTCTAGAAAAAAAAACCCTCAGTTTCTTCTGCTCTAAACATAAAATCCTCGCTTGTCCAACCTCTCCCTATAACTCAGACCCCTGAGCCCTGGCAACATCCTTGTAAATTGTTCTGCATTTTTTACAGTTTATTAACTGAAACCTACATTACATTCATCATATTTCCAGTGTTTTCCCACGTTGCTGGAACCGACGTGACAATTCCAATGGATTACAATCCATGATCGAGAATGAACTCCTTTACAACAATCCCGTTTTCATAGTGTTTCCCACGGTGCAGGTATCCTTGTGTCTTTCTGGTTGCATGGTTAATTAAAGACTTGTCCTTCTACAAAGCAAAGTTGTGGCTTAATTGTTCCTGGGAAATGTGCCATGATTTTTCAGACTTTCAAAAACAAATGAAATCTCTCCACACTCACCACGCTGACATGGACTTGGCTGTGTCTCAGTACTTTTGCAGTCACATTCAGATTTGAAATATTCGCCCACGGACAGAATGCACACGTTTCCTTCCAAATGAAAAGGCCAATGATATTCGGATCGGCACGGATCAAGTAACCATCAAATCTGAACATGAAGTTCAATTTCAATTTCTCGTCCGCAAATCCACCGTTTCAGTACCAAACAGAGCACACAAGTTGCCACTGTTAATACAGGATGGAAATTCATAAGACAATTGTTGTATTAAACTGTAGTTTCCTTGTTCCCCCAAAGCTTTAAACCTCAGTCTCACAATTTCTTTCTTCTGTCAACTCAAATCCAAACCAATCCCCCCACTCCTTTCCTCCACACCCAGTTCTCTCACACTCTCTCTTCGAATTCAGTTTCCTAGCTCCTGATGAGAACCATCCTGCATACACTGCTTCCTGCACGCTCTGATCAAGACCCATCTTACTAAAATGAGCCAAATTAGAATTCTAATTGCAGGCCCATCCTTGTCCCTTTCCATAACAACCCTGAATCTTCACAAAAGAGTTCTGATAACTTTCTGCAAAACGCTGCACCACTGATAGTCTGATCACATGTCAGGGTAGCATGAAAGGGGCCACTCCTCTGGGTCCTGCTCCCAGAGGGATGAAGCTGCGAATGATAGATTAATTCCTCACACCCACAACCTCCTTCCCAGGCACGACCTATACTGATCATACTCCCACAATTGGCCAGCACTGCGCCCGTGCACTGGTCTCCCCTCCTACAGCACGTGCTCCCGATCATATAGGAGTATGGGTGATTGACAGCAGCTGCTGCCCAATATATCAGAATCCCTTTGGCCAAACACGTTCATACCGACCCATTCCCCCTAACTAATGTAACTAACACTATGGGCAATTTAGAATGGCCAATTCACCTGTCCTGCACATCTTTGGATGGTGGGAGGAAACTGGAGCACCCGCAGGAAACCCGCTCAGACATGGGGAGAATGCGCAAACTCCACACAGACAGTCGCCATGGCCGCAATCGAACCCAGGTATCTGGTGCTGTGAGGCAGCAGTGCTAACCACTGAGCCGTCTCTAGAGACGAGAGGGGGCAGGGCTGGAAGACTGGCACAATGGGGTTGTCAACAATGAATGAATGTGGAGGATATTGGGGGATGGACAGGTCAGTGAGGGACAGGAGCAGTGCAGCAGCAGAAGGGGATCCTGAGCAATGGGAGATTCTGACAGGAGAGAAACTACAGGAAGGTTCTGTTTGGAGGCTCAGGCTGGGACAGCTGGGAGACAGCATGACCTGGTGGCTTGGGCATGTTCACTAATCAGCCTTTTCAAAGATGCTGTTACTCAAATATGTGCCTGATCCTCCTAGTCCAGAGGTAAGGACACTTACACTATATCCTGGTGGGCATGGGATACAGTGACAGCCTTTTAAAAGGAACTCACCTGTGTTGGTGACATTAACAAGACTCAATACAGACTCACTGACAAAATGCTGGCGTACTTAAACTTCATCCAGAATATTAACACCTATAACTGGGCAACGCAGACCCCAATGTACAGAGTTAAATCCTGGATACCAATCACAGCTTTGTGCATGGGAAATTATATCTTATGAATTTGACTCCGTTTTTTTGAAGAAGTAACAAAGAGGATTGCTGAGGTCAGAGCATGGACATGATCTCCATGGTCTTCAGTAACGTGTTTGACAAGGTTCCTCATGGGAGACTGGTCAGCAAGGTTAGATCGCATGGAGTACAGAACTGGCCCAAAGGTAGAAGGCAGAGGGTGCTTTTCAGGCTGGAGGCCTGTGACCAGTGGAGTCTCACAAGGATCGGTGCTGGATCCACTACTTTTCGCCATTTATATCCATGATTTGGATGTGAACATAAGAGGTATTGTAAGTAAGTTTGCAGATGACACCAAAATGGGAGGTGTAGTAGACAGTGAAAAAGATTACCTCAGAGTACAAGAGGATCTGGATCAGATGGGTGAATGGGCTGAGGAATTCAGTTTAGAAAAATGCAAGCTGCTGCATTTTGGAAAAGCAAACTTTAGCAGGACTTATACAATTAATAGTAAGTTCCTGGGGAGTGCTGCTCAACAAAGAGTCCTTGGAGCGCAGGTCCATAGTTCCTTGACAGTAGAGTAGCAAGTAGATAGGATAGTGAAGGCGGCAGTTGGTCTGCTTGTCTTTACTGGTCGGACCATTGAGTATAGGGGTTGGGAGGTCATATTGCAGCTGTACAGGACATTTTAAAAGTTGCTGAATCAATATTTCATCGAATTCTGTTCTCCTTCGTATCAGATGGATGTTCTTAAACTTTAAAGAGATCAGAAAATAATTATAGCATGTTGCCAGGGTTGGATAGGCTGTTTTCACTGGAGCATCAGAGGCTGAATGGTGACCTGAAAGAGATTTTTAAAATCAGTTTGGCCATTGATAATGTAAATAGACAAGATATTTGCCCTGCACTGTGGAAGTACAGAACTAGGGGACTGGGAGGAAAGGTAGGTAGGTCGACAGGGGGTGGGTGAATCGAGAGGGGTGGGACTGAAATGGGTGGAGAAAGAGAAGGGGGAATAGAGAGGGGTGGCACAGAGACGGGTGAGGACAGAAAGTGGGATTATAGAGGAGGCGAACAGACAGGGCGGCGGCGACTGACAGAAAGGGCGAACAGACCGGGGGGGGCGGAACCAATAAAGGAGGGAAGAGACGGGGGTGTGGACAGGCCGACAGGGGGGCGCAGACAGAGTGGGGGAGACGGCGGGGGAGGGGGAGCAGACAGAGCGGAGGAAGACGGGGAGAAGATGGAGAGTTATTTTATAGATCTAATATTCAACCCTGTTCCTGTTTTCTCCTACTCACCTTAATTCCCTCTGAAGGGCTCAGAGCAACTGCATAGTTCTTGGAAAGTAGAGTTTCACGGAGATCAGTTGCTGAACGTGTCATTTGGGACACTAACATTGAATGGAATGTGCTAATCAATAAATGGACTCTGGTTTGATTCTACTGTCTGTGTGGTGTTTGCACATTCTCCCTGTGTGTCTGCGTGGGCTTCCTCTGGGTGCTCTTAATTTCCTCTCACAAATCCAAAGACATGCAGGTTAGCTGGATTAGCTTTGGGTATTGTTAGGTTACAGAGTTAGGGTGGAATGCTGTTCAGATGGTTGGTATGGTCTCATGGGCCGAAAGGCCTGCTTCCACACTGTAGGGATTCTGTCACTGAGTATCGGGATTAGGAGGTCACGTTGTGGCTGAGTAGGGCATTGGTGAGGCCAGTTTTAGAATACTGCATTCAATTGTGGTCTCCCTGATTTCAGAAAGATGGTACCAGAATAGGAAACAACCTCTTAATGACAAGTTCCTGGGAAGTGTTGACAGACAAACAGACCGTGCAGTGTGGGTTGATAGTTCCTTGAAAGTGTGGTTGAAGGTAGACAGGTCGGTAAAGGTGGTGTGCGGTATGCTAGCTGTTATTGGGCAGTGCATTGAGGATAGGAGTTGGGACATCATGTTTCGGTTACACAGTTTATTGGCTCGCCCAATTTTGGAATCCCCAGACTGCTTTCAATTCCAGTCTCCCGGCTATAGGAAAGATCTTTGGGAACTTGCAAGAGTTCAGAAAAGTTTTAATAGGGTGTTGCCAGTATTAGAAAATTTGAACCATAGGGAGAGGCTGAATAGGCTGAGGCTATTTCCCTGCAGCACTGGACACTTTAGGTGGCTTTATTGAACTTTATAAAATTATGAGGAGCAATGATAAGGTGTCTAGTCATGGTTTCTTTTTATCCCCCAGAGTAGGGGAGTCCAAACAAATGCGAATCTTTTTTCCAAGCTGGAAATGACAAATTCTAGAAGAGAGACGGCAAGTTTAAAGGATATGAAAACCGAAGCAACTGAAGACGCTGTAAACCAGGAAGAGAAACAGGAGTTTCTGGAAAAGCTCAGCAGGTCGAGCAGCATCTGTGAAAAGAAATTAGAGTTAACGTATCTAAGGAAGGGTGACCAGACCGAAAACTTGAACTGATTTTTCTTCACAGATGCTGCATGACCTGCTGAGCATTTCCAACAATATCTGTGCAAGTTTAAAGGGAGTTGTTTGAAGTATATAACTGAGAGTAACTTTATAAAGTGCGAGTGAGACCACATCTGGAGTAATGACAGAAGTTTTGGTCCCTTTATTTAAGGAAATACATCATTTCATCTGAGGCATTTCACAGAAAATTGTCTGGGATGATCCCTGGTTTGCAGGGATTATCTTTTAAGGAAAGGCTGAAGATGTTGGGACCCTACTCACCAGATTTGGGAAGAATGAGAGGGGATCTCATTGTAACATGTAGGATTCTCAAGGAGTTTGACAGGGTAAATACTGAGAGGATATTTCCCATGATGAGGGAGTCTGGAACCAGATTCTGGGTCAGTCACGGAATCACGGGTTCTGTTTTGGATTCGTCAAGTTTAAGGCAACACCGACACAGGTAAGGGGTTTCAGTGGCAATGGAGCTGGGGTGAGGTGGAGACAAGCAACATTTAAGAGATTGGGATTCCTGGTGTTTGTGATTGTGTCGATGTCTGATCAGAAGGTCACCTTGGGGTCAGATATGAGAACAAATTTGTCAAGAGTATGGCTCTGTCTCAGACAGTTCCCAGGGATAGGGAGGGGCTCAGCAGTAAGGGAGAGTAATTTGTAATAGCAACTGAAGGCAAAGGGTTTCCGTTGCAGGAAGTTGCAGCCAATCGCGTAGTGGGAGTGTGATGAGCAGTTTGATAATTGAGTAATGGAGAGGGATGATGGGAGGGAGAGCTGGACATTGTCAGTGTACATGTGAAAGCTAACACGGTGCTTTTGGACGATGTCACCTCCTGGCAATGTGTAGGTGAGAAACAGGAGGGACCGAGGAGAGATCCTTAAGGGACACCAAATACAAGGAATTGAGAAAGGAAAGGGAGAGTTGGGAAGGAGCAGGTTTTTCCAACAATGGTGGGGTCAAATATTAGTTTGTAGCAGAATAGGAGAGTAGGACATAACCAGAAAAGACAGACAGAACAAGTAACAATATCTGTGATTTGGTGAGGGGGAGTGATGAGGAGGAGGAGCAGCCCAACTCCAAAAGCACAATTTCTACATTAGTGACGTCACCCAACTCCATCATCGTCTCAGCTCATTTACTGAAATACTCATCCATCCCTGTGTTATCTCCAGACTTCATTATCCAAGCACACTCCTGGCCAGCCTCCCACATTCAATTTACATGCAATCTCAAGAGTATCTAAAACCCTACTGCCCAAGTGCTCACTTGTACGAAAACTTGTTGATCCGTCAAAAGGATCCTATTAACAAGCAACAATTTAAAATTCTCACCCTTGATGTAATTCCTGGCTGTGAACATCCCTGTCTCCCTGCACCACACAACCTGTGGGACCTCAACATCTCATTTTCTTTCAGACTCCCAACGATGTGTTTATTCATTGTTTCACCTGTCTAGCTGTTTCTACTGCTGCCAAGGCAACATAGTCTGGAATTCCCACTCTAACCCTCTCAGACCTGCTTTCTTCCTTTAAGATATTCCTGAAAACCTGCTAATTTGGCAATTATTTTGATCACCTGACCTAATCTGTGCCTTTATGTCAGAAGTTCTCCATAGTATTTCTGTGGAATTATAAACATGATAAAAAAAACAAACTGTTGTTGATTTGCACACACATTGTCAACTCTTCACTGTCGCTGAGTGAATACTCTATAACAGCTCTTACTGAAACACATTGTGGGAGCACCTTCACCACACAACCTGCAGCTATACAAGGAAGTCAAACATCACCATCTCCACAGGCAATGGGGCTTTGGCACTGATCAATAGCACCTGTGGAGGGAGAAACACACAGTTGATATTTCAGGGAGTGAAAAATGCATTATAGGAGGGAAAATGGTGCAGAATTTGGATTTTCAAATTTGTGTTTTACAATCTGCAATAAGTTCTGTAAAACCTCTCATCCCATACCATGAAAATTTCCTCCTCTTCCCGGTCAATATGTCTTTCCTTTCCCCTGCCCTTCACCTTCACACATTTCTGATGCCTTGGCCACAACAACACTGTGCTGTCCGGGAAGTTTATCACGTGGTTGAGTATTGTCCCGCCCCTCATTCACTCCAATTGGTTGAAGGACCAACTAGCACCTCTAGCCCCCGTTCCCCCACTCTTATTGGTCCTGCGCTGACATCAATAATCCGAGGCCCACTGTGGGCTGGAGCATGCTCAGTGCTTCTTGCTTTTGCTGCTGTTCATCAGGTATGAGAGAGAGAGAGAGAGGACTCAGCCCTGTTTCTCCTGATGTCAGACAACAACAACAACTACCTGCATTGTATGGAGCCTTTCACATTGACAAATATCCTAAAATGCTTCACGAATGATGGAAACGTTGATTAAAGAGAACGATTTTTAGATACATCTTTAAGGCAGACAGAGGGGGTTCGGGAGGATATTCCAAAGGTTTGTGTCATCGGCAGTTCCAATCTTGGAGTGATATAGGTGGGCAACAGCTTAAAATGGAAACAGTTAGTGGCTAACCATAGGTTAACAACCTCATGTTGTCGCCCCCTACCCCACACACCAGTCGTTGTTCTCACAGCCTGCCATGACACACTACCTGTGGTTAGCCACGAAAAGTCTCCATTAACAGCTAATCACCCTCCCCCAGCCAGATCGTTATCTACTCCTTTATCAAAGCGTTCTTTTCACTCTATCCTTTACTCCTTTTATCCTCCCCCCAAGACTAAGTTCTGCACATAAACTGACTTTTTTTCTCAGTAACATCTGTTCTGTGTAAGGGACACCGGATCTGAAACGTTAACTCTGATTTCTCATCGCAGATACTGCCAGACCTACTGAGCTTTTCCAGAACCTCCTGGTTGTTGTTTCTGATTTACATCTTCCGTGGTTCTTTTGGTTTTAATTTACCGGGAGTTTGTAATTCAGGTCCAACAGCCTCTGTCCCAGTCTCTGCTGTCTCTCCCAACCCCACCCAGTGACACTGCACCTGCACAGCTCATGGGCATGTGTTGTCTTTCTGGCCACACCCCTCATTCAATCCCATTGGCTGCAGGACCACACAACTCTCCTCCCATTGATCTGGAGCTGCCGTAAATCAGCCTGGCCCCATTGTGATGAGAGTGGAGGGATAATCCCTCTTTCTGCCCTGAGATGAGCGTCATCATTCACAGTGAATGGGCAGTATCACAGAGCACAGGGCCTGGGGGCTATTCAGCCCATTTGGGCTGTACTCACTCCCTCTGGAGATGCGGCAAATCTGTCCCAAGTCCCCTCCCATGTGCCCATAGCCCCCCAAATCTTTCCTTAAAAAGTAAAATTCCAAGTCTGTTTCAGAATACCTGCTGAATCTGTATCGTTCAGACTGTTCCAGATGCACAGAACTTACTGAGTAAAATAGTGTTCACATTTTCACCTTGCATTATTTGCCAATTACTTGAAAGCAGTTATTAAAAATTGTGACAGTGTTAACAATTCCTCTCTCCCTCTCTGCAAATTCAAGACCTTGGAACCAAATCTGCACCAGATCGAAATCACTGCCTCACCTTCTCAGCTCCAAGGATAATTATCTGTGCTTCAGCTAGCTCTCCGCAAAATAGAGGAATGTATCTTAATTTATTAAGATCAAAGAAACAAACCTTCAGTCCAATTCGTCCGTGCCAACAAGGAATCACAAACTAATGGATTCCCATTTACCATCTCTTGGCCTGTATCCTTCAAAACCCTGAGGTAAAAACAATGACAGCAGATGCTGGAAAGCAAGTACGGGATTAGTGGTGCTGGAGTGATGCTGCCTGAACTGCTGTGCTCTTCCAGCACGAGTAATCCTTCAAACTCCTTCCTACTCATGTACCCAATTGGAAGGCTTTTAAATGTTGTGATTTTATCAGCCTCCACTAATTCATCTGGTAGCCCCTCCCATACACACACCACACTCAGCTTGAAAGGGTTGCCTCTTAGATCCCTTTTAAATCTTTGCCCTCTCAATTTAAACCTATGTGCTCCATTTTTGGATCCACCTAATCTGAGGAAAAAGGACGCCAGCGACTCACCTTACACACGCCCCTCGTGATTTTATAAATCTCCATGAAGTCACCTCTCAGTCTTTGACTCTCCAGAGAAAATAGCCCCAGCCTATTCAGCATCTCCCTGTAACCCAAATCCTCCAATCCTGGCAACGTTTTTGTAAATCTTGTCCAAACTTTTCAAGTTTCACAACAGCCTTCCCAGAACAGGGAAATTCAAACTGAAAACAGAATTCCATAAGTGGCTAAATCAATGTCGTGTCCAGCCACAATATGACATCCAAGCTTATGTATTTAATGCATTGACCAAGAACGGAGTGCGTTAATGGAGTCCAATTTGCCAACGGTTCACCCTTATCCCTCTAAAACCTTCCTCTTCATGTACCCAATCAGATGCCTTTTAAATGCTGCAATTGTACTAGCCTCCACCCCTTCCTCTGGCAGATCATTCCATCCTTGCAATGCCCTCAACATTAATAAGATCCCCCTTAGATCCCTTTTAAATCTTTTCTCTCTCACCTTATGCCTGTACCCTCGAGTTCTGGACCCACCGAACTTAGGAAAAAGTCTCTGACTGCTCACCTTATCCATGCCCTTCATGATTTTATAAGATCACCTCTCAGCCTCCAACTCTCCAGGGAAAATAGTCCCAGCCTATTCAGCCTTTCCCAATAGCTCAAACCATCCAAACCTGGAAAAATCCTTGCAAATGTTTTCTGAACCCTTTCAAGTTTCCGAACATTATTCCAAGAACAGGGAGATTGGAACTGAAAACAGAATTCCAGAAGGGCCTGAATCAGTGCCCTGTCCAGCCACAATATGACGTCACAACAGCTGCATTCAATGTATTGACCAATAACGGGCAGCGTACCAAACACTGCTCACTACCCCGCCTACCGGTGACTCTACTTTCAAGGAACTATGAACTTGCACTCCAAGGTCTCTTTGTTCAGCAACGTTCCCCAGGACTTTAACATGAAGTGTATCAGTCCTGCCCTGATTTGCCTTTCCAAAATACAACAGCTCACATTTATCTAAATTGAACTCCGTCTGCCATTTCTTGCTCCAATGGCACATCTGACCAAAATCCTGCTGTATTCTGAACTAACGTTCTTCACTATCCACTTCATCTCCAATTTGGGTGTCTTCTGTAAACGACTGACCATACCTCATATATTCAGATCCAAGTCATTTATTTAAGGGCCCAATATCCATCCTTGCAGCACATTGCTGCTCACAGGCCTCCAGTCCGCAAAGCAACTCTCCATCATCCTGTTTCCTAGCTTCAAGGTAGTTTTGTAATGGCTTGCTCTCCCTGCATTCCACGTTATCTAACCATGCTAACCAGTCTGCTTTGTGGAACCTTGTTGAATGTCCATATAAACAACGTTCACCGCCTGGCTTAATCAATTTTCTTTGTCACTTCAAAACACTCACTCAAGTTAGTGAGACACAATTGTGCATGTACAAAGCCACATTGACTTTCCCTGATCATTCCTTACCTTTCCAAATAGATGGATATCCTGTCCCTCAGAATCCCTTCCAACAACTTGCCTGCCACTGACTTCAGGCTCACTGTTTTCTTGTTTCATTGCCTCTCCTTACCACCTTTTTTAAAATAATGGCACCTCACCTGTCGCTATCAACGATACAAATATCTCAGGAGAGGCCCAAAAATCACTTCCCTAGATTTCCAGAAAGTTCCAGGATACACCTGATCAGGTTCCAGGGCTTTATCCACCTTGATGCGATTTAAGACATCCAGAACCACCTGCTCTGTAACATGGACACTTTTCAAGTTATCACTGTTCATTTCTCCAAACTCTCGAGCATCCATATACTTCTCCAGTAAAAAGGAAGTGAAATATTTGCATATCTTTCGCACCCCTTGTGGTTCCATAGACAGCCTTGTTGACCTTTAAGGGGTCCTATTCTCTGGTCCAGTTAATCTTTTGTCTGTGATATATTTGTTTAATCCCTTTGGATTCTATTCCAGGACATCCCAGAAAGGCCGACTTCAAGGACCGTAATTTTCCTCTGACTTGATCAACAATGCCCTCCAACACATACCCTCCACTTCCTGCACCTCCACCTTTACCCCACACCTCCAGCCACAATAAAGAATATAACCCTGCGGTCTTCACCTTCCACCCCACGAATCTCCAGATAGAGCGCATTAACCTCTTATTTCTGTGACATAAATTCAGACCCCACCACCAGAGACATATTTCCCTCCCCAACCCTATCTGCGTTCCGCAGAGACCATTCCCTCTGCACCTCCCATGTTCGGTCCACACCCTCCCACCAACCCACGCTCCACACCCTTGACCCTCCCTTGCCGCCATGGGAGATGTAAAACATGCGGCCACACCTCCCTCTGACCTCTATCCAAGACCCGAAAAGGTTCTTTTCACATCAGGCAGAGATTTGCCTGCACATCCCAAAACCTCATATACTGCATCTCGACACTATGGGAAATTTAACTTGGTTCATCCAACTAACCTGCACATCTTTGGACTGTGGGAGCAAACTCGAACACCCGAAGGAAACCCTTACTGACACTGGAGAGAATGTGCCAACTCCAACACAGACAGTTGCCCGAGGCTGGAATCAAACCCAGTCCCTGGTGCGGAGGAAGCAGCGCTAACTAATGAGTCACAATACTGTCGGATATTTGGTGCTGATGCGCTGCCCCACTAATACCTCAGTCACTCACCCTGCCTCATTTCCGAAGTGGCAGTGATGACGGAGTGAAATTATCGCTGGACAGTTTATCCAGAGACCCAGATAACGTTCTGGGGAAGCGGGTTTGAATCCCATCATGGCAGATTTTGGAACATGAATTCAATAAATTTCTGGAAAAAATAATCTAGTGACGACAAGGAATCCATTGTCAATTGTTGGAAAAACCAATGTGGTTCACTAATGACCTTTAGGGAAGGAAAATGCCATCCTTACCTGGTCTGGTCTGCATGGGACTCCAGACCTATTGCAACGTGGTTGACTCTTAACTGCCCTCTGGGTAAACGTAGAAATAAATGCTGGCCGAACCAGTGACAGCCTCATCCTGTGAATGAATAAAGAAAACAGGTCAGGTTTTGTTCCTTCTCTAGTAGGTACATCTAACAAACTGAATCTGAAATGATCTCGTACACACTGAACAAAAACCTTTCCATCCAAGCCCTTAACACTGCAGCACTCCGAGGCTATGTTGGTAAAGTTAAAACCACTTATCATTGTATCCATATTATTCTTCCAAGTAATTGAGGTCTCCTGGTAAAATTGTGTCTCAATTCCCCGCTGACTATTGGGAGAGAGTCTATAATACAATCCCAGTAAGATGGTCATCCCTTTCTTATTTCTCAGTACCAACCAAATAACTTGCCTGGATGTACTCCCAGGAATATCCTCCCGAAGCCCAGCCATAATGTTATCCCTAATCAAAAACACTTCTCTCCCTGCTCTGTTGGCCCCTTTCTATCCTTGCTATAGCATCTATATCCTGGAACATTAAGCTGCTAGTCCTATCCATCTGAGTGATGCCTCTGTAATTGCTATAATATCCCAGTCACATGTTCAAAACCATATCCTGAGCCTGACCTGTAAGGCCTCTTGCACTTAAATAAATGCAGTGCAACCGGTCCGTCGCACCTCATTCTGTGACTTGCTCTTGCCTGCCTTGACAGTCTGAGTGGTGAACAGGACCAGCTGCAGACTCAACTCTTTTCTCACTCTGTTTAGGATTACCCCGACTCCCTCACAGGTTTAATGCCTCCCGAGTGGCACGAGCAAATCTCCCTGCTCGTCAGGACCCCATGCTTTCCCCTTCCTATGCCATTGGTACCAATGTATAATGACCTCCTGCTGGTTGTTTTCCCTTTTAGAACATAGAACATAGAACACAGAACAATAAAGCACAGAACAGGCCCTTCGGCCCACGATGTTGTGCCGAACTTCTATCCTAGATTAAGCACCCATTCATGTACCTATCCAAATGCCACTTAAAGGTCGCCAATGATTCTGACTCTACCACTCCCACGGGCAGCGCATTCCATGCCCCCACCACTCTCTGGGTAAAGAACCCACCCCTGACATCTCCCCTATACCTTCCACCCTTCACCTTAAATTTATGTCCCCTTGTAACACTCTGTTGTACCCGGGGAAAAAGTTTCTGACTGTCTACTCTATCTATTCCTCTGATCATCTTATAAACCTCGATCAAGTCACCCCTCATCCTTCGCCGTTCCAACGAGAAAAGGCCGAGAACTCTCAACCTATCCTCGTACGACCTACTCTCCATTGCAGGCAACATCCTGGTAAATCTTCTCTACACCCTCTCCAAAGCTTCCACATCTTTCCTAAAGTGAGGCGACCAGAACTGCACACAGTACTCCAACTGTGGCCTAACCAAAGTCCTGTACAGCTGCAACATCACTTCACGACTCTTGAATTCAATCCCTCTGCTAATGAACGATAATACTCCATAGGCCTTCTTACAAACTCTATCCACCTGAGTGGCAACCTTCAAAGATCTATGTACATAGACCCCAAGATTCCTCTGTTCCTCCACCTGACTAAGAACCCTACCATTAACCCTGTATTCCGCATTCTTATTTGTTCTTCCAAAATGGACAACCTCACACTTGGCAGGGTTGAACTCCATCTGTCACTCCTCAGCCCAGCTCTGCATCATATCTAAGTCCCTCTGCAGCCGACAACAGCCCTCCTCACTGTCCACAACTCGACCTATCTTCGTATCATCTGCAAATTTACTGTCCCACCCTTCGACTCCCTCATCTAAGTCATTAATAAAAATTACAAACAGCAGAGGACCCAGAACTGATCCCTGCGGAACTCCACTTGTAACTGGGCTCCAGGCTGAATATTTACCATCTACCACCACTCTCTGCCTTCGACCGGTTAGCCAGTTTTCTATCCAATTGGCCAAATCTCCCTCTTTACCATGCCTCCTGACTTTCCGCACAAGCCTACCATGGGGAACCTTATCAAATGCCTTACTAAAATCCATGTACACAACATCCACTGGTCTACCCTCATCCACATGCTTGGTCACCTCCTCGAAGAATTCAAAAAGACTTGTAAGGAAAGACCTACCCTTCACAAATCCGTGCTGGCTGTCCCTAATCAAGCAGTGTCATTCCAGACACTGAGAATATTCTGCTCCCTCAGAGACATCCTTGACACTGGCACCAGGGCAGCACCACCCCATTCTGATCTCTCACTGTCAGCTGCAGAAAGAGCAGACTGTACCCCTGACTAGAGAGTCCCCTATCACCATCGATCGTGTGGAACTGGATATACCTCACATTGTGTTAGAAGCCAGTCTCAATATCAGTAACTTGGCTGTCAGTGCAACATTCCCCTGAAAGTCTATTACCACCTACATTTTCCAAAACAGTACACTTGTCTGAGATGGGGATAGCCACAGGAGACTCCTGCAGTACCTGCCTACCCCTCCTAGCTTTCCTGGCGGTAACCCATCTCCCTGACTGTATCTGCAGTATCAAGCATTCCTGAGACTGCCACCTATCACATCCCACTGTCTCCTGTCAATTCCTCACTGCCTTTAATCACTCCTCCACCAATCCATGCGATCCAACAGGATTTACAATCACACTTGCTGCAGACATAATCATCAGGATCAATGAAACTCTCCCTAATCTCCCACATCCGACAGGAACAGCACGCCACTCTACAACAGGCCATCTCTCCGCCTTAACAATCTACAGACCAAGACAAAGGCACAGTCTTACTGCTCGAAAAATACTGGCCGAGAATAACTTCATGCTTACGGTTCATATCTTAAACATCTAATCAAGAGACCGTAAGACATTAAAAAGAAATCCTTACCTTACTAACTATTGTAGATTGAATAAAATAAAACCGACTAAGATTGATATTTGAAGAGACAAACTCACTGAGCTGATACCCGGCTCTGAGTACTTCCAAGGGTGAGGTCTCTCTGAGGGCAGCTGTGAAATGTCACTGCTTCTCTTCTCTGCCCACTCCATTTCCAGAGAAGTTTTTAACTTCACAGCCAGTCAGCTCAGAGAGGTCACTGCTTGGTTTTATTCACTGGGGGTTGCCTTTGCTGCCCAGACCAGTATTTATTGGCCACCTTTACTTGTCTTCGAGAAAATGGTGGTTAACCGCCTCCCTGAAATGCTGCAGTCCATGTACACCACAGTGATGTTTGGACAACAATTAATCTCGCTCTGGCCCCACAACCCTCCCTGTCTCTGTAATTCCGCCGCCTCCGGCTTCAGAAATTACATGTCCGTGCCATAAGATTTTTATTTGGATTCATTTTTGTTTAATAAACTCACACCCTCCCCTCCGCCAAAAAAAAGTGAAATATTTCACTCCGAAACAAATTTCTGTTGATTGACCTTTTGGAGAGGCTGACACATGGACGTTGCAGTATTTTATCTCACATTGTACACGTAGAAGGATGGAACTTTCTTTTAAACATTGCTAAAAAGGGAGGCAATGGCTTAATGGTATTCCTGCCAGATGAGTGATATGTACAGTGTTCTGAGGATTAGGGATAGAATCCCAACATGGCTGACGATGGCATCGGAATTCAATACAATCTAGAACGAAAAGGCGAATGATGACCATGACATTTTTGTCAATTGTTAGAAACCCATCTGGTTCACTAATGTCCTGTGGGGAAGGAAACAGTCATCCTCACCTGGTCTGGCCTACATGTGACTCCAGACCCACAGCAATGTGGTTAACTCTCAACTGCCCTCAGGAAAAAATACTTTAGAAAATGTTAACAAATACTCCGCAGGTATCACTTAAAAACTGGCAGTTCCCATTGGGACCATGTGAATTTCTGAACAGCCTGAATTTAAACTGAATTTCAGCTTCACCTTTTCCCTGTCTCACATCCGTCTGTCTACACCCAACTCCAGAACACTGTCATTGAGCCAAGCAGCCCTCGCAGTGCAGCCCTGTCATTTTCATTGTCTGCTCATACCTACACTGCCCTCAGTCTCCTGTCCTGTTCCAATGCATCTCAATGGGAGCTCAGGGACAGCACCTCATCTTTCAATTCAGCCCTTTGTAACTCCAGAGTCAACATGGACCTCAGCAGTTTCTGAATGAACAGACAGTTGTCAGAAGCTGGAACATTCCACCTGAAAAGGTACTGGAATTTGAGTCCAAAAGGATTTTTAATGGAATTTTGCAGGTAACTGAAAATATGAAGTTTACAGGTTAACATCATGAAGTGCGTAATTGGGTCTAAATCTGAGAGTTCTTACAAAGAGACGACGTGTAATTTGGATAAATCTGTGCTCCCTCTCAGCCAATATCTCCTTCCTTAGCTGCAGCGCCCAGAACAGAGCACCCACCCAAAGGGTGATCCAACCACGAATTTGTACATCTTTCTGCTGAAGAAAAATATTGGAGATATCTTCCCACAAACAGAACAGACAAACCTTTCTACTTCCACAGTTAAATGCCAATGATATTCAGATCCTGATTACTCCATTGACTGTAAAAACTTGCTTTTGAGATTCCAGCCTCAATTATTCTGATCTAATATCCACTGAAATGAATTCACAAAACAAAATTCACAGTCTGTAGAGGAAGAATATAAAGACATACATTTTTCTTGGGATGTGCTTAATGTGTAAATGCCTGTCTTCAATTTGCACTCCCCTCCTCCCCCCACAATCCTAGGAAGGGGACATGCACATGCGCCTCACTTGACCTTACCCCCAATAAAAATGGCGGACATATCCCAGGACCTTTCACCGCACGAGGGCCGCAGCCATTTTCCCATCTGCTGCAAACGCGGGATTAAGAGTTTCTAATTCAGACTTACTAACGGCACAGAGTGTAATTAAAACTTCACAGTCTAAAGTGACTGATTATCTCCGTCTCCAAGGCCACTCTCCCCTTCCCTGTTTGGGTCTCCCACATCACCAACTGCCGAGTCATGTGGCACTGCATCGGCTGAGTTACTGGTGATGCGTCATCCCACTGGCCGCGCCCCCCATTCACTCCCATTGTTTCGATGACCAGCTGGTTCCACTTGGTCCACCAGTCCCACTACCTTTTCCTATTGGTCCGAAGCTTCCACCAATCAGCTGGACACCATTGTGAGGTCAGTGGTGGGATACTCCACCTGTTTCAATCAAACCCAGAAGGTGTATGGATGGTGTCTTTCAGGAATAACAAGCATAAGGTGCTGGGAAAGCTCAGCAGGTCTGGCAGCATCTGGCAACAGAAATCTGTCCAGTGACCCTTCCTCAGATCCGATGGGAGCTGGGAAAATTAGAATCCTGACAGTGTGGAAACAGGCCATTCGGCCCAAAACGTCCACAGCGTCCCTCCGAAGGGTATCCTACCCAGACCCATTCCCCTACCCTATTACTGTGTATGCACCTAACCTACACATCCCTGAACATTATTGGAAATTTAGCTTGTCCAATTCAACTAACCTGCAGATCTTTGTGCTGCACGAGATAGGAGTTAAAGAGTAAATAATAATCATGGACAGATCCTTTTGAGGGACCAGAACATTTCGAAAAACAAAGGAGTGTATTACGATCTGGCTGCGAGGGTGCATAGCTGTTAATGGAGGGGACAGGAACCTGTGTCTGGCAGCATCTCAGTGGAGGTGGCGGAAATGGCGACTGATGATCTACTCTCTGCTGCAAAAACTGACCCCGAGCTTCCAGCTGCCTGCCACTTCAACACACGAGCCTGTCCCCTGGCCAACATGTCTGTCTCATGTTTACTGCAGTGTTCCACTAAGGCCAGAACATACCAAATGGCCCCGTATTTCAAGGACTGCAATTTCCCCTCCCATGTGGTCAATACCATCCAATGTATCTTCTCCACCTCCCGCACCTCTGTCTATGAAACCCACACCTCCAACTGCAACATGGATAGAACAACCCCCCCCCCCCCCACCCCAACCAGGCCAAAGTCCTTATCTTCCACCCACATCCAGCACATCAGCCTCTGTCATTTCCACCACCGACCTTCAGACCCCACCACCAGATTCTGTAGAGGTTTGACAGAATAAATACTGGTGTGTCTGAGGGTAAATACAGAGAGGGGAGTCTGAAAGCAGATTCTGAGCCAGTCACAGAATCAAGGGTTCTGTTTCGGATTCGTCAAGTTTAAGGCAAAACAGTCATGGGTAAGGGGTTTCAGTAACAATGGATCTGGGGTGAGGAGGAGACAAGCAACGTTTAAGAGATTGGAATTCCTGGTGTTTGTGATTGTGTAGATGTCTAATCAGAAGGTCAACTTCACGTCAGATATAACTGCAATATTATGAAGAGGGTAATTCTGCTGCATAGTTCCCAGTGAGAGGGAGAGGCACATCAGTAAGGGAAATGAATTTGTAAGGCTAACGGGTTTAACCACTACAATGTTTTATTGGAGGAAACTGCACCTAATCGAGTAATGGGAATGTGGTAAGCAGTTTGATAACTGAGTAACAGTGGAGTAATGGTGAGGGATGATGGGGAGGGAGAGCTGGGCATCGTCAGTGTACATGTGAATCTCAACAAGGTGCTTTTGCGCAATGTCACCTCCTGGCAGTATGTACGTGAGATACAGAAGGGACCAAGGACACCAAATGCAAGGAATTCAGAGAGGAAAGGGAGAGTGGAGATGGAGCAGGATTTTGGGAAACAAGGACATAACTAGAAAAGACAGAACAACGAACAATATCTGTGAATCGGTGAGGGGGACTGATGATGATGAGGAGGAGGAGGAAAGAGAGTTGGAAAGTCTATGGTTTCGTGAAATTAGGGTAAAGGGTCAAGATGAGCTCTGATAAGGCTTGACATGAGACTGGAGGAAGAAGTAAGTTTAGGACAAAAACCGGGAACACCACTTGAAGCAGTTTGGCTCGGCGGGCTGGTGGGAGGGAGGTAAGCTACAGATTGGATTATCACAGTCTTAGTGACAGAGAAACTCCTTGCGCTCCAAACTCTTGTTGTTGGAGGGGACGATGGAGGCGACAGGAGGATGGACAGTGTTTCACTAAAAAACAAAATCAGGGTTAGTGATATTTAAAGTGAGTGAACAAATCTAATGCATTTAACTATTATCCAAAATATTAAAACAAACGACTGAAGTCCTGGTTCGAATCCAATCTTGGCAGATGGTGGAATCTGAATTCAAGAAAAAAATAACTGGAATTAGGAATCTCCTGATCTCCATGGAACCATTGTCAATTGCGAAAAAAATCCTGCCAAAACAACAGTGGCTCAGCAAGCTACTCACTGTAATAATCACTGCAAAGTCTCATCAAAGGAATGAATCTGAATGGACCACTCGGCATCTAAGAAGGCACCAGAAAATACAACCACAGAATCAGCCCTCGCGATGTTGCAACGTCCTCCAGACTAACATCTGGATTTTGGGGCCAAAATGTGCAGAGCTGTCTCACAGATCAATCAAGGAACAGCCTGAACTTCTCATACTCATGAAATAAACCCTAACAGACAATGATCAGACACCACCATCACCATCCCAAGATATTGATATTGTGGTGATGGAAAAGCACAGCAGGTCAGGCAGCATCCGAGGAGATGGAGAATCGACATTTCGAGCCGAACCTTTCAAAAGCCTGATCTGCTGTGCTTTTCCAGCACCAGACTCTTGACTCTGATGTCCAGCATCTGCAGTCTTCACGTTCTCCTGAAATCTCTAGATATGTCCTGTCCCACCGGCAGGTCAGACCAGGCAGAGATGGTGGCACAGATACGGAGGATTTGCCCTGGGAGTACTCAGCATTGACTCCGGAGACCAGGAAGTCTCATGGCTCCTGCTGATTACCACGTCCCGTCCTCCCTTGGCTGATGAATCACTTCTCCTTCATGTTGAACAACATTTGGAGGAAGCACTGCGGAAGTAAAATGGTGTCAAACGTACTCTGGGTACAGGATTTCAATGTCCACAATCGAGACTAACTCTGCAACAGAATTACTGACTGAGCTCATCAGGTCCTGAAGGACACAGCTGCTCAACTGAGTGCAGCGGGTGGTGAGGGAACCAACAAGAGTGTAAAACATATTGATCTCATTGTTATGAATTGACCAGCTGAAGATAAGAGTGACCATTACACATTCCTTTTGGAAACACATGTCTTGCCTTAAAGTTGTGAAAAACCTCCATCGTGTTGAGTGACACTATCACCGTTCTAAATGGGACAGACTTCGAAGAGATGTAGGATCTCAAACTGGGTATCTCTGAGGCACTGTCGGACACCAACAGCAGCAGAACTGTACTCCAGCACAATCTGTAATCTCATGGGTTTGTAAGTCCGGCTCTCACCAATCACAATGGACAGTAAAAGAGGGCGTGCCAAGAGCAGCACCAGGCAGACCTAAAAATGAAGTGCCAACCTGGTGAAGCTGTCAAACAGGACCATCTGCATTTCAAACAGTATCAGCAGCAACTGATAGAGCTAAACGATCCCATATCCAATGGAACAGATCGGAGATCTGCAGTTCTGCCACACCCAGTTGTGAACGGTGATCGACAATTAAACAACTAACTTGAGGAAGCATCACAGATATCCCCACCCTTACTGAAAGAGGGGCCTCACACACCCATGCACCAGATAAGATTACAGCATTTGCAGTAATCTGTAGCTAGAAGTGCAAAGTGGGATAATGTATCTCAGCCTTCTCCAGTGGTTTCCAACATCACAGATGTGAGTTTGAAGCCAGTTTGAATAACATCAAGAAATGGTTGAGTAGTGCAAAGGCTACGGGCCCTGCCACCATTCTGGCAATAATACTGATGGCTTGTGCTCCCGAAATTGCCACCCACCAAGCCAAGTATCGCTCCATCACTGGCATCGACTGACAATGTGGAACATTGCCCAGGGATGTTCAAAACAAAAACACAGGACAATCCAACTCAGGCAATTTCCATCTATCAGTCCACACTCGATCAGCAGGAAAGTGATGAAAAATGTCATCAACAGGGCTATCAAGCAGCAGCTGCTCAGCAACAGCCAGCTGAGCCACAGTCATTTTAGGCTCCACCAGGGCCACTCAGCTCCTGATTGTGTTACCGCCCTGATTCACAACCTGACAACCAGTTGAATCCCAGAGGTGAGGTGAGTGTGACAGCCCAGTCCCACTCCAAGAACACTATTTCTAGGTGATTCTACCCTCGTCTCAGCTCATATACTCTCATTCACCTTGTGTTATCTCCAGACTTCATTATCCAAACACACTCCTGGCCAGCTTCCCACATTCAACCTCCCTGTAATCTTAAGAAAAATTAAATCTCTGCTGCCCAAGTACTCCCTCGTACCAAAACTTGTTGATCCATCAAAATGCTCCTTTTCATAATCAACAACATAGAGCCACAGAGATGTACAGCATGGAAACAGACCCTTCAATCCAACCTGTCCATGACGACCAGATATCCCAACCCAATCTCGTCTCACCTACCAGCATCCGGCCCACATCCCTCAATTTACAATTCTCACCCTTGATTTAATTCTTGGCTGTGACCATCCCGAGCTCGCTGCACCTCACACCCTTTGAGACCTCTACAACCCATTCTGTTCGAGACTCCCAATGACCTGTTAATTCATTACTTCACCTATGTGGCTGCTTTTACAGTTGCTAAAGCAACAAGGTCTGAAATTCGCAGCTGAAACCTCTCAGGGCTGCTTTCCCCCTTTAAGACATTGCTCAAAACCTGCTTATTTGGCAATGCCTTTGGTCACCTGACCTAATATCATCCTTCTCTTGCCTCATGTCTAAAGTTCCCAAAAATATTGTTGTGAAACTATAAGCATGATAATAAAAATACAAACTGTTGATGATTTGGACATTATCTTCAGATCTTTACTGTTGCTGTAATGAATACTCTGTAATGTCCCTTAACCAATCACATTGTGGGAGCACCTTCACCCCCCAACTGCAGCTGTTCAAGAAAGCCAAACATCACCCTCTCCACAGGCAACAGGGATTTGGCATTAATCACTGGTATCTGTGGAAGGAGAAACACTGTTGATGTTTCAGGTAGTGCAAAACGGATTACAGGGAACGAAAATGGTTAAGAATTTGTTATTTAGAAATGGAAGGAAAATGCACTTGCATATTGGAAAAAAGAATTCTTTACTGTAAAGATTTTCCAGAAAAAAAGTTAATAAGCAGCACATGGTCAGGGGCTGGGCGGCAGTGAAAAATTAACTTACAAACATGTCTGTAAAAGTAACAGTCAAATACTAAACAGTCCAAATATACACCCATTGTTCGAGACTGAGGAAGTTAGATATTGACAAAGTGGTCATGAGGGAGCCCAGAGATGAAGCAGAACAGTGTAAGCTGCATTGATCCCACAGTCATAGAGATGTATAGAACCAACACAGACCCTTCGGTCTAACTCATCCATGCCAATCAGGTATCCAAACCTAATCTATTCCCATTTGCCAGCACTTGGCCCATATCCCTGTAAATGCTTCCCAATCATATCATGTGTCTATTTAGATGCCTTTAACATGTTTTAATTGTACTAGCCTCCACCACTTCCTCTGGCAGCTCATTCTACCCACTGCATGAAAGAGTGGGCCTTTAGGCCCTTTTGAAATTTTATCCGTTCACTTTAAAGCAATGCCCTCTACTTCTGGACACCACCACTCCAGGGAAAACCCTTTGTTCATTTACACTACGCATGCCCCTCATGATTGTATAAACCTCCATAACATCATCGCTCAGTCTATGGAACTCCAGGGAAAATAGCCCCAGTCTTTTACTCCTCACCCTGCAGCTCAAATCCTCCAACCCTAACAACATCCTTGTAAGTCTTTTTTGAAACCTTTCAAGTTTCACAGCACCCTTCTGATAGGAGGCAGTCCAGAACTGCACATAATATTCCAAAAGTGGCCTAACGAATGTACTGTACAGCAACATGACCTCCCACATCCTGTACTCAATATTCGAACCAATAATGGAAAATATACCGAACACCTTCTTCATCATCCTATCTACCTGCAACTTGACTTGCAAGAACTATGAACCTGCAGTCCAAGGTCTTTGTTTTGCAAACGTCTCCAGGGCCTTGCCATTCAGTGTACAAGTCCTGCCATGATTGGCTTTTCCAAAATGCAACCCCTCACATTTATCTAAATTATACCTCATCTGATCAATATCTCATTGTAATCTGAGGTAACCTTCTTCATTATCTACAATACCTCCAATTATGTATGACCTGCAAACTCATTAACGATGCCAAATCATTTTAATGAATGACTAAACAAATCCAGAAATAAATATCCATTTCTCAGTTTGAATATGCTCTGTGTAAATCCTGTCCAATGACTCCGTACCTGAGGAAGGTTGCACATGCGTCTGGCTGCGCCTTGCCCCCTAAAAAGCGGGTGGGTCCGCACGTGTCCATTGAATTCTTGCCCCAAATAAAGATGGCGGCCCGCACCCATGCCTGTAGCCACACTGAGGCAATTCCCCGTTTACTGAAAGCAAGACTGGGCCGTTCAAATTTGTGTTTTCCGATGTGCACATTTTGTTTGTAAAACCTCTCCGCTCAGACAGAATCTCTTTCACCTCCTGCAGTTCCACAGACAGCCTTTGCGGGTACTTGATCTCTGCCTGGTTACTTGTTTGTCCTTAATGTATTTGTACAATCACTTGGGATTCTCCTTAAAACTATTTCCTAAAGCTATCACATATCCCTTTTTGCCCTCCTGGTTTACCTCGTGTATACTCCTACTGCCGCTATACTCCTCTAGGGATTCACACCAACACAACTCTCTGTGCTGCCATATGCCTCCTTCATTTTCTTGACCAGGCCTTTATATTATCCTTAACGCTATTCGCTAAAGCTATCTCACGTCCCTTTTTTGCCTCCTGATTTCACTCTTAATTATACTCCTACAGCCTTTATACTCGAAAATTTCTTGGACTGGAATAAATGCAAAATATAACATCCTAACAAAACAAATGAGAGTAGGACTTACACTCAATAAACGTTGGGCCTTGAGTAGTGATATGGGAACAAACAAACTGAGGGCTCCACGTCTTTGAACTTTGTGTTACATGTAGACAGGGTGGTTAAGAAGATGCTTAGCAAACTTACCTTCGTTGTTCAGAACTTTGAGTACAGGAGTTGGTACGTTATGATGAGGATGTACAGGACGTTGGGGAGGCCTCTTCTGGAATACTCTGTCCAGTTCTGGTTGTGCTGTGAAAGGAAGGATATTTTTAAATTGGAACAGATTCAGAAGAACTTTACCAGCATGTTGCCATGAATGGAGGGATTGTGTTCTAAGGAGAGGCTGGATAGGCGGGGAATTATTTTCACTGGCGTGCACAATGTTGAGGGGTGACCTTATTAGAGGTTTATAAAATCAGAAAGAGTGTAGATAATGTGAATAGCCGGGGTAGAGGGGGATTCAAAACTTGGGTGCATTCATTTTCAGAAGAAATGAGAAAGATTTGAGAAAACACATTAGGGTTTCAAAGAAATACATGTGTGGAATGAATTTCCAGAGGAAGTGGTAGCTGTGAATACAATTACAATATTTAACATTATTAGACAATAATAAATATTAGACAATGTTTACAATTACAATACATTCAGACAAGTACATAAACAGGAAATATTTGGATGGATGTGGACCAATCAGAGGCAGGTACAATTAGTTCAGTTTGGAATTATGGTCGGCATGGACTGGTTGGACAACAGGGCCTGTTTCCTTGCTGTATAACATTATGACTCTAATCCTCACTAACTCAAAATTCCTCCATCCTCAACTCTCCCAATCACTGTCACCTCAACCAGCCTCACAACTCTTCCTTATTTATATAATTCCTCACCAGCCACAGAACACCCCCTATCTCATGTCCTCCAGTTTCTCAGATCTCTGCGATATGTGCCTTTCTTTAGTTCCAGCCTTGAGGATGCCCTCATTCACTCCGATTGGTTGGAGAACAAACTGGTACGACCTGGTCCTCCAGTACTGCCCTCTGCCCCCTATTGGCCTGCGCTGACATCAATCATCCGGGGCCTATTGTGAAGTAAGTGGTGGGATCCTCCTTCTCTTTGCCCTGGGATGAGCTTCAGCATTCACAGTCAATGGGGCAGTATCACAGAGCACAGAGTCTGGGGCTATTCAGCCCATTTGGGCTGTACCTTCTCCCTCAGGAGATGCTGCAAATCTGTCCCAATTCCCTTCCCATTTGTCCATAGCCCCCCAAATCTTCCCATAAAAGTAAAATTCCAAATCTGTTTATGAATAACTGATGAGTGTGGCCAGCTGCCTTTCAGACTGTTCCACATGCTCAGGACATAGAACATAGAACAATACAGCACAGAACAGGCCCTTCGGCCCACGATGTTGTGCCAAACATTTGCCCTCGCTTAAGCACCTATCCATGTACCTATCCAATTGCCGCTTAAAGGTCACCAATGATTCTGACTGCCACTCCCACAGGCAGCGCATTCCATGCCCCCACCACTCTCTGGGTAAAGAACCTACTCCTGACATCCCCCCTTTACCTTCCACCCTTCACCTTAAATTTATGTTCCCTTGTAACACTCTGTTGTACCCGGGAAAAATGTCTGACTGTCTACTCTATCTATTCCTCTGATCATCTTATAAACCTCTATCAAGACACCCCTCATCCTTCGCCATTCCAATGAGAAAAGACCTAGCACTCTCAACCTATCCTCGTACGACCTATTCTCCATTCCAGGCAACATCCTGGTAAATCTCCTCTGCACCCTCTCCAAAGCTTCCACATCTTTCCTAAAGTGAGGCGACCAGAACTTCACGAAGTACTCCACATGTGGCCCTACCAAGGTGCTGTACAGCTGCAACATTACCTCACGACTCTTTAATTCAATCCCTCTGCTAATAAACGCTAATACAACATAGGCCTTCTTACAAGCTCTATCCACCTGAGTGGCAACTTTCAAAGAGCAATGAACATAGACCCCAAGATCCCTCTGCTCCTCCACCTTACTAAGAACCCTACCGTTAATCCTGCTGACCCTGTATAAAAGGCTCCAATATCTGTGTTCTTTCCTCTTGCTGCCCCTGAGTAACAGGCTCCAATACCTGTGTGCTCTCTTCCTGCTGCTCCTGGGTTACAGGCTCCAATATGTGTGTGCTCTCTTCCTGCTGCAACTGAGTAATAGGGTCCAATAGCTGTGTGCTTTCCTTTGCCTGCCCCTGAGTAACAGGCTCCAATATCTGTTGCTCTCCTCCTGCTGCCCCTGAGTAACAGGCTCCAGTAGCTGTGTGCTCTACTCCTGCTGCCGCTGACTAACAGGCTACAATAGCCGTGTGTTCTCCTCCTGCTCTCCCTGAGTAATATGCTCCAATAACTGTGTGATCCCATCCTGCTGACCCTCAGTAACGGCTTCCGATAGCATTGTGATCTCCTCCTGCTGCTCCTGAGCAGGAGGCTCCAATAGCTGTGTGCGTAACTCATGCTGTCCCTGAGCAGCAGGCTCCAATAGCTTGTGCGTTGCTCATGCTGTCCCAGAGTAACAGGCCCCAATAGCTGGTTCTCTCCTCCTGCTGCTGCTGAGTAACAAACTCCAATAGCTGTGTGCTGTCCTCCTGCAGTCCCGCAGTAAAAGTCTCCAATAGCTGTGTGCTCTCATCCTGCTGCCCGGAGTAACAGTCTCCAATAGCTATGTAATCTCCTCCTGCTGCCTCTGAGTAACAGTCTTCAATAACTGTGTTCTCTCCTGCTGCTACCGCTGTGCAACAGGCTCCAATAGCTGTGTGCTCTCCTCCTACTGTCCCTGAGTAACAGGCTCCAATAGCGATGTAATCTTCTCCTGCTGCCTCTGAGTAATAGTCTTAAATTACTGTGTTGTCTCCTTCTGCTGCCGCTGTGCAACAGGCTCCAATAGCTGTGTGCCCTCCTCCTACTGTCCCTGAGTAACAGACTGCAACAGCTGTGTGCTCCTCACCTGCTGGCCCTGTGTAACAGGCTCCAATTTCTGTGTGCCCTCCTCCTTATTCTCCTGAGTAACTGGCTCCAATAGCAGAGTGCTTTCCTCCTCCTGGTCCTGAGCAGCAAGCTCCAAAGTAGTGTGCTCCCATCCTGCTGCTCTTGAGTAACAGACTCCAATTGCTGTGTGCGCTCTTCCTGCTACCCCTGAGTAACAGACTCCAATAGATTTGTACCCTCCTCCTGCTGAACCTGAGTAAGAGGCTCCAATAGCTGTGTACGTTGCTCCTGCTGCTCCTGAGTAACAGACTCCAATTGTTTTGTGCTCTCCTCCTGCTGTCCCTGAGTAACAGACTGCAAAAGCGTTGTGTACTCCAGCGGTTGCCCTGAGTAACAGGCTCCAATAGCCATGCGCTCTCCTCCTGCTGTCCTTGAGTAATAGGCTCCAAAAGCTGTGTGCTCTCCTCATGCGGCCCCTGAGTAATAGGCTCCAATAGCTCTGTGCTCTTTTCCTGCTGGTCCTGAATAACGCGCTGCAATAGCTGTGTGCTTTCCTCCTGATGAACCTGAGTATCACGCTCCAATAGCTGTGTGCTCTCATCCTGCTGTTCCCGAGTAACAGTCTCAAATAGCTTGTGATATCATGCTGCTCCTGAGTAACAGGCTCCAATAGCAGTGTGCTCTCCTCCTCCTGCCCCTGAGCAACAACCTACAAAGTAGTGTGCTCTCCTCCTGTTGCTCCTGAGGAACAGGCTCCAATAGCTGTGTGCTCTCCTCCTGCTGCTCAGCAACAGACTCCAATAGCTGTGCGCTCTTCTCCTGTCCCTGAGTATCAGGCTCCAATAGCTGTATGATCTCCAGCTGCTCCTGGGTAACATGGCGCCAAAGCTGTGTGATCTCTAACTGCTCCTGAGTAACACATTACACTACCTCTGTGTTCTCCTGCTGCCCCTGTGAAACAGGCTCAAATAGCTGTGTGCTCTCCACCTACTGGCCGCTGAGTAACAGGCTCCAACAGATGCGCGCTCTCCTCCTGCTGCCCCTGAGTAACTGGCCCGAATGTGTTATCTCTGCATGCTGCCACTGAGTAACAGTCTCCAATATCTGTGTGCTCTACTGCTGCTGCCCCTGAGTATCAGGCTTCAGTGGCTGTGTGCTCCCCCTTCTGCTGCTCCTGAGTGACAGGCTCAAATAGCTGTTTGGTCTCCTCCTGCTGCCCCTGTGTAACAGGTTCCAATAGCTGTGTGCTCTCTTCATCCTGCTCCTCAGTAACAGGCTCCAATATCTGTGTGTTCTTCTGCTGCTGCCCGAGCAACAGGCTCCACTACCTGTGGTTCTCCACCTGCTCCTGAGTAACATGGCTCCAAAAGCTGAGTGTTCTCCTCCTGCTGCCCCTGAATAATAGGCTCCGATACCTGTGTGCTCTCTAACTGCTCCTGAATAACAAGTTATATTACCTGTGTGTTCTCCTCCTGCTCCTGTGTAATTGTCTCAAATATTTGTGGACTCACCCCTATGCACCTGAGTAACAGGCTCCAATAGCTGTGTGCGCTCCTCCTGCTGTTCCTGAGTAATAGGCTATAATAGCTATGTGTTCTCCTGCTGATCCTGAGTAACATTGGTCAAATAGCTGTGTGCACTCCTCCAACTGCCCCTGAGTAACAGGCCACACTACCTGTTTGTCCCAGTGTAATAATCTCGAATAACAGTGTGCATTCATCCTGCTGCTCCTGAGTAACAAGCTCTACTACTTGTGGTTCTCCAACTGCTCCTGACCAACCGGATATATGACCTGTGTGTTCTCCTGCTGCTCCTGTGTAATACGCTACAATATTTATTTGTTCACCCCCTTGCACCGGAGTAACAGGCTCCAATAGCTGTGTGCTCTCCTGCTGCTGCCTCTGAGTAACAACCTCCAATAGCTGTGTGCTCTACACCTGTTGCTCCTGTGTAACAGGCTCGAATCATAGTGTACTCTCCTCCTGCTGCTCTTTTGTAACAGACTCCAATAGCTATGTGCTCTTCTGCTCATGCGTAAAAGGCTCCAATAGCTGTGTGCTCGCCTCTTGCTGCTCCTGAGTAACAGACTCCAATAGCTGTGTGCTCTCCACCTGCTGTCCCTGAGTTACAAGCTCCAAGAGTTATGTATCCCCCAGATCAACTCCTTCTACCCCCCCCCCCCCCCCCGGTGTGCCTGAGTAACATTCTGCAATAGCCCCGAGCTCTTTCCTCCAGCCGCTGAGTAACAGGCTCCAATAGCTGTGTTCTCCTCCCCCGCACCTCATTAACCATCTCCAATAGCTATGTGTTCTCCTGCTCCTGCTCCTCATTAACAGGCTCCAATAGCTCTGTGTTCTCCTCCAGCTGACCCTGCGTAACAGGCTCCAATAGCTGTATGCTCTGTTGCCGCTCCTGAGTAAGAGGCACCAAAAGCTGTGTGTTCTCCTGCTGCTCCTGAGTAACATGGCTCCTAAAGCTGGGTGATGTCACGCTGCCTCGGAGTACCAGTATCCAATACCTGTGAGATCTCCAACTGCTCCTCAGTAATAAGCAACACTACCTGTGTGTTCTCCTGCTTCCCCTGGGTAACAGGCTCCAATAAATGTGTCCTCGCCTCATGCTGCCGCAGGGTACCCGACTCCAATAGCTGTGTGCTCTCCACTATCTGCTCTTTAGTAACAGGCTCCAAATTGTGTGCTCTCCTCCTCCTCCTGCTCCTCAGTAATAGGCTCCAATAGCTGTCTGCTTTTCAACTGTCCCTGCGTAACAGGCACCAATAGTTGTATGGCCTCCTGCTAATCCTAAGAAACAGGCTTCAATAGCTGTGTGCTCTTCACCTGCCACTGCGTAACCGGCTCCAATAGCTGTGTGTTCTCCGCTGCTCCTGAGGACCATGGCTCCAAAAACTGTGTGATGTCGTCCTGCTGCCCCGGAGTAAAAGATTCTAATACCTGTGTGATCTCTAACTGCTCCTGACAAACAGGCGATACTACCTGTGTCTCCTCCTGCTGCCCCTGTAATAGCTGTGTGCTCTCCTCCTCATTTACAGGCTCGGATAGCTGTGTGCTCTCCTGCTCCTGCTCCTCAAAAACAGGCTCCAATAGCTGTGTGCTCTTCACATGACCCTGGGTAAGAGGCTGGAATTGCTGTGTGCTCTCCTGATATTCCTGCGTAACAGGCTCCACTACCTGTGTGTTCTCCTGCTACTCCTGAGTAACATGGCTTCAAAATCTGTGCGATGTCCTCCTGCTGCTCCCGAATAAAAGGCTCCATTACCTGTGTGCTCTCCAACTGCTCCTGACCAACAAGCTACACTCCACGTGTGTCCTCCTGTTGTCCCTGAGTACAGGCTCCAATAGCAGTGTGCCCTCTTCCTGCTGCCCATGAGTAACATGCCCCAAAGTCTGTGCACTCTCCAGCTGCTGCTCCTGAGTACCAGGCTCCAATAGCTGTGTGCTGCCCTCCTGCTACCCCTGAGTAACAGCTCCAATAACTGTGTGCTCCCCTCCAACTGCTCCTGAGTATCAGACCACACTACCTGTGTGCCCCTGTGTAATAACCTCCAATAGCTGTGTGCGCTCCTCCTGCTGCTCATGAGTAACAGAGTCCACGACCTGTGTGTTCTCCTCCTGCTCCTGTGTAACATGGCTCCAAAAGCTGTGTGTTGTCCTCCTGCTGCCCCTAATTCTCAGGCTCAAATAGTTGTGTGCTGTCCTTCTGCTGCAGATTAATCTGGCTCCAAAATCTGTGTACTGTCCTCCTGCTGTTCCCGAGTAACAGGCTCCAATAACAGTGTGCTCTTTTGTAACAGACTCCAGTAGCTGTGTGCTCTTCTCCTGCTCCTGCGTAACACGCCCCAGTAGATGTGTGCTCGCCTCCTGCTGCTCCTGAGTAACAGGCTGCAATAGCTCTGTGCTTTTGCCTGCTCCAGAGAAACAGGATCGAATAGCCCGAGCTCTCCTCCTTCTGCTCTTGAGTTAAAAGCTCCAATAGTTGTGTGCTCCGTGCCCCCCGCTCATCCCCCCTTCCCCTGCTGTGCCTGAGTAACATTCTCCAATAGCTCCGAGCTCTTTCCTCCTGCCTCCGATATCTATGTGCTCCTATATCTATGTAACAGGCTCCGATATCTATGTGCTGCTATGGAATGGAATTTTGAGATTCAATGGCCTCTTCACATTTCTTGCAGCTTCTATTGAATGAAATCCTTTCTCCCGTTTCTGAAAAACACCGACAAAATCTTATTGCTGCATTGATTTTTTTTTCTTGGTATTTTCGCATATATGCTGACTGACTCTGCTTTTGATGTACAGAGATGAGAATCTGAACTAGTAGTCGGTTCGAAAAGCTGTGTGGCCTCCTCCTGTCCCTGTGTAACTGTCAGATGCGGACAGAATTTTTTTCTCTCTGTTCCTGAGCTGCAGTTTCAATGCTCTGTATGATGTCTCAACGTTATGAAACGACTTGATAACAGGACATTTCAAAGTAGTAGCAGCATTACTCAAAGGTATCTGGAAATTTCCTCAGCAGACAATTTTTGCATCTGGTCTGATATTTTATCACTGTCTCTTTTTATAATCAAAGAGGAACATATACAACCATGCAATATCCCAGCAAAACTCTGACATACTCGGAAGAAAGATTAAAAATATGGAAAAATGCATGGTGCATCCCTCAACAACCCTCATCCAATGGACTGTAATGTTACAACAATGAACAGGAGTTTATCCTTTTATGCTTGGGCTTTTTCTACATCTTATTGATTGCCATTACCATTGCGGATCCGATATGCAATTTATATTATTCAATACTTTTATTATCCTATCCTGGCTATTCTTGGTATTCCGGGTAAGTATCACTGTCCATTTATAATTTGCATTAACCATGTGTGACTGTATTTCCGTTCTTTGCATTTACTCTACTCTGAAAACTTTCACTCTCCAAACCAGTATAGAAAACCGTGAACTTGTTTAGTCTCTCTCTCCCTTTTTCATTCTGGCACTGTGCCTTGTGATTGCCCTACTCAGTTTCAGCTATGAACCAGGATTCATTGTGTCAATGCCCTTGCTATTTAAATATTGAAAGTCTGTCGGTCATCGTCTTCTGTTCTGGTTGCAAACTCCATTTCCTTCCTCTGATTCCATCCTATACCTGGCCAATACGTGATGCTGAACCATACGAGGCACAACTGTGGTGATCCCTTTGGCCACGAACTGATTCCTGACACCACACCCGGACAATTCATACTTTTAACTATTGACACCTACAGAATATACTTCACTGGCACATCCCATCTGCTATTTAAACCTTTAGCTATGAATTACTGTCTCATTGAATCCAATGATCTGCTGCTGACATCCCAGCTTCAAACCTACTGAAGTAAATCAGAGTCGATACTCCTTGGCTTGTATCTGAATTCAGAACAAAATCCCATCGTTCCTGTGAGGATTGATATGTATTGTTGTTGGTCTGATAGTGCATTTACTTTAAAACTCTGAAGCACATCGTCACCTCTGTCTATGACAGAGGTCTTTAGTCTCTTTATATTGATGATCCAAATACCTGCCAGTTGTTCATATTTTAACTTCCTTTCTCCATGTGCGTTCTCTCTCAAACAACGATTTTCACATCGACTGCTGCCAAGACACAGACACACACACACATACACATAATCTCATGCCTTATACTTGTGCAGTGCAAGTACAGAGCCATACATTTGTGGGAACCCACTTACTGTAAATCACTGCATGAGTTGAAAATTTTACCGTGCACGAAATTTCTGTAGTACAAGTATAGTAGTAATATATTGGCAAATGTTTGCAATGCTCCCCATGCTGGGGTGTTAGTCCAGTTTATGGAGTTGCCCAGGAGCATGATCTTTACATTCTGCCTGATACCTTGTCCCTTGTCTGGGCTGGTTCTGTGAGGCAGGTTCAGACTTTCATGAAATGAACCATTTCAACTGATCTGAAAATGTTCTTTTTGCGAAATGTTTTCATTCTTGTAATTGAATCCACCATTGTCTAATTTCTTCAGTTACTCCCACTCCCCTGTCTTGCTTATTCATATTTTGACAACACCCTATCAGTTAATTAATTGTTTGTTGTTTTCTGTATCTTTCCCTGGCTTTGTTTTTTGACTCGTGAATAGAGTGCTGGCACTGTGAAGCCCAGAGACAAAGAAATGGTATGTGCCTGGCTGTTGCTCACTTCCCCGTTTGTCCCATGCAGTGCTCCCTAGAACGTTGGGTGGGGTGGGGTGATTTTTATTGCTGATTCCCACTCTAAGCAAATGAATCTCCTCACCACATGTGATCTTGTCTTGCATTAAAAACGTTTTTGAGGCACGCTATGCAATGAGTTCTACAAGTCCAGGTGTAATACATCTATAGGATCCTCTTTATCCACTGTGCTTGCCATATTTACAAAAAATATGTTAGTCCGATCACTCAAACCTGATTTATCCTTGATAAAGTCACATTGATTGTGATGGATTGTGGTTTGATTTTGAAAATCTCCCGTTATTAATTCCTTAATAACAGATTCAAACAAGCTGCGTTTGTTCCCAATCGTTTGCTCATAACATTTCATTCCCTCGTGAAGCTGGTTATTATAAGTTCTTCCCTTTCTATAACCGCTACATTGCCTTTCAATTCATGTATATCAGGCACACGTCTACAATAGATCTGCTCCAATTGCTGTATAAGAGGCATGAGTGTCAGATTGTACGTATTCCTTTCCTGGTTTACACACTTGTTGTGCTGAATGTCCTTTTCATTTTCCTACAGTATAGTCTCGATGGATTGCATGTCCTGCTCCTGTGCATGACTGAGTTGCTCAAGATCTCAATGTCCTCCTGTTGCTCAATGACAGGTTTGGGGAGTTATGGAATCACCCTGATTTTATGCTACATTTAGAGGGCGGAATAGTGCAGGCAAGTTGTGTTGCCCATACTGGGTAGCTCAGTGGTTAGCAGTGCTACCTCACAGCACCAGAGATCCGAGTTTAATTTCAGTCTCAAGTCACTGTCTGTATACCTGAAAGGGTTTCCGTCGGGTACTCCAGTTTCTTCGCACATTCCCAAAATGTGCAGATTAGGTGGATTAGTCATAAGAAATGCCAGATTTCAGATATTGGCTGGGGGGAGTTGGAGTTTGTATGGGATGGTCTTTGGAGGTGCAGTGTGGAGTTGATGGGTCAAATGGCCTGCTTCCACTCTGCAGTGATTGTATGATTACCACCTTCTTCGCAGGGATCAGCTGAGGGAACAATCTCTGAATTAATTCCAATATTCTTTCTTAGTGAGGAGATTAAATTTGTGGACTCTACTCCAGATGTGTTCTCACTAAGATCCTGTATAGCAGCAACAACACTTTACCATTCTGCTGTAAGGTTCACACCCAGGTTATAGCAGTTTCAGCTGTCCGGGGGATAACACAGCATTGTTCATAGATCATTGTCTTTCGCTACTCCATCAGAATAATGGGAGTTCTGGAGAAAATGTCACTTTGGCATTTCAGAAGAACAGGGAAGATGTGGTGAATAGATATCAATGGTGAAATATGCCTCACGAAACATCTCGGCTGAACTTACCGTTAATATTCCCAGAGCTCATGTCACTCAGATTCCACAGAATCTGGTAAGGTGGAGGTTAGAAACAGCAAGAAGAAGCAAACATTGGTGGGAGTTATATCAAAGTCAAAATTGTGATATGATTGTTGGGTATGTCACAAAACAGGAAATTAGATTTGCAGGTTTCTTGTATGTTGAGCACCGAGCTAGAGATCAGGCTGTTTTGGAATTGGTATTGTGTGATCAGAGCTCATTGAAAACTTTGCTGTAAAGGAGCTTTTCTGAATAGTGATGTGAATATATTGAAATTTACAACACGGCTGAATGCAAAGCGGTTTCTTTTTAGCGGAAATTATAATTATATGAAAGCCATGACGGTGTAAGGGGTAAGTTGGCTTCAGTGAATTTCCAAAGTACATGAAAAAAACTTTAATGAAAGTCAGGAAATGTCTGTTATTTACAAGAACACAATAAGAAGTACAGTGTACATATATCATCCAAGGTGCGAATCGCAAAAGAGAATGGTGACTCAACCATTGTTAGCAAAAGATGGTCAAAATTGAATTAGATCAAAGAAAGTGGTTCAGAAAAATCCCAGATATTGTGAATTCATTGGAACAAGATAGGACTAAGAAACTGAGAACGAAATCAGAAATAGAACAAGAACGCAAACTAACAAGAAACAAAAAGACTGACGGAAAGTTTATATCAATATCTGAAAGGAAAGTAAAAGCGAAGTCAAAATGAATGAGTGGACAGGATAATGTAACGTACAGAACAGAAAAATGACAGGGAAACTAAACAGTTACTTTATATCGGTCTTCATGGAGGAAGATCGAGAAAATCTCCCAGAAATACAAAGTGATTGTAAGAATTGTGTAACTAAAGACTAAAATCATCCAGATCAGTGTTGAGGTAGCACTTGAAAACACAGCTGGATTGTGCATTGGTAAGTCTGACAGACCAGATTTAATTCAAACTGAATTTTCAGTGAAATCAGCAATACACCAATTGATTGCATTGAGAATCACGTATTATTTTCAATTTTCAATTTGGAAGATTTTAAATGCATTCCATGGATTTCAGAAGGGAGGAAGAGGGAGAGTGGGCAACGACAGACCAGGTAAAATATCATCCACAGTAGGGAATTTCTAGGAATTTATTATGTTGAATTTGATATTCAAAACTTAGAAAGCAATATCAAACATCAAGAGAATTTCTCTAGATTTTCAAAGGGAAGACAAAATTCACAAACGCTTTGCTTGAAGATATCCCGATATAAACAATGGAGAACCAGTGGATGTGGTATAGTTGGATATACAGGAAGTATTTTTAAAGAACTGCAGTAAGTTAGCACAAAAAAAGGCAAAGGGTGTTGGAAGGTACATATGCAGATGGGGGAAGGTAAAAGATAGGCTTGCCTTCAGTTAAAGGGAATCAGTATGTAGCTGGTGCAGAGCTCCATGCTGGCTCTCCATGGATGCTATGTGACTCACTGCGATGTCTAGCATGCATTGGTTTCAGTACAGATTCCAGCTTCTGCAGCAATTTGATCCGACTAGAAGTAAAGACCTTCTGCACCAGTGACACGGAGTGTTGGTGAGTCTGTACCTGTAGTATTGTGGACAGTTGTGCTGTCCTGATCGAAGTAAAATATACCGATCTCATATACTGAATGGACATTCTCTAAATTAATCCCTCAGATGGCTAGACTGTCTGCTGAGAAAACTCAGCCTGTGTTCTCTAGAGTTTCAGAGAATGAGAAGTGATTGCAGAGAAACGTAAAAGAATTGACATCAAGGAAACTGAAGAACATAGGGGTATTGCCAAGTGAGAGCTGGATTAGTGAGCATCACAGGATATTCCGCAAGGAAATCAAGTAGAACAGAATAACCAGAGACCAACCAGCGACCAATTAGGGCCCATTTGAAACCAAGGGGTTCAATGTATATGTGAAGCTGGTGAACATTGATAGAATGTGACATGAGACCTTCACATCTGTTTTACTTGGGAGAAGGAGGAGGCAGGTGCAGAATTTGTGAAGATGGACTGGCAAGCTCTTGAACAAATTGACATAAAAATGCGAGCAGGGATTGATGGTTTTGGTTGGTATAAAATTGTCAAGTCCCAAGTTCTGGATAAGTTGTTTCATAGGCTACTGTTGGAAACAAGGGAGGAAGGGTCCTGACCTAAATGTTTAAGTAGATTCTGGTCAAAGGAGAGGGGGCAGAGAACGGGAGAACGCCCTTTACAGGAAGTCTAGTGGAACTGTAGATCAGTGAGCTTCAGATCAGTGTCAGGGGAACTATTGGGGAAACAGGGAAGGAAGCAAGTGATCTACACTGAGAGAGGCAATGTTTGATTAGGGATCTTCAGCATGAAGTCATCAGAGGGAAGCCATGCCAAACGAATTGTTTTGATTTTTTGACTGAAGCGGTTGTTGATGTGGTTTTTCAGCCAGGCCTTTGACAAAGCCCCAAGGGGGAAACTGATAAACAAAGTACAATCTCATGGTATCACCGGTACCTGGTAAGTGACATGCAAATTGTCTTAGTGGCAGAAGGCAGAGAGTGGTGGGAGAAGGCTGTCTGTGTGACTGCCAACCAGTAGTCACAGGGATCAGTGCTGTACCCCTTTCTATTTGTGGTAATTGAAAATAATAGAGATGTGCAAGTGGAGTTGAGTGGGGCAAGTGTGACTAATAAGTGTATTTTTGACAGTGAGGAAGAAGGTCTTATGTTACAGTAAGATACAGATGAAATGGTCAGATATTCAGATCAGGCGACTGACTGTGTGGAGTTTGCACGTTCTCCCCGTGTCTGCGTGGGTTTCCTCCGGGTGCTCCGGTTTCCTCCCACAGTCCAAAGATGTGCAGGTCAGGTGAATTGGCCATGCTAAATTGCCCATAGTGTTAGGTAAGGGGTAAATGTAGATATAGGGGTATGGGTGGGTTACGCTTCAGCGGGGCGGTGTGGACTTGTTGGGCCGAAGGGCCTGTTTCCACACTGTAAGTAATCAAATCTAATCTAATCTAATCTAATCAATGGTAGATGGAATGTAACCGTGATAAATATGAGGAGATGCGTTTTGGAAGAAGGAACCAGACAGTGGAGTACTCAATGAATAGCAGCACACTAGGAAGCTCAGAGGGTGCTTCTCCACATATCCCTGAATGTGACTAGACAGGGTAATAGGTTCGTTAAGAAGTCACCCGTGACTGTCCATACAGCCTCTCTTCATCATGACATCGATTGTAAGAGTTATACAGGACTTTGATTAGGTCACACATGGGGTAATATGTGCAGTTATGGGAGCCACATTACAGGATGGATGTAATTGTACTGGAGGGTATGCAGAGGGGATTCACCAGGATTTCCTGGGATGGAGTATATCAGCTATGGAGAGAGGCTGGATAAGCTCGGGTTGTTTACTTTGGAGCAGAGAAGGATGAGGGGAATGTAATTCAGAATGACAGAATTACGAGGGGCATGGAGAGGATGGATGGACAGCAGCTGTTCCTTTTAGTAAAAGGGTCAAGAACAGGGGTGCACACTTTTAAAGTGGAGGGTTTGAGTATTAGAAATGATTTGAGGTTTGTCTTTCGCACAGAGGTTGTTGCGGTCAGGAATAAACTTCCTGAGAGAGTAGTTGTGATGGGGAATCACACCATCATTGAAAAGTAATTGGACCAGCACTTGAAGTATCACAACATTTATGCCTTCGGATCTCAAGTAAAAAAAATGGGATTGAAGTAGATCGTGCTGCTTTTCTGACAGTGCAGAGTCTATGCTTCCGTGATTGTTTGGTTGTGGACACTGAAAACAGTTCTGAAAATGTGGTGTGTTGAATGTCATTTCAGGTGGATTTGAGTCCAGAAGTAAAGCTGCTTTACTGCAACTGTACAGGGATTTGGTAAGACCCCATCTCGAACATTGTGCAGTATTGTGTGCTTTTTTGGTCTTCTTACCTGATAAAGGACAAACCTGGCATTGAGGGAGTGCAGTGAAGGATGACCAGACTGATCTCTGGGATGACGGGCTTGTTGTGGGAGCAGTGTTTGGGGCGACTGGGCCTGTTTTACATTGGCTTTAGAAAATGAGTGGAGATCTCAGTGAAACATATAAAACCCTGACAGGGTGAGACACATTTGAAGCAGGGATGATAATTCCCCTGTCTGGGAGGTGTAATACAAGAGGCCACAGTATTAGATACAGACAGGCCACTATTCACTGATATGGGCATAATTGTCTGCACTCCGAGACTGGTGAAAATGAGGAATTCTAGACCACATAAGGCTGTCGAAGCCAAGGCACTGAATATAAATAAGGATTTGAAGACACTAAAGGGATAGGACGAGAGCAGGGGTCTCATATGGAAATAAATGATCAGTGATCATTTCAGATAGTTCTCTGATAACATGGCAGCTGTGTTCCTGTGGATCACCATATTATAGAAAACCATGCAATATATATAATGGGGCCTATTGGAAAAAAGACCAATGGGCGAACCCCCAATAATATCAGTAAAAACCAAAACAAAAATACTGGTTAGCCTAACACAAATGATCGCACAGTCGATGTAAACCTTTAAACCATATAGTGCAGTGAAGTAGTGTATTAAATGTAACACTTTAACACTACAATCACTGTACATTTCACCAAGCTCTGCACCAGAAAGCGCTGGGGTCGACTGACCACGTGACGCCAACACGGAATTCCAGTTCTCCCCAAGATTATCTGCCTGGTTTGAAATAAATTTCCTTCTAATTGGAGACTATAGTTTCCAGTTTAAGGCGCTATTTACAGGCTTTCAGAGCGGATTGCATTCCTGTTTTGGCTGAACACACCGAGAGTACATTTTGCAGATAGAGGATCCTGAGGCTGGGTTTTGCTGTTCAGCTGGCTTCCGGGATGGAATGCCGTCACAGTGAACAGAGGCTCGCTTTATAAGGAACTTTGTGC
This sequence comes from Chiloscyllium punctatum, assembly GCF_047496795.1. Classification (NCBI taxonomy): domain Eukaryota; kingdom Metazoa; phylum Chordata; class Chondrichthyes; order Orectolobiformes; family Hemiscylliidae; genus Chiloscyllium; species Chiloscyllium punctatum. The sequence continues at coordinate 39,035,124 of NC_092771.1, read as the reverse complement.
AATTCATTAATCGTGTTGCAAAATAATCGTGTTTAACAAACACGCATTATCAGTGAACTGCTTGTATATTGAATGGAGGAGCAAAATTGATGGACAGAAGCGATTGCAGGAGTTCCTATTTTACATGTCCCGATGTTTAAACAAACTAAGGGATATGAACACTGTGTGGGTAAATCTGCACTAAGGAGATTTTTTCCATGAGCTAGAATGGGGAAGGTTCAATGTGTTGAATGGCAGACTCCTTTCCGATGTTTCTGTGCAGTCTGTGGGAAAGCTCTGTCAATGTTGCCACAAGCTCTCAAATGCTCGGAAGGAGATCTCTGCAGGGTCAACAGGACTGTGATACCCATTCCCTTTTCTGATATTGAGACTGGGGTTGGGTGTTCTGTCTGTTTTTTTCCTTTAACACTTAGAGCAGTTTGATACAATAGAATGTCTTGCTTGGCCGTTTCAGATACCATTGAAGAGTTTCTCACATGTCTGTTTGCCTGGAGTCACGTTAGGCCAGAAAAGGAAAGCACGGAAATTCACTTTCTGAAAGTACATTGGGGAAGCAAGTTGTTGCTTAAAATCGACATTGGCATCAAGGTCACTATTATTAACATCAGGGTTTACATCTCGAAATTTTATTGATCGGTTTTCACTTTAACAAGCTGCCAGAGCGTTAGCTTGGTCTGGATTAGTCATCCAGTGTCATTTCCACGCAGCACAATATCCACATGGGGACCTATCAGAATCCAGACTGAGCTGCTTATTTCTGTGCTGCTTGGCAGCTCTGTCAAAAAGAAATCCCAGCAATTTGACCGTCGTGATGGGATTGAGGGGGTGGTAATTGGTAAGATTGCAATTATTCTCCTCTAAGGGGACTGAACATAGTAGAGTAATTTTCGACATTGCCAAGGAGATGTCAGAGTTGGAGCTGGAATGAAACAGCTTCCCCAGGGACAAAGCTAGTGGTGCAGCACAAGTCTTCTGTCCAATTGCAGGAATGGGGTCAGGGCCCATTGCCTTTTTCGTATCTACTGTGTTCAGCTGTTTCTTCATGCCACGTACAGCGAATCGAATTGGTTGAAGACTGGCATCTGTGATTCTGTGGGCATCATGGTGAGGGTGAGGTTAATCATCGCCTCCAGACGTCTGGCTGAGAATAGTACAGATACAACATCTTTGTCTTTTACACAGGGTTATTCTGAACTCTATTTTGGGTTATTTGTGGAGTTCTCTCTTCCAGTGAATTATTTAATAGTCCATCAACACTTATGTCTAGATGATGCAGGACAGCAGAGCTTAGATGTGATCTGCTTGTATATGGATCATTTCACCCTCTTCATTAGGTGTTAGTTGTGCTGCTTAGAATGTAACCAGTCAAGTGCGGTAGTTTAAACGTGTTGTCATCATGTTTAGGTACACATAGTTCTGCCTCTGGCATGTTCACCCACACTCGAACCATACATCGGCTTGATGGTTATGGTAGACTGAGGGATTATCCCAGGCAAAATGTTACAGATCATGTTTGAACACAATTCTGCTGCTGCTGAGATCTAGAGCACCACATGAATGCCCAGTATGAGGTGCAATGCCTGTAATTAAATTCTACTGACTGTCCTCCAGTTCACACCAAGATCCATTCACTCATCAGCCTTGTACTCAGTGACCTAACCTGTTTTCTGATTTGGTACGGTTTCCATTTTCATATTATCATTCTATTAGGATCTCTTCCTAGTGTCACACCTCCAATTTGTTACATTACTCAAACATTTTAGCATATTCATCTGAATCTTTTCCATTCCCATAATACCATCATCTGTGTTTGATGTGAATGTGTTTCCCGCTGGTTTTATCCCTGACCATGAGGAAGAGTGTTGTTGTGTCAGTGATGCCAGCCTTGTGTCGTTTGAGAGCCAATGAATTAGTGCACGTGGTGTTATCATTTACTTTCGTGTATATAGTGCTCCATATTGGACAGGGCGTTTAAGAATCTTTGACAGACGTCTGTGGAACTTGATCAAAAACAGAAATTTCAGAAGAACCTAAGCAGGTCTGGCAGAACCTTCTGGAATGAAAGCAGAGTTGATTTTTTCATGAATAGTGACCCTTCTACAAACACCCAGTTTTTCCAGCAATTTTTATATTTTTTTTATTTCCAGTATCCATAGTTATTTGATAAATTGAAAATTTGTGTTGTATCTATTCATTTCTAGAGAAAGACAACAGGTGTGGCAGCATCTATAGAAACAGAGAAATAGAGTTACCATTTCAAGTCCAGTGTGACACTTTTTCAGAACTGAAAAGGATTGGAAAATGGGCTTTTTAATTCCTTGACAGAGCTGGAGGGTGTGTGACGGGGAAAATAAGATGTGGCAGAAGATGAATGATGTGAAATGGCTTTAAATTAAGATGTTATGGGTGAAAGCAGATTTTTCTATTAGGTGCAAGAGAAGGAAGATACAACCAACAAGCGCATGGGGAGAGCAGGAGGAAGAATGCGTGAAAAATGGATAACAACCATAATGCGATCAGACTGTGAAGTTATGAAATTGTATATTAACTCCTACAGGCTGTGACGTACCAAAGTGTAAAGTGAAGTGTTACTCGAACTTAGGTTGTGCTTCATTGGAACATTGTAGCAGCCCAGAACCGAAGTGTTAGGATAGGAGCAAGGGAGGTTCTTGGAATAGGAAGCAATGAGAGAGTCAGGCTTATTCCTACAGACAGAGAGGAAGAGTTCCTCAGTGCAGTCTCTGCTCAGTTCCCCCCAGTGTAAAGGAGACTACATTGTGAGCAGCACAGGAGACTGGACTGAAAGAGTACAAGTGAAATATTGCTTCACCCAGAAGTTGTGATGGGGGCCTTGGACAGTGAAGAGGGAAAAGGTGAATGGGCAAGTGTTTCAGCTTCTGTAATTGCATGGGAAGGTGCCATGCGGGAGTGGGGAAATGTTCGGGTTGACGGAGGGTGTCCGTGAAATGCACACAGTGGACAGGTCGGGAAGGTGTGTTTGATGGTGCTGTCGTGCTGGAGTTGGTGGAAGTGCCAGAGGATGATTCTATGAATGTGGATTCTAGTGCAGAAGGAAGTGACGACAAGGGAGATCTATCATTGTCCTGGGAAGAAAGGGACGGAGTGAGTGCAGAAGCGCGGGTGATGGGACAGTCACAGCTGAAAGCGTTAGGGGATTTCTGGTTTAAAGGAAAAGGAGGTCACGTCTGAGGCTGCCCATTGGAATATGGCATCATCAACCAGAAACAATAGAGGTGGAGAAACTGCGAGAATAGAGTCAGCTTCCGCTAATCATGTGTTCGGCCACATGCAGAAGTTCCTCCTGAATAACAGAAACGAATTAATCTAATCTGAGGATTTCTCTCTCACATCTGGTCTGAAGCAGGATTTGATAATAGGCCGAGAGGAATGGCAGCGGGTGTACATGGGCAGACATTCAAACAGATATCTCATAAAGCTCAGCAATTATTGTTTCTGTTCAAAAAGAAAGACACGATAAGAAGATGAACCAAAAGCTGTCATTGATATAATTCAATCACAATTTAATGAGCGTTAGTTTATGCCCAGATTTATAATGATTATTTTCGAGACCATAAGCAGATGCTAGGCATGAATGTCAGCTGTGCTTCCTGAATTACCCCCAGAAATTCCTGCCATTGCTGCTCCACCTTCTTCCCTGCTTGTCTCCCCTTCCCGATTCCAGGCTCTCCGTCTCAAATGACAGAGTACATTCTCTCTCTACTCATTTCACCTGAAGCTCTTTGATCAAGCCTACCTTCCCTGCACGAACATCAAGCTGCATTTTGTGCTGCCAGTTTGCTCTGGTCTCAGTGTGGCTCGGCCTCTCCATTCATGCTGTTTTACACGTCCCACTCACATTTCACTCCGGAAAGTTTCCTTCTTGGAGTAATCCTTACTGAAAAGCCTCTCCCCTTTTGCACTGAATTCACACTGTGACCCAAATTTCCAGCCTTCATCTCACTCTGCTAAAGGCAACTGCATGCTGACCGTGTAGTATAGGAATTCCGTTTCTCACAAAGATCTGGACAGAGATACGTTTTCACTGGAGAGAACATCACCCCCTTTAGACAAAGGAATTCATGTGTTTGACTTCTTATTGGCACTAGTAAGCGATTCATGCTGCCTTAGTATTGTAACATGGAGAAAAAGAAATCACATATGAAACAAATGTTCAAGATGAGTCTGCGACTTTTGGGAGAAAGAATGTGAGGAAACTATATTGAGGACATTTGGAGGGTGTGAATGGGGAACTGGCTACAGGAAACAGGCAGATAATTTAATCCAGTATTTTACATCATTCTTCACAGTGGAAGGTGATGTTAATATTACAATGATATAAACAAAATGATAATAGGAGGGAAGATCCTGAACTGTCTCTAACCAAAAGGAACAAAGTGTTTTTAACAAACAGATGAGACTAAGGATAGGCAGGTCAGCAGCTGGTTTTATAAGATGTGTTCATAGAGTGACTGCTGACACCGTGTGAAATAGTCCAGAACTCTCTGGAATACAGGAGTGTTCCAGCGAAACTGGAGACCATCCAATGTGCTGCCTGTCTTCAAGAAAGGAACGAGACCGATAGCAGGAACCATTTAGGCTCACCAATATTGATGGGAATCTGCGAGAGTGGGTTTTTAAGGAAGAAAAGTTTCACGCCGAGTCAGCATGGTTCTGTGAAAGGGAAACTATATTTTGCCTGTGAAATCATGCAAAGTTTTTCTGGAGATTCCTGAGAATGTAATAACCGGAGGTGATGAAAGGGAACTGATAGACATGAGGCTTTCCAGAGTTTTTCCACAAGGGAGAACAAAATGAAGATTTTTACATAAGACAGAAGCTCATAGTATGATGGATAATGTATTAGCATGTGATGACGGTTGGTTAACACATAGAAATCGGAGTTGTGAGCAGTGGAGAAGTGGGACTAGAAAAGGAAACGGTGACAAAATAGTATCTACTGGATTACCGCAATTATCAGTCCGACGGCTTCAGTTAATGACAATCTATCCTGATAGCCTGAGAGTGGGAGCTGAGTATAATCCACATGCGAGTTTTGGGATGACACTGAGAATCAAAAGGCAGGCTGTTATTTAATGAAGAGGACTCCCAAACTAAAGATCAGTACAAAGGGATTGGAGTGATCCTGTGTATGAAATTAAAGTCAGCATGCTGACACAGCAAGTAACTAGTCTAGTTCATGGCTCCTGGAATGAAATGGTTCAATTATTGATTACATCTAAACTGGTGAGGCGATTATTCATTGTGGTTGAAATGAATGAAGCGATATTACTGAAACGTACAATCAACAGCGGGGGCTTAACAAGATAAATGTTGAGAATGTGGTTCCACACCTGGGCAGAGTCTCGAAATCCGGGTCATAGATACAGAATAAGGAACCTCGATTTCAAACTGGGATGCAAATAACTGTCTTCTCTCAGAAGGTAGTGAATGTCTGGAATTCTATAACCGAGAGAGTTGTGGAAGCTGGCACACTGAATGTATTTACAGACAGGGTGGATTAGGTTTTGACATATCAGCGAGTTGAGGGATACAGGGGTTAGCAGGAAAGTGGAGTAGATCAACCATGTTCTTATTGAATGACAGTGCAGGCTTGAGGGGCGGAATGGCCTAATCCTGTTCCCATTACTTACATTCTCATGCTATGCTTTGGGAAAATAACTGGTTATTTTTTTCTGGAAGTCATGTTATATAATGTTGCATTCAGGAAGAGCAGAGGATTCATTTGAGCTAACAGCGAATCTGGGTCTGGAACAGAACCCACAACTGGAGCAGAAGTTAGAGAGAGGCGAAGCCTGGAAAGAGGGATTGTATGGTGAGGCTCACTTCCTGACCCAGCCTGGATTTTCCAAGTACATTTCCCAAACTGCACCTAACCACCGGAGTGGCCTCGATCTGCCACTGTGTAGCAGGTCTGAAGGGCTGAATGGAACATTAGAACACAGAGCTGAGGGACACGAGGGGGCCATTCCGTACTTTGACACTCCTACACCAGCAAATAAGCCCGTGGTTCATCTCATTGTGTTCCCAGATGCACTTCTCTCTCCATGCACACATTATCCCAGATTCGCCTGTCTATGGACAATAAGACGAAGCCAGCCTCAATATAATATAAAGATTCAGCTATCCCATACTTCTTGGAAAGGGAATTCCCACTTGAATAATTTCCCACTTTGTAAATGTCTCGTCACTCCGATTCTGACTGAGGATGGAGGGTGTCACTGTTTCCTTTTCTAGTCCCACTTCTCCACTGCTCACAACAAATTTTAAATGTAACCAGGTTGGTGATATGGCTGATGATAAAGGCCTCATACTGTGTCAGGTTCAGTGACAGGAACAGGTCAGGCAGATTTCTTTAGTCAGACATAAGTAACTGATAGAACAAATGGAGCAGCATGGTAGATCTGTGGTTAGCAGTGATGCCTCACATCACCAAGAAGCTGAGATCAATTTCAAACTCGGAGTACCCTCTATGTGGAGTTTGAACATTCTTCCTATGTCTGTGTGAGATTCAAGCCAGTGCTCCAGTTTCCTCCAACATCCAAAGATTTGCAGCTTAGAGTTGAGTGGCCATCATAGATTGCCCATCGTGTCCTGGGATGTGTAGATTAGGCGGTTTAGTCATGGCAAGTGCAGGGCTACATGGATAGTGTAGTGGGAAGGTTCGGGTGGCATGCTGTTCGAAAGGTCGGTGTGGATTCGATGGGCAGAATACCCTACTTCCACACTGTGGAGGTTCTATGACAATGACAAGAGGTTTAGACAATAAAAACACCCAGTTGGTATCTACCTGATCCAATCTCCTCAGGTCTTGTATGTTTCAACAAGATCACCTCTCATTCCAAGCGGAACCTGTTAAAATCTCCAGATTAGAAGGCCTCCATCTCTGGAATACGTGAAGTGAAACATCTCTGAACTCCTTCCAATGTTATTATATCCTTTCACAGGTAAGTAGACAAAACGTAATCTCACATTCAGACGATTTTACGTTTGCTTTCTCAGTGTTGTTGGTCTTTGGAAGTCTTTTCGCAGCAAAGTATTGGAGGCAGAGATATTGAATATTTTTGAGGCACAGACAGAAGATTAATAAATAACAACTTATGCGAGGATTATCTGAGAATGGGCAGGAATGTGCTGTGTGACGGAAATAGTGACCGTGGTACAAAATCACACTGCTCCACGACATCCAGGAATATAAAGCAAACCGAAATAATAACGTGGATAAAACGCTAACAGCGATAGAATAGAGAACCAAAGGACCATGGGGCTGCTCTGTCATTGCAGAGAGACCACTCGTGGTGGTTTAACCTGAGGGTCACCGCACTTCGTGCAATGGGGATGAGGGTGAGGGAGCGTTCGTTTCATGGTAGCCACTGTCAGTGTGGGGAACCAAACCTTCGCTGTTAGGCTCTCTCTGAATCACAAACCAACCGTCCATCCAACTGTGTGGGAGACTGTGCAACTGTTAGATCCAGAAACAGTCACAGCAAAGGGTAAGATAAATTTTCATAACAAGGAAAAAGGTAAAATTCAGATTATGGTCGAGATAACGGCTGTTGATTTCTCTGCTACAAATTGCACATTACAACGAGACAAGTGTTTCAAAGCTGTCTTTGGCTGAATATAATGAGGTGTCACAAGTGAAATAACCACAATTACTAATTGTGATTGGATATCGTTAACCATAAAATAAATGTAGATGTTTGATTGGTCTGTGTAAGATGTACTGACCATTGCATAGACATAAAAAGCTGATGGAATATATTGTATGGAGAATCTGTCCACATGGGAAATGCCCTCGAACAGGCGCTTGACGAAAACCTGGGGAAAGGTGCCTTACTGTCGTCTGGTCAGTGACAGGAACCCAGGGGGTTGCATGACTTAAATTGCCTGGTACATGGAGCTGAGAAAACCGTCAGTACAGCTGCGACCTTATTAAATAATACAGCACGTTTGGATGACTGAATGGCCTCAGGATGGATTTGAATTGTCTGTGATTTGAAAAACTTACATCTCTACTCCTTTTTCACTGACATGCTCCTGAAAATGGGAATTATTTGAAAAATTATCTGGAACATTCCATAATCGGCATTCTCCAGAAAATTCTATCACCATGTGGGTGAATTGTAAAGGTGAGAGAGGGAGAGAGAGGGGGGGAGAGAGAGAGAGATAGATAGATAGAGAGAGAGAGGGGGAGAGAGAGAGAGGGGTAGGAAAGATGTTGCATGGAGCAGTGGGAGTGTTGGAGTGTGAGCCTTGTTTGGGGGTCGGTGCAAAAACACAATGAGTGTGAGGTAGCAGTGAGAGAAGCGCTTGCAAATGTTGTTGTTTCTGCAAAATTCACAAGGCTGAATCATAAGGGGGGGTGTATGTTAAGCTAAATATGCGTGCACAAACAGCTACAAGTAGCTGCATCTTGCTTCTGGGTTCCATAAGGTTCCCAACAGTGGGCTATTGTACAAAATGCAGAGGAATGGTATTGTGGCAGATACAGCAGTGTGGATCAATAATTGGCTTGCTGAAAGAAGACAGAGGGTGGTGGTTGATGGGAAATGTTCATCCTGGAGTCCTGTTACTAGTGGTGTACCTCAGAGGTCTGTGTTGGGTCCTCTGCTGTTCATCATTTTTATAAACGATCTGGATGAGGGCGTAGAAGGGTGGGTGAGTAAATTTGCAGATGATACTAAGGTCGGTGGTGTTGTGAATAGTGACGAAGGATGTTGTGGATGACAGAGAGACATAGATAAGCTGCATAGATGGGCTGAGAGGTAGCAAGTGGAGTTTGATACGGACAAATGTGAGGTGTTGCACTTTGGTCTGAGAAACCGGAATGCAAAGTAATGTGAATGGTAAGATTCTTGGTAGTGTAGATGAGCAGAGAGATCTCAGTGTCCAGGTACACAGATCCTTGAAAGTTGCCACCCAGGTTGACAGGGTTGTTAAGAAGGCATACAGTGTTTTAGCTTTTATTAATAGAGGGATCGAGTTCCGGAACCATAAGGTTATGCTACAACTGTACAAAACTCTGTTGCGGCCACACTTGGAGTATTGTGTATAGTTCTGGTCACCGCATTATAAAAAGGATGTGGAAGCTTTGGAAAGAATGCAGAGGAGATTTACTAGGATGTTGCCTGGTATGGAGGGAATGTCTTACGAGGAAAGGCTGAGGGACTTGAGGCTGTTTTCTTTGAAGAGAAGGTTGAGAGGTGACTTAATAGAGATGTATAAGATAATCAGAGGGTTAGACAGAGTGGACAGGGAGAGCCTTTATCCAAGTATGGTGACGGCGAGCTTTCCACCAAGGGGTGATAAATATAGGACAGATGTCAGAGGTAGTAGTAATGTTATGGAATGCTTTGCCTGCAACGGTAGTAGATGCACCGACTTTAAGTACATTTAAGTCGTCATTGGACAAGCATATGGACGTACATGGAGTAGTCTATGTTAGATGGGCTTCAGATTGGTATGACAGGTCGGCCCAACTTAGAGGGCCGAAGGGTCTGTACTGCGCTGTAATGTTCTATGTTCTATGTAAATTGGGTACTCAGAAGTCATAAAAACTCAGTGTGCAGAAGTGACAAGACCCAGTATTGCTTCAGCAAATGCAATAAGACTCAGCTGTCAAGGGGTGGGGGCGGGGGGGGCAGGGGCAGAGACAGATATGGTAAGCCGATTAGATTAGCATCTGCACAGAGCAATATATCTGTCACATATGAGGTAAAGGGGAGGTACAGGTAGGCTCTTAGAAAACTGTATATATGCGCAATAATATTATTCAGAAGTATGCCTATTTATTAGACACCCGTCTAGCAAGAACATTTCAATAAAATTCGCAGCTTCAGAATTTGACTCTGACTGAAATTTATTAATATGTGAGCTTTGTATATCATAGCAGAGAGAAGACGGTGACCCTTATCCTGACAGAGTGGGGAAGGCTATTATTGCTTGTCGTGTATTGCTGGACATTTCTTCAGACCGCAGATACTGCACTGAGCTGTGTGATGAGCTCAGACCATGTTCGTGGGTCTGGTCATGTGGCCCCCTCTCAGAAGAGAATTGTTCCCCTCTCTAGTAGCCCAATCACCAGAACCTCCATGCTCCTGCCGACAAACCGTGGTGTCATTGCCCGTTATCTGCCATGCTCGGGATAAACTGTACAGGGCAGCTCCAAACTGGGAAAGATCAGCCGTGTGCCCATTGGCCTCTTAAAGATACCACCAGTGTCAGGGACCACGGAATATCCAGGGACATCTGGGCGATGATGAATACCTCCAGTCATGATGTGTTGGAGAATCGGACTGGCATTGAATCAGAGGGACACCATGGGGTGGGGTAGGTTGTTAATGAGGTGCGTTCGATAAGATAGCACCAGGAAACTAGCTCAGCCTCGTGACCACAATCCCTCTGTCACTCTCAATTAAAATGTCACTGAGACAAATTATTGTTAGATTCAGCCCAATGAGTCGAAGATTCTGCTGTCCTCACTCCCAGTTACAAAAGTGCAGAACAAATGCTCATTCAAAACTCTCCATCGTCTGAACTCACACTACTATCCCATTCACCCATAATTCATCAAAATACTGAGTGGTGTTGCATGATCAAAGTTTGTGAAAAGATTTGTAGCTCGGGTGCACGTTGTTGTGGTTCTGCTCGCCAAGCTGGGAATTTGTGTTGCAGACATTTTGTCCCCTGTCCTGGTGACATCCTCAGTGCTCAGGAGCCTCCTGTGAAGCGCTTCTGTGATGTTTCCTCCGGCATTTATATCGGGTTGTCTCTGCCGCTTCCGGTTGTTAGTTCCAGCTGTCCACTGGAGTTGCCACTATATTGGGACAGGTCGATGTATTTGTTGCATGATACTATCGAAATGTCTTCATTTCAGCATTCTGAAACCTCTGAAAATATCATTCCAGGACATTATCTCTGAAACTCTCCCTAAATGTCTCTATGCCAAAACACACGTATTTACAATCATAAGATTCGACTGCATGGAACCAAGCCCTTAAGCCAGGCTGATCCATTCCCATCAAAATGTCAATCCACACTCACCCAATTTCCCTGCTCTTGCTCTTTTTCCCTCTAATCCTTTCCTATCTGTATATTTGTCCAAATGCCTTTTCAACGTTGTTATTGTACCCACCCCAATCTTTTCCAGTGGTAGCTCAGTCCATATGCGTACCCACAGTCTGAGTAAAAAAGTTCACCCTCAGTTTTCTTTTTTATTTTTTACCTCTCCAAACATTAACGGATGTCCACTAGTCCTTGATTCCCCAACCTTGCAAACAAATTTGAAGTGTTCAACCCTTTGCACGCCTCTAATGATTTGATAAGATGAACACATCTATGACAACCCCTTCAGTTTCCTACGCTGTAAAGAAATAAGTTCGAAGCTGTCTCAGCTGTCCAACCTCCCCCTATAACTCAGATGCTTTAGCCCAGGAAGCATCTTTGTAAATTTCTTCGACATTATTTCTAGTTCAATAATATGCTTTATATAGGAAAGTGAACAAAACTGAACAAAATACTCCAACTACAGCCTGGGCAACATCCTGTACAATTGCAACGTAACGAAACAACTTCTATACTCAATGTCCTGATGAAGACCAGTGTGCCAACACGACGGCTGTAGGAAGAGCGCCTCATCTTCCTCCGAGGAACCCTCCAACCACAAGGGATGAACTTAGATTTCTCCAGTTTCATCATTTCCCCTCTCCCCAACTTGTCTCAGTCCCAACCCTCGAACTCAGCACCACCTTCCTAACCTGCAATCTTCTTCCTTACTCTCCGCCCCCACCCCCACTCCGGCCTATCACCCTCACCTTAACCTCCTTCCACCTATCGCACTTGCAACGCCCCACCCCCAAGTCCTTCCTCCCTACCTTTTATCTTAGCCTGCTTGGCACACTCTCCTCATTCCGGACGAAGGGGTCATGGCCGAAACGTCGATTCACCTGCTCCTTGGATGCTGCCTGACCTGCTGTGGTTTTCCAGCAACACATTTTCAGCAGTGTGCCAACAGCCTTCTTCATTCTCCTGTCTATCTGTGACTTAAATTTCTGAACCTTCTCAAGTGGTTTACTGAAAACAGATGTGAGACTCACTGGTCTATATTTCCCAGGCATTTCTTTGCAGCCTTTCTGGAATAAGGGCACAACGTTTGCTTCTATTCAGTGTTCCAGGACCTTGGCTCCTAAACTAGTCCCTTCCCCTCTTGCAGTGCTCTTGGATATATCTGGTCAGGACCAAGAGATTTGTCTGACTATGTGCATTCTAGTATGTCCAGCAGCACCTTTATTGTGATATGGACAGTACCAAGATATGACAACTAACCTCCCAAAGGTCACAGGTCTTCATGTCTTTCTTTACGGTAAACACTATGGGAAATTGAGGACTTCACCCATCTCTTGAGGTTTTACACATGCATGCCTATTTTGAACTTTAAGGAATCCTATTCTCTCTCTAGTTGCTCTTTTTCTTTACTGTACTGGATTTGGATTCACCCTAATCTTCTCAGCCAAGGCTATCTCATATCCCCTTTTCGCCTGCTGATTTCCTTCATCAGTAAACTCCTGTTGCCGCGTGTACCTCCAAGAATTACCTTGATCCCAGCTGCCTGGACCTGAGCCACGCCTCCTTTTTTTCTGGTCAGACCCTCAATATCTCTTGTCATCCAGGGTTCCCTCTTCCAGCCTCACTTTCCCTTCACCATCACAGGAACATGTAAACCTTGAACTCGAACTATCTCACTTTTAGATTACTTACTTACAGTGTGGAACAGGCCCTTCGTCCCAACAAGTCCACACCGAAGCGCAACCCACCCAGACCCATTCCCCTACACTTACCCCTTCAACTAACACTATGGGCAATGTAGAGTGGCCAATTCACCTAACCTGCACATTTTTGGATTGTGGTAGGAAACCGCAGCACACAGAGGAGATCCACGTAGTCACGGGGAGAATGTGCAAACTCCACACAGAGTCGCCTGAGGCAGGAATTGAACTCGGGACTCTGGTGCTGTGAGGCAGCAGTACTAACAACTGCTTTAAAGGCCTCCCACTTGCCTAAGATCCTATTACCTGGAAGCGAACTATTCCAATCAACCCCTGCAATCCCCTGTCTATTTCCAACAAAATACGCCTTGCCCCAGTATAGAACTTGAATTGATTGACAACTTTTGTCCCTACCAGAACAATTTTAAAATTAATGCAACTCTAGTCACGTTTCCCAAAAAGTTGCCCCACTTTGCCTCCATTACCTATCCTGCCCTAAGTCCCAACACTAGGTCGAGTTTGTCCATTCGTGATTAGGAGTCTCTATATATTGCTTGTAGGAGCTTGCCTGAACACGCTTCACAAATTAGGTTCCATCTAAGTTCTTAACCATCTGGAAGGCCCAGTCTATGTTAGGAAAATTAAAATAACCGATTAGGACAACCCAATTGCTTCTGCAAATCTCCTCAGTCTCCTTGCATACTTATCCTCACATTCCCATTTATGATTTGGAGGCTTATAGTGCAACCGCTACAACATTACCATCCCCTTCTTACTTCTTTGCACCATTCATAAAACCTCATCGGATATTATCTCAGTTATTTCATCATTAAATACTGGTGTGTTACTCGCCTTAATCAGAAACATTGGTATTTAAACTGTTTCCATTTGCATACTTCCCTCGCTGTGATTTTAATATCCACGGCATCCCTAGTCAAGGCACAGTGGAGATATGGAGCTGTAAATGGGTGGGAGCGGCATACCCTGTCGTTTACAGCATAGGCTGCAAGTTTTCCCACACTGTGCAGTGATCAAATACAGTGTTACCGAAAAATGCAACAGCCTGGGTTGATATGTGAATGAACCAGTGCGGTCTGCACAACTCCCCCTGCTGGACATTCAGCCCAGGATTTTCGATCAAACATTGGTGTGGGCTGCACAGAATTCCATCAAGGAAATTGCCGGGTTGCGTGCAGCTGTACACGAGCCAGACCTAACAGTGCTTCTTCCTGAATGTATAATGGATGGGCTAGTTATGTGAGTTGGATTGCGAATGTGAGGGATCTAAACATCTGGCAATAACTTTATTTTGTGTTTTCATTCTTGTGATTGGACCTTCAAATTCTGACTCATCCGGTTTGACCCATCCCTCTGGATGAGTCATAGTGACTGTTGTCACAGCATCTGGGTCTGCAACATGATCAATAAATGGAGCAGAGGCTGCAGAGAGGACGGTCTCCATAAAATGGAATGAGGGAATCACAATCAGATCAGCCGTGGTCTAAGTGAATAGTTGGGTAGGATTGAATGGACCGCTAATGAAACTTATTCCTATATTTATGTTTGTTCCAAGCATACTCCCCTTCTCTCCCAGTGTTCCATATAGTGGGAAGTGAGTTATTTCCTCCTGTTCCTGTGCAACACGATCCTGGGCCCTCACTGGCCTCCATATTTCCCTGTGTACCAGTCTCGGGCAGTTGAATTACTGCCTCCTGTTCCTGTGTCCCAGTCTCAAGTAGTTGAATGACTGCCTCCTGTACCTGTGTCCCAGTCTCGAGCATGTGAGTGACTTCCTCCTGTTCCTGTGTCCCAGTTTTGAGCAGCTGAGTGGCTGCCTCCTAATGCAAGATTTGTGAAAATAGATGTCCTCCTCCTGCTACTGACTAACAGGCTCCAATAGCTTTGTGCTCACCTGCTGCTCCTGTGGAATGGAGTTGAGGGACGGAATGGCCTCTTCCCATTCCTTACAGCTTTTCTTTACTAAAAGCCGTTCTCCTGTGTCTGTAAAACACCATCAAAATTTGAATGATCTATTTTTGTATTTGACTCTCAGTAATTGAGCAAACAAGCTGCCTGACAGAATTCAGAAGCTGAATATCCTCTTCCTGTTCCAGTGTTATGCACTCAAGAGTCAATAGTGTCTCAGAGATGGACAGCTCGAAAAAAGGCCCTTAGGTCTGATCATCCATACCGGCAAATATCCTAAATAAATTTCGTCCCCTTTGGCCCAACTCCCTCTCAACACTTCCCATGCATGTATCCATCCAAATGCCTTTTAAATGGTGTAACTGTACCTGCCCCCACCACCTCTTTTGTCTGTTCAATCCATACACACAGCAGTCTCTGTGTGAAAATGTTGTCCCTCATGTCGCTTTTTAAATCTTGCCCCTCTCACCTTAAAACTTTGTCTTCTAATTTTGGACTCACCTATCCTGGGGAAAATACTTGGACTGTTTACCTTATCTGTGCCCCTCGTGATTTTATAAACCTCTTTAAGGTCACCCCTCAGCCCCAAAACTTGAAAATAGTCCCAGCCTTTTCAAACTCTCCCTTTAACTCTAACCCACCAACACCTGCAGCATTCCTTTCAATCTCTTCTGCATCTTTTTCAAGTTTGGCAACATCTTTCTGACAGCAGGGAGACCAGAATTACAGGCAATATTACAAAAGTGGCCAAACCAATGTCCTGCACAGATGCAACGTGTCATGCAAATGCTTAGACTCAAAGCACGCACCAATAAAGGAAAGATCACCAAGTGCCTTCTTCACTACGCTGTCTACCTGTGAAGGCACTTTCAAGGAACTTAGAAACTGCACCACAAGGCCAGCTTTGCTGCCTCACAGCGCAGCGATCTGGGTTTAATTCCATCGTTGATTGACTGGCTGTGTGGATTTTGTACATTCTCTCCGTGTCTGCGTGAGTTTCCTCTGGGTGCTATGTTTTCCTCCGACATGAGAAAGATATACAGGTAAGGGTAGATTGGTCATCCTAAACTGCACACAGTACCCATGGAAGTGTAGGGAGGATGGATTAGCCATGGAAAATGCAGGCTCAGAGGGATAAGCCTCGATGGGACGAATAGCCTGTTTCCTCACAGTAAGGATTCATTAATTTCTATGGAGTTCTCCTTGATTGGCAGCTTTCGACATGACCCTACCTATATGTCTGTCCCTGATTTATCTTGCCAAAATTCAACCCCTCACATTTATCTAAAATAAACTTCATCTGCCACTGCTCAGCCAACTAAGCCAAGTCCCATTATATTCTGAGATATCATTCTTCACTGTCAACTACACAACCAAATTTGTAATTATCTACAAACTTACTGACCATAAGTGACGAAAGGCAGTGGACCCACTATTGATCTTTGCGGCACGCCACTGGTCACAGGCCTCCAAGTTCAGTGAACTAATGTCCACTGTCACGTCCCGTCTCCAATATGCAAGTAAAGTTTGGATCTTAATGGCGAGCTCTCCCTGGATTCCAGGCGGTCGAATCTTGCTAACCAGTCTACCATGTAGAAGAGTTTTGTTTTTTTACTGAATTACATAAAGACAACATCCACTGCCCTGCAAACATAAACTAGGGAGTGAATAGGGACCCTTAAAGATCAGTAAGGCTACCTATATGTGGAACCACAGGAGATGGGAGGGATACGAAACAAGTATTTCTCCTCAGTATTTAATGTGGATGTTCATCACTTCCTCAAAAACATTCCACCGAGTCAGTAAGACATGATCTCCAATGTAAAAAACCCACTTTAGTCCTTATCTTTCCAAATGCATATACATCCATTCCTCCTTTCCCTCAAATTCCCCTCCAGCAATTTAGTCACCATTGACGTCAGAATCACAGCTCTATAGTTACCTTTTTTTTCCCCTTGCTTCCTTAAATAATGACACTTTGTTCGCATCCCTCCAGTCTTTTGACACCTCACCTGTGGAAATCAATGATACAAATAGAGCAGCAAATGCTGAGAAATCTCTTTCTTAGCTTCCCACAAAGCTCCGGGATACAACTGATCAGGTCCCAGGGATTTGCTCACCTTTATGTGTTTTAAAATGTCCAACACATCCAGGTAATATGGACACTTTTCAAGATATCATTATATATTTCTTCACTCTGTCGCTCTTCCCACCTCCTCCACATTAAATACTGAGGAGAAATACTTGTTTCGTATCCCTCCCATCTCCTGTGGTTCCACATATAGGTAGCCTTACTGATCTTTAAGGGTCCCTATTCACTCCCTAGTTTATGTTTTGCTATCAAAGGATTTGTAGAATTGCTTCAATGCCTCGTTAAACCTATTTCTGAAGCCATCTCATGACTACATTTTTCTGGCCCGATTTCCTCATTGACTATACACTTCGTGCCCTTATACTCTTCCCGGGATTAAATTGATCTCAGCTCTGTTTACCTGACATATGCCTCCATCCTTACCTTGGCGAGAGCGTTAATATATCTAGCCATCCAGAACTCCCTGCACCTACCAGCCTTACACCTCTCACTAATAGAAGCACGATGGCTCTGGACTCTCTGAAACCAAGATTTTATGGACTTGCATTTTCCAACCATCCCTGTACCTGTGAATCGGATATTCCAATCAGCCTTTCACAGGGCTCGCCTACCACTTTTCAAAATTGGCCTTGTTCAAAGTTAGAACTTTAATGTTTACATTAGGTCTTTCCTATTCCAAAACTAGTTTAAACCTAATATTTATGTGTAACAGACTTGAAAGTTAAATGAACACTTCCTGCCCCTCTGTAACAGGCTCGAGAGGCTGAATGGGTTCCTACTGTCCCTCTGTAATACACTGGAAACGCTGAATGGCCTTCTCCTGTCCTTGTGTAACAGACCCGAGACATTAAATGACACAGCAACCCGTGGATTACGAGCAGCCGATAAACTGTCTGTGATGGAGGTCCATCCCTTCTCAGTTACACAAATGCAAGCAGCGCAATGTACTTCAGGTGCCCTCTCAGTTATACCTCATACAACTGCAGCGACACATCTCTTTGTTTTGAATGAGTCTGTTGGCACAATGTGCCAATATTCCAGCTTTCCACCTTTCAAGTAGCAACAGGCTAATGTGGGCTGTATGGCCTTTTCTTATCCCTCTGTAAGAGAACCATAGGGACAGAATGGCTTCGGCCTGTTGCTGAGCAGCAGTCTCAATGCTCCGTCTCAAGGTTATGAAATGATTTGATAACAGGGCATTCAAACCAGGAGTAGCCTCACGCTTGTCAATAACTACCGTACTTTGTGTTCAGGTATCTCGAAACTTGCCCACCTGACTTTTGTTTTATGAGGCCGATCTGTTATTTTATAACGTCCTCCTTTCTGACACAGAGTGGAATATATATATAGACCCCTGCAGTATTCTGTTAATAATCTCATATACAATGAAAATAAAAGATTAAAAAGATTGAAAGATTTATGGTCCATCCCTCAGCAATGCTCATCCATTCCACCCAAACCCAGTAAATGTTCCCATTTAAAGTGATATGAAAAGTGATGTGCGGAACTGGTAAACTGAGCCTGTTTGTTCATTGCCTGTGATTAATGCCACTCTCGATGGATTCTGATTATCCCAATTGGAGGATTTCCATCTTTTCATGATAAATGAGCGCCGTTCAATGCGTTAACCCATAACATAAACGGGAGCATCACCAACAACATTAACAAGGATCAGCAGATCGAGAGAGAGGGGAAGGAGAGATCAGAACCTGAGAACATTAGACTGGAATGTTTCAACAATCGATCAGAATCTGGGAACATTAAACTGGAATATTCCAACAATAGACAGGAGTTTATCCTATTATGTTTGGTATCTTTCTGCATTTTATTGGTGGTCATTATCATCGCGGATCTATTAAGCTCTTCTCATTATTCAATATATTTATTATAATTTCCTGGCTATCGTTGGTGTTCCTGGTAAGTGTCACTGTCCAGATTTTGCTTTCTGTAAACCAGTTATTACTATGTTATGGTTCTTTCGTATAGTCTACACTTCTTGCCACTATTGCTCCTGTTGAAACTCTCAATAAATATGTTCACTCTAGAGACCACTACTAACTACATGTTCTCATTCTTGTAAGTTTACTCTCGAAGATCTCACTTCTCCAGTTAGTCCCACGGCCCTGTCTTTTTCCACATATTTCTACAACATCTTTTCAGTTAATTTACTGTTTCTGTCTTTAATGTGAATCTCTCTGTCCCTCTGTATCTTTCCCTGGCCTTGGGTTTTGGCTCCCTAGTGTATAGAGTGCTGAAATTGTGTAGCTCAGAAACAATAAAATGGTGTGTGTCAGGCTGTTGTTCACGTCCTGGTGTGTCTCATGTGATGGCCCATGGACAGGCGTGTTTCAGAAGTTATGAGAAACATTCTTGTAACTTGGTCTGTACCTGTGTTTGTCCCTCTCGTGTGATCTTGCAAGCAGTAACACGAGGAAGCCCCTTAAGTAAAGGACGAGGCATCTAAATTGTGTGGCAATGCTGTCACTTTTTAAAAAGATTATTCTCTCTTTTTTCAAAAATAAGAGATCTAAAAGGCCAAACTGCCTAATGAAAAAGGCTCAAGTAAATAACTTAGAGATGCTTTTTGAGTTTTTAATAAATAGTAGTAACAACAGCCGAGTAACATATCCCCAGAGATAAGGAGAGTTTGGCATCCAAGCTACCTTCTTAAAATAGTTTGAGGCAGTCTGTTTCATCTATAGCAAACTGGGGATTCTTGCCTGGTTCTAAATCGATAATACCAAACTGGGTTTAGAATTACAATCCCTACGTGTGCAAACAGGCCATTCGACCCAACAAATCCACACCGACCCTCTGAGGAGTAACCTACTCAGCCCCATTCCTCTACTCTATTAAGACACATTTACCCCGACAAAGGCTCCTAACCCACACATCCCTGAAAACTACAAACACATTAGCATGACCAATTCACCTGACATGCACATCTTTGGATTGTGGGAGGAAACCAGAGAATCCAGAATAAGCTCATGCAGACACTGGAGAGTATGCACCGGGAGACTATTGGGTTCAAAGGTCGTGCATGGTAGTTGTTAGTGTCTTTTTTTCCGGATGTTGAATTAGGTTGGATTAAACAGTGCTTTGTATATAAAGATTCTTTCAGTCACTAAGAATTCTCTGGGTGTGGAAGAAGTAAAGTTGGGGGTTTTACAAAAGGTAATGAAGGCATGCAGTAGGAATTATCAGACAAGCTGGACTTGGGGTTGCGTTTGTCTGTGAGAAAATTTAAGATAATTACAGCTGCAGCTCGGCAATTAAATTTGGTGCAACCGCCATCAGAATCTTTGGAAATGGTTAGAATTTAATTTCAAATGAGGCACTTTGAACTTGAGAAGGAAGTGAAACAGTTTGAAATATGATGAAAAGTAGAAATAAAAGAAAAGAAAATGAAGAAAGAGGGAAGAAAATCAGAGACTTACAACTTCAAAAGTTAGTAATTTGAGAGGAAAGTTGACATCGAAGGCGGAGATGAAGGTAGATGGTAGGCTGGATGAGGAGGATAATGAGGATGAACTACCTTCTAGTAGCCAATGGCCCGTTGGGGTTCTTTTAAAATACATCCAGGCATTATCTAAATCTGATGAGAAGGATGGGGAAGCCATTTGAATTTCATTTGAGAAAGTTGCTAAACAAATGCAGTGGTCAGTGACCACGTGGTTTTAGTTGATCCAAACAAAGCTGGTAAGTATTTGCATCACTATCAGAGGAGGTATCTGGCCAGTATGAGGTGGTGAAGAAAGCCATCTGAAGTGTATATGAGCTTGTGCCAGAAGCCGACAGGCAGCGTTTCAGGAATCTAAAAAAAAAGGCTGCCTGGATAAACGCACATTGAATTTGAAAGTGTCAAACAAAGTAATTTTGAAAGGTGGGTAAGGGTATTAAAACAGAGCAAACCTATGACACTCTTAGAGAGGTTCTTATTTTGGAGAAGTTCAACAATTCACATTCTGCAGTCATGAGAACTCGTGTGGAAGAGCAGAAAGTTAAAATGGCAAGTTTAGAAGCTGAAATGGCTGATGATGATGATTGGGTTCAGAAATCAAAGTTTGTTTTCTGTGAGAGATTGAGAAGAATGTGCGAGATCTTCTTAAAACATGTACCTGTGAAAACAAGGTTTACTGGCAGAGGCCAGGAGTAGCAGGTAAAGAGATTAGAGCATTAAGAGGTAGAAAAGCATGTAATTCTTTGATGCTGATACATGGCGAGATATGTCTTTCAGATGGACTGTTGGAAAGATGAGAAGTACTCCATTACGTAACGTGTGGTTGGAGTGTCCAGTTGAAACATCAACAGATCAATTCCAAAATGGGGAAGGAGGTCTTGAGCTTGGTGTTGGCGTTACAACATTTCAGGATTTAAATTTCGAGTAACATACATGAGACAAATCTTTATCACTGATCTTGACCCCTTAAAGTTTGTGGAGAAGTTTAGGGAGAAAAATACCAGTCTGTTTCGATTGAGCTTATTATTGCTGCCATTCAGTTTGAAATTATACAGGTGACAGGCCGAAAAAACTTCAGTTTTGACACGTTATGGAGACTTGGATGAAGAAAGACAAAGACATTCTGTGTCAGGAATAAAATGACTTAAATCGAAATTAGTTGTGAACATTTGTATGCTCAGAGTCAATGCAGTATATATGCATTTCAGTCTACTAATAGAGCAAGGTTAGAAGGTCAAAAATGATTCCACCTTTGTATATTGATGGATTATTTTATTAAAGGTGGAGTCGTGAGGATACTATCACTGTAAAAAGATTATTTTCTCTTGTGTTATTTTTGAAAAGAGGTTTTAAAGGCAGAGGTGCAGAACTGCTGTCTGAAAACAGTTAAAGTAAATAACTGAAAAAGCCTTTAGGTTTCATTTAAACGCTGGTACAATGGAAGAGCAGTGGCCAGCTTTCCCAGACCGAGTTGCCTCATTTTGTTTTTAGCTGCAGCTTTAAGAAGCTGCTGGAGATCCCAGAATGGTTGGAAGTTTCAATACATGATCCCCAGCTGTTCTTCTCCCTGAGATCACTGGTGTTGTTGTTTCCTCCTGGTTTAGAAAACTGCATGTAAGGATCTGTAATTGAATTTATCTTTGTGCCAAGCGGTGTATACCAAAAGGTACGGTACCTCTTGACTGTGCAAGTCTTCCAACATATAAGCTATCCAAAAATGTTATTTTCTTTGATTGTATTTTAACTAAAGCATTTGCATAGATTACATTTTGCTTAATGTCGAGAGGTTTGACCAGTCACAACTTTCTCACAAACACACACTCTCTCTCTCCCTCCCACAGACACTCCACCTTGTTTTCAAACACACACATGCACGTCTAATCTGTAAGTGGGCGGCACGGTGGCACAGTGGTTAGCACTGCTGCCTCACAGCGCCTGAGACCCGGGTTCAATTCCCGCCTCAGGCGACTGACTGTGTGGAGTTTGCACGTTCTCCCCGTGTCTGCGTGGGTTTCCTCCGGGTGCTCCGGTTTCCTCCCACACTCCAAAGATGTGCAGGCCAGGTGAATTGGCCATGCTAAATTGCCCATAGTGTTAGGTAAGGGGTAAATGTAGATGTAGGGGTATGGGTGGGTTACGCTTCGGCGGGGCGGTGTGGACTTGTTGGGCCGAAGGGCCTGTTTCCACACTGTAAGTAATCTAAGTAATCTAATCTAATCTAATATCTGGAACGCACACTTCACATCTATATTCAAAATAAGGAAAGGTTTGGGTCTAAGCGGCCTTCTTAAAATATTTTTCGGGCATCTGGTCTGGTCCACAACACTTGTAGCCGAGGGGTTTCTAACTGATTCCTGATATTGAAAAGTTGGTGGAGGGGCTGGAGATGGTTTGCTGGACGTTTTGCTGTGAGCAGCCTCAGACATTCAGGGAGACCTGAGGATTTGCTGAACCTAATCTGGATGGAGAATGGGGACTGTAGTTACAGCATCTTGATCTGTAACATGAACAACAAATGGAGGAGAGGCGGCAGAGACGGGAAGCTCTGAAGCCACAGAGTGTGTTTGGAGAAAGGAATCTGTCAAATCAGTCCGTGTTTTAACGAGCAGACGCACATCCTTTCCCTCCCTCCTTTAAATAGACCCATGCAAATTCACCCTCTCCTCCCCGCACACAAACTCACTCCCCCTTTCTCACATGCACACACACACACTCCCCTCTCTCACACGCACGCATACCCTCTCTCTCCCTCCCAAAGACACACATACTCCACCTCACTTTCTCACAAACACACACTCTCTCTCTCCCTCCCACAGACACTCCACCTTGTTTTCAAACACACACATGCACGTCTAATCTGTAAAATGAATTTTCATTTGCCAGTTATTATTTCCAGATGCATTATGTTTTCTCAAAAAATATATAATTTGTAGACAGTCAGTCAATACGATATTTTATGAACTCCTACTTTGGAAATAAACCCAGTCTGATTCCAGGTGAAGATATATACAGACTCCAAACAAGATGGCATGTCTAAAATACGATGTCTGACTGGAGGGGTCACCTCCTTTACATCGATAATACCTGAAGGTATCTCCAGGCAGGACTTGAAAGGAACTCTGTATTTGCATATTCATCAATCAAAATCTGCATCTCCATTCTAACCGATTAAAGATTAAGGTTAGATGTGATCAATTCATGTGCATGTGTTGTGCAAGCCTTTCAGCTTTTCCTTATAAATTTTATGCCTAAGGTCTTTTCTTTCTAACACCTGACGAAGGAGCAAGACAATGAAAGCTTGTGTTTTCAAATTATCCCGTAAGACTATAACCTAGTGCCATATGATTATTGACCTTACTCAACACATTTCAAAGCTCGCACCTCCATATCATGGTTTTTTATTGGTTAGCCAATTTTCTATGCAAGCAAATCAATTGTCCTAACTCATGTGCTCTTCTCTTGCATATTAATCTTTCGACAAGCATTGCCTTCTTGAAGTCCAGATATAATACATCTTTCAGATCCCCATTATTAAACTTGTTTGTCACACGTTTTAATTAAAAAAAAGTTAGGAAAATCATTCAAACATGACTTATCCTTAATACAATCATGCCGAATTTGATGGGTTGTGGTTTGACTTTCAAAGTCTCCTGTTGTTAATTCCTTAATAACAGATTCGAACAATTTGTCTTCAAACGTTTGCTCATAACTTTTCATTCCCGATTGAAGTTGGTTATTCAAAGTTCTTCCCTTTCCATAACCTCGACAGTCCATTTCAATTCCTGTGAAATAGGCACGAGGCTGTAAAAGATCGGCTCCAATTGCTGTGTAAGAGGCATGGTTGGCTGATTGGATTCATTCTATTCCTGCTTTACAGACACGATGGGCTGAATGTCCTCCTGGTGTTCCGACACTATAGCTTCGATGTCTTGCATGTCCTGCGCCTGTTCCTGACCAAACCGCTCAAGATATAATTGTCCTCATCCTGTTGCACAATGACAAAGTTGGGGAACTTATGGAATCCCCCTGCTATTATGCCACATTTCGAGTGTTGAATTGTGCAGGCAGATTGCGTTGCCCACAGCGGGTAGCTCAGTGATTAGCACTGCTGCCTCCAAACACCAGAGAACTGGGTTCAATTTCAGTCTCGGGTCACTGTTTGTGTGGAGTTTGCGCATTTTCCCTGGCTTGCAAGGGTGTCTGTCGTGTACTGCAGTTTCCTCCCACAGTCCCCAGATGTGCCGGTTCGGTGCATTAGTCATGGAAAATGCTAGGTTGCAGAGATTGTGTTGGGAAGGGGGTTGGAGAGTGGGGTTTGTATGGTATGTCCTTCGGAGGATCAGCGTGGAGTCGATAGGTCAAATGGTCTGTTTCCACACTTTAGGGATTCTATGATTAACACCTTCATTGCAGAAATCAGTTGAGGGAATAATATCTGAGTTAATACCAATACCCTTTCTTAGTAAGGAGATTAAATCTGTGCACATTACTCCAGATGTGATCTCACTAAGACCCTGTACAGCAGCAGCCACACTTTACCAGCTTGTTGTTCGGTTCGCACTCAGTTTAGAGCAGGCTCAGCAGTCACGGGAATACACGGGAATTTGTTGAAAATGAATGGTGTGCTGACCTCCATTTCAGGTTGATTTGAATCCAGGAGTAAGGGTGTCTTACTGCAGCTGTACAGGCCCTTGGTGAGACCCCATCTTGAACATTGTGCAGTATTGAGTGTAGTTTTGGTATCCATACCTAATAAAGGACAATCCTGACATTGAGAGAGAGCAGCGAAGGATGAACAGACTGGTCTCTGGGATGACCGGCTTGTTGTGGGAACAGAGTTTGGGGCGACTGTGCCTGTATTCCTTGAGGTTTAGGAAAATAGGTGAACTATATAAAACTCTGACATGGCGAGACAGATTGGAAGCAGCGATGATAATCCCCCTGGGTGGGATGTCCAAAACACGGGCTCACAGTGTTGGGTACAGACAGGCTAAAGTGCGTTGAGATGAGACTAAATGTCTGCACTCAGAGACTGGTGAACTTGGGGGATTATTTCCCTGATCAGGCTGTGAAAGCTAAAGTACTGAATATAAATAAGGATTTCAAGACACAGAAAGGATGGGGAGAGTGCAGGGGTTTGGTGTGGAGGTATGGAATCAGCAATAATTACAGATAGTTATCCAATACTGTGGCAGCTGTGTTCCTGTGGAATACCGTATTATAGAAAACGGTGCAATATCAATAATGGGGCCAATGGGAAAAAGAGACTTCGGTGCGAAACCCAAAGTTACCAGTAAAAATCAAAACAAAAATAATAGTCAGCCTAATGCAAACAATAGCACAGGCTACATAAAACTTTAAACTATATATTGCAATGAGTTAGTGCAGTAAATGCCACACTTTAATACTACAGTCACTGACTACAGCACCGTACCTTTCACGAAGATCTTCACCAGAAATCGCGTGGGCTGACTGACCACGTGATGCGAAATTCCAGTTCTCTCAAAGATATTCCCCTCCCGGTTGGAAATAAAGTTCCTTCTAAATGTAGACTACAAATCCCACATTCAGGCTGAGTTTCAAGGCTTGCAGAGCGGATTACATTCCTGCTTTACCTGATCACACTGAGGGTGCATTTGACAGACAGAGGGATCCTGAGGCTGGGATTTGCTGTTCAGCTGGTGCCAGAGACAGACTCCCATAACAGTGAACGGGAGCTCGCTTTATAAAGAAAGGGGCACAATTCACGAATTGTGTTGCAGCGAAATTGCGTTTAATAAACACACCTCATTGGATAACTGCCTGTATATCGAATGGAGGATCAAAATTTATGGACCAGAGCGAATACAGTACATCCTATTTTATGTGTTCCGATGATTAAACATGCTAAAGGATATCTGTGTTGAAAACTGAATTAAGGAGATTTTCACTATGACCTAGAATGGAGGATGCTCAGTGTGTTGAATGACCTACTCGTTTCCCGAATTTCTGTCCAGTCTGTGGGAAAACTCTGTAAATGTTGCCACCAGCTCTCAGATGTTAGGAAGGTGGTCTCTGCAGGGTCAATAGAATAGTGTATCCCGTTCCAATACTGAGGCTGGTGCCGGGTGATCTGTACGGCTTTATCCTTTAAGACCTCGGAGCAGTTTGATACAATAGAGTGTCTTGCTTGGCCGTTTCCGAGACCATTGAAGAGTTTTCCATATATCTTGGTATCTGGAGTCACTTTTAGGCCAGACCAGGAAAGCACGGGAGATTCAATACCTGAAAGTACATTGAGGAGGGAAATTGCTGTTTACAATCGACATTGGCTTCAAGGTCACTGTTAATGACTCCAGGTTTTACATCTCGATATTTTATTAATTATAACTTCCACTGGCTGCCAGAGCATTAGCCTGGTCTGGATTCGTAATCCAGTGATATTTCCACAACAGCACCATCTCCACATGGGGACCTATCTGAAACCACACTGAGCAGGTTATTTCTGTGCAGCTTGATAGATCTGCCAGAAAGAACTCCCACCAATGTGACTATCGCGACGGGACTCAGGGCGTGTTAAATGGTCAGACTGTAGTTATTCCTTTGTTATGGGATTGGACATAGCTGAGTTCTTTTTCACATTGCCAGGGAGATGACAGAGTTGGAGCAGGAATGAAACAGCTTCCCCAGGGACACAGCTTGCTGTGCAGCACAAGTCTTCAGCCCTATTCCAGAATGGTGTCGGGGCCCATTGCCTTTGTCGTATCTACTGTGTTCAGCTGTTTCTTCATGTCACATACTGTGAATCAGATTGACTAAAGACTGGCATTTGTGATTCTGCGGGCAGCATGACGAGGGTGAGGTGGATCATCAACTCAACACTTCTGGCTGAGGACGGTGCAGATAATACAACCCTGTCTTTTACACTGATGTACAGGGATGTCCCGTGATTTAGGATGGCTATATTTATGGAGTCCTCTCCTCCAGTGAGTTGTTTAATAGTCCATCGACATTTATTTCTGGATGTGGCAGAACTGCACAACTTCGATATGATCAGTTAGTCTTGGGATCATTTCGCCCTCTGTATCAAATGTTAGTCCTGCTGTTGCGAATGTAACCAGTCAAGTGCGGTAGCTTTAATGGATTGTCATCAGGTTTAGGTACACATGGTTCCGACCATATCATGTTCACCCACACTCGTCGCTGAACCATACATCAGCTTGATGGTAATGGTAGGCTGAGGGATTATCCTGGGGAAAATGTTACGGATTGTAGTTGAATACAATTCTTCTGCTGCTGTGATTCTACCGCACCACATGAATGCCCACTTTGAACTCCAATATGTTCAATTCAATTCTACTAACTATCCCTCAGTTCACACCAAGACCCATTTACCCATCAGCCCTGTACTCAGTGTCTTAACCTGGTTTCTGATGTGGTAACACTTCCATTTTCCTATTCTAATTCTGCTGAAGGTCTCTCCCTGGTATCACGCCACCAATTTGTTACTTTACTCAAACCCTTAACATATGCATCTGAATCTTTTCCATTCCCCCAATGCCATCTTCTGTGTTTGATGTGAATGTGTTCCTCTCTGTTTCTCTAGCTGAGTATGATTAAGAGCTCTGCAGTGACAGTGATTCCAGCCTTATGCAGTTTCAGATCAAGTAATATGTGCACCTTGCATTATCGGTCACATCCCAGTGCATTCCGTGTCAGACAGAGCGTTAGAGCAGCTTTAACATACGTCTATGGAACTTATTCAAAAACAGAAATTGCTGACGAAACTCAGCAGGTCTGGCAGCATCTTGTGGAGTGAAAACAGAGTTAATCTTTCAGGACCAGTGAACCTTCTACAAAGCTCCCATTTTCTCCAGCAATTTTTGCATTTTCATTTCCAGTATCCATAGTTATTTGTTTAATTGAAAACTTGTTCTGAGCCTATTCATTTCTAGAGAAACTCAACAGGTCTGGCATCATCTGCAGAGACAGAGAAACAGAGTTAGCGTTTCAAGTCCAGTATGACACTTCTTCAGAACTGAAAAGGATTGGAAAATAAGCTTTATAATCCCTTGACAGATGTGGGGAGTGGGTTGACGGGTAAAAGAGGCTCTGGCAAAAGATAAACATGCTTTTAGTAGTGGTGAACGAGTAGATCATGTGAAAAAGCTTTCAATTAAGATGTGAATGTGGAAAAGGGGTTCTCTCTATTGAGTGAAAGATAAAGAAGATGCAACCACACAAGGTCATAGGGAGGCCAGGAGGGAGATTGCACGGAAACTAGAGAACAGTTATAATAGAGTCAGACTGTGAAGTTATGAAATTGTACATTAACTCCTACAGGCTGTAACGTACGAAAGTTTAAAGTGAGTTGTAACTCGAGCTTGGGTTGTGCTGCCTTGGAACATTGCAGCAACCCAGGGCCGAAACGTTAGCATGAGAGCAAGGTAAGTTATTGAAATGCAAAGCAATGAGAAGGTCAGGGTTAGTTCTACAGACAGAGTGGGTGTATTCATCAAAGCAATCTCTATTTGGTCTCGCCAATATAAAGAGACTGCATTATGAGCAGCAATGACGGGAGATCAGATTGAAAGGTTACAAGTGAAATGCTGCTTCACCTGGCAGCTATGTTTGGGGCCTTGAATAGTGAGGAGAGAAGAGATGAAAGGACAAGTGTTGCAGCTTCGACAATTGCATGGGATGGTGCGATGGGGGAGTGGATTAACTTTCGGGGTGATGGACGGTGACACAGAGGGAACAGTCGCGGTGAAATACTGACAGTGGGCGGGAGGGGGAGATGTGTTTGATGACGCTGTCCTGCTGGAGATGGTGGAAACAGCGTAAGATAAATATGTGAATGTGGATTCTCGTGCAGGAGTAAGTGTGGACAAGGAGGAATCTATCATTGTTCTGGGATGGAGGGGACCTATTGAGGGCAACACCGTGGGAGGTGGGACAATTATAGCTGAAGGCCCTGTCCACCAGAGTTCGGGGATTTCTGCTTTGAAGGAAAAGGAGGTCACGTTAGACACAGCTCACAGGAATGTGGCATCATCAAACAGAAATAACAGAGATGGAGAAACTTGGAGAATGGAGTCAGCCTCCGCTGATCATGTGTTGAGCCACATGCAGAAGTTCCTCCTGAATGATTGAAAAGAGCCAGGCATCTAAATTGAGGATTTCTGCCTCACATCTGGCCTGAAGCGGAATCTGAAAATAGACACAGAGGAAGGCCATCAGTATACATGAGCAGACATTCAAGCAGATATCGCAAACCGCTCAGTAAGTATTGTTTCTGTTCAAAAAGAATAACTCGATAAGAAGATGAAGCACCCATGGTTGAGAAAGGCTCTGAAGGATACGATGGATGAGCATGAGTGGAGAGCCAGATTTAGGATGCTTATTTCAGGGACCAGAAGCAGATGCAGTGTATGAATTTCAGCTGTGCTTCCTGAATTCCGCCCAGAAACTGCTGCCTTCATTGAGTAAACTTTATTGAAAAGACCTCTCCCCTTTGCACTGAATTCACACTGTGAACCAAATTTCAAAAGTTATCCTCATCCTTCATCGCTCTCTGCTAAAGGTAACTGCACGCTGACCGTGTGATACAAGAATTCCCCTTCTTATATGGTTCAGGCCAGTGATGCACTTTCACTGTCGAGATCATCACCCCATTTGGACAAAGCAATTCAGGTGTTTGACCTCTTATTGGTACTCGTAACAGTTTCCTGCTGCCTTAGTATTATAACATGGAGAAAAATTAATCACAGCATGAAGCTTGAGCTGAAAGTCATTTACGTGTCATTTGAATACTGTTTCAAATTTGCACTGCTTTATCTTGAAATGCTTGTTCGTAAAGTTCGTGTCAGATAGCGTGTAGGAGTTTGAGGAGTGACATTGTAGAATTTTATATAATCATGACAGGTATGAATAGAGTGACAAGCCAAGGTCTTTCCCACGGGTTGGAGGAGTTCAACCATAGAAGGCAGAGGTTTAAGGTGAAAGAGGGGAGATTTGAAATGGACGAAGGGTCAATGTTTTCACACAGAGGCTGATGTGTGTATATGGAATGAGCTGGCAGAGAAAGAGTGGGAGGTGCAAGTACAGCTACAACATTTAAAACTCATTTGGACAAACATATGAATGGGAAAAGTGTAGAGGCATATGGACAAAATGCAATCAGATGGGACTAGTTTAGTTTGGGAAACCTGGCCAGCATGGACAAGTTGGACCACAGGGTCTGTTTGTGCGCTATATGACTGTATCAATCGAGAAAGCGAGGAAAAGGGGAGAAAAGACATGATGTAATAAATTGGCAAGAAATACAAAAACAAGCAGCACGATCTTTTCCGAGCATATAAAAAAGTTCAAGATGAGTGTGTGATCTTAGGTGAAATTAATTAGGAAAGTATACTGAGGATAATTGGAGGGTGTGACTTAATAATTGGCTACAGGGATAATTTACACCCATGTTTTACATCTTTCCTCACAGGGGAAGGTACAGTAAGTATTTCAAAGTTGTAAACAAAATGGTAATTTTCGGGAAGCTCTTGAACTGTCTCTAACAAAAGGAACAAGGATTTTTCTAACAGATAAGAGTAAGAGTAGACAGGCCAGCAACAATTCATAGCTGGTTTTAAAAGAAATGTTCACAGTCTTGGGGTCATGGCGCCTTCTCTATCAGATGTTAGTTCTGATGTTTGTTAATGTAAGCAGTAAGTGCGGTAGCTTGAATGGGTTGTCATCAGGTTTACGTACACACTCTTCTGATGGTGGCATGTTCACCCACACTCATCACTGAAGCGGAGATCGGTTTCATGTTAATGGTAGACTGAGAGATTATATTGTGGTTGAATATAATTCTGCTGCTGCTGCTGCTGCTATGACAGCTGCTATGATTAACAGCATCACATGAATGCCCAGTTTGAGGTGCAATATCTGCAATACAATTCTGCTGCCTGTCCTCATTCGCACGGGGACACGGTCATCCTCCTCCCCTGTACAAAGTGCCAAATCCCAGTTTCTCATGTGGGAACACTTCCTTTTTTTAAAAAATCTCATCCTGTTTGGGTATCTTCATGATGCCATGCCTCCAATTGTAGCATTCCTCAAAAACATTTAACGTTTTCACCTGAATATCTTCCCCTCCAGCAATGCCATCTTCTGTTTAGAACGAATGTGTTTCCCGCTGTTTCTCTCCATGACCATGATGAAGAGCTCTGTCGTGTCGGTGATGACAGCCTTATGTAGTTTCAGAGCAAATGAATTTGTACACGTTGCATTATCATTCACTTCCCGGTGTATGGCTGTTCATGTTGGACAGGGCTTGTGAGTAGCTTTGACACACATGTTTGAAACTTATTCAAAAACAGAAAGTGCTGAAGACACTGACCAGTCTGACAACATCTGTGGAGTGAAAGCAGAGTTAATCTTTCGGATTCTGTGACTGTTCCTCAAAGCACCCAGTAAGTCCAATCATTTTTGTTTTTGTTTCAGATTTCCTGTATCCAATGATCTTTGCTATATTGAAAATGTGTTCTGTAACTTTTCATTTTTGAAGGAATTTTGGGGTCTGGCAACATCTGCACAGAAAGAGAAACAATGTTAAGGTTTCAAGTCCAGTGTAAATCTTCTTCAGACGTGAAAAGGATTGGAAAGTGAGCGCTTTAGTATCTTGATAGAGGTGGGAAAGAGTATTTGGAGGCCCAGTGCGAAAGACAAATGGGCTTGAAATTGTGGTGAAAGAGACACAGGTATATAATGTGTGTAAATTAATGTGTAAATATTAGAAATTGATTTTCTCTGTTGAATGAAACATAAACAAGACACGAACTTAGGGAGCTCAGGAGGGAGAGTGTACGGAAAATGGAGAACAGCCATAGTGGGTTCAGGCTGGGAATTTATGGAATTGAATATTAACTCCGACAGACTGTAACGCACCAAAGTGTAAAGTGAGCTGTTACTCGAGCATGGGTTGTGCTTCATTGGAACACTGCAGCAACCTACATTTTCTTAGAATCCCTGCAGTGTGAAAACAGGCCCTTCTGCAGAAAAGATTTATACTGACCCTCCAAAGAGTATGCGAACCAATCCCATTCTCTACCATAATACTCTACATAGACCCTTGACTATTGCACCTAATATCAACATCCCTGAACACAATCGGCAATTCAGTATGGCCAGTTCACCTAACCTGCACAACTTTGAACTGTGGCAGGAAACTAGAACACCCAGAGGAAATCGAACCCAGTTCCCTGATGCTGTGAGGCACCAGTGCAAACCACTGAGACACCGTGCCATCCAGGACTGAAATATTATAAGGCCACAACTCTATACGAGCAGAAATGAAGGCATTCGGACCATCAAGTCTGCTCCACCATTCGATCACCAATTATAGATTTTCAACCCCATTTCCCTGCTTCCTGTCAGTTATCTTTGATCCCCTTGTCAATCAAGAACTTATCTGAGTCTCTTTTAAGTATACTAAATAGAACATAGAACAGTACAGCACAGAATAGGCCCTTTGGGCCATGATGTTGTCCTGAGATTTAATCTTAATATAAAGTGTAGTAATTTAACCTATGCACCCCTCAACTCACTGCTATCCACGTGCATGTTCATCAGTCGCTTAAATGTCCCCAATGACTCTCCTTCCACCAACAGAGCTGGCAATGCATTCAATGCATTCACAACTCTCTGCGTAAAGAACCTACCTCTGACGTCTCCCTTTTGCCTTCCTCCTAATATCTTCAAACTATGACTTATCGTTCTAGTCAATCCTACCGTGGGGAAAAGTCTCTGGGTATTGACTCGATCTATTCCTCTCAATATTTTGTACACCTCGATCAGATCTCCTCTCTCCTCCTTGTCTCCAGAGAGAAAGGTCCAAGCTTGTTCAACCTTTCTTCATAAAGCAAGCCCTCCAGTCCAGGCAGCATCCTGGTAAACTTTTTTTGCACCCTCTCTAAATCCCCTGTATCTTTCCTATAGTAGGGGGTCCAAACTGGACACAATATTCCAAGTGTGGTCTCACCAGTGACTTGTAGAGCTGCAGAAAAACTTTGCGGCTCTTAAACTCAATCCCCCTGTTAATGAAAGCCAAAACAGCATGTGCTTTCTTGACACCCTATCCACTTGGGTGGCAACTTTGAGGGATCTATGCACTTGCGCACCCAGATCCCTCTGTTCCTCCACACTGCCAAGAATCCTGTATTTAATGTTTTATTCAGGATTCGAATTTGACCTTCCAAAATGAATCACTTCGCATTTACCCAGGTTGAACTCCATCTGTCATTTCTCAGCCCAACTCTGCATCCTGTCTATATTGCGCTGTAGCCTACAGTAGCCCTCTATACTATCGACGATGCCTCCAATCTTTGTGTCATAAGTAAATTTACAAACCCACCCCATAACCTCCTCATCCAAGTCATTTATAAAAATTACAAAGAGCAGAGGCCCAAGAACACAGCCCTGTGGGATCCCTCTCAACACTGTCCTCCAAGCAGAATATTTTCCATCTACAACAACTATTTGCCTTCTGCCAGCCAGCCAATTCTGAATCCAGATAACCAAATCTCCCTGTATCCCATACTTCCTGACTTTATGACTGAGCCTTCCATGGGGAACCCTATCAAATGCCTTGCTGAAGTTCA
The DNA here is from genome assembly GCF_047496795.1 of Chiloscyllium punctatum. Classification (NCBI taxonomy): domain Eukaryota; kingdom Metazoa; phylum Chordata; class Chondrichthyes; order Orectolobiformes; family Hemiscylliidae; genus Chiloscyllium; species Chiloscyllium punctatum. The sequence continues at coordinate 39,001,209 of NC_092771.1, read as the reverse complement.
CATGCACCACATCCACTGCTCGACCGTCGTCGACCTGTCTTGACACCTCCTCAAAGAAATCAATAAGATTTGTGAGGCATAACCTGCCCCTCACAAAGCCATGCTGACTGTTTTAATCACACAATGCTTTGCCAAATAGTCATAAATCCTATCCCTCAGAATTTTTTCCAAACTTTGCTGACCTCAGACGTTATTGCCAGGGATTTCCCTATTACCCTTCTTGAAATAAGGAACAACATTCGCCTCCTTCCAATCCTCCGGTACGACTCCTGTGGAGACTGAGGAAGCAAATTTCCTCACCAGCAGCTCAGAAAACGCCTTTCTCGCTTCCCGGAGCTGTCTAGGATTAATCTGGCCCTGGGGACGTATCTATCTTAATGTTTTCCCAAATTTCTGGCACATCAATTTCATCAATCTTGATCTGGACCAGCTCCTCTAAGTTTTCATTTACAGTAAGTTCCCTTTCCCTGGTGAACATCGAAGCAAAAAAGTCATTTAGGGCTTCCCCTATCTGCTCAGACTCCACGCATAAGTTCCCTCCGCTATTCCTGATCGGCCCTACCTTCTCCCTAATTATTCCCTTTTTCCTCACGTATGAAAAAAATGCTTTTGGATTCTCCCTAATCCTTCTTGCCATGCCTTTTTCCTGCCCCATCATGGCTCGCCTCGGTCCACTTATGAGCTCCTTTCTAGCAAGCATGTAATCCTCTAAAGCTGTGTTAGATCCTTGCTTCCTCCATCTTCCGTAAACTGCCTGCTTCCTTTTGACGAGAGGTTTCTCTGTTCTCGTCATCCAAGGTTCCTTAATCTTGCCCCTTCTTACCTGTCTCAGAGGAACAAATTTGTGTATCACTCGCAACAACTGCTCCTTAAACAGTCTCCACATGTCTGCTGTGCCCTTTCTGTGGAACAATTGCTCCCAGTCTGTTCTTCCCAACTACTGTCTGATAGCATCATAATTTCATTTTCCCTAATTAAATATCTTCCTTCGGAAACTGCTCCTTTCACTCTCGCAGACTATGCTACATGTGAGGCAGTTGTGATCACTTTCACCAAACTGCTCTCCCAACATTACTTCTGACACCTGTCCTGGCTCGTTGCCGAACACCAAATCCAAAATAGCCTCTCCCCTCGTCGGTCTGTCTACACACTGAGCAAGGAAACCATCTTGAACACACCTGACAAAAACGGCTTCATCCACACCATCTGCACTTCGGAGGTTCCAGTCGATATTGGAAAAGTTGAAATCACCCATAACATTAACCCTGCTACGTTTGCACTTTTCTGGAATCTGCCCGTCTATGAGATCTTCAATCTCTCTGCTGCTATTAGATGGTCTGTAGAAAACCCCCAAATGCGGCGACTGTTCCCTTGCTGTTCCTAACTTCCACCCATACTGACTCAGTAGACAAACCATCCTCAACCACCTTCATTTCTGTAGCTGTGACGGACTCTCTGATTAGTAATGTTACACCCTCTCCTCATTTTCCACCAACCCCGTTCTTTTTTAGATTAGATTAGCTTCCTTTCCATGTGGAAATAGGCCCTTCGGCCAAACAAGTCCACACCAACACTCCACAGAACAACCCACCCAGAACCATTCCCCTACATTTACCCCTTGATCTCACATTACGGGCAATTAAGCATGTGCCAGATCACCTAATCTGCACATTTTTGGATTATGGAGGGAAACCGGAGCACACCCACGGGGAAAATGTGCAAACTCCACACAGACAGTTCCCTGAGTTGGGAATTGAACCCGGGTCTCTGGCGCTTTGAGGCAGCATTACTAATCATTGAGACTCTATGCTGCCCCGAAACATTTTTAAACGTTTTAAAACCTGGAACATCAAGCAACTATCCCTGCCCCTGTGAAACCTCCGTCTCCGTTAAGGCCACGATATCGTAGCCCCAAGTACTGATCCATAATCTAAGTTTGTCACTCTTAGTTCAGACATTCCTTGCATTAAAGTAGACGCACCTTAACTGATCCCTTTGTTTCATCGCGTGAGAAACCTTCCTGATCGATTCAATATATCCCGTCACTGTCCCGTCTGCAACTAACCCCCTCTCAGAAATGTGGTCATATTCCTACCCCACCCCCCCCCCCCCCCCGCCAAACCCGTTTAAACACGCCAGATTCACACGAGCAAACCTCTCAAAGAGGGCATTTTTGCCCCTCCAGTTCAGGTGCAACCCGTCCTTCATGTATAGGTCCCACCTTATCTAGCAGACATCCCGATGGTCTCGGTATCTGAAGCCCTCCCTCCTGCACCAGCCTTGCAGTCACGTGTAAAGCTGCATTCGCTGACTGTTCCTCATCTAACTAACTCGTGGCACTGGTAGCAAACCTGAGATCACGACTCTACTCGTCCTGCTCTTCAGCTTCCAAACTTACTCACTGGAATCACTTTTCAGATCCTCAGTCCCTTTCCTGGCTATATCGTTGGTGCCAAATAATCTGGTTTCCACAGCCTTCTGAGGTAAGGAGTTCCACAATTTCACCACTCTCTGGCTAAAGACGTTTCACCTTATCCCCGTTCAAATGGGTTTTACCTTTTCTCTAAGCCTGTGTCCTCCTGCCAGTGCCAACGTCCTCCCAATTTTGTCTGTATGCAGGTCATTCAGTATTCTGTAAGTTTCAATATGATCCCCCCCAAACCCATCCTTCTCATTTCCATCGAGTGTAAACCCAGAGTTCTCCAACGTTCCTCATGTGTTAAGCTTTTCATTTCTGGTGAACCTTCTCTTGACACACACCAAGGCTAACACATCCTTCCTGAGGTATGAGGCAGAAAATACTGGAAACGTGGTCTGACCAGATCCTTAGAAAACCTCAGAATCCCCACCGTTATATCCTACTCCTCTCAGGATGAATGCCAACATTGTATCTGTCTTCTTAACTACTGACTGAACCTGCAAGTGTATCTAAGGCGAATCCTGCGCTTGGAATCCCAAGTCGCTTTGTTACTCAGAATTTTGATTTTTTTTCCCATTTAGTAAATAGTCCATGCCTGTGTTCTTCATATCAAAGTGCATGACCTCACACTCTCCCACACTGTATTCCATCTGCTACTTCTTTTCCCACTCTCCTAAATTGTCGAAACCTTTCTGAAGGCTCCCTGCCTCCTCAATATTACATGCATCTCCACCTATCTTTGCTTCATCTGCAAACGTAGCCAGAATGCCTTCCGTCCCGCCACTCAGATCGTTAACCTATAAAGTAAAATGTTGTGATCTCATCACTGACTCTTGTGGAACACAGCAAGTCACCGGCTGCCATCCTTAGAGAGACAATTTAATCCTCACTCTGCATCCTGTAAGAGAGGCAATCTTTTATCCATGCTAGTACCTGTCCTCTGAGAACCATGGGTCCTTATCTTACTCTGCAGCCTCCTGTGGGATACCATATCAGAGGCTTTCTGGAAGTTCAGATATGTAACTCTCTATTGTCCAACCCGTCGTTACCTCCTCAAAGAATTCTCAATATCTTGAGAGCAATGTAGGTTCTTGAAATGGGGAGGAATCAGAATGTCAGTGTCATTCCTACAGACAGAGTGGAGATGTTCATCAAAGCAGTTTCTGTTTAGCTCACTAATGTAAAGGAGACTGAATTGTCAGCAGCAATGACAGGAGATTGGATTGAAAGCGTACAAGTGAAATGTTGCTTCACCTGGAAAGGTGTGTTTAGAGCCTTGGACAGTGAAGAGGGAAGAGATGAATGGGAAAAAGTTGCTCCTTTACATGGGAAGGTGCCATGGGGGTGTGGGGAACTTTTCGAGGTAATGGAGCTTCCCACAGAAAGAATGGTCCCTGTGAATTTCTGACAGTGGACGGGAGGGGAAGATGTGTTTGATGGTGCTGTCCTGCTGGAGGTGATGGAAGTGGCGGAGGATGATTCTGTGAATGCAGATTCTAGTGCAGAAGGAAATGAGGACAAGGGGAGATCTATCATTGTTCTGGGGAGGAAGGGACGGAGTGAGGGCAGAAGTGAGGGAGATGGGACAGACACAGCTGAAAGCTCAGTCCACCAGATTTAGGGGATTTCTCATTTGAGAGAAAAGGATGACATGTAGGAAGCTTCCCACTGGAATGTGACATCATCGAACAGAAATGACAGAGCCAGGGAAACTGGGAGAATGGAGTCACCTTCATCTGATCATGTGTTCAGCCACATACTTACGTTCCCCCTGAATGATTGAAAGAGCCAGGCATTTGAAATGCAGATTTATGTCATATATCTGGTCAAATACGGAGTGTAAAAATAGACACAGATGAAGGTCAGCAGATATGTGTGTGGCGGGGGTGGGGTGGGAGGGTGGGGTGTGGGAACATTTAAGCAGGTACTGATTAATAACTATCAGTAATGCTTGGCTCTGGCGAAAAAGAAGATGATATGAAGATGTGAAGATGAACCACCCATGATGCACAAATGCTGTGAAGTCTGCTAATCAATCACAAACTAAAGAATTCAGATTGTTGAACTCTAGCGTCGGCCACATTTGGGAAGTTTACGTTTGGAACAAGAAGCAGATTGTATAAAACAAAATACAAAGAAAAAACATTTCAAAACTGGCAAGAAATATGAAAAGAAACTAAGCACAAGAGTTTTCCCATCTCGAATAAAAAACATCCATGATGTGTGTGTGACCGTTGGAAGGAAGGCAGGAAAGAATATGTGGGACACCTGTAGGATGTGACTGGGGAACTGATTTCAGGGAACATGCAGAGAATGTAAAACATTATTTTACATTGTTTCTCGCAGGGGAAGGCACGAAGAGTTTCAATATTATAAACAAAATTATAGTCAGGTGAAAGTTTTGCATTGTCTCTAACAAAATGAACAAGGCTTTTCTCAAACAGGAAAGAGCAAAGATAAACAGTTCATCAGCAATTCATAGCTTGTTTTGATAGAAATGGTTACAGAGTGACTGGTGGCAATGTGCGAAATATTCCATAGCTCTCAGGATTACAGGAGTGTTCCAGTGAAACTGGCGAAACTCCAAAGTGGCGTCAGTCTTCAAGAAGAGAGTGAGTCTTCAAGTGTTTAGGTGCTCCCTTTGCTTGATTAGTGGAGCATATCTGAGAGGATTAATGGCCTCATGATGCACTTTCATCCTGAGTAATTTAAAAAAAAGTAAAACTCTGCTCCTTCCTCTGATGCATTACATACGGGGGGATGAGCATTTTGCTGAAATTGAATTATTTTGAAAATTATCTGGAACATTGTACGAACGACATCAACCAGAGAATTCTAGACACTGCACTCATAAGAACATTTTATAACTATGTGGGGGTATTGCGTAGGTGAGAGAGAGAGAGAGAGAGAGAGAGCGAGAGAGAGCGAGAGAGAGAGAGAGAGAGAGAAAGAGAGAGACGGTGCTGTACTGTAGTGGTGAGAGTGATGGAGCCTTATTCTGGGGAAGGCGCGAACAGATATACAATGAGTGTGAGAGAGAAGAGAGAATACGTTGACCCTTATCCTGACAGAACGGGGAAGGTTATTGATGCTTTTCCTGTATTGCTGGACTTTTCTTCGGACCGCAGATACTGCACTGAGCTGGGCGGTGTGCTCAGACCATGGTCTGGGAAGGGAATGGTCCCCCTCTGTACTCGACCATTCACCATGAACTCCGTGCCTCTGTCGTCAAGCTGTGGTGTAATTTCCCTTTATCTGCCATGCTCGGGTAAACTGTGCAGGGCAGCTCCAAACTGTGAAAACTCAACCGTGTGCCCACTGGCCTTTTCATGATGGCAGCAGTACCAGGGATCACTGAATATCCAGGGGCATCCGGGCGATGGTGAGCACCTCCAGCCATAATGGGTGGGAAAATCGGGCTGGCGTTGAATGAGAGGGACACCATGAGGTAGGGTGGGTAGTTAATGAGGTGAGTTTGATAAGATAACACCAGGAAACTAGCTCTGCCTCGTGCAGATATTCCTTCTGTCACATTCAATGAAAATGGCACTGAGACAAAATATTGTACGATTCAGCCCAGTGAGTCGAAAACTCTGCTGATCCTACTCCCAGTTACAACGCTGCAGAACAAATGCTTATCCAATATTCTCAATCATCATAACTTACACAAATATCCTGCTCACCCATCATTCCTAGAAACAATGGCTTATATTGCAAGACGCTATCGAAATTTTCTCATTTCACAATTTTTAAACCTACCATCAGATCATTCTCTGAAATTCTCTCTTAATCTGCCACTGTCTTTTAACAAAGTTCCTCCTAATTGTTGGTATTTAAACTGATTCGCCCACCATCTCTCTCTGGCAGTGAGTTTCACATCCACAGCACTCCTGTGTCAGGCCACAATGGAAGTATGGAGCTCGAAATGGAGGGGAGCTGCACATCCTGTCGCTTCCAGCATGAGCTGCAAGGTTCCCCACGCTGGGCAGTGATCTAACACAGTGTTATTCAGCAATGCAGTGATTGGTGTGCACAGCTGAGTATGTTGGGAAGGTAACTGCTCCAGATTAATAGATAAATTCACTGCTATTCACTGCACAGCTCCCCATGCTGCACAGATATCCAGTCCGTGTGTATAGAACAATGCCTTTGTGTGTTCTGCACAGCGCCCTGTGCTGAACAGATCAGTTCGTCCAAGTTTATAGATCAGTGCACTGTTGGACACATAAGTAATGAACTTGTGAGCTCTAAACAGTGTTCGATCCTGAACGGATTGCTGAGCAGTACACTAGCCTGGTCGACGCAGCGCTTCATGTTGAGGAGGTACCTCATCTGGGCTTATACGTGTCCGGGCTGGATCTGAGAGGTGGATTGGGTAACCGATATAATTTCTGACATGATTATCACTCCTCCAGCTCGGCCCATTTCGCTGGTAAATGCTGTGTTTGAGATAAAATTTACTTGGTTAAAATATTCGCCATTAAGCAAAACATAATTTATTCAAAGACTGTTGATAAAAGACAACAAAAGGAAGACGAATTTACAGTAATTAATTCTGTTGGAAAACTTAGCAGAATAATAGTTTATTTAACTGCCATACACTAACTGCTCCAATATGGTATCATCCAATAAGCACACAAAGGTCAAAAAACAAATGCAGGAAACAGATTGTCTGTCATGCAGTTCTCCAATCCAGGAGGAAAGAACATCAAAAGACAATTCCGAGAGAAATCACAGAGAGAGTGTGTAGAACCGGGGAGAGACTTTCAGCCTTCCAACCCTGCTGAGACACCAGCAATAACTGGTGAAAGGTAAAATCAAGAATCCTGGTTCTGTGAGAGTTTGACCATCACTCCACAGGACCAGGCCGTGGCTGCAAGAACACAAGGAATGGACTGTATGTACACCGTCTATGGCTCTATAGGTGTCTCTCAAAAATGCCTAAACCCATCTAAGCTGTTAAATGCTGGACAGACAAAAGTCAAAGTAAAACATAAATAAATAAAACAAAAAGATGCAGCGGTCCTGGTGATCAGACGCAGATGGCCTCGGAGCCCAGCAATTCCTACGCTGCCAAAACACAGCAGAATCATCGATCTTGTGAAGAGAAAGAATTATGTCGCTCCCTCACCTCGATGTTTACAACCGGAGATGTGCCATGAGCCCAATAATCAGCGATATCAAAATCCCACCCATACCAAGTATTATTGCGATATATCAGAGTTGAGGTGAAATGGGTTAACTGGAACTGTTTGTTCAGTGACTGTGATTAATATTAGTCTTTCTGGACCCACCTGGATCACTGGAGGATTTCCCTCTTCAATAATTAGGGACTTGTTTCAACATGTTATGCCATAGTATTTGGCGCAGCGTCAACCTCAACAAGACTGGTTCAGCATCTACAAGAGGAAGAGAGAGAAATCAGAATCTGAGAACATTAGAATGTTCCAACAATAGATCCGAATCTGAGAACATCAGACTTGAATGTTACAACAATGGACAGGAGTTTATTATGGGGTCTTTTCTGGCTTTCTCAGGATTGGGCATGGATACAGTTGCGGATACGAGCCATACTATTGATTATTCAAGCTGGGTACTATCCCACCCTCGCTATTATTGGTGTTCCGGGTAAGTCCATCTCTGTCGATTCTATAAATAATGCTGAATGTTATTGCTATTCTGGTTGATTATATTTAACAAATACATACACTTTCATTCACAAACCCTTCTCATGCATTTCCAAACTACTTACTCATAAACATCTGAGAAGGAATAAGACTGTTCGAAATCTTGAGTTTCCTTTTTACTGTGAACTGTTTTATATCTCCGTATTATCTGTGTGTGATCAAACCTGGCGACACCCACCTTCATAATGTCCCCAATCTCCAGCTCTGCCTGAGTTCTGTTGCTGACTTCTCCATCACCCACCCCTTCATTAATGACAGATTTTATGGCTCCAGTTCTCGTCTGACCTCTCTTCCAGTTACAAATAGTTTGACCACAAACTTGTTCTTGTCTCTACAGTTACTTCACAACAGGGACTCTTAAACAGAGTTATAATGTCACTGACTGTGTAATTTAGAGGCGCAAGTCATGACTCTAAAAGCATTGTCTGAAATCCTACCACAGCCGATGACTAAAGTTAAATTCCAATAACAAAAATTGGAATGAAACCTAATTTCACTCATGGCAAGCATAAACCATCAGGATTTCTTTTCTTATTTTATTGATAACCTTTGGTAAAGAAACCTAACATGTTTGCCCTGACTGAACTAAGTGTCACCTCAGACCCACAACAATGTGGTTGCCTCCATATTGCCTTGACAAATGGCCGCATGGTCAAGGGCAGTTAGGATGCACAAAAAGTACTGCCCTTGCCAGTGATGCTGGCATCCCGCAAAACAACAACATTAAAGGTGAAATAACGAAGCAAATGTGGATGCTGGCGATCTGAAATCAAATTATCCACCGTCTGAAAGAATGTTGGAGAATCTCAGCAGGTATGGCAGTCTGTCGGAAAAATAAAGCAAATAATGTTTCGAGTTCAGTGAACCTATCAAAACTGAGTGCAACTGAGAAATAATATTATTATATCAGGGATGGATGGAAGGGTGAGCGGCAGGTTTGTGTTGAGTGGATGATGTCCAGCAAGAGAAAGAAAGTGAGAGAGAAAGAGAGCGAGACGGAGAGAGAGAGGGAAAGGAAAAGCAAGCAAAAGGATTGCTGATGATGGACTGGAAGGAAAACAGAATGGGAAGTTATTCTACCATTTCCCCTTTTCACATATTCCTGAATATCATATTTATTATGGGATCTCCCTGCTTACCGTGAGTTATTATACCTCTATCTCTTGTCGCTGAGTGTGGTGATCAACTCCATCAGCAATACTTATTGTCGCTGAGATATAGAGAAACGTAATGTTCCATTGTCAACTGCCTATTTGGAGACAGGAACTGTTACTGTGCGACTGTGTGGAGATGTAAGAGCTTTCTCAGCCAGGAAGAGAAACTGAGGAGCTGAAAAATGTATTGCTGGAAAAGCACAGCAGGTCAGGCAGCATCCAAAGATCAGGAGAGTCGACGTTTCGGGCATGCCCTTCTTCAGGAGTGAGGAAAGTGCGCCAAGCAGGCTAAGATAAAAGGTATTGAGGAGGGACTTGGGGGAGGGGTGTTGGAAATGCGAGAGGTGGAAAGAGGTTAAAGTGAGGGTGATAGGCCGGAGAGGGAGTGGGGGCCGAGAGGTCAGGAAGAAAATTGCAGGTCAGGAAGTTGGTGTTGAGTTCGAGGATTGGGATTGAGACAAGGTAGATGAAGGGGAAATGAGGAAGCTGGAGACATCTGAATTCATCCCTTGTGGTTGGAAGGTTCGTAGGCGGAAGATGAGGCGCTCTTCCTCCAGCAAGACAGTTCACATGCATCTGCAGAACCCTCACGTCGATTGACAGCGAGGTGCAGGCTCTGAATGAACTCTGAGCACTTTAATGCACAGTTACACAATCCTGTCAGCAGCCAAAATACCATCATTCTGAAACAGTTAGTTATTCCCCACCGGTTTCTGACCTCCACGGAGACCATGGGTCTTCCTTCTTGGAGATGGAAGATAACTTGGAGAATGGCTAAAAAATGTTGGCTTCATTCCAACTGCCAGAAAACCATGTTAAAGTAACACATATGTACCATGAGTAATTAAGCCGTGTGGATCAATTTGGAGCTGGATATCTTGCAGCCTCTGCTCCATTTGTTTGTGATGTTGGAGCATCTCGGGCACTTTCCTGTTCCTGTGTTAGTTGCTTGACAAGCTGAATGACCTCTTCCTGATCCTTTGTAAGTGACTCTGGGTGCGAAATTGTTCTTTCTGATCCCATGTACGTGACATGTGGGAGAGAGCAGACTCCCACATATCAGGCAGGAGGGACTGAATGGGCTATCCTTCTTTTGCCCAGTAGTTTTGATGGGATGAATGGCTTCCCCACATTCTCGTGAAACCAGATTGAGCTGCTGAATGAACTCGTCCTTTTACTGTGGAAATGTATTGTGCTGTTACATAAATGTTACCCAGATTTTAACAACACAGTCTTGAATGTTGCCCGAGTCTTGCTATACATGGTCACAGATTGTTTCAAGAGCTGAAGAGGGACAACCTGTCCTGAAAATGTTGTAGACTTCAGTGAATGCCCCCTCTTCTGCTGGAACGGTGAATCAATAGCTAACACGGCTGCCTCACAGCACCAGGGTCCCAGGTTCGATTCGAGCCTTGGGCAACTGTCTGTGTGAAGTTTGCACATTGCCGACTTGCCTGCATGAGTTTCCTTCGGGTGCTGCGGCTTCCTGTCACAGTCCAAAGATGTGCACGCAGGGTGAATTCGCCATACTAAATTGTCCATCATGTTAGGTGCATTAGTCAGACGGAAATATGTTTGGCTGGGTTACTCTTCGGAGGGTCGGTGTGTACTAGTTGGGCCGAAGTGCCTGTTTCCACATTGTAGGGAATCTAATCTGCTCAGTTTGGACTCAATGGGCTGAATAGCCTCCTTCCACACTGTAGGGATTCTATGATGACAAACTGGAGATGCCTGAGTTGAGGAAGCTACGCTGAGGATCTCCTGCAGATATGCCCCATGGCTAAGATGATTGATGCCCACCAATGATAATCATCTTCCCTTGTGCCGTGAATGACTCCAAGCAGTGTAGAGGTCATAATTAATTCTCAGTAAGTGTGATTTTGTTCAGGCTCCTTGATGTCATCCTCAGTCAAATACTGCCTTGAATTCAGGGTCAGTCTCTCTTACCTGAGCCCCTGCGTTACCTCTTTTGTTCATATCAATAGGTCATGGTGCAGAAGCAGAGAAGGGTTTCTTCAAACAGAGGGTAGTGAATGTCAGGAATTCTCTTACAGAGATCTAGGGGAGCTAGATCACTGAAAGGAACCAGTGGTGTCCCGCTGGGATCAGTTCAGCGACCTCTGCTCTCTGTTATTTTCAAAATGACTTGGATATGGGTGTTGAAGAGTTGGCTAGTAAGTTTGCCGATGGCACAAAGGTAATTGGAGTGGTACAGAATGTGGAGGGCTATTGTAGGTTGCAATGGGACATCGACAGGATGCAGAGCTGGACTGAGAAGTGGCACATGGAGTTCAAACTGAAGTAAGTCACTTTGCAAGTTGGAATGTGAATGCAGAATACATGGTTAAAGGCAGGATTCTTGGCAGTGTGGATGAACAGAGGGATCCTGGCGTCCGTGTCCACAGATCCCTCAAAGCGTACACCCAAGTTGATCGGGTTGTAAAGAAGGCGTATGGTATGTTGGCTTTCAGTTGCAGGGGGATTGAGCTTAAGATCCACGAGGTTATGCTGCAGCTCAATAGAGCCCTGCGCTTACCGCACAGGGAATATTGTGTTCACTTCTGGTCTCCTCATTATAGGAAGGATAATGAAGCTTTTGAGAGTGTAAAGAGGAGATTTACCAGGATGCTGCCTGGACTAGAAGTCTTACGAAGAAACCGTGAGGGAGCGAGGGCTTTTCTCATTGGAGGAAAAATAGATGAGAGGTGACTTGATAGAGGTGTCCAAATGATGAGAGGCAGATCGAGAGTGAATAGCCAGAGACCTTTTCCCATGGCAGAAATGTCTATCTGTAGGTGGCATAATTTTAAGGCAATTGGAGGAAGTTTTAGGGGAGATATCAGAGGTAAATTCTTTATTCAGAGAGTGGTGGGTGTGTTGAATACACTACCATCAGTGGTAGTAGAGTCCAATACGTGAGGGAAACTTAAGAGACCCTTGGATAGGCACATGGAACAAAGTGAACAGAAGCATGTAGGTTAGAGTAGGACAAACAACACAACGTCGAGGGCTGAAGGTCCTAACTGCATGCATTCATGTAGAACCTTGAGCTCAAAATCTGCATGAATTCATGTAAAACTCCGTTATCTCACGTTTTAGCTTAGAATCAATCTGAACATCTTGACATAGTCAGAGAACAAAGAGGGCCAACACCTTCAACATTTTGTCTTGCTATCACCATTGTTCACAGCTCACCTGAGAATGCAACTTTTTTTCAAAAAAGGTTTTGTGATTTACCAATGAAAGAAATGAAACTATCATGGTATGGTATTCTAACAGATGAAAGGCTTAACAAACAATTTTTCCATGTATAATTTCAGTTACATCACACTGTAAATTTTTGCTAAAAATTCTTTGTAACGATCGAGCCCTCCACTATCACCTGATGACGGGGCGATGCTCCAAAAGCTAGTGTGCTTCCAATTAAACCTGTTTGACTATAACCTGGTGCTATGTGATTTCTAACTTTGTACACCCCAGTCGAACACCGACATCTCCAAATCAGTACTGTTCTTTGTTCTCTGTCCTTTGGAAGTGCTCAAGAAGACTTGGAAATTTAGAAGATTTGAGACTTGGAGAAGGTCAGCCTTGATCTTAGTGAAGGGCAAGGCAGGCTTGGGATGTGAATGACTTGCCCCTGTTTCTGATGCTCTCCCATTCTGTTATTGGAAAGTTAGTATGTGGAATTTTACTGGAAGGTCTTTTATGGAATGTTGCAATCAGGGAGACCCGTGGATTTTGCGAGCCATCACTGGGTGAGATTTGGGGGCTGTATTCACAGTGAATCTGGGTCTACAACATGATCAACAAATGAAGCACAAGATACATAGAGGGGAAGCTTTGTAAAGAGAAATGAGCGACCTCTTCCATATCCAGCCTGGGTCTTCCAATTACATTTTCCAAATCTCCCAAACCGATTGGGACAGTCTCGAGGGACGGAACTGTTTCCTCTATTTCTGTGCACCATGCTATAACAATAAGTGGACTCTAACTGCTCCTGTCTAGCAGGTTAGAGAGGTTGAATGGAACACAGAAACATGGGACTGAGGAGCAGGAGTGGGTCATTAGAGAATTTGAGCCTTCTCCACCAGGCATTAAGATTGTGGCTGATCAGATTGTGGTCTCAGCCTCATCTTCCTGTCTGCGTCCCATTATCCGTGACTCACTTTTCTGTCAAATCATTAACTAACTCAGCTGTGAATACTTGTAATCAGAGAGGCACCACAAACTTCCGGGGAAGAGAATTCCCATTCGAAAGACCCTTTTAGAGTTCTTCCTCATCGCGCTGTGAGAATAAGAGAATCATACACCGTGGAAAAGGATCCTTTTGTCCAATTTGTCCATGCCAATCAGGCATCTTAATCAGATCTCGTCCCACTGCCAGCATTTGGCCCACATCACATGATCCATATATATTTATGTACCTATCCAGTTACATTGTAAACGTGTAATTGTACCCGCTTTCACCACTTCCTCTGACAGTACACCCACCAGCCTCTGTATGAAAAGGTTTCCCCTCCGGTCCTTTCTCAGTCTTTGCCCTGTCACCTCCACCCTATGCCGTCTAGTTCTGGACGCCCCTACACTGGGAAAAAAAATCTTGCCCATTCAGACTATCCATGCCACTCAGGACATTTTAAAAACTCTGTCATGTCACCATTCAGCCTCTGACAGTCCGGGGAAAAAGCCTCAACCTGTTCATCATCTCCCTATCGCTCAAACCCTCAGGCTCCAGAAAATCCTTGTAAATCTTTTCTGCACCCTTTCAAGCTTAACAACATCCATCCTTTAACAGAGTCAACTGATATGAACGCAGTATTCTTAAAGTGGCCTCACCTACGTCTTGCACAAGTGCAACACGCTATCCCAACTCCTATACTCAATGTTCTGACCGATTAAGGCAAGCATATCAACAACATTCCTCACTACTCTACCTACCTAAACTCCACTTAAAAGGAACTATGAATCTTCACCCGTAGGTCTGTTTGTTCAGCAACATTCCCCAGGGCACTACCCCGCTTTAACTTACCAAAATGTAAAACCTCACAAATATCTAAATTAAACTCCATCTGCCAGTCCTTGGCTCATTGATGGTCAAGGATACCGTTATATTCTGAGATAATCTTCTTCACTGTCCACTGAACCAATTTGGTGATGTTATCTGTAAACTTACTAACCATGCCTCCGATAATCACATCAAAGTTGTTTATAGCCGTGATAAAAAGCAGTGAGCTCAGCACTGATTCTTTCAGAACACCGCTGGCCACAGGTCTTGAGTTTGGAAAACAACCCATTACTTTCAATCCAATTTTGTATCCAATTGGTGAGCTTTTCCTCGATTACATATAACCTAATTTTAGTAATCTGTCTACGATGGGGAACCTTATTAAATGCCTTGCTGAAGTCTGTGTAAAAATTGTACACCACAGTGTCTTCTTCAATCTTCTTTGTCATCTCTTCATAATAGTCAATCACATTAATTAGACATGATTTCCATCACACAAATCCATATTGATTATCCGTAATCATTCCTTGTCTTTCTAAATAAATGCAAATTCTACTCCTCAGAAACCCCTCCAAGGAACTCCTCGTCTCTGATATTGGCTGATTAAGTCGATAATTTCCTGTGTTGTTTTGGCTCACTTGTCCCTTTTCTGGCCCCACTCCTCCACTGCTCACAAAAAATAATTATAACTATGTTGGTGATATGGCCAATGATATAGTTCTCAGAGTATGTCAGGGAAAGTGTTAGGAACAAGTCAGGCAGATTTCTTTAATCTACTAAAACAACATGTCTATGACCAAAACCAACTATGATGGAAAGAGGAATGACGTGAGGATATTGCAAATATGTACAGTGATATTTCCCTTTGAAAAATACTGAGAAACACACGCACACACAGAGACACACACACGCACAGACAGACAGACACACAGACACACACATACACTGACAGACAGAAAGACAGACACACACATACGCACATACAGACAGACAGACAGACATACACACGCATGCGCACACACATACATATTGTTGATAACAAACTGAAAAGCAAAATATCTGCAAAGTTAACTTGAAAGAACATTGTCCAAATATGATTCGAACTTATGACCAAAGGAAAAATGAGAGTTTGACCCAAATGCTGTTCTATTTGTGGAGTCATCAAATCCTACAGCATGGAGAGAGGCAGAGAGGACCTTTGGCACACACTCGTCCATGCTGACCCAAATATCAAACCACATTAAACTCATTTCCCAGCACTTGGCCCATAGCATTCTCGGCCTTTCCTGTCCATGTACTTGCCCAAATGCCATTTAAATATTGTTGATGTAAATGCTTCAACTCCTTCCGTTGGCAGCTCATTCCCTTTGTGTGCCACTCTGTGTAAAACAGTTTCCATCAGTTTCCCTTTTATTCTTTCCCCTCTCACCTTAAACTGATGCTCTCCCCTCCTTGATTCCCCAACTCTAGGGAAGAAATGTTGGGTCCATTCACCCTATCCATGTAAACTTCCATTTAGACCCCTCTCCTGTGCCTAAAGAAAAATATTCTCGCTTGTCCAACCTCTCCCTATAATTCATACTGTTGAGTCCTGGCAACATTTTTGTAAATTCCGTCTGCACACATTCCAAATTAAAAGCATCGTTCCGATCGCAATGTGACTAAAACTGAACACAGCACTACAAGTGCAGCCTCACCAACATCCTGTATTACTGCAACATAACTTCCCAACTGCTATCCTCCATTTCCTGACCGATGCTTGCTCGTGTGGCAAAAGCCTTCTTCGCTGCCATGTCTAACTATGACCCCACTTTCAGAGAACGGTGGACCGAAACACCATGGTCCCTCTGCTCAACTACACTCCTTAAGGTCCTACCAATCACCATGAAACTCCTACCTTGATCTAACGTTGCCAAAATATTTCTCAGTCCACTTCACTGATCAAGGTCCTGCTGCAATTTCTGATATACTTCCTCACTGTCCATGGTACCACCTATTTTAGTCATGACTCGGAGATGCCGGTGTTGGACTGGGGTGTACAAAGTTAAAAATCACACAACACCAGGTTATAGTCCAACAGGTTTAATTGGAAGCACACCAGCTTTTGGAGCGACGCGCCTTCATCCGGTGATTGACAATCACCTGATGAAGGAGCGCCGCTCCGAAAGCTAGTGTGCGTCCAATTAAACCTGTTGGAATATAACCTGGTGTTGTGTGATTTTTAAACTATTTTAGTGTCATCTTCAAGTTTCCTAATCATGCCTTGTACATTCGCAAGAATATCATTGATACAGAAAACAAACAGCAATGGGCCCAGCAGCGACCCCTGAGGCACTTCATGTGTCACAGGCCTCCAGTCCGAGAGCATCCTTCCACTATTAACCTCTGCTTACTACCATCAAGCCAATTGTGTGTCCAATTTGCCAGCTCCCTCTGGATTCCATGCGATTCTAACCTTCCAGACCAGCCTATCATTGGCAACCTTGTCGAATTCCTTACCGAAAACCACACAGTCTACCGCCCTACCCTCATCAACATTCCTGGTCATTTCATCTATGAACTCAAACAAATTTGAGAGACATCATCTCCCACTCACAAAGCCATGCAATCTTTCCAGTCTAAAAACAACTAATAATAAGAATTATTAAAATTAATAATATCAAACTAATAAATAATAATAATATGACACTTTCAGTGGAGAATAAATTATCCATGGCATGTGATATTGGAACGTGCATCATGGGTGAACGGCAGAATAGATTTTGTCCCTGTGTCATTGAACCGTGTTGAAAAAAAGCAGGGGTGACATGGTGGTTCAGTGGCTAGTACTGCTGCCTCATAGTGCCATGGATCCGGGTTTGGTTCCAGCTTCGGGTGACTCTCTGTGTGGAGTTTGCACATTCTCACTGTGTTTGTGTGTGTTTCCTCTGGGTGCTCCATTTTCCTTCCACAATCCAAAGATCTACATGTCAGGTGAATTGGCCATGCTAAGTTACCCATAGTGTTATCTGCATTCGTCAGGGGTAAATATAGGTTAGGGGAATGGAACTGGGTCGGTTACTGTTTGGACGGTCGGTGTGGTCTTGTTGTGCCAGACGGCCTGTTTCCATACTGTAGGGAATCTTTCAAAAAAAAACTATTTTGAAACAAACCTTATCTTTCCAAATGCATGCATATCTCATCCCTCGGAGTATTCTCAAGCAACCTACGTACCACAGATGTTAGACTTCCTGGTCTATCGATCCCAGATTTTTCTTTGCTTCCCTTCTTGAATAATGGCACAACGTTTGCTTTTCTCCAATATTCTGGAACCTAACCTGTCGCTAACAATGATGCAAAAATCTCAACCAGGGTCCCCGTAGTTTCTTCTGTGGCCTCTTGCAGTATTCTGGGATGCACCTGTGTAGGATCAGGAGATTTATCCACCTTCATACATTCTAATGCATTCAACACATCTTCTCCTGTGATATTGACTTACTCCAAGATAACACTACGACTATTTTTAACCTCCCAACTTTCATGTATTTCTCCACGGTAAAGACAGAGGAGAAATATTCATTGAGAATCTCGCAAATCTCCTATGGTTCTAGACATGCATGTCCATTTTGGACTTTGAGGGGTCATATTCTCATTTATCTATTCTTTTTACTTTGATATACTTAATGAACTTCTTTGGATTCACCCTAATCTTCTCAGCCAAGGGTATCTTGTGCCCCCTTTTCGCCCTCCTGATTTCCTTCTTCAGTAAACTCCTGTATCCCCTGTATGCCTCCAGGTATTCCCTCGATCCCAGCTGCCTGGACCTGAGCCACGCCTCCGTTTTACTGGCCAAAGCCTCAATATCTCCTTACATCCGAGGTTCCCTCTACCTACCAACCTTGCCTTTTACCCTCACAGTAACATATAGACATTGAACTGTAGACAATTCACTTTTAAAGTCCTCCCAATTGCAGGAGGTCCCTTCGCCTGCAAACAAAAGCCTCCAACCAACCCCTACAAGCTCCTGTCTAATTCCGTCAAATTCGCCTTGCCCCAAATTTTAACTTGAACATGTGGACCAGTTTTGTCATTCTCCATAACTATTTAAAAATTAATAGAACTATGTTCACGGGTCCCGGACGGCTCCCCTACTGTCACCTCAGTCACCTGTCCTGCCCTAGATCTTAGAGTAGGTCACGCTTCGTCCCTTCCCGAGTTGCACCTTCTACTTACTGCTTGAAGAAACTATTCTGAACACACTTGCTAGATACACCCCATCCCAGTCGTTAATTCTATGTCATTCCCAGTCTATATTAGGAAAATTAAAATCACATACGAATGCAATCTTATTGACCCTGCAAGTCTCCCCAGTCTGTCTACATACTTTTGTTCCCCTAATTCTTCGTTTATTATTTGGGGGGCTACAGTACAATCCAAATCCTATCACCATTCCCCTCTCATTTATTAGCTACCCAGACAAATCCTCACAGGATGATCCATCAGTTATTTTATCTCTGATTACTGCTGTGATACTCGCCTTAATCAAAAATGAAACTCCCCGTCCCCTCTTTCCACCATCTCTATCCCGCTTAAAACACCTGTACCATGGTACATTAAGCTGCCAATGCTGTCCCTCCCTTAGCCATGTTTCAGTAATGGCTAAAATATCCCAGTCCCACACACCGATCCATGCCCTGAGTTCATCGGACTTACCTGTCAGCCATCTTGCATTGAAACAGTTGCAATTTAATCCAACAGGCATTCCTTGCTCCCTGTCATTGTCTAGCCTGACTTGTCTTTTCATTTTACTGTTTCTGATTACTGTATCTCCTTCCAGCCTCGCAATTGCCCCCCTGCTGTTGAGGATGCCACCACTCCCCAACACCAGCCAATCTAGTTGAAACCCTCCCTTGCAGCAGTTGCAAACCTGCCTGCCAGGATATTGGTTCCCTTCCAGCTCAGGTACAACCCGTCCTTCCTGAATATGTCACCTTGCCCCACAAAAGATCCCAGTAATCCAAAAGTCTCTGTCCCTCCTTCACCAATTCTTTCGCCACCCCTTCGTCTGCCATATCATCCTTTCTTACCCTCACTAGCATGGAGAACTGGTAGTAAACTGGATATTACCACTGTCTTTTATCCTTTTCCGTAGCTCTCCACAATCATTCTGCAGGATGTCATCACTATTTTTACCTGTGTCATTTTGTCCTTTGTCCCAATGTGCACAATGACTTCTGTCTGCTTCCACCAACTCCCTCACCCCAAACCCCCAGTGAGAACGTTCTGCAGCCACTCTGAGACATCCTGGACCTTGGGCATGTGGGAGGCTACACACCATTCCGGATTCCCATTTGCAGCCACAGAATCCCCTCACTATCGAGTTGGATAATTACGTCTGTTGTTATTCTGCTTGCACAGCCTTCTGACAATGGTATTTCTTCATGAAACAGTTGAATTTGGCTGAATTGCTTTGCTTCAGGCAATGGGGAGATTCCAATGAATCCTCATCAGGAAACCTCCATTAGTGGGAAAGACGACTGGGCTCTTTTTCACTCCCACACATTGCTGTGATGAGCGATAGGGAAACAGAAAGGGAGCAATAGAATGTTTCTCCACAGATAGGCTACATTTTCCATCTGTAAGTTAAATCAGTAACGTTATCAGTCCCACACTGGACTCTGTGAGCTTTTCTTGAACATTGTTCGAACTATATGACTCCATCACATTCTCGACTCCAGGTCAGTGTGTTATTGCAGAATCAATTCATTAACAATAAATGGTTCTACTTGTTTTGAAGATGTGTTAATATGTGCTTGCATAATGTAAACATAAGTATTTCATGTCTTCATAATATCTGTGTTAAAATGAATATTCTTAAATATATACAGTAATTGCTGGAAAGCTCAGCTTGTCTGTCAGCATGTAGGAAGAGAATTCTCAGTTCAATTTTACTGTCCAATGACCTTTCCTTTGAAACTGACTTATTCTTAAATTATTTCCCCAGTTTTATTCTCCCACACAATGAGAAATATCCATCCGGTATTCACCAACTTCACTCTTCTCAAGATATTATATGGCCTATAAAACATCCCTCATTCTCAGGCCGAACTGTTAGTTCTTCAGAACGTAATGCCTTCATCCCAAGAATGCGGAAAGAGAAACATCTTTGAGACGTTTCGAAAGCAATTTTGTTTTTTTTTTCAGTTTAGGCAGTTATATCTACACATAATGCAACAGACGTAATCTCAGCAATGCCCTGTACTGATGCGGAAAACATCGCTAAGATCATAACCAACACCCCTTGCACGAAACAGGATCACGACATTTACCTTCCAAATCACTTGCTCATCTTCAGATTAATTTGGTGTGATTCATGTACTAAGACACACAAATCCCTCTGAACCACTGAATTCTGCATTCTCCTTGCATTTAAATAAATTTCTGCTGTTTCGTCTTTTCCACAAAACAGAAAATTTCAATCACATATATATTGTACTGTTTTTTTTTTAGCTGAAGCTTTGCTCACAGCCATCCTCTGTCTGTATGCCATTGCTTGTTGCTATTCCCTCCCTCAGTCTGTGTCCCATTGCAGATGTTCTGCACTCCCATTGTCTGTATCCCATTGCAGAAGCACTGCCCTCCTCCGTCTGTATCCCATTGCTCTTGCTTTGCCTCCCCGTCTGGATCCAATAGCAGACCCTCTGCCCTCATCCATCAGTATACCATTGAAGATGGTCTGCCCTTCCCCTGACTGTATCCCCTTGTAGACGCACTGCCCTCCCCCTGCCAGTATCCCATTGCAGACGCTCTGCCCTTCCCCTGTCTGTATCCCATTGCAGACGCACTGCCTTCCCCGTCTGTATCACATTGCAGACGCTCTGCCCTCCCCATCTGTATCACATTGCAGACACTCTGCCTCCCCCTGTCTGTACCCCATTGCAGACGCTCAGCCCTCCTCCTGCCCGTATCCCATTGCAGACTCTCTGCCCTCCCCCTGTCTGTTTCCCATTGCAGATGATCTACCCTTCCCGTCTGTGTCCCATTACAGACGCACTGCCTTCAGCTGTCTATATCGCATTGTAGATGCTCTCCCCTCCCCTGTCTGTAATCCATTGCAGACGCTCTGCCCTCCCCCTGTCTGTATCCCATTGCAGATGCTCTGCCCTTCCCCTGTCTGGATCCCGTTGCAGATGCTCTGCCCTCCCCGTCTGTATCCCACTGCAGACGCTATGCCTCCCCGGTAAGTATCCCACTGCAGACGCAATGTCTCCCCTGTCTGTATCCCACTGCAGACTCTCTGCCCTCACCCATCAGTATCCCATTGCAGGTGCTCTTCCATCCCTCTGTCTGTATCCCATTGCAGACGGTCTGACCTCCCCCTGTCTGGATCCAATAGCAGGTGATCTGTCCTTCCTCTGTCTGTATTTCATTGCAGATGCCCTGCCCTCCCCCTGTCTGTATCCCATTGCAGACGCACTGCCGTCCCCTGTCTGTCTCCCATTGCAGACGCACTGCCGTCCCCGTCTGTATCCCATTGCAGACGCACTGCCGTCCCCTGTCTGTATCCCATTGCAGACGCTCTGCCTCCATTTGACATCTTATTGGATGACTATCCTGGTGCATGATCAAACTGAGCCCCATCTCCTTCATCCAGTTCATTAGAATAGAATCTAATTTGTTGATGACCTCACAAAGATCCCTGAAAAATTCCACTCGTTACCGCTTTCCAAACACAAAATGAGTAATGGTCTATACTCTGTATTTCCTGACAGCTACCCAGGGCGTCCCTGCTTCTGCACAACAGCCTGGGATAGTTATACGGCGTCCTCCTGTGCTGTGTAATTTACTGAGTACTTCATTCTGTTTGGTGGGGCCTGTTTGGTGCAGCCCAGTTTGCCGCAGACCCTTATAGGCGCAGAACTATTTCAGCGCTAAGTTAATCCTTTTCAGGCTTAGATAAAAGCATTAATCAAAGCAATAAAAATAAAATTAATGTATATTCCCTTCAGTAAAAATGTTAAAAAGACACTTGAGTAAGTATAACATTGACTCAGAGTTTTCTTTCAGAGCTAAAATGATAATTGGTCTTGCATTTATTCACATTGAAAACATTCATGAAGCTATTGAACATTTGACTGATGCGCTTCCAGATGAACTGCAACCCCTGCTGGACCGGTTCGAGGATAACTATGGAGGTAGAAGATTACGCAGAGGAAATGGTCGTCCTCCACCGCTTTTCCAGTTGGAATGTGGAATTTATTTGAAAGAACATTAAACAATGAGGACAAAACAAACAATAATGCATAAGCTGCCCACAGGAGATGACAATGCGAACTTGATGTGGAACATCCAGTTATTTGGAAATGTATTGACAGTTTACGAAAAGTTCAGAGAGGAAGGGATATTTAATATGAGCATCTGATAGCAGGGCAGGATATTCCATTAAAATTAGAGAAGCAGATGCGAGAATACAAACACTGGTAAAAAGATTTAGTGAGAGAAATTATGTCGAGTATTTACGAGGATTGCCTATAATTTTGAATGAACGTGATGTTTTAGTTTCTTCGTAATGAACTTATATCGTTTATTTTTTCTTTTTAACATTTTTACTGTAGAGAATAAACATTATTTTTATTTTTGGTCTTTCATTAATGCTTTTAACGAAGCCTGAAAAGTGAGAGAGATGAGATTGGAAATGCCTGCGAGTTTAAATAGAGAATTGCTCTTTACTGAATATTGCTGCTTACTTGGTTGGTGGGACATCGATGTTACAGAATCTCCACACAAGGTGTCCTGGTCCTCTCTGGCTCTTTCCAGGATCCTCCCCACATGTCGAGGTAGAGGGTGAGGGAACGGATATCGGACACTCTAACACCCGGCTTGACCTTTTATGTCCTATTCCAGGATGTTTCTCCTGGAATGGGAGAAGAGGAGGGACGGAGTGAGGGTGGGAGTGGGTGTCCTTTTTCTTAATGCTGGTATAGGGGAAGATGGAAGGGTTAGATGTCCGGAGGGAGTCTGACCACAGTGTTGTATCCATGCAGTGGTATTAGTGTGCGGGGATATTGCGTCAGTGACAGAAAAATTGGGGGAGGTAAGGTGCGAATTCAACAGTGAGTGTGGTCGTGCTTGAGCCTTATCTGGAGATACAGTATGAGACCTGTTCGGGGGTAGATGTTATAACAGATATACAGTGAGTGCGAGGGAGCAGAAGAATATGGTGAGACTTATCCAGGCAAAGTGGGGGGAAAGAATATTGATGCTTGTCCTGTATTGCTGACCAATTCTTCAGATCATCTCAGCGTTGAGGTGAGTCCCCCTGAACGTCTTGGCCAAGTCTATCGGTAATAACGCCACAAACCCTTTCCCTCGCTTCCCATAGAATCAGTTTGGGTGGATCTTACAAATTGTAAGGTGAAGCAAACATTAGTGTGTTATATATCAAACCCAAATCTATCACTTAAATACTTTACAACATATGCTCTAGAAATTAGGTATGCAAGTATATGCAAGTGGGAGCAATGACACAGTGATATTATCGCTGGGCTCTTAACCCAGACACCCCGATAATATTCTGGGGACATGAATTCAAATCCTGCCATGGCAGATGGTGGAATTTGAATTCAATAAGTATCTTGGATCAAGGGTTTATGGTGACCAGGAATCCAATGTCGATTGTTGGAAAAACTCATCTGGTTCACTGATACCACTGAGGGAAGGATACTGCTGTCCTTACCTGGTGTGGCCTGCATGTGTGGCCTACAGACACAAGACAACGCTGCTGACTCTTAACTACCCTCTGGAATGGGCAATAAATACTGGTTTTCCAGCGACGCCCTCATCCTGTAAATGAGTAACAAATAATCGTGGGTGCTGCAGTAATACTGGATGGTCTCACGTTGCACCGAAACTGCAGTGACTACTAATACTGTGAAGAAAAACTTCGGTAAGTGTGTATTAGTCGGTTGAACAGTATGTTGTGCACCAAACTAGACAGCAGGTTATTTCAGGTTTGGTGTTGTGTGGTCAGGAGGACTAACTAATAACCTTTGCTCTGAAGCAGCTTTGGAGGAATAGTGACATCAATATGTTGCATTTTTACACGACGTCTGAATACAATATCGAATGTTTGAACATTCTGGTCAATCATCATGGAAGCCCGGAGGCGAGAGGGTCAAGTTCGCTCCAATGAATTGGGGAAGTATAATATAACATTCAATGGGAGAAGCAATGAGTGTGAGAGTCAGAGAGTCTGACAGCTCGGAGAAAGGCCCTTCAGCCCAAACTGGTCCATTCCGAACAAAATGTCCATTCACATTAACCACATTTCCCTCCCCTTGCCCCATATCCTTCTTATTCTTTCCTATCCGTGTATTTGTCCAAATGCATTTTAAATTTTATGAATGTACAGCCCCCCCCACCCCCCCACTCCCGACCACTTCGGCTGGCAGCTCATTCCATGTGTATACCACCCTGTGTCTAAAAGAAATTGCCCCTCAGGTTCCCTTTTACTCTTTCCCCTCGGATCTTAATTTGATGCCCTCCAGTCCGTGGGTTGCTCAATCCTGGGGGAAAAAAAAGACTGACTGCATTCATGCTTCCCATGATCCTATGCACTTCTATCAGTCTCACACTCTAAAGTAAAAACGCCTAGCTTGCCCAACCTCTCACTACATTTCAGACCATTGAGTCGGGGTATCCTCATTATAAATTTATTCTGCACTATTTCCAGTATAACAACACTGAACATAACACTACCAGTATTGCCTCACCAGCATCCTGTATAACTGCAACATAACACCCTAATTTCGATACTCATTACTCTGACTGATGAAGGCCAGTGTGCCAAATGCCTTTTTCACTGCCCTATCTACCTGTGACTTCACTTTAAGCGAAACTTGAACCTGAATTCCAAGGTCCCTTTGTCTTAATACACTCCTTAAGACCCTGTCATTCACCATGAAACTCCTACCTTTATTTGACTTTCTAAAATGCAAGAACTGACACTTATTTGTATTAAACTCCATTTGCCATTTCTCGGCCTACTTCCCCACCTGATCAAGGCACTACTGTCATTTCTGAAATTTCTGATAATCTTCCTCACTGTCCACGATACCACCTATTTTAGTGTCACCTTGAAACTTATAATTCATGCCTGTACATTCACATCTAAATCATAGATGTGTGTAATATTTAAATACATGTATATATACAATATAGATGCATAAAACAAACAGCAATAGTCCCAGAACAGACCCCTGAGACATTCCACTCATCATAGGCCTTCAGACCGACAAGCATGCTTCCACTATTACCCTATGTTTCCTACCATCAAGCAAATTTTGGATCTGATTTGCCAGCTCCCGCTCAATTCCTTATGATCTAAACTTCCAGAGCAGCCTATCATGTGGAACCTTACTGAAGGTCTTAATTAAATCCATATACACTACGTATACCACCATGGCCTTGTCAAAGTTACTGGTCATTTCACCAAAGCACTCTCACAAAGTTTTGAGCCATGATCCCCCATGCACAAAGACGTGCTAACTGCTCATTATCACACCCTGCCTTGCCAAATGCATGTATATTGTCTCTCTCAGAGTCTTCTCAAATAACCTACCTACTAGAGATGTCAGGTTTACTGGTCTATCGTTCCCAGGTTTTTCTATGTCGCCCTTCTTGACTAAGGTCACAGCATTCGCTACACTCTAGTGCTCCGGGACCTCACCCGATGGCTACTGATGATACAAAAGTACCACCCAGGGCCCCCACTATTACTTCTCTATCCTCCTGCAGTGTTCCTGAATATATCTGGTCAGGACCAGGAGATTTGTAGAAATACTGCGTAGTCTGAAAGATATGTCTACTTATTTCAGGTGAAAACACCAAAGAGTGAGAAAGTGACTTAATGATGATAAACATAACAAATTAATGAAGATATTAATCACAGGAAGTGACGTCAAAAGAATCCATACATTGTGGAATCCTAAGAATTCTCAGAAAATGGCAATACAGAAAAGGAGGGCCATGAAACTGATCAGGAAATCAAAAAGCGAACATGCATGCAAACAAACAGGAACACAAAGACTGCAAAAATCTATGATCTATATTTCAAAAGAAAGAAAACATACATAATGTGGAAATTTGCAATCGGGAGAGACCTGTTTATGGTGGATAACAGGGAAATGGCAAAGCAAATGACCAGTTACTTTCCATCTGTCTTAATGGAGTAAGATCCAGAAAATCACCCAGAAATACGAAGTGATCATATAGGACTTGTGCAAGTAAAGACATAAAGTCAATTCATATCAGTAACAAGGCAATATTGAACATGCAGCTGGATTGAGCATTGCTAAGCTTGACAAACCAGATGTATTTCACACCAAAATCTTCAGAAATAAATCACAATTAAAAGTATTAATTGCATTGTCGACGACTGCGTTCTATTTTCCTGTACATTTTGCAGAGTCTGGAAGCTGTTGTAGATAAATGTACATTAGTAAACGTGATCCAGGCACCAGAGAAGAATGGTAGGGATCCAGACATCTACAAATGGAAGAAGAGATAGTGTGGAGAACTCATAACAAATTAACTTGACATTTGTCGGGAAACAGTTGGAATCTATTATATAGGATGTGATATTGGATATTTAGACATTAACAGCAAAATTTGAGAGACTCAGTATGCATTTCTGAAAGGGAAATCATACTTGACAAACTTTGGAATTGTTTGATGTTGATTATTACAGCATAGATAATGGGGATCCAGTAGAATTGGCATATTTTAGATCATGAGAAGGCTTTCGATAAGTACTCACACAGTGAGTTCGAAAATGTAATGATATGAAGGGTATTTGGTAGAATATATGTAAGTGGAAACTTAAAGTTTGGTTTGCCTTCCTTTAAGGGAGTCAGAATATAGATGTAAAGACATGTTGAAGGGGTTTTACTGAGTGTTGGTGAGAACACTCACCAATACCTGGAGTTTTGAGAACAGATTTGGTGATCAAATCTAAGAAAGAATATACTGACAACAGAGGAAGTGTAATGGACATTATCCAGATAAATCCCTCAGATGGCGAGATTGCGTGATGAGGAAACTCGGCCTATGTTCTCCGGAGTTTCAACGAATCAGCGGTGCGTCACTGTGAACTTTATAAAACTCACAAAACATACGGCAACTTGGAAATTAACAGGAAATGTATCAGGCTGTCTAATCCACATTCAAGGCACATAATGACAGGATAAGGGACAAACCATTTAAGAATGCAATAAGGAGGAAATTCTGCGCGTGGAGGGGACTGACTAACAAAGGGGCAAGGCAGGGCAGAATTACGGAGAATCTCCAGATAACCGACAAGTGTGTCAAGCGGAACTGAGTAACCAGTGAACAGGTAGGACTCATTAGTGACTTGCCAAGTTGCATCAAAATCAACTTTAGTAGTAGGAGAAAGAGGGGAGTGGTAGAAGGCATTTTTTTTGTGACTGGAGGTTAGTGTACCACGGGCATCAGTGCTGGGTCCCTTATTATTTGTGATTCGGAGGTGCTAGTGTTGGGCTGGGGTGGAAAAATCTAAAACTAGCATAACACCAGACTGTAGTCTAACAGGTTTATTCAGCAGCACTAGCTTTCCAAACACTGCCCCTTCATCAAAATGCACAACCACGTGATGTAACTTATGTTGAGAGATTTTTAACCTTATTATTTGTGGTATTCATAAATGATGCAGCTGTGAATATGGACGAGGGGTTGGGTGTGTAATAAATAAGTTTGTACGTAATACAAAGATTGGCCGGGTGGTTGGCAGTGAGGAGGAAGGCCTTATGTTACAGGTAGATACTGATGGAATGGTCAGATGGGTGGATCAATGGCAGATGGAATGTAACTCTGATAACTATGAGGTGATGCACTTTGGAAGAAGGAACCAGTCAGGGGAGTACTCAATGAATGACAGCACACTAGAAAGTTCAAAGGGTGCTTCTCCACACATTGCTGAATGTGTCTGCACAGGTTAATACACAATCTGGGAAAGGCGAGGGGAATGTAAACATAGCCTTTATTAATCGAGGCATAGATTATAAGAACTATGTGGAACATTGGTGAGGGCAAGATGGAATACTGTGTGTAGTTCTGGGAACAACATTACAGGAAGGAATTGATTATAGTGGAGAGGGTGCAGACATGTTCCCTGGGATGGAGCATATCAACTATGGAGAGAGGCTGGATAACCTCAGGTTGTTTAGTTTGGAGGAGATAAGGCTGCGAGGTCTGTGATTCAGAGGGATAGGATTACGACGTACATGGACAGGATGATTAGACAGCATCTGTTGCTGTTACTCAAAGGGCCACACTTTAAAAGTGAAGGATTTGCGGTTTAGTGAAGATTTGAGAACTGTTTTCAACCAGAGGGTGTTGGGGTCTGGAATGCACTTCTTGAGAGTGGAGTTGTCATGGTATTCTCAAACCATTAGAAACGACACGCTTGTGCACTTCAAATGCTTTAAGATTCACGGCTACGGTCTTGTGTCGGAAAGTGGGCCTAGTGTCGACCGTACAGAGTACAGAGTATGTGCTTCTGTGATTGGATGGCTGTGGAAGGTCAGTCATTGAGTAGCTTAAGGTAGGAATTGATGGGTTTCTGAAAAATATCTTCACAAAATTGATAAGAGAGAACTTGTAATATTTTCTGGAAATATGTCAATGGCAAAATTACGAGTAAAAAGGTGCAGATTTCATACAGTCTGATGCCATATAGCTGAGGACCTGGAAATAGCAGAACTATGGAGCAAATACTTTAGTTATGCCTTCACAGAAGAAAACAAAACAAAAAAGAAAACGTCCTAGCAATACTAGGGAACTTTAGTCTTGTGAAAAAAGGGAATCGAATGAAAATAGCAACTAAACAGTTTAGAGAAAGTATTGGACTAAAATTAATGGGCATAGACAAAGACAACAGAGATTTATGAAATGGGAATCATATTTGAGGAAGTGGCTTTTAGTAAAATTATGTAGGAGGTATCAATGCCATACGAGTGGAATCTCCGAAAGATTTTTGATAAACCCCAAGCCTATTGTGCAAATTCGCATCCTATGGAACTCGGGCTAATATATGGTCATAGATGTAGAATGGGAGAGCTGGCAGGAAACAGTGAGTAGGAATAAAACAATGTTTTATTTTTAAATGGAAGGCTTGGAGGATATTGTAAGGACCGTGTCTTGGGCTGCAGCTATTGCAAACACACATCATATCTCTGGGTGAGGGGAGCAAATGCAATATTCCCTAGTCTGCTGACAGCACTAAACGATGTCAGCCTGTGAGTGGATGAGGAGGAGGTAAAAAAGTTCCAAGGTGATGTAGAGAAGTGGAGTGACTGGGGAAATATGTGGCAAGTGGAGAGTAATGGGGGAGATGAAATGTTGTGTACTTTGATGGGAACAATTGAATGGCAGACTCAAATTTGAAAAAGAAGTGTTTGAAATGTGTTGCACTATAAATGAACTTAAGTTGCATTTTTGTTTATTTCTGCGTAGCCCTCCGAGTCCATGTGTGGCAGTGAGTTCTGAAGCCAGAAGTCAATACTCGGAATGGCATTGGCACGATGACCATTCTATGTAGGCCCAGCAAGTGGGGAACTGTAACTTTAAAAGGAATCTGGATATCCCTGTACACCAGTCACTGAAAGCAATGTTGTAGCAAATCGTGCAATATTAATAATGGGGTCTATGGAAAAAAGAGAGTAAGTGGCAAACCCCCCAAAATATCAGTAAAAGCCAAAAATTAAATTTGGTCGAACACACAATAGGACAGTCTAAATAAATCTTTAAATTACATGTTGTAATGGAACAGTGCTGTAAATGTAACGCTTTTACACGACAGTCACTCACTGGTGCACCGTACCTTTCACCACAATCTTCACCAGAAAGCGCGCGGGGGCTGACTGACCATGTGATGCTGATGCCGAATTCGAGTTATCCACAAGATTCTCCCCACAGTTTGAAATAAAGTTCTTTCGCAATATAGACTACAATTCCCAGTTTCAGGCTCAGTTTCAAGGCCTGCAGAGCTGATTGCATTCCTGTTTTTGCTGAACACATTGATTGCACCTTTTGTAGACAGAGGGTTTCTGAGGCAGGATTTGCTGGTCAGCTGGTGCCCGACAAGGAATCGCGTCACAGTAAACGCCAGTTCACTTTATAGAAAAAGGATCATGAATTTCATTGCAGCTGAAATGTATTTAATCAACCCGTGTTATCGGTGAACTGCCTGTACATAGAATGGAGGCGCAAAACTGGTGGGCTGAATGGACTACAGCAGTTCTCATTTTATGGTTTACAATGTTTAAACATATTAAGGGATATGTATATTGTATGTGGAAAACTGCGTTGAGGAGATGTTCGGCCATTAACTAGAATAGGGAAAGCTTAATGAGTTGTGTGACGTATTCTTTCCCGATGCTTCTGTGCAGTGTGTGGGAAAGCCCTGTAAATGTTGTCACTAGCTCTCAGATGTTAAGAAGGAGGTATCTGCAGGGTAGACAGGATTGTGATTCCCATTCCCTTTTCTGATAATGAGGCTGGTGCCGGCTGTTCTCTCCGTTTTTATCCTTTCAGACCTCGGAGCAGTTTGATACAATTGAGTGCCTTGCTTGGCCGTTTCAGAGACCATTGAAGAGTGTATCACATCTCTGTGTGTCTGGAGTCATTTTTAGGTCAGACCAGGAAAGAACGGGAGATTCACTTCCTGAAAGTACACTGGGGAAGGAGATCGACGTCTATAATCGACATTGAACACAAGATTACTATTACTGAAACCAGGTATTAGATCTCGATATGTTATTAATTGTTATTAACTTGCACCAGTTGCCAGAGAATTATCCTGGTCTGGATTAGCAATCTAATGACAATTCGAAAACAGCACCATCTCCACGTGGGGACTTATCGGAAACCACACTGAACCGATTATTTCTGTGCTGTTTGACAGCTCTGTCAATAATAACCCAAACAATTTGACTATCGTGATGGGACTGAGGGCGTGGTAATTGGTCTGATTGTAATTATTACCTTCTTAGGGGATGGGACATAGTTGAGTAATTACCCACATTGCCAGGGAGTTGTCAGATTTGGAGTTGGAATGAAACAGCTTCCTCAGGTATACAGCTTGTTGTGTAGCAAACGTCCGCAGTCCTATTGCAGGAATGGTGTCAGGGCCAAATGCCTTTGTCGTATCTATAGTGTCCAGCTGTTGCTTCATGTCACGTGCAGTGAATTCAATTGGTTGAAGACGGACTTCTGTGTTTCTGAGGGTATCATAGTGAGGGTGAATTGGGTAATCGACTCAACACTTCTGGCTGAGGATGGTGCAGATACTGCATCTTTTACATGGATGCACAGGGCTGTTCCAATATTTAGGATGGAGATATTTGTGGAGTCCTCTCCTCCTGTAAGTTGTTTAATGGTTCATCAACTTTTATGCATGGATTGGACAGGATGAGAGAGCTTATATCTGATTTATTAGTCTTGGAATCATCTCTCTCTCTGTATCAGATGTTAGTCCTGCTGTTTGTAGTGTAACCAGTTAAGTGCGGTAGCTTTAATGGATTGTCATCAGGTTTAGGTGCACGTGATTCTGATCCAACTTTGTTCACCCACACTCGTCACTGACCCATGGATCGGCTTGGTGGTAATGGTAGACGGATGGACTATCCTGGGGGATAAATTACAGGTTGTCATTGAAATCTACCGCATCAGATGATAACCAAGTTTTAGCTGCAATATCTACAATTCAATTCTACTGACTGCTCCCCGCAATCCCCCCCCCCCCAACCCGCCCAGTTCACACTGAGATCCATTCACCCATCAGCCCTGTACTCAGTGACCTATTCTGGTCTCTGATGCGGAAACATTTCCACTTGCATATTCTCACTCTGCTGTAAGTCTTTCCTTGGTGTCAAGCCTCCAATTTGTTACATAAACAATATCCATTTAAGGTACTAATCTGAATCTTTTCCTTTCAGTAATGCCATCTTCCGTATTTGAAGTGAATGTGTTTCCTTCTGTTTTTCTCCCTGACCATGATTC
Source organism: Chiloscyllium punctatum (assembly GCF_047496795.1). NCBI lineage: Eukaryota > Metazoa > Chordata > Chondrichthyes > Orectolobiformes > Hemiscylliidae > Chiloscyllium > Chiloscyllium punctatum. The sequence continues at coordinate 38,968,887 of NC_092771.1, read as the reverse complement.
AGAGCACTGCAGTGTCAGTGATGCCAGCCTTATGCAGTTTCAGAGTAAAGGAATTTGTCACCATGCGTTACTGTTCTGTTCCCAGTGTACAGTGTTCCATGTTGGACAGGATGTTTGGGCATCTTTGACAATATGTCGTTGGAAATTGTGCATAAACAGAAATTGCTGAAGAAATTGCTAAAGATATTGCAGAATTTTCTGGAGTGAATGCAGAGTTAAACTTTCAGGTCCAGTGAACCTTCTATGAAGGTTTTTACTTTTTATTTCCAGTCTCCATAATTAGTTATTTCATTGAAAAATTGTTCTGCGCATATTCATTTCTGGAGAAACTCAGCAGGTCTGTCAACATCTGCAGAGAAAGAGAAACAGAGTTAGCGTTTTAGGTCCAGTGTGACAATTCTTCAAAACTGAATACAATTGCAAAATGGTCTTTTAATCACTTGCCCGATGTGGAGGATGGGTGATAGAGAAAAGAGGGCGTGGCAAAAGAAAAACGGGCTTTTAGCAGTGGTGAACGAAAATATTTTGTATAACGGGTCGAATTTAAGTTGTGAATTGCGGAAAGGGGTTCTCTCTATTGAATGCAAGATAAAAAAGACACAACCACACAAAGTTATATGGAGGCCAGGAGGGAGAATGTTGACCATGTGGTATTATATAGATCTGGCCACAGATACATTTTCACTGTCGTCATCATCACCCCCTTTAGATAAAGGAATTTAGGTGTTTGACTTCTTATTGGCACTAGTAAGCGTTTCATGCTGCCTTAGTATTGTAATATGGAGAAAAATAAATCACAGTATGATATTTGGGCTGAGTGTTGGTTTCAGTTTTGCAGTGCTTATCTTTAAACGCTTGTTCTTGAAGTTAGCATCAGATGGAGTGTAGGATGTTGAGGAGTGACATTATAGAAACTTATAAAATCATGAGAGGTATGGATAGGGTGAATATCCAAGGTCTTTTCCAAAGGGTAGGGGAATCCAAACGTAGAGGGAATAAGGTTTAAGGTGAAAGAGGGTAGATTTAAAAGGAACTAAGGGGCAGCTTTTTTACACAGAGGGCGGTGTGGTTATGGAATGAGCTTCCAGAGGAAGAGTGGCAGATGCAAGGACAGCTACAACATTTAAAACTCATTTGGACAAACATATGAATGGGAAACATTCAGAGGCACATGGACCTAACGAAAACAGATAGGACTAGCATAGTTCGGAAACCCTGGCAATGGACATTTAGAAAAGCTTCACGCAGAGTCAGAGTGGTTTTGTGAAAGGGAAATGATATTTTGCCCTGTAAAATAATGCAAAGTATTTCTGGAGATGCCTGAAAATGTAACAACGGACTTGATAAAGCTGATCTGGTGGACACAAGGCTTTCCAGAGATTTTCCACAAGGTATTACAAAACAAAAGTTCTTACACAAAACAGAAGCTCCGGGACGTCGGATACTGTATTAACATGGGATGATGATTGGTTAACACAGAAATTGGAGAGTCAGGATTAATGGATCTTTATGGTAAAGGTTTATCTGCTGGAGTACCACAAATGTCAGTCTGATGGCGTCAGTTATTTGCAATCTATGCTGACAGCCTGAAGGAGTGAGTTGTGTGCAATATACATCCGAGTTTGAGGATGACACTGAGAACCAAAAGGCAGGCTGTCACTTAATGGAGAGGACTTCCAGAAAAGGAACAGGAAAGGCTTTGGAGTCTTCCTGTGTATGAAACATAAAGTCAGCATGATGATGCAGCAAGTAACTCGGTTGGTACATTACTGGGAAGAAAGAGTTGTGTAATTGCGAATCTCTAAGATGGTGAGGCGATAATTCATTGGGGTGTAAATGAATGATGAGAGATAATGCTGAAACCTACAAGACACAGAAAGTGTTGGATAAGGTAGATGTTGAGAAGTTTTTTTTCGATTCTTGAGCAAAGTGTCGAAATCGATGATATAGATACCGAATAAGGAACATCGATTTCAATCTGAGATGCAGAGTAATGTCTTCTCTCCGAAGGTGGTGAATGTCTGGAATTCCCTAACTCAGAGAGGTGTGGAGGGATACGAAGAGTCGGCAAGAAAGTGGAGTTGAGCCCTGGAGTAGATCAGCCATGTTCTTATTAAATGTCAGGGTTAGCTTGAGGGGCCGATTGACCTACTCCTGTTCCTATTTATTAATTTCACGTGTTATGTTTTGGAAAGTAACGGGTTATTTTGCTGGAAATCGTGTTGTACAATGTTGCATTCAGGGAGAGCAGAGGATTTGTTGTTTTAACCCTGGGTGGGGTATGTGGCTGTATTCCCAGCGTATCTGGGTCTGCAACATGACCCACATCTGGAGCAGAAGTTACAGAGAGGGGAAGCATGGAAACAGGGACTGGGGGGTGGGGGTGGTGGTCACTTCCTGATCCAGTCTGGATTTTCCAAGTACATTTCCAAAACTACACCGAACAATCGGAGGGGCCTCGATCTGCCCCTGTTTAGCATGTCCGAGGGCTGAATGGAACATCAGAACATAGGGCTGAGGGACACAAGTGGGCCATTCGGTCGTTTCACACTACTCCACCAGTAAATAAGGTCATGGCTCATCTCATTGTGGTCCCAGCTGCACTTTTCTTTCCATGCACAATTATCCCTGATTCACCTGTACATGGAAAATCAGACAAAATAATTCCATGTATTATAAAGGTCCAGCCACCCCAAACGTCCAGGAAAGAGAATTCCCACTTGACTGAAATCCCACTTTGAGGATTTATCCTAATTCCTGCTCTGACGAAGGTTGGATGGTATCACTGTTTCCTTTTCTCGTCCCATTCCTCCACTGCTGACACCAAATTTTAAATGTAACCAGGTTGGTGATATGGCCGATGATAAAGTTCTCAGACCGAGTCAGGTTCAGTGACAGGAACAAGTCAAGCAGATTTCTTAAGTTAGCCACAAGTAATTAATAGAACTAACGGATGCGCATGGTGGATCTGTGGTTAGCACTGATACCTCCCGTCACCAAATAGCTGCGTTCAGTTCCAACGTCGTGCAACCCCCTGTGTAGATTTTGAACATTCTCCTCATGTCTGTGCGGATTTCCTCCCACAGTCCAAAGATATGCATCTTAGAGCAGATTAGCCATGCTAAATTGCCCATGTAGCCCAGGCATGTGTAGGTTAGATAGGTTAGACATGGGAAATGCAGGGTTACATGGATAGAGTAGGGGGGCAGGTCCGGGGCAGGGGGGATACTGTTCCGAGGGTCAATGTGGACTTGATGTACGGAAAGTCCTGCTTCCACACTGTAGAGATTCTATAAAAACAACAAGAAGTTTCGACGATACAAACACCCAGTGGGTATCTATCTGATCCACTCTCCTCTCGGTTTTCTATGTTTCAATATGATCACCTTTCATTCCAAGAGTAACCTGTTAAAGCCTTCATAATATAAGACCATCATTCCTGGAATACATGAAGTGAAACATCTCCAAACTGCTTCCAATTTAATTATATCCTTTCTCAGGTTAGGAGACAAAAATAATCTCACACACAGATTAGGTTAATTTTTGTTTTCTCAATGGTGAGAGTATTTGAAACTCTCTTCCCTGCAGAGCATTGGAGGCAGAGATATTGAACATGTTTGAGGCACAGACAGAAGGTTGATAAAGAATAACGGAATCAAGGATTATCGAGGAATGGCAGGAATGTGCAATTTTGGGGAAATGCTGACAGTGGTAAAATAATCACACTGCTCCAGCACATCCAGGAATATAATGCAAAATGAAATGATAATATCGATAAAATGTTAAAGGGAAATCCAAGATTGTGGCGATCTGGAATGTCTGCTTTGTTGGGCTCTACATCACAGCACGGGCAAAGTGGTTCCCGAACCCACTCCATCCCAGCCACGTACTTGAAATGCTTAGGTTTGGAAAGTTTTGAGAGTTGGCAGTTGTAGTAGCCTTAGTTTGTGCAGTTTTTAACCTCTATGAGACTTTGTTTATTAATGATCAATAATTCGAGTTCTTCCTCTCTCGAGTTCAAATGTTGCTGCAGTGTGTTCTGGGTAATGATGTGCTTAAATGGTCTACCTGGAGCATTAAGGTGAGCCATTGGCCAGAAAAGAGGAAAAATGTACCTTCTCGCTTTAAAAAGAGAGGGTGGATGTTGCCCTATTGCAGGAGATGCACCTTAATGACAAGGAACATTTGACAGTACAACAGGTCGGGCTTGATCGGGTTGATTTTTCGCTTTTAATATTACAAGGAGGGGAGAAGCCATAATGGAAAAAAAAGAGTCTTCCATTTAATCTACTAGATTGTATTTGACACTCACGGGAGGCTCATAATACCCAAAGCCTTGAACCATAGTAAAGAATATAGTATTTTGAATGTTTATTGCGCCCCCCCCCACTCCCAGCGTACCCCCTTAAATTCCTTAGATGTATTTTCCAAATTCAGTTATCTTGCATCGTGACACATTATTGTAGAAATTTTCAAAAATCTTATGGACCCCAAGGTTGGCAGAATGTCCAAAGGTGCCCCAATACCCTAGTTATAATGTAAGCAATTAGTGGTTATGTGTGCAGAACGAGAGCTGGTGGATGTCTGGTGGCAGATCCACATCACAAGTAGGGATTTTATTTTCTTCTTTAACCGGCATAAATGCCACACGACGGTTGATATATTCCCCATTCCTGCAACAATCTTAGATGCGGTGGCATCCTGCACGATTGGGAATATTACCATTTCTGACCATGAAGCAGTATACTTATTGATTAAGATTAAGGGCAATACAATATATCCTTTTGTTCTTAAGACTAGTTGGTTAATTGAGGAGTTAGATTAGATAACCTACAGTGTAGAAACAGGCCCTTAGGGCCAAAAGGTCCACACCGACCCACCCCCTGACATTTACCCTTTCACCTAACACTACAGGAAATTTAGCATGGCCAATTTACCTAACCTGCACATTTTTGGACGTTGGGAGGAAACACACGCAGATACAGGGCGAATGTGTAAACTCCGCAGAGTCACCTGAGGCAGGAATTTAACCAGGGTCTCTAGCGCTGGGAAGGCAGCAGTGCTCACAATTGTGCCACTGTGCTGACCACGGCAGCAATTTCAGATCTTTCTTAGTCATTAATTCAGATTCAACCAGTAACTCTTCCACTCTATGGGAAATTGCTAAGGCTTATTCCAAGGGAATAATTATTCTTTATGATGTAGCAGAAGGGGGAGCAGGAACGCTGGTTTGAGGCAAAGCTGAAGCCAGCCGAGAGTGCATACTGTGATTGTCCCTCAGTGGCTAATCTGCAGAGGATTACAACGCTTCGGTCTACAGTGAATTCCATGCTCACACAGACAGCCAAGAATGAACATACTTTTGCAAAACGAAGGCTGTTTGAACATGGTGATAAGCCAGGCAGGTATTTATTCTATCTTGCCAAGAAAACGATCGCCCCTCTTAAGCCATTACCTCAATTAGGGAAGGTATTGGGATCCTTACCTTCAATTCCAAAAAGATTAATGTCTCCTGTCCGAGATTTTTCACCGAATTATTTCAGACTGAACATTTTGAGGATAGATGGATTACGATGGAGTCGTTTTTCAAGAACCTGGGTCTTCCAGGAGTAATCCCTGAATAGGTGTTGTGCCTTAATGCACTATTGTCAGCGGAGGAGGGTGTAAAGCAGCTTCAGAATGTAAAGGCACACGTTCCTGACAGATTTCCTAGTGAATTTTATAAATAATTTATAAACCTATTGTCAGGGCAGATGTTTAACGTGTTCCGTCACTCATACAGTCACAAACCCCTCCCTACATCCTTAAGGGAGGCTATATCCCTCTGATGATGAAGAAAGGAAGACCCTGGAGGATTGTCCTTCTTACACGCCAATCTCACTTTTAAATGTTGGTATCAAAATCCTACCTGAGATCGTGCATTAAGGTGGAAACTTTGCTGCCTTCCGTTGCCAAAGAGGACCAAACAGTCTTCATAAAGGGCCGCAGATCTTCCTCCAATGTAAAAAGTTTACTCAATATGATCCAAGAGTGTCAACAACAATCTGTCCAGGGATTATTGATTTCTTTAGATGAGAGACGGTATTTGATTGGGTTGAGTGGCCGGAACTCTTCTGTACATTAGAATGGTATGGTATATGCAAAGATTTTATCAAGTGGGTGAGGGTCCTTTACCGTGACCCTCTGGCTGCGGTTCTCACTTATGGTGTGGCAACCAGTAATATTAATATTTCTCCAGGCAGCACATAAGGTTGACAACTTTCACCATTGTTGTTTACGTTGGGGATTGAGCCACTGGCGGAGGCCATCCGTAGGGATGCTACCATATCTGCCCCAGAGGTGGGATCGAAGTCTCGAAAGATTTCATTGTATGCAGATTAGGGTCTTATGTTTTTGTCAAATCCCGTAATTTCGGTAGTTCATGTGATGCAATGCATTGATTCGCTTGTTGCCTTTCCGGGTAATAAGATTAATTTTACAAAGTTGGAGGCCATGCCTATGGGAGATCTTAGGGAAATGTCTGATACTGAGGGCAAATCCTGGTTTCCTTTTAAATAGTCACGGGGGTGGTTTCCCTATTTCAGTATATTCATGACATTTGTCTTTGATCATTTATTTAATGTGAACTATGTCCATTTGTTTGACAAAATTAAACAAGACCTTCAAAGATGGGAGTCATTTCTAATATCCTGGCTCGGTCAGATAGCTGTTATTAAAATGAATGTCCTTCCTCATTCCCTACCCCCAGTTCAAATTCTTTCTATGATGTTTCCCAGACAGATATTTCGGAAACATAATGGCTGGCTTAGCTCTTTTATTTGGCACCATAAGCGGTTCTTTATCTAGCTAACAGAATTGCAACTGCCCCACAGATTGTGAGGAGTACATCTCCATGATTAAAAGCCATCAATAAAGTTTTTTTTCATCGGATGTTAGTGCCTGGGCCGCTGAGGTCTCGGAATCAATATGGCTAGACATTGAGCCCTCTCAGACAAAGTGAACCCTTATTAGTCTGTTGTTCTCAGATAAAATGACAACATTTATGGAATATTGTCATAAAATAATGATTATCAATACTGTTAAAACTTGAAGGACAATGCGTCAGATCGAGGCAATACAGCCAAAATCATGTTTCTTATCCCTATAATGGGGATAATGGATTCCAGGTTTAAACTGTGGGCAGCGAGGGGGATTTAGAATTAGTAGTAAGCCTACAGTCTGGAAACAGTTTGGGCCCAGCAAGTCCACTTCGATCCTCTGAAATGTCTCCCACCCACACCCAATCCCCTACCATCTTATATTTACCGTGATTAATGCCCCAACTTACAGATCCTGGAACATTATGAGCGATTGAGCAATGGCTAATTCATCGAACATGCACATGTTTGTGAGTGTGGGAGGAAACCTACGCGGTCACAGTTGAGAATATACAAACTATGCACAGCCAGTCACCCAAGGCTGGAACCAAACCCGTGACCCTGGTGCTGTGAGTCAGCAGTGCAAACCACCGAGCCACCACTTGTTACTTGAGGGAGAAACAATGATACCGTTTGATCAAATAACTCCTAAGTATGGACTACCTAGTAGAGACTTCTGTTTTGTTTTCCAGATTAGAGATTTTATTTAAAAACACAATTTTAACAGACACTTATAGATCCGATACAGAGAAGCAGGTGATTATTGTAAAGAATACACTCTCTGTCAGTCCCCTGTATAATTTGTTGGTGAGTGTCCCCTCAGACAAGACTGTGCAGCTGCGTGACGTCTGTGCGAGAGAGTTGGGGGTTTAGATCTCTTCGGAGACATGGGAGGATATTTGTGAAAACGCTCGAAGGATTTTGATCTGGAATAGGACCCATTCCATGCAGTTGGAAATTCTTCACAGGGTCTATCTGACCGCAGAATTTCTCTAAAAATTCAAAGAGGGATTATCTTCAGCGTGTCCTAAATGCAGAATGACGACAGGCACTCTTACTCATTGCATGTAGTCCTGCTGCAGGCTTCGTATATATTGGAGCACTGTGTTAGGTGTGGTAGAGTGGGTCTTGGGGAGCGAATTGGAGATGGACCTGGTTTCTCTTTTCCTGGGCCTGCCCAGAGTTCTTACACAGATGCACATGGGAAAAAAATATATCCTTACTTTCTATGCTAGGAAAAATATTATGTTGTGTTGTATGTCTGAAAACTCCCCGGGTCTGTTGGGACTTTGTAAGCTCATCATGGAGAATATCGCTTTGGACATATTCACCAGTATGGTGCAACAAAAAAACAGAGATCAATATAAGTCATAGAGTCATAGAGTCATAGAGATGTACGGCATGGAAACAGACCCTTCAGTCCAACCCGTCCATTCCGGCCAGATATCCCAAACCAATCTAGTCCCACCTGGCAGCACCTGAACCATATCCCTCCAAACCCTTCTTATTCATTTACCCATCCAAATGCCTCTTAAATGTTGCACTTGTATCAGCCTCCCCGACATCACCTGGCAGTTCATTCCAGACACGTACCATTCTTTGTGTGAAATAGTTGCCCCGTAGTTCTCTATTATATCTTTCCCCTCTCACCCTAAACCAAGGATTCTCGTTCTGATTCCCCGACCCCAGGAAAAAGACTTTACCTATTTACCCTATCTCTGCCTCTCATAATTTTGTAAAACTCTATAAAGTCAGCACTCAGCCTTCGACGCTCCAGGAAAAAAACAGCCCCAGTCTGTTCAGCCTCTCTCTATAGCTCAAATCCTCCAACGCTAGCAACACCCTTGAAATCTTTTCTGAACCCTTTTAAGTTTCACAACATCTTTCCAATAGGAAGGAGACCTGAATTGCACGCAATAGTCCAACACTGGCCTAACTAGTGTCCTGTACAGCTGCAACATGATCTTACAACTTCTGTACTCTAAACTCTGACAAAGGAAGGAAACGCCTTCATCACTATCCTATCTCCCTGCAGCTCCCCTTTCAAGGAGCTAAGAACCTGCACTCCACGGGCTCTTTGTTCAGCAACACTCCCTACGAACTTAACATTATGTGTATAAGTCTTGCTAAGATTTTCTTTCCCAAAATGCAGCACTTCACATTTATCTGAATTAAACTTCATCTGCCACTTCTCAGCCCATTGGTCATTTGGTCAATCTGAGGTGACCCTCTTCGCTCTCCACTACACCTCCAATTTTGGTGACATCTGCAAACTTACTTATTTTACCTCTTATGCTTGCATCCAAATCATTTATGTCAATGACAAAAAGTAGTGAATCCAGCACCGATCCTTGTGGCACTGCACTTGTCACAAGTCTCCAGTCTGTAAAACAACCCACCACCTTTGACCCAGTTCTTTATCCAAATGGCGAGTTCTCCATGTATTCCATGAGATCTAACCATGCCATTCAGTCTCCCATGGGGAACCTCATCAAAACCCTTACTGAAGTCCATATACATCACATCTACCCCTCTGCCCTCATCAATCCTCTTTGTTACTTCCTCAAAAAACGAAAGCAAGTTTGTGAAACATGATTTCTCACGCACAAAGCCATGTTGACGATCCCTAATCAGTCCTTGCCTTTCCAAATATATGCACATCCTGTCCCCCAGGATTCCCTCCAACAGCTTGCCCATCACTAATGTCAGGCTCACTGGTCTATAGTTCCCTGGCTTGTACTTAACACTCTTCTTAAACAATGGCACAGCGTTAGCGAACCTCCAGTCTTCCGGCACCTCACCTGTTGCTATCCATATTACAAATATCTCTGCAAGAGGCCAAGCAATCACTTCTCTAGATTCTCACAGAGTTCTAGGGTACCCCTGATCAGGTTCTGGGGATTTATCCACCTTTACCCGTTTCAAGATATCCAGCACTTCCTCCTCTGTAATATCGACATTTTGCAAGGTGTCACTATCTATTTCCCTACATTTTATATCTTCCATATCATTTTCCACAGTAAATACTAGGATCCCCCCCATACTTCCTATGCAAGGAAAAATATTCTGTTGTTTTGGAAGTCTGAAAACCCCTCGGGGTCTGTTGGGTGGTTGTAAGCTTGTCATGGAGAATATCACTTTGGACGTTCTCATCACTATGGACCACCGAAAAGCAGAGATTTATATAAGGTATGGCAACCTTTTTTGGATTACCACGATACAGGCTTATCTGCCATTCTAATAAGGGCTTTCATATAGCCATGATGATATTGACTAATGAATCACGTATGAAGAATTATAAACGTATGAATGTGTATCAGTTGCTGCTCTCGAAGAACGAGAGTTATCACTTTGTTATGCTGAACCGTATTATTTATTTATTATTTATTGCTTATTTTTGTTTTTCTTCTATCCACTTAGAGACTTGAACTTATTTTGTATATACATGCACATGGGTGTAATTTTGTTCAGTTATTTGAGTTGTTTTGTTTCTGGTTTAATATAATAATAAAAATATATTTTTCAATGAAAAATTTTGCTAAAAAATTAAAAGGCTAACATTGATAGATTAGAGTCCCAAATAACACTCATTACAGAGACCACTCATTGTGGTTTACATTGAAGGTCACCACACGGTTGATGGGGTGAGGTTGAGAGAGCATCCCCTTCATGGCAATCTCTGTCAGTGTGGGGAATTGAACCTGCGCTGGTGGACTCCCTTTGCATCATAAACCAACCATCCAGCCAACTGAGTTGGAGACAACATAACTGCTACACACAGAATCAGCTGCAGAAAAAGAGCAAGAGAAATTTTAATGACAAGGAAAAAAGGTGTATTTGAGACAAAAATGTTCTCTGCTAGAAATTGCATTTTATAATGAGACAAGTGTTTAGAAGCTTTCTTTGGCTGAATACAATAAGGTGAGACAAGTGAAATAACCAGAATGACTAATTGTGATTGGACACCGATAACCATAAAATAAGTGCATGTTTTTGAATGGTCTGTGGAAAGCATGCTGACTGTTCCATGAATTTATAAATCAGATGAGATATATTGTGAGGAGAATCCGTCCCCATGGGAAATGCCTTCTGAACACATGGTGGAAGAAACCCGGGGTATGAAGTGTCTGAGAATCGTCTGCTCGCTAACACGAACCTGGGAGTTGAATGACTGAAATTTCCTGTAACATGGAGCTGAGAAAACCATCAGATCACCCCCAAACGTATTGAATATTGGAGCATATTTGAAGTACTGAAAGGCCTCATGATGGATGTTAATTGTGTGTGATTTGAAAAACGTACATCTCTACTCCATCCTCTTACGTGTTACACACTGGGGCACAGCCGTTTTCCTGAAACTGGGAATAAGTTAGAACAATACCTGGAACATTCCATAATTGACATTCCCCAGAATATTCTATAATTATGTGGGGGAGCATTAGAAAGGCAAGAGAGAAAGAGAGGGAATGTGCTGCATGCAACAGTGAGAGTGGTGGAGTATGAGCCTTGTTCGGGAGTCGGTGCTATAACAGATATAGATTGAGTGTGAAGGAGCAGAGAGAATACGGTGACCCTTTTCCCTACAGAGTGGGGAAGCTTGTTGATGCTTGTCCTGTATTGCTGGACATTTCTTCAGACCGTAGAGACTGCACTGAGCTGGGTGGTGAGAGCAGACCATGCTCGGTGGATCTGGTAGTGTGGCCCCCTCTGGGAAGAGAATGGTCCCCTTTTGTACTAGCCCATCCACCAGGACCTCCGTGCTGCTGTCGACAAACCGTGATGTAATTTCCCCTTCGCTGCCATGCTTGGGGAAAATGTGCAGGGCAGCTCCAAACTGAGAAAGCGCAACCGCGTGCCCATTGGCCTTTTATAGATTGCACCAGTGTCAGGGATCACAGAATATCCAGGGGCATCCAGGCGATTGTGAGTCTCTACAGTCGTGATGGGTTGCAGAATCGGGCTGGCATTGTATGAGAGGGACACTATGGAGTGGGATGGGTAGTTAATGAGATGGGTTTGGTAAGAAAGCACCATGAAACTCGCTCGGCCTCGTGCAGACAACCCCTCTGTCACACTTAATGAAAATATCACTGAGACAGTTTTTTGTTAGATTCAGGCCAGTGAGGAGAAGACTCTGCTGTCCTCACTCCCAGTTACAAAGCTGCAGAACAAATGCTCATCCAAAACTCTCCATCGTCTGAACTCACAGCAATATCCCGTTCACTCATAATTCTTCGAAATACTGATCCGTGTTGCATGATACTATCGAAATGTCTTCATTAAAAGCTTGTGAACATATCCCTCCATGATATTTTATCTCAATCCCCCCCCATCCTGTCGCCACCCCAAAACACACTCATTTACAGTCATATTGCACGAGACTGCCAGTAAGACTGGCCATTTGGCCCAGCTGGTCCATGGCTACCCAAATATACATCCGGACTCACCCCATTTCCCTGCCCTTGTTCTGCATCCCTCTAATCCTTTCCTATCTGTGTATTTCTCCAATTGCCTTTTCAATGTTGTTATTGTACCCACCTCAATCACTTCCACTGACAGTTCCGTCCATATGCGTCCCACACTTTACGTAAAAACGTTGCCCCTCTGTTTCCTTTTAATATTTGTATCCTTTCCAAACATTAATGGATGTCCTCTGGTCCTCGATTCACCAACCTTGAGAAAAAAATTGAAATATTCAACACATACACGCCACTCATGATTTTATAAGAGCTACACTTCTATAAGAACCCCCACAGTTTCCTACTCTGGAAAGAAATAAGTTCGAAACTGGCCAACCTCTGCGTATAACTTAGAGCCTTTAGCTCAGGAAACATCTTTGGAAATTTGTTCTACATTCTTTCTCGTTCAATAATATCCTTTCTAGAGCAAGGTGAACAAAACTGAACACAATACTCCAACTGCAGCCTTACCAACATCCTGTACAATTCCAACATAACGTCCCAACTTCTATACTCAATGCCCTGATGTAGGCCAGTGTGCCAAAAGCCTTCTTCACTGTCCTGTGTATCTGTGACTCAAATTTCAGACAACTGTGCACCTGATCTCCAACATCCTTTTGTTCCACTGCACGCCTTAAGGCACTATCATTCGTCATTAAAGTCCTACCTGGATTTGACTTTCCGAAATGCAAGACGTCACATATTCTGTATTAAACTCCATTTGCTATTTCTCAGCCCACTTCCCCAGCTGTTCAAGGAACTGCTGCAATTTCTGATAACTTTCCTCACTGTAAATGATGTCTCCTAATTTACTGTCATCTGCAAACCTATTAACGTTGCATTGTGCACTCTGGTCCAAATCATTGATATAGATAACAAACAGCAATGGGCCCATGACCGACCACTGAGGCACTCCACTTGTCACAGGCCTCCAGTCCGACAAGCATCCCTCCAGCATAGCCATTTGCTTCATAACGTTAAGCCAATTGCGTCCCAATTTGCCAGTTTACATTGGAGTCCATTCCATCTAACCTTCTAGAGCGGCCTACCATGTGGAACCTTATCAAAGTCCTTACTGAAATCCATATAGAATATGTCTACCACCCTGCACTCGTCAACTTTCCTGGTCATATCCTCAAAAAACCCTATCAAAATTTGTCAGACATGATCTGCTACGCACAAAGCTCTGCTGACTGCTCCAAGTCAAACTCTGTCTTCCCAAATGCATGCATATCTTATATCTCCGTACCTTCTCAAGTGCTTTCCAGAAACAGATTAAAGCTTACTGGTCAATATTTCCCAGGTTTTTCTTTGCAGCCCTTCTGAATAAGGGCACAATATTTGCTACTGCCCAGTCTTCCGGGACCTTGCACCTGAACTATCTTCTCTCGCCTCGTGCAGTGCTCTTAGATATATTTGGTCAGGACCAAGAGATTTATCTGACTTTGTGCATTCTAATATGTCCAACACCACCTCTACTGTGATATGGACTGTACCAAGATATCACAACTAACCTCCTAAAGGTCACAAATCTTCATGTTTTTCTTCATGATAAACACAGAGGGAAAATTGAGGACCTCATCCATCTCTTGAGGTTTTACACATGCATGCACATTTTGGATTTTAAGGCGTCCTATCTCTCTCTAGTTGTTCTTTTTCTTTACTATACTGAATTTGGATTCATCCTAATCTGCTCAGCCCAGGCTATCTCATACCCCACTTTAGCCCTGCTGATCTCCTTCTTCAGTAAACTCCTGTAACCCCTGTTTACCTCCAGAGTTCCTTTCATCCCAGCTGCCTGTACTTGAGTGACGCCTCCTTTTTTTCTGGTCAGAGCCTCAATATCTCTTGTCATCCAGGGTTCTCTCTTCCAGCCTCACTTTCCCTTCACTCTCACAGGAACATATCGACCTTAAACTCGAGCTATCTCACTTTTGAAGCCCTCCCACGTGCCCGGGATCCGTTTACCTGGAAACACACTACTCCAATCAAGCCCTGCAATCCCTTGTTTAATTTCAACAAAATTCGCCTTGCACCAATTTAGAACTTGAATCTGTGGACCAATTTTGTCCCTGTCATACCTATTTTAACATTAATACAGCTCTGGTCATTTTTCCCAAAATGCTCTCCCACTTTACCTCCTTCACCTATCTTAACCTATTTCCCAACAGTCGGTCGAGTTTGTCCCTTCTCGAGTCGGACCCTCTACAAGCTGCTTGTTGAAACTTTCCTGAACACACTTAACAAATTACGTTCCATCTAAGTTCTTAACAGTCTGGAAGTCCCAGTCTATGTTAGGACAATTAAAATCACCTATTATGAAAACCCTATTGCTCCTGCAAGTCTCGCCAGTCTCCCTGAATATTTGTTCTTCCAATTCCCATTGATTATTTGAAGGCTTATAATGCAACCACTGTAACATTACCACCCCCATCTTACTTGTTTGCATTATTTACAAAATCTCATTGGATATTATCTCAGTTATTTCATCTTCAAATACTAGAGTGATACGCGCCTTAATCAGGACTATTGGCATATAAATTGTTTCCATTTACATCTCTTCCTCGCAGTGACTTTCACGTTTGCAGCACCCTCCATATTGGAGATATGGAGCTGTAAATGGATGGGAGCTGCACAGGCTGTCAGTTCCAAAATTGTTTGCAAGTTTCCCCACACTGGGCTGCGATCTAACACAGTGTCATCGAACAATGTAACAGCCTGGGTTTATATATAAATGAACCAGTGTGGACTGCACAGCGCCCCACGCTGGACATTTAGGGCAGGATTATAGATCCAGCATTGGTGTGGGCGGCACAGAGTTTCACTTTGGACATAGCTGGGTTACATTCAGCAGTACACTAGCCGGATCTACACAGTGGTCCATCCTGAATATGTAATGGATGAGCTGGTATGTGAGTGAGAATGGAAATGTAAGAGAACTAAACATCTGGCTATGTCTTTATTTTGTGTTTTAATTCTTGTGATTGGACTCTTCAAATCCTGACTCATTTGGTTAGACCCGAACATCTAGATGAGTCATGGTGACTGTTGTCACAGCATCTGTGTCGGCAACATGACCAACAAATGGAGCAGAGGCTGCAGAGAGGACAGTCTCCCTGAAATGGAATGAGGGAATCACCATCAAATCAGCCGTGGTCTTAGTGAATGGTGGGGCAGGATTGAATGGACCACTGATGAAACTTATACATATATTTCTGTTTGTTCCAAGCTAACTCCCCTTCTTTCCCAGTGTCCCATACTGGTCGGGAGTGAGTCCCCTCCTCCTGTTCCTGCGTAACAGGATCCTCGGGCCTCACTAGCCTCTAGATTTCCCTGTGCCCCAGTTTTGAGCAATTGAATAATTGGCTCCTGTTCCTGTGTCCCAGACTCGAACAGTTGATTGACTGTCTACTGTCCCTGTGCCCCAGTTTCAAGCAGTTGAATGACGGCCTCCTGATCCCAAGTTTGTGAAAATACATGTCCTCCTCCTGCTTCTGAGTAACAGGCTCCAATAGCTCTGTGCTCACCTGCTGCTCCTGTGGAATGGAGGTGAGGGACTGAATGGCCTCATCACATTCTTTACAGCTTTTTCTTGACTAAAGGCCTTTCTCCTGTTTCTGTAAAACACCATCAAAATCTGAATGATTTATTTTTGTATTTGACTCTCTGTAATTGAGCAAACAAGCCGACTGGCAGAATTCAGATGCTGAATAGCCTCCTCCTGTTCCCGTGTTATATACTGAAGAGTCAATAGACTCTCAGAGATGTACAGCAAGGAAAAAGATCGATCAGTTTGGTCATCCATACCGCCAAATATCCTAAATTAATCTCGTCCCCCTTGCCAGCAGGTGGCTCATCTCCCTCTACACACTTCCCATGCATGTATCCATCCAAATGTTTTTTTAAATGGTGTAACTGTACCTGCCTCCACCACCTCTTTTGGCTTTTCAATCCATACACACAGCAGTCTCGGTCTGAAAATGTTGTCCCTCATGTCCCTTTTAAAATCTTTCTCCTCTCACCTTAAACCTTTGTCTTCTAATTTTGGACTCGAATATCCTGGGAAAAGACATTGACTGGTGACCTTATCTATGCCCCTCATGATTTTATAAACCCCTTTAAAGTCCCCCCTCACCCTCAACACTTGAAAACAACCCCAGCCTATTCAAACTCTCACTGCAACTCTGAAACTCCAACACCTGCAACGTTCTTTTAAATCTCTTCTGCACCCTGTCAAGTTTGACAACGCCTTTCCGACAGCAGGGAGACCAGAATTAAAGGCAATATTACAAAAGTGGCCAAACCAATGTCCTGTACAGATTTAACATGTCATGAAAATGCTTCGGCTCAAAGCACGTGCCAATAAAGGGAAGATCACTGCGCGATCTACCTGTGACAGCACTTTCTAGATTTGCTGCCTCACAGGGCAGCGACCTGGGTTTAATTCCATCCTTGAATGACTGGCTGTGTGGAGTTTGTACATTCTCCCCATGTCTGCGGTAGTTTCCTCTGGGTGCTATGTTTTACTCTGACAGTATAAAGATAATCAGGTAAGGGTAGACTGGCCATGCTAAATTGCGCACCGTACCCAGGGATGTGTAGGGGAGGTGGATTATCCATGGGAAATGCAGACTCAGAGGGATAGGGCAGGTGTTTGTCCCGTGGGATACTGTTCAGAGGTTCGGTGTGGCCTCGATGGGCCAAAAAGCCTGTTTCGTAACTGTAGGGCTTAGATCATTTCTATGGCGTTCTCCTTCATTGGCAGCTTTCGACAGGGCACTACCTATATGTCTTGTCTTGATTTGTCTGTCAAAATACAACACCTCACATGTAACTAAAATATACTCTATCTACCACTCCTCAGTTCACCTAATCAAGGTCCCATTATAGTATGAGAGATCATTCTTCACTGTCGACTATACCACCAAATTTGGTATTATCTGCAAACTTACTGACTATACTTCATAAACTCAATTGTAAATGATTTGTATAAGTGACAAAATGCAGTGGACCCATTATTGATCTTTGAGGCACGTCACTGGTCACAGGTCTCCAAGTTTAATGAACAAATGTAAATGTCACGCCCTGTCTCCAATATTCAAGAAAATTTTGGATCTCAATGGCGAGTTCTCCCTGGATCCGAGGAAGTCTAACCTTGCTAACCAGTCTACCATGTAGAACATTTTGGTAATTTTACTGAATTCCATAAAGACAACATCCACTGGCCTGTCTTCATCAATCGTCTTAATCACTTCCTTAAAAGATTACACCGAGTCAGTGAGACGTGATCTCCAATGTACAAAGCCCTCTTCAGTCCTTGTCTTTTTAAATGCATGTACATCCTTTCAAACAAAATCCCCTCCAACAATTTAGTCACCATTGACGTCAGGCTCACCGATCTATAGTTACCTGTTTTTTTTCCTTACTTTCTTAAATAATGACACTATGTTAGTAGCCCTCCAGTCTTTTGACACTTCACCTGTGGAAATCAATGATACAAGTATATCAGCAAAATGCTGACCAATCTCTTTCCTAGCTTCCCACAGACATTTGGGATACAACTGATCAGGTCCCAGGGATTTGTTCACCTTTACGTGTTTTAAAATGTCAAACACCTCCTTGTAATATAGACACCTTTCAATGTTTCACTATATATTTATTCATTCTCGCGCTCTTGTAACCTCCTCCTCATTAAATACTGAGGAGAAAGTTTTGTTTCGTATCCCTCAAATTTCCTGTCTTTCCACACATCGGTAGTCTTACTGATCTTTAAGGAGCCTTGTTCTCCCCCTTGTTAATCTTTTACCATTAAAGGATTTGTAGAATTTCTTCAATGCCTCGTTAACCCTGTTTCTAAATCCATCTCATGTCCACACTTTTCTGGCCAGATTTCCGCATTGAGTATGCACTTTCTTCCCTTCTACACCTCTCGGGATTTACTTGATCTCAGCTCTGTTTACCTGACATAGGCCTCCTTCCTTACCTTGACCAGAGCCATCCAGCACTCCCTGCACCTTCCAGCCTTGCCCCTCTCACTAATTGGAACACGTTGGCTCTGGACTCTCTGAAATCAAATAGTGATGGCCTTGCATTTTCCAACCATCCCTTTACCTGTGAATCGGGTATTCCAATCAGCCTTTCACAGGGCTCGTCTAACACTTTCAAAATTGGCCTTGTTCAAAGTTAGAACTTTAATGTTTACAACAGGTCTTTCCTATTCCACAATTAATTTAAAACTAATATTTATGCATAACAGAAAGTTAAAGAAACACTTCCTGCCCTTCTGTAGCAGGCTCGAGAGGCTGAATGGGCTCCTTGTGGCTCACTGTAATAGACTGGAAAGGCTGAATGGCCTCCTCCTGTCCTTGTGTAACAGACCCGAGATATTAAATGAGACAGCAACCCGTGGATTATGAGCAGCCGTTAAACTATATTTGATGGAAGTCCATCCATTCTCAGTTACAGTAACACAACCAACACAATGTACTCCAGGTGCCCTCTCAGTAACGCCTCATATAGTTGCAGTGACACATCTCTTTATTTTGAATGATTATGTTGGCAAAATGTGATGATAAATGTGTTGCTGGAAAAGCACGAAACGTTGATTCTCCTGCTCCTTGGATGCTGCCTGACCTGCTGCGCTTTTCCAGCAACACATTTTTCAGCTTTTATCTCCAGCATCTGCAGTTCTCACTTTCTCCTTGTTGGCAAAATGTGCCAATATTCTAGATTTCCGCCTTTTAAAGTAACAACAGGCAAATATGGGCAGAGTGGTGTTCTATTATCCCTCTGTAAGAGGGCCATAGGGACAGAATTGCTTCGGCCTGTTGCTGAGCAGCAGTTTCAATGCTCTGTCTCAGGATTATGAAAGGATTTGGTAGCAGGGTACTTAAAACCAGGAGCAGACTAACACTAGTCAATAAGGAATCTAGAAACTTGCCCACCTGACCTTTCTTTATGCAACCTATCTGATATTTTATAACTGCTTCTTTCATAAACAGAGTGGAACATATATAGACCTCTGCAGTGTTCTGTTAATACTCTCATATCCAAGTTTAAAAAAAAGATTTAAAGATGTATGGTCCATTCCATTTTTTATTATCCATTCCATCCAACCCAGTAAATGTTCTCTTTTGTAGTTATATGAAAAGTGATGTGTGAAACTGGTTAATGGAACCTGTTTGCTCAGTCATGATTTGGAGATGCCGGTGTTGGACTGGGATGTACAAAGTTAAAAATCAAACAACACCAGGTTATAGTCCAACAGGTTTAATTGGAAGCACACTAGCTTTCGGAGCGCCGCTCCTTCACCAGATGATAGTGCAGGAAACACTTCTAAGGCACAGAATTTATAGCAAAAATTTACAGTGCGACGTAACTGAAATTATATATTGAAGAATTCCTTGATTGTCTGTTGGGACTTTCATCTGTTCGAAACCCATGATAGTTTCACTTCTTTCATGTGTAAATCACAAAAACATTTTTTTAAAAAAATGTTGCGTTCTCAGGTTAGCTGTAACAGTGAGTTTTAGCTAGACAATATGTTGAAGGTGTTAGCCCCCTGTGTTCTCTGTCTATGCCATGATGTATAGATTGATTCTAATCTGAAAAAGTGGGATAACAGAGTTTTACATGAAGCCATACAGTTTTTGAGCTCAGAGTTTTACATGAATTCATGCAGTTTCTGAGCAAACTACAATGTAACTCTGCAAGTACAAATTCATCCCACAAAATATATGTGTGCATGTGGGTCTTTGTCGGTTTGTATATGTGTGTCTGTGCCTGTCTGTGTTGGGAGGTTTGTGTGTGTGAGAGAGAATGTATATGTGTGTGTCGTGATGTAGAGTGTCTTAAGTCTGTGACGGGGTGCATGTGTGATTGTGGGAGTGTGTGTGCGTTTGACTGTCAGTGAGAGAGAGTGTATATGTGTGTGCATGAGTGTAGAGTGGTCTAAGTCTCTGAGAGAGTGCCGTGTGAGTGTGGGAGTGTGTGTCTGTAAGGGTGTGTGTGAGAGTCTGTGTGTGTGTCTGTGTACATGCGTGTCCGTATGTATTTGTGTGTATAGGAGTGTCGGTGTGTGTGTATAGTGCAATGGTGGTCACCTGTAATGTGACATGAACCCAAGGTCCCGGTTGAGGCACTTCCTATGTGAATCGAAATTAGACATCAGCCTCTGCTCGGCCACTTTTCGCTGCTGCCTGTCCTGAAGTCCGCCTTGGAGGATGGTCACCAGAAGGTTCGAGGTTGAATATCCTGGACCACTGAAGTGTTCCCCAACTGGGAGGGAATATTCCTGTTTGTTGATTGTTGTGCAGTGCCCATTCATCCATTGTCGTAGCCTTTGCTTAGTTTCCCAGTGTTTGTTCAGTGACTGTGCTAATTGCCAATATCCATGGATTCTAATTATTCCAGTGGAGGGTTTCCATCTTTAAATGATAAATTGGCGCCGTTCAATGTGTTATCCCATAACATGGGCGGGAACATCACCGACAGCACTGACAGGGATCAGCAGATTTGGAGAGAGGGGGAAGAGAGATCAGGATCTGAGAACATTCGACTGGAACGTTCCAAAAATGTATCATAATCTGGGAATATTAGACTGGCATGTTCCAACAATAGACAGGAGTTTATCCATTTAGGTGTGGTATCTTTCTGCAATTAATTGGTGGCCATTATCATGACGGATCGATTAGGCTCTTCTCATTATTCAATATTTTTATTATCCTTGCCTGGCTATCGTCAATGTTCCTGTTAAGTGTCACTGTCCAGATTTTTCTTTCTATAAACCAGTTATGACTGTATTACTGTTCTTTCATATTGTCTACACTTCTTGTCCCTATTATCTTCCCGTTGAAACTTTCAATCCATAGATTTACTCTACAGACTACTACTAACTACATCAATTAATGTGTTAAATTCCTGTCTCCCTCTCTGCTCTGACATTGTTAATCATGGGTCTCTATGTTGACCTACTCCGTTTCAGCGGAGAACTACAATTTATTGTATCATTGCCCTTGTTATTGAAGTATTAACAGCATGGAGGTCACTCACTACTGTTCTGGTTACAAACTCCACTTCCTTCCACTGTTTCCCTCCCATCCCTGGCCAATATCTGCGGCTGAAGCAGACAAGGCACAACTGTGGGTAATCCCTTTGACCATGAGCTGATTCCTGACACCATGCCCTGACAATTTCTAACTTGAAATGCTCACCACTCCAGAATATATCTCAATGGCTTATTCCATCTGCTGTTTGAACATTGAGCTATGAAATACAGGCTTAAGAAAAACAAAAATATGCCGCTGACGCTCCGGCTTCAAACCTGCCGAAGCAAATCTGATTCGAACTCACACCAAGCTCCCATCCATCTGTCATTCATGTGCACGCCGATGAATATTGCTGTTGTGTCTGGCAATGACTTTATTTTGACATTTTCAAATACTTTACCGTATCTGTCCATGAAACCTCTCTCGTTCTCTCTCTGTTGATTAACAAAAAGCCTGCCAGTTGTTTTTATTTAAAATATTTTCCTCCATGTGCGTTCCTTCTCAAACAATGAGTTTTGCATTCAACCACGCCTATTGCGCACACACACGCACTCTCCCTCAGTTTCTGATGAACACACACACGCAGCAAATCTTCCCATTGTAGGCAGTAATCTGATGCGAGTATGGTTAGCATATGATAGTAAAGTTTGCAATACTCTCCATGCTGGGCACATAGTGCAGTTTACTGAGCAACACACTAGCCTGCTCTGCACAGCTCTCCATGCCGGGCTGTCATCTTGTCCCAGTTTATGTTGTTTGTGGTGTTCTGTGAAGCAGATTGAGAATTTGATGTAACAAACCATTCCAGCTGATCTGACAATGCCTTCATCCGATGTTCTCATTCTTGTAATTTTTCTTTCGAAGATCTCAATTCTCCAGTTAGTCCCACTGCCCTGTCTTTCCCCCCATATTTCCGCAACATATTTTCAGCTAATTAATTGTCTGTTTCTGTCTTTAATGTGAATATTTCTGTCCCTCTGTATCTTTCCCTGGCCTTTGCTTTTGGCTCCCTAGTGTATCGAGTGCAATCATGTTGAAGCTGAGAAACAGTGAAATGGTGTGTGTTAGGCTGTTGTTCACTTCCCGGTATGTCCCATATGATGGTCCATGGACAGGTGTGTTTCAGAAGTTATGAGTCACATCCTTGTAACTTGGTCTGTATCTGAATTTGTCCCTCTCAGGTGACCTTGCGATCAGTAGCGCGAGGAAGCCCCCAGAGTAAAGGACCAGGCATCTAAATTGTGTGACAATGCTGTCCCTTTTAAAAAAAAGTTATTTTCTCCTTTCTGTAAATAAGAGATCTTAAATGCCAAACTGCCTGCTGAAAACGGCTCAAGTAAATAACTTACGACGCTTTTAGTGTTTTTAATAAATAGTAGTAACAACGGCCTAGTAACTTATCCCCAGCTGCTACTCTCTCTGAACCCTGACTTGATGGTGTTTCCTCCTCAATTGGAGAACTGTATGCAATAATGTATGCCTGAATGTACCATTTTGCCAAGGGGTGTGTTTATGGGATGTTAGTATATTGGAACAGTTCATATGTAGAAGGTACTGTATCCATTATTCGGTTAAGGTTTCCAATAGTTAAACTATTCTAAACTCCTCGTCATTTTGAATGGATTTTCATTAGAGTGTTTAAATATATTGTGTTTTGCTTAATGGTGAGTAATTTGACTCGTAACATCACATCTGGAACACCCACTTCACATCTACCTTTAAAATAAAAAAAATGTTTGGCATCAAAGCTACCCTCTTAAAGTAGTTTGAGGCAGTCCAGTTGGTCTATAGCAAACTGGGGACTCTTGTCTGGTAACACCAAATTGGGTTTAGAATTACAATCCCGACTGCGTGCAAACAGGCCATTCGACCTAACAAGTCCACACCGACCGTCCGAGGAGTAACCTACCCAGACCCATTCCTTTACCCTATTATTACACATTTACCCCCACTAAGGCACCTAACCCACACATCCCTGAAAACTATGAGCAATTTCGCATAACCAATTTATCTGACATGTATATCTTTGGATTGTGGGAGGAAACCAGAGAATCCAGAATAAGCTCATGCAGACACTGGAGATTATGCACCAGGAGACTATTGCGTTCAAAGGTCGTGTATGGTAGTTGTTAGTCTCTTTTGTTGTGGATGTTGAATTCGGTTGGTTTAAACAGTATTTTGTGTGTAAAGATTCTTTCAGTGATTAAGAGTTCTCTGGGTGTGGAGGAAGTGAAGTTGGCTGTTTTACAAAAGGTAATGAAGGCAAAGCTCTACGAATTGACAGACAAGCTGGAGTTGAGGTTGCGTTTGTCTGTGAGAAAATGAGAGATAATTACAGATAGCTCGGCAATTACATTTGGTGGAACTGCCATCAGACTCTTTGGAAATGGTTGGAATTCAATTTCAAATGAGGCACTTTGAACATGAGAAGGAATTTAAACAGATAAAATTATGATGAAAAGTAGAAATAAAAGAAAAGGAAATAAAGAAGAAAGAGAGAAAATGACAGAAGAAAAGCAGAGCATTTCAACTTAAACAGTGAGCAGTTAGAGAGAAAAGTTGACATAGAAGGCGGAGATGAAGGTAGACGGTTGGCTGGATGAGGAGGATAGTGAGGTTGAGCAATCCTATTGTAACCAATGGCATAATGCGGTTCTGTTTAAATGCATCCAGGCATTATCTAAATTTGATGAGAAGAATGGAGAAGCCTTTTGAATTTCATTTGAGAAAGTGGCTACACAAATGCAGTGACCAGTGACCATGTGGATTTAGTTTATCCAAACAAAGCTGATAGGTATTTGCATCCCTATCGGAGGAGGTATCTGGCCAGTATGGGGTGGTGAAGAAAGCTATTTGAAGTGCATTTGAGCTTGGGCCAGAAGCCGAAAGAGAGCATTTCAGGAATCTAAAAAAGGGTCCCTGGTTAAACGCACATTGAGTTTGAAAGGAT
Organism: Chiloscyllium punctatum; assembly: GCF_047496795.1. NCBI lineage: Eukaryota > Metazoa > Chordata > Chondrichthyes > Orectolobiformes > Hemiscylliidae > Chiloscyllium > Chiloscyllium punctatum. The sequence goes on along the minus strand of NC_092771.1, from coordinate 38,944,514 downwards.
CAAACAAAGTAATTTTGGAAGGGTATTAAAAACAGAACAAACCTATGACACTCTTAGAGAGATTCTTATTTTGGAGAAGTTCAACAATTCACTTCCTACAGTCGTGAGAACTCGTGTGGAAGAGCAGATAGTTAAAATGGCAAGCTTAGAAATTGCTGATGATGATGATTGGGTTCAGAAATCAAAGTTTGGTTTCTTTGAGAGGTTGAGAAGAATGTGCGAGATCCTCTTCAAACATATACCTGTGAGCGTAAGATTAACTTGCATAGGCCAGGAGTAGCAGGTACAGAGGTTAGAGCATTAAGAGGTACAGAAGTATGTAACTCTTTTATGCTGAGACATGAGGAGCTATGTCTTTCAGAAGGACTATTGGAGAGATGAGAAGCGCCCCGTTATGTAACGTGTGGTTGGAGCGTCCAGTGGAATCATCAACAGATTTATTCCACAATGGGGAAGGAGGCCTTGAGCTTGGTGTTGGTGTGACAACATTTCAGCATTTAAATTGTGAATAACATACATGAGACAAACCTTGATCACTGATCGTGACCTGGTAAAGTTTTTGCAGAAGTCTAGGGAGATAAATACCAGTCTGTTTCGATTGAGCTTATTATTGCTGCCATTCAGTTTGAAATTATACAGGTGACAGGGCGAGAAAACCTACGTTTTGACAGGTTGTGGAGACTTGGCAGGAAAAAAATGCCTGAAATCGAAACTAGTTGTGAACATTTATATGCTCACAGTCATTGTAATGTATATGCAATTCAGTCTACTAAAGGAGGAAGATTAAGAGGTCTAAAATGAATCCACCGTTGTATATTGATGGATTATTGCATTAAAGATGGAGTTGTGAGAATTCTATCACTGTAAAAAGGTTATTTTCTCGGGTTTTGTTTTTTTGGAGGAGAGGTTTTAAGGGCAGAGGTGCAGAACTGCTGTCTGAAAACAGTTTAAGTAAATAACAGATTTTAGGTTTCATTAAAATGATGGTAACGATGGAAGGGCAGTGGCCAGCTCTCCTAGACCAGAGTTTCTCATTTTGTTTTTTGCTGCAGCGTTCAGAAGCTGCTGGGGATCCGAAAAGAATTGAAAGTTTTAATACATGATCCCCAGCTGCTTTTCTTTCTGAGATCTCTGTTCATGTTGTTTCCCCCTGGATTGGAAAACTGCTGTAAGGATCTGTATTTGAATCTATCTTTGTGCCAAGTGGTGTAAACCAAGCAGGTACGGTATCTATTGTTTGTGTAAGTGTTCCAACATAAAAGCTATCCCACAATGTTCTTTCCTTTGATTGTATTTTAATTAAAGCATTTGAATAGATTTTATTTGCTTAATGTCGAGTGATTTGACCAGTCACAACATATCTGAAAGTCGCACTTCCGATCTATATTCAAAATAAGGAAAGGTTTGAATCTAAACGGCCTTCTGGAAATATTTTGCGGGGATCTGGTCTGGTCCATAACACTTATACCGAGGGGTTTCTGACTGGCTCCTGTAATTGAAAGTTTAGTGGAGGGGCGGGGGATGTTTTGCTGGAGGTTGTGCTGTGAGCTGCCTCAGACATTCAGGGAGACCTGAGGAATTGGCGACCCAACTCTGGATGGAGCATGGGGAACTGTAGTTACGGCATCTGGGTCTGTAACATGAACAACAAATGGAGCAGAGGCTGCAGACAGGGGAAGCTCTGAAATCACGGAGTGAGTGTGTGTGGGGAAAGGGATCTGCTGTATTCACACCGGGCTTTCCAGGACCAGCTTCCCAAGCTCCACTTGACCAAGGAGCAGAGTGTGAGCGGCCCTGACTGAACAAGGAGCTGATCACAGAGCGGTGTCACCTCCTTCATCACGACCTGCAGCTTCACACCATGGGGAGGATGATGCTGCCAGTGGCTGTTAGGGTCACTGTTTCATTCAGCTTCTATGATCCAGAACTTTCCAGGCAGGACTAATTGACACATCCATCATTTCCCAGTATCTCAACATCAATGTTAACCATTCGGTGATGGAGGATATATATAATGGATGAGAAGCATTGTTTCTCCCTCAGCAGGGAGCTGCTGGGTGTATTCAATATAGTGGGATTCCCGATGGTGTACATGGCATCTACTGGGTATCCATGTCAATGGGGAGAGGTAGTGAAACTGAAGGAGCTCTCTCTCTCTCTCTCTCTCTCTCTAATAATGTTACAGTGTGCCCATGCACAGTACATCATGTTGGTGAATACTCCCTGCCCTGGCAGCAGTCACGACCTCTTCATTCAGAAGCAGTCAGCCATTCCCATCGTCTTCGCGTGTTCACGTAGAAAGAATTGAATATATCTTGGATAAAGGACGTCCCCTTGATGCACGTTTCAATCCCCACCGCCAATCAACCACATCAAAGTATTCCATGTGTACGGAGAGCAAAAGGGTCACTTGAAGCAAAACCTCCCATGTCTGAACGGATCTGAGTGAACCCCTCAGTATCATTAAGTCCTGTAACCCCTCTCCATTTCAGCAACACATTGCTTTCTATTATTCCTGTAAAGGAAATGACAGGTTACATCTTCTTAAATTCCACCTTCCAAACTATTATCTATTGCCTTTACCTCTCTGAATCTATTTGCAGACTCTTCACCTTCTCTTGATAATTTAATCTCTTGCTTACCACAGCGACATCACCAAACTCAGCACCTGTATATCTGTTCCATCCTGCTGATCATTAATATAGATTGTAAATAGTTGAGAACCCAGCGCTGGTCACTGTGTGACCTTACTGGTTACGTTCTGTCTAACTTATTGAGACTGATTTATCCTGAGTGCCTGCATCCTGTATGATGCCCGGTCCTTCACCATTCCTGTGCAAAACAGTCGAAGGTTTGAATAAGAACAAGAAGCATCTGTGAGGAATCTAACCCCTCGATGAGGCTGATGTCAACGCGACCTCTGTTCCACTTTCCTGCCATCTCTCCATCCTAAACCCGAGTCTTTTGTTGTCGATTGCGCCACATGAAAAAAAATCCACTCCACATCTACACATTCAATTACTTTTAGCATTTTACAGACCTCAATGAGATCGCCTTTCATTCTTATAAACTCGAGAGTATAGGCCTAAACTGCTCAATTTCTCTTCATAAGACAAACACTTCAAATATGGAATCAATCTAATGAAGCTCTTCTGAATTGCCTCTAATGGAAATACCTCATTCTGCAGGACACCCAAACTGTACTTCAGTTGCAGCCTCACTAATGCCTTGCATAGCTACACCAACTCTCCCTACCTTTCTACTCTATCCTTTTATAAATAAACACTGAAATTATGCTTGCATTTCTCATTACTTGCAGTACCCGCAGGCATGTTTTCTGTAAGATGCAAGCAGACACCCAGATCCCTCTGCACCGAAACACTTTGAACTTTATCTCCATTTAGATAATAATTTGTCTTTCTATTATACTGGCCAACTTGAATAGCCCCATATTGATTCACTTTAATTTTCCTTGCCAAACGTTCGCCCATTCATCCAATCTACCCATACAGTTTTAAATCTCTTGCATCATCATTCCGAAGTAATTTCCCATCGAGGTTAGTGTCATCTGAAAATGTGGCACCGTATTTTCTATCACATCATCCGAGAACAGTACTACCATCGATCGCAAATGGTTGAGGCCTGAAGACTGAAATCAATGGCACCCCACAAATTGCATTTGCCAAAGGAAAATGACACATTTATTCCATCTGACTCCATTTTGTTGGTTAACCAATCCTCCATCCAAGCTAATAAATTACTCCTAAACCCATGTTGTCTGATCTTACCACTTACTCTTTGGAGAAGCAACATATCCGATGCCTTCAGGAAGACCAGATATATGCCATATCCAGGATTCCCACGATGCATATTGTTTGTGACATTTTCAAATAACTTCAACAAAAAATTCAAACACGATTTAGCCTTCGTAAAACCATGTTGACTCTGACGGATTGTGGTTTAAGTTTGCAAATGTCCTGAAAAATGGACTCGAACAATTTGCCTTAAATTACAATAGTTTATTGTTACCCTTTAGTCCCTGATGTATACCATTATTATAAGTTCTTCCCTTTCTTAACCCTTTGCGTTTTCTTTGAATTCCGATTTAATGGGCAAACATTTTTAAGAGATCTGCTCCAAATGCTGTGTAAGAGCCATGTGTGCCTGAATGGAATCATCATCCTGATGGTGTACAAATTCGATGGGCTGATGTCTTTCTGGACTTCCCATGTTGTCATCTCCAAGGACAGAATGACCTCCTCCTGTCGATGTTTTAGAGGATTTGGAAATTATGGAATCTTCCTGTTGCTGTCTAACATTTTGAGGAGCTGATGGATCTTCTTATATTTCTCCATAACAGATGGAAAAACTAAACGGTCTCCTCATGTATCCCGGAGATAGGAACGAGGGACTGATTGGTCTTCTCTTGTTCCCATACAACAGACACGCGTCTAAATTACCTCTTCATTTTTCATGAAAGAAGCCTCAGATAGTTTTTATACGTATCCAATTCCCTTGCAATTGGCTCGGTGGGTCTGAATGGCCTCCCGTTATCCCAGTGTAACAACCTCCAGTCACTGTGTGACCTCTTCCAGTTCCTATGTTACTGACTTGAGGTGGCTGAATGGACTGATCCTGTTGCTGTTTAACCGGATACTGGTGCAGCATGGCCTAATGTTATAGATCAAGTGGCTGATTGGGCTCCTTCTGTAAATGTATATCAGGCTCCAGGGGCTGACTTGCCTCGTCCTGCGTTGGTGTAACAGGTTCGAAGGCCTGAATATCCTTCCATTGTTCCTGTGTAACAGGCTGGAGAACGGAATGGATTCCTCCACTATCTGTGTAATTCGCTTCACTTGTTGTATCCTTCTGTCATCTATATTGAAATAAGATCATCCTTAATTTTTGTAAACTCCAATGGCTACTGGGTCAACCTGATCATCACTTCGTTATAAGCTAGCACCTTCATTGCAGGAATAAATTGAGGGAACCATCTCTGGGCTGCTTCCAATATAACAACATCCTTTCTTCACTGAAGAGATTAAATCTGTACACACTACTCCAGATGTGATCTCACTGAGACCCTAAACAGCAGCATCATCACTTTACCAGCCTGTTGTGTGGTTCCCACCCAGGTTAGAGCTGTCTCAGCTCTCTTGGGGAATACAGAGCATTGTTGGAAGATCATTGTCCTTCTCGACTCCATCAGCATCACGGGAGCTCTGGAGAAATTAAAGTTTGAGAATATTATAAATGATGTGGCGAAACGATCTCTCCCATTAATCTCCCCATAGCCCATGTCGCTCAGATTCCACAGAATCTAGTAAGGAGGCATCTAGTAAACAGAAAGGAGGAGCAAACGTTGATGGGAGTTATATATCAAAGTGAAAGCTGCAGTAGAAATGCTGGACATGTTATAAAACAGGAAATGATATATACACATTTGTGGATACTTCAGTAATAATGTACAGTTTAAATTATATCTAAACTCTGTTAAGCCAATTGAATGCTGATGCTGGGGAAAATGGATTTCATGACCACGCGTGAGATGGTTTACATGAACATTATGCTGAGCACTGAGCTGGAGATACAGGTTATTTAGGAATTGGTGCTGAGTGATCAGAAGAGCTAATTGAAATTTTTGCCGGAAAGGACCTTTAGGGAACAGTGACCACAATGTATTGGTTTTCTTTTATGCTGTTTGAGTACACAGCAGTTTTTTGTTTTATTTGAAGTAACCGTTATAAATCTGAGTCATGCAAGCCCTGAAGGTGTGAGGAGAAAGTCGGGGCTACAGATGCGGAGATCAGAGTCGAAGAATGTGGTGCTGGAAAAGCACAGTCAGGCAGCATACTAAGAGTAAATAAATCTATGTTTTGGGCATAAGCGGTTCATCAGGAATAAAGCTTATGGGCCAAGAGGGCTGAGAGATAAATAAGAAGGGGGTGTGGCAGGAGGGAGGTAGCTGGGATTGCAATAGGTAGCTGAAGTTGGGTTGAAAGTAATAGGTGATGAAGGGACACAGAACGCCTCATCTACTGCATCCATTAAACCCAATGTGGTCTTCTCTACATTGGCGAGGCAGGAGGTCAACTTGTAGATCGTTTCAGAGAACATCTCTGGGCAGCCACATTGAACATCTCCATCGCCTTGCGCCTGAGCACTTTAACTCCCCTTCCCACTCTGCCAAGGACATGACGGCCCTAGGACTGATCCATCACCAAACCCGAGCCACCAGAAGCCTGGAGGAAGGAAGCCTCCTCTTCTGCCTTGGGACCATCCAACCACAAGGGATCATAGTGGATTTCCACACTTCCCCATTTCCCCTAATCTCACCTTATCTCGCTCCAACCTTCCAAGTCAGCACCGCCTTTTTGAATGTTCCTACGTCTCCACCTTCCTACCTATCAATCTGGTTCACCCTCCGCTCGACTATCACTTTCAACCACACCTTCTTCTACCTATTAGATGAAAGGAGGCAGCTTAGAAAAATGCCAAGTGTTGCAGGAAGCCAGTGGATTCAGAGAAATGTCGGACCCAGCAAATGATGACCAAGAAACTGAAAAGAAAATCATGAAGAGAAAAAGCGTGCAAACGAAAGAAAAACATAAAGACTGCTAAAAAGCGTCCATCAATGTATAAAAAAAACAAGGTCAAATGTGGAAAAGTTGGTCTGCGTTCAGGATAATTCATTGCAGAGAACAGAGAAATCGCAGAGAAAAGAAACAGTTTCTTTGCGTCTATCTTCATGGATGAATGTCCAGGAATCCTTCCAGAAATACCAAGTTACCCTGGGACTTGTGTAAGTAAAGCCTAAGATCATTCTTATCAGTGTTGAACTTATCTTTGAAAAGAAAGCTGGATTGAGTATTTATAAATCTGACAGACTAGATGTACTGCATACAAGAATTTCAGAGGAAGCAGCAATAGACATGTTGATTGCATCGCGGATTGTCACTTTATTTTCCGACACATTCCAGAAAGGCATTTAGCCAATCTGGATACGGCAAAGATTATAAATATTATCCAACAGTTTTAGAATGGATTAATTTGGAGAATGGTGAAGTACAGACCAGTTATCTTGTCATCCGCAGTCAGGTATCTGTTGGACTCGATTACAAAGAACAAGCTACTTGATGTATAGAAGGTAATAACATAACTGGGGAGTGTGAGAATGTACCGACGAAAGGAAAACCAGAAGTAGCAAACATTTTTTTAGAATGGTTTGAAGATGATTCTTGTGAACATAGGCAATGAAGAACCAATGTATAACATATAGTTGGATATTCATGAGCTTTTTTTTCCAAAGAACTCACACAGTAAGCTCATAAGAAAAGTTAAAGCGAGAGGTATTGGGAAGAATATATACAAATGGGAAAGTAAAAATTAGGTTTACATTCATGTGAATGTAATTGGAATATAGAGGATGTCGTGCACCAGTTGCATCGAGTGTTCATGAGACTACACTTAGAGTATTTTGCATCGTTTGGATTCCCAATCTAAGAAAGAATATATTGACTACAGAGGAACTGCAAAACGTATTATCCAGATTAATCCCGAAAATGGCAAGATTGTCTGATGTGGAAACTCAAGCTGTGATCTCTCAAGTTTCAAAACATGATAGGTGATTGCAGTGAAACGTAGAAACATAGAGCGGACTGAATAACAAAAGGACATGGAGAAGTACAAGTAGGCGAGATCAGGAAGAATTCCACGATAATCTACACGGACAAGTCGAACAGAATATTCAGCAAACAGTTCGTGTCCATTAGAAACCAAAGGGGCAATCTGTGTGTCAAGCTGGAGAAAACTGATGGATTGTTACATGAGGCCTTCACATCTATTTTACTTGGGAGAAGGAGGAGGCAGTTGCAGAATTCAAGACGATGAACTGATGTAAAATACGAGAAAGGATTTGAGGTTTTGTTCTGTATAAATTTGGACCAAACTCCATGTCTGAATGAATTGTATCACAGGAGGCGATTGGGGTCAAGGGAAGAAAGACCCTGACTGATTATTTTAATTAGAATCTGACCATAGGAGAGGTACCAGAGAACTGGAAAACTGCTAATACGATTCCACTTCACAGTAAGGGTGGGAGAGATAGACCAGGGAAATATAGACGAGCGAGTATTAGATTTCTGTTAAGGAAACTACTGGAGAAAATAGTGAAGGAGAAAATCGAACTCCAATCAGCGTCGCAAGGTTTGATCAGGGATAATCATCATGACTTTATCAGAAGGAAGTCACATCCAATGGAATTGATTGAGTTAGTTTGAGGAGGTGGATTATTTAGTTTTGTAGGAAGGCCTTTGACAAATTTCCACCTGGGAAACTGAAAAATAAAGTAAAATCTCACAATATGATGAATAACTTGACAAGTTACAACGAAAATTGTCTAAGTAGCAGGAGACAGAGGATGGTGGGAGAAGACTGTTTGTTTGACTGGAGACCAGTGTCTCCTGGTGTACCACAGGGATCAGTGCTTTGTCCCTTATTGTTTGCGTTATTCATAAAAAAAAAGATGTGAATGTGGAGGGGGCTAGGGGGAGAGTGGGGGAGGTGTGATAAGTAAATGTATGTTTGACATAAAGATTGGTTGGGTGGTTCGCAGTGAGGAGGAAGGCCTTAAGTTACAGGAAGATGCAGATGGAATGGTCAGTTGGGCAGATCAATGGCAGATGGAATGTAACCCTGATAAATATGAGGTGATGCACTTTGGGAGAAGGAACCAGGCAGGGGAGGACTCAATGAATGGCAGCATACTGGGAATCTCCCAGAATGTGACTGGACAGGTGAATGGACTAGTTAAGAATTGGACCTTGGGTGTAGCGTTTCCTAATCAGGGTGTAGATTATAAGAGCAATACAGGGTTTTGGTTCGGCCAAAATGGAGTACTGTATGTAGCTCTGGGAGACACATTCCAGGAAGGATGTGATTGTACTGGAGGGAGTGCAGATGTGATTCACCAGGATGTTCCCTGGGATGGAGCATATCAGCTATAGAGAGAGGCTGCATAAGCTCGGGTTGTTTACTTTGGAGCAGAGAAAGCTGAGGGGTCCATGATTCAGACTAATAAGATTATAAGCGACACGGACAGTGTGGATAGAGAGCAGCTGTTCCTTTTAGTGAGAGGGTCAAGAACATAGGAGTACACTTTTAAAGTGAAAAGTTTGAGGTTCAGAGAGGATTTAAACTTTTTTTCACTTTGAGGGTGTTGTGTTCTGGGATTACTTCCTGAGAGGGGAATTATCACGGGTAACCTCACAATCATTAAAAAGTACTTGGACGAGCTTTTGGAATTGTCATAACATTCCAGGCTATGGTCCTGCTGTAGGGAAGAGGGACTAATATAGATCGTGCTGTATTTCTGTTGGCACAGAGGCTATGCTCCTGTGAGTGTATGGTGTGGAAGGTCAATTATTAAGCAGTTTAAGGCAGGATTTGATGAGTTTCTGAAGAGTATATTCACAAGGGTTATAAGAGTAAACTGTAATAACTTGCTAAATCATGTTAATGTGAAAAATATGACAAAACAAGTGCAGTTTCCTTGCAGTTTGAAACCAGAGAATGGAGAATGGGGAACACGGATATGGCAGAACTATGAAGCCACTACTTCAGTTCTGTCTTCACAGAACTTTCTAACAATACAAGGAACACCGAGAAGACAAGGAACACCAAGGAAAATGATAGAGTACATGGAACAATAAACATAGTAAGTAAATGGTTTCGGAGAAATTATTGGGGTTGAAAGTAATGGTCATAGACAACATTAACATAGATTTATGAAATTGGAATTATGTTTGAGAAACAGACTGGGAGACAAATGAAACAGAAGCAATGGATGTAAAACATTTTGATTTTTAGAAAAGTTTTGGTAAAGCTCCAAGCGCAGTTTGAAAAATCAAATCTGAATGGATTGGGCTAACATATGGATATGTTTCTAGAATGGGAGAGCTGGAAGGAAACAGTGAATAGAAATAAACAGACTCGTCAGGCAACAGCCTGACATTGTCTGTAAGGTATGATTCTGTAAGGTACAAGTCCTTCCACATCTAGTCAAGAAACTTTGGGGACAATTAAGCAATTCATTGGAGAAAGAGTTTCCACAAATAACACCTTCCTCCATGATGGAAGAGCCCAGCACTTCAGTGTATAAGATAAGGCTGATTCATTCGCAACAATCTTCAGTCAGAAGTGCTGAGTGGATGATAAATTTCAGCCTATGTCCCAGACTCCCCATCACCTTCCCCGGATATCTCCTGTCTCATCAGCAGGACGGACACAGCAGAAGTGGCGGCACATTGGGATACAGTTGGAAGGGAATTGCTCTTGACTCCGTATCCCATGAAATCTCATGGCATTAGTTTACACATGGAAAAGGAAACCTCCTGCTGATAACCATGTACCAGCCTCTTTCAACTGATAAATCAGTACTCCTCCATGTTGATCAACACTTGGAGGAAGCACTGAGGGTCGCACGGACGCAAGATCAACTCTGGGTGGAGGATTTCAATGTCCACCTCCAAGAGCATCTCAGCTGCAGCATTATTGATCGAGCCGGCAGGGTCCTAAAGGATGCAACTGCTAGACTGGTACTGCGGAAGATGGTGAAGGAACCAACAAGAGGAAAATACATATTGACCACAGCCTTACTAATCTGCCAGTTGCAGACGTATCTGTCCATGACAGTATCGGTAAAAGTGGCCACCGCATAGTCATTGTGGAGACAAAGTTACAATTGAAAATTGAGAATATCCTCCACCAATTTGGGTGGTACTATCACGGTGCTAAATAGGACAGACTTCGAACAGATCTAGCAGCTCAAGTCTGTGTGTCCATAAGGTGCTGTGGGTCATCTATAGGAGTAGAACTGTATACCCACACAACCTCATGGCCTGGCGTATCCCCCTCACAACAATTACTATCAATCCAGAGGATCAACCTTGGTTCAATGGAGTGTGCAGGATGGCAGGAGCAGCACTGAGCATACCTGAAAATGAGGTGTCAACCTGGTGAAGCCACCAAACAGGACAACGTGCGAGCCAAACAGCAGAAGCAGTAAGTGATAGACAGAGCTAAGTGATCCCACAAGCAAAGGATCAGATCTAAGCTCTGCAGTCCTTCCACATCTAGTCGAGAAACGTTGGGGACAATGAAACAATTAAACAATTAACCTATTCACTGGAGGAAGAGATTCCACAAATAACCCCTTCCTCCATGATAAAAGAGCCCAATACTTCAGTGTATAAGATAAGGCTGATGAACTCGCAACAATCTTCAGTCAGAAGTGCTGAGTGGATGATCTATCTCGGCCTCCTCCAGTAGCCCTCAGCGATTCAGTTAACAGTCATCAACCAATTCGATTCAGTCCACGTGATATCCAGAAACGGTTGGAGACACTGGATACTCCAAAGGGTCCATACTCTGAACACTAGTGCTCCATAACTTGCCACTCCCCAAGCCAAACTGTTTCAACACAGTTACAACAATGTTTTTCCCCGATTATGTGGAAAATTACCACAAGTATCTCCTGTTTATGAAAAGCAAATATATTTGGGGAACCTAAAGATGATGGTATTTCCACTCTGTCATTCTACTCTAGATCATCAGTAAAGTGGTGGAAGGTCTCGGTGCTTTTAAGCAGCACGTGCTCACGCTTGTCAATGACACCCAGTTCAGGCTCCACCAGGGCCACTCAGCTCCTGACCTCATTACTGTGGTTCAAACATGGACAAAAGAGCTGAATTCAGAGGTGGGGTGAGAGTGACAGTCCTTTAAAACGAGGCTGCACTCGACCCTGTGTTCGCTAATGATTGTACAATATTCTGCAACATTTGTGGCTCCTCAGATGCTGATACAGTCCATGTTCAAATGCAACAAGATCTGGACAATATCCAGGCTGACAAGTGGCAAGTAATATTCAGGCCACACAAATGCCAGACCGTGACCATCACCAATAAATCCCCTTGGCATTCAATGGTGTTACTATCACTGAATCCCCCAGTATCAAATCTTGGTAGGTAATCATTGCTCAGAAACTCACTGGTCTCGCCACATAAACACAATTACAACAAGAGCATGTCAGAAGCTAGGAATATCGCGGCAGTAACTCACATCCTGACTTCCAAAAGTCTGTCCATCATCTACAATGCATAAGTCAGAAGTGTGATAGACGACTCCCAATTTGCCTGGATGATTGCAGCCCCAACATCACTCAAGAAGCTTTGTACCTTCCAGGACAAAGCAGCCAGTCTGACTGTCCCTTCATCCACAATGCTCCACCATCAACGCTCAGCAGCAGTGTTTTACTATCTACATGCTGCAATGAAATGATTCACCAAAGATCCTCAGAGACCATCTTCCCAATCACGACTACGTATATCTAGACGGACAAGGGCTGCAGATGTATGGAAAAAAAACCGTCAACTTTAGGTTTCCCTCCAAGCCATTCACCATTCTGACTTGGAAATTTATCACCGCTCCTTCACAGTCACTGGGTGAGAATCCTGGAATTCCCTCCATAATGGCATTGGAGGTCAACCAAAGAGGTGGACTGCAGCGTTCAACAAGACAGCTCCCCACCACCTTCTCAAGGGCAACTAGGGGCAGGCAATAAATGCTGTCCCAGCCAGTGACACCCAGATTCATGAAATAAATAAATAGAAATTAACAGAGGACAGTTGCTGAGGTGTCGCAGGGATCAGCGCTTGGGGCCCAGCTGTTCACAATGCCCTTTAAACATTTGGATGCTGAAATCAGATACAATATATCCCAGCCTGCTGACAGCACTAACGGATGTGGGATTGTGAGTGGGTGGAGGATGTAAAAAAGCACCGAGAAGACTAAGACAATTGTAGTAAATGGGTAAATACGTGACAGATGGAGAACTATGTGGATAGAGGTGACGGTTTGCCCTTTGGTGGAAACGATAAATTGGCACTATTTGAAAAGGATTGGTGTAAACATGTTGATTTACAAAGGGACGTATGCTCCTTTTTGTTGTTTCCTTCTGCATAAACCTCTGAGGTCCCTGCAGCGCAGTGAATTCTGCAACCAGAAGTCAATACTGGGCATGACATTGGCACGCTGACCAGTGTATCTAGAACCAGCAAGTGGGGAGCGATAACACTGAAATGGATCTGCATCTCCTTGTACACCAGTCACTGAAAGCAATATTGCAGAAACAGAAAGCAGTGAGGAAGATAAATGGCGTGTTGACCTTCATTTCAGGGGGATGCGAGTCCAGGAGAAACGGTGTCTTACTGCAGCTGTACAGGCCCTTGGAGAGATCCCATCTTGAGCATTGTGCAGTATTGTGTGCAGGTTTGGTCTCCTTACCGAATAAAGTACAAACCTGACATTGATGGAGAGCAGTGAAGGATGGCCAGACTGGTCTCTGGGATGACGGACTTGTTTTGGGAGCAGAGTTTGGGAGACTGGGCCAGCATTCCATGGGGTTTAGGAAAATGGGTGGAGATCTCAGTGAAATCTACAAAACTCTGACAGGGTGAGACAGATTGAAAGCATGGGTAATAATTCCCCTGGCTGGGACTTCGAAAACAAGGAGCCATAGTATTAGGTACAGGAAGGTCACACTGCATTGAGATGAGAATAAATGTCTGCACTCACTGACTGGTGAACATGGGAAATTCGCTCGCACCTGGAAACCAAGACACTGATTATAAATAAGGATTTAGAGACGGTAAAGGGATGGTGGGAGAGTAGCAGTACGGTGTGGAAATAAAGGGCCAACCATCATTACATTGAGTTGGGTAGCAAACTCGATGGACCAAACGTACTACTGCACCACCTATTTTATAGCTTCCCAGGTTTACTCACATTAGCGGATATGTGTATCGTGTGGGGTAAGTGCATTGAGGAGATTTGTTCCATGAACTAGAATGGGGAGGCTCACTGTGTTGTATGACCTACTCCTTTCCCGCTGTTTCTGTGCAGTCTGTGGGAAAGCTCTGTCAATGTTGTTACAAGCTCTCAGATGTTAGGAAGGAGGTCTCTGTAGTGTCGACAGGACTGTGTTCCCATTCTCTTTTCCGACACTGATGCTAAGGCCGGATGTTCTGTCCGGTTTCATCCTTTCAGACCTCGGATTAGTTTGATACAAATGAGTGCCCTTGCTTGGCAATTTCAGAGACCATTGAAATGTTTATCACATGTCAGCGTCTTTAGAGTCACTTTTAGGCCAGCCCAGGAAATCATGGGAGATTCACTTCCTAAAAGTACATTGGAGAAGGAAATTCTGTTTACAATCCATATTGGCTTCAAGGTCACTGTTACTGATCCCAGATTTTAGATCTAGATATTTTATTATTTGTTTTTAACTTCCAGCCGCTGCCAGAGCATTATCCTGGACTGGATTAGTAATCCAGTGACATTTCCACAACAGCACCATCTCCACATGGGGACCTGTCGGAAACCACACTGCGCAGGTTAGATCTGTGCTGCTTGACAGCTCTGTCAAAAAGAACTCCCACCAATTTGACTGTCGTGATGGGACTGAGGGGGTGATAATTCGTCACATTGCAATTATTGCCCTCTTTGGGGACTGGACATAGCTGAGTAATTTTCCACATTGCCAGGGAGATGTCAGAGTTGGAGCTGGAATGAAACAGCTTCCCAAGGGACACGGCGTGTTGTGCAGCACAAGTCTTCAGTCCTATTGTAGGAATGGGGTCAGGGCCCAATTCCTTTCTCGTTTCTACTGTGTTCAGTTGTTTCTTCATCTCACATGCAGCAAATCGAATTAATTGAAGACTGGTATCTGTGATTTTGCGGGCATCATGATGAGGGTGAGGTGTATCATCGACTCAACACTTCTGGCAGAGGATGGTGTCGATAAAACATCCTTCTCTTTCACACTGATGAGCAGGTCTGTTCCATTATTTAGGATAGGGATGTTTGTGGAGCCCTCTCCTCCAGTCATTTGTTTAATCGTCCATTACCATTTTTTACTGAAAGTGGCAGGACTGCAGGGCTTCGATCAGATCTGTTGGTCAAGTCCGGTAGCTTTAATGAGTTAGCATCAGATTAAGGTTCATGTGATTCTGACTCTGACATGTTCACCCACACTCAGCACTGACCCATAGATGGTGTTGATGGTAACGGCAGACTGAGGTGTTACCCTGGCAAAAAAGTTATAGGTTGTGGTTGAATGTATGTCTGCTACTCCCGCTACTGTGGTCTACAGCACGACATGAATACGCAGTTTCGAGCTACAATATGTGCAATGTAATTCTGCCGTCTGTTCCCCAGTTCTCAGTGAGACCCATTCACCCATCAGCCCTGAACTCAGTGACCTAACCTGGTTTCTGATGTGGAAATACGTCCATTTTCAAACTCTCATTCTGCTGAGGGTCTGTCTCCCCGGGTCTTGCTTCCAATCTGACACATTCGCAAGAGCATTTAACTGATCTTAATTGAAATATTTAATTCACCTGAATCTTTTTCCTTGAGAAATGCCATCTTCTGTGTTTAAAGTGAATGTGTTTCCTCTGTTTTTCTCCCTGACCGGGATTAAGAACTCTGTCGTGTCAGTGATGCTATCCTGATGTAGTTTCAGAGCCAATGAATTCTCTAGGTTCCCAATCACCGTCACCACATTGTATGTTTTCTCTTTTGTTTTGAAGCCTTATCACTCTTGGTTGCCTTGTCCTCCCATGAGTATGTTTCATCTTCTTGGGTTTGAATTTCTGATATTATCTTCCAAATTATCCCGAGAAACTCCTCCCATTGCTGCTATATGGTCTTTCCTGCTCAGCTCCCCTTCCAATTAACCCTGGTCAGCTCCTCGCTCATGTCTTTGTTGTTACATTGCTCAATTATAATCATATTACATAGAGAAGAGAGCAATAGATATAAACCGAAAGAAGGAGTTTTGAGAGATGGGACACAAAGAATAATTGATGGATTATTAACTAGTCACAAAGGGAGAACAAGAGAAAGGATCTAGATATGGAGATGTGGAAAATGACAAAACTACATTATCAAAAGAAGTAGATGTACTTTCCTCAATGTTTTGGCAATTCCTGTGTGCTGTGGTCCTTTGTACAGTCCATGTAGAAAAGAGCAATATGTTCAAATGCTGGGTCTGATGCCAGAACCTTTCTCTCCAATAATATGACAAACATCAGTTTTGGAAAGAAGCCAGCAGGCCAATATATTTAATTCCTGGTAGAAAGGGGATTAACTGAAATAAGTTGGGACACCAAAGCAAAAACTTATAACACACATCCTGAGAAGAATGAGAGATTAGAGTTGGAAATCCCAGAAAAGGGGGAACGTTGAGAGAAGGATAACATATCACTTCAGCTGAGGATCAAATACTGTTTTACTGCTTTATAAATGTTTTCCATCATGTGCATCATTTTTCGTTAACTGTGTCTCCGTTGTTCATTCAGAATGTGTTGTACACATATGAACAATGTTATGTATCTGAACACACACTGAATAAACAGTGTATATAAAACTTATTTTTCTCCATTTCAAACTGTCCTGTTGTGCAAGCAGGATATAAGAACACCACTGGTCACCAAGAGACATGACCCACTATTACTAGTTTGCAAACATACAGACAAAGAAGGACACCACGTTGACTGTGACAGCACACACATCCTAGGACAAAGCCACGCACGAAAGTTCTTAGAGGCATGACATTCTAGCCAGAAGTACATCAATAAACACAACAATTGAGATCCTATCTACCTTCCCTTGAAAAAAAGAACTGGAAATGACATCACGTTCCTTAAGAAACCAAGACTTATAAATAGAGAGGCGGGACATACCACCATTGCGTCACCATAGACTCTCACTGATGATATTCCCCAGTCATGGTGATGAAACATCTGAAAACAAACCTTCAAGCTCAAAGAGTTAAGATGCATACTTATAACTTGTTATTTTTTCTCTTAATAGTCGAATGTAGGACTTCTCTGTCACTCATATTTTAACAGAGTACGAGGCGAGGTGAGCTTTTCTGGGTGTGTGGTTTAATTAACAGGGGAGTTCGATATCGCCATCAGAACGGTTTGAGGGCTTGTCGTACAGGATTTGGACAGATTTAAACAGATGTGGGGTGCAAATGGTCCCAGCAGATTCCATCATTGGCAGTTAGTGATCTACATCTTCAAATAAAACAGGTGAGAAAATTCATTTAATTTTGTTTCCTTATGGTTGGTTAAATTAAAAGAAATGGCTTTTAACATTACTAAAGAAGTTTGAAGATGATTCACAAAGTTGCCGACAAAGTTTAGAAAGACAAAGGATGGGCATACTTTTAGAATTAACATGTAGATTAGAATTCGGTTTCACCAGGGACAAAAGTAAAGCTGTCACAATAATAGAGTTGGTCAAGCACTTTGGTCTATCAGAGAAGCAGGCATCTGCAGTCGAGTTAGAAAAAACTTAAATTCAAGTGTGGCAACTGGAGTTAGAAGATAAAGAGAGAGACATAAAGAGAGAGAGAAGATAGAGAAAGAGACAGAGAGGAAAAAGGAAGGGAGGGAGAATTTGAAATTCAGAAGGTTGGAACTAGATAAGAAAGTTAAATTAGCAGGATGAAGATGAAGGGAGAACGTAGGAATGTATACAACTATGGTAATACATTGCCATATTTCGGTGAGAAAAATGCCAAAACCTTTTTTATTTCATTTGCAAAACTGACTTGGAAGATGGTTTGTCCAGTGAACATGTGGGTAATGCTAGTTCAGACTAAGATGGTGAACACAGCTTGAGAGTTATGTGCAGTGCTATCACATGAGGGAGCAAGAGATTATGCAGATGTCAAACAGGCTATTTTGAGTGTTTATGCATTGGTACGAGAAGAATATCGACAGCGGTTCAGAAATATAGAGACAGAACCAGATCAGACTTATATTCAGTTTGAAAGAATTAACCACAGTCATTTTGATAAATGGGTGCAGGCCTTAAAAATGGATAAGACCTGTGAGGTCCGATGGGAGATTATTCTGCTGGACGAGTTTAAAGACTCACTTCCAGAGATGCTAAGAATTCATGTGAAGGGACAGGAAGTTCAAGAAGTGAGAAGCACGGCAGAAATGGCAGGTAAATATGCATTGGTGCATGAGATGAAATTTAGCTTCTAGGAGGATTTTCATCCTGTGAGGGATAGAAATTGGTGGAAGTGCTATCACAAAGGCCTCAAAGCCTTCCACTTCTTCCTTTCCCGCCGACCCAGCTAGTACCCTTCTATTGACACGCTCCTTCTACTGACTGAACTGGTCCTCACTCTCAACAACTTCTCTTTCCATTCGTCCCACTTCCTCCAAACCGAAGGAGTAGCAATGAGCACCCGTATGGGCCCCAGCTATGCCTTCCTCTTTGTCAGATATGTGGAACAGTCCATCTTCCGCAGCTACCCTGGCACCACTCCCCACCTTTTCCTCTGCTACATCGATGAATGTATTGGCACTACCTCATGCTCCCACGAGGAGGTTGAACAGCTCATCCACTTTACTAACACCTTCCACCCCGACCTCAAATTTATCTGGACCAACTCAGATTTCTCCCTCCACTTCCTAGACCTCTCCATTTCTAATTCGGGCGACCAACTCAACACAGACATTTACTATAAACCGACCAATTCCCACAGATACCGAGATTACACCTCCTCCCACCCTGCTCCCTGTAAAAACGCCATCCCCTATTCACAATTCCTTCACCTCCGCACCATCTGCTCCCAGGAGGACCAATTCCAATACTGAACAACCCAGGTGGCCTCCTTCTTCAAAGACCGTAATTTCCCCATCGACGTGTTCGACGATGCTCTCCACTGCATCTCCTCCACTTCCCACTCCTCCGCCATGATCCCCGCCCCTCCAATCGCGACCAGGACAGAACCCCACTGGTCCTCACCTACCACCCACCAACCTCCAGATACATCGTCTCATTCTTCGTCATTTCCGCCACCTCCAAACGGACCCCACCACCAAGGATATATTACCCTCCGCTCCTTTATCGGCGTTCCAAAAAGACCACTCCCTCCGCGACTCCCTCATCAGGTCCACACCCCCCACCACCCAACCTCCACTCCCGGCACCTTCCCCTGCAACCGCAAGAAATGCAAAACTTGCGCGCACACCTCCCCTTCACTTCCCTCCCAGGTCCCAAGGGGTCCTTCCATATCCGTCACAAATTCACCTGCACCTCCACACACATCATTTACTGCATCCATTGCAACCGATGTGGCCTCCTCTACATTGTGGAGACAGGCTGCCTACTTGCGGAATGTTTCAGTGAACACCTCTGGCACACCCGCACCAACCAAACCAAACGCCCCGTGGCTGAACACTTTAACTCCCCCTCCCAATCTGACAAGGACATGCAGATCCTTGGCCTCCTCCATCGCCAGACCATGGCCACACGACGCCTGGAGGAATAGCGCCTCATCTTCCGCCTAGGAACCGTCCAACCACAAGGGATGAATGCAGATTTCTCTAGCTTCCTCATTTCCCCTCCCCCCACCTTATCTCAGTCCCAACCTTCAGACTCAGCACCACCTTCTTGACCTGCAATCTTCTTCCCGACCTCTCCGCCCGCACCCCCTCTCCGGCCTATCACCCTCCCCTTAACCTTCTTCCACCTCTCGCATTCCCAACGCCCCTTCCCAAGACCCTCCTCCCTACCTCTTAATTTAGCTTGCTTGGCACTCGTTCCTTATTCCTGAAGAAGGGCTTATGCCCGAAACGTCGATTCTCCTGCTCCTTGGATGCAGCTTGACATGCTACAGTTTTCCAGCAACACATTTTTCAACTTTTATCCTACATTACAAAAGATAGAGAAAGGCACACTGACAATGGTTTACCACAGATGAAAAAAAAAGCTGAAAGGGGTTGAAAGGAAGTGAAAGGCCTCAGGTGTTCTCACTATAAGGGAGTGGAACACATAGAATAACAGTACCGATGGTTTTAGAAGGGCACTGGGAAAAGGTGTTTTCACTGCAGTAAGCTGGGACCCACCGTGCTGGGGGTTGAAGGAAGACACTTTGGGAAAAGATGTGGTTAAAGAGTTTAAGCCAGTGATATTCGTGAAACTGGTAATGGACACCCCAAGTAGAGCCAAGGAGCTGCAGGAGAGTGCATAGCCTGGGCAGCAGCTGCATATGGAGGCAGTGCCTGATCTCTCTAAAGAATTCGCCTCTGTAGATAAACCTTACGAAGAAAAAATGGGGTGTGGGGGGAGGACAAGAAGTTATAATTTTGCGAGATACAGGATCAGTTCAGTATCTAATAGTTGAGAAGTGAGGCGCAGGAAAAGCACAACAGATCAGGCAGCATTCAAGAGCAGGACAATCGACATAACAGGGATAAACCTATCGTCAGGAATGTGGCGGGGGAAACAAGAGGGCTGAAAGATAAATCGGAGGGTAGGAGCTGGGCTGGTGGGAAGGTCACTGGGAAGGCAATAGGAAGATGTAGATGGGAGTGATAATGATATGTCGAAATAGAGGGTGGAGTGGATAGGTGGGAAGGAAGATGGACAGTTAGAACAGTTCAAGAGGGTAGTGCTAAGTTGAACGGTTGGATCTGGGTTGAGGCTGGGGGAGGGGGGATTTGAAAATTGCTGAATCGACATTGATGCTGTATAGTTTGAGGGTTCCAGCTCTCCTACCACCCATCCACTTCACCCTCCTCTCCAAGCAATTACCATCACACCCACCTGCATCTACCTATCACCTTCCAAGCTACCTCCCACCCAACCCCACTCCCATCCACCTATTTAATTCTCAGCCCCTTCCCCCTCTCTTACCTCCCACTTTCCTGATGAAGGACTTATGCCTGAAACATCAATTCTCCTGCCCCTCGGATGCAGCTAACCTGCTGTGCTTTTCCAGCCCCACACCTTTCAACTCTGATCACCAGCATCTGCAGTCCTCACTGTCCCTCGGCCTCTAATAGTAAGAGATGAAAGTATTTTCACTCTTTCTGACATGTTACTCAACAGCATGATAATTTGTGAAATGGGGACAAAAATTAAGCATTCCCTTGTGTAACATCAGATGGAGTGCCAAATCGAGGTTGGGGAAGTAACAGTGAGATTGAGTGACAGAGTGTCAGTTCCAGGAATACAGTTTGTTCTTGGGAATCGTTTAGCAGGATCCAAGGTGGGAGAGGCACTCCTTGTGTTGGAGAAGCCAAAGTAACACCAGGGAACTGGGTAATTAAAAGAAAAATACCCAGGGGGTTTTCCAGACGATGTAGTAACAAAATCCCACTGTCATAAGTTACAACAGGAAGGAAAACCAAAAGATAAAACCAAAGGAGTTGATATACGAAAGACTCAGGCTAAAGCATTTCTAGTGGTGGGAATGCACAAGGATGTGGTTAATTTTGGTTGGACATGTCATACATGCCAAATGGTAGATAGGTCACAGGCAGTATTAAAACCAGCACCTTCGTTGCCAATTCCTGCATTCGAATAAACCTTTCAGGTTGGTTATGATTAATTGTAAGCTCCCCTTGCTAAAATAAAAGTGGAAACCATTATGTGCTGATCATAATGAATGTGTCTACCCGATTTCCAGGGGTAATTTCATGATCGGATATTAGGGCAAAAAGGAAGTTAGAGGAGTTGGTAGCTTTGTTTACTCGCTGTGGGCTTCACAGTGTGATTCAGTCAGACCAAGGATCTCATTTTACCGCTCAGCTGTTTAAGGACGTCATGGATAGCTTCGACATACAGCAGTTTGAATCAAGTGCATCCCATCCCATCCTGAATCCCAGGGAGCCTTGGAAAGTTGGTATCAGATACTGAAGACAATATTAACAGCGTACTGGCAGAATTAGAATAAAGGCGTCTCATTAGATTAGATTAGATTACTTACAGTGTGGAAACAGGCCCTTTGGCCCAACAAGTCCACACCGCCCCGCCGAAGCGCAACCCACCCATACCCCTACGTCTACACTTTACCTACACTATGGACAATTTAGGATGGCCAATTCACCTGACCTGCACATTTTTGGACTGTGGGAGGAAACCGGAGCACCCGGAGGAAACCCACGCAGACACGGGGAGAACGTGCAAACTCCACACAGTCAGTCGCCTGAGGCGGGAATTGAACCCGGGTCTCTGGCGCTGTGAGGCAGCAGTGCTAACCACTGTGCCACCGTGCCGCCCTAACATCATATTGTTTGCCATTAGAGATGCCACAAATAAATCTACTCATTTTGCTTCCTTTGAGTTAATATTCGTACATGAAATGAGAGGTCCTTTGAAATTAATCAAATATAAACTGACAGGACCGAAGTCGATGATCTCATACTTGGATATTATATCTGAGGTGAGGGAGAGATTAGATGGAGTAGGTGAGTTTGCTAAACAGTATCTGAAGAGCACAGCATAGAGTGAAGCAGGTGGCAGATCAAAACTCTGAAACTTTGACGATTTCCCGTGGGAATGACGCATTAGTATTGCTACCAGTGGTAGGAAATCCCTTCAAAGCCAGATTTAGTGGCCTCTTTCAAATTAAAACACGTTGAGTTAAACTATCTGGTAAAGATACCGAATATGACAACAACATTTAGACAATGTTTTGAGAATGAATAATGCTACAGCCACATTTAAGACTCAGAAACAGAGTTGTGGCCAGATGAGCAAATTGTGTAGTTTATCTGCATGATGTAGTGATCTTTAGCAAGTGATTGAATGTTCACATGTTACAGTTGGCAGAGCATGTTGAACGATTACAAGAAGCAAACTTGGTAATAAACTTAAAGAATACAGAATTCGTGAAGGCAGAGGGGACGTTCTTGGGACATTACATTGGACGTGGAAGGTTGACCCCATGCAACACAAAGATGAAAGGCTTTGAGGAATTTCCATAACCATTCTCGAAGAAAGAGGTGTTTCGATTTTTGGAACTGAGTGGATTCTATCGGAAGAATGTTGAAAACTTCTGCAGCGTATTAGCGCCACTGCTGGATTTACTAAAGATGAACACAGAATTGTGGTAGACAGAACAATGCCAGGAGGTATTTGAGAACTTTAAAGCAGGGTTAATCACCACACCAATTTTAGCTGTACCAAATATTTTGAAAAAAATTGAAAATTGTATTTGATACTAGGGACATAGGACTCGGCGATGTATTGATACAGAAAGATGATGATGGAATTGAATGGCCAATTGGCTACTTGTC
The DNA here is from genome assembly GCF_047496795.1 of Chiloscyllium punctatum. Taxonomy (NCBI): domain Eukaryota; kingdom Metazoa; phylum Chordata; class Chondrichthyes; order Orectolobiformes; family Hemiscylliidae; genus Chiloscyllium; species Chiloscyllium punctatum. Next base: position 38,921,343 of record NC_092771.1, on the reverse strand, counting down.
GAAAAAGCTCAGTATCTACCAGAACAAAATACAACATCTCCATTATTGAAAAAGAATGGTTAAGTTTGACACTGGACTGACAATACTTTAATGTTTATATGACAAATAAATGTCGGAGACAAACCTCTCTCATTTTTGGAATATTTAAAGACCAGAATAGAACAGTATTTCATTGGAGTCTTATCTAACCGATTGTAAACTTACAAAATGTACATGCTGTGTGTCCTAAAATGTGATAGCAGATGTGTTATGGCAGATTTAAAGGAAAAAAGGTTAGATAAGGTTTGACTTATTGCAATGTTATTTATGTGTGCAGAATTAATATGTATGGTAGAGCTGAGATTCATACTTTTGTAATTCATAATAATGGGATTAAGAATTAAAGGAAAAGAAATGAAGCCATCTCTTCATTCTGCTGTTTCATTTTTTTTCTGAAGCGGGGAGGTATTATGAAGCCGAAATCATGACCAGTCATTTTAAGACAGAACGGGGTTTTGCTGAATAGAAAGTACAGCCACAGATGCCAGCTAAAGGTCAGCCTGTTCCACCTGTCACTCTTAGCTGGGAAATGGATACCTGATTTTTGGTTGCTGTTTTGACAACAATTCAAGTACAACCAAAGAGTTTAAATAACGCTCAGGATACCAGAAGCCAACAGAATTTGAATATTATTGTTTGGACACCTGGAAAGCAATCAAATTATGAGAATTATTGTATCATAGGAAGTATGTAAAAGTAGCATTGTGAATAGATGTTGTTTAGTGTTCACTATTAAAGTTAAGAAACAAACTTGTTAATTTTTGTTTAAATAGTGGAATGTATGAGATTTGTGTCACTCATATTTTAACAGATTACAAGGTGAGACGAGCTTTTGGGTATTTTGGTTTTAATTAACAAAGGAGTTCGACTTCACCTTGTAAATGTCCATCCACGCTAACCCCATTTCCTTGCAGTTGACCCATATCCTTCGAGTCATTTCCTATTCATATATTTATCGAAATGCTTTTGAAATGTTTTTAATGTACCCCCTACCCCAACCACATCTGCTGGCAGCTCATCCACTTCCCAGCCTCTGTGTAAAGACGTGGCCCCTCAGATTCCCTTTTATTCCTTCCCCTCTAACGTTAAACTGATTCCCTCTCGTCCTCCATTTTCCAAACCTTGGAAAAAGACTGAGAGCATTAACCCTATCCATACACCTTAAGCTTATATACCTCTATAAGGACTCCCTCAGTTCCTACACTCTAAAGAAAAGGTCCTAGCTTGTCCAACCTCTCTATATAACTCAGACCATTTGGTCCTGGCAACGGCCTTGTAAATTTCTTCTGCACTCTTTCTAATTTCATAACATCCTCCCTCTAACAAGGTGACAAAACTGAACACAATACTCCAAGTGTGGTCTTTCCAAAGTCCTGTGTAACTGCAAGATAAATTCCCAACTTCTATACTCAATGTCCTGCCTGATGAAAGCCAATGTGCCAAATGTTTTTTTTCACTGCCCTGTCTACCTGTGACTCCACTCTCAGGGAACCGTGCACCTGAACACTAAGACCTCTCTGCCCACTGCACCCCTTAAGACCCTTCCATTCACCATGAAACTCCTACCTTGATTTGTGTTTCCAAAATTCAAGACCCATATATCTATATTAATTCCAATTTGCATTTCGTGTCCCACTTCCCCACCTGATTAAGGTCCTGCTGCAATTTCAGATAGACTTCCTCACTGATCATGCTCCCCACTTACGTTAGTGTCACCTGCAAACTTACTAATCATACCTTGCACATTTACAACCAAATAATAGATAACAAACATCCATGGACCCAGCCTTCCTTCTGACAAGCATCCTTCCACTAAACCCTCTGCTTCCTACCATCAAGCCAACTGTGTATCCAATCGGCCAGCTCCCCCAGCATTCCACGCGATGTTACCTTCCTGGGCAGCCTGCAATATGGAAAGTTATCAATGGCCTGACTGAAATCCATAGACTACGTCTACCGCTCTGTCCTCATCAACCTTCCTGGTCACTTCATCAAAGATCTCCAAAAAATTTGGGAAGCATGATCTCCCACTCACAAACATATGCTGACTGCTCCGAATCAAACCCTGTGTAAGTAATGGGTGCAGTCAATGGTATGCTGTCCTTCATTGTGAGATAATTCGAGGTCATAAGTAAAGTCATCTTCCTGCTGTGGTAGAGCATTGCTGAGAGAGCATTTGGGGCACTCACTGCAGAGTTGATCTCCTTTGTAAGGAATGCTCTCCTTACCACAGACACGGACGATGGTAAAATGAGGATAGAGTGATTAAGCTGAGTGTTTAATCGGTAGGGCTGTGAGAGACGAAGAAATGGCGATGCTGAAACGCAAGGAGTGGCAGCGATCACTTATTTCCAAAAGAGACATTGATAGTGAGAAATTCCATACTTTACCCAGGATTAATTAGTTTGATTTATTGCCACGTGTATGTCAGTAATGGGGAAACACTTTATTTACGAGCAGTGGAGGTAGATCATAGTAAGCATGGCCAGACAGATCATAGGGTGGAAATAGGCTTGGACAAAGTAAGGCATACAGGTTACACTGCACAGGACATGCACTAGACAAGATCAACATGAATAAGATCAGCATTATTTGAACTTAGAGAGTCCATTCATCAGTCTAACGTGACTTTCCTAGCAGTTTATATGCCTTAATTAACCATCCCCAAATTAATGTGCAGTCGGCGTGTGAACCCGTACTGAACGTCATGTTGTTCACTATCCCCAACAGCTGCCACAATACCTTCCGTCTGAAACAGGTAGCCATTCCCATCAATTCCACCCTACATAGAGAACATCAGGATGTCATCTGGGAGATGGAAGATGCCTTCTTGAGATTTCACACAAGACATATGGCTTCCCTCCTCACCACTAGAAAACCACGTTAAAGTCGCACATGTGTTTCATGAACAACGGAGCCAGGAGTTACAACGTGGAGCAGTCTGTCTGTGCAGCTTCTGCTCCAATTGTTCATCATATTAGAACATTAATCTGGAGACAGTGAGGACTGCCCATGTTGGAGATCAGATCAGTGGTTTGCTGGAAAAGCACAACAGGAGAGTAGAATTTTCGGGCATATGCCATTCATCAGGATCAGCAGCAATTACTCTAATCTGCCCCTGTGTAAGTACATTTAGGTGGGAATGGCCTCCTACTGTTCCTGCATAAGTGGCTCAACGGGCTGAATGGCCTCCCCTTATTCCTGTGTAAGTGACTCAAGGGGCTGAATGGCCTCATTCTGTTCCTGCATAAGTGACTCAAGGGACTGACTGGCTTCTTCCTCGTCCGATTGGACAGGGCCAAAGGCCTGATTGGGTTACTCCTGGTTCGTGTTTGACTGCTCGATGTGCTGATGAGTGTGATGATGCTGCAGCTTTAAGAGGTTATTTTGTACTGGTTTGTTTCAAGGGAGAGATTGAACGACCGTTACCAAGCTTGCGAGCTAAGACCACTTGAGTAAACAGCGAGGGAGGCCTTGTGTTTATTTTAATGCAGCCTGAATGGGTGTGGCCAGCTCTCACAGATTAAGATCTCTGGGTTTTGGTTTCTCAGCAACATCAGAAACTATTGGGGTCTCCGCAGAGTTGGAAGCCTCAGTGAATGTCTCCTGGCTGCTACCCTTTCTGAATTTTCTCTTGATGCTGTTGTTAATTCCTGGATTGGAGAAATGTTTGTGACAATCTGTGTCTGATCATTCCTTTTTGCCAGGGGCTGTGTATATGCGATTTTCCTATATTGGAACAGTTCATTAGTAATCGCTCCACGATCTATTATTCTGTTAACTTGTCCAATAGAATTATGTTATTTTAAATTCCTCTTTCTTTGGTTTCATTTTATCTTCCGTGTTTAAATAAATAGTGTTGCTTCACATTGAGTAGTTTGACCATTCACATTGCATCTGAGACAGGCAGTTTACATTTCCTTTAAATTATGAAAACATTAGAGTCTAGACTAGCACCTTCAAATATTTTTGAGGGGCTCTGGTTTGGTCCATCACACTAGACTCCTTCTCTTCCTGAATAATAGGCTGGACTCACTGAATGGGCTGTCCATATTCTTCTCCAATAGTGTCAATGGGCTGAATGTCTTCCTCATATTCTTGTGAAACCAGCGCGAGTTGCTAAATGAACTCTTGTTATACTGTAGCAAAGTGCAGTGCCAGACAGTGCTGTTACATGAATGTTACAGACACGTTAACATCACAAACCTGAGTGGTGTATGCATCTTGCTGCACATGGACAGAGACTGGTTCAGGAGCTGACGGGGGACAAAACGTTCTGAACATTGTGGAATCTTCAGTGACCATCCCCACTTCTGAACTTATGTTGCGGAGGGTGGGGCTGGGGAGACATTGATGAAGCAGCTGAAGCTGTTTGTGAAGAGGAAGCTACCCTGAGGATCTCGCACAGAGGTGACCCAGGACTGAGATGATGAACATCTTCCTTTGTGCCATGTTTGACTCCAAACACTAGAGAGTTTACTCTGATTCCCATTAAGTTTTGTTCAGCTACATGATGTCAACAGACGGCAACCACTGCCTTGATATCAGGGACAGTCATTTTTACCTGATCCCTGAGCCAACCTCTTTTGTTCGCATCAATAAGCCATGGTATAGGAGCAGCAAGTGTTTTCTTCAAACAGGTGGTATTGAATGTCAGGATTTCTGTTCTCAAGAGTGTTCGGGGAGCTAGATGACTGAAATTATTTGAAGAGGATGTCGATGATATTGACCTGTCAGAGAGTTGAGGGCTGTGGAAAATTGGGTATGAAAGAGGATTTGAGACAATGAGCAGATCAGTCATGATTTTAGTGAAGGGCAAGGCAGGCTTGGGGATTGAACGACCGGTTCCTGTTTCTGATGCTCTCACATCTGTTATTGGAATGTTAGTGGGTGTTATGTTCATGAATGTTATGTTATTGAATATTGCAGACAGGAAGCCCAGAGGATTGAGTGAGCCATCTCTGGGTGAGGTATATGGGCTGTACTCTCAGTGAATCTGGGTCTACAACATGACCAACAAATGAAGCACAAGTTGCAGATATGGGAAGCTCTGTTAAGAGAGATGAGGGGCCTCTTTCATACCCGTGCCTGGATTTTCCAATTACATTTTCAAATCACTTCAAAGCTTGTGTGACAGTCTTGAGAGGCTGAATGGTCTCCTCTATTTCTGTGCATCAGCTTATATGAGTAGGTGGCCTCCAACTGTTCCTGTCTAGCAGGCGTGAGCGGCTGAATGGAACATAGAACCATCGGACTGAGGACCAGGAGTGGGTCATTAGATACTTTGAGGCTTCTCCATCAGGCACTAAGATTGTGACTGATCAGGTTGGGTTCTCAGCTCCACTTTGTTGTCTGCATCCCATTTTGCGTCCCACTTCCCTGTCAAATATTTAACTAGTGCAGCTTTCAATCAATGTGAACATAGAGGCACAATAAACTTTCAGTGAAGAGAATTCCCACCTGAAAGGTACTTTCAGAATTATTCGTCATCCTTCTTATAGAATCAGAGAGTCATGCAGAACGGAAACAGACCCGTCAGTCCAATCTGTTCACTCCGATCAGATATCAACTCTGATCCAGTCCCATTTGCCAGCATTTTGCCAATATCTCTCCTCTTTCAGATATCTTTTAAATGTGCGATTGTAACCGCCTTCAGCACTTCCGCTGACAGCACTTTCTGTGTGTAACATTTACCTTCAGGTCCCTTCTAAATCATTCGTCCTCTCCCCTTCAACCTATGCTTTCATGTTCTGGACTCCCTTATCCTGGGGAGCAGAACGTGGATGCTCAGAATATCCAGGCCTCTGATGATTTTATAAACCTCTGTAATGTCTCCCCTCAAACTCTGACACTCCAGGGGGAAACACCACAACCTAATCAGCCTCTCCCTAAAGCTCAAACCTCCAGTCCTGGAACATCCGTGTAAGTCATTTCTGCAGAAAACTGAGTTGTAAGCAGAATTCTTAAAGTGGTCTCACCAACATCATGTACAGATACAACATGCCACCACAACTCCTATATTCAATGCTCTGACTGATTAAGGCAAATGTGCCAAATGTATTCAGCACCACTCCGTCGACCTGAGACTCCACTTTCAAGGAACAATGTACCTGCAGCCCTCTGTCCCTTTGTTTCACAACACGCCCCAGGACCTTACAATTAAGTGTATAATTTCTGCCCTGGTTTGCCTTCACAAAATGCAAAACTTTGTATTTATCTAAACTAAACTTCTTCTGTCACTCCTTGCCCCTTTTTCACATCTAATTGCGGTCTTGTTGGACTCTGAGATAATCTACTACACCACCTTTCTGAAGTAATTTGTAACCTTATTAACTATTACCCCATATTCACATCTAAATCCTTCACATAAATGATGAAATGCAGTGAAATCAGAACTGATTCTAACAGCACACCGCTGCTCACAAGCCTCCAGTCTGAAAAATATCCCTCTTCCTTCAAGCCAATTGTGACGAGGTTCTTCTGTATACCATGTGATCGAAATTTACTAATCTGTCTAACAATCAGAATGAAATACTAACTGTGAAGAGAGGCTGAGTAGGTTAGGTTTATTTTCACTATAAACAAAGGAGATTGAGGGGGGACTTGATTGAGGTTTGCAAAATCATGAAGGGTATAGACAGGGTGGATAGAGACGAGATTTTTCCTGGGTTGAACGACTCAATAACGAGAGGTCGTGCTTTAAAAATGAGGAGTGGAATGTTTAAGGGGGATACGTGCGGTACGTACTTCACACAGAGGGTGGTGGGCGTTTGGAACGCGTTGCGAGAAGAGGTGGTAGAGGCAGGCACGGCAAATTCATTTAAGATGCATCTGGACAGATGCATGAGTAGGTGGGGAGCAGAGGGATACAGATGCTTAGGAATTGGCGGACAGATTTAGACAGTACATTTGGATCGGCTCAGGCTTGGAGGGCGAATGGCCTGTTCCTGGGTTGTAAATTTTCTTTGCTCTTTGTTCTTTAAATGAACACCTTGCTGAAGTCCATATAAACAATGTCTACCAAACTGTCTTCATCGATCTTCTTTCTCACCTCTTCATAAAACTCAACCAAATTAATGGGACATGATTTCCCATGCAGAAAGGTACGTTGTCTACCCCGATCAGCCCTTGCCTTCCCAAATGTATGTAAATACTATCCCTCAGAATCCCCTCCAACAACTTCCCCACCGCTGACATCAGGCTCACCGGTCTATAGTTCCCTGGCTTTTGGGGTCACTGTTTCCTTTTCTGTTCCCACTCCTCCACTGCTCACAACAAATGTTAAATGTAACCAGGTTGGTGATATGTCCGATGATATCGGTCTCCGACTGGGTCAGAGTCAGTTTTAGAAACAAGTCAGGCTAGTTTCTTGAATCTGCTAAAACAACACGTTTATGATCCAGAGCAATGTTCGTCAAACTATGATGGAAAGATTAATGGCAAACTGTTTGGGTATTGCAATTATATAATCAATATTTCACTTTCTAAAAATGCTGACACACACACACACACACACACACACACGTGCACACACACACACACACTCACACACACACAATCTCTGCAATTTTAACTTGAAAGAACTTTGTACAGATATTATTGTAACTCATGACAAAAGGAAAAATTGTGAGATTGTGCAAAACGTTATTTTGCTTCTGAAAATATTATACTCACACAAGCTGCTAGCAATGGCATTTCATCCTTGGAGAGTTGGATTTGTCTGAATTCCCTTTGCTTCAGGCAGTGAGCAGATTCAAGTGAATTCTGGTCAGTGATCACCCAAAGGGTAGCACGGTGGTTAGCACTGCTGCCTCACAGCACCAGGGACTTGGGGTCGATTCCAGCATTGGGTGACTGTCTGTGTGGAGTTTGCACATTCTCCCCTTGTCTGTGTGAGTTTCTAATGGGTGCTCCAGCTTCCTACCACAGCTAAAACTGTGTAGGTTCTGTGGAGTGGTTATGCTAAATTGTCCATAGTGTTCAGGGATTTCTAGGTTAGGTGCATTAGTCGGGGTAAATATAGGGGAATGGGTTGGGAAGGTTGGTATGGACCTGTTGGGCCAGAGAGTCTGTTTCAAACTGCAGGGAATCTATAAAAATAAGAACAGCAACGATGATTGTAGAGTTTTTTTTTTAGCTCGCACACATTGGTGTGATGAGGAACAACGAAGGAGAGAGTGTGCAATAGGCCATTTCTGCTCGGACAAATTACATTTTCACCCTCTCTAAGCTGAATCATACAGTAGTGTCATCCTCTCCCAAACTGGACAATGTGAGCTCCCTTGTACATTGTCCAAACTATGTCTCCATCACATTCCCTGTTCCATGTAGGTGTATCATTGTAGCTGTCATGCACAGAGCCATATCCTTCGCAGAAAATGGTCTCGGCCGATTTGAAATATATTTACATGGCCCTGCGTTATTAAAAAATAAAATGTTTAATTTATTCAGAATGCCTGTGTTAAAATGAATGCATTTTTTAAAGAAAGACAGAAATTGCTGGAAAAGCTTGGCAGGTCTGTCAGCATCCAGATGCCTTTTAAGTGTTGTGGTTGTACCAGCCTCCACCACTTCCTCTGGCAGCTCATTCCTTACACAAGCCACCCTCTGTTTGAGGCCTTTAGGCCTCAACAAAACCTTTCCCCTCTCACTTCAACCGATGCCCTCCAGGTTTGGAAGCACCTAACTTGGGGAAAAAAACCCTTGACATACTCACCCTATCCATGAGCATTCTGATTTTATAAACCTTTATTGCAGCGAGATGTGACTCCATTTAACATGAATAGCTATACTTCCAATTATCCCGGGCCTAAAATCTGAAATACAATACTGACACCTCTTTTTCTCCATCAAGTCACAATTCTAAATCCATTTTAATCAGTTTGTTCAGATGTATCCTGAGACACTTCTGTGGGATTTACACGTAGACCTTTGTGTCCAGAGGGAGGGACACGAGCATCACTCAGCAAAACCTGGAAAGCTGTAATATTATTCTCCTGTGTGTTTGTTCATCAGCCTGTTCTGTCATGTTGTGACAATCCTCTGCAACAGGCAGGACTTGAATCCAGGCCTTCTAGTCCAGAGCTAGGAACACTACCACACACGTTCAGGAATTGGAATCAAATCCAGAGCTCTGGCTCAGAGACAGGGACACTACCCACTACACTACCATACCCAGATTTTGGGTCATATTTTAGTGCCCGCTTTCAGCTCAGTGTGGATTTATTATAATCAGGTTACCATTACTGAATGACAAAAAAAACTTTGTATTGTCAAACAAATGCAAGATATTTGTCTCAACTGTAGAATATTGAGTGTACATGCTATGTTATTGAAATTAACTATGAACATCTTTTATCGCTATTATCTGTCGTCTGCAATATTAGGGAAAGAAATCCTGCAGACACACTGTGCACAATGAAGGGGCTCAAATGGATATTTATGACTGAACTCCAAATGTCTGGACCCAAAACACCAATCAGTATTACCCACCTCTAACGTGCGAATTCCCTCTTCCTAAAACCATGCAGCCCGATGATTACTGTCCAGCCTCTCCTCCCCAATGACTGTGTCTGCAATCTGTCCCTCCTCCCCAGAACCACACAAAGCAAACCATGCTCAGAGACTTTGTGAAAATCAAGGCTGGAGTGTGCAGGCATCCTGGAGAGGGGTGAGCATTTTAAAATTGAAGGAGGAGGATGAGGTGGCTATAATATCACACACTGGGCTGAGAGGTGGCAGATGGAGGAAGTTTGGATTAATGCGAGGTATTGGATTTGGAAAATCCAACAGGAGAAGGACCTATACAATTAAAAGTAGGGTCTTTAGCAATGTTGTAGGACAAAGACCAAGGCTATCAGGTATAATTCTTTAAAAGTTTACATCTCATATTGATAGTGTGGTTAAGAAGGTGTTTAACACACTTGTCTTCATTGGTCATATCTTTCAGTATCAGAATTGGGACATCATGTTGAGTTTGTACAGGACATTGTTGAGACCTCTTCTGGAATACTGTGTCCACTCTGGTCATCCTGCCCACTCATTCCATAGGCACACCACCCTCTGGGTGAAAAAGCTGCCCCTTAGGTCACTTTTAAATGTTTCCCCTCTCACCTTAAGCCTATGTCCTCTAGTTTTGGACTTCCTGTACCCTTAGAAAATATCTTTACTACTCACTTTGATATTACTGACGTTGACATTATTAAGCTGGAGAGGTTCAGAAGAGATTAACCTGGATGTTGCTGTGAAAGGAGGGGTTGAGCTTTAAGGAGAGGCTGGGTAGGCTTTTTCACTGAAGAGAATGAGATTAAGGGGTAACTTTACAGAGGTTTATAAAATAGCGATGGGTACAGATAATCTGAAGGGCTGATGTCTTTTCTCTACAGTTTGGGATTCAAAACTGAGGGATATTTTAAGGTGCGAGGAAAAAGATTTACAAAAGTCATGAGAAATAAATATTTTAGACAGAATCTGGCTTGTGTGTGGAATGAACTTCCTGAGGAAGTGGTGAAAGCAGGGACAGTTACAACGTTTAAAGGACATTTAGATCAGTCCATGGGGAAGACATCAGTTTGGATGTTGCTGTGAGCAGCTGCCCTCTCCCTTCCATCTCTGAATGAATTTCACCCTCTGCCAATGGCTGTGCAGTGGCGTGGGCAGGCCAGCAGAGGGTGGCATTGCATCACTTTAAGCACCACACAGACTGCTAGACCTGCCCCACACAGAGACACACAGATACACACACGGGAATTGTCAGGGCGCGGCGTGAGGCTCATCTGGCAATTTAAATGAAACATAAAGAAATGCTCAATTCCCCTCGTAAACTTAAAATATGAGTGACAGATCTGCCAAATTCCACTGTTTAAATAAAAACATCAATTTATTTTTTCACTCTGAAAGTGAACATTTTACATCAACTATTCACAACTCTGGGACACCCCTTTCTCTTAAATGCTTATTACCCGACTCCAGCTCTATAGCAATATACTGTTTCTGGGTCTGTCATCCTCTCATACCACAGGTGTTTGTCAGCTCTCAGTTCAGAACAGCGTTCACCCTTACTTAAATGTACAGTACACATTTTCAACTTCATCACATTATACCCTGATGATTATAGATAAGTGGAGTCTATCCGGATTTCTCTTGCTCTGTGGTTTGTCAATGCTTTATCTAATCTGTCTCGTATGTGTCAGGATTTTTGTTGCTCCATTGACAGCATTCGACTCTGTCCGTGGGAATATATCAGTATTTCACTTGCTCACACTCCTGTGTATGTGGGGCAGGATATCAGTTGTTTCATGGGAACTGTGACACTATGACAATCTCAATGCTTGTAGGTGGCACTGAACCTGCAAGAATTGTAAAGTCTATGGAGGACAGTGTTGAACTCTAACAGGTCAGTCACACGCTGGTGTCGTGTTCAGGTGTATGGCAGCTGGGAATCAATGCAGAGCAGTGTGAGGTGATGCACTTTGGTAGGAAAGACAATGAATGACAGTTTAAAAGAGGCTGTGCCATCATAAAGGGGGTGCAGGAACAGAGGGCACGGTGGTTGTATGAGCAGATTGTTGAAGATGTTAGGACAAGTGGGGAGAGCAGTAACTATCACAGATTAGTTTCAGGATCTGGGATGTTTACAGGGGGAGGTGTCGGAGCGAGCCTCTGTGCTCCCTTTCTGGGAGGTAGTGGTCACGATGTGTTGTGGCCCCACCCTCCTGCCCACAGAGACCTTGGGGATTCCATTTGTACCAGCTCGAGACAAAAGGGAGATGGCATCCGTGCCACAGCTTCTAAGTTGTGCTGGGGAGAAACGGAGCTGCCAGTGGTTTTAAAGTGGGAATTGCCCTTCATTGAACATTGCTCCTTACTCGGTCGGTGGGACTTGGATGTTTCAGAATCTCCACATGAAGCGTCCCTGCCCTCTCCGACATGTACCAGGGTCCTCCCCACATGGCGGGGGGAGGGGAATGAGGGAACGGATATCGTGCCCTCCACCACCCGGCTTGGCCCTCTCTGTCCTATTACAGGCTGTTTCTCCTGGAATGGGAGAAAGGGAGGGAGGGAGTGAGAGTGGGAGGGTGTGGCCCTGCTGATAGTGCTGGTGTAGGTGTGGGGTACGAAGTCATGGCGAGGGGTCCGGAGGGAGTCAGTCCACAGTGTTATTAGTGTGGGGGGTGGGGTAAAGTGGAGGGAGCGAGAGAGAGAGAGAAGCGGGAAGATGATGCATGCAACAATGAGAGTGGTGGAGTGTGAGCCTTGTTCGGGGGCGGTGCTATAACAGATGTACAGTGAGTGTGAGGGAGCAGAGACAATACGGTGACCCTTATCCTGACAGAGCAGGGAAGGTTATTGATGCTTGTCCTGTGTTGTTGGACAATTCTTCATACCGCAGATACTGCACTGAGCTGGGTGGGGAGCTCAGACCATGCTTAGTGGGTCTGGTGGTGTAGCACCCTCTGGGAAGAGAATAGTCCCCTCTTTACTAGCCCATCCACCAGGACCTCCGTGCCCCTGTCGACAAACCGTGGTGTAATTGCCATTATCTGGCATGCTCAGGGTAAACTGTGCAGGGCAGCTCCAAAAGGAGAAAGATCAACCATGTGCCCATTGTCTTGTTAAAGATGGCACCCGTGACAGGGATCACGGAATATCCACGGGTACCCGGGCGATGGTGAGTTCCTACAGCCCTGATGGGTGGGAGAATCGGGCTGGAATTGAATGAAAGGGACACCATGGGGTGGGGTGGGTAGTTAATGAGGTGAGTCTGATAAGATAGCACCAGGAAACTAGCTCGGCCTAGTGTGGATGATCCCTCTGTCACACTCAATTAAAATGGCACTGAGAGAAACTATTGTTGGAATCTGACCAATGAGTCATGGCTGCAGAAAAAATGCTCACCTGAATTCACACTATTATCCCTTTTTCCCATCTGTCCTGGGAAGACTGGCTCATGTTACAGGATGCTATCAAAGTGTCCACATTTCAGCATTCTGAAACCTGGGAACACATCCTTCCATGACACTGTCTCTCAGTCTCCCCCTCTCTGTCTATGCCCCAAACCCACCCCATGTGGTGATATTTAAACTGATTCCCCCTCCATCTCTGTCTCTCTATGTCAGTGATGTGCACACCCACAGCACACACTTGTCACGGCACAATGGAGATAGGGAGCTGTGAATGGATGGGAGCTGCACATCCTGTCACTTCCAGCATGGGCTGCAAGTTTCCCCACACTGGGCAGGGATCTAACACAGTGTTAGTGAAAAATGCACTGGGGTGGTGTACACAGTCCTACATGCTGGGAGGGTAACTGCTCCTGGTTTACACATCAATGCAACTGAGGTGGTGTACACAATCCTAAATGCTGGGTGAGTAACTGCTCCTGGGTTACAGCTCAATGTACTGGGGTGGTGTACACAGTCCTACATGCTGGGAGGGTAACTGCTCCTGGGTTACAGATCAATGTACGGGGGTGGTGTACACAGTCCTACATGCTGGGAGGGTAACTGCTCCTGGGTTACAGATCAATGCACTGGGTTGGGGTACACAGTCCTACATGCTGGGAGGGTAACTGCTCCTGGTTTACAGATCAATGCACTGGGTTAGGGCTCACAGTCCTATATGCTTGGAGGGTAACTGCTCCTGGTTTACAGATCAATGCACTGTGGTGGTGTACACAGTCCTACATGCTGGGAGTGCAACTGCTCCTGCTTTACACATCAATGCAACTGAGGTGGTGTACACACACCTACATGCTTGGAGGGTAACTGCTCCTGGTTTGCACATCAATGCACAGGGGTGGTGTACACAACCCTAAATGCTGGGAGAGTAACTGCTCCTGGTTTACAGATCAATGCACTGGGGTGGGGTACACAGTCCTACATGCTGGGAGGGTAACTGCTCCTGGGTTACAAATCAATGCACTGGGGTGGGGTACACAGTCCTACATGTTGGGAGCGTAACTGCTCCTGGTTTACAGATCAATGCACTGGGGTGGGGTACACAGTCCTACATGTTGGGAGCGTAACTGCTCCTGGTTTACAGATCAATGCACTGGGGTGGTGTACACAGTCCTACATGCTGGGAGCGTAACTGCTCTTGGTTTACAGATTGATTCACGGGTGATCACTGCACAGTTCGCTGTGCTGTTCCAACTATCTGGTTGATGTGATCTGTACAACTCCCCGTGCTGGATAGATATTTGTTTCAGGTTCACACATTAGTGCTCTGTTGTGGTCTGCACATCTGCCAGTGCTGGATAGTTATCTAATTCGGTTTTTTAGACCAATGCACTGTTGTAGTCTGCACTGCTTCCCATGCTGAATTCTTGCTGGAGGAACACAGCATCCAGGCAGCATCAGCATGTGTAGAATTGGATGTTTCGGGTGTAGCCCTCGTTCAGGACTCCTGCAGAAGGGTTTCACCCGAAACGTCGACTTCTCCACCTCCTGATGCTGCCTGGCTTGCTGTGTTCTCCCTGCTTGCTGCCTGTCCACTTTTAATTCCAGCATCTATCCCAGCTTTCCATCGTGTACAGATGTCTAGTCTGCGTTTGAAGATAAGTGCCCTGACATGATCTGTGCACTCTTCCACTCTGGGTAGATTGCTGGATTGTATTGACCAGTGCAATGGATGACTCTGGACAGATTGCTGGGTTGTACTGAGCAGTACACTGGCCTGGTCTACACAGTGTTCCACGGTGAACAGATATCTCCTCTGGGTTTATGGTGTCTGGGCTGGTACTGTGAGGTGGATTGAGAATGTGGTATATCGAACCATCTCAGCTGATCTGGCAATGCCTTTAGTTCCCATTCCTGTGATTGGACCCTCCGTCTCTCACCCCATTAATGTTACAGTGTGGCCCAGGCACAGTACATCATGTTGGTGGGGTGGGTAGGGGGGAAAGGTGATGGACAGGTCAAGGGGTTACCCGGAACGTTCTGTCCCCGACATTCTATAACTGACATTCCCCGGAACGTTCTATCCCCGACATTCTATAACTGACATTCCCCGGAACGTTCTGTCCCCGATATTCTATAACTGACATTCCCCGAAACGTTCTGTCCCCCACATTCTATAACTGACATTCCCCAGAACGTTCCGTCCCCGACATTCTATAACTGCCATTTCCCGGAACGTTCTGCCCCCGACATTCTATAACTGACATTACCCGGAACGTTCTGTCCCCAACATTCTATAACCGCCATTCCCCGGAACGTTCTGTCCCTGACACTCTATAACTGACATTCCCCGGAACATTCTGTCCCCGACATTGTATAACTGACATTACCCAGAACGTTCTGTCCCCGACATTCTATAACTGACATTCCGCATAACGTTCTGTCCCCGACATTCTATAACTGACATTTCCCGGAACGTTCTGTCCCTGATATTGTTTGTGGACGGCCGGACGTCAGTGAATTGAACAAACGATAAGATCCCGAGGGAAGAGATCCCGTTCCAGGGAGAAGGAGACACTATTCCGAAGGCCCCTCAGGCAGTTAAAGGGGGGGAATAAGTTTTCCCTGCGTTTCCATTTCTTCCCGACAGAGGATCGACCACAATTTAGACCAAAATACAGGAATTCCCAAACTTCGTTTGTCTTCAGGAAACTGGGAGAGAATCCTTCAGGACAGTAACGTTTCCACCCTCCGTTTTAGGAACTGGGAAGGAGTGGCCTGTGTCTGCTCTCGAGTGATCGAGTGTGTGGGAATGTTCTATAAACCATCTGTCCTTTTGGATGTGTGCCTGTGTGTTTGGGGAGGGAGGGTTTCTTGTGGTTTATGACCCATTTTTGTCGGTAATTCCGGCCTTCCCATTTGTTATTCCAGCTCCAATTATTTTAATAAATCCCTGAATACAGGGACACATTTGAAAATCTCACTGGGTCCCCAATCAAAGGGTCCCTTTGCCTCCAGGCTGATGGATAATGGGTTTGTTTTTTTCCTCACAGTTAATGTAGTGACCATCTACGTCCTGCTTTATAAAGATTGTGGATTGTCTGCATGTGTCAGACGTTACCTGGGGGCCATGGCAGCGGCGGATCTCCTGGTCATTATCCTCGACCTGATACTGAGACACATTCCCATCGTTTATCGGGAACAGTTTTATTTCCTGTACTCCGTCCCCGCGTGTAATATCCACGCCGTCCTGCTTTATTCAGCCACTGACTGCTCTGTCTGGTTCACCGTCACTTTCACCTTTGATCGGTTTGTGGCCATTTGTTGCCAGAAGCTGAGAATTAAATATTGCAGTGAGAAAACGGCAGCTGTGGTTCTGGGAGCAGTGACTGTGCTGAGCTGTTTCAAGAACATTTCCTGGTATTTTATGCTCACGGCTCGGTATTGGCTGGGGAACCGCCCCTGGTTTTGTGATGTAAAAGCCGCTGTTGCATTCTCCAGTGTCTGGGTCACAATCGAGTTCCTCCACCACATTCTAACCCCGTGTGTCCCATTTCTCCTGATTCTGCTGCTCAATGTTCTCACTGTCAGACACATTTTAGTGACCAGCAGAGCCCGCAGGAGACTCCGCGCTCACACCAATGGGGACGTTCAGTCTGACACAGAAATGAGAAACCGAAAAAAATCCATCATTTTACTGTTTGTGATCTCGGCCAATTTCATCCTGTTATGGTCTACGTTAATGATGTATTCTTTATGGAACCAGATGTGGTTTATTGGGTATCACACTGTGTATCTCGATTGGTTTGTGCTGGAATTGGGCTTCATGCTGCAGCTCCTCAGTTGCTGCACAAACACCGCGATTTATGTCGTGACCCAGACTAAGTTCAGGCAGCACCTGAAGAATGTGTTGAAATATCCCTTCACCCAAATCCATCCATAAATCAAATTCCCTCATTAATCAATCCATCCGGGATTTTCTCATTTCAGTTCAGTGTTTCAGCGATGGAGCAGCCTGTCTCTATGGTAACAGACTGAGGGTAGCGCTGGTTTGTCCATCCTTATCCCACAGCGGGGTTACAGGGAAACATTTCAATGTTTCTCACAACTCAGGGGCCAGTGAGAAAAGACATCATCCCACTGACTGGATCCATCACTTCCATTTGTAAACAATAAAAATGTTGATTAAAGCGTGCCGAACAACAGAGTGACCGATGTTGTTGTGTGTCTTTGTGTTGGAGAAGCTGAGCAGGAGAGAGACCGACTCAGTCCTAAGTCCTGGTCCTCAGGGAAGGGGAGGGCACCGCGCCGTGAGCTCAGGAGCTGGGTGTAACTCACTCTGTCCCCCCGACTCCAAACTGGACTCCCCATTTCCTCTCCCCTACTCTTTCTCCTCATTTCTCTCCCCCTCTCTCTCTGCACACTCTCTCTTTCACACCACCTCTCCCTTTCGCTCTCCCTCGTCCACCCTCTCTCTCTCTCTCACACACACACACACACACATCCAACCCTGGTTTCTCCACCTGCCTCCACTCATTCCTCTCCCCCCTACCCTGCACTCTCTCTCCTGCCGTCTGTCTCCCTCCCGCAATTCCGACTCACCCCATTTTCCTTCTCCTCCCACCTTCCACACCACTCTATCAGCTCACAACCACCCCTCCAACCACATGCAGCCAAAGCACCAACCACACACCCCCACCTCTACCAGTCTGGGGATCAGAAGGAGAGGGATGCGTCAGGGAGACAGAGGGTATCAGAGAGAGAGGGAGGGGCAGGAGGAAGAGAGATTTAGTCAGAAAGAAACAGAGTGAGGTGGGGAGAAAGAGAATCCGAGGTAGGGGGATCGAGGATGAGAGAAATTGGAGATAGAGTGAAGGAGCGGGGGGGGGGGGTGCAAGGGAGAGATAAGGTGAGGGACGGAGAGAGAGAGAAATAGGGGAGGTCATAATGAAAGAGGGGGATGGGGGGACAGTGGGGGTGACAGAGAGGGGGCACAGAGAGAGGGGGGCAGAGAGAGGGCGACAGAGAGTGCGGGACAGAGGGAGGGGGACACAGAAAGGGGGAGATAGAGGGGGTCAGAGAGAGGGGGCAGAGAGTGGGGGGATGGAGAGAGGGGAGATGGTGGACAGAGAGGGGGCAGAGAGGTATGGGACAGAGAGAGGGGACAGAGGGGAGGAGGACAGAAAGAAAGGGGAGAGAAGGGCGTCAAAGAGAGAAGGGACAGAGACGGGGACGGAGAGAGAGTGGAAAGAGAGGTGGGAGACAGAGAGAGAGGGGTATAGAGGGGGCTGCAGAGAGAGGGGGTCACAGAGAGAGGGTCGCAGAGAATGGGCGGAAAAAAGAGGGGGAGAGAGGGGGGCGACAGAGAGCGGGGGACAGAGAGTGAAGGACAGAGTGAGGTAGGAGATAGAAGGGGTCGGGGGGGCAGAGATTGGGAGGACAGAGTGAGGGGACAGAGAGGGTGGACAGAGAGGGAGGGTGTGACGGAAAGAGGGGAGGCAGAGAGGGGGGAAGGGGTCAGAGAAGGGTGGCAGAGAGAGAATGGACAGAGAGAGGTGGACAGAGAGAGGTTGGACAGAGAGAGATGTACAGAGAGAGAGGGGGGGAGAGAAAGGGGGTGACAGAGAGAGAGAGGGAGACAGAGAGAGAGGGGAACAGAGATGGGGGACAGACAGAGGTGGGACAGACAGAGGGGGTACAGAGGGTGTACAGAGAGACGGGGACAGACGGGGGGACAGAGGGTGCGGGACAGAGAGATGGGGGACAGAGAGAGGAGGGACAGAGAGAGGGGAACAGAGAGAGACGGACAGAGAGAGTGGGGGGCAGAGGGTGAGGGAGAGAGAGGGAGGACACGGGGGACAGAGAGATAGAGAGGGGACAGTGCGATAGACAGGGGACAGAGAGAGAGGGGGACAGAGAGATGGGGCGGAGAGAGGGAGGAGAGAGAGAGGTGGGACAGAGAGATGGTGACAGAGAGAGTGGTGATAGAGAGAGGGGGGCAGAGAAGGAATGGGGACAGAGAGGGAGGGGGAAAGAGGGAGGGGGACAGAGAGAGGGGTATACAGAGAGAGTGGGGACAGAGAGAGAGGGGTGACGGATAGAGGGAGAAGAGAGAGGGAGGGTGACAGAGAGAGTGGGGACAGAGATGAGGGAAAGACAGAGGCGAACAGATAGAGGGGGTACAGACGAGGACAGAGAGACGGGCACATAGCGAGGGGGGAACGAGAGAGGGGGACAGAGAGAGGGGTGACAGAGAGAGGGGACATAGAGAGGGGACAGAGCGAGTGGGGGGACAGAGGGTGCGGGACAGAGAGGGGGGTCAGAGAGACAGGGGATAGTGAGAGAGGGGGACAGAGAGAGGGGGACAGAGAGAGGGCGACAGAGAGTTAGGGACAGAGAGGGGGGACAGAAAGGGGGGAAAGAGAAATAGAGGGTTGCTACAGAGAGACAGCGAGGGGACAGAGAGAGGGGGCAGAGAGAGGGAGGAGAGAGAGATGGGGCAGAGAAGGGGCACAGAGAGGGAGGATAGAGAGAGGGGATAGAGAGACGGGGCAGAGAGAGGGGGAACAGAGAGAGGGGGGCAGAGAATGATGGGGAATAGTGTGGGACGGGGACCGAGGGACGGGGGAGAGAGAGCGGGGCATACAGAGAGAGGGGGGACAGAGAGGGGGGTGACGGAAAGAGGGGAGGCAGAGAAGGGGGACAGAGAGAGAAGGGACAAGAAGAGGACAGAGAGAGGCTGGACAGAGAGAGGGTGGAGAGAGAGAGAGGGTGACAAAGAAAGGTGGCACTGTGAGAGTGGACAGATAGAGGGGGTGGCAGAGAGAGACTGGACCGAGAGAGGGGGAACAGAGAGAGAGGGGGGAAAGAGAGAGGGGGTGACAGAGAGGCTGGACAGAGAAAGGGGGTGACAGAGAGATGGGTTGAGAGAGAGGGCAGCAGAGAGGGGGCTGCAGAGAGAGGGGGGACTGAAAGAGGGGGGCAGAGAGAGTAGTACAGAGAGAGAGGGGAGATGGAGATAGAGGGCGACAGAGACGTGGACAGAGAGAAAGGGACAGAGAGAGGGGATCAGAGACAGGAGGACAGACAGAGGGGGGACAGATAGAGGGGAAGATAGAGAGATGGGTGGAGAGAGAGTGCGGCAGAGAGGGGCGGTCAGAGAGAGGGGGACAGAGAGAAGAGGGACGTAGAGATAGGTACAGAGAGAGGGCGGACACAGAGAGAGGGGACAGAAAGGGGCACAGACGGGGGGACAAAGAGAGGGGGACAGAGAGAGTGGGACAGAGAGAGAGGGCAGATAAGGACAGAGAGACAGGGTCAGAGAGTTAGGGGACAGCAGGTGTGGTACAGAGAGAGGGAGGCAGAGAGAGGGGGGCAGAGAGAGTGGGGTGACAGAGCGTGCGAGACAGAGAGAGGGGGACAAAGAGAGAGGGACAGAGAGAGGGGACAGAGAGTGGGGGGACAGAGAGTTGGGGGCCAGAGTGGGGGGACAGAGGGAGGGGGACAGAGGGAGGGGGGATATAGAGGCATACAGAGAGGGGCAGAGCAGAGTGAGGTACAGAAAGGGGGGATGCAGAGAGAGGGGGACACAGAGAGGGGGTTACAGAGAGGGGGGACAGAGGGGGTGGGACAGAGAGATGGGGACAGAGAGAGGGGACAGAGTGGGGGGCAGAGAGAGGGGGTCAGAGAGAGAGGGGGGAAAGTGGTTGAATGACAGAGAGAGTGTGAACAGAGAAATGTAGACAGAGAGAGGGGGACAGAGAGAGGGGGATGGAGGGAGGGGGACAGAGGGAGGGGGACAGAGGGAGGGGGACAGAGGGAGGGGACAGAGGGAGGGACACGGGGGCACATAGAGAAGGGCAGAGCAGAGTGGGGGACAGAGAGAGGGGATACAGAGAGGGTGGGGACAGTGGGAGTGGGGTCAGAGAGAGCGGGACAGAGTGAGGTGGACAGAGAGAGAGGGGAACAGAGAGAGATAAAGGACAGAGAGAGGGGGACAGAGAGAGGAGGGACAGAGAGGGTTGGGACAGATAGAGAGGGGACAGAGAAAGGGGGACAAAGCGAGAGGGGACAGAGAGAGGAGGGACAGTGAGAGGGGGGCAGAGAGAAGGAGGACATAGAGAGAGAGGGACAAAGAGAGGGGGGCTGAGAGAGCTGGGACAGAGAGAGGGGGGCAGCGAGAGGGAGGACAGAGTGAGAGGGTCAGAGAGAGTGGGTGACAAAGAGAAGGGGACATAGAGAGGGAAGAGAGCGTGGAACAGAGTGGGGGGAGAGAGAAAGGGGGTTTAGAGAGAGAGGGGACAGAGAGAGGGGAACAGAGAGAGGGAGACAGAGAAAGAGGGATAGAGAGAGGGGGACAGAGAGTGCGGGGGGACAGAGGGTGCTGGACAGAGAGGGGGTGGGACAGAGAGAGAGGGACAGTGAGATGGGGACAGAGAGTGGGGGGACAGAGAGTGGGGGACAAAGAGAGGTGGGGATAAAGAGAGGGGGACAGAGAGGGGGAAAGAGAGGGGGTCAGAGAGAGAGGACAGATAGTGGGGGTCAGATTTTGTGGGGACAGAATGTTGGGGATAGAGAGTGGGGTGATAGAGTGGGGGGACAAAGTGGGGGGACAGAGTGGGGGACAGAGGTAGGGGGAAAAGGGAGGAGAACAGAGGGGGGTAACATAGAGAGGGGAGGAGCAGAGTGGGGGGACAGAGAGGGGGATACAGAGAGGGTGGGGACAGAGAGAATGGGGTCAGAGAGAGCGGGACAGAGAGGAGGAGAGGGAGAGGGAGCAGAGAGAGATAGGACAGAGAGAGGGGACAGAGAGAGCGGCGGTACAAAGAGAGGAAGACTGAGAGAAGAAGGACAGAGAGAGAGGGGGACAGAGAGAGAGAGGGGACAGAGAGAGAGGGGTAAGGGGTCAGAGAGAGGGAGGCAGAGAAAGGGGACAGAGAGAGGGGGAAGAGAGAGCTGGGACAAAGAGAGGGGCAAAAGAGAGGGGGGGACAGAGACAGAGGGACAGAGAGAAGGGGGACAGAGAGAGTGGGGGGACAGAGGGTGCAGTACAGAGAGGGAGGACAGAGAGAGTGGGGTCAGAGAGAGAGGGGTTCAGTGGTTGCATGACAGAGAGAGTGGGGACAGAGAAAGGTAGACAGAGAGAGGGTGACAGAGAGAGGGTGGACAAAGAGAGGGGCACAGAGAGGGGGAGAGAGAGAGAGGAGGGCAGAGAGTGGGGTGACAGAGTAGCGGAACAGAGGGAGGGGGACAGAGGGAGGGACACGGAGGCACATAGAGTGGGGCGGAGCAGGGTGGGGGACAGAGAGAGGGGATACAGAGAGGGTGGGGACAGAGAGAGTGGGGTCAGAGAGAGGGGGACACAGTGAGAGGGGACAGAGAGAGAGGGGGACAGAGAGAGAGAGAGGACAGAGATATGGGGGACAGAGAGAGAGGGGACGGAGAGAGCGGGACAGAGAGAGGGAGGATAGAGAGAGAGAGGGACAAAGAGAGGGGTAAGAGAGAGCTGGGACAGAGAGAGTGGGACGGGGCCAGAGAGAGAGGGTCAGAGAGAGTGGGTGACAAAGAGAGGGGGATATAGAGGGGGCAGAGAGCGTGGGACAGAGTAGGGGGACAGAGAAAGGGTGTTTAGAGAGAGAGGGGCAGATAGGGGGGGCAGAGAGAGGGACCAGAGAAAGGGGAACAGAGAGAGTTGGGGGACAGAGGGTGCTGGACAGAGAGGGGGTGGGACAGAGAGAGTGGGGACAGAGAGAGGGGGACAGTGAGATGGGGACAGAGAGTGGGTGACAGAGAGAGGGGGACAAAGAGAGGTGGGGATAAAGAGAGGGGGCAGAGGGGAGAGAGAGAAGAGAGGACAGAGAGAGAGGGAAAGAGAGAGAGGGGGCAGAGTGAGGTGGACAGAGAGAATGGGTGACAGAGAGATGGGTGGAGATAGGAGCGACAGAGAGAGGTGGGACAGAGAGAGAGGGGAGCAGAGTGAGGTGGACAGAGTGGGAGGAACAGAGAGAGAGTGGACAGTGAGGGGGGAGACAGAGGGGGTGGGACAGTGAGGGGTGACAGAGAGAGGGAAGACAGAGAAAGGAGGACAGAAAGAGGGGGGAATGAGGGGGGACAAAGAGGGTGGTCAGAGGTGCGGACAGAGAGCGAGGAACAGAGAGAGAGGGACAGAGAGAGAGGGGACAGAGAGAGAGGGGGACAGAGAAATGGGGACAGAGACAGGGAGGACAGAGAGTTGTTAAAGAGAGAGGGAGGACAGAGAGAGGGGAGAGAGAGAGGTGGGACAGAGAGAGGGGGACAGAGATATGGGGCCAAGAACGGGAGGACAGAGAGGGGGGACAAAGAGGGGGGGGCAGAGCGGGGGGCAGAGAGAATGGAGCAGAGAGAGAGGGGGAACAGAGAGAGAGGGGTGACTGAGAGTGGAGAGAACAGAGGGTGGGGCAGAGAGAGTGGGCAGAAAGAGAGGGGACAAAGAGAGAGAGTGAACAGAGAGAGGGGGTGACAGAGAGTTGGGTGGAGAAGGGGGGACAGAGCGAGGGGTAAAGAGAGAGAGGGGGCAGAGTGAGGTGGACAGAGAGAAGGGGTGACAGAGAGATGGGTGGAGATAGGAGGGACAGAGAGAGGTGGGACGGAGAGAGAGGGGAGCAGAGTGAGGTGGACAGAGTGAGGGGAACAGAGAGAGAGTGGACAGTGAGGCGGGAGACAGAGGGGGTGGGACAGTGAGGGGTGACAGAGAGAGGGAAGACAGAGAGAGGAGGACAGAAAGAGGGGGGAATGAGGGGGGACCAAGAGAGTGGTCAGAGGTGGGGACAGAGAGCGAGGAACAGAGAGAGAGGGACAGAGAGAGGGAGGAGACAGAAGGGGTCAGAGAGTGCGGTGACAGAGATTGCGGGTACAGAGTGGGTGGACAGAGAGAGTGGACGGGGGACAGAGAGAGGGGCAGAGCAGTGGGAGGGTCAGAGAGAGGAGGAGAGAGAGTGTGGGGCAGGAGGGGTCTGATTGGGGGGACAGAGAGAGGAGGGATAGAAGGCGGGACAGACAGAGTGGTGGTGCAGATGGGGGACAGAGGTGGAAAAGAGAGAGCGGGGAAGGGGGGCAGAGAGAGCCAGAGAGGGGATAGAGTGACGGGGAACTGAGAGAGAGGGGACAGAGAGAGGGTTGGACAAAGTCGGGGCAGATAGATGGGGGACATAGAGAGGGGTGCACAGAGAGAGGGGGTAGAGTAGTGGGGGCAGAGAGAGACGGGGACAGAGAGGCGTAGAGAGAGAGGGGACACACAGAGAGAGTGGGGGACAGAGAGAGAGGGAGACAGAGTGAAGGGGGCACAGAGAGAGTGGGACAGAGAGAGGTGGTACAGAGAGACGTGGGAAAGACAGGGGGACGGGGACAGAGAGACGTGGGACAGAGAGATGGGCGACAAAGGGGGAGCAGAAAGAGGGGGCAGAGAGGGGGTGGACGGGGAGAGGGGACAGAGAGGGGGGCAGAGAGGGGGGCAGAGGGGGGCAGAGAGAGTGGGACAGAGAGAGAGGGGGAACAGAGAGAGGGGGTGACAGAGAGAGGGAGGACAGAGAGAGGGGACAGAGAGGTGGGACAGAGAGAGGGGGACAGAGAGGTGGGACAGAGAGAGAGGGGACAGAGATAGATGGGGCCAAGAACGGGGAGGACAGAGAGGGGGGACAGAGAGGGGGGGCAGAGACGGGGGCAGAGAGAGAGGGGACAGAGAGATTGGGGACAGAGAGAGGGGGTAACAGGGAGATGAGTGGAGAGAGAGGGCGGCAGAGAGAGGCGTACACAGAGATAGGGGTACACAGAGAGGGGGGACAGAGAGAGGGGGACAGACAAAGGAGGGACAGACAGAGGGGGGACGGACAGAGGGGTGACAGAGAGAGTGGGACAGAGAGAGGGAAGACACAGAGAGGGAGGACAGAGAGAGGGATGACAGAGAGAGGGAGGACAGGGAGAGGGAGGACAGAGAGAGGGATGACAGAGAGAGGGAGGACAGAGAGAGGGTGACAGAGAGAGGGAGAAAAAGAGAGGAAGGACAGAGAGAGGGAGGACAGAGAGAGGGGGGACAGAGAGAGGTAGGCAGATAGTGGGGCGGAGAGAGTGAGGCAGAGAGATTGGGGCAGAGAGAGAGGGGGAACAGAGAGAATGGGTGAAAGAGAAATGGGTGGAGATAGGGGGACAGGGAGAGGGGTAGAGAGAGAGAGGGGGCAGCGTGTGGAGGACAGAGAGAAGGGAACAGAGAAAGATGGGGCCAAGAGAGGGTGACAGAGAGTGGGGGACAGAGAGGGGGGACAGAGACAGTGGGGTAGAGAGAGAGGGGGAACACAGAGAGGGGAGGACAGAGAGATGGGGGAGACAGAGTGAGGGGTGGACAGAGGGGGCAGAGAGAGGGGGCAAAGAGAGAGGGGACAGAGGGAGCGGATACAGAGAGAGGGGGACAGAGAGAGGGGGTGACAGAGAGATGTGTGGAGAGAGAGGGCGGCAGAGAGAGGGGTACACAGAGAGAGGGGGACAGATAGAGGGGGACACACAGAGTGGGGACAGACAGAGAGGGGATAGACAGAGGGGGGACAGAGACTGGGGAGATAGAGTGATGGGTGGAGATAGAGGGCGGTGAGAAGAGGTTGCAGAGAAAGGGGGGATAGAGAGAGTGTGGACAGAGAGCGAGGTACAGAGAGAGAGGGTGGACAGAGAGAGAGGGGACAGAGAGGGGATGGACAGGTAGGGGGACAGAAGGAGGGAGACAAAGAGAGGGGAAATAGAAAGTGGGGGACAAAGAAAGCGGCAGAGAAGAGGTTGCAGAGGGGGGGACAGAGAGAAGGTTGACAGAGAGAGGGCTACAGAGAGACGGGGACAGAGAGAGATTGGGGACAGTGAGGTTGGAGACAGAGGAGGCGGGACAGAGAGATGTAACAGAGAGGGGGAAGACAGAGACAGGGGGACAGAGAGAGGGGTGACGGGGGAACAGACAGCGGTGACATAAAGAGGGGAACAGAGAGAGGGGGAGACAGAAGGGGTCAGAGAGTGTGGGGACAGAGAGTGGGGGAAAGAGAGAGTGGACGGGGACAGAGAGAGGTGCAGAGCAGTGGGAGGGTCTGAGAGAGGAGGACAGAGAGTGTGGGGCAGAGGGGGTTCAGAGTGAGGGGACAGAGAAAGGGGGGGCAGAAGGCAGGACAGACAGAGGGGCGAAGCAGATTGGGACAGAGGGGGGACAGAGAGAGGGGGCCAGAGAGAACGGGGCAGAAGAGGGGGTCAGAGAGAGCCAGAGAGGGGATAGAGAGACGGGGAAAAGAGATGGGGCAGATAAAGTGATGGGTGGAGAGAGAGAGGGCAGCAGGGAAGGGGTGGCAGAGAGAGACGGACAGAGAGAAGGTGGACAGAGAGCGGTGGACAGAGAGAGAGGAAAAGTGAGAGGGGGTGACAGAGGGGGCGGGAAAGAGAGAGGGGTGACGAGGGAACAGAGAGGGATGACCGAAAGAGGGGGACTGAGGGGAGGACAAAGACAGTGGTCAGAGGTGGGGACAGAGAGCAGGGAACAGAGAGAGGGGGGTGACATAAGGGGTGAGAGAGTGTGGGGACAGAGAGAGTGGACGGGGTACAGAGAGAGGTGCGGAGCAGTGTGAGGGTCAGAGAGAGGACAGATAGTGTAGGGGGAGGGGGTACAGAGTGGGAGGACAGAGAGAGGGGGGACAGAAGGCGGGACAGACAGAGGGGCGGAGCAGATGGGGGACAGTAACAGCGGGGGCAAAGGGGGGCAGAGAGAGCCAGAGAGGGGATAGAGAGAGGGGGGACAGATAGTGGGGGATGGACGGGGGTGCAGTGAGGGAGAGGACTGGGAGAGGGGGTCAGCGAGAGAAGGGGAACAGAGAGGGCGGGACAGAGAAAGGTGGCCAGAGAGAAGGGGTGACACAGAGAGAGGGTCTGACAGAGAGAGGAAGAGATAGAAGGGGTCAGAGAGTCGAAGGACAGAGAGAGGTGAGGACAGAGAGATGGTGGACAGAGGGGACGGGGGGGACTGAGAGTGGGGACACAGGGAGAAGGGGTACAGAGAGATGGGCGACAGAGGGGTGACAGAGAGAGGGTGGACAGAGAGGAGGTTACACAGAGAGAGAGGACAGAGTAGTGAGTGACAGAGAGACGGGGGGCGAGAGAGAGGAAGACAGATGGGGACAGATAGCGAGATGACAGGGACAGGGGGTACAGAGAGAGGAGGTGAGATTAGATTAGATTACTTACAGTGTGGAAACAGGCCCTTCAGCCCAAGAAGTCCACACCGCACCCGCCGAGGCACAACCCAACCATACCCCTACGTCTACACCTTACCTAACACGATGGGCAATTTAACATGGCCAATTCAACTGACCTGCACATCTTTGGATCCTGGTAAGAAACCGGAGCACCCGGAGGAAACCCACGCAGACACGGGGAGAACATGAAAACTCCACACAGAGAGTCGCCTGAGGCGGGGAATTGAACCCGGATCTCTGGCGCTGTGAGGCAGCAGTGATAACCACTGTGCCACCGTGCCGCCCAGAGGAGGGGGACAGAGAGGGGGAGCAGAGAGAGCTGGTGGACAGTGAGCGGGGGGACGGAGAAAAGGGAGCGACAGAGAGCGGGGGACAAAGAGAGGGGATGACAGAGAGAGAGAGGGACAGAGAGAGGGGGACAAAGAGACGCAGGGCAGAGAGAGAGGGACAGAGTGATGGAGACAGAGATAGGGGCGACAGAGGGGAGGGACAGAGAAAGGGGGACAAAGAAAGGGGGGACAAAGGGAGAAGGACAGAGTAGGAGGCAGAGCAGAGGGGGACAGAGAGTAGGGGACAGAGAGAGGGGGTTCAGAGAGGGGGGATAGAGAGAGGGGGGACAGCGAGAGAGCGGGGCGACAGACAGGGGTGCCAGAGAGAGGGGGACGGGGGCATAGAGGGCGAGAGAGTGGATAGAGAGGGGGGAGACAGAGAGAGAGAAAGGAGACAGAGAGAGAGGGCATAGAGATAGAGAGAGGGGACAGAGAGTTGGGGGAACAGAGAGAGTGGGACAGAGAGACAAGGGTACAGAGATGGGGGGAAAGAGAGAGGGAAGCAGAAAGAGGGTGACAGAGAGAGAAGGGCGACAGAGAGAGACAGGGGGACAGATAGACAGGGGACGGAGAGGTTGGGACGGAGAGGGTGAGACAGAGATGGGGGTCAGAGAGAGCGGGCAGAGGGTGGGGCAGAGGGGGGTAACAGAGTGGGACTGGGGACAGAGAGAGAGAGGGGGACAAAGAGAGGTGTGTATGGAGAGAGGGGGACAGAGAGAGGGGATACATAATGAGGGGGAAAGAGAAATGGGGACAGAAAGCGGGGAGAAAGGGAGGGGGGCAGAGTGAGGTGGAGAGAGAGGGAGGCAGAGAAGGGGAAAGAAATGGGAGACAGAGAGAGTGGGGACAGAGAGCGGGGGGGCAGAGAGATGGGGTCAGGGGGGAAGAGAGAGTGGGACAGAGTGATGGGGACAAATATAGACGGGAAGAGAGAGAGGAGGACAGAGAGAGGGTGGGACAGAGAGAGAGGGGGCAGAGAGACGGGGACATAGAGAGGGGGGGACGAAGAGTGGGGACACAGAGAGACGGGCAGAGAGGGGTGAGAGAGGGGGGAAAAAAGGGGTGGAGAGAGAGAGAGGGTGGGGAAGAGAGGTGGACAGAGAGTGGGGGGACAGAGAGAGTGGGACAGAGAGGGGGAGAAGATGGGGGACAGCGTGAGGGGGGATAGAGAGAGGGGGGACTGAGAGAGGTCGACAGAGGGGGGGACAGAGAGAAAGGGGGCCAGAGAGGGGGGACAGAGAGAGGGGACAGCCGGGTGGAGCAGAGAGAGGGGGGAGAGAGGGGGAGATGCAGAGAGAGGGGGCAGAGAGAGAGTGAGAGAGGGGACAGAGAGACCGGGACAGAGAGAGGGGAGACAGAGAGATGGGGACAGAGAATGGGGGACAGAGAGACGCCGACAAAGTCGGGGCAGAGAGAGGGGTGGCAGATAGCGCAGGGAGATAGAAGGGGTCAGAGAATGGAGGGACAGAGATTGGGGGGACATAATGGGTTTACAGAGAGCTGGGTCTGAGAGAGGGGTTACGGGGGGAACAGAGGCAGGGGCGGTGCAGAGGGAAGGACAGAGAGTGGGGGACAGAGAGGGGGGGTACAGAGAGAGGGGGACAGGGAGATGGGAGACAGAGTGATGGGAACAGAAGGAGGGGGACAGTGAGATTGGGGAGAGACAGGACAGAGAGAGGGTGTGACAAAGAGAGGGGGTAACAAAGATAGGGGGACAGACAGAGGGGGAGATAGAAGGGGACAGAGAGTGGAGGGACACAGTGGGGGTACACAGAGAGGGGACAGAGAAAGGGGGGACGGGGGAAACAGAGGGAGGGGCAGTGCAGAAGAAGGGACAGAGAGAGGGGGCAGAGAGAGTGGGGACGGGGGGAGACAGAGATAGAGTGGGGACAGTGAGGGGGTGACAGAGAGAGAGAGAGAGGGGGACAGAGAGAGAGAGGGGACAGAGAGAGTTGGGACGGAGGGCAGAAAGAGCGAGAGACGGGATAGAGAGGGGGTCAGAGAGAGAGAGGGAGGACAGAGGGAGAGAGTGGACAGAGAGAAGGGCGACGGAGAGCGTGGGACAAAGAGAGAGGTGTACAGAGAGAGGGGGACAGAGAGAGAGGGGGCCAGAGAGGGGGGGACAGAGAGAGAAGAGTGACAGGGGGACAGAGAGACAGTGGGGCAGAGAGACAGGGGATAGAGAGACGGGGGACAGAGAGATGGTGGACGGAGATGGTGAAACAGCAAGGGGGACAGAGAGAGGGGAGCAGAGAGAGGCGGCAGAGAGGGGAGCAGATGGGGGTAACAGAGAGAGACTGGGGACAGAGAGGGAAGGACAAAGAGAGGTTTGTACGGAGAGAGGGGGACAGAGAGAGGGGGTACATAGTGAGGGGAAAGAGAGATGGGGGCAGACAGCGAGGGGACATGGAGAGGGGGGACAGAGAGAAGTGCAGAGAGAGAGAGGGGGGCAGAGAGGGGGGCTGAGAAAGGGACAGAGAGGGGGGAGAGAGCGGGGAAAAGAGAGAGGGGGACTGGGAGGGCCGAGAGTGAGTGTGTAGAGGGGAGACAGAGAGAGTTGGACAGAGAGAGGGGAGACAGAGAGAGGGCGGACAGACAGAGGGGGGACAGTGAAAGAGGTTGACAGCGAGAGGGGGACAGAGTGGGGTGACAGAAATGGCGACAGAGAGGGGGGTGAGAGAGAGGGAAGAGAGAGAGGGGAAACAGAGAGAAGGGGGGACAGAGGGCACTGACAGAGAGAGGGGGACAGAGAGTGGGAGTGACAGTGAGAGAGGTTGACAGAGAGACGGGGACAGAGAGAGGGTGGGACAGAGAGAGAGAGGGGGACAGAGAGTGGGGGACAGAGGTAGGAGGTTCAGAGAGAGGGAGATAGAGAGAGATAGGGGGGACAGAGAGAGCGGGGGACATAGAGAGGGGGGACAGAGAGGGGGGACAGAGAGAGGGAGACTGGGGCAGAGAGAGCGAGAGAGTGGATAGAGAGGGGTGACAAAGAGAGAGAGAGGACAGAGAGAGAGAGAGAACAGAGATAGAGAGAGGGGACAGAGAGTTGGGAGGACAGAGATGGTGGGACAGCGAGAAAGGGCGACAGAGAGATGGTGGGACGGAGAGGGTGGGACAGAGGGGGGACAGAGAGGGGCAGAGGGGGGCAGAGGGGGATAACAGAGAGAGACTGGGGACAGAGAGAGAGGGGGACAAAGAGAAGTGTGGACGGAAAGGTGGGACAGAGAGAGGGGGAACATGATGAGTGGAAAAGAGATATGCGTACAGAAAGCGAAGGGACAGGGAGGGGGGAGAGAGAGAGAGGTGGAGAGAGAGAGGGGACAGAGAAGGGGACAGAGAGGGGGGATAGAGAGAGGGGGGACAGAGAGTGGGGGACAGAGAGAGGGGGTCAGGGGGCAGAGAGAGTGTGACGGAGTGATGGGGAAACAGAGAGAGGGCGGACAGAGAGAGAGGTTGACAGAGAGAGGGGGACAGAGTGAGGTGTGTCAGAGGGGGAGCAGAGAGGGCGACAGAGGGGGTTGAGAGAGGGGAAAGAGACAGAGGGGAAACCTAGAGAGGGGGCAGAGAGTGGGGAGACAGAGAGTAGGGGTCTGAGCATGGGGGACAGAGAGAGAGTGGGACAGATAGAGGGGGACAGAGAGAGGGGTTGGAGAGTGGTGAGAGAGATGAGGAGAGGGAAAGATGGGGAGAGAGAGATTAGGAGAGAGAGAGGGAAAGAGAGAGGGTGGAGAGAGTGAGGTAGAGTGTGGGGGAGAGAGTAGGGGAGTGAGTGGGGAGAGAGTGAGGGGGAGAGAGTGAGGGGGAGAGAGTGAGGGGGAGATAATGGGGCAAAGTGGGGGGGAGAGTGGGGGAGATTGGTGGGGAGAATGGGTGGGGAGAGTGGTTGGGGAAAGTGGGGGAGAAGGGGGAGCAGGATATTGGGAGAGATGGGGAGAGAGACTGTGGTAAGAGAGCGCGGTAAGAGAGTAGAGTAAGAGAGCGGGGAGACAGAGACAGGGGATGTAGTGAGGGGCGGAAGAGAGAGGTGAGGGAGAGAGAGGCGATAGAGAGGGGGCGAGAGAGCGAGTGGAAAGAGATAGTGGGGATAGAGACTGGGGGGACAGAGAGTGGGGGTTGGAGAGAGGCGGACGGAGGGAGGGGGACAGAGAGTGGGGGACAGAGAGAGGTGGACAAAAAAGAGGAACAGAGAGAGTGGGACAGAGGGAAAAGGACAGAGAGAGGGGGACCGACAGTGGGGAAAAAAGAGTGGGGAGACAGTGAGTGGGGGACAGTGAGTGGGGGACAGAGAGTGGGAAGAGAGAGAGGGTTGGACAGAGAGAGAGGGGGACAGAAAGTGAGGACAGAGATTGGGGGATAGAGAGGGTGGACAGAGAGGTGGACAGAGAGGGGGGAAAAGACGGGCGTTAGGGAGAGGGGGACAGAGAGAGTGGCATAGTGATAGGGGTGGGAGAGGGGTGAGAGAGATGGGGAGAGGAAGAGAGGGGAAGAGAGAGATGGAGAGAGAGAAGGGGTAAGAGAGAGTTGAGAGAGAGGGGTAGAGGGGGAGAGAGTAGGGGTAGAGAGGGGGAAGAGAGTGGGGGAGAGAGTGAGGTGGAGAGGGTGATGGAGAGATATTGGGGGCGGGGGAGAGTGGGGGTGAGAGTTGGTGCGGAGAGTGGGAGAGAGCGGGAGGGAGAGTGATAGGGATATATTGAGGGCAGAGCGGAGGGGACAGTGGGGGTGAGAGTGTGTGGGGAGAATGGGGGAGAGCGGGGGAGAGAATGGAGGGAGAGAGGGGGATAGAGACTGTGGTAAGAGAGTGGGGTAAGAGAGTAGAGTAAGAGAGCGGGGATAGAGAGAGAGGGGATTGAGTGAGGGAAGGAAGAGAGTGAGGGAAGGGAGAGAGAGGCGATGGAGAGGGGGCGAGAGAGCGAGTGGAACGAGAGAGAGAGGCGAGATGGAGGGAGGAGAGATGGAGAGATGGGATTTGGAGAGAGGGTGTTTGGGAGGGGGAGAGAGAGGTGGGAAGAGAGGGGAGAGAGGGTAGAGAAACGGGGTTAGAGTGAGGGGGAGACAGACAGTGCAGGGTAGAGAGGGGGGAAGAGAGAGAGAGGGGGAGAGGGGGACAGAGAGAGGGGGGACAGAGAGAGGGGGACTGAGAGTTGGGGGACAGAGAGAGCGGGCAGAGGGTGGGGAAGAGGGGGGTGACAGAGTGGGACTGGGGACAGAGAGAGAGAGGGGGACAAAGAGAGGTGTGTATGGAGAGAGGGGGACAGAGAGAGGGGATACATAATGAGGGGGAAAGAGAAATGGGGACAGAAAGCGGGGGGAAAGGGAGAGGGGGGACAGAGTGAGGTGGAGAGAGAGGGAGGCAGAGAAGGGGAAAGAAATGGGAGACAGAGAGAGTGGGGACAGAGAGCGGGGGGGGGCAGAGAGATGGGGTCAGGGGGGAAGAGAGAGTGGGACAGAGTGATGGGACAAATATAGACGGGAAGAGAGAGAGGAGGACAGAGAGAGGGTGGGACAGATAGAGTGGGACAGAGAGAGGGGTTGGACAGTGGTGAGAGAGATGAGGAGAGGGAAAGATGGGGAGAGAGAGATTAGGAGAGAGAGAGGGAAAGAGAGAGGGTGGAGAGAGTGAGGTAGAGTGTGGGGAGAGAGTAGGGGAGTGAGTGGGGAGAGAGTGAGGGGGAGACAATGGGGCAACGTGGGGGGGAGAGCTGGGGGAGATTGGTGGGAGAATGGGTGGGGAGAGTGTTGGGGAAAGTGGGGGAGAAGGGGGAGCAGAATGTTGGGAGAGATGGGGAGAGAGACTGTGGTAAGAGAGCGCGGTAAGAGAGCAGAGTAAGAGAGCGGGGAGAGAGAGACAGGGGATGTAGTGAGGGGCGGAAGAGAGAGGGGAGGGAGAGAGAGGCGATAGAGAGGGGGCGAGAGAGCGAGTGGAAAGAGATAGTGGGGATAGAGACTGGGGGGACAGAGAGTGGGGGTTGGAGAGAGGCGGACGGAGGGAGGGGGACAGAGAGTGGGGGACAGAGAGAGGTGGACAAAAAAGAGGAACAGAGAGAGTGGGACAGAGGGAGAAGGACAGAGAGAGGGGGACAGACAGTGGGGGAAGAGAGTGGGGAGACAGTGAGTGGGGGACAGTGAGTGGGGGACAGAGAGTGGGAAGAGAGAGAGGGTTGGACAGAGAGAGAGGGGGACAGAAAGTGAGGACAGAGATTGGGGGATAGAGAGGGTGGACAGAGATGTGGACAGAGAGGGGGAAAAAGAGGGGCGTTAGGGAGAGGGGGACAGAGAGAGTGGCATAGTGATAGGGGTGGGAGAGGGGTGAGAGAGATGGGGAGAGGAAGAGAGGGGAAGAGAGAGATGGAGAGAGAGAGGGGGTAAGAGAGAGTTGAGAGAGAGGGGTAGAGGTGGTGAGAGTAGGGGTAGAGAGTGGGGAAGAGAGTGGGGGAGAGAGTGAGATGGAGAGGGTGATGGAGAGATATTGGGGGCGGGGGGAGAGTGGGGGTGAGAATGGGTGCGGAGAGTGGCAGAGAGCGGGAGGGAGAGTGATAGGGATATATTGAGGGCAGAGCGGAGGGGACAGTGGGGGTGAGAGTGGGTGGGGAGAATTGGGAGAGCGGGGGAGAGAATGGAGGGAGAGAGGGGGATAGAGACTGTGGTAGAGAGTGGGGTAAGAGAGTAGAGTAAGAGAGCGGGGATAGAGAGAGAGGGGATTGAGTGAGGGAAGGAAGAGAGTGAGGGAAGGGAGAGAGAGGCGATGGAGAGGGGGCGAGAGAGCGAGTGGACGAGAGAGAGAGGCGAGATGGAGGGTGGAGAGATGGAGAGATGGGAGATGGAGAGAGGGGAGTTTGGGAGGGGGAGAGAGAGGTGGGAAGAGAGGGGAGAGAGGGTAGAGAAACGGGGTTAGAGTGAGGGGGAGACAGACAGTGCAGGGTAGAGAGAGGGGGAAGAGAGAGAGAGAGGGGGAGAAGGGGGGGACAGAGAGAGGGGGGACAGAGAGAGGGGGACTGAGAGTTGGGGGACAGAGAGAGCGGGCAGAGGGTGGGGCAGAGGGGGGTAACAGAGTGGGACTGGGGACAGAGAGAGAGAGGGGGACAAAGAGAGGTGTGTATGGAGAGAGGGGGACAGAGAAAGGGGATACATAATGAGGGGGAAAGAGAAATGGGGACAGAAAGCGGGGGGAAAGGGAGAGGGGGGACAGAGTGAGGTGGAGAGGGAGGGAGGCAGAGAAGGGGAAAGAAATGGGAGACAGAGAGAGTGGGGACAGAGAGCGGGGGGGCAGAGAGATGGGGTCAGGGGGGAAGAGAGAGTGGGACAGAGTGATGGGGACAAATATAGACGGGAAGAGAGAGAGGAGGACAGAGAGAGGGTTGGACAGAGAGAGAGGGGGCAGAGAGACGGGGACAGAGAGAGAGGGGGGACAAAGAGTGGGGACACAGAGAGACGGGCAGAGAGGGGGGAGAGAGGGGTGGAAAAAGGGGTAGAGAGAGAGAGGGTGGGGCAGAGAGGGGGGACAGAGAGTGGGGGGACAGAGAGAGTGGGACAGAGAGGGGGAGAAGATGGGGACAGCGTGAGGGGGGATAGAGAGAGGGGGGACTGAGAGAGGTCGACAGAGGGGGGGACAGAGAGAGAGGGGGTCAGAGAGGGGGGACAGAGAGAGGGGACAGCGGGGGTGGAGCAGAGAGAGGGGTGAGAGAGGGGGAGATGCAGAGAGAGGGGGCAGAGAGAGAGTGAGAGAGGTGACAGAGAGACCGGGACAGAGAGAGGGAGACAGAGAGATGGGGACAGAGAGAGGGGACAGGGAGACGCCGACAAAGTCGGGGCAGGGAGAGGGGGGGCAGATAGCGCAGGGAGATAGAAAGGGTCAGAGAGTGGAGGGACAGAGATTGGGGGGACATAGTGGGTTTACAGAGAGCTGGGTCTGAGAGAGGGGTTACGGGGGGAACAGAGGCAGGGGCGGTGCAGAGGGAAGGACAGAGAGTGGGGGACAGAGAGGGGGGGTACAGAGAGAGGGGGACAGGGAGATGGGAGACAGAGTGATGGGAACAGAAAGAGGGGGACAGTGAGATTGGGGAGAGACAGGACAGAGAGAGGGTGTGACAAAGAGAGGGGGTAACAAAGATAGTGGGACAGACAGAGGGGGGAGATAGAAGGGGACAGAGAGTGGAGGGACACAGTGGGGGTACACAGAGAGGGGACAGAGAAAGGGGTGACGGGGGAAACAGAGGGAGGGGCAGTGCAGAAGAAGGGACAGAGAGAGGGGGCAGAGAGAGTGGGGACGGGGGGAGACAGAGATAGAGTGGGGACAGTGAGGGGGTGACAGAGAGAGAGAAAGAGAGGGGGACAGAGAGAGAGAGGGGACAGAGAGAGTTGGGACGGAGGGCAGAAAGAGCGAGAGACGGGATAGAGAGGGGGTCAGAGAGAGAGAGGGAGGACAGAGGGAGAGAGTGGACAGAGAGCAGGGCGACGGAGAGCGTGGGACCAGGAGAGAGGTGTACAGAGAGAGGGGGACAGAGAGAGAGGGGGCCAGAGAGGGGGAGACAGAGAGAGAAGAGCGACAGAGAGAGACAGGGGGACAGAGAGACAGTGGGGCAGAGAGACAGGGGATAGAGAGACGGGCGACAGAGAGATGTTGGACGGAGATGGTGAAACAGCAAGGGAGACAGAGAGAGGGGAGCAGAGAGAGGCGGCAGAGAGGGGAGCAGATGGGGGTAACAGAGAGAGACTGGGGACAGAGAGGGAAGGACAAAGAGAGGTTTGTACGGAGAGAGGGGGACAGAGAGAGGGGGTACATAGTGAGGGGAAAGAGAGATGGGGGCAGACAGCGAGGGGACAGGGAGAGGGGGGACAGAGAGAAGTGCAGAGAGAGAGAGGGGGGACAGAGAGGGGGGCTGAGAAAGGGAAAGATAGGGGGAGAGAGCGGGGAAAAGAGAGAGGGGGACTGGGAGGGCCGAGAGTGAGTGTGTAGAGGGGAGACAGAGAGAGTTGGACAGAGAGAGGGGAGACAGAGAGAGGGCGGACAGACAGAGGGGGGACAGTGAAAGAGGTTGACAGAGAGAGGGGGACAGAGTGGGGTGACAGAAAGGGCGACAGAGAGGGGGGTGAGAGAGAGGGAAGAGAGAGAGGGGAAACAGAGAGAAGGGGGGACAGAGGGCACTGACAGAGAGAGGGGGACAGAGAGTGGGAGTGACAGTGAGAGAGGTTGACAGAGAGACGGGGACAGAGAGAGGGTGGGACAGAGAGAGAGAGGGGGACAGAGAGTGGGGGCAGAGATAGGAGGTTCAGAGAGAGGGAGATAGAGAGAGATAGGGGGGACAGAGAGAGCGGGGGACATAGAGAGGGGGGACAGAGAGGGGGAACAGAGAGAGGGAGACTGGGGCAGAGAGAGAGCGAGAGAGTGGATAGAGAGGGGTGACAAAGAGAGAGAGAGGACAGAGAGAGAGAGAGAACAGAGATAGAGAGAGGGGACAGAGAGTTGGGAGGACAGAGAGAGTGGGACAGCGAGAAAGGGCGACAGAGAGATGGTGGGACGGAGAGGGTGGGACAGAGGGGGGACAGAGAGGGGCAGAGGGGGGCAGAGGGGGATAACAGAGAGAGACTGGGGACAGAGAGAGAGCGGGACAAAGAAAAGTGTGGACGGAAAGGTGGGACAGAGAGAGGGGGAACATGATGAGTGGAAAAGAGATATGGGTACAGAAAGCGAGGGACAGGGAGGGGGGAGAGAGAGAGGTGGAGAGAGAGAGGGGACAGAGAAGGGGACAGAGAGGGGGGATAGAGAGAGGGGGGACAGAGAGTGGGGGACAGAGAGAGGGGGTCAGGGGGCAGAGAGAGTGTGACAGAGTGATGGAGAAACAGAGAGAGGGAGGACAGAGAAAGAGGTTGACAGAGAGAGGGGGACAGAGTGAGGTGTGTCAGAGGGGGGCAGAGAGGGCGACAGAGGGGGGAGGGGGTTGAGAGAGGGGAAGGAGACAGAGGGGGAAACCTAGAGAGGGGGCATAGAGTGGGGAGACAGAGAGTGGGGGACAGAGCATGGGGGGCAGAGAGAGAGTGGGACAGATAGAGGGGGACAGAGAGAGGGGTTGGAGAGTGTTGAGAGAGATGAGGAGAGGGAAAGATGGGGAGAGAGAGATTAGGAGAGAGAGAGGGAAAGAGAGAGGGTGGAGAGAGTGAGGTAGAGTGTGGGGGAGAGAGTAGGGGAGTGAGTGGGGAGAGAGTGAGGGGGAGATAATGGGGCAAAGTGGGGGGGAGAGTGGGGGAGATTGGTGGGGAGAATGGTTGGGGAGAGTGGTTGGGGAAAGTGGCGGAGAAGGGGGAGCAGAATGTTGGGAGAGATGGGGAGAGAGACTGTGGTAAGAGAGCGCGGTAAGAGAGCAGAGTAAGAGAGCGGGTAGAGAGAGACAGGGGATGTAGTGAGGGGCGGAAGAGAGAGGGGAGGGAGAGAGAGGCGATAGAGAGGGGGCGAGAGAGCGAGTGGAAAGAGATAGTGGGGATAGAGACTGGGGGGACAGAGAGTGGGGGTTGGAGAGAGGCGGACGGAGGGAGGGGGCCAGAGAGTGGGGGACAGAGAGAGGTGGACAAAAAAGAGGAACAGAGAGAGTGGGACAGAGGGAGAAGGACAGAGAGAGGGGGACAGACAGTGGGGGAAAGAGAGTGGGGAGACAGTGAGTGGGGGACAGTGAGTGGGGGACAGAGAGTGGGAAGAGAGAGAGGGTTGGACAGAGAGAGAGGGGGACAGAAAGTGAGGACAGAGATTGGGGGATAGAGAGGGTGGACAGAGAGGTGGACAGAGAGGGG
The DNA here is from genome assembly GCF_047496795.1 of Chiloscyllium punctatum. Taxonomy (NCBI): domain Eukaryota; kingdom Metazoa; phylum Chordata; class Chondrichthyes; order Orectolobiformes; family Hemiscylliidae; genus Chiloscyllium; species Chiloscyllium punctatum. The sequence continues at coordinate 38,883,048 of NC_092771.1, read as the reverse complement.
GAAAAAGAGGGGCGTTAGGGAGAGGGGGACAGAGAGAGTGGCATAGTGATAGGGGTGGGAGAGGGGTGAGAGAGATGGGGAGAGGAAGAGAGGGGAAGAGAGAGATGGAGAGAGAGAGGGGGTAAGAGAGAGTTGAGAGAGAGGGGTAGAGGTGGTGAGAGTAGGGGTAGAGAGTGGGGAAGAGAGTGGGGGAGAGAGTGAGGTGGAGAGGGTGATGGAGAGATATTGGGGGCGGGGGGAGAGTGGGGGTGAGAATGGGTGCGGAGAGTGGGAGAGAGCGGGAGGGAGAGTGATAGGGATATATTGAGGGCAGAGCGGAGGGGACAGTGGGGGTGAGAGTGGGTGGGGAGAATGGGGGAGAGCGGGGGAGAGAATAGAGGGAGAGAGGGGGATAGAGACTGTGGTAAGAGAGTGGGGTAAGAGAGTAGAGTAAGAGAGCGGGGATAGAGAGAGAGGGGATTGAGTGAGGGAAGGAAGAGAGTGAGGGAAGGGAGAGAGAGGCGATGGAGAGGGGGCGAGAGAGCGAGTGGAACGAGAGAGAGAGGCGAGATGGAGGGAGGAGAGATGGAGAGATGGGAGATGGAGAGAGGGGTGTTTGGGAGGGGGAGAGAGAGGTGGGAAGAGAGGGGAGAGAGGGTAGAGAAACGGGGTTAGAGTGAGGGGGAGACAGACAGTGCAGGGTAGAGAGAGGGGGAAGAGAGAGAGAGGGGGAGAAGGGGGGACAGAGAGAGGGGGGACAGAGAGAGGGGGACTGAGAGTTGGGTGACAGAGAGAGGGGGACAGAGAGTGGGATTGCAGCGAGTGTGGGACAGAGAGAGGGGGACAGAGAGAGGGGGGACAGAGAGTGGGGGACAGAGAGAGTGGCACAGAGGGAGGGGGGCAGAGAGAGTGGGACAGAGAAAGGGGGACAGTGAGTGGGGGACAGAGAGTGTGGGAACAGTGAGTGGGGGGACATTGAGTGGGGGGCAGAGAGTGGGGGACAGAGAGAGGTGGACAGCGAGAGATGTCCAGAGAGAGTGGGACAGAGGAAGATGTGCAGAGAGAGAGGGGGACAGAGAGTGGGGGACAGAGACTGGGGGGACAGTGAGTGGGGTGACAGAGAGTGTGGGGCAGAGAGAGGGGGCAGACAGAGGGTTAGACAGAGAGAGAGGCGACAGAGAGTGGGGACAGAGAATGGGGGACAGAGAGGGTGGAGAGAGAGGGAGAAAAGAGGGGGTAAAGACGGGGTACAGTGAGTGGGAGAAGAAGAGGGCGTGAGAGAGGGGGGTAGAGAGACGGGACAGAGAGGGGTAGAGAGATGGGGAAAGAGACCAGGATAGAGAGCGGGGTCAGACAGTGGGGGAGATGGAAGGGTTCAGAGAGTGGGGAGCAGAGTGTGGGGGGACAGAGTGTGGGGGTACAGAGATAAGGGACAAAGAGAGGGGGACAGAGAAAGGGGGACAGAGAGTGGGGGACAGAGAGTGGGGGGACAGAGAGTGGGGGGTCAGTGAGTGGTGGGCAGAGAGTGAGGGACAGAGTGTGGGGGTACAGATATAAGGGACAAAGAGAGGGGGACAGGGACAGGGAAAGGGGGACAGAGAGAGTGGGATAGAGACAGGGGTGGGAGAGGGGTGAGAGAGATGGGGAGAGGGAGAGAGGGGGAGAGAGAGAGGGGACGAGAGAGCGAGTGGAAAGAGAGAGAGAGGAGAGAAATGGAGAGATGACAGATGGAGAGCGGGGAATTTGGGAGGGAGAGAGAGAGAGGTGGAAGCGAGGGTAGCGAGAGGGTAGAGAAACGGGACTGGAGTGAGAGGGGGAGACAGACAGTGCGGGTAGAGAGAGGGGGTAGAGAGAGAGAGGGGAGAGAGAGGGGGAGAGATAGTTTGGGGAGAGAGAGTTTGGGGAGAGACAGGAGAGAGATGTTGGGGAGGAGGCAGAGTGGGAGATAGAGGAGGAAATAGAGGTTGTGAGAGAGAGTCTGAGAGACGGTGTAAGCAATTGTGTGGGAGAGGATGTAAAAGAGGGGGTGAGAGGGGGGAGAGGCGAGAGGAGAGAGGGAGTTGTGCTAGAGTGGGGAGAAAGGGGAGAGAAAGGGAGAGAAAGGAGGAAGAAAGAGAGGGAAAGGGAAGTGGGGAGAGAGAGAGCGTGAGGAGAGGGGGAGAGAAGGAGGGGGAGAGAAGGAGGGGAGAGAGGAAGGGCGAGTGAGAGGGTGGAGAGAGAGGGAGAGAGAGAGAGGAGAGGGGGGAGAGAGAGGGGGAGGGAGGAGAGGGGGATAGAGAGGGGGGAGAGAGATGTGCGTGGAGAGAGATGATTGAAGAGAGAGAGAGGGGGGTGAGAGAGAGAGGCAGAGAGAGAGGGGGGCATAGAGAGGGAGAAGAGACAGTTGGCACAGAGTGGGGGAGAGAGGGGGAGAGAAATGGTGAGAGAGAGTTTGGGGAGAGATGGGGAGAGAGAGGCTGGCGTGACGGGGGAGAGAGGGGGAGAGAGGAGGAAGGAGGCGAGAGAGAGGGGGCAAGAGAGGGAAGAGAGAGGGGGACAGAAAGGGGGAGAGAGAGGTGGTTGGGGAGAGATGATTGAAGAGAGAGAGAGAGGGTGAGACAGAGAGGCGAGAGAGAGGGGAGAGAGAGGGGGCATAGAGAGGGAGCAGAGAGAGGGGGGAGAGAAATGAGAGAGAGGGTGAGAGAAAGGGGGGAGAGAGAGTTTGGGGAGAGATGGGGAGAGAGAGGTTGGCGTGAGGGCGGAGAGGGGGGAGAGAGGGGAGGAGAGAGGCGAGAGAGAGGGGGCAAGAGAGGGAAGAGAGGCGGAGAGAGACGGGGAGAGAGGGGAGAGAGAAAGGGATAGATAGTGTGGGGAGAGAGAGGGTCAAGAGAGTTTGGCGTGAGGGGGAGAGAGGGGAGAGGGAGGGGGAGACAGAGGGTGTGAGTGAGAGGGTGTGCGAGAGTGGGTGAGTGAGAGAGGGTGAGAGAGAGAGGGTGAGAGAGATGTGGTGAGAGTCGGAGAGATAGGTGGAGAGAGGGGTGAGAGAGAGGGTGTGAGAGAGAGGGATTGAGAGAGAGGGTGTGAGAGAGGGGGTGTGAGAGAGGGGGGTGAGAGAGGGGGGAGTGAGAAGCGGAGAGAGAGGGGCAGAGTGAGCGGGGAGAGTGAGGTGATAGAGTAAGGGGAGAGAGCTAGTGAAGAGATAGAGATGGGAACAGGAGAGAGTAGAGAGAGGGGTGAGCGATGGGGGAGGGAGAGGGGAGAGAGTATGGCGCAAGAGAGCGGGGAAGACGTGGGACAGACGGGGGCGAGAGAGAGGGGGCGAGAGAGACGGTACGAGAGAGGAGGGCGAGAGAGGATGGCGAGAGAGAGGGGAGAGAGAGGGGGAGAGAGGGGTGAGAGAGAGGGGGAGAGAGAGGGGAGAGGGGGAGAGAGAGAGGGGTGAGAGAGAGAGGAGAGAGAGGGGCAAGAATGGGAAGAGAGAGATGGGGAGAAGTGCTGGAGAGAGACGGGGGAGAGAAAGGGGAGAGAGAGTTTGGGGAGAGAGGGGGTCGAGAGAGGTTGGTGTGAGGGGAGAGAGAAGGGGAGAGAGTGGGGAGACAGAGGGTGTGAGAGAGAGGGTGTGAGAGAGAGGGTAAGAGAGAGGGGCGAGAGAGAGGTGGTGAGAGAGAGGTGGTGAGGGGGGTGAGGGAAGTGAAGAGTGGGTGTGGGGGGAGAGTGGGCAGTGAAAGTTGGGAGAGAAAGGGGGAGGGATATTGGGGGAGAGAGTGGGGAGAGAGAAGGGTAGAGTGAGAGGGTGAGTGAGTATGGGGAGAGAAAGGTTTGGGCGAGAGGGAGAGGGTGGCAGAGAACGGGAGACAGAGAGAGGAGAGAGAAATGTGGGTGAGAGTGGGGAAAGAGATGGGGAAGAGAATGGGGAAAGACAGTGGTGGAGAGAGAGGAGAGAGTGAGATGGGGAGAGAGGGAGGGAGTGAGAGAGGGAGAGAGAGGGGCGAGATTTAGTTGACAGAGTGGGGGAGAGAGTTACTGAATAGAGAGCGGGAGAAAGATTAAGGGGTAGAGAGAAGGGGTGAGCAGGGTAGAGAGAGGGGTAGAGTGGGAGGTGTGAGAGGGTGTAGAGAGAGAGGGGGAGAGAGAGGGGAGAGTGGGGGGAGAGAGAGGGCAGAGAGGGGGACAGAGGTAGGGGGACAGACGGAGGGGGCAGAGGGACGGAGAGAGAGTGGAGGGAAAGAGAGGGGGAGAGAGGGGAGAGAGAGGGGGTAGAGAGAGGGGGAGAGAGTGGGGGACAGTGTGGGGGAGAGAGTGGGGAGAGAGAGTGGGGGAGACAGTGGGGGAGGGAGAGGGTTAGGGAGGGAGAGAGTGGGAGAGGGGAAGAGAGTTAGGTGACAGAGTGGGGGAGAGAGTTAGTGAAGAGAGAGAGGGGGGAGAGAGAGAGTGAGCGGTGGAGAGTCGGGGTAGAGAGAGAGATGTATAGTGAGAGGGGGTGAGAGAGAAACGGTAGAGAGAGTGGGAGAGAGGAGAGGAGAGAGGTGGGGAAAGAGGAGGGGAGACGGTAAGAAGGGAGAGAGGGGTGAGAGGAAGGGTGCAGAGAAGGGCAAGAGAGAGGCGGTAGAGAGAGATTAGGAGGGGAAGACAGACAGGGAGGGGGAGAGAGGGGGAGAAAGATAGGTGAGAGAGTGGGAGGGAGAGGGGAAGAGAGAGAGGGAGAGAGAGCGGGGGAACGAGGATAGAGAGGGGAGAGAGAGAGGTGTGAGGGGTAGAAGTGGAGTGGGGGGAGTGTCGGGGTGAGAGAGTGGGACAGAGACAGAGAGGAGTGAGTGGGGAGAGCGCGGATAGTGGGTGATAGTGTGTAAGAGGGAGGGAGGGAGAGAGGCCAGGAGTGACAGAGGGAGGGAGTGAAAGAGGTAGGGAGAGTGAGGTGACAGAGTGAAGGGACAGAGAGGGGGCAGAGAGAGGGGCAAGAGAGGGAGGGCGAAAGAGGGGAGGGAGAGGAGGCATGGGAGAAGGGGCAAGGGAGAGGGGGAGAGAGGGAGGGGAGAGTGGGAGGGGTGAGAGAGGGTGGAGATAGAGATAATCGTGGAGAGCGAGGGGGAAGAGAGAGAGGCGGTAGAGAGAGACAGGGTAGAGAGCGCGGGCAGAGAGCGGAGGGATAAAGGTGGAAGAGAGAGGGTGAAGAGTGAGGGGGAGAGTGAGTGGGGTGAGAGAGAGGTAGAGAGGTAGAGAGAGAGAAGGAGAGAGAGGTGGTTGATAGAGCAGGGATGGGAGAGCGCGAGGGAAAGAGAGGGGGGAGCGAGAGGGTGTGACAGAGAGTGGAAGACAGGGTGGAGAGGGGGAAGAGAGGGGGAGAGGAGGGAGAGACGGGGACAGAAAGGTGGGTGAGAGAGGGGAGAGAGAGGGAAGAAAGGGGGAGAGATGGGGAGAGAGAGGCGAGCGAGTGGGGGAGTGAGTTGCGAGAGAGTATGGAGCTAGAGAGGGGGGAGTGATAGGGAATGGTGGGAGGAGAGAGAGGGGGAGAAAGAGACAGGGAAGAGAGGGATGGTGAGAGAGACGGGGAGGGGGAGAGAGGGGGAGAGAGAGGGGAGACAGTGGGGGAGACAGAGGGGTGTGAGTGGACGGAGAGGTGGGAGAGTAAGAGGGAGGGAGTGAGAGAGGGAGGGTGAGAGAGAGGAAGGGGAGGGAGGTGACAGACTAAGGGGAGAGAGCTAGTGAAGAGAGACAGATGGGGAGAGAGAGGGGTAGAGAGAGCGGGTGAGCGATGGGGAGGGAGAGGGGAAAGAGTGTGGGGCAAGAGAGAGGGGGAGACGGCGACAGAGGGGGCAAAAGAGAGGGGGAGAGTGGGGGGGTAGAAGAGAGGACGGCGAGAGAGAGGGGGTAGAGACAGGGGAGAGAGGGGGGAGAGAGAGAGGCGAGAGACAGAGTGGGCGAGAGGGGGGTAGAGAGAGTGGGATAGAGTGGAGAGAAGGGGTGAGAAAGGGGTTAGAAAGGGGGAGAGAAATGGGGAGAGAGAGTATGGGGAGAGAGAGGAGGATAGAGAGGGGGAGAGAGGGTGGAGAGAGAGCGGATGAGAGAGGGGGTGAGAGGGGTGGGAGAGAGAGGGGAGAGGGAGAGGAGAGAGAGAGAGGCGAGAGATGGTTGTGAGAGGGGGTTAGAGAGGGGGAGAGAAAGGGGAGAGTAAAGGGGTGAGAAAGGTGGACAGAAAGGGGGAGAGAGGGAGGAGACAGAGTTTGTGGAGAGAGAGGATAGTGAGTGATAGGGTGAGAAAGGGATGGAGCGAGAGGACGGAGAGGGGACAAGGGGGAAGGGGCAAGGGAGAGGGGGAGGGAGAGGGGATAGATAGAGAGAGACTCGTAGAGAGAGAAGGGGCAAGAGAGTGGAAGTGAGAGGGAGAGGAGGGGGAATGGGGACGGGGAGAGTGGGGATAGATTGAGAGAGAATCGTTGAGAGCAAGGGGAAGAGAGGGGGGGGAAGAGAGAGAGTGGGTAGAGAGAGAGGAGCAGAGAGCGGAGGGATAAAGAGGGGGAAGAGAATGGGAAGAGTGAGAGGAGAGTGAGGGGAAAGTGAGGAGGAGAGTGAGAGGGGTGAGAGAGAGTTTGAGAGAGAGAGAGAGAGGGGGATGAGAGCGGGGTGAGAGAGCGGGAGTGAGAGAGCGGGAGTGAGAGAGTGGGGGCAAGAGACCGGGGGTGAGAGAGTGGGGTAGAGAGAGAGGGGGAAAGGGAGGCAGAGAGAGGAGGAGAGAAATGGGGAGAGCGCGGGGAGAGAGCTAGTGAAGAGAGAGAGATGGAGAGAGAGAGTGGTGCAAGAGAGAGGGAGAGAGAGGGGAAGAAAGAGGGGAGAGAGAGGGAGGAGAGAGAGGCGAAGAGAGGGGGCAGAGTGTGTGGGAGAGAGGGGAGAGAAAGGGGTGAGAAAGGGGGAGAGAAATGGGGAGAGATAGTATGGGGAGAGAGTATGGGGAGAGAGAGGGGGAGAGAGAGGGTGAGAGATGGTGTGAGAGAGGTGGGAGAGAGAGGGTAGAGAGAGAGAGGAGAGAGTGGGAGGAGAGAGAGGGAGTGAGAGAGAGGCGAGAGAGGGGGTTGAGAAAGGACGAGAGAAAGGGGAGAGAAAGGGGAGAGAAAGAGGGAGAGAGTGTTTGGGGAGAGAGAGGATAGTGAGTGATAGGGTGAGAGAGGGAGAGAGGGAGAGACGGAGAGTGAGCTGACAGAGTAAAGGGAGAGAGAGAGGGCAGAGAGGGAGGGTGAAAGAGGGGAGGGAGAGGAGGCAAGGGAGAAAGGCCAAGGGAGACGTGGAGACTGAGGGGGAGAGGGAGAGAGGTGAGAGAGAGGGGGTCAAGGGAGGGGAGAGAGAGGGAGAGGGACAGAAGGGGAGGGGGGATAGAGAGAGAATTGTGGAGAGAGAGGGGGAAGATAGAGGCGGTAGAGAGAGAGGGGTATAAAGACGGGGCAGAGAGTGAGGAGGAAAGTGAGGGGGGATTAAGGGGGATGGGAGAGAGAGGGTTGAGAGAGCGGGGGAGAGAGAGCGGGGGGGAGGGAGCGGGGAGAGAAAGGGAGAGAGACGGTGAGAGATGGCAACAGAGAGGGGGGAGAGGGTGAGAGAGTGGGGTACAGAGAATGGGGTGGAGAGAGAGGGGAGAGAGAGAGGGTGGGAGAGAGGGGAGAGAGAGTGGGTGGAGAAATGGGGAGAGAGACGAGGAGACAGGAAGGGAGAAAAATAGGGAGAAAGAAGCGAGAGAGTGGGGAGAGAGGGAGAGAGGGGGAGAGTGAGGGGGGTGTGAGAGTGCGGGAGAGAGGGGCAGAGAGTGGGGGAGAAAGAGGAGGAAGAGAGAGGGGGATTGTGTTGGGGAGAGTGAGGGGGGTCAGAGAGAGAGGGTGAGAGAGGGAGGGAGAGTGTGGGGAGAGACAGGAGGGAGTGAGAGGGGGAGGGTGAGGAAGGGGGAGAGGGAATGGGAAGAGAGGCGGACAGAAAGCGGGCGGGGGAGAGAGTGTGGGGATAGAGAGGGGAGAGACGGGGAGAGAGAGAGGAGAGATCCGGGGAGAGGGGGGAGAGGTGGGGTAGAGAGGGGAGAGAGGGGGGAGGGACATGAGTGAGTGAGAGGGGGAGGTTGAGGAAGGGCGGTGAGGGAGTGGGAAGAGAGGGGAACAGAAAGTGATGGGGTGGTAGAGCGGGGGAGAGAGAGGGGAGAGAGTGGGAGAGTTGGGGTTGAGTGAGGAGGTTCCAGTGAGGGGGTTTGAGTGAAGGGGGTGGAGTGAGGGGCGTCGAGTGAATGGGGTCGAGTGAGGGGGAGACAGGGGGAAGAGAGGGGAAAAAGAGAGTGGGAGCGAGAGGGGCAGTGAGGGGGAGAGAGCGGGAGAGGGGAAGGGGGGAGAGAGGGGGTAAGAGAGGGAGAGCGAGGGCAGGAAGGGGAGTGGAGGGAGAGAGAGGGAGAGAGGGGGAGAGAGGCGGGAGAGAGAGGGCAGAGAGAAAGAGGTTTAGGAGGGTGTCGAGTTACGGCAGTAGAGAGAGGGGGTCAAGAGAGGGGGTCGAGAGATGGGGTCGAGAGAGGGGGTTGAGAGAGGGGTTGAGAGGGAGGGGTTGAGAGGGAGGATGATCGAGTGAGGGGGATCGAGTGAGGGGTCGATTGAGAGGGTCCGAGAGAGGGTGTTCAAGAGAGGGTAGTCGAGTGAGGGGATCGAGAGAGGGGAGAGAGAGGAGGAGAGAGGGGGGAGAGTGGGGGAGAGAGACAGGGGTCGAGAGAGGCGGGGTGTAAGATGGGTGTCGTCAGAGGGGGTCGATAGATGGGGTAAAGTGAGAGGGTTCAAAAGAGGGGGATCGAGAGAGGAGTTCGAGTGAGAGGGTCGAGTGAGGTGGTCGAGTGTGGGCGGTCGAGAGATGGGGTGAGAGAAATGGGGTGAGAGAGATGGGGTGAGAGAGATGGGGTGAGAGAGATGGAGTGAGAGAGATGGAGTGAGAGAGGGGGAGAGAGAGGGGAGAGGGGGGAGAGAGTCGGGGAGAGAGTGGGGTAGAGATGGGGAAGGAGGGGGAGAGAAGGGGAGAGGGGGAGGGGGAGGGGCAGAGAGAGGGGGAGAAAGTGATAGAGAGGGGAGAGAGAGAGTGATGAGTGAGAGGGGGGAAGCGAGGTGCGAGCAAGAGAGATGTGTGAAAGAGGGGGTGAGCAAGAGAGAGGTGCAAGTGTGAGTGAGTGAGGGGACGGAAATGAGAGAGAGAGTCTGAGAGATTGAGAGAGAGAGCGAGATAAGGGGATGAGAGAGAAAGAGAAAGAGAAAGAAAGTAAGATAGAAAGGGGGTAGAGCGAGTGAGGGAGAGATACAGGGCGAGCTTGAGAGAGAGGGACATGAGGGAGAGGCACGCGAGGGAGAGAAAGAGTTGGGTGAGAGAGAGGGATGAGGTGGAGAGTGCGTGAGGGGGTGGGAGCAAGAGTAAGTGAGAGGGTGAGAGAGAGAAAGTGAATGAAGGGAAGAGCGATAGAGAGGGAGGGTGGGAGAGGGGGTGAGAGAGAATGAAAGTGAGGGGATGAGTGATAGAGAGTGAAGGAGTGAGAGAGACAATGGAGAAAAAGAGGCAGAGATTGAGAGCGAAAGAGAGAGAGAGATATATGTCTCAGGGAGGACTAATACAGCGGAGGTGAAAGCAGGACCCTAACAAGATGGTGGGAATGAAGTCTAGAATGTTGTTGTAGCTTGCCCAGCTCTGTATCTATGTCCTGTCTTCCAGGTCTGAATACAGAAGGTCACTAACCCCTCCCTGTCCTGTTTACTGTGAGTGATCTTCCCGGCTGCAGGATTTACTGAAGGCTCCAGACCTCCCTGTCCAACTCTCTCTGGCTGACCAATCGTCTTTGGTGCAGTTATGGACGAGACAGGAGTTAGGAATTCGGCTGAGACAGGGACATCCTGAGTACCTGCAGGAGACAGGGAAACAGACAGAATGGGAAATTAGACTGATGCAGTGAGGGTTACACATGGAGAATGTCACTGAATCCCACAGAGATCTGGATGATCCCAGTCTCCATCCCTGGCCTGTGCTGCTGCGTCTCTCTGGAGTGCAGAATTCTGTTGGCTCAGGATCTGGAATAGCTGCAAGAGCGAGAGATGTTGACAGAGGCAGCAATTAGACCCACACAGTGAGGGATATCACATGGAGAGAGACAGTGATATCAGCAGAGTGCTGGAAGGTATCAGGCTCACACAATGGTCATGATGAAAGGGTTGTGATTCATGGTGCACCGGGATCAGTACTCAGTGACGGTTGAGCTACGAGTGGGACAGGTGATGGCCTCGTGCTATTCTCACCCGACTGTTCATCCAGATGTTAATGCTGGAGTCCAGTATAACCCATCTGACTGCCTAATATCCTTTCAGGAAGGAAATCTGTTATAGGCAGCGGGTCTGTCCGACATATGTTCCAGACCCAGAGCGATGGGGTTGACTCTAATCTGCTCTCTGTTGTGATCCAGCAAGGCATTCAGCTCAAGAGCAGCTCAGGGCGGGCATGCGATGCTGGCCAGCCAGAGACAGCAACATCCCATGAGGGAATTAAACATAACACTGCTGGGAGCAGTGTCCTGGCAAATCATGTCGGTAGGCTTATTTACAGGACTTTATGCTGACAGAGAGAATGCAGGGCCAGGGTTCAGGTGAAAGGAGCTTTCCAAATCCAAAGAGAAATGGCAATGTAGCTGAAGACAAGCAGAAAGGAACAGCAAGAGACAGAGTTTAACTGAAACTGTAAATCAGTGATTTGGACTGTGACAAGAAATTGTGGAAAGAGTCTTTCGTAATGTTCTTTTTTGGACTGGATAAAGTCTCTGCAAAAAGGTGGATGGACTGTGGTACAGAGATAAATGAGATTTAGTGGTGACACGGTTAAAAAAAGGTGGAACATGAATATTCTATTGTATGCCTCCTTGAGGGGTCTCAGGGAGTACAGGATGGGTAACTCTGACAGTAATGGGAAACAAAGGCATTACAGAGAAAGCATTTGGCCTCAGATGATGAAGCTGAATCAGCCTGAATGCAGATTCTGGGTAACACATGTCAAAACCACAAGCAGGAGAACAGTTTCGAGGCTGCCTAACAGAATTTCATTGCTCAACATTGTTACACATTCCAGTGAATTCCTGTGTAATGCAAAGGCACTGTGATCATTTTGGGAGATTTCAGTCTTTGTATAATCTGGGACAGTCACATCGGCAAAAGCGATGTTCTCCGAACTCCTCTTTGAATGTTTCTGTCAGTGTTTCTTTGAATAACACGTTGTGCAAACGGCCAGGGTCGTGACTATCTCAGATCGACCGTTGGGTGATGACGCTGAGTGAAGTAGTAATGTCACATTGAGATATCCTCTGGGAAATTGTCGTGTAGTGGAATTCAGCGAGATGATGGATTTTTAAAGTGACCATAAAGCACACCCTGCAATCACAACCAAAGCCATTGACATGTGTTTGAGAGGAGAACTGACCAAGGTAAACAGGGGAAACAGTGAAGTGTATGGCTGGCAATGGACAGTGGAAAACATTTACAGTCATAGAGATGTACAGCACAGAAACAAGGCCTTCGGTGTCCAACTCGTTTACGTCACCCACATATCCTAACATAATCTCGTCACATTTGCCAGCACTTGCCGTCCCTTTCAACCCTTCCTGTTTGAATTCCCATCCAGAACCCTTTTAAATGCAGTAATTGTACCAGTCTCCATCAATTCCTCTGGCAGGTCATTCCATACACGCAACACCCTCTACATCAAAACGTTGTCCCTTACATTCCTTTTATATCTTTCCCCCCTCACCCTCAACCTGGGCCCTCCAGTTCTGGACTACCCCACCCCAGGTAAAAGACCTTGTCTGTTAATCCTAACTATGCCTCTCATGGCTTTATAAACCTCCATATGGGTACCCCTCAGCCTCAGACATTCCAGGGAAATCAGGCCCAACCCATTTAACCTCTCCCTGTAGCTCAAATCCTCCAATGCTGGCAGCAACTTTGTAAATCTTTTCTGAACCTTTACAATTTACACAATATCATTTCGATAGGGAGCAGACAAGAATTGCACGCAATATTCACAAAGTGACTTATCCAATATCCCGTATAGCTACAACATGACATCCTAACTCCTCTACTCAATGCTCTGATCAGTAAACGCAAGCATACCAAACACCTTCACTGTCCTATCGACCCACAATTCTCCTTTGAAGGAACAATGAACCTGCAATCCAAGGTTTCTTTGTTCAGAAACACTCCGTGGGACCTTAATATTAAATGTATCAGTCTGGCGAAGCGTTGCTATTCCAAAATGCAGCACCTCCCATTTATCTAAATTAACCTCCAGCTGCCACCCCTCAGCCCATTGGCCCAACTGATCCAGATCCCGTTGTAATGTGAAGTAACATTTTTCACTGTCCATTACACCTCCAATTTGGGTGTCATTTGCAAACTTACTTACTATACCTGCTATGTTCACATCCAAATCATTTATATAATTAATAATAAATAGTGAACGCAGCACAGATCCTTGCGGCACACCACTGGTTACAGGCCCCGAGTCTGAAAAGCAAACGTCCACAACCACCCTCTGTCTTCTACCTTTGTGCCAGTTCTGTATCCAAGTGGCTGTTTTTCTCTGTATTCCATGAGATCCATCCTTGAAAACCAAGCTCCCGTGTGGAAACATTTCGAATATCTTATTGAAGTCCATATCACTCACATCCACCGCGCTGCCCTCATCAATCCTTTTGTTCCTTCTTCAAAAAAACTCAATATCTTGAAACATGATTTCCCACGTACAAAGCAATGCTGAAGATCCCCAATTAGACAGTGCATTTCTAAACACATGTAAATCCTGTCCCTCAAGTATCCATCCTTCACCGTGCCCACGACTGACGTCAGGTGAACCAGATTGTAGTTCCCTGGCTTATCCTTATCAGCCTTCTTAAACAGTGGCACCATGTTTGCCAAACTCCAGTCTTCTGTCACCTCACCTGTGACGACTGATGATACAAAAATCTCAGCAAGAGGCCCAGCAATCACTTCTCTAGCTTCCCATAGATTTCTCGAGTCCACCGGATCAGGTCCTCGGGATTTATCCACCTTTAACCTTTTCAAGACATCCAGCACCTCCTCCTCTGTAATATGAACATTTTGCAAGATGACACCATCTATTTCCCAATACTATTTCCCAAATCATCATTCTATTCGATATCTTCCATGTCCTTCTCGACAGGAAATACTTGTTCAGTATCTCCCCCATCTCCTGTGGCTCCGCGTGCAGGCTGTCTTGACCTTTCAGGGGCCCTATTCAATCCCCAGTGATCCTTTTGTCCTTTTTGCATTTGTAAAAACACTTTGGATTCTCCTTAAACTTATTTGCCAAAGCTACCTCATGTCCACTTTTTGCCCTCATCATTTCACTCTACCCCTACACAACACTGCAATCTCCCCCTCCCTGACTGATCTCTGCCCAACACTGCAATCTCCCCTCACTGAACTGTTTCCTCCCCAACACTGCAATCGCCCCTCCCTGACTGATCCCTACCCAACACAGCGCTCACCCCCTCCCTGACTCATCCCTACACCACACTGCAATCACAACCTCCCTGACGGATCCCAGCCCAACAGTGCAATCTCCCCCTCCCTGACCGATACTACCCAACACTGCACTCACCCCCTCCCTGACAGATCCCTAGAAAACCCTGCAACCATCCCTTCCATGAGTGATCCCGACTCAAAACTGCCATCACCCCCTCCCTGACTGATCCCAACCCAACACTGCAACTTTCCTCTCCCTGACTGATCCTTACTCAAAACTGCAATTAACCACTCGCTGACTGATCCCAACCCCAGCCTGTAATCATCCCCTCCCGACTGGTCCCTACCCAACACTGCTCTCACCCCCTCGCTGACTGATCCCTACTGAAAACTGCAATCACCCACTCGCTTACTGATCCCTACCCCAGCCTGTAATCACCCCCTCCCGACTGATCCCGACCCAACACTGCAATCTCCCCCTCGCTGACTGATCCCTACCCATCACTGGAATCTCCCCCTCCCTGACTGATGCCTACCCAACACTGGAATGTACCCCTCCAGGACTGTTCCTTACACAACACTGCAATCTCCCCCTCCCTGAGTGATCCCTACCCAACACTGCACTTACACCCTCCCTGACTGATCCCTACACCACACTGCAATCACCCCCTCCCTGACTGATCCCTACCCAATACTGCAGTCTCACCCTCCCTGACTGATCCCTACCCAACTCTGCACTCACACCTTCCCTGACTGATCCCTACCCCACACTGCAATTACCCCTGCCTGAACTGTTCCCTACCCAACACTGCCATATCCCCCTCACTGACTGATCCCTACGCAACACTGCAATCACCCACTCGCTTACTGAATCCTACCCAACACTGCACTTTCTCCCTCCCAGACCGATCCCTACCCAACACTGCGCTCACCCCCTCCCTGACTGATCCCTACGCAACACTGCACATTCTCCCTCCCAGACTGAACCCAACCCAAAACTGCAATCTCCCCTCCCTGACTAATACTATCCAACAATGCACTCACCCCATCCCTGACTGATCCCTACCCAACACTGCGCTCACCCCCACCCTGACTGATTCCAACCCATCACTGCACTCACCCCATCCGTGACTGATCGTAACCCAACACTGCAATCTCCCCTTCCCTGATTGATCCCTACGCAACAATAAATCACTCCCTTCCTGACTAATCTCCATCCAACTCTCCAATCTGCCTCTCCTTAGCTAGTCCCGACCCAGCACAGTAATCTCTCCCTCCCCCTCTTTCCAACAGTCCCCCTGCCTGACTGATCCCCACCCAACAAAGCAATCTCCCGCTCCCTGACCCATTTCTCTCAGATCAGTTCAGTGAGATGGAAGTATTAATATTTAATCCTGTCCTTTGTGTATTTGACTGTGACAACATTGAGAAAACACTATGTGCGGTCAATCTCTAGTGGGTTAGATGGTGGCACTTTGAGGAAGCTTTCCTCCAGATCTAAGTTCATTTTCAAACTAATCTGGGATCTTTTCATGAGAATGTTTCAATGAAGATTCACTTTGAATCCTTTCTGTGCCTTGCTGTAGTTAGCTGGTAAGACTGATAACCTGGGCAGCACTGTTTCTGGGAATTTTGATGGGAGCCAGATTAAATGTAGATTTCTGGGTCCCATTCCTTCACATGGAAGAGATAATGTCTCACAAGTGAATATTGAGATGCTGATGGTGCTGTCTAGTTACTTCTAAAAACAATGTAAACAACCCAAACAGAAAGTTCGGAGTGAGGTGACAGTGGGGGAGCACTTGGAACCAGTGACCATAGTTCTATTAATATTGTAATCATTGTGAAGTAAAACAAAATGTTCCACAGGTACTAGTTCTACATTCGGGCGAAGCAAATTTTGACAGAATTAGCCAGCAGCTTGCAGGGGTTGGTTTGAGAAGTTTGTTTGCAGGCAAAGGGACCTCTGGCAAGTGAAAGTTCTTTAAATGTGGGAGAGCTACAGTTCAAGATCTGTACTTTCCTGTAAGTGGTAAGAGCAAGGTTGGCAGGAATAAGGATGACAAGATACTTTGAGGCTTTAACCGAAAAACAAAAAGCAGGTATGGCTCAGGTATAGGCAGGTGGGGTCAAGGGAATACCTGGGGATAAATAGGGGATACAAGAGTTTACTGAAGAAGGGAATCAGGAGGGCAGATGACCTTGGCTGAGAAGAATTTGGTGAATCCAAAGAGATTCTTGAAGGATATTAAAGGAAAAAGAATAACGAGAGAGAGAATAGGACCCTTCAAGGACCAAAGTGGACATGTATGTGCAGAATCACACAAGTTATTTGTCCTCTGTGTTGACTGTGGAGCAGTACATGAAGGCTTGGGAACTTGACAAAGTTAGTGATGATCTCTTGGGGACAGTCCATATCATAGGAGAGGAAGTGTTGAATGCATTAGAATGCATGTAGGTGGATAAATCTCCTGGAACGGACCAAATGTATCCAACAACACTACAAGAGGCGAGAGAAGAAATTGTAGGGTCCCTGGCTGATCTTTTTGCATCACCATTAACCATGGGTTAGGTCCCAGAAGATTGGAGAGAAGCAAATTTTGTGCCCTTATTCGAGAATGGCTGCAAACAAAAACCTGGGAACTACAAAGCAGTCAGCCGAATATGTGTGGACTGTAAGTTACTTCAGAAGTTTCTGGGAGATTAGATATACATGCATTTGGAAATACAGCATTTCATTGGGAGTAGTAAGCATAGCCTTGTGCGTGGGAGACTATGTGTCACAAATTTGTTAGCGTTCTTTGATGAAGTGATCAGGAAGTTTGACGAGGTCAGGCCAGTACATGTAGACTCTACAGATTTCAGTAAGGCTTTTGATAAGGTTCCACATGGTACCTTGCTCTGGAAGGTTAGATCGCATGGAATCCACTGTGGGGTTGGCAAACTGGGTACACAATTGACTTGATGGTAGGAAGCAGAGGGTAATAGTCAGGCTGGAGGCCTGTGACTAGTGGTGTGCCTCCGTGGTCATTGATTCATAGAATCCCTCCTCTGTGGAAACAGTCCCTTCAGCCCAACAAGTCCACTGGCCCTCTGAAGATTATTCCACCCAAACCCATTCTCCTACCTTATTACTCTACATTTACCCCTGACTAATGCAACTTGCATGAACATCCATGAACACTATAGGCAATTGAGCATGGCCACGTTACCTAACCTGCACATCTTTGGGTTGTGGGAGGAAAGTGGAGCACACAGAGGAAACCCACGGAGACATGGGGAGAATGTACCAACTCAGTTAGGGGTGGCATAGTGGCTCAGTGGTTGGAACTGTTGCCTCGCAGCTCCAGGGATCCGAGTTCGACCCCAGCCCCGGGTGACTGTCTGTGTGGAGTTTGCACATTCTCCCTGTGTCTGCGTGGGTTTCGTCTGGGTGTTCCGGTTTACTCTCACAATCCAAAAATGTAAATGTCAGATGAATTGGCCGTGCTAAATTGTCCATAGTATTAGCTTCATTCGTCAAGGTAAAATATTGGGTAGGGAGAATGTCTCTGGATGGGTATCTCTTCGGCAGGTCAGTGTGGACTGGTTGTGCAAATGGCCTGTTTCCATACTGGAGGAAATCTAACCCTAACAGGATCTAACCCACGCAGACCATCCTGTGAGGTTGGAATTTAATCAGATCCACGGTGCTGTGAGGCAGTAGTGCTAACCACTGAGCCATTGTGCCACTGAGCTGGTCAGTGCTAGGCCCATTGCTGTTTGTTATCAAGATCAATGATTTGGATGAGGATGTTAAAGGCATGATGAGTAAGTTTGCAGATTACACTAAAATAAATGAGGGAGGTTCTCAGCAATTGCAACAGGGCCTTGATCAGCTGGGGCTGCGAAATGGCAAATGGAGTTTAATATAGACACGGGCGAGATCTAGCATTTTGGAAAGTCACATCAAGACAGGGGTTTCATTGTGAATGGTAAAACCTGAAGGAGTATAGTGGAAGAGAGGGACCTTGGGTGCACGGTTCTCTGAGAGTGGAGTCACAGGGAGACAGGACAGTGAAGAAGGCTTTTGGCACACTGGGCCCTTCATCAGTCAGTGCATGGAATATCAAAGTTGGGAAGTTCTGTTGTAGTTGTGCAGGATGTTGGTGAGGCCTCACTTGGAATATTGTGTTCTGTTTTGTCCACCTTGCTGTATGAAGGATGTTATTAAACTTGAAACAGTGAAGAAGAATTTTACAAGGATGTTGCCAAACTCAACTAGACAGTTATGGAGAGAGGTTGGACAAGCTCGGACATTTTTCTTCAACATGTAGGAGTGTGAGGGGTGGGCCTCATAGAGATCATGGGAGGCATGGATAGGGTGAATGCACTCAGTCTTTATCCCAGGCTTAGGGAATCGAGGACGAAAGGGCATCAGTTTAAGGTGAAAGAGGAAATAATGAAAGTTAACCTGAGGGACAACGCTTTTACCCAGATGGTGGTACACATATGGAATGAACATCCAGTGGAATTGGTTAAGGAGGATATATTGGGCACATACATGGACAGGAAAGGTTTAGAAGAATATTGGCCAAGTGCAGGGAAACGGGGTTAGTGTGGATGGACCAGTTTGGGCCAAAGAGCCTGTCTCCATGCTGTAGAACTCTATGCTCTATGAACATACCCAGGTGTCCCATAATACAGAAACAGCCAAAGCAACACGAACACGAGCCGGTACAAACGTGAAACAGTCCTGCAGAATTTGGCAGGAAGCCAGCCTGGCCTTGCAGCGAAGGATTCCTGGCACAGGACCTGTGGTGAGAAGCCCATAGAGAACTGGGGAAGGAAGCTGGAAAGCTCTCTCCACTGCTGATAGCCTGGAGGACCCCCGGCGTGGATAAGGCAGCTGGGATCGATCACCCCAGGAAAACGTACAGGCTGTGACAGAGTTCGGTCTCCGACACAATGAGCAGGACAGAAGGATGCAGGAATATCTCACACACATGGGACTACTCCAGTTACAATTGGGAAGAGCCCAATCCAGTGAAAGGAGGGTCTCGGGGGATGGGGAAGCAGCCTCATGGTTACATTGACAATCTGGAAGGACGGTGTATGAGCTCCAAACAGCTGCATGGGTCCTGTACGCCTGCAACACTGAGCAACACACATCATGCCCTCGTAGGAGATGCCAAGAGCAAATGCAATCCTGAGGGAACCAGGGCTCCTCCCAGAATGGGATAATGTGTGCCTTTGGGGTTCTATCTCACCAGGGAGATAACGACAGGCCCCACACTAACGCATCCACACCCGCCCACAGATAGGAACCTCCCCACACACTGCCTTTCTCCCAGGGCATTGCACGCTTTGCCCCCAAACCTGACCCACAGCCCAAACCAGATTCCATGAATGTCAAGCAGCTGATGGTCTCACTCAGTACAAAGCAGCTATTCCAGCCACCCAGCTGGTGGGCAGCACCAAAAAGGGTCATCTCTCAGACCCAGATACATGTTTGAATGAGATTGACTGACAGTCTGTCAATCCCGGACTGGACACTGATGACCAAACCAAATTAATCACCATGTGCCTTAGTCCAGCAGGCCATTCAGCCCTCACTGAGGGCCAACAGCGAGGGAGGGGCATCTATGATGTGATGAAGTTAGCGGTCCTCACTGCTTGAGGGCAGGATAAGGCAGACCCTGCAGAGGCGCTACATAACTGCAGAACAACAACAAGGCAAATGCCCATCCCCTCCCCTGTCAGCTTCATCTGGAGACTCTGGGTCCAATTTGTCTGGATTTTTGGGTATAAGACATGCACCTCTCTTAGCGATGAGAAACTGGGCCCGATCCTTTGTCTCCCATGTCTCAGAAAGAAGGAAGGACACTTGGGATTCGACCCATCAGACGCCTCTTGTAATGAGGCTTGGGCCCTCTGCTAATTAATTGCTGAATATGAAATAAACTTAACGGGTTTCCACATTGTGGTACAGAGGCTCAGGGATCACAGGCGATTGGTCGGGTTTCCCCGAGTGAGATAATAGTGAGATACCGAGCACAAAGAGTTCGAACAGTGATATCCCAGGAAGCACACCAGGGACAATTCCTAAGAAACAAAATTAGAAACGAGCTGAGACCAGGAGGGAAGGCTCCACGGCCCCCCCCCCCCGCCCCCCAGCTTGTCCCACACACACCAGGCTCTCGCAATGGACAAGTCATTAAACTCACAGGGAATTCCTTGTTCACTACCATTTACCACAAACTGACACTAATCATAATGAATGCATCAGGGATACATAATGAATGCATCAGGGATACAGTAACCAGTAAAATGATTATGTTCCTACCTGACCCACAGGATAAGTGGTGAGGAAACAAGGAAATATGAGGGAAAACCCAGAACAGCAATTAGCAGATGAAAGAAAAGAGAATTCCTTAATGATTTAGCAACACTATACGAGCCACTCCCAGGGCAGGAGTGTTACTGGTCAGTACGCTGACTTGGCTAATTTGGAGAATAAACTCAGGATCCTGACTCAACAACTCTCTCATGAGCCTGAGAAAGACTGAATACAGAAAACCTAATGGAGACCAGGGGACAACTAGTGGAGAATCAAGCTAACCATCACTTCATGACCAGACTGGAGGGTCACGACAACACGATTAACCAGATCATCCAGGGCTCAAGCAGAGATGACGGTGAGCAGTAAAACCGCAACCTGTGCAGTATCTACGGTAACGGGATGATGGAACAGCTGAGGGAGGAGCTCAGGCAGACCAGCCAAGGGAAAGTCCCATCCCGGGTGAGTGACAAACAGCAACAATATTTGTTCCTGGAGAAGACACACACGAACATCTCCCACTGTCAGTGACAGCAGCTCACCATGGGCTGGGTTAATAACAGCTGTAAAGACACTCTAGGTGGGACACCTGGGCTTGGTGCTAGGGATTTCAATTAATCCGGGTGACAATGCTAGGATGAGTTCCAAATTATCGGAATTGTATAAAAACGGTACCATGATTCCGTCTCACATACTGTGGAGATAGAGGGAACAGGGACCACTCTTAAGTAAATGTGAAGGAACAGGCCAGACCATCACATGCCCATAGCCTGTCATCCATGAATATGGCTCCTCTCACATCAAGCTGTGGTCCTAACTGCACTCGCCTTGATTAATCTTGGGTATTGGTGGTTATGATTGCAGGTTGCAACAGATGGGCACCATCATTATGTACAATGCCTGGACACACTCACGGGGGCTATAAGGCTGATAGAATTCTCAGGGAATTCTACTCAGGAGGGAATTCCAGGATTTTGAGCCATCAGGTCTCATTCACTTGTATTTATTCTGATCACTGTCTATGCATCACAATTCTGTACGTATTATTGGAATGCTATATTTTCTGTAGAGGCAGTTAGGAGAGCCACAGTCGCTCAGTGGGTAGCAATGTTGTCTCACAGCGCCAAAGACCAGGGTTTGATTCCACCCTCGAGCGACTGTCTGTGTGGAGTTTGCACGTTCTCCCTGCATCTGCATGGGTTTCCTCCCCCAGTCCAAAGATGCGCGTGTTCGACAAATTGGCCATGTAAAATTGCCCAAAGATTCTCGGGATATTCAGTTAAGTTGAATAGCCATGGGAAATGTAGGGTTTCAGGGATATCTTGGGGGTAGTGGAATCTGATTTGGATTCTCTTCAGTGGGTCATTGTGATTCGATGGGCAGAAGGGCCTGTTCTGCTGTGTAGGGATTCTATGATTCATTTCTTTCCTATCACTTATCAGCCATATGATGATAGGTTTGACCAATGTACATAATGGCTTTCGCTCAGACAGCTGACTACTCTGACAACAAGCATACCCAGCGTTTAGAATCAGGTTTGCAATTCATTGCATAAGCTTCTTTCCATCTAAACGGATGAATTGGGGGAAATGTCACAACCTCCAGGCTAAAGCACAGATAGACAGCCAAGGTGTATTGGCCAAGTAAATCTCCCAAATCACAAAACCCGCACACCAGACACAGTGCAAACACAGCGGCCAAGTGGTAAAGTCATCAGCATAATGTAAAAAACAACAGTTCTCCAGGACAGACATATCCCTAACAACATCTCCACCAAACAAAGGAGGGCCCAGACAGGAATGTAACGGTTCCTGCTACGCAAAGAAACTAACTGTAACAAGCCATCCAAATGGCTGGAAATATTTCAAACTATTAGCCGATTCTGCTAACTGGTCAGAACTACAGAAAGTTCCGGAAAACCATTCGGAAATGAATACAAACAGGGTTCACCTGCACACTGATGTTTTGAATCTTCTGGAGGCCATCTGAGGAGACCAGCATGGCAAGAGACAGACAGACAGACACAGAGAGAAAGCAGCTTCGCAGACCCAGAAACAGAACCAGAGAGGGAGAGATAGAAAGATAGTTTGAAGCAAACTCCAGAAACATGGGAGAGAGGGAGTGTGCAAAACTATTGAGAGAGAGAGAGATAGAGCTGGAAACAACTGGAATAATGTGTGTCACTCCTTCAGTCTGTCCATGCTTTAACTACTGTTTGTCTCAGTCTGACCCTTCTTCTCTCCCTCTTTCTGTCCTTCTCTCTCTGCCTGTCTCTCTCTCTCACTCACTGCCCTTGTCTCACTCTCCCTTTCCCTGTCACTCTCTGCCCATCTTACTCTCATCTCCGTCCCCACTCTCTCTCTCTTTTTCTTACCCTCCCTTTCTTTTTCTTCACTATTTCACACCTGAAAGTGCTCACCCAATTTTGAAACTCCTCAAAATAATTTTGCCCTCATTTTCACTCTCCTCCCAAATTTATCCCCTTTCCCAAATATCCTCCCTCCCAATAATTGCCTCACCAAATGTGCCCCACTCAAATATTTTGCTGGCCCCAACATTGCTGTAAGCCCCATTCCCTGGCGCTTCGGGAAATGAGTGGAAAAGTGTGGAGATGGAAACGCCCAGCCTGTCAGGCCTGAACCATCGATTCTCCTTCCTGACCTGCTGTGCTTCCCCAGCTCCACACTTTGTGACTCTGACTCTCCAGCAACTGCAGGCCTCATTTTCTCACACCGGTAAATGAGTCAGTGTTGACTGACTGGCCTGTGTCGGTTTTAATGCACAGCAAGATCCCAGTCCCAGAATTAAAGAAGGTTTGCATCACAGATGGAATCCTTTCTGCCCATTATGCCCCGTCCCCCATTAAATGATCCTGGACTTGTTCAGGATCCTCAGGATTGGCCCCTGAATGGCCTTATTGACTATGCTTCATGTGGAGACCTTTTCTCTGCACTGTCTGAGACTTTGCATCACATGCTATCCTACCCTCCATCTCTCTCTGACAACAGACCCTCCTTTCTCCACCAACCCCAAATCCCCAACAAATAATCCCCCTTTCTCTGGCTGTCCCACTCCCTCCTTGTCCCCACTATCCACCTTCCCATGCAGACTCACAGCTCCTGGGATGGAGGATATGGTGCAGAGACTAACTCACCTTTTTAATGACTGCTGTAATGCTCAGCATGATCCCACTCTGAAACCATCGCCAATTACATAAACTGTCCTTATCCCTCCATATACGTCCTTCTCTCTCCCCCTCTCTCACACTGTCCTTCTCTCACTCTCTCTGTCTCCCTGACTCTCACTGCCCATCTCTCTCTACACACTTCCTCCATCTCCATTCTCTCCATGTCTCTCTCTCTTTTTATCACTATCCCTTTCTGTTTTTCTCGATTTCAGACTCACTCAGAAAAGTACTCCATAAGACCATAAGACCATAAGACATTGGAGTGGAAGTAAAGCCATTCGGCCCATCGAGTCCACTCCGCCATTCAAGCATGGCTGATGGGCATTTCAACTCCACTTACCTGCATTCTCCCCGTAGCCCTTAATTCCTCGAGACAACAAGAATCTATCAATCTCTGCCTTGAAGACATTGAGCGTCCCACCCTCCACTGCACTCTGCGGCAATGAATTCCACAGACTCACCACTCTCTGGCTGAAGGAATGTCTCCGCATTTCTGTTCTGAATTTACCCCCTCTAATTCTAAGGCTGTGTCCTCAGGTCCTAGTCTCCTCACCTAACGGAAACAATTTCCTAGCGTCCACCCTTTCCATGCCATGTATTATATTGTACGTCTCTCTTAAGTCTCCCCTTAATCTTCTAAACTCCAATGAATACAATCGCAGGATCCTCAGCCATTCCTCATATGTTAGACCAACCATTCCAGGGATCATTCGTGTGAATCTCCGCTGGACACGCTCCAGTGCCAGTATGTCCTTCCTGAGGTTTGGGGACCAAAACTGGACACAGTACTCCAAATGGGGCCTAACCATGTACCTTCCACTCACCCCCTCCCTACAGTTGGGGTAAATCCTGGGAGAGACCAGCACTGAGGCAAACTCTTCCCATTGCCCCTTCCCCAGTCACTGGGACAGAGCAGAGGGGTCCAGGGAGAAACAGGGAGAGAAATTACTGGAGAGAAAGAGACTTGGACTGGCAGACAGTGAGATGGAGGGAGAGAACAAGAAAAAGACAGGCAGGCAGAGAGAAGGTGAGAAAGTGAGAAGAACTGACAGAGAGCAGGAGAGAGACAGACAGAGAGAGAGTGAAATCCCAGGAAAAGAAATACAAATTCAGACTGATACAACATGAAAATTGGGGAGAAAGACAGTAAGAGAAGGTCAGACAGACAGAAAGACAGAAATCCCAGCGAGAGATATAGGACAGAGAGAGAGAGAGGAGTTGCAACAGCAGAGAGATAGAGATGAGAGATTTCGGTGATGGTGGAGGGGGGAGGTGGGGGTGGAGTTGCTCCGACGCAGCGAGAATGATGTACAGGCAAGAATAGCAAGGTCCAACAGAACTGAGAGATAGATGCAGAGAGAGATGAGCAAGGTGTTGATTTTGTGAAACATTGAATGATTAAGCATTCGTGAAAAAACCTGATGAGGTGACAAAGAGGGAAAGGGAATCTACCGGGAAATGTAAACAGGGCAGAGATGTGAAGGTATTGAGAGATAGGGATTGAAGGAAAGACCTGGGAGAGAGAACTGGGAACACAGAAATAGACAGGAGAGCTGCAGTGAG
Organism: Chiloscyllium punctatum; assembly: GCF_047496795.1. Taxonomy (NCBI): domain Eukaryota; kingdom Metazoa; phylum Chordata; class Chondrichthyes; order Orectolobiformes; family Hemiscylliidae; genus Chiloscyllium; species Chiloscyllium punctatum. The sequence goes on along the minus strand of NC_092771.1, from coordinate 38,858,510 downwards.
AGAGGGAAGCAGTGAAATCTGTGGGATCAGACCCCTCTCTTGCATTTTGCTCCTTTGTCTCTTCCCTGTCCAGACCTCGCCCCTTGTGGCAAAATTCCCACAGACAGCCTGAATCCCACAATGTGTGTGTGTGTGTGTGTGTGTCTGTCTGTCTGTGTGCATTCACTCTCTCTGATTCCAGCTCCTGTCTGATAATTACTCATAGCAGAATAACTTGATTCTCTGTCTCTCTATTGTCCTGGTTTCAGCTCCCAAATCAAATGTTGAATCATCCATGATCCTATTCAATAGCAGAGCAGGCTCGAGGGGTTGGATGGTCTCCTCCTGTTCCTATTTCAGGTGGTCTTATGTTCTTAATGCTATCTCCCAGCTCTTGGCCCCCACACTGGAGGTTATGACTGCACAAGGCCCTGATCTGTAGAATGCTGCACTCTTCCATGAGTCTCGGAGGGAACCAGCCTGATTTGGATTGGAGTTGCAGCCTCTCAGTGAGAAGTGAAATCTCCTCCAGGTTCTCACTGCAAGCTGGAACAGGCCAATCACGGGGAAGCAAACAGCAGGCCAGGTCTGCCATGTCCTCCAGCTCAATTTCAGAAGGCCACGTGGGAAGGCTTGTTTCCTTCATCAGCTTCCCGTGCTCTCCCTTCTGGGTTAGTGTGGGGGCCGAATGGCCTTGCTCCTGGCTCCTATTGAGGTGCAGGCTGGCTATGTTTGGCACGTCCCTGGAGTGAGGTCGGTTAGCTCAGTTGGCTGGGCAGTTAGCTTACCACACTTGCTAGAGTTACTCTGAAGGACTCTCCTTCCCAACCTCTCCCCTCAGCTGGGCCATGGTGACCCTCTGATTAAAACACCACCAGATACCGCTCTCTAGTGAGGAGCTGTCCCATGCTCGTGTAAAGCTACGGTAACATTACATTGTTTTGCAGCTGAAGCACTGTGTGCAGGACTAGTCACTGCACAGCCAGAGGAATGTTAGTGTGTGGGAAAGGTTTACTGGATGAATCCCCAGTTAAGTCACTCTTACAGCTTTTGTGTTTTTGGAGACACAAGGACCAATTCACCTGAAACAGCAGCTGGGCACACAATAAGACTGCCTAGTTTACACACACAGACATTCTCTCTCTCTTTCTCTCTCTCTCTCAGACACTCACTCTCTCAAACACACACACATTCACTCCCTCAAACAAATACACACACTCTCTCTCTCACACACACATTCCTCTCTCTCACATACACGCATTCCTCTCTCACACACACGCACACAAACACACACTCAGACAGACACAAATACAAACACATACTCTCTCACATACACACGCAGACACACAGAGATACACACACATGCACTCTCTCTCTCTCACACGGACACACACTTGCTCTCTGTCTCTCTCTCTCTCACACACAAATATACACACAACCACGATTACTGTACAAACATGGAGGAAGCTGCGATGGAGAGATTACTTCTCCTAGGACTGAACCCTGATCTCACATGATGACTGCTCTAGGGAGACAGAAACAACTTCAAATGACATGTTGGATCTTCCTGTGCACCACGTCTTACATCGACAGCGTTGGTCTGTTTGGGTGCCTGCTTTTCTAAAGCGTCCCCAAGCAACAAGTGACCATAGATTGACAACAGTTTTCCTCCAATCCATGTTTAAGACACATGGTGATGCTATTTTTCACTGACTGTTGAAAAAGATCTGAATCTTAGAAAATGGAAGTGGCCTCCATCCCAAATTACGACACCAGTGTGTATTGCGGACCCTGAGGAAATGATCAGGGAAGTGTATCTGTACCTTCCTATCTTCTGCACCTTGTACCGCCAGATAGTGCTCCCTCATACCTCAGAAAGCACCACTCCATTGTGTTTAACCCCATCGTGCCTCAGACAGTACCTCCACAAAACATTCACATCCTCAACACCTCAAAACACAGCCCAGCCCACCCCTCATACTGCGTTCATCCACAAACCCCTTCAGACTGTAAGAACCCACATCCACCGCAGTCCAAGGTTGGAGCACAGGTCCTCAGAACATTATTGGGTCCCTGGATTAATCGTAGAATTCTTACAGTGTATAATCAAGCCATTCGGCCCATCAGTTCCGCAACGACCGTCTGAAAAGCATCCCACTTACACTCACACTCTCTATTCTATCCTTGTAATGTTGCATTTCCTATGGCCACCTAATTTGCACATATTTGGACTGTGGGAGGAAATCGGAACACCCAGAGGATACCCACGGATGCAGGGAGCATGTGTAAACTCCACACAGACAGTGGCCGGGAGCTGGAATCAAAGTTGCATCCTTAGTGCTGTGAGGAAGCAGTGCTAACCACTGAGGCACCATGCTGTCCTCTATCCCTGGATGTCATGTCATCAAACCTTTTACTAACCAGTCTCCCATGTGAAATCTTCTCATCTATCTTCTCGGTCAACACTTCAAAAACTGAAGCAAGTTGGTCAAACCGTTTTCACAAGCCATGCTGACCATGCCTAATCAATCCTTGCTTTTCCAAATGCATGTTAATTGTCTCTCAGAATGCCCTCCAACAGCTTATCCACACTGCCATCAGGCTCACAGCTCCATAGTTCAATGGCTGTTCCTTGCAGCCTTACTTCAATAATAGCACATCATTAATCACCCTCCAGTCTTCAGGCACCTCACCCGTTGTCACTGATCAGTTCATCTGACAAGGCCATCTACTTCCTTCTGTAACCTAAGGCTATCCCCCTCAGTATTTATCACCCAACCAATCTTCATATCATTCATGAACCCAATGATTAACCATCCACCATTCAAATCTAAATCTTTTCGAACAACCACTTCAGCAAGACCCCAGCAGTGAGACATGAACGGACAGAGATTTCTAACTGAGCCATCACTGTCTGCTTCCTGCCACTCAGCATTCTGCGCCAAATTCCTTGGATCTTGAGTTTTTATGTTCACTATCAGTTTCCAGTATGAGTCCTGATAAAAGCATAATGACCTCCAGGCAGACGACAGGAAAGTATTGTCCTTATTTACACACCAGGTCACCTTCTTAAAAAGTGCAATCCCATTGGTCAGACCTGACCTCCCCTTAACAGAACCATTCTGACTGTTCTTCATGAACTCCAGTCTCTTTAAATGCTGATTAATTCTCCCTCCCAAAATTGCTTCCAACAGAAGACCCACCCACGATATTAGCCTGACTGCCCTGTAGCTGCCTGGTATATCTCATGCTCCTTCTTGAATAACAGTACCACATGGTCAGTCCAACGACACCTCGCCTGTGGTCAGAGGGGATTTGAAAATGATTGCAAGTGTACCTGCTACTTCCTCCATCACGTCCTTCGGTAAACTGAGATACATTTCCACTGTCTTTGGAGATTTATTGGGTTTTAAGAAGGCCAGACCACTCAAAACCATCTCTCTCTATATATATGCTAATTCATTTAATTGTATCACAGAGCATCTTCACGATTTCATATCAACCCTGTCCCAATGAGCATTGATAAAATGCATCATTTAACTATTAGCTCTGGGTCCATGCACAAATTCTCACTGTGTTCCACAACCTTCTCTTTCTCTCATTATCAATTCACCCTTAATGCCAGTGTAAAGTCGTTTCAGATTTTTATCTCCACTCTTAACGCTCCTCTCTCCCAGGCAATTAGCCTGCGATATGATTTGGAGGAGTGTGGGATGTCATTCTGAATGTGGATTAGCATTGGGAAGATCAGACTTAAGGAACATATGACTGTGCTGAGTGTGGAGAAGTGGGATTCATTTGGGATAACCACACGGAAGCCGAGGAATAAACCTCAGCCCTGCAACATGAAAATCTCCCTTTGAGCTGGCAGGTCAGTGACACAAAACGAAAACTGAATCCCTGAGAAAAGAGGGGGAAGGTCTTCAGGTTCAATAACCAAATTAAGACGGTCTGTTTGAACACAGTCTCTGGAATCTGGGCGTGGGAATCATTGCTGAGCAGGCTATGAACGACACAGATGCAGAAACGTACTGAACAATTTCAGATATTCCTCTGAGACCACAAGACATGGGAGCAGAAATTATGCCATTCAACCTATCTGATAGTGTGGCACCCACACAGTACTGACTCTCTTACACTGCAGGTATCCCCCAGACTGATGCGGTGACAGTGCAGCGCTCCCTCAGTAATGACACAATGACAGCGTGGTACTCGCACTGTACTGACCTTCTGACAATGCAGCACTCCCTCAGTTCTGAACCTCTCAGAGTGTAGCAATCCCTGAGTACTGACCCTCTCACAGTGCGGCGCTCCCTCAGTACTGACCCTCTGACAGTGCAGTGCTCCCTCAGTACTGACCCTCTGACTCTGCAGCACTCTCTTTGTATGAACATTTCCACAGTGAAACAATCCCTGAGTACTGACCCTCTCACAGTGCGGCTCTCCCTCAGTACAGACCCTCTGTCAATGCAGCGCTCCTTCAGTACTGACCCTCTCACAGCGCGGTGCTCTCTCAGTACTGACCTTCTGACAATGGAGCGCTCCCTCAGTACTGACCCTCTGACAGTGCAACGCTCCCTCAGTACTGACCCTCTGACCGTGCAGCGCTCCCTTAGTACTGACCTTCTGAAAGTGCAGCACTGCCTCCAGATTGACCCTCTGACATTGCGGGAATCCCCCATTACTGACCCCCTGATAGCGCAACGCTCCCTCAGTAGTGACCCTCTGACAGTGCATCACTCCATCAGTAATGACCCTCCAACTGTGCAGCATTTCCAAAGTACTGACCCTCCGACAGTGCGGCACACCTGCAGTGCTGACTCTCTGACAGTGCAGCCCTCCCTCAAACTGACCCTCTGACAGTCCAGCACTCCCTCAGAACTGACCTTCTGACAGTGCGACTCTCCCTCAGTACTGATTCTCTGACAGTGCAGCACTCCCTCAGTACTGATCCTCTGACATTGCAGTACATCCTCAGCACTGATCCTCTGACAGTACAGCACTCCCTCAGTCTTGACCTTCTGATGGTGCAGCACTCCCTTCATACTGGCCCTCTGACAGTGCGACTCTCCCTCAGTACTGTTCCTATGATACTGCAGCACTCCCTCAGTACTGCCACTCTGACAGTGCAGCACTCCCTCAGTACTGACCCTCTGACAGTGAGGCATTGCACGTATTCTGACCCTCCCACAGTGTGGCGCACCATCATACTGACTTTCAGACAGTGCGGCGCATCCTCTGATCATTCAGTACTCCCTCAGAACTGACCCTCTGACACTGCAACAGCCCCTTGGCCCTGCGCCCCTGACGGTGCTGCAATCCCTCACTACTGACCTTCTGAACAGTGTAGCTCTCCCTCAGCACTGCTCATTTGAAATGCAGCACATCCTCAGAAATGACATTCTGACACAACAGCATTCCCTCAGTACTGACCCTCTGACTCTGCAGCACTCTCTTTGTACTGACATTTGTACAGTGCAGCATTCCCTCAGTACTGACATTTCTGCAGTGTGGCATTCCCTCGGTACTGACCCTCCAACAGACCAGAATTCTTTCAGTACTGACACTGACAGAGAGGCACTGCCTCATTCCTGCAATTCTGATAGACCAGCACTCCCTCAGTACTGACCTTTTGGCAGTGCAGCACTTCCTCAGGACTGACCTTTTGGCAGTGCAGCACTCCCTCAGTACTGACCCTCTGAAACAACACTCTCTCAGAACTGTCACACTGACCGTGTAGCGCTTCCTCAGTAATGCCCCTTTGACAGAACATCACTCTCTCAGTCCTGACCCTCTGGCAATGCAGCAATCACTCAGTACTGACTGTGCAATACATAGTGTGGTGCTCCCTCAGTACTGACCCCCTCACAGCGCGGTGATCCCTCAATACTAACCCCCTCAGAGTGCGGTGTTCCCTCAGTAGTAACCCCCTCAGAGTGCAGCGCTCCCTCAGTAGTAACCCTCTCACAGTGCGACACTGACAGTATGGCGATCCATTAGTACTGACCCTCAGAGAGTGCGCACTTCATCATTACTGAAACTCTCACTGCACAGCAATCCATCGATCCTGACTCTCTGACAATGCACCACTCCCTCCACACTGATCCTCTGACAATACAGCACTCCCTCCACACTGATCCTCTGATAGTGATGCACTCCCTCAGTACTGACTCTCTGACAGTGTGGAACTGGTCCTGTACTGACCGTCGGACAGTGACACCCAATCTCAGGACAAAACCTCTGACAGTACAGCACGCCAGGAGAACTGACACTCTGACAGTACAGCACTACCTCAGTACTGACTCATTGACAATGTAGCACTCCCTCGGTACTGACCCATTGAAAGTGTAGCACTCCCTCAGTACTGACCCTCCGCCTCGGTCCTGCACCTCTGACAGTCCAGCAGTGTTTCAGTACTGACCATATGACAGTGCGACACTCCCTCTGTGCTGACCCTCTGACAGTGTGGAGCTCCCTCAGTCCTGACCCTTTGACAGTGCAGCACTCCCTCGGTACTGACCCTCTTTTTTCTATTTCATAGAGTCTTGTGGAAATTTGGAGACAGAGTGTTTGCAGGTCCTAAGGAAGCATGAGAGAGACACACAAACCAAGCCCTGTCTGAAACTCTCTGCAATAGATTATTCAGAGGCACAGAGTAACAGAGATGCACAGCATGGAACCAGTCCCTCCTGTCCAACTCGTCCATACCAACCAGATATTCTCATCTCATTTCGTTCCATTTGCTAGCACTTGGCTGATATCCCTCTAAACCCATCCTATTCACATACTCATCCTGATGCCTTTTAAATGTCGCAATTGTACCAGCCCTCATCACTTCCTCTGGCAGCTACCTGCATGCCCTTGAATAAGTGCTCAAAAATTCATACTGTCGATACAAACTCTAATAAACACCAACCTACGAAAGGCTAAAATTGTCATTTTCAACCCACCCTTTGATTCTGCATTATGCTGCTTTCAACAGAAGTAATGAAACAGTCTTAGTGACCATCCACCGTGACCCTCTATTAAAACTTATTTTCAAATTTGGCTTGCATGTGATTACCACACCCTCTAATAGTTGCCTGGAAGATGGGAGTGAGCTATACTCACCTGCTGCAGTCCTTGGGTGTCCCACAGTGTTGGAAGGGAGGAAGCTCCGGGATTTTGACCCGAACCCTGTAAAGAGCTCTCTTTCTGGAGTGCCTTTTTTAAAATTGGGAATTTAATATAGACCAGGAGGACCGAGAGCTGGGCTGTCTTGTCAGAGAGAGAGGACTGGTGTGTCACACACCTCAGGTGAGGGGCGAGTTTGAGAAGCTGGGGTCTTCATGGTAATTTCAGACATGATAGAGATTGAGTTAGCAATGTTGGCATCACGAACCAGTTAACTGATTTAACTGACCCCCCTTTGTAGCAGAGGAATTCTATCCCTTTAATAGAGCAAGCTTGAGAATTCAACACTAAAGTAAATTTGTACGGACGCGCTGGAGACCAGAAACATCAATACAGAGATTGCTGAAGAAGCTAAGCATGTCTGACAGTATATCTGAAGGGAGAGGGAGAAAGAGAGAGAGAGAGAGTTCACCTTTCAATCCAGTGATTTCTGCGGGAAAGTTCCTTCAGAACAGACCGTTTTGAGGAAGGGTCACTTGAAATGCGAATTGTTCCTCTCTCTTTTCACCGCTGCTGCCTGATCTGCTGAATTTCCCCAGCCATCTGTTTGCTTGAGAATTTGATCTGACCTGATCCAAGTGTCACTGAATAATTAAATCTGTCCTCAATGCCCTGAGGCTGCTTCTGCTGAAAGTTCACAACCACGTTTAAGGCTGTGTAAGGTACTGTATTCGGAGGGCGGGATACATGGGAGAACAGATACAGAACACTGGCACTTCACAAAGATCGTTCTCAACTTAACCTTGTGATGTTAATTCAGTAGGAACAGCTCAGACCTAACGTTTCAGTTAATCAGCCAAGGGGAGTATATATGTCATGACAAAGACTTGTTGTAAAGACTGTACAGAACCGAACTTTAGTGACTATGTTTGTACGTAAAGTTTTTTTTTGTGAATAAGGTCCCTTTTTGAAATTGATATAAATACTTTTTCGAGGGGGAAAAGCATCTTGAGCTTGTGGAGGCATTGACCTTTTCCCTAATCTTTCTTAAATCAACGCTAGACAAGTGAGATACTCCCCGGGGATAGACATCAAACGGTCATCAACGGGGAGGAGATGATGGGATTGTCACGGGTGCTCAGTGTTGCCTCACCCCACCCGGGTTCGATTGCAACCTCGGGCGACTATCTGTATGGAGTTGGCACATTTTTCCCGTGTCAGCTTCCGGGTGCTCTAGTTCCCTCCCACTGTCCGAAGATGTGCAGGCTAGGTGGATTAGCCAGAGGAAATGAAGGGATCCAGGGATGGGGATGGGGTGGGGGATGGGATTCTCTGCCGAGGGTCAGTGTGAATCTGATAGGCCGAATGGCCTGCTTCCACATCTTAGGGATTGTATGATCAATCCAGAGACTCAAATAATATTCTGGGCCCTGGGCTCCAATCTTGGGGGTGGCTGTGGGTCATCACAGTGAGAACAGGTTTGGGGATTAGAAGGGAAATTGGGGCAACAGGTTTGCTTTCTGAGGTGTTGAGGGCATGAATGTTCTGTCGAGGTGCTTTGGGGATAATCATCATGAGGGGATGGTTTCTAAGGTATTGAGGGAGCACTATCTGTCAGTACAGGTTGCAGATGGTCGAAAGGTACAGATACACTTCATCGAACATAGAAAGTCGAACATAGAACATAGAACAGTACAGCACAGAACAGGCCCTTTAACATTGATCCTCATGTATGCACCCTCAAATTTCTGTGATCATATGCATGTCCAGCAGTCTGTTAAATATCCTCAATGACATCGCTTTCACAACTGCTGCTGGCAACGCATTCCATGCTCTTACAACTCTCTGTGTAAAGAACCCGCCTCTGACATCCACTTCTATACGTTCTGCCATACAGCTGAGAACTATGACCCCTCGTGTTAACAATTTCTGACCTGAGAAAAAGGTCTCTGGCTATCAACTCCATCTATGCCTCTCATTATCTTGTACACCTCAATTCGGACACCTTTCTTCCTTCTTTTTCCCAAAGACAAATGACCGAGCTCAGTCAACCTCTCTTTGTTAGATAAGCCCTCTATTCCAGGCAGCATCATGGAAAACCTCCTCTGAACCCTCTCCAAAGCATCCACATCTTTCCTATAATAGGGCGACCAGAACTGGACACAGTATTCCAAGTGCGGTCTAACCAAAATTTATAGAGCTGCAACAAGACCTTACAACTCTTAAACTCAATCCCCTGTTAATGAAAGCCAAAACATCATATGCTTTCTTAACAACCCGGTCCACTTGGGTGGGCATTTTAAGGGGTTTATGTATCTGCACACCAAAATCCCTCTGTTCCTCCACACTGCCAAGAATCTTGGCTTTAATCCTGTACTTAGCTTTCAAGTTCGACCTTCCAAAATGCATCACTTCGCAGTTATCGAGGTTGAACTGCATCTGCCACTTCTCAGCCCATCTCTGCATCCTGTCAATGTAACGCTGCAGCCTACAACAGTCCTCTATACTGTCACCGACACCACCAACCTTGGTGTCGTCTGCAAACTTGCTAACCCATCCTTCAATCTCCTCATCTAAGTCATTAATAAAAATAACAAAGAGTTGAGGCCCATGGACAGAGACCTATGGAGCACCACTCACCACTGACTTCCAAGCAGAATACGTTCGTTCCACTAACCCTCGCTGTCTTTTGGCGACCAGCCAATTCTGTATTCAGACAGCTAAATTTCCCTGTATCCCATTCCTCCTGACCTTCTGAACGAACCTACCATGGAGGACCTTATCAAATGCCTTACTGAAGTCCAGATACGCAACATCCACCGCTCGACCATCATCAATTTGCCTAGTAAGATCCTGAAAAAACTCAATAAGATTTGTGAGGCATGACCTGCCCCTCACAAAGCCGTGTTGACTGCATTTGAACAAGCCATACACTTCCAGATGGTCATACATCCTATCCGTCAAAATCCTTTCTAACACCTTGCAGACAACAGACGTGAGACTGACTGGTCTGTAATTGCCGGGGATTTCCCTATTTCTTTTCTTGAAGAGAGGAATTACATTTGCCTCCCTCCAGTCCTCAGGTACGACTTCGGTGGAGAGCAAGGATGCAAAGATATTCGCAAGCGGCGAAGGAATCGCATTTCTCGCTTCCCAAAGCAGTCGAGGACAAATCTGGTCTGACCCTGGCGATTTGTCAATCTTAATGTTAGTCAAAATTTTCAGCACATCCACTTCCTCAATCTCTATCCATTCCAGCATGCTTACCAGCTCCTCAATGCTTTCATTCACTACAAGGTCCTTTTCTTCAGCAAAGACAGAAGCAAAAAAAAAACAAATTTAGAGCTTCCGCTACCTCCTCAGACTCTATACACAAGTTCCCTAAACTATTCCTGATCGGCCCTACACTTTCTTTGATCATTCTCTTACTCCTCACATACATGTAAAATGTCTTTGGATTTTCCCTAATCCTTCCTGCCAAGCCTTTTTCATGCCCTCTCCTGGCCCTTCTCACACCATCTTTTAGCTAATTTTTCGCCTGCCTGTAATCCTCGAGAGCTGAGCAAGACTCTTGCTTCTTCCACCTTATGTAAGCTACCTTCTTTCTTTTGAGGGGAAGCTCCTCCGCTCTCATCATCCAAAGTGCCTTTATCTTTCCCCTTCTTGCCAGTCTCAGAGGAACACATTTATACACCACTCGCGACAACTGTTCGTTAAAAGGTATCCAAATGTCTATAGTGCCCATTCCATGGAACAATTGCTCACAGTCCATGCTTCCCAACTCACATCTGATAGCATCATAGTTTCCTTTTCCCCAATTAAATATCCTCCCATTGTGCCTGCTTCTCTCCTCTCCATAGCTATGTAGAATGTGAGGCAGTTGTGGTCACTATCACCAAAATGCTCTCCCACCACAAGATCTAACACCTGCCCAGGCTCATTGCCCAGCACCAAATCCAAAATATTCTCTCTCCTCGTCGGCCTGTCAACGTCCTGAGTCAGGTAACCCTCCTGAAGACACCATACAAAAACAGCTCTTGCCAAACTATCTGTTCGACCGAGGTTCCAATCAATATTGGAAAAGTTAAAGTCATCCATTTCAACAACCGTACTACATTCACACTTATCCCAAATCTGCCGACCTATGCTTTCTTCCATCTCCGTGCTGCTATTGGGGGCCTGTAGTAAACCCCGAATGAGGTGACTGTCCCTTACTGTTCCTAATTTCCACCCATACTGCCTCAGTGGGCAGACCCTCCTCGACAATGGGAACTTCTGTAGCTGTGATGCCCTCTCTGATTAGCAGTGCTACACGCCCTCCTCTTTCCCCAACCCCAACCATTCTTTTTAAATGTTCTAAAACCTGAAACATCCAGCAACCATTCCTGCCCCTAAGAAACCCATGTCTCATTTATGGCCACAAATGATTCATCCAGTTATCCTATTTACAACTATGTACATTTGTACTGTCACACTCAAGGGAATACATTCATATATTTTAACTAGAAAACTCTGTTTTCAGCCTTTGCGCCTATAAACCCTTTAGCTTTGTTACCCAAAGGCACATTGTTACAATGAGAAAGCGTTTGACTGTTCACTGTCTGAAAAAAAAGGCACTTGATTACCCATCCTGCGTGGACTCCAATCCGTTCACATCTGACATGAGGGATGTTTATCTCTCTGCTGTTCATCACATCCAGGATAGAACTGCGGCAAAAATGATTGCTCCCTTCATTGACCTAAGAGGTGAATGTCGAAGGCTCACCTTGTAATGGGAACACAGTTCTGTCTTCTGTCAGGGGATCATTGCACAAGCCCAGTATCAGGCTGCTACCAGATCATGCGCAGTCATTCTTCCTCGAACATTTACAGTATCCGACTCTAACCAGAGCAAAACCAGATGGTGCTGGAAAAACTCAGCAGGTCTAGCAGCACCTGAAAAAGAAATCAGAGTTAACATTTCGAGTCCAGTGACCATTCCTCAGTACTGACGATAAATTGGAAATGTTGGTCTATCTGCAGAAGATATAGTGGGGGTTGGGGAAGGGTAAGGAGTGAACGATAGATTGGGATAGAGTTCAAATAGAGAGAAGAACAGTTGGACAATGGAGTGATTGATGATCTGGCTGGCAGGGTGAAAAGCTGTTAATGGAGACTGTTAGTGGCGAACAGTGTGCTATGGCAGTTTTTGTGACAGCAAGGCTTGGCGTAAGAAATAGGGGGTGAGGACATGGGAGAGTACAGGCCCTAAAATAAATTGAAATTGATATGGGGTCTGAAGGGCTGTGGAGTCCCCAAATAGAAACTGAGGTGGTGTGCTTCTAGCATGCGCTGAGGCTCGCTGCAACTCTTCCTGAAAGTAGAACTTGGATGTTCTGCAATGTGGTCACCCAGTCCAAACTTCGTTTCCCAAGATCGTGGAAACCACATTGCGAGCAGTGACTGTAGTAGAGTGGATTGCACGAAGTGCAGTTCATGTGTTGCTTCAACTAGAAGGTGGGATTGGGCCATTGGAAGCAGAGGAGGGAAGACGTCAATGAACAGGTGAGGAGTGACAAGAAGCGAAAGGAGATATTATGAGAGAAATCCTGAGGACAAGAAACCTAACAAAAAGGCACTTCACCTGAATGCCTGTCGCATTTGTAACATGTAGAGTTAATGGCAGAAATCAACAAGAATGAAAATGATTTAATAGCCATTATAGAGACACGGTTGAAGGTTGGCCATGACTGGGAGTTAAATATCTAAGAGTACGAGGTAATTTGGAAGGTCTGACAGCAGTGTAAGAAGTTGGTGTCTCTCTATTATTCAAGGCCGACATCAGGGCAGTGTGGAGAGACAATATATGTTCTATGGCGAATGAGTTTGAATTAATTTGCGTGGAAAGTAGAATTTTTAAGAAGAAAACGTCACTGATAGGTGTAGTGTATAAGCCAGCAAATAATAACATAACATTGGTGAAGGCAAGAAACAAAGAAACACGCATTTCCTGTAAAAATGGGTCGGCTATTATCATTAGGGATTTTAATATACATATAGCTTGGTCGAACCAGCTCAGTCACAATACCTTTAAGAAGGAGTTTGTTTAGTGCAGCCTTGATAGTGTTCTTGAACAGTATGCAATGGAACCGATGCGGGAGAAAGCAATTCTCGATCTGGCCCTGTGTAGTGGAACAGGAATAATTGATGATCTCATTGTTAGGGATCCTCTCGGAACGAGTGGTCGCAGTATGGCAGAACCTAGAATTCAGATCAGGAGTGTGAAGAGAAGATCCAATACCAGGATCCTGTGCATGTACAGGGGGCACAACAATAGAACGAGAGAACACATGGCTGAAGTGGACTGGAAACAATGGTTATATGGTGGGACATATATCGAGCAGTGGAAGGCTTCTGAAAAAGATTTTGTTTTGTTGAAGTGCTCAGGAAATGTATATTCCAGGGAAAAGGTATGACTGTGAGGAAAGGGATAGGCTGCCCTGCGTTTCTTAGGAAATAAGGGAGGCTATCAAAGTGAAAGAGAAGGCATACCAAGTGGCCAGGAACATCATAAAACTGGAAGATTGGGAAAATTTTAAAGAACCATGAGAGGAAAAATCAAGTCGAGAATACAAAGACAGATCGCAAAAGTTTCTATCAAAATATAAAACGAAAAAAAGAGTGGCTAAAGTAAAGGTTGGTCCTTTCGATGATGAGAAGGGACATTTAGTTATGTGATGTGATGAAATGGCCGAGGCATTGAACAGGTATTTTGTGTCAGTCTTCACAGTGGAGCATACTAATGACATGCCAGTAACTGACAAGTAGACAAATGTAGGTGAGGACCTGGAAACAAACATTATTACGGAAGAGGTAGGGTCAGGCAACTAATGGAGCTGAGGATGGACACGTCTCCTGGCCGTGAGGGCATGCATCTCAGGGTATTAAAGGAGACGGCGGGAGAAACAGCAAATGCACTTGGGGCAATTTTCAAATTCACTAGACTGCGTGGAAGTCCCAGCAGATTGGAAAACAGCTGGTGTGACACCTCTGTTTAAAAAGGGAGGTGGATAAAAGATTGGGAATTATTGATCAGTTAGCTTAAATTCTGTAGTGGGGAAGATGTTTGAGTCTATTATCAAGGAAGAAATAGCAGGACATCTCGATTGAAATTGGATCGATGCAACGTAGATTCGTGAAGGTTCAAGCAGAGACGTTATGTTGCAGCTGTACAAGGTGCTGGTTAGGTTATCCTTGGTGAACTGTGTGGACCTTTGGTCCCCTTACTTGAAAACGGATATACTGGCACTGGGCGGGGTGGGGGGTGCAGAGGAGGTTCACGAGGTTGATTCCGAACTTGAGGGGGTTCGCTTTTAAAGGGAGACTCTGTAGATTCAGATTGTTTTCTTTGTAATTTAGAAGAATGAGTGGGAATAGAAATAAAACATAAAGCTTTGAAACGGAATATAATGGACAAAATTAGAAAAGATGTTTCCCTTGACGGTGAAACTCGGACAAAAAGGCATAGCCTCAGGATTAGAGGGATCAGATTTAGGACTCAGTTAAGAAGGACCTTCTTCACCCAGACAGATGTTAATATATGGAATACCTTGCCCAGCGAAGAAATTGATGCTAGTTCAATAAAAAAAAAGTTTTTACAGCTAAGAGCGATACTTCTTTAGAACAATAAAGGAAATAATGGATACAGGGAGAGTGCGAGTAAGCAGATTTGAGTCTTTAGAAAGATCAGCAATTATGTCATTGAACGGCGGAGCAGCCTTGAAAGGCCGGACAGCCTATTCCTGCTCGGGTTTTTAGGTTCTATGCATTTATGTGTCACAAAAGCAGCGATGCAGGGGGAAGACTGCATGGGGCGAGTTGGTGGAGGCGTTGGGAATGAAGGCAGAGTGCAACAGGGTTTCATGTAGGGAAGGGTCCTGTGGATGGTGGACAGGGACGGGAGAGGTATATATGTCAAATATTGGCATTTCGCTCGAGGTAGTGGAAATTAAAAAAAAAGAAATCGATTATCACTTGAAACACCACAGCAAATACATTTGTGAACCTTAATAGGTGCGCCATTGAGAACATTCTGTCTGGATGTATCACTATCTGGTATGACCCTTGTATATTCAAGACTGGGGATGTATACAGCAAGTGGTGAACTCAACCCGGACAAAGGCCAACCTATTATGTGTTTACACATTATTTATACATCTATGCTACTTAACTCTGCGATCTGCTTGTATTGATCGCAAGACAAAGCATTTCACCTTGCCTCAGTACACGTGAGAATAAATTCAATTCAATTCAATTGTGGAATATCGACGATCTGGATTTTTGGAGCAGCTTGTGGTCGAGCCAAGTAGGGAACAGGTAATACTGGATTTAGAGATGTGCAATGAATCAGACGTGACAAGGGAGCTGAAGATGAAGGAACCCTTCGGAGGCGGTGATGATAATGATTGAATTTACCCTGCAATTTGAGAGGGAGAATATACAATCAGAGGAAACGATATTAAAGTTGAATAAAGGCAATTACAGAGGCATGAGGGAGGAGCTGGAGGAAATTGGTGAAGAGAGGACCCTAGCCAGAAAGAAGGAAAGTGGAAATGCAATGGCTGGAGTGTCTGAGTCTAATTCAGCAGACACATCAGAGTCACATCTTTTGGAAAACGAGGCATGGTGCAGGGAGAATGAGGAAACCACGGCTGACTGTGGAAGTCATCGATAGCATAAAGAGAGAGAGAAAACATATAATGTGGCGAAGGGCAGTGGGTAATAAGAGGATTGGGAAGATCACAAAGACCCACAAAGGGCAACAACAAAACCAATGAGGAGGGAGGAGATGAAATATGAGGGAACTACTAATGGAAAGGAAGGCTGCAGTTGGTTCTTTATTCATATAAATGCAATAAAGAGGTAGAAGTGAACAATGGGCCACTGGAAAAAGACACTTGACAGATAGTAGTTGGGAACAAGGGACTGGTTGAGGAACTGAAAAAATTATTTTGTGCCAGTCTTCACAGTGGATGACATGAGTTATACCCAACATACAAAGAATGGGAGAGCAGATGTGAGTCCAGTGGCCATCACTGGGAAGGTGCAAGAAACACTGAATGGCCTGAAGGTGGATTAATCATCTGGATCAGATGGAGTACCCTCCATATTTCTAAGGTAAACAACTGAAGAAATAGTGGATACGTAAGTGGATAACTTTCAGGAATCGCTGAAATCAGAAAGGGTGCTACAAGAATGAAAAATCACAACCGTGAGACACTATTTTAAAAACAAACAACACAAAATCTGGCAAATTACTGACCAATCAGCCGAATCTTGCTTGTGAATAAGGTCCTGGAATCCATTGCGATGGAAGAAATTTCTGAATACTTGAAAGTGTATGTTAAAATAAGGGAAAGTCATCATGGTTTCATCAGGGGAGGCCATGCTTGACAAAGCTGCAAGAATTTCTCTTTGAGGAAGTAACGAGAAAAGTAGACCAAGGAGAGTCAATGGGTGTTATGTGTCTGGAATTCATGAAGGCCTTTGATATTTGCCACACCTGAGGTTACTGAATAAGATAAGGGCCCATGCTGTCAGAGGCAAGGTGCGCTCACAGGACAGAAAGCAGTGATTGGGAACAAAATGATCCTTCTCGCGATTGCAGCTGGTGACAAGTGACGTTCCTAAAGCCTGTGTTGGGACCACAAATATTCGTTTTCTCCAATAGCCATCGAGATAAAGTACTTGAGGGCAATGTGTGTTAATTTTCAGACTATGGTGCTGGAAAAGCACAGCAGTTAAACTAGCATCGGAGGAGCAGTGAAATAAACGTTTCGGGCAAAAGCCCTTCATCAGGAAGCAAGTGCGACGCTGTCAATGGGTCAGTACTAAGGAAGTGCTACATTGTCAATGAGCCAGTACTGAGAGAGTGCTATCTGAACTGCTGTGCTTTTCCAGCACCACTCTAATCTAGAATCTGGTTTCCAGCATCTGCAGTCATTGTTTTTACCTAATTTTCAGACAATGCAAAGGTAGAAGAACAGGGAGCATTGAGGAGGCGTGGATGCTGCAGTAGCATATGGACATGTAGCGAGCATTGGAAAATAAGTGGCAGATGGAGCATAATGTGGGAAAGAGTGAGGTGATGCACTTCGGTAGGAAGAATTAAGATACGGACTGTTGTCTAAATGGGGCGAAAATTCATATGTTTGGAGTACAAAGATACTTGAGAGTTTTAGCCAGGGATTCTCTCAAGGTGAACTTGCATTTTGAATCTGTAGTTAGGAAGACAATTGCAATGATGACATTTATTTTTGGAATATTTGAATATAAAAGCAGGGATGCACTTCCGAGACTCTATAAGGGTCTGGTCAGACCACATCTGGATTACTGTACGTACGTTTGGTCCTCAAATTTCAGGAAGGATGTACTGGTTCTGGGGTGTGTTCAGAGGTGATTCACGATTATGGTCCCAGGAATGAAAAGCTTTACTCATAAGTAAAGTTTGAGTACTCTGGGTGTATACTCGATGTCATTTAGAAGGATAGGAGGAAATCAGGTTGTTACTTATAGAACCGTGAATGGCCTGGATATAGTGGATACTATAATGGGGAGATGTTTCTATTTTTAGTAGAGGTTAGAACACAAAGACACAGCCTTGGAGAAAAGGGAAGACATTTGAGAGTAGTAATAAGAGGCACTTATTCAATGATGAGTGGTGAATGTATGGAATTCATTGCCAGATAAGACTGTGGAAACCAAGTTTTTGATTATATGTAAGACTGAGAAATGTAGCAGCGTGGTTGCCAAAGGGATCAAGGTTTGTGGGGCGAAAGCAGGAGAATTGGGTTTAGAAAGACAACTGCCATGATTTAATGGCAGATCAGACTCACTGCGCTGAATGGTTTAATTTCTGCTCTATTGTTTTAAGAACGTATGCATCGAATAACCTCCATCTGCAAGTTCTCCTTCAAGGAACGTGCCAGCCTGACTGGAAGCATTGTCAGTGAAGATCTGATTGAGTGCTGATCCAGACTTGATGGGTCAAATGGTCTATTTCCGCCCTCCATCTTCTATTTTAACATTCTTCCAAAAAAAATGATTAATTCAATGCCCAGACTTGTGGCCGGTCCCCTGACTCTTTTCTGAACAGGCCGTTGCTAAAGCTCCAGCACAATTTCCCTGCTCTTATATTCCCACCTGCGATCAAGAACAGCAAGTATCTCCAACCCTTCAAGACCACTTGATCCCTTGTCCAATCACCTTCAAACATTCGTGAATGCCTACTTAAATTTCTCTTTTATTACTATAAACCACTCAGTATTTACTCTTTTATCATTGTTCCTCCCCAAATTCATTACTACCCACTTCATTGGATTGAATTCCTTTCAGCACTTCTTCTTGCCAATTGGTTCCAATCTCCCTGCAGTCTATGGCTTTCTTCCTTATGGTTCACTACATGACTAATTGTTACATTATTTGCAAACTACGAAATGATGGCCACGACAAGTAAGTATAAATCATGGACCTATATGAGAAAACAATGGAACTCATAGAATCCATGGTTCAAAAGCTTGCAGAGGACCGCATAATTTGAGACTGTAATGAAGGTGATCTAAGATTCCAGAAGGATCCTAATCCAATGCGTGTTTGGGTTGAAAAATGTCACATGGAGTTCAGTCTGGATAAATGGAAGGTATTGCATTTTGGTACTTCAAATAAGAGGAGGACTTACACAATTAGTGATAGGCCGTTGCATCGTGTTGTGGAACATGAACGCCAAGAATGCAAGTGCATAATTCTTTTTAATTTGCTTATTAGAAACACAGAATGGTTAAAAAATTGTCATCTTGCCTTCGTTGCTCAGTCCTTTGAGCGTAGGAGTTGGTACGTTATGTTGAAGTTGAATAGGAGATTGGGTGAGGCCTCTGCTGGAATACTGTGTCCAGTTCTTGTCGCCAAGTAATAGCAAGGAAATTATTCAGCTTGATTATGTTTAGAAGAGGTATAACAGCATATTGCTAGTTAGGACTGTTTGAGTTATAATGAAAGGCTGGATAGGCTGAGAATATTTTGACTCGAGCACTGGAGGTTAAAAGGCGACCTGATAGAAATGTATAAAGATTGAGAGTTCGAATAGAGTTTACTGTAACTGTCTTTTCTCCAAGGAGGGGGACATCAAGACGGCAGCACAAATGTTTAAGGTGAAAAGAGAGAAATTTTAAACAAGATATGAGAGGCTTTTTTTTAAACAGGGGATGGCTTATGTGTGTAATTCACTTTCTGACGCGGAGATGAATGAAAGTACACTTACAATATTTACAGGATATTTGGATCGATAAATGAATTGGAAAATTTGAGCGAGATTATAAAAAAGCTATTCATTCATGCCCAGTCCATTATTTATTGACCAGTGGGCAGTTCAGAATCAACCACGATATTATGGATCTGGATTCATATGCCAGCCAGACCAGATAAGTATGGCAGTTTCCTTCCCTATCAGGCATTAGTTAATCAATCTACAATAACTGATTCAACATCGTCACGAGACACTTCAACTCTTGGTATTTATTGAAGTAACATTCCAGCATCTGCCATGCCAGGTTTTGAACCCGTGTCCACTGAATTATATCTGGACATTCATATTAACAATGCAGTAATAATATCACAAGGACATCATTAAGGGCAGTTACAGGAGCCGTCAGATGCGTTTCGTTCAGTTTGTCTTTATGTTCAGCATGAGCTGGTAGGAGTGAAAGGCCTGTTGCCATGCTGCGTGAGTCTGTGACATTGACGCTATGAAACTGGCAGCTGGTTGGTACTAACAGTAGCATTGACAGTTTATTTGGTATCCTTCTGGGGTATGTCATCTTGTTGGTTACTCTGGAGGTTCTTTTGCTCATTGGGACTGTTGAACAGTCTGTTCCCAGCTTGACTGAGTAAATGAGTTTCCACTTCAGCAGGTAATTGACTCCCACATTGCCCTGGTTTCTCTGTGTTATCTGTGTCCTTGGATCTACCCAGGGTGAGTGATTGATTCAAATCATGTCCATGCAGACGCAAGTCCCGTTGTCCATGTTGTGAATGTGTTTTTATTCTTCCTGATATCCACAGGGTGTGGATATCGCTGGTCAGGAGAGCATTTGATGTTCATCCTGATTCACTTCTGCCTCGCTGCACGAGAGACAAGGATTCGATCCCAGTCTCGTGTGACTGTGCAGTTTACACATTCTCTCTTTGCTTGTGTGAGTTTCCTCCCACAGTCTGAAGGTGTGCAGGTTACTGGGATCAGCCATGGGAAATGAAGGAATAGGTATGGAATGTGGGTCTTATAGGATGTGCTTCGGAGGGATGGTCTCTACTGGAATGGCTGAATGGCCTGCTTCCCCACACGGTCGGCATTCACGGATTAAGGGCCAGCTATGTTGTTCTGGTCCAGGAGTTATACATCGGCAGGAATGGGTAAAGATGTTAGCATCCCCTCCATAAGGGACGTGCATGAATGGGATTGCTGGAAATTAAAGGCATGTTCTCTGTTCGTGAGGTCAGGCTTTCATTCCAGGTTTATTTGTCGAACTTTAACATTACCAGTTCCGTATCTGAGTCCCCAAGGATGACTCGTTTATTGCAGAACCACAACACCACCTTCTCTAGGTTGCAGCATTTCCTGGGAACAAGAAGCTGATTCTGTGCTGATGTGAGCAAAAGCAGGTGCTACTGCCAGTGTCAGAAACACTGATCCAAATATCAAAATGAAATTCCGAACCTTGCCGTCCCAAAGTTAAAGTCTCCACACGCTTTAGAGGCGCCACTCGGCTGTCTCAGCAACATATACGGCTTATGGCTATAATATTATAAATGGGGGCAAGTATTCCCTTCTGCCCAACTTCTGACCAGAGCAGTCCCAACCACAGAAATACACGCGCCTCTCTCCCGACATTCCATTCCAATTTTCAATTGAACCGTCATGGCTTCTTCACACAGTTTCTCTGACTCCGGATCTGGAACAGGGATTATATGTGATTGCCTGCAGCAGTTGGTACTGCCTTGTGTGGGCAAAGTGATGAAGAAACAGATGTTCAACTATAATGCTATTGAAGATGCATTTCAACAATATCCTGCACTGTCCCATGAGTTTGGAGAGTTTCATTCTCCAGTACTCTCATCCATGGAATCTCCACAGTCTCTGAGGACGTTGAAGCCCATTCTGAGTTTCCACATGCCTGTCGCGAAGTCCTGATATTGTACATTCTCCCTGACATTCCCTCTGCTATCATACTGGTTGCAGGTTCCAAATTTGCTCTGTGGAGTGCTGAAACCAGTTAGTAGTTCGTACTTTGCATTGTGATTGCAGCGTCCTCGGCTCGAACCCACAATATGGCGGTCAGTTCTCTCAATGTTTTACTTTTGGTGAAACAGCGGAAGAAATTATTCGTTTTTTACATGATAATATTCTCCGAGGTAATGATTTGTTTTCCATTGAAATTCGTTCTCTGATAATCATGCGTTTCATGTATCAGGATTTAAACCCAAAAGTTCTCGAAGATGTCTCTCCCTTCCACTCTCCCTAACTCTCTTTTCCGTCCTTCATCCCATTTGACTCAGGCATTGCACAATCTAACATGCACTTTCACGTTGAAACCGTCCAGTCTGTGCCATTGCAGTCACTGTTGCTGGGTGACCATGCCCCAGTCTCTTCATTGGCACCTTCAACTCATTCAATCCGTTTAGCAGCTTTGACTGACATGGACCAGAGATTATTCGAGCGTGAGGGTCAATAAAAGGACAGAGAATAATTGAGGAAAAGAGACTCTATTGGAAAAGATCAGTATTGCTGGCTTTTGCGATAGCCTAGTGGTATTATCACTGGATTATTAACACAAAAAGGCAGGAAATGCCTGGGCAGACGGGTTCGATTCCCAACACACCACCCCGATGGTAGAATGTGCATGCTTTAAATACTGACAGTTAGGAATATGCCATCTGTTTCGCTTGAGGGAAGGAAACTATCGTCCTTATCTGGTCTGGCCTCCACGTGAATCCAGACCGCAAGGCAATAAATGCTTCTGAGCCACCCGGCATGCTGTTACAGAATATAAAATGGTTCATCCGGCTCTACCTAAACTATTGTCTGCAATGCACATGAGTCCAGGGATGTGATCGAACTGGGAAAGGTGCAGGAGTGATTCACTCGGATAGTGTCTGGGTTAAGAGTTTCAGTCATGAAGAGAGACAGGACAGACTGGGATTGTTTGTCACCGTGCAGAGGGCTTTGTGAGAAGGCATGGTGCAGATGTACAAAATAATGCATAAAGTAGACTGAAAGAAGCGTTTCCCATCGATGGAGATATCGATCACAGGGGGCCAGAAATTTAATGAGAAAGGCAGAAAGGTTTAAGTAGATGTGTGGAAAAGCGTTATAGGCCGGCGGGTGATGGAATTTTGAACGCACTGTCTGTAAGGGCCGGAGAGGCAGGAACCCTTATAAACTGAAGAAATATTTAGATGTGAATATGTTCTGCTAATAACTATAAGGCTATGGACTAAACGATTCGAGTCGTTAATAAGTTGTTTTTGACAAATTGAGCCACGAGGAGTTGAAGTGTCTCCTTTGAAACTGTTGTCCTCGGTAGTATCGTGGTTAGTATGTTATGCGGGAGATAGGAGCTCAATTCCTCACTGGGGCACTGTAAATGTTTTAAAACTGCCGCTCCGTTCGCAAGTCCAGGTTATGAATGCCTGGCCTTCCATTCTACATGGAACCTGTCACAGGAAGGGCAGTGCACTCTGAATCAGAGTGGGGAAGGACTGCAGCTCCCGGCGAGACAGAGTGTCAGTGAAAATGCAAGCACGTGACTTCTGCAAACTGCACCTTGTGTCTGTATTGGAATCTAAACCATTTCATAGAAAGAAGAAGGAAGCTGAAGAAGAAACCGGGTAAACCAATTCAGATGTGAGTGCAGAAACATTTTCCACAGCATTTTCCACGGCTCTGAGAAAGAGTTTGTCTTTCAGAACTGTTAGTTCACTAAGGTGTTTTTGTTCCACTTAAGCCATTAAGAAATTGAATAACAATTTATCTGAAGACTTGAAATGTAAGAACACACCAAGCGATGAGTCACGTGCTGGAAACTATGTTTACAAGCCAGATGTTTGATGGCTGAGACTGATACAATAGGCTGAAGGGCCGATTACCATGCTTCGAAAAACTCAATGACTGTCATTTTTCAACTGAACAAAAAAGGCAAAAACGAAGTCACCAAGAAAAGTTCCAAGCATTGCATATGTCTTCCTTGGTGCGTAAGTGTTGAAATTCAGCTCTCTCATTGCTATGTCCCAATATTGATTTCCAGTCAGGGAAAAAAAGATTTGTTGTTCCTTATGAAAATCTTAAATTGAACATGAATTCCTGACATTTCAAAACAGCAAAGAAAGCAGTTTCTTTCAGAGTAGATGAGAATTTCATATCAGAGATGAAATCAAATGGGAAGAAACCCTGAAATCAGTTGCCTTTGCCTGCTGAGACTCAGTACAACAAAAATGATCCTTTTGAACCAAACAGGTTTTTTCAAGGATTTATTAGGTTGGATGCAGGAAGGTTGAATCTGTGACAGGAGCACCTCGTATCGAATGACTTGGAGATGCCGGTTTTGGACTGGGATGTGCAAATTTGAAAATCACACAATACCAGGTTATAGTCCAACAGGTTTAATTGGAAGTATTAGATTTCGGACCACGGCTCATTCATCAGGTGTTGTGAAGTACACCGTTGTAAGAAACAGAATTTGTAGCACAAGTTTACAGTGTAAAGTAACTGAAGTTATACAATGAAAAAGACCTTGACTGTTCGCTAAGTCTCCCATCTGTTAGAATGACCATGTTAGCTTCACTTCTTTCATATGTAAAGCGCATTTTTTTTTATTTTAAAGTTACATTCTCAGGTGAACTTTAACAATTGCTGTCAGCCCCCATGTGCTGCTCTCTGTTCCATAATGTTTTGACGGATTCTAATTTTTAAAAATGAGTTACCAGAGACTTACATGGATTCATGCAGTTTTTGAGCAAAGTACAATGTAACTCTGCAAGGACAACTTCACCCCACAGACGGATATGTGTGTGTGTGTGTGTGTGTGTGTGTGTGTTTGTGTGTGTGTGTGTGTGTTTGTGTATGTGTGTGTTTGTAGGAGGGTCTCTGTGTAAATAGGGTGATGGGATCACCTGTACTGTGACATGAGCCCAAGGTCCCGGTTGAGGCCATCCCCACGGGTAGCGAACTTAGTAATCAGCCTGTGCTCGGGCACTTTTACCTGCTGCCTGTTCCGAAGTGCGCCTTGGACGATTGTCACCCGAAGCTCCGAGGTCGAATGTCCTGGACCACTGAAGTGCTCTCCAACTGGGAAAGGGCACACCAGTCTGTTGATTGATGTGCAGTCGCCATTCATCCGTTGCTGTAGCCTCTGCTCGGTTTCACCAATGTACATGTCTCAAAGCATCCTTGTCTGCAGCATGTTGTTTTTTTTTTAGTTTAGCATCAGTCTAAACATTATGGCATGGACACAGCACACAGGGATTAACACCTTCAACACAATATCTGGGCTGACACTAATTGTTGAAGTTCACCTGAGAATGTAACTGTTAGAAGAAATTTTTGTGATTTACATCAGAAAGAAGTGAATCTAATGTAGTCATTCTACCAGATGGAAGATTTAACAAACAATCAAGGTATTTTGCAATGTATAATTTCAGTGACATTACACCGTAAACCTTTGCTATAAATTCTTAATCTTACAACTGTGTAGTCCACAACCACCTGATGAACGAGCAGCTCTCCAAAAGCTATTGCTTCCATTAAACCTGTTGGACTATGACCTGGTGTAGTGTGATTTTTAACTTCGTAGTCGAATACGGATCTCACAATTAAAACAGAAATGAAGAAGCATTTATTCTCTCAGACCGTTCTGGACCTATGGATTTTCTTGCAGCAGAAGGCTGTCGAGGAAGGGTCGAAAGATGTAATCAGGCTGAGATCGGCAGATCTTTAAACATCAAAGACATCAATCGTTTTGGGAAAAGGCAAGGAAGTGCAGTTCAAGGTTATCAGATCAGACCTGTAACCATTCACTAGCATAGCAGACTTGATGGTCTGAATGTTGTCTTTCTGTTGCGAAGATTGTTGGCCTTAATATGAAGCTGGAAAACCGACCTGAGTAAAATGTGCCAAATTAAAAATGCGTGGTCCCTCCGGAACATTGAACCAAGGTGAAATGTACAAAGAACAACACACAAAGAGCAGATAATGTGGGTAATTGATCCGTAGTGATCAGGATACCAAGGTAAACAGCAAAATCAATATTCTGTATTTACATTGAATCTGGCTCCACTAGGCATGTAGTTAGCTCTCACAAACGACCATTCCCCTTCCATTTTCCTGACTCCCCCTCTGTTCTTGATTGCAGCTGACATTGCTGATGTGGAACTGTAACAGGCAGGGAAGCGGTTCTGACTGCTGCACAACATCATTCTGCTTCGAAAGATCAGGCAGTATTTCATATTGATTACTGTAAACGTTAACATTTAACAAGCCATGGTAGTGAAAGCATTGAATCCTCATCACGATATTACCAGGGAAGATTTCTTTTAACACCACCCTGGACACCACGAGATTCGGCATTTTCATACTCCTATTCTTCTGTGCATGATCTCCTCGGCTCTATTCCGGTCTTGTTGGTTGTTTTACAATACTGAGGCTATCTAGTCATCTGTTGCATAGCAGTTTCTAATGTATGAGATTTTCTCTCTGAGCTGGCAATGTCCTGGCTCAATGGAAATAACACTGGCCTTGTCAACTAGAAAAGTGTTTAAAATAGCCTATTCCAGTTTTTCATTCCAAGAACTTGAGGAAAACCGATCGGAAGGACAGACAATAGCGGACGTGAGCAATGATCCAGTTTGGCAGCAAGAACGAGGTGAGGCAGTATAAACTACAGAGTTATGAGCAAACAATGGATAAGTAACGCTAGGACGGGAGGGAGTGAATGCTTCCTTTCTTTGCTGTAAATAGACACTGGTGTTGAAGTCTGAAATGGGACAATATCAGCCAATTCCGTGAAATCTTACTTTCGACTTGTTTTCTCCCGAGGACTGTGACTTTCCTGGGGAAATATGTCTGCGTGCTTCAGTCTGTGGGTAAAAATGGGGTTCAGTTTCCCGACTGAGTGTGAACACATTTTTCACATCTCAAACTTAAATCACATTTATTGTATCTGACGAGATTAAAACGTTCAAGGAAAATTAGCATTGAGATGAACACGTGAAACGTCAGAGTTTACAAGGTTACAAACCAAGTGCTGGGAAGTGAGATGATGGGACCCATTTTTGTACTGTAAACACTCGATAAATCAATCTTTTTTTAGGGGAAACATATCTGCAGTGACATAATTCCAAAATTCGAAGAAATGGTGCAACTTCTTCTGCCCTCATCCATGGTGGTCTAGTGGTTAGTATCCGGCGCCTTAACTGAGAGGCTTGGGTTTCATTACCGTTGAGGAAATCAGGACTTCTTGTTCCTGACGCAGAGAGAGCAGCTCTACCAGGAATCTGTTTAATGCCTTAGATCAGTCAATACCCAGCCCTTGAAAGAATGGAAAAGTGCCTTCTCTCTCTCTGCGCAGTCGGACAGTTCATCCTTCATTGTCATCTGATTCCACTTCCAAAGAGTTTCAAACAACTGTCAAAACTGAATCTCAGCTATTTCGTTTCTGTGCTTTTCATACACAGGAGCTGCAGCGATTGAGTGGGTTGGTTTCTGAAATAGAATGGTACCTATGAGCAATGTGTGGGGCTATTCCAGGATAGCCGACACTGACTGCGCTGGGACATGACTGATGTTCTCTATGATATGGAAGTGCCAGTGTTTGAGTTGGATAGACAAAGTTAAAAATTACACAACATCAGGGCATAGTCCAGCAGGTTTATGTGGAAGCACTAGCTTTCAAAGAGCCGCTCCTTCATTAGGTGGGTGCCTTTCTGCCGAAACTTGATGTGTGTGTCAATATGTGCCATCTTTCTGAAGATCAATATAGACATTAACACACCGTTCGTGGTGTCGATGGTACCCATGACTTGGATGTGTTGGTGTTGGACTGGGGTGGACAAATTTAAAAATCACACAAAGCCAGATTAGAGTCCAACAGTTGACAACCACCTAATCAAGAAGCAGTAAATAGAACACTGGTGTTTCCAAATACGCCTGTTCGATACAACCTGGTGCTATACGATTTTTAACTCTGATTGTTCTTGGTAATGTTTAATTGGTCGAAGACAGTGACAGGATTTTACTTCATGGAGAAGCAAATTTCAAATATTATCCACCTCAGTGAAACAAAAAAGATTAGTTTGGATGTCTGATGAATCTCCAAAATGCAAGTGCGCCAAGTAAAAGTCGAATCTACAACCGTCGGATCGGTAGCCAGCTATCCGAATGGTTGCACCACTGGCCAGATTCATAGCTGAGATCTTAAACGCTGCAAAGCTCTTGTGCAAACAAGGACATGAGCAATAACAGTAACAGTCACAAGGTGAACAAAGAACAAAGATAATCACCATCATTGATTCAGTTCAAATTGTCCTCAAAAAAACTACCATTCACGATCTGATCAGCAAATCAATGAGGTCACTGCTGATCGAGGAAATTACAACATACTTTGCTGCACTTCCACCATAATTAGAGGTAAATTCCAGCCTCAAAACAACATCGCATAATCCCATTAATTTTCATCTTTAGATTACGTTAATGACCTGCCCGTATTAGCGGGAAACTGAATAAAATGAAATGAGTGAATAAGTCCTTCCGGTTAGGTAATCAAGTGCAGAGTCGGTCAGAAAATTCAAAGACCTGAAGAATCACTCTCATTTCTCTCTGTACAAATGCGTTTTCCTGAGTTGAATATTTGCAGGACTTGTCTTTAATATCCAAAGAATTAAATATTTTCCCGTGACAGATTCTTCATAAATCAATTAACAAACGAGGTGTTGAAACCTATTTTTCTTCAGATTAAAATAGTTGACTATCCTTTCCCCCAGCCTAGTATTCCAATACTCCCTCCTCTTCCATGCAAATACAAGCCGCTACAGGTAAGGTTGGAGCTCCCAGTCTGATGTCCCAATGCTCGCTGCACCATGTCATTTAAACCTGCTGCAAGGTGAGGATGGAGATTTCAGACTGATCTCACAAAGCGCCCTGCTCCATATCAACTGAGGCCGCTCCAAATAAAGTTTGATGTCATAGTCTGAAGTAGCAATGATCCCTGTGCTTCATGTCAATAGAGGCTGCTCAAGGTGAGGCTGGATCTGTCAGTCTGATGCCCCAATTCTTCCTGCTTCTCCATATCATTAAAAGCTGCTCCAGATGTGGTTGGAACTCCCAGGCTGCTGTCACAATGCTCCCTGGTCCATGTCAACAGACGCTGCTCCACATGAAGTGGGAGCTCCCATCCCTGCCAGCTCACACACCTCTATACTATCATAGAAATAGTGCCCACTGACCATTTCCACCACTGGAGCCATTGGTGGAATATCTGCATCATGAGAACCTAATCTTATTTTTAATCACCACCGAATCATTATTTCCAAAAGACTTTCTTTCTTCAAACTTACTTAGCATTAAATATTGCAGTCAATCCGAAGTTAGATAATAGTGTTAATTGACGTATGTTCAATAAAAATTACATCATATTTTTCATGTTGAGTCACTGCTACTTAGCAAGGACAATATTTGTAATGAAATCACAGTTTTATTTCATGTGAGGGAATGTGGTTTGTATTATTTAAATTGAACTTCTTCGCTGTGGAAAATGATCAAATAGATCTCAATTTCAAAACAAAATTGGCAATGTTGTAATCCACCTTGAAATGTGATGTCTTCTTCTTTCCGCCACTTGGATCTTCGGTGGAAACGTTTGTTTCTGACATGCTTATGAAGACACTTTAAATCATTTTCCATGTTTATGTTGCATGAATCTGCGGTTATTGATCCACAGTTTAGATGCAGGCCCGACAGTTCACATGCTAACTTTTGCAGTTGTTCATAGTTCAATGTGATGCATCCAGTGTGTGCACGGCACCCACATCAGCAATACTCGACTGTGCATTTGCAGCCAGTTCTCGGTGCCCCTACGCCCACCCCCTGCCCCTTTTGAAATATCTCCATTATTTTGTGCTGACTCTCTGTGATCTTCCCTCCAAGATGAATCACTCCGACCCAACTTGCTCCAGATTTCATCTGACAAAACACTCATTAAGAATTCTATGCATAAACATGCACTTTGCATCCCTCGTTATTTGGTTTTCCTGGATCACATTCGTATGATAAAAGTTCACAGCAACTTGACTTGGAAAAGAAAATCGCGTTCCTTTTCATTGTCCCAATTCGATCTACATTTCAATGCAGTTTAGTCAAAAGGCTCAAATTATTCTTTGAGGTTTTATAATAGCGTCGATGCGTATAAACTGACCATAGGAGTTCCAATTCCAATAAGACAGATATGATCATCGAAAAAGAGCAAGGTTGATGACAGCAACAAGGGTGGGATTCGAACACAGAGCACAATACACTAACAACCCACCACCTTAACCTCTCAGCCACCTCCTCACCCACGTCTGAGCTCGTTTGACCTTAGGAATATATGAATTGCGTAAATTATGCAGAGCAGCAGATTTCTCTCCCTGCTCGTGGTGAAATGATAAACAGCACAGTACGGCTCCAAGACTATGGTCTGACATTTGGGTTGTGGAGCAAGTGTACTCCGACTGTGACACTCTGCTCACAGTCATCTGAACAAAAATGAAGAAATGACTATGTAACAAGGTCTGTTGAATTCTGTGAAGATTTAAAGTAAACAGAATGAAGAGCCAGTGACAGCAGGTGGTGTAAAGTTGTCTGTGAGGAATTGTTTCCCACACTGAAGGAGAGTACATAGTGCTCAATGTCATTATTCGAAACACCTTTCTTCCGCTCAGATATTTTTGACACGCACTTGTGTACAGGACAGGCAATTTTAAAATCCTAAATAAGGCTAAACTGACAATTGAATTCAACAATGCAAAAACCTTGATCTGTATCATTTTCCTGGGCCGTGTGACATCAAGTCACTGTAGGATCGCAGCAACACAGTGAGCAAGTGTCAGAAGGAAAATGAGTGCAGTGCCAGAGCGCATGCTGGGAGCAGCAGGTGACACACGGGGAAGTGCATTTAACTCAACAGGAACACTTCCCAAACAGCGGACTGCGGTGGAAGAATTCAGAGGGGTTTACACTTTGGAATTTGATGCCAGAGATACAATGGAGATCTGTAATTGAGTCTATTCAAGATGACGAGTTTAACATTTCTACCTATGAAAAACAAAATAAAAGGCTCTTGGGTAAGTGAATACAAATGTTGAATTTGTACATTTCAACAAACTCCCCATCTTTGCAATGAGTAACTCACCACATTCCTCACACGGGGTCAGAACCACTGGTGAAGATGATTTTATAGTGTCAGTTACCAGCTATGGAATCAGAGAAACTCGGTTCCTTACCGTTAAGGTACAGCCAGGAATGTGGAGGTAACCATTAGTGTGTCGCTTCAGTGCTGCAGGTGACCAGTGCAAGGTATCTCTGTGCCAGTATAGTGGGCTGTGCTGTGCCGAAGTTTTAAGTTTGAGCCTCACATGGAGCAGCTTCGATTTGTCGTTGTGTCGAGAGGTACGGATGGAAGGTGAGATTGTGAAAAGTCACGTTTATGGAAAAGTACCAGTTTTTGTGGATTGAGAAACGACCTTTTCTGGATAATGACACCTTGATCAACAAGCATACTGCAAATATTTAAAACGTGAAGAAACCTGTGTGGACAGAGAGCCGAAGGTGATTTTTCAGTAGATGGATGACATTTCCCACGTACACTGCGTTAAATTCCGGGAAAATCTATGTTGAGCTAGTTTCATGTTATGCAGTTTGTTGCAAACACGCAATGGTCAGTGTAATAATAAAAACAAATTAGACTGATCGCATAGGACCGTCGGAAAATTGTTTTCAATTTTAGTGTGAGCATCTTTCAGCTGAAGTGGTGTGCTGCAGAGAAGTACAGAGGATTAAAATACAAAAAAGGCAGGTCCTACTTGGTGGTGGAGATAAAAAAGCGTGAAATACACCTAATATCATGTGAATGTGGTCAAATCTTTAAAGTTAGTGTTGCGTCTCCAAGTGACCATTCAATTGCTACGCATTAGGACGCAACTTCTGTCTACAGTTATTTTAGGACATCAGCCCCATTTACAATGCTTCACCTTGAATAATACGCTACACCTGTCAAATCCATGAACTTTTTATACTCAGTCTTATTCAGCTGTACGTGCTCATTAAATGCCTTTTTGTCTGAAAATAACCAAATTCTAAATTAATCCACACCCACACGTTTTCTTTAGTTCAATGGTAAATTCCCTCCTTGTACGTTTGTTCGAGCGTCTTTTTAAACATTACAAAATCAGAAATCTACGTTTTATTTCGAGGAAGTCATTCAGGATTTCAGTAACTTTATTGAGTGGAAGAAACTCTCATCCAATCTTTTCTTAATCATTCACTCGTGTTTTTGAAGCTCTAACTAAAGTTGTTGATTCACTCGAAAGAGGGAATTTCCCCGATTTAGTCACTTCAAAGGTCACATTATGTGAAAATCTCTTTTGCTTACTTTTAAACTTGAGTATTTCTGGAACAGCATTTCCACATCTCGTGAATAACCTCCTTCATTCTGTCTATCATGCCGATGAAACCATTTCTATCATTTCTGATGTCTTTACGTCTCGGGAAATCCCGTCCCTGGGCTTCCTAAAATCTTGATATTCACTAAGCAGCGTATGTGCCTTTTCTAACCTCTTCACATGTCTTTGGTGGAGAATGAGGACAAGGATTACACACAATGCTCCCACTGAGGGTGACCTAAAGATTTCAGAATTACGTAATGAACTCTTTGCATTTTAAATATAATTTCTCTAAATCTCCATGACCTGAGTGAGTCTCAGCTATTTCTAATGGTAACTGAAGTTCAAATACATCACGGTAGTGCTCTAGTCATTCCAGTGTAGATTGACTCTGTACAGTAAATTTCATTACGAAATGCCACCGTGAATCTGAAATCAACACTTTCCACATAGTAATTGTCGTAGCTATTGTATCGTACTTCTGTGTTCTTGCCCACTTTGTTCATCACTTCATGTGTCTCTGTATTGAGTTCTATTGAAGTATTAATTTGTGAATGGAGACATTTCCTTCAGCTCTTATTCGAAACTCCATGGAGCATTGAATAATTGTACTTATATGCATCCAGAGGACAGTCCTGCCATTACTGCGATGAATCATTGAACATTCCCCACGCATCCTCGAAGGCAAGGATTTCCTTCGACAGTTTAGGAGACCATTACAGCACTGAAGCCCATGTGTGCGTTCATTAAAACTAAAGCAGTTGCAGCAAGACTTTCAGACTAAGACTTTGCAATCTGCTTCCATTGCTTGACCGAAAAGTTACATTCCAAATTGTGGTATGTTTGTGAATGATAGCATTTTCGGAATCTTGAGCAATGACATTTGAATTTTGCCAGAGCAGTATCATTCACTGTTCTGTCTTTCCCTTCTGGTTCCCCATTTAATATCCTGTATTTTCTCAGTTTATCTTACTGTTTCAACAATTCAAACAATCTCGCTCCTGATTACCAATCTGAGAGAATACCATAATTTTGTTAATTTATATGCCGTGCAGCTGTAGGGCATCGTGACCAACTGGAAAGGCATTGCTCACGTGAAACAAGTAGCAGGAGCGGGCTGGTGCAATATGACCTTTCGATCGCAGTCATATTCAAAACATTTAACATAATCTTGAGCCAAATCATATTCGTAGAAAATAAGAAAAAATAAAGCGAAAGAACCGCCGATTTTGAAAATCAAACAAAAACAGAGGTTGCTGGAAAAGTTCAGAAAGTCTGGCAGCATCTGGGGAGGGACGGACCCAGTGGATCTGAAACGTTAAATGTGATTCATCTGTACAAATGCTGCCAGCTTCGCAGAGGTTTTGCAACAATTTCTGTTTTTGTTTGAGCTTGGCAGATGGTGCAGCAGGTTATGAGAACAGTACTTTCTGGAGGCAAACAGACAGCTCGGACCTGGTAGTCTGAAAGGAAACTGCAATAATGAATGAATCGAGAGTGTGATGCTGGAAACGCACAGCAGGTCAGGCAGCATCCGAGGAGGAGGAGAATGGACGTTTCAGGCGTAAGCCCTTCATCAGGAATGAGGCTTTTGAGTCGGCGTGAGGCACACGGTTGAAGCCAGGCACCAACTCGCAGACAACCCTTCCTACTGCCCCCGATCACAGCCTCAATTCCGATCATCTCCCTGCTAATGACAATCTCACCACCTCTGGGGAATCTCCCATCCACAGTCTCCAACCTCATTTTACATGAACCCGCACTCCCCATTTCTACCTCGTTCCATAGTTCTGTTGTCTCAGACTGCGCCTGTCCAACCCGACTCACCTCTTTCTATCTCAACACCTTCCTGTCTCCCCAGTCCAGGAAATCCCCACCTACGTTCGTGACACCACTATGCACTTCATCTCCTCCAAGAGTTTGTTTCCCTGGTCCACAACGCGTCATCTTCACGTTGGACGTCCAGTCCTGTACACATCCATTTGCCATGACGAAAGTCTCCATGCCCTCTGTTTCTTCGTCTCAATCCATCCGAACTAATACCCTTCCACCGACACCCTGCTCCACCTGGCTGAACTGGTCCTCACCCTCAACAACTTCTCCTTCCAATCCTCCCACTTCCTCCAAACCGAAGGGGTAGTCATGGGCACCCACATGTGACCTAGCTATGCCTGCCTCTTTGTCAGATATGTGGAATTGCCCGTCTTTCACAGTTACACTGGCACCTGTCTCCACCTGTTCCTCCAATGCTACTTTGATGAATGCATTGGCGTCACTGCAAGATCCCACGAGGAGGTTGAACAGATCACCAACGTTACCAACACTGTTCAGCCCGACCTCAAATTCACCTGGATCATCTTGGCAAATTCCCTCCCATTCCCGGGCCTGTCCATCAACATCTCAAGCGATTGACTAATTACAGGTATATACGGCAAGCCCACCGACTCCCACAGCTACGAATACTACACCTCCTCCCACCCCACTTCGTGTAAAAATGCTATCCCTTATTCCCAATTCCTCCGCCTCCACCACATCTTTTCCCAAGATGACCAATTCCACCTCAGAAATTCCCAGTTGGTCTCCTTCTTCCATAATCGCAAATTCCCTTCCCACGTGGTTGACGAAGCCCTCCATTGCATCTCCTCCACTTCACACACCACCATCCTTGAACCCCACCCCTCCCGCAACAAGGACAGAACCCCATGGCCCTCAACTTTTACACCACCAACCTCCGCATAAAACACATCATACTCCACCACTTCTGCCATCTCCAAACAGACCCCACCATCAGATATATATTTCCCTCCCAACCCCGATTATGATTCTGAAAAGGCCATTCCCTCCCAGAACCCCCCCCCCCATCAGATCTACAACCCCCAATAAGGCCACATCCAACTACTGGCATCTTTCCATGCCACCGCAGGAAGAGTGAAACAAACACCTACTCCACTCCACTCATCTCTGTCAAAGGCCCCAAGTGATCCTTCCACATCCGTTAGAAATTCTGCTATACCGCTTCCAATGTCATCTATTGCATCCGTTGTACCTAGTTTGGTCTCCTCTACGTCAAGGAGACAGGACGCGTTTTGCAGATCATTTCAGACAACATCTGTGGGACACCCGCACACACCAATGCCACCATCCCGTGACTGACCAACACCCCTTCCCACTCCATCAAAGACGTACAGGTCCTGAGCCTCCTTCACCGCCAAACCATAACCACCCAATACCTGGAGGAGGAACGCCATACATTCTGTCTTGGGATTCTGTCACGCCACGGGATAAGTGTGGAATTGAACAGTCTCTCATTTCTCTTCCCCCAAGTCCCAAGCCTCAAACTTGGCACCGCCACTTGGGCCTATTCCATGACTGCTCCTTCTAACCTATCATCTTCTCCCTCACCTTCATCCAACTATAGCTTTCCCAGCTACCTCCGCCCAACCCCATACCCCAAACATTTATCTCTCAGTCCCGAATGACATGCCTCATTCCTGGTGAAGGGCTTATGCCTGAAACGTGGGCTCTTGCTTTTCGGAAGCTGACTGACCTGCTGTGCTTTTCCAGCACCACACTCCCGACTCGGATCTCCAATCCTAACTTTCTCCTAGGAATAATCAATGGCGTCGGAGTGAAGATGCTCCTGGATCGCAGTGATCAAAGTGAAACTGAGTTTTGCATTTATTTTGGGTGAGGGCAGGCTGGATCTGAGACGAGCGCTTAACACCTAAACAACGGGAATGGTATCAGATTGCGAAGTTAGGGCGGGCTGAAGTGAAGTGGAAAATTCTGTCAGAAGGTAGGTCAGTGCAACTGCATCATATCACCCAGATTGTAAAAGACACGCAGAAGGAGCAAATCAATTTCAGTGCAGGCACAATGACAGATAAAGAGGAAAGGAGAAAATACATCACATTGAGATGGAGTGGAATTATTTGTGAGAAAGGGTTCAATATTTAAGCTCTTTTACACACAGACTGCCCACATATTGGAAACAAGGAATTTCCAGCAGCGTAATGGCGATATTTGCCTGCGACATCACAATTCCAAGAGGCACTGACATATTATCTTCTGTTGCAGCGTGGCCAAGGAAAAGCATGATTGGCCCATCAATCAGAATTCAAAACTTCAAAACTCTTCTCTGCACCGTACAAACTATTTGCTGCTCCCGTAGTCAGATCCCATTTGCTTCACAGTGTATCTTTTTCTGCTTCGTGCCTCACGTAAACACTTGAAACCTGATCCATTCGCCAGTGTTTCCACTTTAACCCATCTTTTGTAACTCCTGAGCTGACACAGGTACGAGCGACCAATTGGCCTTCTCGAGAGCTCTCACTCTGGAATGATCTGAATGATAAAGTGTAATGTGTCTGATCTGCAGGACCAACTACAGAATTTCCCCACGCGGGATGGTGCTGTTTACCCCATCCCTGTGGACTGAGCTGCCTCCATTGGTAGAGCTGTCTCCATTGGTAGAATATCACACAGTAATAGTGAATATCTTTAGATGTCATCCTCGAAGGTACATGCTTCAAAAAGCTGAAGACTACGGGAAACTGCTGTGTTCAGCGCGAACACAGAGGCCCAGCGGGAGACTGGTGGGCCCATAAACCAGAAATTAATGGATAAAAAGATTCTTCTTTGCAGAGGAATCCGATTCAGACCATCGTCTTTAAATTTCCTGGTAAGAAAATGGATGTGGGAGAGCGGACGGACTGAACTGGTTCCAGCATTTTCAATCTTGGTCCGTGTGACAACAAAAGCAGAAACCTGGAACTGTATATCGTGCTTCTGAAAAACAGGTGAGTAAATTTTGAAGAGCATAGATATTTCTTCTTGGTATTCATTAAATGATCAAGGGCAGAGTACGGTTGCCTGAGTATGGTCTGACTTCTGGGTTATGGACTATGATATTTTGCTCACATGATCTGAATACATGCAAAGAAATGACTCAGTGACAAGATCTGCTGAATTGGAATCCATGAAGAACAGAAGCCGATGGAATCAAAAGAGCCATAAGAGTGGGAATGTAACAAATTATTTTCCAGACTCGAGGAGAGTGCACAGTGCTGTTTCCAGGAGTCAATATCTGTACAAGTTGACCGAGTCAGTGTTGGGTGTTATTGTACTGCATCTTCAGTATAATAGTGCAAAAGCACGGAACTTTTGTACAGAGGGGGCAACTTCAAAATCCTCAACGAGGCAATACACACAAATGAGGTATACAACCACAAAAATTAGTGTTACGTCATGGGGTAGACGTCCTTGCTCAAAGTTCGCTCAAAATCGCTCTCTGTCTAATTCCTAAGACTGAGATTCGAACAGTGAATAATCTATTTCAGAAAACAAACTGCTCTGATCTCACAACTTCAGCATTTCATACGCCTCTTTGTGTATGTCTGGCAATCGTAATTGATCCCTCACTGTGTAACTTCAGCACACGTGGAGAAGAAGTAACTATAAGAATAACAGTCATGTACGTGACTGGAATTTTATCTGATTCTGTTGCAGCCAATCGATTCCGCTGTAATTGAAATTGCTTCCACCTTTCCTGTGTCGGTAATAAGATTGCATAGCTTAGAGGTGAGTTTTCATGCATTGAATTGGACTCGGCATCCTATCTCAGATTGAAATTTACTGGGATACAAAGACATGATGAATGACACAAGCAGCATTTATTGGAATATAAAGTCATTAGGAATGACTCGGCCAATGGTTCACTTGATACCATGTCTTTAGAAACGATGGAAATTTGGTTTACTGGGTGATAAAGCCACTAGAAAAGAATAGAGAGGGGTTGATGGGATGTGGCATCGATAAAGAATAATGCCAGAGAAATCAGGAAGGATTTAGTTGTGTCCGAAGGGAGGTCATCCAGCTGATGTGAAGTTGTTAAGAGTAAATTCGAGGGAAATTCCCTCCTTTCGGTGAGTGGAAACTAGAGATTAGAGCTTCAAACCCAGCGGGGCACGACAAAGATGTTCGGAGAAGGCATTCTTCATTCTGAGAGTTATTGAATTCGGAGATGAATTTTCATTAATAAAAGCATTTTAGCAGTTGATTCCAGAATATTTGAAAAGTGCGTGTTGGCACAAAAGGAATGAAATAAACAGCGAAAGGGATTCTGGGCTGCCTGGACGGGGATGCAAAAGGGAAATACTCTCGAATTGGTTAACATTCATAGGAAAGAAATTGCAAAGCACATGCACCTGAAAGTGTTGTGTACAAGAAGAGCTCGTGGAGTTGGAAGTTGCAGCTGTTCATTCTACATGAAGTATTATATAATGTAAACGCACTGAGCTGTTTGGTGTAGCTCTACATTGAATGTAAGTCAGTTAGCTCAGTCCGCTGACTAACTGGTTTATGAGAAAAGTGAGACCAACAGCTTGGGATTAATTCTCTCACTGTCTCAGGTTTCCACAAGGATCTTCATCTCCCCCACTCACCTGATCTTTAATACTGTGGTGCCTCCATTGAGCAAGATTTGGCCTGTCTCTGTAAAACATCATTATCATTGCCATCTGTTGTCTTGAACATTTGGTCATTATCAACCGAAAGGGGAGTGAGTCCATTTAATACTCTTTGATCTCCGTTTGGAAAATCCTGCTTCAAGACACAACCTTATTCCAGTTTGACCCCCTGTTCCTCCCAACAGCAAAACTACTTGTCCAGATCCTTTACCAGGTTTACTGACAACATTCAAACTTCACAAAGAGATAAATCTAATAACTTCGATTGGTTTAATGAGCTGTGCAGCTCTCAGCAAATGAAATGATATGAAACGATTTATACAGACTTTCCCAGGATGTAATCCAGTGCTGGGTCAGCGATTTCAGGAAGATCATCAAGCTGAAACTTAACCTCTGTTTCTTTATCCATAGATGGATATTCAACTGCGGAAAATTTTCAGATTTCCGTTTAATAATTGGCATGTTTCCGAAAGACAAAATATTTGCTAACGTCAGAAACTGGAGTTTTCAAATAAATGCTACTTTACTCAACATTGTTTTCAACTGCGTTTCAGACTAATACTTCAAAAATCCCTGATCAATGTCAGTAACAGCATCTTTAAATAAGCATTGAACTTACAACCTTAGCATGTTATGCACCTTTAAGTACTCGGCACTGACCAATTGCGCGACTGGAGCCGCAGACAGCGAACTTGTCACGTGACATACACATACCTTGGGAACTTTAAAACAACTACTGTACTTCTGCTGTGATGATTAGATTCCCTACAGTGTGGAAACAGGCCCTTCGGACCAACAGGTCCAAACCAACCCTCCGAAGAGTAACCCAACCAGAACCATTTCCCCTCTGACAAATGCACTATGGGCAATTTAGAATGGCCAACACACCTGACCTGCACAATCTTTGGACTGTGGGAGGAAAATGGAGCACCCGGAGAAAACCCACGCAGTCACGGAGAGAATGTGCAAACTCTACACAGACAGTCCACCGAGGCTGGAATCGAACGTGGGACTCTGTTGAAGCAGCAGTGCTAACCACTGAACCATAACACTGTGGGATCTTTGGTAGTGATGTGCTGCCCCACTGGTACCTCAGTCACTCACCCTGCCTCATTTCCCTGAACCGTCTGGTTCTGAAATTAAAGCTAATGCACACAAAGTGAAACTGACAAAAACCTGTGATTATTGAAGCATCAGCTTCACGAAAAGGATACAAAAGGGAGACAAAATGTGGAAAATAGACTACATTGAAAAATGGGTTTCCGTTGGCTCCTGCGTTGTTTACCGACAATGTTACCTTGCCGCTGTCGCAGACTTTTCCTTCTATCAGCTTCAATCGGCAAAGAATTCGAATCAATGAAACTTCACCAACTTCCTTCTGTAAGTTCATACAGGTAACATGAAACTTATTGCATTCATCAATATTCTTCACCATTTCTACATTCAAGAAAACGATGCACAGTTTCCATGAATATTGAAGATGTAAGAATGGTTTGCAAAAATAAATTCAATTACAGTTGAAATTGGAAAGTAGGAAGAATGCACAGAAAGATTCAGCATGTCAGAAATTCATGTGACCAGAACTGCAGCCCAGCAGAGTGGAAATCTGTCCCTGAATCCCAATATCTACACGTTTGCTTGCTCCATGTACCCAGTTGGAAACATGTGTAGAGATAGCTTGCAGTCTGACAGAGCGCCTGAGAGAATCCTTCACTATCTGATTTAAAGTTGCAGGTTGGAGTTGGAGTTGGAGCTGTCTATTCTGGCTGTGAGAGCTGTGGTGTAAAGGGGAGGACTTTGATATTCTGTAGTGTCGATTCACATTGCCCTCATCAATTTATTGTTGAAAGCCCTGTGTAAGAAACAGCACAGGAAGAGTGGAACAGGAGGAGGCTATTCCAAACACCTGTCCTTCCCGCCGTTTGATATCATCATGGCTGACCAAACACGTCAATGTCTCTCACCAGCTCATCCACAACAATTTGTCACACAACGGGATAAAGACATTTAAGCAATCAGAAAAGCTTCTGTGCAACATTGGAAGGGAAATGTGTTTACAGACAGTGGGTTTCTGAACGAAATTTGCAGGTTTTGCGGGTGAGCATCTGATTCTGGTCTGATCATGCTTCAAACGATATGATTCTGTAAAAACTTACAACCAAAAAGGTAAGGAATTGCCTCTGGTCAGTAGCAGAGACGAGAACTCCAGATGACAGAAAGTGGCGATGAATCAGCACAACAATCAATGATTCAACTGAAATTTGAAGGAAACACCAATTCTGGTGCGGTTCAAACCCACAAACATTGAACAGCAAAGTTCCTAAAGTTGCAAAAATCTAACACGCTTTTCACTGCGCCACAGAGCTGCAGTCGCAACAATTTTACTGTACCCAAAGTTGCAGTTGTCCTGGAGAAAATGTCGACAATCACCAGGAGATGCGGGGAGTTTTTCATTGAGTAGATCCTTTATTTGCAAACAATAACTGTGACATTCAGAAAGCAAATTCTTGAATGCCGCCGAATGTCAGGGTCCCTGGCATAGAGTCATTGAGATGTACAGCATGGAAACAGACCCTTCTGTCAACCCAATGTAGTCCCACCTGCCAGCACCCGGCCCATATCCCTCCATACCCTTCCTATTCATATACCCATCCAGATACCTTTTAAATGTTGCAATTGTACAAGCCTCCACCACATGCTCTGGCAGTTCATTCCATACACGTGCAACCCTCTGCGTGAAAAAGTTGCCCCTTAGGTCTCTTTTATATCTTTCCCCTCTCACCTTAAAACTACGCCTTCTAGTTCTGGACTCGCCGACCCCATGGAAAAGACTTTGTATATTAATTCTAACCATGCTCCTCATAATTTTGTAAACCTCTATAAAGTCACCCCTCAGCCTTCGACACTTCAGTGAAAACAGCCCCAGCCTGTTCCACCTCTCCCAATAGCTCAAATCCTCCAAACCTGGAACATCCTTTTAAATCTTTTCTGAACCCTTTCAAGTTTCACACCATCTTTCCGATAGGATGGAGCCCAGAATTGCACGCAATGTTCCAACAGTGGCCTAACCAATGTCCTGTACAGCCGCAACATGACCTCCCAACTCCTGTACTCAATACTCTGACCAATAAAGGAAAGCATACCAAACGCCTTCTTCACTCTCCTACCTACCTGCGACTCCACTTTCACGGAGCTATGAACCTGCAATCCAAGGTCTCTTTGTTCAGCAACACTCCCCAGGACCTTACCATAAAGTGTATGAGTCCTGCTAAGATGTGCTTTGTCAAAATGCAGCACCTTGCATTTACTTGAATTAAACTCCATCACTTCATACCTTTTCTTTAATTTTGTTTTGTCAGCTTATCAAAATGCCCAACTGTGTGAGTCAGAATTATCTCACTCCAGCTATACAATAAACCAATAGTGTTAGTTCACATTGCCGTTCTACTTTTGCCACTATGTTTTTCCTAATTCTACTTAAAATTATTCGACTGTCAATATTAGATATTCTACTGCCGTCTGTGCTACAATGGTCTTCCATCCCAGACTAACCTGTCATGATTAGACATTTTGCTACCCCATCTATCACAATGTTTTCCTGTCCCAAGTTGACTCTACTAAGCACT
Organism: Chiloscyllium punctatum; assembly: GCF_047496795.1. Lineage (NCBI taxonomy): Eukaryota > Metazoa > Chordata > Chondrichthyes > Orectolobiformes > Hemiscylliidae > Chiloscyllium > Chiloscyllium punctatum. Next base: position 38,816,608 of record NC_092771.1, on the reverse strand, counting down.
GATTAGATATTGAATGTCATATCCTGAGACAAGCGTCTCAAACAGGCTGACTCTACTCTCAATTTATTATTTAAAGTCATGTCCTAAGTATTAATTGTCATGACTTGTCCCAACGTGCCACGATGATAGTTAGTGGGCGAGTCTGACTTTACTAATTGTTATTATCTCAACCTGCCATAGTAATCTTTCAGCCCAGTCTGACTCTGCTAAATGGTGTAGGAGCATTCCACAATTCTTATCCCATCCTGCCGCACCTTCCCCATCCTGCCCCAGTAACCCTTTGACGAGTGTCGCATTCCGCGGACCCTTTGTAAAAGATTGCCAGTAGTTTCCATGCATTTACCCTTCCCATGCTTTCATGCTCTGTATTTTCTGTACATGGTTTGAATTTTTCATCAGACATCTGTTTATATTCACCCATTTTCCAGTAGCTGGTCCTTGTCCATGTGTGCTCTAGCTTCTCAAGTATTCAGCTAAATTCTCCTGAAATATTTTGATGACTCATAGCTTTACCACACGTTCAAACAGTGAATTCCAAACAAACAGCACTCTCAGAGTGAAAACTTTCTTCCTATATGTCCTCTGAACATCCTCTCCCTTGTGTTTAACAGAGATCCCTGGTTGTGAACTCTTCCCATAAGAAGTTTATTCCTATCACATATACCGATCCTCTTAATGTGCATCTTAATCACTTCCTCAGTCAGCCTTGTCCGCTCTCAGATAAAGAGCCTGAGCTGAGCTCGTCTATCCAGCGAATGGTGGCTGGAGGCCACCAGCGAATGGTGGCTGGAGGTGTGAAGAATGTGGTAAGTCAGAGGGGGAGAGATGAATGGGTTCGGAGGGTGGTGCTGAGTTGGGTGCTTCAGACTGTGATAGTGTGGGGAGAGGGGATATGAGGAAGCCGTTGAAATCCACATTTATCTCGTGTGGTTGCAGGGTCCCAAGGCAGAATATGATGCGTTCATCTTCCAGGCGTCAGGTTGCAACGGTTTGGTGGTGGCTTATGCCAGAAAGATCGATTGACCTGCTCTGCAATTCACATCGCAGGAGAGATGTGAACATCTCTGGAGCGAATTGCACGGTTAAGGCAAAAAGGCAAGGAAAGTGGAACTCCAACTGGCTCCGAGGTCTGAGCATCCTCACAATGTGATCTGTCGTTCTCGGATTGGAATGCTTCACGGTATGATGTGGAAGACGACCTGCTCAGCTTTGTGCATTTTCCCTATAGTCCGGTGTGTTTCATGTTCCGTGTAAACGTGAGAGTCGTCCTGTTTCGAGCAATGAGTGAAATCATTTAGCAAAGCAAGAATCGAAATTGCAGTAATGTCAAGTAGCTCATGGTAATTTGACCCAATCATAACCGATCATATATTCTCACGCAATCACAGATACATTTGTAGCTGAATCCAGTCTGAGAAGATAGACTCAGCTTACCATTGATTTTTGTCTGGATTGATGGGCTATCATTATCTGCTGAGAAATTGATATTGTAGATGGGCACATCCCAGCAGCTGTGCGAGTCGGAGAGCGATCATGGAACCCTTTTCACGTGAGTTTTCATCTGTTGTTATGCAGGAGCACAATTGGAAGTGCAAGAAAACGAAGGGCCAGGCCTGTTGGTAGTGTGGCCGAGCGGTCTAAGGTGCTGGATGTAGGGTCCAGTCTCGGCCGAGGCGTGGGTAATGATCCCACCGCTGCCATTTCTGCTGAGCAGCTCCAACGACGCAACTTGTTAGAATGCTCTTTCGATCCCTGTTTAAAACAAAGGAAAATGGATTTGCCTGTGGTGTGGGAAAGTGTCGAATTTTCCTAATTGTCTGTGCTGTCATGATCGCGTTCGCCTCCCGCGCGGAAAAGAGCATGCAGCTCGACTGTTGCTTTCTGTTCCAGGCAAGTTGAGTCTTTACTGGAACCGAATGGGGACTGTTATTTCATCGCTGTTGTCAAACAAAGTCCTACGGTGACTCGACTCGTCGTTATTTGGTTCCAATGAATTTCGATGTCATATGTTATTGAATTTCTCCCACTTCCTTCATTTCCGTCCTGGAGACATCGGAAGGGAAAGGTAATCTAATCGAGACTGTGATTGGTGAAATTCAATTTTTATGGCCCATTCTTATTATGTTTTCTTTGTCTCTTTTCAGCATTATTTGGGAAGTGGTGGTGCACTCAGGCTCTAGTATGTTTGAAAGAGTAGTTTGGAATTGCCCTGTTGTTAGTTGTGAGATTACTTTATGACTCATGCCCTCGGAATGTCTCACATTTAGCATTCATGCATCTCTGTGTCTGAAAATGCATTCGGCATGCCATTTTTGTTTGTGTTCCGTGTTAAATGCTTTCTGTTTTGCGATTCGCTCAATACATTACGAATTAACAGGGTTTCTGAGGTAATTTCCAGCTGCAAAAATCCTCAACTGAGAATCTGGGCAACTCTCACGAAATATGGTCAGTCGGAGCAAAAGTAAGGAAGTCGTTCGTTTCTGCATTGTTTCACTACATTACCTTTCCCGTGAGCAGTCGAACAGACTAAATGATTTTGCCACAGACTGCGACAGTAATCTCCGCTAAAAAGTGATCCTTTAAAGCAGGTGTAAGCAACACGACGTTATTGGGGTACACCGCGTGGAAACAGATACTTCGGTGTATCTCGTCCATGCTCAGCACATAGCCAAAATTAAACAAGTCCCATTAAACAAGGAGCTCATGGAAACAGAAAGGTGAAAGGTTAAATGGCTTGAACTTTCAGTACTGGGTGCCACGGAGGTGCAGCAGGGCCGACTGAGGCTTGTTTCTGTAGTGTAGTGGTCATCATGTTCGCCTTATACGCGAAATGTCCCCAGTTGGAAACTGGGCAGAAACGGCGTTGTTCTTCAACTGCAGCCTTTTACATTGACAAGAACGGAGCTTTCTTGCTTGCTTTCCCATCTGCAAACCTGCTTTCGAGTTTGCTTGAACAAATCTGCTCTCGTAGTGAAATGTAATGCAATTCCATTTACTTACGGTGCAAAGCATTGTAAAGTTTTTCTCCAACCTGGTTCTGATTATACGCCATTCTGTTTGAGAGTGTGATTACCCCCTTCTGATCCTTCCACGATAAGCATTACCGCATTTGCATTCCTTGCACAGGCGGCCCGGTTCAAAGACAGGGAAGAAGCTGATGCGCTGGTGTCACAGTGCACCACTGATTCCTGAACTCGTCTGTCTGTCAAATGTATCCCAAAGTCGTCTCTGAAAGACCTCATTTGGAAGGTGTCTGTCGTTATTCAACGTGCGAGAATTGGCACCAGAGGTCCTTAATCATGTTTTGGAGGGGTTTGCACGTTCGTGGCTCATTCAATCACCAACAGCAATGAAAGAAATTACACTCTCAGAGGAACCTCTGGACATGTGCTTTCATAGCGTCACTAGTATTAAGGTGCGCCCACGTTGGCACTGAAACGGAGGAATCGACAGAGAGCCGACAGAATGACATCGCATCCATTTGGTTTTCTTTAAATCACTGAGGAGCAGGAAAATGTAAACGGGGAGGGCGAGTGGAGAAGTGAGGCAGTTGCATCTCTGGTGAAACTCCTTCTTTGTGACTCACTCAGCAACCAGGGACGTGACGGTGACTCAGGAGTGAGAGCTCTTCACATCATGAACAAAAAGCAATCAAGGGCAGTTAGCACCTCTTCCGGAGTGGGGCTGGGGTGAGGTAGTTACCTTTTGACTTCTGTTACTATGTTGAGAAACTGCCTTTTAGATTGAACTGAACAGAAACTGCATTTCTAAAAAGCACCATGGAATTTTAAAAAAAATATTGAGTCGCTTCTCGTCGATTCCCACACAGGTTTCCAACTCAGTGGGTATCCATGTGGCTCATGTCCAGTTGTGAACATCTCTGCAGCAAATTGCACGGTTAAGGTAAAAGGTAAGGAAAGTGGCATCTCGAACTGGCCCCGAGGTCAGACCATCCTCACAATGTGATCTATCGTTCTCGGATTTGAATGCGACATCCGGTTTTAGGGGGGAGAACATTCTTTGTGAACCTTATTCTGCAAAACAGACACAGTGACTGAAACTATGCTGCACGGTATGATGTGGAACACGGCCTGCTCAGCTTTGTGCATTTTCCCTGTAGACCGGTGTGTTTCATGTTCCGTGTAGACGTCAAAGTCGTCCTGTTTCGAGCAATGGGTGAAATCATTTAGCAAAGCAAGAATCAAAATTGCAGTAATGTCAAGCAGCTCATGGTTATTTGACCAAATCATATCCGAACATATATTCTCACAGATACATTTGGAGCTGAAAAGAGTCTGAGAAGATAGACTCAGCTTACAATTGATTTTTGTCTGGATTGATGGGCTATCATTATCTGCTGCGAAATTGATATTGTAGATGGGCACATCCCAGCAGCTGTGCGAGCCGGAGAGGGATCATGGAACCCTTTTCATGTGACTTGGCATGTGTTGTTCTGCAGGAAAGCACAATTGGAAATGCAAGAAAATGGGGCACATGGCTGGCTGGTAGGGTGGATGAGCGGTCTAAGGCGCTGAATCCAGTTTCCTGTTGCGGAAGGGGCGTGGGTTCGAATTCAACCCCTGCTATTTCTGCTGATCAACTCCAACGCTGCAGCTTGTTCAAATACTGTTTCGGTCCCCATTGTATTGATGTTGAAAACAAAAGAAACGTGGGTTTGCTTCCCGCGAAATTAACTGTGGTGTGGGATGGTCCCAAATATTTCAAAGTGTCTCTGTCATGATCGTGTTCGCCTCCCGCGCAGAAAATCGCAAGCAGCTGTGCTGTTCCAGGCAAGTTGAGCTTGTTTTAGAACCGAATGGAGACTGTTATTTCGTCGCTGTTGTGAAACAAAGTCCTGGGGTGACTCGACTCGTCGCTATTTGGTTTTCTCGCCAATGGGAAAATCGTTCCAACGAATTTCGATGTCATATGTTATTGAATTTCTCCCATTTCCTTCATTTATCTCCTGGAGACATCGGAAGGGAAAGGTAATCTAATCGAGACTGTGATTGGTGAAATTCACTTTTTATGGCCCTTTATTATTAGCTTCTTTCTTTCTCTCTTTTCAGCATTGTCTGTGAAGTGGTGGTTCCCTAAGGCTGCAGTATGTTTGAAAGAGTAGTTTGGAATTGTCCTGTTGTTAGTTGTAGGATTACTTTATAACTCATGCCTTCAGTCTGTCTCACATTTAGTATTCATGCATCTCTGTGTATGTAAATGCATTAGGTATGCCAGTTTTGTTTGTGTTCCGTGTTAAATGCTTTCTGTTTTGCGATTCGCTCAATACATTACGAGTTAACACGGTCTCTGAGGTAACTTCCAGCTGTAAAAATCCTTAACTGAGGATCTGGGAAAATTTCACAGAGTATGGTCAGTCGGAGAAAAGTAAGGATGTCGTTCCTTTCTGCAGTGTTTCGCAATACTACCTTTCCCGTAAGCAGTCGAACACACTAAAGTATTGTGCCACAGGCTGCGATGGCAAGCTCCGCTCCTTTAGAGTAATCCGTTAAAGCCAGTGTAAGCAACGCAACGTTATTGGGGTACACCACGTAGAAACAGATACTTCAGTGTATCTCGTCCATGCTCACCACATAGCCAAATTGAAACATGTCCGGTTCCCCAGAATTTGGCCCCAAATCCTCTAAACCCATCCTATCCAGAAACTCATCCGATTACCTTTGCAATTTTCTGAGCCTCCTCCACTTCCTCTGGTAGCTCGTTCCGTATGCACACAACCTTCTGTGTGGGAAATGTGCCTCAGGTCCTTTGTCAATTTCAGCCCACTCACCTTAAACCTATGCTCTCGAGTTTTGAACTCACCACAACTTGGGTAAAACACGTAAATATTCAGTTTACAACCCTTCCATTAGATCATGTCACAGCCGTTACTCAGCCTATTCCACCTCGCCCTACGGTCCAAATATTGACGACATCTTTGTCTATATTTTGTTATCAATTTCACGTGTCTTTTTTTGACGTTTTCAAGGTGTCAATTACGCTGGACAACAACGAGCTATTGGTAACAGAAAGGTGAAACGAAGAATGGCTTCACTTTTCAGTGCTGGATGCCACTAACCCGCAGCACTGGCGGCTGCGGCTTGTTTCTGTAGTGTAGTGGCTATCACGTTTGCCTCACATGTGAAAGGTCCCCAGTTTGCATCTGGGCAGAAACTGCTTTGTTCTTCAACTGCAGACTTTTACATGGACAAGAACGGAGCTTTCTTGTTTGCTTTCCCATCTGCAAACCTGCCTTCGAATTTGCTTGAACAAATCTGCTTGCGTAGTGAAATGTAATGTAATTCCATTTAATTACTGTGCAAAGCATTGTAACGTTTTTCTCCAACCTGGTTCTGATCATATGTCATTCTGTTTGAGAGTTTAGTTACCGCGTTCTGATCCTTCTACGAAAAGCAGTACCGCATTTGCATTCCTTGCGCAGGCGGCTCGGTTCAAAGACAGGGAAGAAGCTGATGCGCTGGTGTCACAGCGCACCACGAATTCCTGAATTTGTCTGTCAAATGTACCCCAAAGTCGTCTCTGAAAGGCCTCGTTTGGAAGGTGTCTATCGTTATTCAACGTGCGAGAATTGGCACCAGAGGTCCTGAATCATGTTTTGGAGCAGTTCGCACGTTAGTGGCTCATTCAATCAGCTACAGCAATGAAAGAATTTACACTCTCAGAGGAACATTTGTACTTTCACCAGAGCTGCAACTGCCTCACTTCGCCACTCGCCCTCCCCGTTTACATTTTCCTTCTCGTCGATGTTTTAAAGAAAACCAAATGGATGCGATGTCATTCTGTAGCCTCTCTGTTGTTTCCTCCGTTTGAAGTCCCAACATGGCTTCGGTCTCGGGGCGCACCTTAATACTAGCGACGCTATGAAAACACCCCTCTTATTCAGTGTGGTAACAGGGCATTTGTCTGAAAAATATCACCCTCTAATGAGTAACCCACCCAAACACTTTTTCCGATCATATTTCTTCTCATTTCCTGCTGATACATATATCCCTTCTCACAATGTGCAATTTAGCATGGCCAGCTCACCTAACCTGCACATCTTTGGATTGTGGGAGGACACCACAGCAAAGTCACATAGACTTGTGGAGAACTTGTAAAGTCGACACAGTCATCCGAGGAGGGAATCAAACCAATGTCCCTGGCGCTGTGAGGCAGCATTGCTCACCACTGAGGTACTGTGTAATCTTGTGCAAAAAGTAAAATCAGTGAAAGATACGAAAAGACAAGTTTAAAATGAACACTCTCCGATATTGTCAAAGCATGTCAATCTTACATTCAATACGAATGGGTGTATGGAAAACAAAAAAAAACAAAATCCCGGCAATTCATAAATGAACAATAATTAGAAATTTAATTTGATCAAGGGTCATAACAATATTTAGACGAATTGCAATTTTTAAAAACAAATGTAGCGAATTAGCTGACTAATGATTAATTGGAAGTGGCATATATTTGTTAACGCCGAAGAAAGCGACTTGTTTTTCCCCTCGTGACACAGCAGGATAACAATGTGTGTGTGTGTGCGTTTGTGTGTGTGTTTGTGTTCGAAATGTTTGAACCAAGCTCTTTCTAACAAAATAATTGATGGCTTACGATCACTTAGCCTTTTCACCTTTTAGACCACAACATTCTCAAATATTTTCCAGGAATTTACAAACAGCAGAACTAGTTAATTCATTTTCATAGGAACACAAAAAGAATAGGTAGCGGATATTGTGAATTAGTGAGTCAATGCAAGCATTCAACTGAAGACAACATCTCTTCTTTCCAAAAATGTTCAAAACTTTAAAAAATCAAAATGTATTGTCATTGTTTAATGAAAGAATAAAGAGATGCTAATTCTTTTTCATTTGATTTTGTTGCATGAAAGATCCATGAATCGTATTATGATTACAAACCCAATAAATGTGAGCATTGAAGTCCAATATAATTAATTGAATTCAACTATGTTTCAACAGGTAAAATAAAAATTGATATTTCCAATTATTGAGATTGGGCACTGCAATATCTATACAATAATTCATGTACATTGCCGTAATTCAACATTTGCACAACCTACTGGATTGAATAATGATTATATATTATTATAAATCAGTAACAATTGAATTATCAAAGTCTGTCAATGCATTAAAGAATAATGAAAAATCTATTTTTGCAAGTGATTGAGCAATGTCTGGAAATGAACTGCAATTAATTCAGTGAAATTTAGTTACATTTTCCTGAATTTTAAGGCTGAGATTACCGTGACCATTCAAATGAGAAAACATCATTTGACGTTGGATGGGAAGTCATTGGTACCCTTGTAGGGCAATTGACCTGAAAAATAAATGCATTTTCAGACTGTACTATTAGTACTGAGAAATAATGGATTAAATCTAAATGTGAATCTCACTATACTTGTTCAAAAGACTTTCTTAAATAATTGTGCCGTTATTGTAATGGCAATGACTTGGTAATTAATGCTGTCTTTTGAAGAATTAAAATGATTCAATATTTCAAAAGCACTTTGCTGTGATGTTGATTGGATATTTATTAAGATCAGTAAACTGAGGAATAAAACATAGTACCTAGCTTTATGCATTGAAGAAAATGAGCCATTCAGTGATTATTGAGCAAAATTCTTCTTTTTTTAAGTCAAAAATGTACGTAATACAAGAATTGTGAATTTCCATCCACTGGAGTCATTGTAGAGATGTGTTACATCGATTTATATGATTAATATTATGATCAATTTTTAAAGACTTGTGTCAGAATTAGGAAGAGAATTAGTAGATCATGAAAGTGAGCTTGAAACTGAACAAACAATGTAGTCAATGACATGTGGTATAAACGCGATTTTAATAATATTGTCATTATCGTACAATGATGAATAGTTGGAATTGAACTGACAAAAAAAAATCAACATGGTAAAAGCAGTTTTCTTACAATGAAATGAAAATCACAATCATTTTGTAGCATGCATGATTTGAAATAGCAGTTTTTGTTAATGTGACATATACAGTGAAGACTAACCCTTTTGCAAAAATGTAGGAATTTCACAAATTTAAAATGCAGTGTTTGTTCAATTTGTAATAAAAATGGTTATAATTTGAATTGTCTGTTGTACACACACAACAAAAACGAGCTTAAAGATTATTAGAATGACAAAAAATTGTTTCCCAATGCGATTGTAGTACAGTCAATATCCGTGATAAAGTGGAATTATTGGTTTAAACAATATAAATCAACATTAACTTGTGAACTGAAACATAACACATCAATTGCATTAACTGCATGCAATAGTAAAAAAATGCTTACTGTTGTCATTTATGCCAGGAGCAATAAGATACTTACTCAGGTTATTCCACTGAACAGTAATCAGCTGATGATGAATATCTTTGTGTCGCTTTATGTGTACTGTTTTGTGTGAACATCGATTTCAATAAATTTAGATATTTACATGAATTCGGAACACAGTGATAACTGAGTGTGAAAGATCTGATTTAAGATTAGACAATTTTTAGTATTCACAAGATTTGCTGATCAAAACACACTTAAGACATCATGCAGTAAATGAGATTAGAGAGAAATGTGCACATTCAATTTTCAAATGAATGCACTCGGATAATTTCACAGCATTTCAATCTTTCATTCGATATAAATAGGTGAATGGAAAACTAAAAACAAATTGAACACAATTCATAATCATATCAATAACAAAGAAAAAATATATAGTAGGAAGAGGCATTTGTTTATTTTACTGAAAAGAACTTGATTTTTTTCTCATATTTATACCTTTGAAGCATCAAGTTCTATATGCAGTCTGAACCTCAGCTCTTCAGAACAAAAGAAAATCAAAGAATATCTTTACTTTGCATATTTCATCTTTGTGAATGCAACATTATCAAATAGTTTGCAAAGAATATTGATTGAGTGGAATTAGATACATTCTGTTATTAGCGAACTGAAGAAAATATTTAGGAGATACTGTGATTATTGGAAGGAATAACAAATGGAAGCAAAGCTAATGTTGAATTGAAAGGCAATCATTCGACTCTTAGATATTTTCTAATCAACATTCAGAGCTGCTCTGGCACAGCCCAATGCAAGGTGGGAATTGAAATTGTAAACGCTGATCTGTTAACAGCGACACGACCAGAGTTGCACAAGATTCCTTCATAACATTCCCAACCAAGCTGGGCAGGGCTGAAAACTCATCAGACGTTTATTGAGATAATTGGATTGAAATTAAATGGTTGGATACTGTGCGTAATCTACTGAAAATTCAGTAGTAATATACAATAATGATGGGAGTTAACGAATGTCTTAATTAAACATGCTTTTTACGATTACTTGTGGAATGACAAATTGACAGAATTGTGTGATTATTGCGCATGATAAATAAAAATGAATACAATTATTCTATATGGTCATAGGTTTCTCATTTTCTGAAATGCAAATGAAAATATTTTTGATCTATACATAAATTGGAACAAAATGATCAGTTGGTCAATCAATGTGCCCATTCAGCTGAAGATAACTTTCATTCCTTCTGAAAATGTACGATTTCTATGAAGTCACCATTTCCTGTGATTGTTTAATGAATTAAGAGAGATGTGTGCTTCAAAATATTCATGGGGATTTAAATGATTTTGCACATGAAAAATATTCAACTGCTATTATGATTAAAAACACAATAAATGTTAACATTGAAGTGATTTCCAATCAAACCAATTCAAAAGCGTTTCCATGTATAAAATGAAAAGCAATATTCAGAATGATTGAGAGATTGTACATTGCAATGTCCTTGCATTGGTTATTATATGAACACATAGTTCCACATGTACACCCCTTACTGAATTGAACAATTATTAGGTGTTGGCAACAAATCGATTTGAAAACTTTTATTAATGAGTTTAAGAATAATGAGGTATCTCCTCTTACTATTCAACTGAATAATGTTCAAAAACGAAGAGAAATATTGCAGTGTAAAGTAACTGGTGTTCTCTGAATTTCAATGTCTGAGAATACTGCGATCTTTCAAATGAGCAAAAGTCAGATATTTACAAATGATGCTGCAATGGCAATTCTTGAGATTTTGTGGATGTATTGGTCTCATGAAACAGGTTCTAATATTGTAGTACTCACACTGAGAAATATGGAAGATATTAAAGGCACATTGTGCTTTTTATAAAGCCTAAGTTGAAGAATTGCATAATTATTGTCACTGATAATTGTTTCTAAAATCCTGATAGATAAATTGACTTAATATTTTGAATGCACTTTGCGCCGATGGCGATTGTATATTCATTAAGTTTAATAAACTGAAAATTAAAATATAAAACGTGGCTTTAATAATTAAAAAAAACTCAGCAGCAATTGAACACAGTTCAACATTTTTTTTTGGTCGGTTCATGTGTATTTTATTAATGTAACTTTAATCATCATAAATGTTTAGACAAATATAAGAACTAGGAAGAAAATAATTAGGACGGGAAAGTGAGTATTAGTATGAACAAAACATCGAGTTAATGACATTTGGTACAGGAAGTCATTTTGTAGCAAATGACGAATAATTGTGTGATTATTGTTGTTTGGCAACTAATGTTGGAAGAAAATAAAGCTATCTCAAAATGAAATTAAAATAAATATCATTTTGGATGTCATATGATTTGAAAAACGGAAATTGTCACTTAATGTGACTTTGAGTTGAAGAATCCTTCTTCCCCCACCCCCCAACCCTCGTCGTCTTTTCAATAATTTAAAATTTAGTATTAGTTCAACTAAATTACAAATGGATTGTTTTCTTCCACACAAAAAAGTTTTTAAAAATTAAAATGGAAATGATATCGCTCTGCAAGTCATCATTTACAGATAACAAGTGTTTGTATTGAATTAAAATGTCACCATAGCTGGACGAGTGATTTCCCCTGACAGGGAATGAAGACTGAGAAGATCGGCAGAACTCAGGCAAGTGGAAGATGGCTACTCATGCTGCAATCAGTTAATGCAGGGATCATCCCCCGAGGCCAATCTCGGAAGGGAGATCCATGACACAATGTAACGTGTACAGTAAAAAGCAATATTTTTACACACTTGCTGTATTACAATGTCCACATACAATGTGGTTACAGTTCTTCCCTCCTTTTCTAGACACCCGATCCTGTAGAACACCTAATCTCAAATGGACATCGCTATGGATAGCTCCAGCTTCCTATTGTTTCATTGTGTTAACAGGTGCTATAATCTCCAGACCTTGCGATCTCTCTGTGCATTTTATTTCCTCAGATTACAAAATTAATTGCTGCAGTCCTTTGGGCCCCTCACTCTGCCTTATTTACGATTCTCACGATTATGTAATGAGAAACTTTTTAAATGTTCTGAGCAACTTTAAAATAGTAACTATTTCTGACAATCAAACCCTATCTGTTTCCCTGATAGCAGCTGTAGAAGTTAGCTGGGCTCGATCCGACAGTTGGTGTTTATTCATTCACTGAGACGATTATTCTTTCATTAAGAAAGTCAATGTTGGTCATTGTTCTGTATGCTGGCATTCTCTTATCACTATCTGGAATATCACTGTCTGGAATGGCATACTTATGGACTTGGAGTAGGATTGCACACAATGTTCTCTTTTTTTCTTTCAGACTGAAACAGACTGTTTATTTATCTTATATATCTTATCTTATTTATCTCCCCTCCACTATTTGTGTTTTAATTCCAAGGCAGGCTTCTCGGGGCATCTCTACAGCAGCAAATCAAAAAGGATTTCAGCACTAAAATAAAAATCAGCATTTGCTACCATTTGGAAACAGTACCATGCAATATGCTTACGTCACTGAGACTTAATTCCACACTTCAAGCCAACTATATTGGATTTGATCAATGATCATATATTAGATATAAGTAACAATTAGTGTTAAAACTGGTCATTGTAAACTTAAAATGATTAGAAATGTCATATTATTATCTGTAACATGTAGAATTGAACATTAATTATTGGAGTCTAAAACAATCAGACGTATCTTCATTTGCAAGGCCGAATATTAATTCAATGATTTCTGTGAACAATCAAATGAGAAGATAATAGATATTTCCTGTCAGTGTTGGATGAGGAATCATTGCTTGGCTTGTGGTTGTGTTGACTTGGAATAAAAGCTCAATTTTTCTTTGTAAAACTGGCAAGACGAAATAATGATTTAAATTGAAATGTGAATCTCACGATATTTGTGACAAAACCTAAACTGAATTACTGTGTGATTGTTGGACTAACAATGAATTGGTAATCTATTTTAGAACACTGACCCATTAAGTGATTCAATATTTCCAAACGGGGTGGTGTGATATTGATTACATAATAATTAGTATCAGTGAACTGAGAATTAGAATGCTGGCATGATGTTTTGGAAAATACATACGATATGCAGTCATTATTGATTGTTCAACACTCGCAGATACTCCTGCAATCTGTACTTGCTGTCTCAGTTTTCCTTCTGTAGAAATACAATATGTAATCCATGCAACTTTTCATATCATCAAGATTCAGACATTTCTGTCAGCATTACAAAGAAAATAGTTCAACAAGGAAAATGGGTATCATAGCAAAAAACAGTCAACAGCATTGAAAGAGGAAATTTTTAAACCTTGTCTCTGAGTGAATCCATGAAAAAGTTTAATGGGGATCTGTTACAATGTACTGAGCCGCAATTGCATTTTTATCATGTTGACTGGGGTTAACCTATCAGATGACTCGCCTATATATTAAAAAAAGACATTTTAATATCAGCATCTTTAGTCGTAAATAATGAAGTCTGATTAATTTGGTGGGAAAGATGTGTGTAATATATAAGAAGGTATCTCTTGCATATATTTGGGATGGTGTGAAAGTGTGATGTTTGCTGTTGTTATTCATCTTGAGAACAATACAATGCTGTCAAAAGGTTTTGCACTGAACAGTAATTAGGTGGCCTTCAATCCCATCGTGTGGCTTTATGTGCAGTGATTAATTTATTTCAAGAGCTTTGAGATATTTTCCATGATTTGTATATGATTAATAATTTTGTTACAAACATCCACATGTGGTCATGAGCTGGATTTAATAATCCAATGTGTTGGTGTGAAAACCCTTCATTATTTACATTTCCAAGAGAGGTGTATAATGCTCAGGCACTGGCTGGAATTCAAGGTGTAAGAAAATCTGATTCTTCCTGGAGCTGATTGATTCTAGCTGCTGTTTCATTGAGTTTGATTGATTTTGTCTTTGTCCCGATTTCTCTGCCTGCAGGTGAATTTCGAAAATCCAATTTATGTCCAAGGGTCACTTCACATCACTGGAGAGTTAAAATATAATTCATATATTGTGATAACAATGACTTTTCAATTAAAGTTTGCGTTTTAACAAATAAAACGAATTCTTGTTTTCCGGGAATTTACACTGATATTGATTAGATATTTATGAAGATAGATAAAATGGGAATTATAATCTAGTTGCCGGATTGTTGAATTGTTCAACCAGAGACTTAAGAGTTTTACTTTTAAAATGTTTTGGAGGCCCCAGTGTTGGACTGGGCTGTATAAAATTAAAAATCAAACACCAGCAGGTTAAAAACCAACATGTTTTTTTTTAAGAACTAGCTTTGAAAGCGCTGCTCGTTCTTCAGGTGGTTGAAGGAGCAGCGCTCCGAAAGCCAGTGCTTCCAAATAAACATGTTGGACTATACCCTGGTGTTGTCTGATTTTTAACTTTGTTTTTTTGGAAGGAATGTTTTCTTTATTCAAATCGACAGGCTATTCACGAATTCTAACTCGCCTTTCGTGATTTTCTTTTAGAGACCACTCATGTATAATTCATACAATTTTCACGATCTAACCTGAAAAAACCTAATCATTTGATCAGTGTACACTGATGAACGAAACTCAATCAATCAAATAGTTCCATATGTTCAATGCTGTTTGTCACAGAATGAAAAGAGAATTAACATGCATTTGCAACATTAATGATTAGGAAAATAAATGAATTAGTCACTCAATGCGACTATTCATCTGAAGACAACTTCCCTTCTTTCCAGAAATGTTCAACTTCCCAAAGTTAAAAATGTACTGTGACGATTTCATGAAATAATAAAGAGATGTTAGTCCCTTTTGTTGCACTTCAAACAGTCACAAGAATTTTAAATGATTTTGGTCCATGAAAAGTGATTAACTTGTATTGTGTTTATAAATACAGTCAATGTTAACATTGAAGTTAAACATAATTAAATCAATTCAACTGTGTCCATGGTCAAAACAAAAATTGATATTCACAATGTCCACTGTAAAATCCTTACTTTATTAACTTTATGAGCCATAATTTCGTAGTCATACCCTGAACTATACTGAGCAATGATTAGATAATAGCAACAATTGAATTGTCAAAATTATATCATTTCATTTAAGAATACTGAGAATTCTCAGTTAATTATTTCAGCGAGCATGTGGAGAAACGACCAGGAATTATTCTAATGAAAAGTAATTAAAGTTCTCTGAATGCTTCAGGCTGAGATTACCGTGATTATTCAAATGAGCAATCATCAAATACTTACAATGAGGCATCGATTGGGAAATCATTGGTTCCATAATGGGATCGTTCACCGAAACAGTGAATTAATTTTTATGTTGTAGTGTTCGTACTAAGAAACAATTGATGCAATTAAAATGCGAATAGCACTATATTTTTCAGAAAGACTAACTCCAACAACTGTGCAAATTATTGTCATGGCAGTGACTGGAAAATTACGTTGTAATCTAAAAAAAATTCAATATTTTAAAAGCACTTTGTTGTGATTATGATTGGATATTCATTAAGATCCGTAAACTGAGAAATTTAATATGGTAGCTAGCTTTATGATTCAGAAAAATGAGCCATTCAGTGATTATTCAGCAGAATTGCTTTTGGTTCAAATATGCAGGATGACAAGAATTACATGTTTCCATCCATTGGTTTGCTTATTGAGATGTAGCTTTACTTTACAACTTTTTGTTCCTGGCCATTGTTTAGACATCCATGTCAGAAGTAGGAAGTAAATAAGTAGATAGTGAAAGGGCATATTGCAGTGAACATAAGATACAGGGAGCGTCCATAATTTTGTGATTATTGCACATTGACAAATAACCCGGGAGTAAAATATAATTAGAAATCAACATGGAAAGCAGTTTTTTTTTCTTATAACAAATTGAAAGAAACCCTTATGCATTGCACACGGTTTGAAAACACATCAGTCACAAAAACACCAGTCAGAAATATAATCAAGGTCATAAAAAGCATCGGTTTAAGACAATAAGACCCTTATGAAGAGTATTCTGCTCAACAGTAATTAGAGGACCTTGTACATCTTCATGTCGTTCTTGCAGAGAAAACTCTTTCATTATGCATAAAGAGTTAATATAGTAAATATTTTGACATGTGTATCAGAACTAGGAAGAAAATGAGAAGCAATTCACACGATTGTTTTCGTGAAAGAAAGTCAAAATAAATTAAATTTACAGTGCCACCTTTCAGTATTTTCTCTGAATAAGCAGATAAAGGTTTTTAATGCACAAAGTCAACATGTTTTAACCTACAGTTATACTTTGGCAAAATTAAATTATTTTGTTTTGCAATACTTCAACTGGAACCCTGATTGGCAAGCTGCTACATATGTTGATATTAGCATCCTCGGTCATTTGTAATAAAGCATGGTTATTGGTTTTAGCTAATTATTTTGTGTGCAATTACTGAACCAAAATGTAAGAAATCAAATGCTTTTATTGGATGGAGCTGGTTACCAAATGTTTATTGTGGCTCTTGTTCTCAGGAACGATAAGAGACTTACTCCGGTTTTTCTCCTGAGCAGTAGTTAGATGACCAGGAAGACATTTGTGTGGCTGTAAGTGCCCTATTGTGTGCGCATTGATTTCATTGACATTGAGATATTTTGCTTAAATAGGAAGGGATTCATAATCGCGTAAAGTTCTTAATGAAAGTCACATTTTCTTTTTTAAAATTATGAGAATTCCTTTGTGAAACAATGATTTAGAGATGCTGGAGTTCGACTGGGCTGAGCAAAGTTAAAAATCACGTTTATTGGGAAGCACTAACTTTCAAGGTGCTGCCTCTTCATCAGACGATCTTCATCTCTTCATCTGCTCGGACAACAGAATAAGGATTGGTGTATGCGAGGAGTTGAAATGCACAATAGTGATGTGTTAAATGTTTATTGAAACTCTTCTGCAGAATTAAGTTCACAGAATAAACAATATTTGGACATTCTTGAGCTGACTGGAAGTAAAATCCTGTTGCCCACCATATGAATAATACCCGAATGTATTTTGATTAAATAAAATGAATTTCTTTACTTAGATACTTTAAAATTTTAAAAACTGCAGTGTTCTCATATCTAAAATTTAGATATAATGTAATATGATACATACTTTTATTAATGACCTGAAGATAATAAATTGCAGATTAAGAGATTATTGGAATGAACAACAGACAGAAGCAGATACAAAACTGGATTGAAAATCAATTCAAACTCTGCTTAGATATTTTCTAATCACCATTCCAAGCTGCTCTGGCATATCTCTGTTGGAGAAGGGAACTGAACCCACACCTCCGAGTCTCATAAGAGTGACACTACTAGAGCTGCACAAGTGTCTTTCATTATGTTCCGAACAAGGAAGGGTGGGATTATAATCAATTGTGATTATTCAAATGAAAACTAATCAATATTCATTCCGATAATTGAGCTGGGAATTAATTAGACTGTTTCTGTGTGTAATGGACTGAGAATGAAATAGTAATTCCCAATAATGATGGTACTAAACATATATGCTCTTACTTAAAAATTAAAATCATGACAATTGAAAGAAAGATAAATACACATATCATGCGTTTATGTAAATTCATGAAAAATATGACTGCGGAATGTGTTTAAAGCCGTTTTTCTTATAATGAAAAGATAGCTGGAATGCTTAGCAGCAGGATGTAATCGCAATAAAACATTCAATGTGACTATTCAGCTGCAGGCAACTCCCCTTCCTTACACATATGTATAACTTCCAACAATTCAAAATTTACTCTGATAAAGAAAAGAACACACGCATGTAAATTCTTTTTTCTTGTTGACAAAAAAGTCACAAATTTTAATTTTTTTTTGCTTTAAAGTATTTAACTATTCCTGTGATCAGAAATACAATAAATTTTCATGTTGAAGAAAACTATGATCAAGTCAAATCAAATCAAAATAAATATCGAAATTCACAACAATTGGGAGAGTGGATACAAACATTTTCGACACATCTCCATCAAAGTTATTAATCTGATAATTCAGAACAAATATCAAAAAAATGCCTCTGTAAATTTAATTGACTTATTTTTAGATTGTAGTCAAGTTCGTTCTCTACTTATTTCCTTCCTATTTCTGACACCAGTGGCTAAATATGGATTAGATTAATGTCATATGAGTTCGACGTTAGTTTTCTGTCACAGATCTGTGCAGCACAGGAATTGGTCATTTTACCTATAACGTTGTGCTGAACATAATGCAAAAGAAACTCATCCCTTCTGCCAACTCTTGGTCCATATCCTTCCAAATTATCGAAATGATCATTAAAGAGCTTCATGTATCTGCTTCCACCACCAACCATGGAAGTTCATTCCAGACACAACAATACCTTTCCATCAGTTAATGTACTGAGCCATAATTCCACTTTTATACCCCTTACTGGAATGATCAATTATTAGATTTTAGCAATAACTAAATTATTAATACGCTGTCAGTGAACTGAATATTAATGAGAAATCTCACATTGCTGTTTGAACGAGCAATGTGTCGACATAAACAGTAATTCTTAGTGAAATGTCTTAGACATCTCTTAATCAATGAGGCTATGATTACTTTGATTGTTTAAACGAGTAGCATCCAGTTATTTAAAATGAGCATTGGACGGAAATCACTGCTTTTTGATTCAGAGCTGAAAGATTTTGTTATTGTAGTATTGGCAGTAAGAAATAATGGATTAAATTATGAGGTGCATCTCACCTTACTGAATATTTTCAAGTTTTCTAACAGGTTTCTGGTCCAATCTTCAGTTTAGCAAGGGTCATTTTGGGTCAGAACATCAGTAACTGTAAACATTTTCGACACATCTCCATCAAAGTTATTAATCTGATAATTCAGAACAAATATCAAAAAAATGCCTCTGTAAATTTAATTGACTATATTTTTAGATTGTAGTCAAGTTCGTTCTCTATTAATTCCTTCCTATTTCTGACACCAGTGGCTAAATATGGATTAGATTAATGTCATATGAGTTAGACGTTAGTTTTCTGTCACAGATCTGTGCAGCACAGGAATTGGTCATTTTACCTAAAACGTTGTGCTGAACATAATGCAAAAGAAACTCATCCCTTCTGCCAACTCTTGATCCATATCCTTCCAAATTATCGAAATGAACATTAAAGAGCTTCATGTATCTGCTTCCACCACCAACCATGGAAGTTCATTCCAGACACCTACCACTCCCTGTGTAAAAACAAATTGCCCGTTACATGTCACCATGACCTTCTCACACTCACTCCATCACCATCACACTGATCCCCTTGACACTTACTCTATCAGCATCACAGTGATCCCCTCACACTTACTCTATCACCATCACCCTGATGCCCTCACACCCACTCTATCATCGTCACCCTGACCACCTCACACTCACTCCATCATTGTCACACTGATTACCTTATACTCACTCCATCACAGTAACACTCACCCCTTCACACTCACTCCATCACCGTCACCCTGACGCCCTCACACTCACTTCATCACTTTCCACCTAACCTTAACTTGAACTTTCCCCCTAACCTTAAACGCATATCACATAGTTTTTGATGCTTCAACTCTGGGAAAAACTTTCTGACCGTCAACCCTATCTCCGTGTCTCATGATTGTAGAGACTTCCATCAAGTCTTCCCCCAGTCTCCACCACTCTACAAAAAAGCAATCTGAGTTTTTCTCGCCTCTCCGAATCCAGGCAGCATCCTGGTAAACACCCTCTGTACCCTCTCCAAATCCTTCATAGCCGTCCTGTAATGTGGCGATCAAAAGTGAATACAATACTTCAAGTATGCCTCAACCAAATTCTTATAAAGTTACAACATGTCTTCCTGACACTTGTAACCAGTTCTCTGACCAATAAAGGCAAGCATACCATTTGCCTTCCTAACCACTTTCAGGGAGCCATGGCCTTGAACACCAAGATCCTTTTCTATAATAAAGCTGTTACGGTCCTGCCATTAACTATCTACTTTTCCTTAACATTTGAGCTTCCAAAGTGAAACACCTCACACTTGTATGGATTAACCTTCACCTTTAATTACTCTGCCCATATCTGCAATTTATCTTTTTCCTGCTGCATTATATGACAACCCTCTACATTGCCCCCAACTGCACTGAACGCTATATCATCTGCAAACTTATTAACTCCCCCAATTAGATTTTAATCCATTTCACTTCTATATAATTGTATCACAAACAGAAGGGTTCCAGTACAGATTCCTGTGGAAAAAAGACAGATAATGAGGGAAATGCAGAATTCCTGAAGAAATGAGGTTTTTTAAATGACAGAACAATTCTGATGAATGATCTTCTGAGGTGTGATTTTTGTTTTTAAATTAACCCAATGTTTTAATTCTCAGTTTACTGAACTTAATGAATATCCAGTACAAACTGTTTTAATATTGAGTCATTTTAAGTGTTGAGTTCTAACGTTAATTATTGTTTAATTGTTATTTCAATTCACACAACATCATGAGATTCACAGTTTAGTTGACTCCATCATTTCTTAGTGCCAGTATCATAATGAAATATTAACATTCTTTTCAGGTCAACACACCTGCAATCAACCAAAGTTTTCTCATCCAACATCTAACTATCTCTTTCTCTTTCATTTGAGTTCTCATATTAATGGAAGGATCATTAAAAAGTCTTATCAATTAAGAGATGGCTAACTATTTTTCACATAAATATTTCATTTTTTTCCAACATACTGCACAATTACATTGCAAAAACAGTTTTCTCATCATTTTTAATTTTGTTATCAGCCATTTTAAAACTAATTATTGTCAATATCTAAATGGTAAACATTGTTGAAATCCAATATCTTCAGCTGTCGATGTGGTTTAATGGCTCAATACATCAACTGACATAAACAATATTGCACTCTGCAATCTCTTTATCTTAGCAAAAATAATTTTCACTGTTTAAACTTAGCTGGATTGAATTGGTTGTGAGCAAAAATGCAGTCTGAAGAAAGGTCACTGGCCCAAAAGTGTTTACACTGATTTCTCCCCACAGATGCTGCCAGACCTGCTGAGTTATTTTCCGGTAATTACTGATTTGCTTGTGATTTCCAGCATCCACTGTTTTGTTTACATTCATGTATTGATTGTATTTCACTTCAATTCTAACATTTCTATATATCTGATTATTACAATAAGAGCTAAGTATTTTTCATGTTAAACATTATTTAAATTTTCCGAGTTTCTTGCGTAAATAAACCAGAATAAACAAATGTTTGTTCTATGCTTTTACAATAAATCTTGGATTCATAGCAATCACAATTTTTTGAAAATGAGGGAAGTTGTCTTTCGCTGATTAGTCACATTGAATGATTAATGCTTCATTTCCATTTCATGTGCATTGCAAAGCGTGTTAATTTTTATTTATGCAGATGAATAGCTGCTTCAAATATATTGACTTACTTGATTATCATGAGATCTATGTTTATTTAAGATCATTTTTGCTTCGTTACTTCATTATGAGAAATAATTAATTCTTTTTATCGATCCATTACACTCTGGAACTGTCTAATACAATCCTAGTCCAATTATAACAATAAATATCTCAGTAGTTTTACCTTTGAATAAACACAGTAAGTATGTGATTATAGTCCTGCCCTTCCTGCATGGGAATATTATGGAGGGCTCTGGTAATGTGTGTACTAGTCGACCAGGTGGCATGGGTTCAATTCCCACCTCCAACAGAGATGTGTCAAAACACCTCAGAGTTGATTAGAAAATATCTAAGTGTCGATTGAACTGCTTTTCTACCAACATTGTCTCAACTTGTAATTGTTGTTCATTATAATGATCACAACATCTTGAATTTATTTGCTTCACATCACTGATTAAAGTATGAATGTTATTACGCTGCTTCTAAATACCTCTCAACTTTTAATAACTTTGCGGTCTTAAAGATTCAACAGTATATATAATTTTAAAGGTGAGGGGGAAAGATTTAAAAGGGGTCTGAGGGGCAATTTTTCCACACAGTGTGTTTCACATATTAGGATGAGCTGTCAGAGGAAGGGCAGAGGCTGGTAAAATTACAACATCTAAAAGACTTTTGGACAGTTTATTGCATAGAAAACCTCCAAAGGGGTATGGGACAAACACAGGGAAATGGGACGAGTTTAGTTTAGGAAACCTGCTCGGAGTGCCAAGTTAGCTGAATGGCTTGTTTCCGTGCAGTATCAGTCTAGCATTCTACAACTTAAACTTCACTGTGATTGGGAAAGGAAAGAACAAACGGGTGTTAATTCTATTTTGTGTCCATAAAAAAGTGACATGAATTTTTAACAATTTTGTCACATGAAATAGTTCGCTCCTATTGTGATTAAAATACAATGAATGTGAGCATTGAAGTGAAATATAATTAAATCAATTCAACTGTGTTTCCATGTTTAAAATAAAAATTGATATTCACAATCATTGTGAACTTGTACATTGCAATATCTTCACATTACTTCATGTACTGAGCCATTATTACACATTTATACCCCGAACTGAACTGAAAAATAATTCGATATTGGCAACACTCAGATTTTCGAAATTCTATCAGTACCCTGAGAAGAAAGAGAGATTCAATTTCGCTACATGACTGTGAATTGCGCAGACATGAACAGGAATTTTTGCAGTGGAAAGTAGTTCCAGTTCTCTGAATTCATAAGGCTGACATTTCTGTGATTATTCAAATGAGCAAAAGTCAGTTTGCAAAGCGTGTTGGATGCAAAATGATTGGTTCCATTGTGGGATAGTTGACCTGAAAACAATAGCATTGCTGCAATGGATTCAATTAAAATATGGATTAAAATAATATATGGATCTGATGATACACGTTAGGAAGACAAACAAATTATTCTGCAATTATTATAAGGATAATGAAATTATAATAAATGTTGTATTCTTAAAAAATAAATTGACTCAATATTTTAAAAACACTTTGCTCTGATATTGATTAGACATACACTAAGATCGGTGAACTGAAGACTGAAATATAATACCTAGATTGATGGATTGAGGACAATAAATGAGCCATTCAATAGTTATTGTGAGAGGCGATTTCGGTTCAAGCAATTAAGATGTGCCTGACCCAACAGGCTTCTCTATAATAAAAGACAAGACATGCTTTTTTTTGTAAGAACATTTTGTATACTCAAAAGTGGGATAATTTAAATTGTGCAAATGCTGACATTTTGTGAGCAGAGTAAAAACAAGTCCTTGATTGATGAGACCACTAACACAGACAGAGAAGAATGAGTCCATGATTGATAAGACTATAGGATAGAAAAACAACTCGAGAGACATCTGCTACAGATTGATAAGACCACTAACACAGACAGAGAAGAATAAGTCCTTGACTGATAAGCCTACAGGGTAAAATACAACTCTGGAGACATCTGTTGCAGACTTTGTGACGAGGGTGCAAAATGGAAAATACTGACGGTTTAGAATGTGAACTTCGTGGCTCTTTAGAGCCAAAGAGGGGAGGGACTTGTGCTGTATATAATGAGAAACTTTGTAAGCCTCGGCGCGCCTTTTTCTCAGAAGGGTGCCCAACTCTGCAGACTTGCTAATAAAACTTTGTTGTCCTGAATTTGCCTAGAGCAATTATTAAGAAGCGATTTACGTTTCTAACAAACTTGGGGACTTGTCCGATCAACACTCCGGCCGCGGGGGGAGCTGAGGAAGGACATCAGAGAAGGTGCACCCTGCCGAATTCGGCAGTCCCTGATTCCTTGCTTGTCGCCCCACGCGGCTTGAGCGAGTGATATCCGGAAGGCTCAGGAAAACAAAGGAGGGGTGTGGCCGAGGCAGTGGGGACGGTTAACGATCGAGTAATTTCGGTGCACCGAACCCAGGTAAGAAAAAACTTGCGGGGACCGTGTTTCCGGAGGACTGGGGACCTGCGGAGTGCCTGTAGATATTTCTACAGGGGCGTGGGACTCAGGAATCTAGAGACCGGGGCTCATCTGTGAGAGATTTTGCAGAGTCCGTGTTTGCGGAGGAATGTGGACATACGGGGTGCCTGTGATCTGTTTCACAGAGACGTAGGACACGGGAAACCAAAGACCGGGGGTGCCTGCAAAGGGACCTGGGCGATCACGGGACTGAAGGTCCGTGAATTGGCTAAACAGTGATAAATTATCATGGGATAATACAAGAATCTCCGATTTTACGAAGTCCTCAGCAATGGGAAATAAGGGATCCAAGGCAAATAAGGGAAAGGTAGGATTGAACGGAGACAATGACAAATACCCCGGGGTACCTGACGATAGTCCGTTAGGAAGAATGTTAAATAATTGGAATCAGGGTAGGAGAAAAGGAAAATCTAGAAAGAAGATGGTAAAATACTGTCAAACGTGGTCCCAGAAACCTATTCAGGGAGACTCAGTGTGGTGGCCTAGATTCGGCACTGACGAAGACTGGGTCCGGCAAGCTCTAATTTTATATGTCAATTCAAAACCTAATGTTATTCAGGAAGAAAGTGATTACGCCCTTTGCTGGCTACCGGTCACAATATCTTGCAAAATGAAGGCCACTAATGAAGGCTCGGAAGAGCAGAAAGGATGGGAACCTTTAGATCACTTACCACCGCCCTATGTGACCCCGTCTGCCCCAAAAAATGATCCTTCGGGTGACGACGATTCAGGGGAAGGGGAAGGAAACGGGGAGGAATCACCAGCAACCTCAGGGGTACAGACTAAATCTCAAGCTGAAAGGAGTCACAGACAAAACCCTGTCTCGATTGCAAGAATGAATCCACTCCGGGAAGTGCCCATGGGAGGCGAGGAAGGAGGGACGGGATATGTGAACTTTCCCTTGACGAGTACTGAAGTGCGAAATTACAAGAGGGAGATGAAGGGCCTACTAGAGGACCCCATGGGCCTGGCTGAACAATTAGATCAGTTCCTGGGCCCGAATACTTACACGTGGGAAGAGATGTATTCCATTATAGGAACATTGTTCTCTAGCCAGGAGCGACAGATGATACGACAAGCTGCGCTCTTGGTCTGGGAGAGAGAGGGAAGAGCAGGAGGGTAGCAGAAATTTCCCCTCACCGACCCCGAGTGGGATAAGCAAACAGAGGAAGGACGGCGTAACATGAGGGACATGCGGGAATACTGGATAAAGGGAATAAGGCAGGCAGCCCCGAAGGGACACAATTTTACAAAGGCCTTTGGGAATCATCAAAACCCGGAGGAAACCCCTCCGGACTTTCTAGACAGGATTAGGAAGAACTTGCAGCAGTTCGCTGGGGTGGACCCTGAGACGGAAGTGGGACAACAAGTCATACGGATAGAGTTTGTATCAAAAGCCTGGCCGGACATACGAAGGAAGTTAGAGAAATTGGATGATTGGGATAGTAAACCTCTAAGTGAACTACTACAGGAGGCGCAAAAGGTGTTTGTGAGAAGGGACGATGAGTAGCAAAAGAAGGCGACAAAGATAATGATGCAGACGGTGCAACAAGTGACAGCTGGAAGGAGGGAAAAGGGAGAGCCGTGGCAGGAACAGGAAAGGGGAGAGTCGTGGCAAGAGCAGAGGAAAAGAGGACCGTGGCCGGAACAAAGGAAGGGTGGAGGAACGCGAGACCGCGACAGGGAAACGAAGAGGATACTCAGATGTTACTACTGTAATGAAGAGGGACATTTTAAACAGGAGTGCCCCCGCTACAAGCGGGAGGTGCGGTCGTACGCCCTGATGGAGGAAGATTAGGGAGGTCGGGGGTTCCTACCCTTGGGGCAAAAGGACTATCGACAGGAACCCCTGGTAAACTTGAAAGTAGGGCCCCAAGTGTCGGAGGTCACATTTATGGTAGACTCGGGAGCCGAAAGATCAAGTATAATCCAAATACACCCCGGCGCCCGAGCAGGAAGAACAGTTATGGGGGTATCTGGCATTGGAGAAAAGACATTGCAAGTTCCAGTGGTGGAGGACGTGGAAATTGGGTATGAAAACAGAACTACTAAACGAGACCTCCTTCTAATGCCATCGGCGGGGTTTAATTTGTTAGGAAGAGACTTGCAGGTCAAACTAGGGATCGGAACGGTCCCAAGTAACGGGGAAATGGTGGTAAGGTTGTTCTCCCTCACCGAAGAAGATGATCAACAAATAGACCCGGACGTATGGTACCGAGAGGGGAACAGAGGGGGTCTAAACATCATACCTCTCCAAATCACCATGTTACCAGGAAGAGGCCCGGTAAGAAGGAAACAGTACCCGATTGCTATGGAGGGACGGGAAGGGTTACAACCTGTGATAGAGAGAATAATCACAGATTGACTACTGGAGGAATGTATGTCCCCTTTCAATACTCCAATACTCCCTGTGAGGAAGCCGGATGGGACGTATAGGCTGGTGCAAGACTTGCGGGGGTTGAATGAAGTAGTCCAGGCTAGATACCCGGTGGTACCTAATCCCTACACTTTAATGAGTAAAATTCCTCCCGAACATGAATGGTTCAGCATAATAGATCTGAAGGATGCCTTCTGGAGTTGCCCCCTTGACGAAGAAAGTCGGAACCTTTTTGCATTTGAATGGGAGAATCCCTTCACAGGACGAAAGCGACAGTTAAGATGGACAGTCTTGCCGCAGGAATTCACGGAGTCACCCAACATGTTTGGACAAATACTGGAGCAGATCTTAGGAGGATTTCAGTGTAACGCGGAGAATCAATTGCTCCAATATGTCGATGATCTCTTACTCTCAGGACCAAGAGAAGAGGAGGTACGAGCAGACACCGTTGCCCTGCTGAACTTCTTGGGGAAACAGGGCCTACGCGTCTCCAGGACGAAACTCCAGTTTGTGGAGCAAGAAGTAAGATATCTGGGCCATCGAGTCAGTAAGGGGCATCGCCGTATCACGCTGGAACGAATATCGGGGATTACGGGTATGCCAATACCCAGGACGAAGAAGGAAATCAGACAATTCCTGGGGTTGGTAGGGTATTGCCGGATATGGATTGAAAGTGACACCACTCTAGTAAAATTTTTGTATGACAAACTCTGACAAGGAGGACAACAGGTTGACTGGTCAGATGAGGAGGAGCAGCGATTTAATATTATTTAAAATAAACTGATCCGAGCTCCGGTATTGGCTTTACCCACCCTGAAGGAACCGTTCCAGTTATATTTCAATAGTGCCGGCGGGATTGCCCAGGGTGTGCTTACCCAGCTGCGTGCAGGGAAACGTCAGCCGGTTGCTTTTTGTCAAAAATGTTAGACCCTGTGTCATGTGGATGGCCGACCTGTATACAGGCAGTGGCAGCTACGGCAATGTAAGTAGAAGAGGCCCGGAAACTTACCTTTGGAGGAAGAATCACAGTATACTCCCCACATTCAGTTAGTACCATACTGGCTCAAAAGGCTCACCGCTGGTTAACAGACTCTCGCATCCTGAAGTATGAGACGATTTTGATGACCGGGGACGATCTCAATTTTGCAAAAGATCTAAGTTGCAACCCTGCCCAGTTTCTATACGGATGTCCTGCAGATGGGGAACAGGAGCATGATTGTGTGGATTTTGTAGACTTGCAGACCAAAAGCCGTGGGGAACTGCAAGAGGCCTCGCTGGGTGAGGGACAGGAACTGTACATCGACGGGTCCTCCCGGTGCATCAGTGGGGTCCGGTACAGTGGCTATGCTGTCGTAGATGGTGCAACGAAACGGACGATTGAGTCCGGAAGACTGCCCGGGAAGTGGTCAGCCCAATCCTGTGAGTTGTACGCCCTCCAGAGGGCCCTGAAGTTGTTGGAAGGGAAAGTGGGGACCATATATACTGACTCAAAGTATGCATACGGAATCGTTCATACTTTCGGGAAAATCTGGAAAGAGTGAGGATTGATAACTTCCCGGGGAAAAGAATTAGCTCACGAACAAATGATCAGCCTAACGTTGGAAGCCCTGGCGTTACCTACGGAACTCGCAGTAGTCCATGTACCCGGTCACCAGAAGGGGTCGACACCGGAAGCGGTGGGAAACCGGCTGGCAGATGAGGAAGCCAAGCGGGCAGCGGTCGAAAAACCCGTCCAATTGTTAACGTTAATACCGTTGAGGGAAGGGCTCACTAAACAACCCGTCTTCACCCAAGGGGAAATTGATAAAATGGATCAATTAGGTGCCCGGCTAGATACTAACGGGACG
This sequence comes from Chiloscyllium punctatum, assembly GCF_047496795.1. Lineage (NCBI taxonomy): Eukaryota > Metazoa > Chordata > Chondrichthyes > Orectolobiformes > Hemiscylliidae > Chiloscyllium > Chiloscyllium punctatum. The sequence goes on along the minus strand of NC_092771.1, from coordinate 38,788,114 downwards.
TGGACGGTTCCTGATGGGAGACATTTCTGAACAAACAGATCACCCGGGGTATTCTGCACCGATTTCACCATCAGACCCACTGGGGGGTGCAAGCCATGTGTGACACGATCCTGAGGGACTATGTATGCAGGGGGATATACACGTTAGCCCAACAAGAAGTAGTTGGATGCCCCACTTGCCAGCGTATTAACAAGAAAGCCATGCGTTCTATGCCAGCCGGTGGTCAGCCCCTCGCAATTAGGCCATTCCAGAGGATCCAAGTAGACTTTACAGAATTACCCCCAGTTCAGAGATGGAAGTATCTGCTAGTAATAGTAGACCATTTCACTCACTGGGTAGAGGCTTTCCCAATGCCAAAGCCGATGCACCAACCGTGGCCCGACTGTTGTTAGAGAACATAATCCCGAGATATGGCATAATGGAATCTATCGATTCAGACTGCGGGACACATTTTGCTTCTAAGCTACACCATTTGATCTGTCCTGCTCTGGGTATCCAATGGAAATTCCATGCACCCTGGCATCCCCAGAGCTCGGGTCGAGTTGAGAGAATGAATGGCACGCTCAAGACCCAATTGACTAAGCTGATGTTAGAAACTAAGTTACCATGGCCAAAGTGCCTTCCCATTGCCCTATTGAGGATACGTACAGCACCTCGCCGGGATGTCGGGGTCTGCCCCTATGAGATGCTGTTCGGATTACCATATTGGAGTAAGGTTGATGGGTGTCCCACTTTACAAGGGGGAGATGTATTTGTCAGAAACTATTTACTGGCCTTATCCCGTTCTTTTGCAGAACTCCGGAGGAAGGGTCTCCTGGCTCAGACTCCGCCGCTCGACATCCTCTTGCATAAGGTGGAGCCCGGAGATTGGGTACTTGTAAAGACCTGGAAGGCCGAAAAGCTCCAGCCGCAGTGGGAAGGAACGTTCCTGGTTCTGTTAACAACTGAGGCCGCTGTTCGGACGAAAGAAAAAGGGTGGGCCCACGCATCGAGGATAAAGGGACCTGTTCCGCCAGAAGGAGAAAGCACTTGGACATGCGAGCAAGGCGACAATCCGTTCGTGGTAAAGCTGAAAAGTCAGCGATAATGAACTGTACTTGGACTGTATTGGTGGGAATATTGATCAGTTTACTCCTGTATGTGGGGGAGGGCGAGGGGAGATGTGACAAATGTCGGACTACGGTGAGGCTTGGGAGTCGGATCTACTCGGGATCATTTGTGTCTCACTCCCATGTGAACGATCGGTGTTACGATGTGAGTGCACGACAAGAATGTCGGGAGGGTGGAAGACCCTATTATCGGGTGTATAATAAAGGATACGGTGGCAAAGTCTGTGGATGCCCTAAAAATGACCGCTGGGTGTGTGTAAGCAAAACTGGGAAGTGGGGCCTATCCTCCGTGTTGCTCTGAGAGCAGGTTGACAGAGTCAAGGAGACCAGGGTACAGAACACTGATCGGGGGTTGGGGAAAGAGCAAGACCGTCAAAGAACGGTCATGGTCTCTAAAGTGCCATCTGTATACGAAGAGGTAGAAGAAAGGATTGAGCTCCGTGATGTAACACAAAACCTGTTTATTGATCTTACCTCTAGGATAGCCACTGTTTTAAATGTTAGCAATTGCTGGGTTTGTGGGGGGCCGCATATGTCAGAACAATGGCCGTGGACTGGTCACAGCTTAGATATATGGGAATTGCTTCAAACCTCTTGGAAACATGTCAACGAAAGGAAAAGCCGGGGTGAAGACTGACAAATAGCCCTGAGGGCCAGTTATCTGTTGAAGGCAAGGGGACCGGGGAGGTAGGAATTAGTCCCTGTCAGAGTGTATTGGATGCGACCACACGAGTATGGTGGCCTGAGGATATTACTTGGTACATTGCAAACCGAGGTCATCAAAATTGCGTTCCATTACGTACTGATTCCACCTCTGACGAACTAGGTGCTGATTCTTCCGATGGCATGATGAGAGTCTGGGGTGATGGTTGTCAGGGGAGTCGATGCTGGGATACTCCTGTCCAGACTCTGGCACGGGGCCAGGAGTCCGAATACTGGAATTGCAGTGGTCCTGGTCCTTATGAGGGCGTCCCCGGGGTAAAGGAGCTGTGGGATGACGTTGTGAGGCAGGAAGGGCCTGCTCCAGATGGCCTATTTTGGATATGCGGTTATCAGGCATACTCCAAATTCCCCTGGGAAGGGCTGGAGTATGCTTCCTGGGTCTAATACGACCTGAGTTCTTCCTATTACCCCGGGAGGAAGGCGATGATTTGGGGGTTAAACTCTTTGACTCCCTGCGTAGGTCGCCAAGGGATATCCAAGTCAGCGAATGGGGGGATGAGTGGCCACCGGCCCGGATTATTGAATACTACGGGCCGGCTACGTGGGCACAGGACGGATCATGGGGATACCGTACTCCTATCTATATATTAAATCGAATTATCAGGCTCCAAGCAGTCGAAGAGGTTATTACTAACCGGACTGCTCTGGCCCTGGAGTTGCTGGCTAAGCAGCAGGATCAGATGAGGGCTGCTATATATCAAAATCGGCTTGCCTTGGATTATCTATTGGCCTCGGAGGGGGGCGTGTGCGGGAAGTTTAACCTGACTAACTGCTGTCTGGAGATTGACGATAATGGTAAAGCGGTTTTGAAGATTTCCGATGAAATTCGGAAATTGGCCCATGTGCCGGTACAATCCTGGCGTCCTCTTGGTGGCAGCGGGTGGTGGGATGGTCTCCGAGGTGGTAGTTGGTGGCGCACGGCGTTGCTGGTGGCTGGGGGGGGGGCGTGATGCTTCTCCTCATATTACCTTGCCTAACCCCCTGTATTCAGTTTTTAATTCAGAAAAATATTTCCCAACTCCAGGCAGTGGCGGTTCCCCAACATGGAACGCAGGAACTTAAGGTGCTGTTGCTGCGAAGGACCAAGGATTTTCCGGGCCCTTGAGGAGGGGAGGTTTATCTTGGTCAGGCACATCTTAAAAAGAGTAAAGGGTGGAATTGTGAGAGGCGATTTCAGTTCAAGCAATTAAGATGTGCCTGACCCAACAGGCTTCTCTATAATAAAAGACAAGACATGCTTCTTTTTGTAAGAACATTTTGTATACTCAGAAGTGGGATAATTTTAATTGTGCAAATGCTGACATTTTGTGAGCAGAGTAAAAACAAGTCCTTGATTGATGAGATCACTAACACAGACAGAGAAGAATGAGTCCTTGATTGATAAGACTATAGGATAGAAAAACAACTCGAGAGACATCTGCTACAGATTGATAAGACCACTAACACAGACAGAGAAGAATAAGTCCTTGACTGATAAGACTACAGGGTAAAAAAACAACTGTGGAGACATCTGTTGCAGACTTTGTGACGAGGGTGCAAAATGGAAAATACTGACGGTTTAGAATGTGAACCTCGTGGCTCTTTAGAGCCAAGGAGGGGAGGGACTTGTGCTGTATATAATGAGAAACTTTGTAAGCCTCGGCGCGCCTTTGTCACAGAAGGGTGCCCAACTCTGCAGACTTGCTAATAAAACTTTGTTTTCCTGAATTTGTCTAGAGCAATTATTAAGAGGCGATTAACGTTTCTAACAGTGGGTATATGTACACTCGTCACTGTGACAATGCCATTCCCAGTACTGATCTCTGCCGCCAGAACTCAAAGCTGTGCATGGACCTCGAATGTCTGTTCAGATGAAAACAAGAAAATCCGCAGAAGTCCCTAGAAAACAATATTTATTAACCAATCCATTTTCAAATGGCAGGCAACTGTTCTGTTGTTCCCACCAAAGTATCCAAATCACATTTACACATATTCGTCCTCAGGTGCCATGTACTTGTCCATTCACTCCACTCGTCTCAGTCACCTTGGAAATTTTTGATATACTCCTCACCCACTCACAATCAGACACCGTTTATTGCTGTCAGCAGGCTTGGAAATATTGCGTTTAGTTCCGACAACCCTATGTTTGAGGCGTATTGGGAATACCTGGGGCACATGGCCCAATTCCTGTCACACACCACGATGCACCCACCCAAAAAAGGTGTTCCCACACTCAGCGATCAGTGCAGAAGCCCCCTCTGGACTTCCCAGTTTGGTGCCCTTCATTGAGTACTCCCCTGTCCGCGTTTTTATTTCTGAAGTGCATCACTTTACACTTATCAGTGTTACATTGCATCTGTCATTGATCTGGCAATTCCATCTACATGTTCCTGTTACATAAGACCTTCCTCCTCACTATCAAACAAACACTTATTAACCACATTCCCTCTCCACCCTCAACATTCACATCTTCATTATTTTAGAGTACCACACAGCACTGATCCTTGTGTTACACGTCTCCAGTCCCACAACAGCCTTCTGCCACCACCCTCCTTCTCGTTCTACTGAGATAGCTTTGGATATAACTTGCCAAGTTAATCTTGATACCTTAAGATTTTAATTAATTTACCAGTTTCCCATGCGGGGCTTTGTCAATGGTCTTGGTGAGAAAACCATTAAAGAACTGCTTGAAACATTCCAATAAAATTCTTTCGGCATGACTTCCCTCCGATAAAGCCATGGTTACTGTCCTTGATGAAACATTACCTCTCAACTGGACATCTATTTTGTCCTTCCTTATATTCTCCAATAGCTTCTCTAAAAGTGAACTGATACTCACTGATCTATCGTGCCCTGGTCTTTCTGCACCACCCTTCCAGTACAGTGTAACCGCATCCGTCCTCTAGCTTCTCTCTCTTGTCACCAGATTCTATAAAAAATTGGTCAGGTCCTTTTCTCCCTTATCTCCAACAGCAGACTGGGGTAAAACGCATCCAGATCATTTGTCCAATTTTTAGACCAGCTAAAACCATCAATCCATGATCACATCTTATATCAATTTGCTCAATAGCTTCCCAGTCCAACTTCTCAAATTCTGTCCATGCCTCCTCCTTCACACGCAGATTGTTCTCTTGGTTTCTAATGGGTTCGAACTGTTCGCTTGTAAGATTATTCTGTTTGATGTCCACGTGGAAAATCTTCAGACTCTCCCCAATCTTGCCTGCTCCCATTTCTCCAACTCCCTGTTGTATTCAGCCCTTTCTATGTGAAGTTTCTCGTTTTCATTAAGATTGATTTTCAACTGGTGAAACTCTTGGTAACAGAGGCCGAGTTCCCTCGCCAGAAAATCTTGCCATCTGTTGGATTAATCTGGAGAATGTCCATTCAGTATATGTTGCCAATATATTCTTCCCTAGATCAGGACACCGAAACTTACACAGTGTTAAAGGCACTGTCTCAGTAACACTCGGTGTAAGCGAGGTAAGACACATTTACCTTTAATTAAAGTAAATTAATGCTGATGCTGGAATCTGTACTGAAAACAAGAAATGCTGAAGATCACAACGGTTCAGGCAGCATCACTGGAGAAAGAGCAAGCTAATGCTTCCAGTCTGGATGATCTACATTCTGATTCCCATTAAATAAAGGTAAACCTAAACGTTATTTTCGTGTTTCCACGTGTTTCTCCAATACCCATTTCTTCAGTTTCTTTCTAATAACGTGCTGTGATATTTCTTTTAAAAAATCGACTGAATATACAATTATATCACATCTGTTGGTTCTCCATTGTTTATATCTACAAGCGATATCTTCAAGAAAAAATATATGAAAATTATAACTTCCCTTTCATATATGCATTCTCTTGAAGGTTGCTATTACTTTCTAAATGACCAATACCACATTTGTTATAATAGATTTAAACAGATTCCCTCCTGTGCATGACAAGTTACTTGGTCTATACTTCCCCAATTATCCTCTTCTTCCCTTTCTGGATCGTGGGATGCATTTATAATCTTCCAAATTGCACAGGAGAAGTACTGTGTTGCCCAATGCAATCAATCTGTGCATTGCTTCTTTCTCTGAAATTTCATTGTGAAGTACATTTGTTCTGTCAGACTTATCAATCACTAACACGGCTATGTTTTCAAACATATCTCATTACTAATATGAATGATGTTAGTCTTTAGTTACACAAGTCTAACGGTCACTTTGTATTTCTGCGAGATGTTATGTATTCCTCCACGAAGACAGACACAATATAACGAATTAGTTTCCCTGCAATCTCTGTTTTATCAGCAATAAAGTATCCTATCCACATTTGTTCCACATTGCTTAACATTTCCCGTGGCTTTAATTTTCCTTTCAAATATTGTTCGAAGCTTTGCATTAGTCTTTATGTTTCTTTTTTGTTTGCATTCTTGATCTCTTTTTAATGTCCTTAACAAGTTCTTAGTCCTCCTTTGTTCCAATGAATCCATAATGTCTGACATTTTTCTGAACGACTTACCTTGATATAATACAATTTTTAACTTCGTCTGTTAATCATGTTTGAGTCACCTTCCACCTTTGCCATATGCGCCTTGAGAATATATGTGCAACTTAGAGTGTTTCGATAAATGAAGGGCGGCATGGTAGCTCATTGGTTATCACTGCTGCCTCACAGCACCAGGGACCCGGGTAATATTCCCGCCTCGGGCAACTGTCTGTGTGGAGTTTTCACATTCTCCCCGTGTCTGCGTGGGTTTCCTCCAGGTGCTCCTGTTTCCTCCCACAGTCTAAATATGTTCAGGTTACGTGAATTGGTCGTTCTAAATTGTCCATAGTGTTAGGTGTAGAGGAATGGGTCTGGGTGGGTTGGTGTGGACTTGTTGGTCCGAAGAGCCTGTTTCCACACTGTAGAGAATCTAATCAAGGGAAAATAGCTCTTCTGATCACACAACACTTAAACCGCCTGATCTCGGCTTCTCTTTTCAACATATTGTTCAAGGAAAGCAGCTCATACACAGCTCATACACACCCATTTTTCAAGTATTAACATTAACTTTGATTCACATTGTTTAGATGCGATTTTAATGTCTCCATAATAACTGCAGTACACAAAATCTTGCATTTCTATTTTCCTATTTTGTAACATACGCACCATTTGTGTAACAACATTGGCGTTGATAAATACCTCCCATCAATATTTGCTTACCTTTGCTGTTTCTAAACTCCACTTTAGCAGATTCTATGGAATCTGAGCGACGTGGGATCGAGGAAAATTAATGGCCGACTCAGGCGAAATGTTTGGCGAAGGCATATTTGAACATTGATACTATCTCGCCGCATCCTACATGTTCTTCACAACTGTCATTCTGACGTTTTCACCAGTTCGCCCGTGATGCTCGTGGAGTAGAGAAGAGCAAAATATTTCAACAATACTGTGCATTCCCCCAGACAACTGAGACCGCTCTAACCTGGGTGAGATCCTTACACCCGGCAGGTAAGTGTTGCTGCTGCTGTACAGTATCTGAGTGTGATCATACCTGGAGTAGCGTGTACAGATTTAAACTCCAAACTGAGGAAAAGATATTTGAATTAACCTAGAGATTGTTCCCTTAACTTATTTCCGCTGTGAAGATTTTAATCAAAGAATCTCTACAGTGTGGAAGCAGGTCATTTGACCCATCGACTCCACATTGAGCCTCAGGAGACCATCACATCCCAATCTGAAACACTGCCCTCGCACAAACAATCTCTGTAACCCTACTTTTTCCATGATTAGTGCATCTAGCCTGCACATTCCCAGACATCCTGGGTAATTTAGCAAAGCAACTCCACCCATTCTGCAAATTTTGGAACAGTGGGTCAAAACTGGAAGACCAAGTGAAAACCTTGGCAGACACGGGGAGAATGTGCAAACACGGCACAGACAGTTAACTGAGGCCGGAATTGAACGCGGTTCTCTAGCGCTGAGAGGCTGCAGTGTTAACGACTGAGCGACATTCTGTCGGTCTTAGAACTTGCCTACATATTAAAGGAGCAGCACACACTTCTTTCGACATAGGGACTTTTCCCACGTGAGGTGAATGTAACAACTCCCACAGAATCACAGTGTGGCCGCTGACTTCCTGAAGGCTCTGCCTTGTCCCTCATCATAGATCACTTTGCAAGAAACAGATTACATTTTTGTCACGGTCAATTTAAACATTGCTCACTCACACGAAGATTCAGCATAACACGCAATTAGCACAAATGGCAGCGATGGGATTCAAGCCCCCAGCTACTTTCACAGTGAAGCTTACAAACAGCGCGTTACCTTGCTCGGCTACACGACCACGCAAAACTGAACCCATGAATAGGATTTGAATCGAGCTTCTGAGGACATTACTACATTTCTGGCTCTATAGGGAAGTGCACAAATACTAGTACACAATCACCTCAACGGAACATAACATTGTCTGATGTCGGGACAAGCCCAGCTTATAGGAGTGGGAGCGTTGTTACCTTGAAACACAAGAAGCACGTGTAATAGATAATTAACATTTACTGTGTAATCCTAAAGAGATTCCTTTGCAAAATCTAACACTTTGCTAACATTTTAAGCAGACAGCCTAATGTTGTTGGATTCTGCAAGCAGACAGCTTGTCCTTGCAAGTGTTGCAAAATTGTCAGATTCAGCAATAGTCAGGGAAAATATAAGCTTCATATCAACAGCGGAATGTTCCCAGTTCTTGTCCTTGATAAGGATAAGCGAAATGTAGTATAAAAAGAATATGTGAAGTTGTTTAGCCCCTCACATACGGCATCTTGCCAAGTGTATTGAGCCCCCTACAGACGTTACAATAAAGCTTTCTCTTTGCTCTTGCTAGCATTTGATTCGACTCAATTTAATTTCCACGACTGTAAACTTAGGAACTCGTCCGGGACCCCACTCCCGTGTAAGAACCTGAGTATTCCCAGGAGGTGTCGGCGCCAGCACGTTGAAGGACCTTCACTTCATCTCGAGCGCTGAATTGGCCCCTTTGCGTTAGACGACTGGAAATTTGTGGATCGCCCCACCGCCGGGGTTTCAATCGAATAGGGCCGGGGTAAGAGTTGTGGCTTAAGTAATCCTACGTAGAGAATCATTGTAAGAGAATAAATAAAGCAGGAAGAGGTTCCAGTGAACTTCCGCATGGTATTCGAGTTAAACCCAACGGAAGGGATTGCTGTCTCTCCAGTGATTTAGAGACAGCAAGTTTAAGGATAGTTTTAGACGTAGAATCAGCACTGCCTGAGGTGGACTCTGCAAAGACGTACCGGACTGGTGGTTTCTTCATTTGTGAAACCCAAGGCATTGAGGCAGACGCGCTCAATGTGAGAAGGAACCTCCGGAGGTGAAAGCAATTCAAAAAGGAAATGATAACAGTACAGAGAGAGAGAGGGAGACAGCTGAACACTTTTCCAGTAACGTTGAAAATGGGCCCCAGAAAGAGCAAATAAAAAGAGGGTCCTGAGAGGACTTGGAATCGTCAACCAATAGTACAGTACATGTTAAATAATTACGGCCCAGAGTATGTAAAGCAGGTAGAATTGTGGATTAAGGAGTGTGTTTTTCGGAGGATGGGAGTTTTAGTTGAAGGCAGTTGGAAATATTGAGGTCACGGTTGGAGGTGAGAGAGAACGAAAAACGGAAGGGAAGAATAAAACCTGTAAATTGGAGTGCTTATAAAATGTGGAAGGTTGGGCTGATAGCAGGGAAAGTAAATACCAAGTAAAAGATCGATCAGATACGCATATAACCACTAGCACGCATGCAGATGTGCACGGAAAGAAACCTAACGAAGCTGTACAGTTTAGGGTGTAGGTTTGCTTGCTAAGCTGTAGGTTTGCTATCCAGACGTTTCATTACCTGGCTCGGTAACATCATCAGTGTCGACCTCCAAGTAAAGCGAAGCTGTTGTCTCCTGCTTTCTATTTATCTGTTTGTCCTGGATGGGGTTCACAAACCTTGCAAAAAGTTGTACAGTGTCTTAAGTCTGTTCCAGATCCTGACCATGTTGACTCCCTCCGAGACCGACAGCCCCCCAACAAGATCCACCTGCCGAAGATTTCAAGTCAGTGACCGCCGCCTTAGGGTCTACTGGATCACCAATAGCCTATCGTACCTGAAACCAATTGAAGCAAGTCGCCTAAAATGAGGGCGGCCTCTCCAAGACTGAAAGACTTCCAGGGCTCACAATCAATCCACAACGGACGATTAGTCAGACAGCGAGAGTACTGACATGCGATCATCTAAAAAGGTCATCCTGCAAGCACCAATGGTTGAGGATGCTGGTCCAGAAGGGCACCCAGTGCTGGTCCACCAATCATGGACCATGAAAGATTTGGAAACTGCATTTGGGCAGTTGCATGACCCACGCGAGGTTGGAGATAATAGGTTTGCTGAAAAAAATAACAAAGTTCTGTGTTGAGTTCTGTCCCATGTCACATGAGATGAGACATCTCCTGGGACAAACACTGATGCCGATGTCACCAAAATCAAGGATAAATGGTCAGCCATAACCGTCCATACCAGATCAACCAACCTGCCAGCGTAAGAGAACAGAGACTGAAATGCTTTTGTTGCAGCGCGGGCAGCCGCCTGTAGGGAGGCATTCCCAGTGCAAATGGACATGACCAAAATTGCAATGTGTAAACAACAAGAAGGTGAGACAGTGTCCCAGTACCTTACGCACCTCTCTGAAGTCCATAATGCGCATCGTGGACTGAGACCACCTGACGAGATAATGGCAGTAGAAATCACGCCGTATGAGGAACACCTAAAGAACAGCTTCATAAATGGAATGAAGAACGAAATAGCCAAAAAGGTAAAAGACATATGTATTAACTGGGACACTGGAAAGCTGAATTTGATAGAGCAACATGCAATACATGCTGAAAAAAATGCTGGCCCAAGAGAAGGATAAGCAGAAACTAAAGATGGAGCAGCAAGCACATAAACCTCAGCTTAAGTATGATGCAAATGGTCAGCCATTGGAGGGAGGTGCTGCAGGGAGAGATGCAGATGTGGACGTCGTGGAAGAGGATGACGAATGAGTCATGGAAAGGTGCTGGCAGAGGTAGATCTGGCGGGTACTTTGTTTGCAGAGCAATGGACTACTGGGCTGACCACTGTCCGTTCAGACAATTCCAATCAGCCCTGGAGGCTGGACAGCAGGGTGACTGTCAGGGGAATGTTGAAGTGGAGGTGGGCAGCCCACTAGGTACAGGTAAGCTTATTTCCCTTATGCTTGGCAATGAACGCTCGCTTATGCTAATCTCTTCAGATTAATGTACGGGCACTGAAACTAGTCCCAAGGCCATATTGAGCATTGAGATTGCGAAATGTGGACTATATGTTCAATATAACTATGATGCGAATAAGTCGATGCCTACCTCCATGTTATATGTGGAAGGTGCACCAGTTACCTTTTCGGTAGATACAGGGGCAACATATTCAGTCCTTAAATTAAGGCAGTTCAGAGAAACCACGAAAATAAAGATGAGTGGAATGTTCCAGAACACAGTGGGTGCATCAGATGTCGTGATATGAGAGAGATTTTTGTCACCCCAAAATGAGAACCTAGTACTGGGGAAACATTCCAACTTTCATTTTTGTTATCTGAATTCTTTCCTTTAAATTTGATGGCTCGGGATCTCATACTGAGTCTGGGGTTGGATTTGCTCAGAACCCCGAGTGTTTGCAGGTAATTCAAAGGGAATATTTACACGTGCAGGCTGTAAATTACGGCCCACGACCCCTGATGTATGTCTACGAGTGGCGATTAAGCCAAAGAGCAATAAGTTCAGTGAGCGATTCACTCGCCCTGGAAATAAATTAGCAGGATAATCCTATTAACACAGATTTTCTTACTGGGGACATGCTGCACTGCACAGCACAGATACACTGAGATGTCCCTGACGAATCATATGGAAAGGATTGGTTCAGGAGATTCGTTAAACCAGATCATGTGTTATTGTGGGAAATTTATTGGAATGATCACAGATGTGCAGTCAGTGTGAACTTATCTAAAGTATCTAACTGCAAGCAGACACTTCCTTTTTGATGTGCACGGCTCTTTTTCCTTATGTGTCATAGACGAAGACATCCAGTGGCAAGTGACAGGAATCAGGACCATGGGTGTTAAAGGCACAAAGGTTGGGTGTTCAGGTGCGTTGTGGGTATCTGGTTCAATGCAGATATGCAGACATATTGGAAGAAACTAAATTGGCTAACTCAGGCAGATCTGACAGTCCAGATAGCCCCCACTAGTCCTGAAGAGCGTAAAAGGGTAGACTGGCGTTCCCTAAGATAGAAGTCTCGGACCCAAGATTGAAAACAGCTTTTACTGAGTTATGGCCAAAGAGCAAACATGGTGTGGCGCTCATCCGAGACTGAACCTCTAAGAACAAGCCCGAAGTCCGTGTATCTTCCTTGCAGAGCACAATAACTGTTAAAATCCGAGGCCATAGAAAGAATTTCTCCAGGCTTTGAATCCCTCTTAAAGGCTGGAGTGATAATCCCCTGTGAAATCTCAACGTTGAGAACCCCCATTTTTGTGGTCAAAAAGGCAAGCATTCTCGGTGAACCGGTCGAATGGAGGTTTGTTCAAGAACTGCAGGCTGTCAATAACGCTGTTGTCCCGCACGCCCCAAATGTTCCCAACCCCTATGCTATAGCAGCTCAAGTTACACCGGACAGGAAATGGATCTCTGTTGTGGATTTAGCAATGCCTTCTTTAGTGTACCGGTCCACCCAGATATTCAATTCTGGTTCGCTTTTTCATTCAAAGGGAAATCATATACCTTCATGCCACTTTGTCAATGTTACTGTAAGTCCCAATCGTATATAATGAGGTTTTATGCAGGAGTCTGGAGACTCTAGTTTTAACCCCGGGATCAGTGCTTCTGCAGTATGATAGCAGCACTGACAGAGGAACAATGTGAGAATGATACACTTGCATTGCTCTTTCATCTAGCGAGGGAAGGGCAGAAAGCTAGTCTCGCAAAGCTACAATTTGTGCAAAAGAGGTGAAGTTGTTAGGTCACTTTATATCTGAACAAGGGAAGGCCATTAATCAAGACAGAGTTCAAACAATCCAGCAAATTCCAATGTCTCATACAAAGAAACAGGCGCTGTCCTTTTTGGGCATGTGCTCTTACTGTCGAATGTTTATTCCACATTACGCACCCCCTGAGGCTCCCCTAAGTGACATTGCCGATGAGAAACGTTTTCAGAGCCTGAGTCCGTTGCAGTGGATCCCAGAGGCCGAGAGTGCCTTGGTTGAATTTTAAATAAGGCTCTCCAAACTACCCCCACATTGGGGATTCCGAATCCAAACAAGACTTTTGTACAAACTGCAGATGAGAAGCGTGGCTGCATGACATCTGTGCTGTTGCACGATCATGGGGGAAAGTTGAGGCTGGTAGCTTATTTTTCGGCTAAACTGAACCCCGTAGCAGCAGGATTGCATAAAAATCTGCGAGCCATGACTGCAGCTTAAAAGGCTATTGTGGCATTCAGGGACATAGTCGGCTCTGGTGAATTAACCCTACTGGTCCCACATGCAGTATCCTTACTCCTTTCCGAGCAAAAGACAGCACGCATGTCGGAAGCACATTGGCTCGGATACAATACTGTGTTATTAGAGATGCTTAACATTACAATAAAGCGGTGTAACGTTCTTAGCCCTGCTAGCCTTCTCCCCACAAAAGGAGGCGGAGACCCACATGCTTGTGTCGCTGTGACTAATGAATTTGCAGCCCTAGACCAGACTTGCAAGATTCATCAATTTCGAGTCCGCATATGAAGGTTTTTGTGTATCAGTCAGCATTCAGGAGCAAGGAGACAAGCCAGAATTGTTGTCGGTATGCTGTAGTGACCACCGACGAGGTCGTTAAAGCGGGATCACTCCCTTCTCATCTGTCAGCTCCCGCAGCAGTGCTGACTGTCTTGACTGAGGCATGTAGTTGGAAAAAGGAGGACAGTGAACATTTACACCGATTGCAGATACGCACTCAGGGTGGGACATAATTTTGGAATCCCCTGGAAACACAGGGGCTCCTTGACCTCCACCGGAAAGCCCATCACACACCGGGGCCTGATCTCTGACCTCGTGGAAGCAGTCGTATTGCTGAAATCAATCGCTGTATGCAAATATGAAGCCCACACGAAAAATAACGATTTTATTTATCAACGCAATGCAAGGCAAGCTCAGCGGCAAGGACGACAACCCAGCAGCCGCCAAGTGATCAGTTTGTCATGTGTATGACAAAAATTTGTACCCCAACAGCAGACGTACGGGAGTTACAGTCACGGGCCTAGCTGGAAGAAAATCAAGAGTGGACAAAAGCAGGGCCCAGCTTGAGGGAAGAGGGATGGTGTGGCCCCAATCGTAAACCTTGTCTACCACGATCATTATTTCCATTCTATGCCAAACTGACACACGGTAAGGACCATGTGTCAAAAGCGGGATGCATGCCAGTATTTCGGCACAATGGTATATTAAGAGATTTAATCATTACTCCAGAAATATTGTGAACGATATGTTATCTGGGCCACTAATAATGTGTGGAGGGGAATACAGATGATTCAGGCAGCACACCTGCAACCCCAAAGACCCTTCGAACATTTACAGATGGATTTTATTGAACTAACACTCAGCCTCGGGAAAGGATATTATCCGGTAAAAGTTGATATGTTTTCCACATGGGTTGAAGCTATCCCAACGTCTAAACATGATGCCAGTGCAGTAGCCAAGGTTTTACTAACTTAAATATTTCCGAGATAGGGCATCCCTGAAAGGCTTAGTAGTGAGAATGATACACCATTTGTCAATAATGCCCGACAGTAAATTAGTGATTATTTCGTAATAAATATGAAACGACACTGTGCCTATCAGCCAGCGAGCGGTGGGGCAGTGGGAAGAGAAAATGCTACCCTCAAAAATAAATTGAAAAAATGCTGTGAGGAACTAGGGTTGACATGGACAAAGGCACTTCCGATTATGTTAATGTATATGAGATCTAGGAGGAGAGGGAGAGCTAATCTTAGCCCGATTGAGATTTTGTTTGGTAAGCTCCCAATACAGGAATTAGAACAAGACCCACGTTAAGACAGATAACAGACCACTGTGAGGGTGAAATGTTGTGTAACTGTGTGAAACGCTCTACACTTTTTTTTCAAATGCGGAATCAAGTGAAAGCACCACTACCCCAACCAGCAGAAGGGAAGCTGCACGATCTAGAACCTGGAGCCTGGATAGTGGTGAAAGACTTCAGGAAGAATAACTGAAGGCGACGGGGTGGCTGGGACCGTTTCAAGTGTTCCTCACGACACAGACAGCTGTTCAGGGCGCCGAAAGAGCGACGTGGATACACGCCAGCCTGGATACACGCCAGCCATTGCAAACGTGCAACTGGGCCTGAGGAGACATCGGACAGCACCGGAACCAATTAAGTGCAAGAAGTAATTAGAAAACTCGTACACTTATGGGGATGCCCTAGCTCACACTCTTAGCAAACGTTCTCGTACGACTGGCGTCTGGGATACAGCTGCATATGGTAATCTTAACTGACGGTGCAAGAAGAACTTTCAGATGCGACCCATGGCCGTTTACAAGCCAGTATGACAATAATGTGGATAATAAATATTTATGCAGGGATTCTGGTGGCGCCAGTGACTGGCAATTAGAAGTAGCTACCACGGCTACAGGGACACCTGACTAAGAACGAAGTAGGATGTGCCTAATCACGTGTGATAATATCCAAGACTCAGAAGAGCGATGAGAGAGTCTGGTGAAATGGATAGAACCTCTCTGAAATCGATAGGCAGGTGAATATAGTGGCTGAGTCACTCCCCACACACCCAACCCGAGATGCAGTGCAGAAGGTCCTCCAGAAGATAGTAGCACTGGGGCATGGCAACTACATAAACTAAATCATGGACCTAACCCCAAGCAGGGCAGAGGGCATTAATGCCACGCCCGAACCTGGACGGAGTCGTCCACTAACTCGGTAGTGGAATTGGCTCTGCAGGACGTTGATGGCGTAAATGTGACGCCAATAGGTTCGGAGATGCGAAGGAACATTGCTAGATGTGAAGGGAATAGAGCACGTTCTTTGGCCCTAATACAACTCAGGAAATTAGACGTTGGCTACTTTGATACACGCCAGCCATTGCTGGCTACACTGCCCAACGGTGGACTGCTGAACGAATTACAGAGAGCCTGGCGAGAAATGCAAGCTTTTTGCTTCCACGGCGGTGACTCCCCTGCCCCTGATAAGGGGAGCAATTATGGCAAACCTCGCGCCACCCCCCGAACTCAAGGCCAACTGCAAACCCAAGGCTGGCACGCTTCCGATCACAGCCTTCCACATGGTGAAAGGCAGTGGAGAAACGTGTATTTGCACAAAAGGCTACCCTCCCTTTGGGGAGGATTGGGGATATTGAATCCGACACATTCTACTACTTGTAGGACTGGTGATACTCACAATGCTTTGTATAGGACCCTGCTTGTGTACCTGGCTACGCCGTTTGCTTATGAGTGCAGTGGGGTTCCAAATGGTAAAACATTCATTGGCCCGCAACAAGAGGATCCGATTGCGAGGGCCACACTATACCATGACGTTGGCGAGTATGACGTGTGAAAAAGGGCTGTGTACAGAGCACACAAGGGCAAGTGATGATACGAACACATAACTGTGTAAAAGTTAGATGTTGTCTGAGGAAAGGCCTGCTGTTACCTAATCAATTTTGATGTATAGTTATCTAGATTTGTATAGTTTCTTTGTTGTTGTTTTTGTCATTACTGTAAAATACCAAAAGGGGGGGGGGGGGGGGGGATGTAATGGAAAATTAGCCAAATTAACATTTACTGTGAAATCTGAAAGAGAATACTTTGCTAAATCTAATATTTTGATAAAACTAACACTTTGCTAAAATTTTAAGTAGACAGCCTGACATTGATCGACTCTGCAAGCAGACAGCTTCGCCTTGCAAGTCTTGGAAAGCAGTCAGATTCAACAGGAGTCAGGGAAAACTACGCAATCATACCAACAGCCGAATGTTCCCTGTTTTTGTCCTTGAGCGTGTGATAAGGATAAGTGAAATGTAGTATAGAAATAATATGTGCAAGTTGTTCAGCCCCTTACATGCAGCATCTTGCAAAGTGTATTGGGCCTCCTGCAGAGGTTACAGTAAAGCTTTTGCATTCCTCTTGCTAGCATTTGAGTAATGTCAATTTAATTTCCACGACACACGTTCAACAAGTAACCGTCTCCTTCTGCACCACGAAGTTGGATCAACAACCTGATAGAACAGCAACATGGCATTTGAGAGAGGTTTAACAAGGAATAGCGCATGTGAGGTGCAGACGCTGCTAGGTTCTTAACCCCAATTCTACCTGTTTATTAAGGAGGAACTTCAATAAACTAAACCACAGTGTCACGTGAACCCAGGAGGGAGGGGTGAGCAGGTTGATCCATTACCTCTTAATGTTTGCAAGAATGACAATGGTCTTGTTTTAGGACTCAGCAATGGAAATCAATTACACATCGAATTCTGGAATCCGTTTCACTTCTCGAACCTGGAACACAGGAAAAGCAGAAGGAGATTATTCGAAACTGTTACAGCAGATGGAGAAGGAGGATTTTTCGTGTCTGGATCCTGATATAGAGTTTCAGGAAGAGACCAATCAGTACCTCCACATTCCAACACAGGACCCATAATAGACCATATAACACCTAAATCGTGTTACACAACAACAGGATGAGGCTATTCATCCTTCTAAATGCTGCAACACAAGAACTGGAAGAGGCCACAAAGTTATTGGGAATTTTCACACTAGGTTAAGGCTATTCAGCCGATTGAGTCAATTGCACAAGAATAGCAGACTGGCATGAAACCGTTTGAGGTGTTTTTTTTAATGTGAACAGGAGAGGGCAATTCATTCACATTTATGTTCTATGGGAACCGGAGAAGTCAAATCACACCATCGTTGCGATTTCAGGGATATAGGACGAGACTGTTCAGTTTCTCCAGCCTTTTATGAAGAAACATGAGGAGACACTTCAGCCACTTGAAACGGTGCACTGCTGCAGTAAGTTTCCATATGTCCCCAGTCCTCACATGAAGAAAAAGCAGAAAGCATTCAGGTCTCGAGTGGCTTGGTCAGGAACAGGAGAAGGAAATTCAGCCCTTTGAGACAATAATAGCGGAACATTAGGACGAATTTCAGCGTGTCAAGACTATAATGTTGGAACACCAAGAAGCCCAATCAGCACTCGAGTGTATAAATTAGGAACAATATCAGTCCAATCAACCACTCATGCCTCTTTCACGGCAATTGGAGCTGTACCTTTTGCCGTCTTGTGCCTGTTACACAGGAATTGAAAGGGAACGTGGAGATTATAGAAAGGGAAGAACTTTGAATAACCAATTTCAGAAGGGAATGAAAAGTAGTGAGCAAATTATTACAATTGAAGTCAAATTGTTAGATTCCGTTAGTAAGGTGATTATCAAAGTCAGCCCTTAATCCATCCCAAACAAAATGATTTTATGATGGATAAATTGTTCTTGAATTATTTAGCTGAGATTCTTTTAATGTGACAAGCATGGTGGATAAAAGGGATCCGATAGATGTATTATATCTGCCCTTCCAGAAGGCATTGCATAACGTGCATCATAAAAGATTCAAATGCAAGGTAAGAGCACAGAGGGTTAAGAAAATTTAATTTCTTGGAGAGAGGACTGGCTAACCAATAAAAAAGAAACCATGATGTAGAGATGCTGTTATTGGACTGGTTTGGACAAAGTCAAAAATAACATGACACCAGTATAAAATTGAACGGGTTTATTTGAAAATGCTAGCTTTCAGAGCCCTGCTCCTTCATTAGGTGTTAGTAAGAGAGGAAGGCCTTAACACAGAATTGATAAGGAAAACACCAAGAGCTCATAAAATTCATGCACATGACATGAACACATCTAATATAGCTCTTAAACATTTCATTATTTAGACTGGAGGGGCAGATTTTTCTTTGATGATGAGAATCCAACAATTTTCTTCAAGTCAATGCCTGGAGATAACTTCAAGTATTATCGATGCAAAGTGCGTGACATCTCTGGTCTGACAATGTATTTTAAGCGTGAGGTCTTGTTTATCGTCTGTCTGTGTCTTAACCCGGCGTCAGACTGGCTTAATTTCCTACATAGGAGTTTATAAAGTACGACATTGACTGTTGACAAATTGCGTGCTTTTTGAACAAAATAGAATGCAGCTGCAAAATCAAACTTGCAAATCCAAATCCACACTGCAGATTTACATGTATGTGCTTGTGAGTATGGCAAGGGTGGAGTGTGTCTTTGGGAGGGGTTGGAGAGATATGTGTGTGTGTGAGAGAGAGAGAGAGACTGTGAGTGTGAGTATGTGTAAGGGGAAAGTCAGATTATGTATATCGACATTAACACAAGGACAGATATAGCAGATATCTTTCCCCATACTCACTTTGTAATTTCAGAGCTTCCATTCTCTGCAGCCTCTGCTCCATTTGTTGTTCAAGTTACTCACCCAGATGCTGTAATTACAGTCTTCATGCTTAATCCAGAATTGGATCACCAAGTCCTCAGGTCTCCGTGAATGTCTGAGCCAGCTTACAGCACAACCTCCAGCAAATCATCCCCAACACATCTACCAACTTTTCAATGCAGAAATCAGGCTGAAGCCCATCAGTCACAAGGTAAATGCCTGTTTCTTTAAAATACTAAACTATCGGCTTCCTCATGTTACTGACTACATTGTCAGCTGAGAAGACAAACACAGGCTTGCAGTGGACAGGTACTGACCAACCTTCAAAGACGTGAGTGAAGCTGCTGCGCATCCAGTCCAACATGGAGCACCACACGACCAACACCGGGAAGTGAACAACAGCCTGACAAACCTCATGTCATTGTTTCTGAGCCTCACGATGCAAGCACTCGATACATTCAGAAGCCAAACACCCAATGTCAGGGAACAATACTGAGGAACAGAAAGATTCGTGTTAAAGATAGAAAGAGACAATTAAGTTTGAAACAGAAAATGTTGAATTATGGAGGAAGACACAGGGTAGTACATCTAATTGGAAGAGTGAGACCTTGATAGATCCAATCACAAGAATGAGAACATTGAATAAAAGCCATGCCTCACAGAACAAACACAGACTGTCTTAACTGAGATAGGTTAACAACTTGGCATGGAGAGCAGTGCACACTATGCTCGTGTAATTCTTAGTAAGCTAGAATATCTGCCCAGCATGGGGAATATTGAAAATCTTGGACAGTATATTCCTGCTATATGTGCAATAGATATCTGTTATGCATGGGAAGATTTGTTGTCCATACTGTAAATGACGGTAAATGGGGCTCCCACAAATTTACGTTTCAGTGTCTCCATGCATCAGCTCGATGCAATTTTTTTTAAGAATGCATGCGTGTGTGTACGACTAAGGCGATGATACATGTGAAAATCATTGTCTAAGATAGAACACATATGGAGAATAACAGTTTAAATATGAATAACTGCAGGGATTGCGATGATGGACAGATAGGGAGTGAGAAACAGTTCATGGACAGATGTGAGGATATGCTTGAGAGTATTAAAATAAAGGCATTGCCAGACCCAGTAACAACATACATCAGCGCACAAAGGAATGATAGAACGATGGGGAATTTTTCTGAGAGTTCAGATAAGAGCCACATTGAATCGATGAAGATTTACATCGGCAGGTTTGAAGCTGGGAGTATTAGCAGTTGATTATTGGCATTATTAAGACTGTCTATCATAGCACCAAGTTCAAATAGCAGACGGGATGAGCCAGTGAAGTATATCCTACATGTGTCAGTAATTACAATTAGGAGTGGGCAGTTTCTGGTATCAGGAATCAAAACAGGGCCAAAGGGATCACTACAGTTGTCATTTATCTGTTTCAGCCTCAGATATTGGTCAGGGATGGGATGGAGTCAAAGGAAGGAAATTGATTTTATAATCAGAAAACAGTGCTCTATGCTCCCAATATTTAAATATCAAGGACAGTGATACAATAAAACATGTTTCACAATTGAAATTGAGTCGGTCAACAGATAGACCCATAGTAAGACTGCCCGAAGCAACGAATTATCAAATTCACGGATGCTGTCAGTAGTGGTTTGTTAGGTGCATATTCGATCCAACATGATAATGAGCTTCGATCATGATATGTAGAAGGAAGCCAAATGTCCCAGTATAAACTTCTATCCATTGTTGGAACATTCCGTCTAATATTTTCAGATTCTGTTCAATTTTTAGAACATCCCAGTCTAACGTTCTCAGATTGTGATCTCTCCAGTCCCTCTCTGTGGAGCTGCTGTTTCCTGTTAGTACTGTTGGTGACGCTTCCACTCATTCGATGGGTTAACACTTTGAATGGAGCCGACTTACGGTTAAAAGATGGAAACCCTCCACTGGAATGCTTAGATTATTTGGAGATTGACATTAATCACAGTCACCAAAGGAATAGGTGAAATTAACCCCTTCCTTACATCACTTCACATATCACAACAAAAGAAACATGTCCTCGATCTGGATGGAATGGACGAGGTTGGCTGACTATAAATTTTCAATATTTTAAATCTTTCCTCCCTGTATGTAGGAGCACTGTCAGAACACTGCAGGATTGTTAATGACAGAGATAAAATAACAGACCACCTTCACAAAATGCCTGGTGGGCATTTTCTCGACACCATAAAATAGGGTAACAAGATTTATTGCCCATTGCGTTTTGTAATTTCATTCCTAATGTTAAGTGCCCTTTTACCAATCATTCCAAA
Organism: Chiloscyllium punctatum; assembly: GCF_047496795.1. Lineage (NCBI taxonomy): Eukaryota > Metazoa > Chordata > Chondrichthyes > Orectolobiformes > Hemiscylliidae > Chiloscyllium > Chiloscyllium punctatum. The sequence goes on along the minus strand of NC_092771.1, from coordinate 38,766,457 downwards.
ACCTCGAGGAATCATCCAAAGCATTTAAATTGCTGCTTAGGAACAGGAGGAAGCAATTCTGTCCCCATGTGCCATTTGCAGACGGATAGGAGAAGGCCATCAGCCTCTCCTCCCTGTTATACCAGGGTAATTCAGCTTCTCGAGTGTGTTAAAGAAGGACAGAAGGAGGCCATTCAGCCCCTTGACCCTGTCACAGAGGAACAGGAGGAAGCCATTCTACCTCTTTATTCTGTTATGCAGTAAATATAAGTTTTAAATACTTATGGAGAAATTAATCCTGACATAAACGTTAAAGGTTGAGTAAGGACAACTTTTTACATTTTAGGCTGGCACTTTGAAAAGATGCTTGAGAGAAGCTATTGGCTTGAAAGTGGGAGCCCTTCACAAATGATATTAAAGAGTCGAGCGACAGTATATTTCTGTTCATGAGGAGTGTAAGGCTGGTAGGTGTAGAGAATGATGGATGACGAAAAGGATGGAGGTTCTGTTGAACAAAAAGAAAGAAGCATGTGATAGGTGTAGGTAGCAAAGCTCCACTGAATCCATCGAGCAGTACAAGGGCAGTAGGATAATACTCAAGAGGGAAATCAGGAGGGAAACATGGCGACATAATATGATTTTGGAAAATATGGTAAGCAATGATCCAAAGAGTTTCTGCAAACATATTAAGGTCAAACGAGTAACTGGGAGAGACTAGGCTTCTGAAGGTTCAGCAAGGCGACTAAAATGTGGAATCACAGGATTTGGGGAGACACTAAATCAATATTTCTCGTTCGTATGTACTGTGGAGAAGGATACGTGATGCAGATAACTTGAGGAAATGAACAACGATGCCTTGACAAGTGTGCCTATGACAGAAGATGAGGAACTGTCCATTTTAAAATGCATTAAGGTGAATGACTCCCTGTCTTTTTTTCCCCTTTTTTTGCAGGGGTAATCTCCCGTGTCGTAACAGGATCAAGTTTCGGGAATGTGCTTTATTCTTGATGCTACTGAAATAACTCCACAGAGGCTGGCAACCCATCACCAGAGAGAGTACATGACACTGATCTTGCTATCTCAGAGGCAGCTCTCAGGGTGACAGAACCACTGACACCCCTGTTTATTTTTTGACACTCCTGTTATTTTTTTGTGCGTGTGCAGGTTTGAGGCAGTGAAAGACACAAGGTGTACAAATCCATTATTCCATTTCCATGACCATGAAGAAATGAAACACCAAAGTGGCCAGTGACCAGCAGCGCCCTTAACACCAAAGGGCAATGTTGCGTGATCAAACGGTGAAGGGGAGGGCAATGATTAAATCAAAATAGAGTTGGAACTCCCTGCCTTTAAAGCCACTCCTGGATAGGAACGCGGAACTTAGTACAATGAAAGGCATGCAGGTTAGTTTGGTTTTGGAGAAGCATGAAAGATCTACACAATATCGAGGGCTAAATGGCCTGTACTGTTCGATGTTCTCTGACCTAATCAGGTGTTTCACAGAACCCATTGGGAAGCTAGGAAAGTAATTGTTCAGCCTCTCGCTGAGACACTTGTATCACGGACAGTCACGCGTAAGCTGCCAGAAGACTGCAGGGTGGCTTATATTGTGCGATTTTTAAAGAGCAACTGGGAAGGAAAAGCCAGGAACTGTAGACCGGTCTTCCAGATGTCATTGGTGGGTAATTTGCTCCACAGGACTCTGAGAAACTTGCTTTTGGAAAGGCAAGGACTGAGCAAGATAGTCAATATGGCTTTTTGTTTGGGAAATCATATTTCACTAATCTGATTTAGATTTATGAAGATGTGACGAAGTACATTGATGAAGGGGCGGAAGTATGGGTTGTCCATATGGTCATCGGTAAGGTGTTGAAAAAGATTCCTCATGGTAAACTGGGTAGCACTTATTAGATTACATGAAATACAGGGAGAGTCAGAGGTAATTGAACGGAAGGTAAGAGGTGAAGGAAATGTTTGTAGAGAGGTTTATTTTGCACTGGATGCCTGTTTTCTGCTGAGTACCATAACGACTTAATGGATTTTGCAATGAACATAAATGATTTAGATGTGAATAAGGTAGGAATGCGTCGTGGGTTGGCAGGTAATACCAACATTGGTGATTTAGTGAACAGTGAAGATGGTTAACTCAGAGTACAACGGCACCCAGATCAGATGAGCCAAACTGTCGAGGACTTGCTGAAGGGATTTATATTCGACAAACTCCAGTTTGATGAGGCAACTGGGGGCAGAAGTTATAGGTAGGATCGTGGGATATATTACCAGCCACAGAGACCAAAATATAAATCATAGAAGCTCTGTAGTGTAGAAACAGGCCATTCGGCACATTGTGTGCACACTGACCCGCAAAACAGCATCTCGACTAATACAGCCATGTGTTACCCCACTAACCTGACATTTCCCACAGCCAATACACCACAACCCAGGATACTGCACAGCAGTTTGGCAAGGTCACTGCACATGTTGGACTGTGGGACGAAAGCCAAAAATGGTGTTGAAACCCACACAGACCCAGGGAGAATTTGCAAACACCACACATGCAGTCAATCAAGGTCGGAATCAAAGTTAGACCCTTGGTGCCCTGAGCCAGCAGTGCTAACCAGTGAGCCACATTCTACCCCCGTGACCAGCGTAGAGTGACTGCATTCTCCTACTTTCTCTGGAACCTTCACATCCGTTCAGATGATCACGAGTTCCAGTGGAGTTCTTTCAGCATGCTCACCTTTTCTCTCACACGAGGATTTACATTACCCCTCCTAAACTTTGATGGACAAGGCCTTCAGCTGAAACTGACCCATGTCTTGCACTTCTGCCCTCACTCCCTCCCCTCTTCCTAGATTAAGTCAACCATTACTACTGATGGTATGCACAATAATTGACGATTGAAAAATAAAACAGAGTGCATATGCTGGAGATCTGAACCAAAAGTTCTTCTAATGCAGCGTCTTCAGGTTTGAAATGTTCACTCTGCTTTCTTCCTTCAGATGTTACGACTCCTGCTGAGTTTTGCCAGCAATTTCTTGCATATCTAACGCCCTGCTTACAATATGCACAAAATTTGCAGGTTTGACTTTGAGCGATAACTCCCACCAGTATTTGTTTCTTCTTGCTATTTGCAAACTCCAGACAAAATGTTTCTTTATATTCTGAGCGCCGTGGGCTGTGGTAAGATTAATTATAAATTCAGTGAGATGTTCCCTGAGGCCTTCCTTGATGTTAAGATAAGTTTGCTGCATCGTGTTTGTCGTTCTCAAGGGGAATGGTGAGATTTTTCCCGGGGCTCCCCTTGTGCTGGCTGAGTGGAGATTCACAATGATCTCCCTACAATTATATATGTTGCTCCCGATACCTGCTCTAATCTTGGGAGCAAATTCAGAGCAGGCAGGCATAGTCTGCTGTCATGGCCCTCACTCCTCGACCTGGGGGTAGGAGAGGTCCTGCCTGTGACCCTTCACACCCGAGAAGAGCTCATGCCCATGCCCAAAGGTTTTGGCAGGGCAGAAATGTCACCCTGCCTGCCACGTACAGGCTCAATATCAGGGGGTGTGCCGGTTATCTCCACACGACTGTGCTCGTCACAGTGCACTATGGGGTTTCAAAGAATGCACAGGTTCCTTGGGATGCTGGGTAATTCCAGGCTTTCCCGTGTTGGGAATGGTGTGCAATAAGAAGTGGGGGAAGGGCAATGTGATTCTCATAGTGAGGACTCAAACACCAATTATGTGGGGAGTTTGGTGAGATCCCCTCAGCCTTATGTTAGAAATCTCTCCCCAAAACCAAATCAACAGGCACTTTGCATAACAAACATTAATTATTAATATGAATCCATAAGAACAGAAGGATTTGAAGCAGGGGTCGAGCATCTAGCCCCTCAAGCCTGCACTGCAATAACGTCAGGGCGGATCTTTTCATAGACTCAGCTCCACTTACCCGCCCTCTCACCATTACCCTTGATTCCTTTACTGTTCCCAAATCTAGCTTTGCTTTAAAAGCGTTCAGAAAACTAGCCTCAAGTACTTCACTCAACAGGGTATTCTACAGATTCAAGTGAAGATGTTCCTCCACAACTCTGTCCAAAAACTGCTCCCATTCATTTTCAGGATCCCCCTAGATGCTAGTGTCACCCAACAGTAAGAACATCCTCACTTCTATTACCGTATCTACTCCCTTCACAATGTTATGTTAGCATAAATCCCCAACCATTCTTCTAAGTCCCCATGAGGAGAGTCCCAATCTACTTAATCTCTCATCATTATTGAACGCTCTCACTTCTAGAATCAGCATAGTGTAACTCTTCTGCACCCATCGAGTGCTAGTATATTCCTTCTCAAGTAAGGAGTCCAAACCTGTATCCGATACATGAGGTGTGGCGTCATCAGCGCCATTTACAGCTCCAGCATAATCTTTCTGTTCTTGAAGTGTATCCATTCAGCAATGAAGGATAATATTCTATTTGCCTTCTTAGTTAGCTGCAAATTAATGTTTTGTGAGTCCTGCACAAGGAAAACCAAGACCCTCTGCATAGCAGCATGCAGCAATTTTTTACCATATAAAAAGTTGTCCAGTGTACTGCTGTTCCTGCCAAAATGGATGAATTCACATTTACCAACATCGTACTCAATCTGTGAGGCCCTTCCCCACTCACTACACTATCTATACCCTCTAAATTTTGATTCCCCGATAAAACTAGCTGTCTCACGAATGCATGGACTGTATCCTTACCTAACATCTGGACTTTGTTTGGCTATTATCTGCTGCTGCTTAAACCTTTCAATAATCACATCCCAGCCACGGTCATTCTGCAGCCACATCTCCAAAATCACAGTGCGAACATATCTGTTCACTACAGGCAATGCCGTCATTCCATCTGCCTTGTTACAACTGCAGGGCGCTTAATGCTGAGAGTGGGCCTTTGAGGGATGGATGTAGGTCACAGAGTTAGGGACACGTTTGGGGGATCGACAAGTTTAAGGATAGTTACAGAGCATGTTTGCAGGAGAAAAGATTCATTAATTGGAGGAAATTACAGAAATAGAGCCGCTTTAAATAGATTCCAGATGGGGATGTGTGTAGAGTTGTGGCTCATTACAAGGATTACGTTGTGCAGGGTGTAGAATCATTCACAGAATACGAGGATGTGGTACATTTAACAGTTAAGAGTGATAGGGATGATGGTATGGACTGGAGAATATTGCAGGGGTAGGGAGCTTGGTATGAACTCGAGAATATTAAACAGATACTGAGGATGGTATGCACTGGAGAATGTTACAGGCATAGGGTGCATAGTATAGACCTTAGAACATGACAGGGATAGGGCGGAAGTTATGGACAGTAGAATATGACAGGGTTAGGGAGTATTGTACGGACTAGACAATGCTCCAGAGATGGCGAGTAAGTCATGGACTGGAGAAAGTTAGAGGGAGAGCTGATTTTAAGCACTGGAAGATATTTCAATGAATGTGAGTGTTGTGCATGTACGAATTTATGACAGGGATCAGGAGGCTTGTTGATACTGGAGGAGGTTACAATCATAGAAAGGGTTGTGAGAGACTCGAGTTGCTTATGAGCAAAGAATATGTTACACTGTGTGTGGAGCTGTTACACATAGAAAGGAGGATATAATGGTCTCAAAACAGTAACACCAACAGGTAGGTATATAGGAAATGAAGTATTTGAAGAGAGTACACAGACCAGGAGTGTTGTACATAAAGAACAAATAACTATCAACATTTGCAGCTCAGGAACAAGCCCTTGTGCCCTCCAAGCCTGAGCCGATCCAAATCTACTGTCTAAACTGGTACCCCAGTTCCTAGCATTGGTATCCCTCTGCTCCCCACTTCCTTATGCATATTTCCAGACACATCTTAAATGAATTTACCGTGCCTGCCTCTACCATCTCGTTCCAAACGCCCACCACACTCTGTGTTCAGTATTTGCCACGTGTATCCCCCTTAAACATTCCACCTCTCATCTTGAAAGTGTGACCTCTCGTTAATGAATCCTTCACCCTGGGCAAAAGCTTGTCTCTATCCACCCTGTCCATACCCTTCATGATTCTGTGGTACACAGTGGAGGAGATCACACCGATTGGGATAGTTTTGGAGACGAATCAATGTTAAGAATTAATGGGGGTAGCAATTGTGAGAGCAATTTGGAGGATATAGAACTGATGGAGGTTACCCACAGAGCGATGGCTTTAGGGCCTGGAAGATGCGACGCAGTAAAGGGGTTTGGAGTAACTGGAGGCAATTACACAGTAGGGATAGGACTAGTGATAGGCAGAATTCACAAAAACGGGGAGGATTGTAGGATCGGCAGGGCACTACAGGAATGATAAGAGATGTATCAACGTGATGGTGTACACAGGCAGAAAGGTTTGGAGTAGCTCACTATGGTAGGGAGGGGCATGGAGAAATTAGATGTTATAGAATTGCAGAACTTTGAAATTAATGCAGGCAATCAGAAATCATGGCATTGTTGTAAGGTCTGATAGAGGTTGCACAGATTGGGAGGATTGCAATGACCTGATGATATACATGGAAGTAGGGTTGTCGGGACTGAAGCTGGGATCAGAGATAAAGAGATCAGCAAGGGATTGCAGAGATATGCAGGGTAGTGGACTCTGGTGGACGTTCCACGTTAATGGCTGTTTTCTGGAACTGCAGGACCTTAAGAGATAGGCAGATTTGAAGGGCGCTGGAGCGTTGTACAGAGGCATGGAGAAATGTAGTGACTGGAGGATACAGAGATTGTGAGGGCTGTAGGAGATGCAATAATTTGGATGGACTGTAGAAACTGAAAGGGTTCACACAGACAAGGAGGATTGTAGGAATGTGGGAAGTTTACAGAGATAGGGAGACTGGAGCATTCCCAGTAATTAGTGGTTTGGAGCACTGCCCAGACTATGGGAGGTTTCAGAATGAGGGAGGGAGAGAGCAAAAGGAGGTGGTTGCAGAAAATAGAGGAACATAAACATACCACTTCGGTGCTGTGCCACTGAAGGACATCAGGATTACCGCTGTACTTATTAAAACATACACATTATTAGGGGAATGGACAGGGTGGATCCTGAAAGAACACTCCCTTCCACATATGGGAGAGGGACAAACAAGGAGTCTTTGTTTGACAAAAATGGAGATTGGAGGCATTATCATTGTTTTCAATGGCCCAAACCTACTTCAGGTTTGTTCGCATCAAGCTCAAAGGAATGCAATGCAATAACAAAGAACAAGGTCGTTTGGGACTGCAGGAGATGCGAGATGAAGGCCACTTTGGAAGGGCTGGAGGGTGTGATAGAGAAAGGAGATGTTCAACAGTTGGAAGTGTTTACAGGGAGTGGACACTGTCAGGACTGGAGAACATGACGCACTTACTCATGAGAGAACAAAGAACAAAGAAAATTTACAGCACAGGAACAGGCCCTTCGGCCCTCCAAGCCTGAGCCGTTCCAAATGTACTGTCTAAACCCGTCTGTCAATTCCACAGCATTTGTACCCCTCTGCTCCCCACCTACTCATGCACCTGTCCAGACACATCTTCAATGAATCTTCCCTTCCTGCCTCTACCACCTCTACTGGCAACGCGTTCCAAACGCCCACAGCCCTTTGTGAGAAGTACTTGCCACATGTATCCCCCTTAAACTTGCCATCACTCACTTTGAAAGCATGTCCTCTCATTAGTGAAATCTTCACCCTGGGAAAAAGCTTGTCTATATCCATCATGTCTATACCCTTCATGACTTTGTAAACCTAAATCAGCTCCCCCAACTCCTTTTTATTCAAGTGAAAATAAACCTTACTTACTCAACCTCTCTTCATAGCTTGTACATTCCATACCAGGCAACATCCTTGTAAACCTTCTCTGCACCCTATATAAAGCGTCCACATCCTTTTGGTAATGCTGCGATCAGAATGTATACAGTATTCTAAATACAGCCGAACTAATTTCTTGTGCAATTTTAACGTGACTTGCCAGCTGTTAACTCAATACCCCGTCCAATGACGGTAAGCATAACTTATGTCTTCTTGAGCAATCTATTCCCCTGTGCAGGCTTCTTCAGGGTACAATGGGCCTGCACTCCCAGATCTCTCTTCCCATCAACTTTTTCCAAGGCTCTCACATTCATTGTATAATCCGCCCTAGAAATAAACTTGCCTAAATGCATCACCTCACAATTGTCTGGATTGAAAGCCATCTGCCACTTTTCCGCCCAACTCCCCAGTCTACCTATATCTTCTTGTATTCTCTGACAGTTCCTTATGCTTTCTGCTACTCCAACAATCTTTGTGTCATCTGCAAACTTGATGATCATAACAGCAGTGCCCTCTTCTAGATAATGATATGACACAAGGTCAAACAAAGCAGGAGGATCCCAAGCTCCATACCTATCATTTACTCAGAGAGCTGCGCTCACCCAGTCTGGTGCCAAGCCTCACATATGAACAGCATGAAGGTTCCCAATACCTGGTGCTCAGGGCCCAGTGCACTCACCCCTTAACAAGTCGGTGAGGTATTTACACAGTTATACATTCTCCAGGAACACAGTCCCCCTGTCAACATAAACTGGTAAATACAAACTCTCCCAAGCAAAGATGATCTGCACTCAGATTCCCTGCTTATTCAATCCTCTGAGTGACAGTCTGCAGACAACAACAGAATCCACGAAACTCCATTTCATGGGTCAGGGGCAATGATAAATTTTCATTCTCTCAAAATGGAAACTTCCCAATTCCGACATCTCATGTAATTGTCACTAAAAAATATTAAAAGAAAATCATTCCAAAGGAAGACTTTGATGAGGTGAGCTCTGGTCAGTCCTGTAGATCTGGAGGTTAGCAAATACACGTACAGTGCTTCGTATCAGAGCAGCACCAGGTCAGTGTCAAGCACACAGACAAATTGGGCAAATAGATTCACATCTGAACTCGCATCTCCCAGCCTGGCAATCTGAAGCTGTGCTCAACAATTCTGGTAAAGACATCCAGAATTAAGACATCATGATCAGTCCAATGGTCCAATCAAAACAGATCCATGGTTCAAATGGTAACATCCTTCAGGTTCCACAACCTATTCTCGGTCCCATCCTACAGGTTCTATCAATCCCGCCACCTCTAGCCTCCTGCAGAATCCACGTCCCTTCCGACATTATGGCCCGATCTCTACAGCTGTTCCATCCACTGCAGTGTTCGCCAGAAAGGCACTGGAAGAAAGTGGATGTTACAGAGAAAGAGACAGATATCAGGACTGGTGGGTTTTGCAGATATTAGGAACATTGTAGTGACCAAAAGAGGTTTTGGTAATTATGAGGGTTGATGTTCATAAAGGAGGTCATAGAGCGAAGGAGGATTTTAGCGACTTGAAGAAGGGACTTGTAGGCACTTGAATGTTGTAGGGACTGGAGCAATTTACCAAATGGTGCGGGTTTAAGACCGGAGGTTTCGGCAGTAAACCTTCACAGGTTAGCGTAGGATAAAAGATCAGTACAGCAGCGAGGGCTGAAGGGTGTGTACTATGCTGTACTGTTTCATGCTCTACATAGGGAGGGTTACAATGGCAGGAAGAGGTTTCGGCAAACTGGAGAGGATGGGATCTGAAGGAAGCGACACAAATAGGAAGGTTTTGTAGGAGTTTCGGTGGCAACAGAGAAAGCAATGGTCTGATCTAGATTAGACGACCCAGACTGGGAGGGGTGTGGGGACTGGAGGTGGTTTCACAGGGAGGGAGGACCATAGAACCACAGGAGGTTACAGAAATGTGGAGAGCTGTAGAGCTGACAGGGATTCATGGAGTTGGGGAGGTTGGGAGAAACGGAGCACTTTACAGGGATACGGATGTTGATAGTTGGTGTGGTTTACACAGACAGGGATTATTTAGGGAATGGAGCAGATTTCAGAGAAAATGCTGTTGTATAGACTGGAAGAACAAACAGTTATATGGAGGGTAGTTGTGACTGAAGATGTTTGTAGATACAGGAAGGCTTAGTTTCAGCAGGTTATTTTGACATGGAAGGCATAGAATTAGCCAGACTTTTCAGAATAAAAGGAGAGTAATTTTGGTTGGAGAACAGTTTCTCAGGTAAGGGAGCATTAGTAACCTCCTCCAGTTGGTCAAAGTGGGAAGATTTGTACGGGAGGGTGCAGTTTACACAGATAGGGGTGTAAGAGCTGGAGACGGTTATGGAAATGAGTAGATAGATGGAGAGTCTGGAGAAGCTTACATTGACAGGGTGGGAGATACCGACGGGGGGAGGTTACGCAGATAGTGAGTCTTATAGCAACTTGATCAGGAGAGTCACAGGGATTGGACTGGGTTCCCCATATAGGGAGTGCGGCAGAGACCTGAGAAGGATTTAGGGTCTCCACAGATTGAGTGTGTCTTTAGGGCTGGAAGAGTTTAGGTAGATACGGAAACCTTAAATTCAATGTATACCATCATCAGACCAGAGCCTCAATATCCCTCATCAGCCAGGGAGCCCTAAACCAGCCTGCTTTTCCCTTCAGTCTAACAGGACATACTGGACCTGGATTCTTGAGATCACACTTTTCAAAGCCTCCCATTTGTCAGTAATTCATTTTCCTTCAAATAGACTCACATTGTTGATGGTAGTCATGATGTGGAGGAGCCGGTGTTGGACTGGGATGGGTAAAGTTAAAAATCACACACTTCCAGCTTACTGTCCAGCAGGTTTATTTGGAAGCACTAGTTTTCAAAGCGCTGCCTCTTTGTCAGCACAATCATAAGGCACAGAATTTATAGCAACAGGATTGCAGTGTCATGGAATGTAATATCAAACTCATTTAGTTGAAGCCTTTCACCCTTTAGAATGATCACCTGGACTTCGAAATAAACCAGTTCGACTATAACCTGGTGTTGAGATATTTTTAATTCACCCAATTGACCTGTGCTCGATCCTGCCTAATTGTCCCAAACCTGGCCCTGCTCCAGTTTACGACCTTAATCTGTGGACCTGTCTGATTTTATTCACCACAACTTTAAAACAACGTTGTGGCCATTGGACCCAAAGTACTCTCCGACTGACACTTCAGTCACTTTCCCGACCACATTTTCTGAGGGGATGTCTCGTGTTGCACCCGCCTGAGTAGAGTAGGACCATCTACATCTTGATTTAGGAAACGTTCTTGAATACATTTGACAAACTATATTCTGTACGGACCTTTTATTCTCTGGTGGCCTAGACAATACAGAAGAAATTAAAATTTCCAACCAATACTACTATATTATTCCGACTGTTATCTCCAATCTGTCTACACATCTGCTTATTTAGTACCTGCTGGCTATTTGGGGGTGTATAATACAGTTCCAAGAGAGTGACCACTATTTCTTGTTACTAAGTTCTGAACATGTGGCCTATTTGATGATCGCTTAGAGTATCCTGTCTGAGCACTGTCGTTCTGTCTTCCCACATCAAAAGGACAACTCTCCCCCACCCCCCACCCCCATCCCCCCTCATTTACTTGTCCTTCTGTCACGCCTGTAGTTTCTTTATCTTGGAACACTGAGCTGCCAGTCCTACCCTTCTCTCATCCATATTTCTGTTATGGCTATAATATCCCAGTCCCCAGAGCCAATCCAAGCTCTGAGCTCATCTGCCTTACCAGCCAAGCCTCGTGCGTTGAAATAAATACCCTTTAAAACAGAGGTCTTTTCGCTCCCTTGACTGTGCCCCTGGATATCCTGAATAGGAAACTTGCTCTCAATGGCCAATATATTTTCCCCTGACCTTTCAATGGACTCTCTCTTATTCAAAGTCACTGCCGAAACGGCTTAAACCTTCCGAAGTAAGACTACCAAATCTTCTCACAGTGATACTGGTGTACAACTGATTCAAGTCCAACACGTCCCCCTTGTACAAGTCACCTCTACCCCAGAAGAGATCCAAATTATCCAAGAACTGAAAACCCTTCTCCCTTCCTCAGCCACACATCCTTCCGACCTATCTTTATATTTCTGTCCTCACTGGCACGTGGCACTGGGAGTAATCTGGAAGTCGCTACCCTTGAGATCCTGATTTTTAACTTCTTAGCTAATTCCCAATGCTTATTTCACAGGGTCCCATACCTATGTCGACCTCTGTCATGTGGACCGATGTGCATAATGACGTCTGGCTGTTCACCCTCCCCTTCAGAATATTCTGTAAGCACTCAGACATTCTTGACCTGAGTACCCGGGAGGCAGCACACCATCCTGGGGTCTTTTGTGCACCCACAGTTTCCTGCCTGTCCCCCTCACGACTGAGTCTCCTGCCGTTACTGCTACCCTTATATAGGATCTGACAAACATAGACTGGGATGAACTACCTGCGATTGGGGCTATATTTGGAAAGTGGAGTATTTTAATGTGATACAGTGATAATTCATGGCGAGTGTGTTTATGAAGATGGAAGGGCAAAGACAGCAAGTCCAGCGAATACTAGTCAAGTAATATCGTGTGTTTGATAAGAAAATACAGTGCAATATAAATAGGTGACGTCCTTCACAAGTATAGAGAGGGCAAGTGGTTCCTTAAAAATGAGGGTCAAACAAATGTCACGAAATATCTTTGGCAGATCATGTTCAGGAAAAGTTACAAGGTATTTTACCGGGACAGTTAGAGTAAGAAGATTACTGGGGAAAGAGTGGGGCATGTTGGACACCAAAGCCAACAATCTGCATGGAGCCAGAAGCCGTAGGTGACGTCTTCAATGAATATTTCCCATATGTATTCATACAGGCCAAAGGCATTATCGCCAACGATTTCAGTCGGGATGGTGAGATTCTCGAACACGGCAAGATCAATAAATAGGAGGTAGTAAATGCTTTCACAGGCATAAATATGGAGATATCCCAGTGTCTAATGAAATGTATCCCAGGTTGCTATCAGAGGGAAGGAAGGAGACTGCTGGGTCCCTGGTGGATATATTTAATACTTTGGTGGCCACAAGTGAAGTGCCGAATGACTGGAGATCGCAAATGTGTTTCCTTTGTTCAAGATATACAGCAGTGGTAGGCCAGTTATTTACAAAAAAGATAGTCTGACAACAGCAGGGTGGGGTTGGGGAATTTATTGGGAACAATTCTGAGGAACAGTTTGAATTAATATTTCGAAAGGCAGGGATCTGTTGTGCTTCTGTTCGCCGAGCTGGGAATTTGTCTTGCAAACGTTTCGTCCCCTGTCTAGGTGACATCCTGAGTGCTTGGGAGCCTCCTGTGAAGCGCTTCTGTGTTGTTTCTTCCGGCATTTATAGCGGCCTGTCTCTGCCGCTTCTGATTGTCAGTTCGAGCTGTCTGCTTTAGTGGCCGGTATATTGGGTCCAGGTCGATGTGTTTGTTGATAGAGTCTGTGGATGAGTGCCATGCCTCTAGGAATTCCTTGGCTGTTCTCTGTTTGGCTTGCCCTATAATGGTAGTGTTGTCCCAGTCGAATTCATGTTGCTTGTCGTCTGTGTGTGTGGCTACTAAGGATAGCTGGTCGTATCGTTTCGTGGCTAGTTGGTGTTCGTGTATACGGGTCGTTAACTGTCTTCCTGTTTGTCCGATGTAGTGTTTTGTGCAGTCCTTGCATGGGATTTTGTACACGACATTAGTTTTGCTCATGTTGGCTGTCGGGTCCTTTGTTCTGGTGAGTTGTTGTCTGAGCGTGACTGTTAGTTTGTGTGCTGTTATGAGTCCTAGTGGTCGCAGTAGTCTGGCTGTCAGTTCAGAAATGCTCCTGATGAATGGTAGTGTGGCTAGTCCTTTGGGTTGCGGCATGTCCTCGTTCCGTTGTCTCTCCCTGAGACATCTGTTGATGAAATTGCGAGGATATCCGTTTTTGGCGAATATTTTGTATAGGTGTTCCTGTTCCTCTTTTTGTAGTTCTGGTGTGCTGCAGTGTGTTGTGGCCCTTTTGAATAGTGATGCAACTTCGTTTGTGTGTGTTGGGGTGGTTGCTTTCATAGTTTAGAACTTCTTCTGTGTGTGTGGCTTTCCTGTAAACCTTTGTAGTGAATTCTCTGTTCGGTGTTCTCTAGGAATGAGAGTTGGTTGTCCTTTTCTTCCTCTCTAGTGAATTGGATTCCTGTGAGTGTGGCGTTGATGATCTGGTGTGTGTTCTCTATTTCTGTGTTTTTAATTATTACAAAGGTGTCATCCACGTATCTGACCCAGAGTTTGGGTTGAATTTGTGGTAAGACTGTTTCGTCTAACCTTTGCATTACAGCTTCTGCTCTGACTCCTGAGATCGGTGAGCCCATGTGTTTTCCGTTGATTTGTACGTATATTTGGTTGTTGAATGTGAAGTGTGTTGTGAGGCACAAGTCCAGTAGGTTAAGTATGCCGTCTTTGTTGATAGGTTCAACGTCCTGTTGTCTGTTATGTCTGTCCAGCAGGTTGGTTATTGTTTCTTTGGCTAGTGTTTTGTTGATGGAGGTGAACAGTGCCGTTACATCGAATGAGACCACAGTTTCTTCCTTGTCTATGTGTATATTTCTGATGATGTGCAAGAATTCCTATTAGGGACAGTCATCACGGATCTAGCAGAGGAAGATCATGTCCTATGAATTCAGCTGAGTTTTCTTTGAAATTACGATTAAAAATATTGATGAGGGCCGTGCAGATGATGTGGGTGACATAAAGTTCATTAAGGCCATTGACAAGGTCGCACCTGGAAGGCTGGTCCAAAAGTGAAGAGCCCATGGCATCCAAGGCAAGTTGGCAAACTGGATCCACAATTGCTGGAGGGTTGTTTTTGTGAATGAAAGCCTTTTCCCAGCGGGGGCACCACATTAATCTCTACAGGAACCATTGCTGTTTATTATGTACGTTAATAACTCGGATGAGAAAGCTGAAGGTATCATCAGTCGGTTTATACATTGCATAAAAAGGTTGAGGCTGACACAAGGTTTCAACAGAGTCATTTCAATCGACAAGGCAGGCAAGAGCACAGCAGGCAATGAGGCGAAAGCGTATCAATTAAACTGCATTTACTTTGATGCAAAAGGTCTGACAAGAAAGGCAGATAAACACTGTGCACGAATGGTAAAATGTGACAGGGATATCATAGGTATGACAGAAACACAGCTGAGAGAGCGTCAGGACTGTCTGCTCAATGTTCCATGGACAGATGCTACAGAGAGGATAGAAGGGGAGGCAGGTAAGAAGGGGGAGTGCAGCTTTTTATCACTGAAAACATCACAGCAGCACTGAGACGATATTCCTGGGGAACGCCCAGTGAAGTTATGTGAGTGGAACTGAGAAATAGCAATGAGACATCACTTTCAAATGACTGTACTACAGGCCCCCAATAATCAGTGGGAATTTGAGCAGCAAGTATGTCGGGAGATCTGATATCTGTAAGAATGATAGGGTTGTAATAGCCGGGGATTTGAACTTGATAAAACTAGATTGGGACAGCCAAAGTGTTCAGAGATTGGATGGGAGGGATTTGTTAAGCATGCACAAGGTAACTGTCTCAGTCAGATTGTAAATGGCCCACCTGGAGAAAGGTGTAAAACCTCACCTCACCTTGGGAAACAAGTTAGGGAAATGGAACGTGGTGTTCGTGAGGGAGCACCTTGGCAAAGTGACCACAATTCTATTAGTTTGAAAATAGTCATAAAAAAGGGCAGGCCTGGTCCACAAGGTAAAGACCAAAACTGGCCTTGCCCCAACCCAGAACGTATTAGGCAAGACATTTCAAAAGTTGATTCATGGAGACAATTTGCAGGTAAAGGGACGTTTCACAAGTGGGATGCTTTCAAAAGAGACATAAATTAAGAGTTCTGGACCAGTACATTCCTGTTAGTGTGAAGGACAATGCTGAAAAAAGTACGAAACACTGGATGAGTGGGGATATTGAGGATCTGGTCAGGACAAAGGGGGGCACATGTCATATATAGCCAGCTATATCAAGGGAATCCCTTGAAGAAGATTGCAGGTGGAGTAATACTCTTGAGAGGGAAATCAGGATGGCAAAGGGGACCTGAGTGAAATTTGGCAGATACGGTTCAGGAAAATCCAAAGAGATTCTACAGGTACATTACCAACAGAAGATTAAATTGGGACAGAATGTGACCCTTTAAAGATCAATGAAGCATCCATATGTGGAATTACACGAGATGGGTGAGATCTGAAACAAAAATTTCACTTCAGAATCTACTGTGGAAAAAATAGCCTGGGGAGGTCAGGGAAATAAACAGTGATGTCTTCAAAAGACTACATATTGGAGAACAGGAGGTGCTGGAGGATGTAAAACACATAAAAATTAGGCAACTCCTGGGAACTAATCAAGTGCATCCCAGGACATTGGGAGAAGTTAGGAAAGAAATTGTGGGGCACACCTTGAAGATATATTTCTATCATTAACAGCCACGGATGATGAGCTAGAGGGAGGCTAACTTTGTGCTAGTGTTTAAGAAAGGCTGCGAGGGAAATCCAGGGACCTAAAGAACAATTCGCATGATGGCCGTGGTGTGAATGTTCTTGGACGTGAATCTGCGGGATAGGAATTACATGTATTTGGAAAGACAAGGATTGATTAGGGATAGTCCGCATAGCTTTGTGTGTACAATGTAGTGTCTCGCAAACTCGACTGAGTTTGCCAAAGAGGTGACCAAGAAAACAGATGAAGGCAGAGCAGCAGTCGTGGTCTATCCTGACTTCAGCAAGGCCATTGATAGGGTTTTGCGTGGAGTACTTGAAATAAGGTTAGATCACATGGGATCAGGCAGAGCAAGCTAAACGGACACAAAAGTGGCTGGTCACTAGGAGACAGAGTTTAATGGGAGAAGGTTGTTGTGCAGACTGGAGGCCTGTTTGCCAGTGGTGTGCCACTAGGATTGGTGCATGTTCCACACATGTGCATTATTTACATAAACGAGAACATAGGAATCATTGTTAGTACAATTGTGGATAGCAAAATAAGTGTTATAGTGGGCAGTGAATACAGTTATCGAAGGGACGCTTGAACAACTGGGTGAGTAGATCAAGGATTGAATAATGGATTTTCATTGAGGTTTTGGATTTTGTTAAGACAAACTAGGGAGGACTAACACAGTTAATAGTAGGGCCCTGGATAGTGTTATAAACTACCAAGGGGTGCAGTTACATTGCTCCTTGGAAGTGGCATCACAGGTGAACAAGGTGGTGAAAGTGGCATTTGGCACACATACCCTCACGGGTCAGAGCGTTGAGTACATGAGTTGGTACATCATGATACGGCTGTACAATACATTGGAGTATTGTGAAGAATTCTGATCATCCTGATGTAGGAAGCATTTTCTGAAACGGCTAATGGAACAAAGATTGACAAAGATGTTACCGTTACTGAAGGATTTGACTTATACAGAGAGACCGGATAAGCTGGGAAGCAAAGTGTAGGGATGAGATAGCTTTGGCAGATAAGATTATGGAGAATCCAACGAGATTCTACAGCATACAAGTACCATAAAGCTACTAGAGAGACAATAGACAAATTAAATGAGGCCATCAATGTGTGGAACCACAGGAGATGAGATGGGTGAGATCCCAAATTAATATTTCATATTCAGAACAGACAATGAAGAAAGACAGAACATAAAGGGAAAGAAACATTGATGGCTTGAAAAGATTCCCCATTATGGAAGAGGTGGTGCTGGAGGTCTTAGAACACAAAGGTAGAGAAAGCCTTGGGTCCTGAATAAGTGTATCCCAGAACATTGTGGCAAAGTAGTGGCGGGGACCCGAAAGAGATATTTGAATCATTGTCCTTCGTCTTTCCCTTGGTTGTAGGTGGCTGAGGGATAACCTTCTCAAGGTTTATAAAACCATGAAGGGTATACACAAGGTGAATGGCTAAGGTCTCCTCTCCAGGATAGGAGAATCGATAGCCAGAGGGCATAAATATGAGGTGAGAGAAGAAATACTTTAAAGGGACCAGCGGAGAACATTTCCCACACAGAGGATAGTGCAGGAATGGAATGGGCTTTTGGAGAAGTGGTAGAGAAAAGTACAATGACAACATGGGAAAGACGGTTGGGCAGATACATGGAGAGGAGCAGGTTTGAAGGGGAATGGATCAAACGCATGCAAATGCGACTCGTTCAGGAACCATGGTCAGCATGGACTAGTCGGACCGAAGGTTCTGTTACCTTGCTGCAGGACTCTGTCTACAGTTATTGGAGGAGGAGACTACTGAGATAAGGCATGTGGTAGACACTGAAATAAGTTACAGAGATCGAAGTGGTAGTCTGGAATGCAACACGTTTCAAATATGTGGAAGGTCTGTAGGGAAGGGAGGAGGTTACAGGGACAGGAACTCATGTAGGAGTTATAAATTATTGAAGACACCGGTCCACGAGATATGCCGTAAATACAGTGTTGGAGATGGAACACAGAACTGTCGGATTCCAGTTAGCAATACCACCCTCCCATGGGAGGCCTGCTTTCCTCTCTATTATCCTAATGCTTATGAAGACAGCACAGGCCTGGATTGATAACTGTGAACTCCCGATGCTGTCTTAGTAAAACAGAACTTACAGTAGCGGTGGTGATCGAGCCTGAGGTGTGTCTGCACTGTGCTCCCCTTTCAGCATTGTACCTATGTCATGTCTTGTTAGCCGATGTTTGGAGCCCTGTCATTGCTTCCTGCTCGATGCACTGTGAGTGATCATACCTCACTTCAGGATTTATTGAAGGCTCCAGATTTCCCTTTCCTTTGTGTCTCTGGCTGTCCAACCCCTTCAATGTGATGGTGGAAGTCGATTGTGTCACAACCTTGCTGAGTACCTACAGGAGACATAGAAATAGACAGAATGGCACATTAAACTGATTTAGTGAGGGTTACACAAGCGAAATGATACTGAGTTCCACAGAGATATGGAAAATCCCAGTTTCCGTCTTGGCCTGTGCTGTTGCGTCTCTCTGGAGTGGAGAATTCTGTTGGCTCAGGATCTCGAGTGACTGCAAGAGCGAGAGGCGCTGACAGAGGCAAAAATTAGACCCACACAATGAGGGACACCACATGGAGAGATACTGAGTGATATCACCACAGTGCTGGAATGTGTCAGGATTAACCAATTATGTAGGAAGAATGGCTTTTGCTTCATGATGCACTGGTATCAGTTTTCAGAGATGAGCAACCAGTGATCAGGCGAAGTGATGGCCTCGTGGTGCTATTGTTAGAGCATGTATCCAAAACCTCAGCAAAGGTCCATGGGAGGCAGGTTTGAATCCCACCATCAGAAATGGTGGAATTTCAAACCAATATTTTTTAAAAAATTATAATTTACAATACATAAATAAGTAAGAAAACATTGCTGATGCACAAAAAACCCCAAAACTTGTCTTTTTGAAAAGGACATTTGCACATTGTCGCGTGCTCTGCACAACATACCCACAGAAAGTTGTTTTGCTTCTCAGTTACCCTCTGAAATGGTCAAGCAAGCAATTCAGTTCAAGGGCAGCTAGGGCTGGGCAAGAAAGGCTGGTCAGCCAGAGGCACCCACATCTCATACCTGCTTTAAAAAATTATCCATTAGGATGGTCCCACTGGAACCTTGCTGGGACCAGTATCCTGACCAATCATGTCGCTAGGTTTATGGACAGGGCTTTGAACTGACAGACAGGTTGCAGAGACAGTGTTCAGATGAAAGTCGTTTTCCAAAATAAAAAGAAAAGGTGACGCATCCGAATAGCATGGGAATGTGATTGAAGACGAGCTGGAAGGAACAGGAAATGACAGAGTTTCGCGAAAACTGTACATCAGCAAAACAGTTTGCGACAGAAAAATGAGGGAAAGAGTAAACTATGTTTTTTTTAAATGGACAAACTCTCAGCAATAAGGTAGATGGATTTGTGACACAAAGATAAAAGAGATTTAGAAACCAGGGAGGCATTGTTACAGGGCGAAAGAAATATTCAATGGTTCAGTGAAAGCATTTGGCCGCAAATCATGATGTACAGTCCGTCTGAATGTAAATTCTGGCTACTACTTGCCAAGGAGACAAGCAGCAAAACAGTTTTAGGCTACCAAACAGCATTTCATTACTCATCATTGCATTAAACAGGAATTCATTGGAATTTTAATAAAGGCAATGTGATAATTTTGGGAATCTTCAACCTTCTTATAATCTGGGACAATCACACCGGTAAGACTGATATTGGAAGAGGAGTTGGGAGAAGTTTTCTTTCAGTGTTTCCTTGAATAACACATTGTACAACTGGCTAGGGACATAACCCTCTCACATAGACCGTTAGTGAATGAGTAATGTCACCTGCAGAGATCTTCCAGGAAACTGGGATAACGTGCACTTTAAAAAATATAAACTTTTAAAGTGCATCACAGAAAGGAAAGCGACCAGTAGAAACAAATGTTACCAATTACATGAGTTTGTGAGGAGATCTGACCAAGGTAAACAAGCTGAACAGACTGAAACGTGTCTGTGAATGAACAGTGGAAAACATTTGAAGGAACAGTGTAAAACACTCAACAAAATGACATTCCATTGAAACAGACGAAACCTCAACAAGAAATTCCCACCTGTCCCTCACTCAGAACAAAATGGATCATATTAGTTTATCAGGCTTAGTAAATCACCAAAATGTACTTAAAATTCTGAAGTGACAGAGTGTTTTAGGAATACATTTTGAAGGGATTGCAAAAGGTCTGCTAGCAGGAGGAGGGTAGTTGGAAGGGGAATCATTGTTAGTGTTTAATGACATGATAGGAACAGCTGAAGATGCTGGACGTGGTGACGATGTTATGCATAGAATGACCAGGGACTGAACGGTGTTAATTACCCTGAGGGTAGCTCAGAGTCAGCCATATTGCTTTGGGTCTGTAGTCAAATGTTAGCCAGACCAGGGTAAAATATTACATGTCCTTCCTAAAGGAAGTAAGTGAACCAGATGAGTTCTTCCTCCTGATCAGCAATGCTTTTATGGTGGCCACACAAATGTCTTCTACAGACACACCATGACATTTCAACCCTGACTCTCAATCCTCTGACCAATGAAGGTAACCATCCCAAACACCTGCTTCACTAGCCTGTCTACCTTTGACACCACTTTCAAAGAACTTTGTACCTGCATCCCTTGGTCTCTGATTGACAACACTACCCAGGGCCAGACCAATATCAATTGTGATTTCTCAAATAAAAACTAACAGGTTTTCATTCCAATAATTGGGCTTGGAATTAATTAGACTGCTTCTGTGTGTAACGGACTGAAAATGAAATGGTAATTCACAATAATGATGGTACTAAGCACATATGCTCTTACTTAAAAATAAATATAATGACAATAGAAAGAAAGGTAAATAGACATATAATGCGCTTGTTGTAAATTCATAAAAAAAACTGCTGAATATGTTTAATCAGTATTTCTTATTACAAAAAGATCATTAGAATGTTTAGCAGCAGGATGGAATCGCAAACAAAATGTCATTCATTGTGAGTATTTAGCTGCAGACAACTCCCCTTCCTTACACAAATGTACAACTTTCAGCAACTAAAAATTAACTCTGACTGATAAAGGAAAGAACAAATTCTTTTCTCTTGTTTACAAAAAAAATCAGAAATTTGAATTTTTTTTAGCTTTAAAATATTTAACTCTTGCTGTGATCAGAAATACAATAAATCTTCGGGTTGAAGAAAACTATAATCAAATTAAGAACATAGAACATTACAGTGAAGTACAGGCCCTTTACCCTGGATGTTATGCCGACCTGTCATACCAATCTGAAGCCCAACTAACCTACATATTTCCATGTACGTCCATATGCTTGTCCAATGATGACTTAAGTGTACTTAAAGTTGGCGAATCTACTACCATTACAGGCAAAGCATTCCATACCCTTACTACTCTCTGAGTAAAGAAACTACTTCTAACATCTATCCAGTATCCACCAACCTTCAATTTAAAGCTATGCCCCCTCGTGCTCACCGTCACCATACTTGGAAAAAGGCTCTCCCTGTCCACCCTATCTAACCCTCTGATTAACTTATATGTTTCTAGTAAGTCACCTCTCAACCTTCTTCTCTCTAACGAAAACAGCCTCTAGTCCCCTCAGCCTTTCCTCCTAAGACCTTCGCTCCATCCCAGGCAATATCCTCGTAAATCGCCTCTACACCCTTTCCAAAGCTTCCAAATCCTTCTTATAATGTGGTGACCAGAACTGTACACAATACTCCAAAAGCAGCCCTACTAGCATTATGTACAGCTGTAACATAACATCATGGTTCCGGAACTCGATCCCTCTATTAATAAAAGTTAAAACACGATATGCGTTCTTAACAACCCTGTCTACCTGGGTGGCAACTTTCAAAGATCTGTGTACATGGACACCGAAATCACTCTGCTCATCTACGCTACCAAGAATCTTACCATTAGCCCAGTATTTTGCATTCCGGTTACTCCGACCAAAAGTGAATCGCCTCACACTTGTCCGCATAAACTCCATTTGCTCCCTCACAGCCCAGCTCCGCAGCTTAACTATGTCTTTCTGTAACCTACAACATCCTTCGGTACTATCCACAAATCCACTGACCTTAGTGTCTTCTGCAAATTTACTAACCCACCCTTCGACCCCCGCATGCAGGTCGTTTATAAAAATGACGAACAGCAGTGGACCCAACACCAACCTTTGCGGTACACCACTGGTAACTGGACTCCATGATGAACATTTCCCATCAACCACCACCCTCTGTCTTCTTTCAGTAATCCAATTACTGATCCAAACTTCTATATTTCCCACAATCACATTCCTCCGCATTTTGTACAATAGCCTACTGTGGGGAACCTTATCGAACGCCTTGCTGAAATCCATAAACACCACATCAACTGGTTTACTCTCATCTACCTGTTTGGTCGCCTTATCAAAGAACTCAATAATGTTTGTTAGGCATGACCTACCCTTCACAAAACCGTGCTGACTATCCCGAATCAAATTATTCTTTTCGAGCTGATTATAAATCTTACCTCTTATAACCTTTTCCAACACTGTAGCAACAACTGAATTAAAGCTCACTGGTCTATAATTACCAGGATTGTCTCTACTCCCCTTCTTGAACAGGGGAACCACATTTTCTATCCTCCAGTCTTCTGGCACTATTCCTGTAGACAATGACGATTTAAAGATCAATGTCAAAGGCTCAGCAATCTCCTCCCTGGCTGCTCAGAGGATTCTGGGATAAATTCCATCCGGCCCAGGGGACCTATCTATTTTCACACTCTGCAGGATTTCTAATACCTCTTCCTTGTGAACCATTATCACTCCTAATCTAGTAGCCTGTATCTCAGTAATCTCCTCGACAACATTGAATTTTTTTCGACTGAATAATGTTGAAACATGTTCATTTAATGCTTCCCCTATCTCCTCTGAAGCCAAACAAAACTTCCCACTACTATCCTTGATTGGCCAGAATATTACTCTCGTCATTTTTTTTCCCTTAAATACCGAAAGTCTTCGGTTACACTGATACTCTTCGCCAACGACTTCTCATGTCTCCTCCTGGCTCTTCTGAGCGCTCTCTGTCGGTCTTTCCTGGGTAACGTGTAACCCTCAAGCGCACTAAATGAGCCTTCATATCTCATCCAAACATAAGCCTTCTTTCTTCCACTTGCAAGCAAGAAATATCACAATATTTCTTCAAAAAATGTCAAGCTGTCAACAAAAAATTGGATGAAGAAGAATGGGCATTAGGTGGCCCTAAAGTTGTTCAATTGATCAAATTGGCTCAGCAATTGATCTGGCAACGTTACATGTGAACCAGAAACAAATGGCAAAAATAATGATAGCCATGGTTGAAGAGATAATAAAGGAAAGGACAAAACTAAAAAGAGAGTCAAACAGGAATGGTAGCGGGCAGCATGTTGAAAATAAAGGGAGGAGATGTTAAGGGGTCTGGTGGACAGGAACAATAATCAAAGTGGATATCCCCACAGGCGGGATGTTACTACTGTGGAAAGAGAGGACACTTTAAGTGGGAGTGCCCGGATCTGAAAAGGGAGGAAAGGGTGATACCGCTGATGAACTTCGATGAAGAAAAGGGGTGTCAGGGTTTCCTGCCCCCCGGAGATCGACCAGGAACCATTGATAAATTTAAAGGTGGCACCCTACAAAGAGGACGCAGTTTTCCGAGTCGATACGGCGGCAGCATGGTCATCCTTAAATGTTTAGCCCAAGGCAGCAGGAACGAAAGAGTTTATAGGATTATGGTGACAGGTTTGTGATGAGAGGCACGAAGAATCAGTTTTGCACTCATGACAAGATACTGCCACCAAATTGGGGATTGAATTAACTGCAAATGGTGCTATGAAATCTGTTGAGGTTCTTAAAAATAAATGTGCTCAAGCAAAACAATTACAGAAACAGAGTGAGAAGTTACAAGTGAATGGTAAACAAACAGAACTGCGCAATTGCAGTTTTAAAAATGTTTTAGACATTTGTTGCGTTTCCACTCTGAATTACAGATAATGATTATTTTATTTGTGTAATATATATATATTCAATAAATAATATTTATAATAAATTGATTGTGTTGCCTGAACCAATGTTAATTGGCAGGATTTCTTTACACATTCTCAATGATTTGACATATTGTTTCATGGTTAATTTAAAACATGGCTGCATTAATTAATTGCTAATTAAAGAATGGAAAGCTACATTACTGGCAGGCAGTGGCAGCAACAGCCTTATTGGTACAGGAGAGTCGAAACCTTATATCAGGGGAGCCACTGGGGAATGCAAGCAATGTGTGAATTCGTCTAAAGGAAATATGGATGCAATGGGATATATACGATAATCAAACAGATATGTGAGGGATACATAACATGTAATAAAAAGTAACCAAGAAAGTGTTTAGGAAACAAGTCCTGCGAGGAAGAAACCCGGGATTGAGACGCTTCCAGGGTATACAAGCAGATTATACTGAATTACCCGTGTGGGAAGACTGAGGGATATGTTGGTAATAGTTGATCATTTATCCGGATGGGTGGAGCCATATCCTCTGGCCACTGCCAATGCCAGGAACTAACGATTTGTTCTTAAAGAAGTATATACTGGGCTTTTCCTCCTCTTTGACTTTCCTCAGGAAGCAGGGTTTTTATGCATATACTCCGCTCCTTGAATTCGGTTTTCATCAGATCCAACCCGCAGATTGGGTCTTAGTTAAATCATGGACAGAGGCTAAATTGCAACCGGACTGGGTAGGGCCTTACCAGGCTCTTTTGACGACTGAATCAGCGATAAGAACGGCGGAGAAAGGCTGGACTCGCTACACCAGGATTAAGGGAACAATGGAAACACCAGTTGAGGAAGAAGTCTGGACAGCTGAATCAACGCAAGAACCGCTGACACTCAGGCTAAAGAGACTGAGTAACTGATTATATAGTGGCGATGTGAGCGCGGGATCATTTTTGGAGGATCGTATGTTTCGTCTCTTAGTTCTTCAGCACGATGTTTAGAATGCTGGGGATGCTTAGAGTTATACTAGCTCTCTTAGTATTGGTATTTTGTCAAATATCATTTTCATATGTGTTATCAACGGTCCCCGAGTCTGATAACCCGCAAGTAATACAAGCTGATGCATGCAGCTTAGTAAATTGTGGGGATGTGGATAATCAAAGACAGTACCACAGCTCAGAGATACATGTTAAGTCCTACGGGGACGGTCTTGGGGATGGTACTTGGTATAATGGTCTCATCACAGTACACCAGGCCCCCTTCTGACCAGCTTTCGATTGTTCCAATAAAGAGTAAAACCCAATATACTTAATGATAAAGAAAACCACATGGCATAAAGCAATTCTGGGAGGTGGGGTGGTGGGGGGGGGAGGGGGTGGTCACCTGCCAGGTATGATTAGATGAAACATTTGGGATGGAAATGAAAACAAACGGGAATGATTTCTCGGGCAGTTGTTTTCGAATTAGCGTAGGAAAGGGAAAGCGAGTAGAACTACTGGATAATAAGATTCAACCTTTCACTCCTCCTGATGACAATAAAATGGTAAAAATTATAGAGTTGAAGGACTTGAAACAGACCATCGAAATAGGCACAGGATATTGGAATACAAATGCCTGAGTAGATTGGGTAATGTACGCAGTAAAAAGTCTGAACAAAAGCAATTGTAATGCATGTGCCTCCGGTAGGCCAGTGGTCCAGGTGGTTCCCCCTTCTGCTAGGGTGGAAGCGAGACGGGAAGGACATGAAATCTATGATAGCCCTGTCCCAACATAAGACTGCATGGAATGATAGGAACTGTACCTCACTACCTCTGATATTCCCTAATTTTGAGAAGAAAGACTTAAAAGCTCCCCCCATGCTTTCAGACAGAGTCGGAAATCACACATCATGTGTGCGTAGACGAGGTACAAATCTGTCTAGAGATTTCGGAGGGCTGAAATTTTTTTCAGAAATTAAGAATGTTACCAAAACGGACAAAGGAGGGAACTACTCACCACTAAAGTTTCCCCAAACGGATCTGTGGTGGAACTGTGGAGGTAAAATATTGAGACCCACCCTACCTCTGGATTGGAGAGGGATATGAGCAATTGCACAATGGGTAATTCCATTTACCCTGGCATTTGAGAAGGAAAAGATAGTAGGGAATAAAGGAAGGAGTAAGAGATCACTGTTAGACACTTCTTTCGATGACAGCATTTATCTCAATTCCTTAGGAATCCCTGGGGGGGCGTACCTGATGGCTTCAAGGCTCGCAACCAGATTGCAGAAAAATTGCAGAAACAACGATTGAATGTACAAATAAAAAGGGGAATTGCGCGGAGAAATTATAAATGTTGTTGTCTGCAAAAATCGGAAGGCTGAATCATGAAGGAGAAGGGGTTGTAGGTTGAGCTGGATATGCTTGTACAAACTGTTTAAACATCTGTTTCCCGCTTCTGCAAAAACAAAAAAAAAACAATCAAGACGTCATAAGGCTCTGTGTGGACGAAAAATGGAAGGAAATGTTGCTTTAGCAAGGAAGGAAGCAGATTGCAGTGAAGGAGGATATACGCCAACAATAGACCACGGAGGGAAGTGGTGAAAATGCCAGGCAAGTGCCTGCACTCTATCACGTACAACGCCAAATAAGGCAAGAGATAAACAAGAGAAATGGGCGCCCAGCTAAGAGAAGTGGGAGATGTAAACAGGGGAGGAGCAATGGAATAAGTGGGGGAGGAGAAAAGGAGAAAGGTATTATATAAAAGTTGTGGCTCGTTGGACTCGGGGTGCCTACCTTGTTTACTCGGGGTGCCTACACTTTTGCAAGAGTATAATGAACGATATTGTTTCTTCAGATCTTGTCTCGCACTGAAATTATTGAAGTGAATTGAGTTCTATTTCCTACACCTTCATCAGCCGGGCCCTGAAATGTTTACCTCCAATTGATCTCTCTGGTCTCTGCTGCAAGGAAAAAACAATTGAAAAAAATGACTTAATTTATTCCTCGCTTACTCCCCTACATTCTCTGCCTCTCTCCCGACATGTGCTCTGCTTTCTTGCAAACCAATTATGCTCCTCAGCAAATTCTTTTCATATTTTTGCATTCTCAATTAAGGATCATTTACACGCATAGCGGAGCAAACTTGTTTTCTGATCACTGCAACTGTCTCTGGAGACATTAAATTTCAGATTCCTCACAGCATCGGCAGCTGATATTTGTCATGAAGAAAAACATTTTAAGCTAACTCTTGTATCCACAATTGCCTGATGGCTGTTGTAAAATCGCTGGATACTCAGGGTTTCAGTATTATATTGTTTGATCAACTTACTTTTTTTTAAATAGACCCCCCTTCAGACGTAGTGCCCGGGCAGCACGGTGGTTAGCACTGCTGCCTCACAACGCCAGAGACCTGGGTTCAATTCCCGCCTCAGGCAACTGTTTGTGTGGAGTTTGCACATTCGCCCTGTGTCTGCGAGGGTGTGCTCCGGTTTCCTCCCCCAGTCCAAAAATGTGCAGGTTAGGTGAATTGCCCATAGTGTTAGGTGATGGAGTAAATGTAGGGGAGTGGGACTGGTTGGGTTGCGCTTCGGCAGGTCAGTGTAGACTCGTTGGGCCGAAGGGCCTGTTTCCATACGGTAAGTAACTTAATCTAATACAAAGTAGTAGGTTGTTCTTCAAAACATTCACAGGAGGTTTGAAAGACTGTGGGGGAGGGGACAAGATAGGGACGTCAGTTCTCAATTTAGGTCAGCTATCTAAATGTTAGATTACAAATGGTTTTTGCATGTTATAAGCGAAGTGTCATCATGTTTTGGCGTCATCTTGAAACTGGAAATCTGAATATTGAATGGACAAACAATTTACTACTGGACACTTTTAGATGTTTTGTATTGATGCAACGTTTTTTAAATAAACAAAATCTCTAAAATCTCAGAAAAATGCTGACATCATAGACACATTCAAACAACTTTGTTTTGTGACTGCTGTAGTCTGTTTTTTTTGGCAGCAATTTTCCTTCACATTGTTGTTTTCTGAATGAAACTTAATAAAGACACTCATTGAACTAAAGTTTAATTTTTGGTCACTGGAGTCATTACTGGAATGTTATCTGTCTCTGAATTTTCTATGGAAAACAAAGAACATGAAAGTATGGGAAGGATTAATGCATGAAGACCACTGGCAATCTGTGGTCTGTGGAAGGCATGATGGAATAACCATAGTGGAATGCTCTTATACTAATTAGCAGAAAAAGGTTACGGCTGAAAGTTCATGATGGATTGATGAGATAACACAAGTAATAAAGCAAGATTCTCTGTTAAGTCTTATTATGACAGGATTTGGGCAATACATATTTGGGACATGACATTAAAATATCTAATTAATAGTTAGTAGAGTCTGCTTGAGACAGGAGACTGTTGTAATGGATGGAATAGTAAATATCTATCATGACAGGTTAGTCAGGAGAAAAAAACACTGTAGCAGAGTTCGCAAGAAATATCTAACCGTGTCATTAGAATAACATTAAGTAGAATGTACAACTAAAGAGATAATGGGAACTACCATCGCTGGTTTATTGTGTAGCTAGTGTGATGTACTTCGATTAATATAGTTGGACATGCTGATAAGCTAAGAGAAACATAATTAAAAAGAGATATAAAAATCCACAGACACTGAGGTTCGTGGGCATTCGAGAATGTGCTTTCTCAGTGTCATGATTTTTTGTTTGCAAATAAAAGACCTACCTCTTGAAGAACTCTGCCTCTCCTGGTGACTATATATATTTTCTGCACAGCATTTCCAGTGTCAAAGTTTCCATATTTGCAATTGGTATACAGCACAAAGCGATTCTAAACAAACACTTGAATCTACACTTTGCATTCAGCCATTGAAAAAACTCAGATGAGACAACATCATATTAAATGCCTTACTCCTCTCTATTTGTATGATATGTGCCAGGTGTGATATAAAATGCTAAATTAGTGTTTCAATGCAAGGTTTTAACAAACTAAGTAATCGATGCTTCTAATACTGAAATCTTGAACCCACAGAGTTTTGCTTTATATCCACACTCCTGTCCCCGACAAACAAAATCAACTATTGCAATCATCGATCTCCAGTGTGACCAATTTAACAAAAGTAGCTAAACCCAGGCTGCAATATTGAATCCAGACCCTTCAGCCATTCCAATAGCTGGCACACAATTGTAAATGGAGGCAAATGCTATTTTAAATGACTAAATTTATCATGTCTAACCAAATGCAGGCCTGGTAAACTTGACAGTCTAAATTGTGGTGGAGTTGGAAAACTGCTCTTCAAAATCTAAAACGGTCGTGCAAAAGTAAGTTTGATACAATATGTGACTATGATTTTGCTTCATTCAGAATCCAATAAAGTAAAATGAAACTGCTAGTGACCTGGTAGTTACTATAAGAAAACATAGGGACTCCTCCAAATAACATCACACACTAGTAAAGTGAATACGATTCCAGACCACAGTAGCTTCCTATCAACCTTTAACCCTGATCATCAGCTTTAGGGTTTTTCAAACCTATGAGAGGTTTTGAAGAAAATAATATCACCATCTATTACAGTCATCCATCTGCAGTGTGACCAATTTATCAAAACCAACTAATTAAGGACTGCAAAACTGAAGCCAGAGCCTTCGGCCATTCAAACGGGGGCACACGTACATGAATGTAAGTGCTATTTTTAGATTAAATCGACATGTAACTTGTATGACCAATTGCATATCTCAAAGCTATCACAATCTAAACTGCGATGGAATTGATAGTTCTTGAAAAACATCTGCCACAGTTAAAAGATGAGTTTGATCCAAAGTGCAATTCAATTCTTAATCAGTATTGCATTTGAAATAAAGGCAACCACATTCTCTCCGTGTCTGCATGGGTTTCCTCCTGATGCGCCAGTTTTCTCCCACAGTGCAAAGATGTGCAGGGTAGGTGGATTGGCCATGCTAAATTGCCCATAGCATCCAGGAATGTGTGGGTTAACAGAGTTACTGGAAAAGGAGAGGGGCGGTTAGTTTGGAAGGGATGCTCCTAGAGTTGGTGTGAGCTCGATAGACCGAATGGCCGGTTTCCACACTGTAGGGTTCTATGATTCTACTCTGTGATGAACCACTGGATAACAAGCAATTCCTGTTAAGTTATATGGATATGTCCTTCTGCGTGCATCCTAGAAGAGTATAATGAATAACATTTGAGACCATAACAGTAGAATTACAGCGTCTCACTTACCTGCATTATTCCGAGAGATTTAGAATTTGCTTCAAAAATATTGTATTGGGAGAGGACATCAAAGACTGTTCAATGGAAAATTGCTTGTGTTTCGTTGTTGACGTTTCCAATGTCTGAAAATAAATATATCCAAAAATTGGGTTTTCCATCTCCCTCTTTTACAGTAATCACCAGTTATCGTGTCATTCAAACCGATAAAAGGTTTTCGAAATCAAACCACTCTCTGTTGCAGTCATCCATCTGCAGCGTGACCAGTTTAACAAAAGCAGCAAAATACAATACTGAATCGAGAACCTTCAGCCATTCCAATAGTTTGCACACAATTGCAGACGGAGGCTAATACTAATTTAAATGACTAAATTTATCTTATCTGATCAATTACAGACTAGGTAAACTTGACAGACCAAACTATAATGGAGATGCAAATCTGTGCTTATCCAGATATAAGGCGATCATGAAAAAGTAAGTTTGAATACATGATGTGACAAAGACTTTGCTTCATTCAGAGTATAAGAACGTGAATAGAAATTGCTGCTGAACTGATGGTTACTTTTAGATAACACAGGGAATCCTCATGAAAACATCACACAGAAGTGCAGTGGCCACCATTCCAGACCATAGCAACCACATGATGCCTCTCTACTATTTGCATTATTTTTTGGGGTTCAGAGGTTCTTTAAAAAAATGCGTTAGGTTATGATTCCGAAGACACTTCAGAGGAAAGTTGCTCACTTTTCAGTATTGAAGTTTGGAGTTAATATTCTGTTACCTTTTCTCAACTCTGAATGTGAATATGTCCCATTTCTCTCTTTCACCCTTATCACTCGCTACGCCTTTCTTCAAACCTCTGAAAGGGTTTGAAGAAAAAAAAAATAACCACTTACTGCAGTCTTCCATCTGGGGCGCGACCACTTTAAAAAAGCCGCTGACCAAGGATTGAAATCCTGAATCCAAAGTCTTCAGCTTTCAAACAGCTGTCAGTCCATAAGATATGAAGGGCAATTTTATACCATTCAGCCCATTATGTCTACTTCACCATTGATCGTAGTTGATTTATTTGGCATCTCCATTGTCCTGCCTCCTCCCCATCGGCCTTGATCCCTTTACTAATCAAGAACTTCTTTCTGGAATACACTGAATGAATTAGCTTCCACAGCTATCGGCAGTAGTGCGTTCCACAGGTTTATGCACTTCTGGCCAAATACATTCCTCCACATCTCAATTTGACACTGTGATTCCTCCACTCTGAAGGTGTGCAGTTGTGTACTAATCTCTCTGATGAGTGGAAACATCTTCATATCCACTCTCTCCAGGCCTCTCAGTATTCTGTAAATTTCAGTCCAAATTACCCCCTCATCCTTCTAACATCAACTGAGTACAGACCGAGAGTTCTCAACTGCTGCTCATAGGAATCCCAAACGTGGATGGATTGATATGCAAATTTATGACAAAATTTATCTTTTTTGACCAATTGCATATGTAGAAGTACTGACAAACTAAACTTTAACGTAAGTGATAGTTCTGGAAGACTATCTGGATGCACAACATATCTTCTCAAATCTCAAAGGCATTGCAAAGTATGTTTACTCTAAAGTGCAATTTAATTATTGATGACTATTGCATTTGGAATAAAGGCAATCAATGCATAACAAACAATTCCTGTGAAGTTATGCGCGAATTTCCTTCTGCATGCATCCTGGAAACCAATAGAATACATAATTGCAGGCCATAGTTAGTACATTATGGAAACTATTGGTCTCTGACTCCAAACTGTGCATATTTCATAGAATTTGTTTGGTGATTTTCTTTTAAGCAAGACATTTCCAGTAATAATTTTGTGAATTGTGGTGGAGCTCTGCTGTTTGTATTGAGAGCTGGAGCCAGTGCTGCTGTGATGAGTGGTCTGGTGTGAATGTTGGATAATCAAGAATGTGTTGCCCAGTCACTAGCCAATTAATGGAATGGCCCAATCACAAGAGCTGACAGTGAAATCAGAGTGAAGGCAGAGCAGCAAACCTTTCTTTTCCACCATTTTCCCAATGTGCTGGCCTGTAGCCTGGGTTGCCCAGCTCTGACAATGTGGTATAATTGTCGTGAAGGAAGTGAGGCTTTACTCCTGGGTTTCTCTCCACTTTGCCAAACTTTCCACGTCCCAGGCCACAGCCAGTTGACTGGGAAAATTTAGCCCTGTATTTCGAGACAATATCCAAAGATCGGCACAGGGCAAAATGGAAACTTCATACCCTTCTTTATTTGAGACTTGAGTTATTTGTTTGAGATATTTATGGACTGCACAATCAGTATAAAGCGTTGGAAAAATGGATTTATTGCATCTTTATTTCTCTTTCTTTGCTTCCATACTTCAGTTTTACTCTAGAGTTCTTGGAGGGCATGTTCATATGTCCATAGAATCATAGTTGAGTCTCAGGTAGATAGGATAGTGAAGAAGGTTTTTGGTATGCTTTCAAATATTGTTCAGAGCATTGAGTATCGTAACTGGGAGGTAATGTTACAGTTACACATGACATTGGTGAGGCCATTTTTGGAATATTGTCGGCAATTCTAGTCTCCTCCCTATCTGAAATATGTTGTGAAACTTGTAAGAATTCAGAAAAGATTTACAAGGAATTTGCTGGGGTTGGAGAGTTTGACCTCGAGGGAGAGGCTGGATAGGCTGGGACTGGAGTTTTTCCTGGAGTGTTGGAGGCTGAGGGATAACCTTTTAGATGTTTATAAAATCATGAGAGGCATGGATGAGATAAATAGAGAAAATCATTTCCCTGGGTTAGGGGAGTCCAGAACTAGAGGGGATAAGTTTAAGATGAGAAGGTGGAAATTTAAAAGGGACCTATGCGGCAAATTTCTAATGCAAAGCATGGTGCATGTATGGAATGAGCTTCCTGAGGAAGTGGTTGAGGCTGGTACAATTGCAACAATTGAGAGGCATCTGGATGAGTGCATGACTAGAAAGGGTTCAGAGGGATATGGGCCAATTGCTGGCAAATGGGATTAGATTAATTTAGAATATTTGGTCGTCATGGACAAGTTGGACTAAAGGGTCTGATTCCATGCTGTACATCTCGACGAACTCTATGACTCTTGTCCTACAAACTACCGTTGATTGTTTCATTGAAATAAATAGTATCTACTGTAATTATTAAAAGTGTAACAACAATGCTTTTATTGTGAATGTTGATGTTAGCTTAAAATGATTTAGTAGCAATTTTATGACCATTTACAGCTCTGAAAACCTTGACAGGCAGATAGTAATTTGTGTTCTCGAGAAATCAAGGGAGTCATCATAAAATAAGTTTGCTACAATATGTGACGAGGTTTTGCTTCATTCGGAGTACACGGACACGAAAGGCAATGGCTGGTGAGCTGGCCGTCAGGGATTCCTCACGAAAACATCAGATAGCAGTGCAGACCATAGCAGTCACAGCACTGCCTTCTAATATTTTTATTATTTCTTGTGCTTCACAGTTTCCTTAAAAAGAAAATTGTGTCAGGACATGAAGACACGTCAATGTGAAATTCCTCGGGTTTCAGTCTTGAAGATTGATTTATTTATCTGTGGCATTTTCTAAATTCTGAATATGAATACATTAAAGGAGTAGGTTTCCTATTTTTATCTATGCCCCTTATCAGGAGCCACTGTGTGCTTCAAATCTATGAAAGATTTTGAAGACAAAAATCGCCATCCTTTGGAACCATATGTCAGGGGAGTGAGTTCTGATAAATCTATGGGTTTTCTTAAAGGTTAAAATACCGAATCTCGGTCTCCAGAATCTACTAACACTTGACACACACTGTGGATACAAATGCTTGTTTAAAGTATCTTTCGTCATAACTAATGGCAGCTGCCAAAGCTGTAATTGTCTAAGCTGTCGACAAAAGTGAAAAACCTCTATCTTCTGGAATAGTTGCAGTGATCAGAAAGTTACTTTGCTCCATTGCATATATAAATAATCCTTTATCTGGAAGTTTTTTTTTAAACACCTGACATTGCAGCACTAAATTTGTCAATCTCACTGCCTTGAACAGAGAGCTGGATCCAGTCATGCAGTGATTGTGGAGGATTCTTCCAGGCGCTCTGTCAGAATGCATGCTCTTTCACACAGGTTTCCTACTGGACACATGGAGCAAGTGGCCGTGTGGATATTAGGGATTCTGGGACAGTTTTCTCCTTTGCTGTGCTGGAGTTATGGCCAGGGTAATAAGCATAAATTTCGGACATTCTGTAACTTACGCTGGATTCTTACCACTTTACAATTTAAACTGAAATTCAATTTACTCTCACATAACATTCTTATGTCTTCACTATCTGATCTAAAGCGACAGGAGCTATCTATTCCAGCAGTGAGAGCGGTGGGATAAAGGGGAGCACCTTGATATTCTGTGGAGTAGATTCACATTGTCCTCATCATGTTATTGTTTTAAACCATCTATCAGAAACAGCACAGACAGAGAGTAACAGGAGGAGTCCATTCCAAACACTGGCCCTACCCCACTATTTGATCTCTGCAAGGCTGACTGAACACTTCAATCTCTTTCATCAGACCATCCACATCAACCTGTCACCCAGCAGGAAATAGGCATTGAATAAATTGAAAATGTCTGTGCAACTATGGGAGGGAAATATGTTTCGAGCCAGTCGGTTTCAACACGACCTTCATAGGTTTTGGGGGTGATCAGCCGATTCTGGTCTGATCATGTTTTATACCAGACGATTCGCTTAAACCTCACCACCAAGAAGGTGAGGAACTCCAGACGCCAGATATTGACGTTATTCAGCAGAAAATCATTGATTCAGCTTAAATCTGAAATAAACTCCGATTCTGTGGGATTCAAGCCCTCAAACTTTGAATAGCCATTAAACAACACTGTAGAATTCAAACGCGCTTTTCATTGCGCCACAGAGCTGCGCTAGCCGCCATTTTACTGCACCCAAAATTGCGGTGTTTGGGTCTTTCATCAAGCATCTGTTTATCCTCGCCTCACTTTCCTTGTGTGCTCTAGCTTCTCACGTGTTTGGCTAAATACTCTGAAATATCTTGATGACTCTTAGCTTTACCACATGTTCAGACAGTGAATTGCAGATAAACAACACTCTCAGGGTGAAAATATTCTTCCGACATCTCCTCTGAACATTCTATCTCTTGCATTTAACATATATCCCGGTTATTAACCCTTCCCATAATACGTTTATTCCTATCACACATATATATCCCCTTAATGTGCATGTTAATAAGTTCCTCACTCAGCCTTCTCTGCAATCAGATAAAGAGGAGAAAGTGAGGCCTGCAGATGCTGGAGGTCAGAGCTGAAAATGTGTTGCTGGAAAAGCGCAGCAGGTCAGGCAGCATTCAAGGAACAGGAGAATTGACGTTTCGGGCATAAGCCCTTCATCAGGAATGAGGCATGTGTGTCGGGGCTGAGAGATAGATGGGAGGGGGTGGTGGGGTTGAGTTAAGGTAGCTGAGAAAGCAATAGGTGGACGAAGGTGAGGGAGAAGATGACAGGTAGTGGGGGGAGCGATGGATGTGTACAGAGGGAGGTCCCGAGTTGGAGGCTTGGGACTGTGATAATGTGGGCGAGGGGGAAATGAGAAAGCTGTTGAGATCCACATTTATCACGTGTTGTTGCAGGATCCCAAGGCTGAATATGAGACGTTCCTTCTCCAGGTGTCGGGTGGCTTTGGCGGTTTGGCGGTGGCTTATGCCCGAAACATCGATTCTCCTGTGGCTCAGGTGCTACCTGACCTGCTCTGCTTTTCCAGCACCACACTATCGACTCTAATCTCCAATCCTCACTGTCTCCTATCCTCACAGTGGAAATGGTCGATCCGAGGCAGCACCATGATGAATCTCCTCTGAACACCCTCTTGTGCAAACGCACGCTTCCTGAAGACTGGCGATCAGAAAAAAACAACATTATCTAAATAATAGCACAAATATCTGAACAAAATCAGCAGGTCTATTTCATCTGGAGAGAGACAGGAGAGATAATTTTCGTGCCTAATGATCCGCCTTCCAAACTGATGGCCTGTGTGGGTAGGGTAGGAACGTGGAAGTAGAGGGAAAGTTTCTGGCATAGTGCCGGTAAGGAGTAGCATTTAGTGGGATGGGCTAGTGGAGGGAGTGGGTTAGAATGTATATCTTCTTGCTATCAGTAAATACTTCACTAAGAAACAAATCTATCAAATGGTTTTCATTCCAAAACTGACACAAGGTACATCTTAAAAGTCACATGTTTGCACTGTCACTGTCACTGACACTGTCAAACGGGAGCTGCAGGACTGCAGGGAGAACAGTTCTTCCTGTGACATGTCCCAATGAAAATGGAACAGCAGGTATTAATGATACACATTTGGGACCAGAGGTGACTATTTCCAAGTCAAATATTGATTTCATTTGTTCAGTCGGCTACAGCGAGAGTTTTTTGCCCAATTCTGCAATTCACATTACAGGAGGAATGTCAAAACGCAATAACGGAAGAAGGACAAAAACTCAGGTTCAGAGTGAATGGAATTAGACACAGTACAGACAGAAACCATGAGCCAATTGAGTCTGCGCTGTGCCGCCGATGAGCTTCACAGTCCCCCATCCTATCTTTCTAAACCCGCATTTACGATCCACCTACAAAAATAGAAATTGCTCGAAAAACTCAGCACGTCAGCCAGCATCAATGGAGAGAAATCAGAGTTGACCTCCCGAATTAAGAACAGTTCTGAGGAAGAATCTGTCGACCCGAAATAGTAATTCCGATTTCTCTGAGGCTGCAATTTCTACTTTTGTCTTTGGTTTACAGCACTGAAAATCCTTTCAGGTTTTGTTTGTCATCTACCTGAAGTGCACACTGTGGGAAGAAATTGGAGCAGCCAGATGAAACCCACACGGGAGGAAAAGAGCAGGAGTACTCAAATTGCACACAGTCAGTCGCACAAGAACAGAATCGAACGCGGGTTTCTGGCGCTGAAAGGAACAGTGCCACCCACTGAGCCTTGCCAACATGCAAGCGCCCATCTTGGAGGGGAATTCAACCCGATCTGACGCGGTGACAGGTGGAGATACTACTCAGGACTTCTATGCAGAAAGCAGCCCCTCAGGGTATGTTTCAGTACTGGACAATAACAGTCGCTTAACTGTACCAACTCCTTTTTTAAATCATTTGATCCATAGCCTTCTGTAACTTGGCATCACAAATTCACAGCTGAAAGTTATAAGGATTTCTGCCTCTCTGATCCCTGCAGACACTGAGATCCAGATTTGAACCACCCGCTGTTTGAAAACGTTTTTCTGTGCATTCTCTCAAATCTTTCCGCGTGTGACCTTAAATCTATGCCCCCTCGTGATCGATCTCTCCATCAAAGAGAGACGTTTATTTCAGTCTATGCTACCCACATCCCTCAGCATTTTGTATATCTTAATCATGTCCCCTCTCAATCTCCTCTGCTCTAAGAAAAGTAACTGCAGTCTGTCCAATCTCTCTTCTTCAACTCAGACAATATCCTGGCAAATTGCTCCTTCGTCATTTTCGGTGTTATCACATCCCTGCTATAATGTGAATTGCGGAACTGCACACAATAGCCTTGCTAGCGCCGAATGTACAAGTGAAATAAATGTTGTGGAAGTCCACAGAAACTGATATTTTCGAATAAACGTTCTTTTCATCAATGCTTCCCTGTGTCGTTTTCCTGAACCTGATGTTTCAACAATCTAAATCCATGTCAGCAAAAGCTGGGACATGAGGACTGATCTCACGACAGCGGTATCAAAATAGTTTGAAGGTCCCAATGGTGAGACACGGTCACAGTCACCCAGCAACAGTGACTGCAGCAGCAGCAACTACTGAACGGGGTCAATGTGAAAGGGAAATGGGAGGGGGGACTTAAAGAAGGTAAGTGAATGCAGGAGGGAGAGAAATCTCCGAGAATGGGTGAGTCTGAATCCTGACATATGACTTGCAGACATGTGAGAGAGAGGGGCTTGATGGAAAAACATTCATAATCTCGGAGAATGTTTTCATGAAAAATCAACTAATTGTTTTCTGTGTTTCTTCAGCATGTGCCACAAGAAGTAAAATGGGGAGAACTTTACTCGACATGACTCGGACTTGAACGAGGTTACTGCGGCCACAACACAGAATAATGACTCTTATACGATCACTGGGTCATACAGATGAGCGCGTTTGAAAAGAGCAGTAAGTACAGTGGCAGAGGATATGTTGGGAAGAGCAGCAGATACACAACAGGAATATTTGGCTCGCAAGAACCGGCAGGTGGGAAGTTAGAATTGACTGAATCGTCAAATTCGATGTCCCCAGAGGGGGTGGAGGTTCCATCGAGTACTGCATGTTGAAGAATGACGTGCATAGATTTCTACTAAACATCAAAGGCTCACAGTGATATTGCGCAATATAGTTGAAATGTATATTTCAATAGCAATGAGGGAGCACATCGGTTGCTTCACCAATTTCCCCACTTAACAAGTACCCATTGCTGCAGTCGATCACATAATCCCAGTTCCTGGACTCGGAATCAGAGAAACTGAATGGTGCAGCCGCGAAGATCAAACCGGAAATGGAGATAGAAATGAGCACATGGAGCTACACTGTGGAACCAGTGACGCGATCGGTGAGCGCCCGGTCCTTCTATGATGGTATAGAGGAGTTTGAAATGCTGAGGGTGGGAGTACTCTTGGTCAAAGGCGGGGAGGAAGGGCACATTTGTCTCCATTTATTATATTATTAAGATTCAGCAGCAGGTTAGACACACACTGAGGAATTGTTCAGCAGAAGCCTGCTGGAGCCGTAAGCGAGAGATTGATATATTGAAAGCATCCTCTGAAGTTTTCCTGAACAAAGCGGTGTTTTATTACAGTAAGAGCTGCTTTTGCCCACATCGACACCACATCAAACTCTTGCTCCCAGTAAACACTCCAATCCAACGTACATTGCTTTCATATCGACACAGGGACACGTCCTATTCTCTTTCCCTATGGGATAATCTGCAGACACCCTGCTTCAACGCCTGATGAAGGG
This sequence comes from Chiloscyllium punctatum, assembly GCF_047496795.1. NCBI lineage: Eukaryota > Metazoa > Chordata > Chondrichthyes > Orectolobiformes > Hemiscylliidae > Chiloscyllium > Chiloscyllium punctatum. The sequence continues at coordinate 38,726,763 of NC_092771.1, read as the reverse complement.
CATTTGCCCGAAACGTCGATTTTCCTGCTCCTCGGATGCTGCTTGACCTGCTGTGCTTTTCCAGCACCACTCTAATCTAGTATCATTGACTATGAGGAAGAATATCAGAGACTGCAGGGATGTAGCATTCAGTTGGAAAGGGAAAACGGCAAATGGAATTAAATCCAGACGAATCAGTGGCAATGAATTTTGGGAGAGAAAGTAATAGCCATAATCCATTGAGGATTCTGAGAGGTGTACAGGAACAAAGAGATCTTGGAGTGGACATTCAACCTTGGAGTGGGCATTCTCAGATCACTGAAGATCGTTCGACAGTTGGTCAGTATTTCGAGACTGTTTTTGAATATTTTCTGTTGTTGATCACAGGCCGGGGATGATACTAAAACTTTAGCAACCGCCAGTTCGGGGAACAATTAAAGGAATGAGCACAAGATTAATAACTACAATAATCAATATTTTTAAAAATTGTACGATAAAAGATGAAGTGCTGAAATCGGCCACTTTGCCAATCCAGTCCGCTTCACGACTCAATGAGTTTATCACTGATACCTCTCCAAGTCAATGGGTATGTGCCTTGGAAGGTAACTTGAAAATGGTGGTTTTGATGCATCGTCCAAACTTGTCCTTATAGTTAGTACAGTGTTTGAGCTTTGAAGGTTCTGTCAATCTTTCCCCAGCTGATTCAGACAGCATTGTACATCCTGTGACATGTCCCATCGAGAATGGAACAACAGGTATCAATAACCGTACTTGGGAACAAAGCGAGAGCTTTAAAACATCTACACTGCCTCCAGCAGGGAATTGAGCTGAGAAGCACGCGGGGATATGAACCACAATTCTAACAAGGACAGCAGTGTTGAAAGAGGCCATTCAGCCAATTGTGGCCACAATTGTCAAAAGCAACTGCTAAACGAACTGAATCCCATTCCCAATTTACCCCATTGCCTTATATTCTTGGCATCACAAATTCACATCTGAATATTTCTTCAGGTTATAAGGGTTTTTGCCCTCTCTGACCCTTACAGACAGTGAGTTCCAAATTCGAACCACCCACTGGCTGATATAGCTTCACTGCACATATTCTCAAACCTTCCTGTCTTTCTCCTTAAGTTTATGACCCCAGGTGATCAACCCCTCCATCAATGGGAAAATCTTCTTTCCGTCTACCCCATCCATGCCCCTCATTACTCTACACATCTCAGTCGTGTCTTCTCTACATCTCCTCTGTTCTGTCACAAATACCCCAGTCTGTCCTGTCTTTCATTCTAACTGAACCTCTTCAGCCCAGACAATATCGCTTTAAATATCTCCTGCACTGTTTCCAGTGTGATCACATCCTTGCTATAATGTGAATTGCAAAACTGCACACAATACTCCAGCTAGAGCCTAACGAACTTTTTTTATTATTATTCGGTAACTGTATGAGGGCGTTGCTGGATAGGCAGCATTTATTACCCATTTCTAATTGACAGAGAGCAGTTGAGACTCAGCTGTATTGCTATGGATCTGGAGTCACTTGGAGGCCAGACCAGGTAAGGATGGCATTTTCCTTCCCGAATTGACATCAGTGAATCAGAGATTTTTCCAAAGATAATCAATGGTTCTATCGTAGTCATTAGATTCTTAATTGTAGATATTCAGTCAATCCAAGTTCTACCATTTGGCAAGATAGGATTCAAGCCCAAACACCCAAACTATGACCTGGTTCTCTGGCTTATCAACCCAGTGAAATTGCCACGAAACCATCGCAGAAAGCAACAAAAGCTGATCTTTTCTAATAAAGTGTCTTTCCCCCAAAACGGCCCTAGGTCCTTTTCGTGAGCACCATGCTCCAATTGTCTCTGGTTTATGTGTGTAAAAGCTGCCATATTGGGATTGATTTCACAACCGTGCTATCCTAATAGATCGACTGGTTTGAAGGTCGTGATGGTGGGGTTGGGGCACATTTGACAAACAACATTGACCACAGCAGCACAGACTGAACGATATCAAAGTGAAAGAGCATGCAAGATTGTGCAGTGCCTCAGCGAAACGGGAGGATCGATGGAAAAGAGGGTTAGTGATCGTGGGAGGGAGGGGGATCTCCGAGAATAGGTGGGTTTGAATCCTGACATATTAAACACAGAGATGTGGGAGAGCAGAATTTGAAGGAAAATCAATTAAATTCTTAAAATGTGTCACAAAAGGACAGCATAGACACCACCTACTACCATTATTCAGATTCGAACTGAGGTTGTTGTGGCCATAATGCAAAATACGCACAGAATACCACGCCGTAGCAGAGGAAATGTTATGAGGAACACCAACTGCACAATATCAGTACTCAGCGAACAATGATAGACTTGTGGAAGCTCAGAATGGGCTGAACCTTTAACTTCGAACTCCCAAAGGCTGTGGTGATTCCATGAATGAGTATGTTGAAGACTGAGATTGATAGATTTCTACAAAACATCAAAGACTCGTGGAACAGTGCAGGATATTGTTGAAATGTATGCTTCAAATAGCATTGCAGTTTAACATCAGCGAGTTCACCAACTTCTACACACAAGACAGTACCCACCTCTGCAGATGATCACACACAATTCCAGTTCCCACAGCCGGAATCAGAGAAACTGAGTGGCGCAGCCAGAAGATCCAACCGGAAATGGGGAGGGAATGTGCACGCGGAGCTCCGATCTCGCTTCCGGAAACACAATCGTTGGAGTGTCTGGTCCTTCTATAATGGTATCGAGGCACAAACAGTTCTGAGGTTGGGAGTGTTCCTGGTCAAAGACGGGGCAGAAAGGAATATTTGTTCCTGTTTATGCTATCATAGCAATCTATAGTGCATCTTGATGAGGTAGCGAAGTGGCATCACTGGAGCGTGTTGAGCGTTTAACTTTCGGTAGTTGGTTTGAAAGCTGATTTTGCTATTTCGAACCGTGTGCCTGACATTGGCTGTCACAGCTGCTTTTGTTCGCAGCAGCTCAGAATCAGCGTCTTGCTCACAGTAAATACTTCAAGCTGGAGAAGGTGGTGTTGTGGTAATATATTAAACTAGTCATCTTTGGGGACTGTGACACGGAACTGATGACGTTTAACTTCGATGAATAAAACCTGGAATGAAAGCCTGACCACAGGAGAAGAGATGATGACTTTAATTTCCTGAAATTCCATTCATTCATGTCCCTTAGGGAGGGGATTCTACCATCTTTACTCAGTCCTGCCTGCTTGTGATTCCAGGACCATAACAATATAGATGACCCTTAATCCAAGAACGAGACCACACTAACACTCCGAAGCATATCCCATCAGACCCACATCCCATACCCTATCCCATTGCCCTGCATTTCCCATGGCTGATCCCAATAACCCGTACATCTTTGGTCTGAGGGTGAAAGAAAAACTCAAGCACAGAGAGAATGTGCAAACTGCCAACAGACATTCACCTGAAGCTGGGATAGAACCCTGGTCGGTGGTGCAGCCAGATAGTAGTTAATCAGGGATGAACAATAAACGCTGTGCTGAGCAGCGATATTCACACCCTGTGGCTGAATGAGAACGAAGATAAACACACTCATAACATGGAAAACGGGACTTTGATCTGTGTGGACCCGATTTGAACTGATCATTCACCCCGAGTTGATACAACGACACGGATACCACAGAGAAACCAGGGCAATGTGGGAACTGCTGGAAGGGACTCAATTAACCATCGTCAGTCACACTGGGAATAGGTCGTTCACCAGTCGCTTGTATGGGAAGGGATCTTTGAGCAAATCAATCTCTAGAGACACCAGCAAGATTATATATCCCAGCAGTTGTTGGATTATGCTGTCAATGCTGCTGTTAATCACAACCAGCTACCTGTTTCATGGCGTCAAGTTCACAGTCATACATAATGAAAACAGGCCGTTAACTCCAACCAGTCCATGCTGAACTTAATGCCAAACTAAAATATCCGCATCCTGCTGCTTAGCAGTGGTAATGCCAGTGTTGCATTTTTACTATGTTGTTAATCCAAAAGCCATAGTAATGCTTTTGGGACACGGGTTCAAATCCTGTCATGGCAGAAGTTTAATTTGAATTCTTTGAGTACCTGAGATTAAAAACTCTCAAAGTGACCCTGAGTCAATTTTTGTTGAAAAGCCTATCTGATTCACTCATGCCTGTTAGGGAAGCAAGCTGCCATACTCATCTGCTCTCTCCCACATGAGACTCCAGATGCAAAACATCATGGTCGACTCTTAACTGCCCTCTGGGAAATAAAAGATGGACTAGGCATGAATGAACAGCTTTTTTAAAAAAGTTCCATTGAATCATTCCCATTCGTGTGTCTATCCAATTGTCCATTAAATGTTGTGAAGTACCCTCATCAATGACTTCCTCAGGAACTTAATTGCACACGTTAAACACTCTCTCCAAGAAAGAAAAGCCTCACATATCTTTATTTTAAAATCTCTCTCTTTTCACCTTAAGCATTTGCTCTCTCATCCTGAAATCCCCCTACTGGGGAAAAGAGAGCTATCGTTAACTCCACCTAAACTGTCAAGAATTTATAAACTTCTATTAGGTCGCCCCTCATTCTCGAGTGAACAGAGTCTCAACTAGGAGACGGTAAGGACTGCAGGTGCAGGAGATCAGAGTCGAGAATGTGAGCACAGCAGGTCAGACAGGATCCAAGGAGCAAGCAAATGAACGTTTTAGTCAAGAGTCTGATGAAGGGCACTTGCCCAAAATGTCAATTCTCCTGCTCCTTAGATACTACTTTACCTGCTATGGTTTTCCAGCACCCGAATCTCGAATCTGAAAGTTGTCTCAGCTTATCATTATCTCAGTTTCAATATAGCTCAAATCTTCCACCCCGGCAATATGCGGGTACATCTCGTCTGACACACTCCACCTGAATAATATCCTTCCTATAACTGGGCGACCAGAACTGGAGACAATATTCCAGAAGAGGCCCGCCTAATGTCCTGCACAAATTTAACATAACGTCTTAACTCCTATACACAAAGGGTGAGCAACGAAGGCAAGTGCGTCAGATGCTTTTTTGACCATCTTATCTATATGTGATGCAAATTACAAAGAATTATGTAACTATATCCTAGCTTCCATGTTCTACAACAGTACACAAAGCCCTATGTCTAACTGTATAAATCCTACTGTTTTTTTCTGTTGTACTAAAATGCAACACCTTCTATTTATCGAGATTGAACACCATTGACATTTTTCAATCAATGACCCATTGGATTAAGGTCCTTTTGAATGTTATAAACCTTATTCACTGTCTACCATGCTGGTCTCCTCTGCAAACCTATGAAGCATGCCTGCTATGAGTTCCATTGTTTTGTCATATAAGTCAGTGATTTATATTTATTTGTAGTGGCTGTGATTTAGCAGTTTGCAGATCATACACAATTAATCATGTAGTTAACCATGAGGACGAAAGCCGTAGAGTGCAGAGAGAAAAATAGTGGAAGCAACTCTATCCAGGGAAGTGCATAATAATGAATTTGGAGATGAAAAAAATGACAAAAGTGTGAATATCGAGTTGTTCACATTGAAAAACAAGAGACCTTAGAGTAAACATCTCAAATCTTTGAAGGTGTTTTGACAGGAGATCAATTGGCCTCAACGATTTGGAGATACTTCCTGTTCTTGACCACAGCCTGGCATATAAGAGAAGGGAGATTACGCCAGACCTTTGGCAATTGCCTGTTCAGCTAACAGTCAGAGGACCGAGCACAAGACTGGTCATTGCAGTAATCAATTTTTCAGAAGAATGACAAAATAAAAAATAGAGGGCAGAAATAGGCCATTGGCCTGTCAAGTCTGAATCACCAGTCAATGAGGTCATTGCTAACACTGTGCCATGTCAGCATGATACATTCCTTGGAGGGGAACTTGCAGATGGTAGTCTTTCAATGCATAAGACGATAAGTCATAAGAGTTAAACCATTCAGTGCATCGAATCTGCTCTGCTATGGCTGATATTCTTTTCAACCGCAATCTCCTGCTTTCGCCCAATAACCCTTGATCTCCTTGACAATCAAGAATCTGTGTATCTCAATCCTAAATATATTCAATGGCCTGGCTTCTACAACCTTCGGTGTCAAGGAATTCCATGGATTTACCACTCTCTGGATGATTCTCCTTATCACTGCTCGAAAACGTCTTCCCTTTACTCCAAGGCTGTGCCCTCAGGACGTGTTCTATCCTATCAATGGGATGATCTTCCCAACATTCACTCTGTCCAGGCTATTCGGCATGCCATAAGTTTCCATTAGATCAAGGTTCATGGTGTGAAAGCAGGCGAATGTGATTGAGAAACATTTCAGCCATGATTGAATGGTGGAGCAGACTCGACAGGCTGAATGGCTTAACTTCCACTCCTATCTCTTATGTTCTTTTGCATCGAAATACCGCCATCTGCAAGTTCCCCTCCAAGCAACGCACTGTCTTAACTTGGCGCAGTGTCAGCAATGATCACATTGAGTGGTGATTCAGACTTGACAGGCCAATGACCTATTTCTAACCTCCATCTTATGATTCTTTTTAATAGTTGATTAATGCAGGAACCAGACTTGTCCTCTGTCCTCTGACTGTTCTCTGAACAGGCAGCTGCTAAAGTTCTAGCAAAATCTCCCTTCTCTTACATATCAGGCTGTGATCAAGAGGAGAAAATATCTCCAAACCTCCGAGGCCACTTGATCTCCTGTCCAATCACTTCCAAAGTTTGAGATTGTAGACTCCAATGTCTCCTTTTTTAACTGTAAACCAGTCTTGATGGCCTAAAAGACTTACTTATGTCCTCCATCTTCTCTATTATTATTCTTTTGAAAAGACTATTAATACAAAGACCAGACATGTGCTCGGCCCTCTGACTGTTCTCTGAATAGGCAGTTGCTGAAGCTCTAGAATCACTTCCCTGTTCTTACATTCCAGCCTGTGGTCAAGAACAGAAAGTATCTCCAAACCCTCGAGGGCACATGATATCCTGTCCAATCACATTCAAAGATTTGAGACTATCCACTCTAAGGTCTCTGTTTTCATGTAAACCACTTAGTATTCATACATTTATTATTTTCACTCCTAACTCTTTATCACCCACTTCTGTGGAATAAATTCATTTCACTATTTTTCTTTCCAATTGCTGATAACTTGCTGCAATCTGCGATTTTCTTCCTTACGTTTAACTACATGACTGATTGTTTTATGATCTACAAACTGCTTTATAGATTTGCAGATGACACTAGCTTTGGAGACAGGAAAGAACGTTAACTAAGATTCCAAAAATATCTTCATCCAATGGGTCATTGGACTGATACATGTCACATTAGATGACTTTGGATAAAAGAAGGTAATGCATGTTTGTACGACAAAAAAGAGTATGGCTTAAAAAGTTAGTGGGAGGACTCTGCGTAACTTTGTAGAACACGAAAGCTAGCTTTGCAGTTGCATAATTCTGTGTAGTTTGCATTAACCATGGACAGGCAAGTTAAAAAGGTATTTGATAAACTTGCCTTCATTGATCAGTCCTTTGTGTATAGGATTTGGGACGTTATGTTGATGTTGTGTGAGAACATTTGGGAGGCTACTTTTAAAATATTGTTTTCAATTTGGCTCACCCAGTCATAGGAAGGAAATTATTCAGCTGGCGTGGGTTCAGCAGTGATATAGCAGCATGTTTCCTAGTGTGGAAGGTTTGAGTTATAATGAATGGCACGATAGGCTGAGACTATTCTGAGTCAAGAGTGGGGTGCTGGAAAGCCACTTCAGGTCTGGAAGCATCCGAGGAATTGAGGATTGAGGTTTTGGGCAGGTGCCTTTCATCAGGCTCTTGACCGATGCATCAAATCGCCTGCTCCTTGGATGCTGCCTAACCTGCTGTGCTTTTCTGGCAGCACACTCTCGACTCTCATCTCCTGTATCTGCAGTCCTCACTTTCTCCTAGTGGAGCGTATTTTTAATCGAGCCTAGGAGTTTGAGAGATTACCTGATAGAAGTTTATAAATTATTGAGAATTTAGTTAGAGTTAACGGTAGCTGTCTTTTACTCAGTAGGGGAATTTCAAGACGACAGAGTATATGTTTAAAAGGAAAAGGGAGACAGTTAAGAACAGACATGGAGACATATTTTTTTCATAGTGGGTGTTTTACATGTGTTTTACAACTTTCTGAGGAAGTGATTGATGATGGGACAATTACGACATTTTAATGACAACTGAATAGATACATGAATGGGAAAGGTTCAGTGGGATCATTAAAAAACTATTCATTTTTGTCCGTCCATCATCTTTTGCCTGGAGGGCTGTTAAGAGTCGACCACGATATTATGGGTCTGGAGTCACATGTAGGCCAGACGAAATGGGTATGGCAATTTACTTCATAACAGGCATTCGTGAGTCAAATGGGGTTTTCCAGATTCAGGGTCATCATAAGATTCTTCAATCCCTGGTATTTATTGAATTCAAATTCCACCATCTACCATGCCATGATTTGAATACGTGTCCCTATAATATCACCTGGGCTTGTGGATAAGAAACACGGCAATAAAACTACAAGGAAAACTGAACAGACAGATGGGACTCTTTTACTTTGGCATCATGTTCAGCATGACTGGTTGGAGTGTAGGGCGTGTTTTCATGCTGTATGACTGTAATACTTTGACGCGATGTAACAGGCAGCGGGTTGAGATGAATAGCAGCAATAACAGCATAATCAAACACCTGCTGGGATATGTAATCTTGCTGGCGCGTCCAGGGTTGATTTGCTCCGCAATCCCTCCCCACACAGGGGACTGGTGAATGGCCTCTTCTGTGTGACTGAGTAAATGAGTTGATAATTCAATTTCTTCCAGCAGTTCCCACATTGCCCTGGTATCACTGTGGTGTCCGTGTCCTTATATCTAACCAGGGTAGACCATCGGTTCAAATCGTATCCACACAGACACAAGTCCCGTTTTCCCTGTTGTGAATTTGTTTTATTCTTCCTCATTCTCCCACAGGATGTGGATGTTGTTGGCCAGGGCAGTGTTTATTGTTCATCCCTGTCCCGCTACGCCAGAGGCACAGGTTCGATCTCAGCCTTGGGCGAATGCCTGTGTGCAGCTCGCACATTCTGTTCGTGTTTACATTGGTTTCCTCCCATAGTCCAAAGATGTGCAGGTTACTGGGATCAGCCACGGGAAATGCAGGATAATGGGAACGGGAAGAATGTGTGGGTCTGGCGGAATGCACTTCAAAGTGTCCGTGTGGATTCGAAGGGTGCTTGCCCACAGGGTAGGGATTCTCGGATTCAGGCATTTCTCTGGTCCTGGAGTCACAAGGACACGGGACTGGGTAAATTTGGTAGAATCCCCTCCGTAAGAGACATAAATGAACGGGATTTCAGGAAATTAAAGCCATGATCTCTATCCCAGGTTTTATTCATGGAGGTTAAACGTCACCAGTTCTGTGTCCCAGTCGCCAAAAATGACTGATTTAATATATTACCACAGGTTGAAGTATGTACTGGAAGCAAGAAGCTGATTCTGAGGTGATGCAAGCAAAAGCAGCTGCTACTGACAATGTTGGAACCACTGATCCACATAGAAAACTCAAATTTCAAAACAGCTACCGTTAGCTTAGCGCTCAACACGCTCCAGTTGCAGCACTCAGCTTTCTCAGCAAGATGCACTGTAGACTACTATGATATTACAATCGGGAATAAATATTCCCTTCCACCCCGTCTTTGATCAGGAGGACTCTCAACCTCGGAATTGCTTGCGCCTCAATACCATTATAGAAGCACCACCTATTGTGTCACTGGAGCCAGAGAAGAGCTCCGCGCACTCACTTCCGTCCTGATTTCCGTTCGGATCTTCGCTGCTGCGCCACCGTTTCTCTGATTTTAGGGCTGGCAACTGGGATTTAAGTATGATATTCTGCAGCATTGAGTACTGCCTTATGTGGGTAAACTGATGAATTAACCGATGTTAAACTACATTGTGATTAAAGCAGACATTTCAACAAAACCTGCACTGTCCCCGGAGTCGAATGTTTTGTCGAAATCTATCAATCTTAGCATTCAACAAATTAATGTTGGAATCACTACAACCTCTGGGGACACCGGTGTTTAACATTCAGCCCATTCTGAGTTCCCACATGTCTGTCACTGTTGTATAAGTACTGATAGTGTGTATGTGGTGCTATTCCTAACATTTCCTCTGCTAATATACTGATTGCCTTTTGCAAGTGTGGTGCTGTGATCGTTAATGGTTAGTGCTCTGCGTTGTGACCGACGCAGCAGCGCTTCGAATCTGACTCACGGCCCTAGATGCTCTCCACACTCCAGCTTTTGTGAAACACTGTAAGAAGTCAATTGTTTTTACATGGTAATATTCTCCGAGGCGATGCTTTCATTTTTCCTTCAAATTCCACTCGCTCACATCTCTGTGTTTCATATATCAGAATACAAACTCACCCGTTCTCGAGATTCCACTCCCTTCAACAATCACTAACCCTCCTTTCCTTCATTTTGTTAAGGCTACGCAAAATATAACACTCTTTTTCACATTCAGTTTGTGCTGCTGCTGTCACTTTTGCTGGGTGAACGCGCCCCTGTCCCACCAGCGGGACGGTCAAACCAGTTGATCCATTAAGATAGCGCAGTTGTGAGATCAATCCTCATGCTGCAGCTTTTACTAACATGGAGCAGACATTATTGGAGCGTCAGGCTCAGGAGAAGGACACAGGGCAGTATGAGGGAAAGAGACTTTATTAGAAAGGACCAGCGTCTCTGGGTTTCTGCCATGGCACAGTGCTTGTATCACTGGACTGTCAATTCGGTAATCCAGCTGATAAACCGGGGACCGAGTTCGACTTCCACTACGCCAGAGGATGAAATTGGAATTCAATATATATCTAGAATTAGAATCTGATGACCCCTAAAATCCATGACCAATTGTTGGAAAAACAAAACCATCTGATTTTCTAATGTCCTTGAAGGAAGGGAACTGCCATCCTTACCTGGACGGTCCTCCATATGACACCAGACACATTGCAATAGGTTTGAGTATCAACTGGGCGCTGTGCAACTAGCGATAGGCAATAAATGCTGCAAAGCCCTCATTCTGTTCCACAATTTAAAATTGTTCATTCGGCTCGTGCTAGAGAATTGTATGCAGCTCAGCAAATCACGTTTCAACAGGGTGTGATAGCACTGGGAACGTTGCAAGAGAGATTCACCGGGATATTGTGTGGGTTGAAGCGTTTCAGTTATGAAGAGAGATTGAACAGACTTTGGGATGTTTGCCGCAGAGCAGAGAAGATTGAGAGAAAGCATGACTGCGATGTACAAAACCCTATGATCTGGATTACGGCCTGCTCAGCTTTGTGCATTTTCCCTGTAGTCAGGTGTTTTTCATGTTGCGTGTAATCCTGAAATATTGTTCTACTTCGAGCAATGGGCGAAATCATTTAACAAATCAATAATCCTCATTCCAGTGATGTCGTGCAGCTCATGGTTTCTTTGTCGTGTCATAACCAAACATGCATTTCCCAAACGCATACGCATTACATTTGTAGCTCAACCGAATCTCAGATGATTGATTCACCTTTCCATTGATTCTTGTGTGGAATGAAGGGCTATCATTATCTGCTGTGAAAGAGATATTGCAGCCGGGCATATCCCAGCAGCGATGCGAGCAGGATCGGAATGGGAGAACCTGGAACTTTGCTTGTGTTATTTTGCAGATGTACCATTGAATGTGTACGAAAATTAATGCAGAGCATGTCTGGTAGTGTGGTTGAGAGGTCTGCGGTATAAAATTAAGCCTCCAATCTCTAAGAAAGCGTTGGTTCGGATCTCACCACTACCATGCGAGCGAGTTGCCATGTGCACCTGCGTATGCCAACCATTTATGGTCAACACAGCAGGTTTGGTTTCATTTTTGGGAAACGTGTCTTAGATTTGGGAGAGTGCAGACTCTCCACTGGGTCAGTGTCTGTGCTGTCATGATCACAGTCCCGCCCCACACACAGATGCCAGTCTCAAGCAGCTCCAATGCTGGCCAAGGTCTGTTGTTCCCTGTTTTCACTGAAATGGAAAGGAGATTGTTATTTCATCGCGGTTGGCAAAAAAAATCCTGCAGTGACTCCATTCGTCCTTTATTAGCTGATCTGGTGAATGCGAATATAATTCCAATGAATCACGATGTCACATGTTCTTCAATTTCTCTCATTTCCTTCATTTGTGTGTTGGAGGAATAGGCTGGTGATTCGCTGCCGGCATCCTGCATTCTTGATCGGAAGGGTAAGCTAATCTAATGGAGACTGTAATTGTTAAGATTCACGTTTCATCATCCATTATTATTGCGTGTTTTTTTTCCATTTCAGTGCTTTCTGTGAAGTGGCGGTGCACCGAGGATCCAGTGTAATTGTCGGAGCAGTTTGGAATTGTCCTGTTGCTAGTTGCGAGATTACTTTATGGCTCCTTGTCCTTGGCCTGTCTCAAAAGGTGAGATGTGTCTGAAAATGCATTTGGTTTGTCACTTTTATTTGTGTTCCGTGTTAAGAGCTGTCTGTTTTGTGGTTCGCTCAATACATTGCGAGGTATCACGGTTTGTGAGGTAACTTACTGCATCAAAAGTCCTCAACGGAGGATATGAGCATATTTCATGGAGTATGGTCAGCGGGGGCAAAAGTAAGCAGGTCCTTCTGTTCTGCAATGTTTCACAATACTACCTTTCTGGTGAACAGTCCGGTGACTAAATTATTGCAAAACAGAGACGGACGGCAAACCCAGCTGAAAAGAATCTATTAAAGCCAGTGTGTGTGCAACATAGCGTGTTGGTTTGCACCACTTGGAAACAGACTCTTCGTCCATGCTGACCGCATAGCCTCGATTAAACAAGTCTCATTTACCAGCAAGCCTCAATTAAACAAGTCCCACTAACCACTATTTGACCCTATTGCTCTAAAGCCTTTCTATCTAGTCACTCATCCAGGAGCCTTTGAAATCTTAAGAGTGCACTAGCCTCCGCCACTTCCTCTGGGAGCTCATTCCAATCATGGATAACCTTCCGCGTGGAAAATGTGCATCTGCTCCCTTTGAAATTTTAGCCTTCTCACCTTAAACCTACGTACTCTAGCTTTCAACTCGCCCTACCGTTTGCGGAATAAAACCTTGAATATTAAGTTCATCCATCTCCCTCATGTCTTTATAAACCTTCGATGAGCTCATACCTCAGCCACTAACGCTGCTGGGAATACTGTCCCAGTCTATTCAGCCTCGCCCTACAGGTCAAATCTCGCAAACCTGACAACATGTTTGTTTAGATGTTATGAGCAATTTCAGGTGATTTTCTCACTTTTTCAAAGATACTAATTATGCTGGACAGCATCGAGCAACTGGAAACAGAAAGATGAAGCGTTGAACGGCTTCAAATTTCAGTGCTGGACGACTCTGAGCAGTTGCTCGGCGTGGGGCGTATTATTTGGGGGAGTGTACTGGTTATCATATTCAATTCACGCATGAAAGATCCCCGGTTCGCAACCAGGCAGTAACAGCTTTGTTCATGAAGGCAGTCCTTTGGATTGGCATGGACTGATCTTTCTTGCTTGCTGCTTTCATCAGCAAACCTGGCTTTGAATTTGCTCTCCAGTGTCTGCTTTAGTGGTGAAAAGGAATGCAATTCCATTTAATGACTGTGTGAAACATTGTGAAGTTCTTCTCCTCTCTGGTTCTGAATATGCACCGATGTGCACAGCGCCGATGGATGGCCATTTTGTTGAAGGATGTCGTTACCGTTATCTGATCCTTCCACTAAAAGCAGTACAGCATTTGGCTTCATTGCACAGGCAGACCGGTTTAAAGCCAAGGAGAAAGCTGATGTGCTTGTGTCACTGTGCACCACGGATTCCAGACGTATGCTCTCTGTCAAATGTCTCCCAAAGTAGTCATTTGCAAGCTGGCTGCCGTTTTTCAACGTGCGACCATCAGCACCAGAAGTTTTGAATCGTTTTTTGGAGTCGTTAGCGTGTTAATGGATGATTCCATCAGCAACATGAATTAATGAGTTTACAGTCTCAGATGAATCTCTGGACTTGTGCTGTCATAGACACACTAATATTAACGTGTGCCCCGAAATCTAAGCCATATTATTACTGAAACTGACGAAATGACAGACAGGCTATCGAATGACATTTGGTTTTCCTTAAATAAGAGATGAGCAGGAAAATGTAGACGGGGTGGGGGCAGGGGGATAACACAGCGAAGGCGCATGCAGCTCTGGTAAAACCTCTTCTGTCTGATTCAGTCAGCCACAAGTGACGTGAAGGTCACATGCGGGAGAGCTTTTTACATCGAGACAATTGAACCCTCACATACAGTTAGCACCTCTTTGACAGCTCGTGGGGGTTGGGCTCGAGAGAATCGCCTTTTGCCTTCTGTTGAGAAATTGCCTTTTGCGCATCGGTATTAAGCAGCATGGTATTTCGTAAAATTTCCCGAGTCGCTCCTCTCCGGTTGCCACACAGGTTTCCATCTCAGCTGGCATCCATGTGGCTCACGTTCAGGTGTGGGAGGCTCTGCAGAATATTGAACGTTGAAGGTGAAAGACAAGGAAAGTGACAACTGGTAACGGCACTGATGTTCGAACAACCTCGCAACGTGAGTTGCATTTCTCGGATTCTAATGCTAACTCAGCGTTTCAGGTGGAGAACATTCTTTGGGCGCTTATTTTGCAAAACATGCGAGGTAACTGTGACTATGCACCACGGTATGATCACGATTACGGCCTGCTCATCTTTGTGCATTTTCCCTGTAGTGCGGTATTTTTCATGTTGTCTGTTACCCTGAAATGTTGTTCTGCTTCGAGAAATGGGTGAAACCATTTAACAAATCAATACTCCTCATTCCAGTGATATCGTGCAGCTCATGGTTTCTTTGTCGAATCATAACCGAATATACATTCTCCCACACACACACATTACATTTGTAGCTCAAGCAAATCTCAGGTAATAGATTCAGCTTGCCATTGATTTATTGCGTGGATTGAAGGGCTATCATCGGCTGTGAAATCGATATTGCAGCAGGGCATATCATAGCAGTGATGCGAGCAGGATCGGGATGGCAGAACCTGTAAGTTTACTTGTGTAGTTTTGCAGGTGTACCATTGAACAATTACGAAAAGGCGCTGTTCAATTGTTTGGAAGTGTGGCCGAGCGGTTTAAGATGCTGCTTTCAAGTGGCTATTGCTAATGAGACGTTGGTTCGAATCTTACTGCAATCATACATGTGTGTTCTGAGCGCGTTAAGTGTTCACATTTAGCGCAGCAGACTCGGTTCCATATGGAGCAGCTTATCTTAGATTTGGGAGAGTGCAGACTCTCCAGCGGGTCAGTAGCCATGCTGTCATGATCACAGTCGCGCCCCACACGCAGAGTGCCAGTCTCAAGCAGCTCCAATGCTGGCCAAGTTCGGTTGTTCCCCGTTTTCACTGAAACGGAAGGGAAATTGTTATTTCATTGCAGTTGTCAAATAAAATCCTGCAGTGACTCCATTCGACCTCTATTTGCTGATCTGGCGAATGCGAATATAATTCCAATGAATCGCCATGTCATATGTTCTTCAATTTGTCTTATTTCCTTCATTTGTGTGTTGGAGGAATAGGCTGGTGATACGCTGGAGGCATTCCTGCATTCTTGATCGGAAGGGCAAGCTAATCAAATCGAGACTGTGATTGGTAAGATTCACTTGTCATCGTCCATTCTTATTGCGTTCTTCCCCCCACCCTCCCCCCGCCCCATCTCAGCGCTTCCTGCGAAGTATTGGTGCACCGAGGCACCAGTGTGCTTGGCAGAGCAGTTTGGAATTGCCCTGTTGCTAGTTGCGAAATGACTTTATGGCGCATTGTCCTTGGCCTGTCTCAAAACGTGAGATGTGTCTGAAAATACATTTCGCTACTCACTTTTATTTGTGTTCCGTGTTAAGAGTAGTCTATTTTGTGGTTCGCTCAATACATTATGACAGAGTCACAAAGAGTCACAGAGAGTGTTCGAGAGTGTCAGAGAGTGATTCGGAGAGTGTCATAGAGTGACAGAGAGTGACAGAATGTGTATAAGAGTCACGGAGTGTCAGGCAGAGTCGCAAAGTCACAGACAGTGTTAGAGAGTGTCAGAGAGTGTCTCAGAGAGTGTTGGAGAGTGTCAGAGAGACTCAGACAGTCACACGCAGTGCCAAACAGTCACAGAGTCTCGCAAAGATTCACAAAGAATGTCAGAGAGTGCCAGAAAGTGTCACAGAGTTATAGGGAGTCACAGGTTGTGTCCGAGGATGTCGGAGAGTGTCACGGAGAGTGTCAGAGCATTTCAGAGATTCACAGTGAGTCTCAGAGAGTCACAGAGAGTGTCAAAGAGTCACAGAGTGTCAGAGACTATTACAAAGAGTTGTCAGGGAGTGGCAGAAGAGTCACAAAGTGTTGGAAAATCACAGAGAGTCGCAGAGAGTGTCACAGGGAATGTCGGAGAGTGTCCCAGAATGTCGGAAAGAGTCAGTTTGTCAGAGAGTCAGAGAGAGTGTCAACGAGTCACAGAGAATGTCAGAGAGTCACCCAGAGTGTCTTAGAGTCACAGAGTATCACAGAGAGTCACAAAGAGTGTAAGAGAGGGCAGGAGAGGGTCAAAGAGTCATAGAGAGTCACAGGTTATGTCCAAGGATGTCAGAGAGTGTCTCGGAGAGTGTTGGAGCGTGTCAGAGAGTCACACTAATTAACAGAGAGTCACAGAGTGTCAGAGATTATTACAAAGAGTTGTCAGAGAGTCACAGAGAGTGGCAGCGAGTCGCAGAGAGTGTCAAAGCGTCACAGAGAGTCATAGAGAGTGTCAGAGAGTGTCAAAGTATCACAGAGACTGTCAAAGTGTCGCAGAATATCAGGGAGTAACACCAAGAGTTTCAGAGGGTGCAAGAGAGTGTCAGAGAGTGTCAAAGAGTCATAGAGTGTGAAGGAGATTCACAAAGGGTGTCAGAGAGGGCCAGAGAGTGTCAACGAGTGTCAGGGAGAGTCTCAAAGAGTAACAGAGAGTGACCAAGAGTGTCAGTGACTGTCTCAGAGACTGTCGGAGTGTGTTGGAGAGTCACAGAGAGTGTCATTGAGGATAGAGAGTGCCTAAGAGTTAAGGAGTGTCAGACAGAGTCACAGAGAGTCACAGAGAGTCTCACAGAGTGCCACACAGAGAGTATTGGTGAGTCAACGAGAGTCACAGATAGAGGTGGAAAGTATTGTAGAGCGTCAAAGATTTGCAGAGAGTCACACACAGTGTCATACAGTCACAGAGAGTGTCAGAGAATTACAGAGAGTGTCAAAGATTCATAGAGATACATCGAGAGTGTCAGACAGAATCAAAGCGTGCCCGAGATTCACAGAGTGTCTAGGAGTCAAGGAGTGTCAGACAGAGTCTCGAAGAGTCACAGACAGTCTTAGAGAGTATCAGAGTGTGTCTCGGAGTGTGTCAGAGAGTCTCAGAGAGAGTCAGATCGTGTCAAAGAGTCACAGAGAGTATCATAGAGCGCCACCAAGAATGTCAGAGTGTGCCAGAGGGGGTAAGAGTGTGCCAGAGAGTGTCAGAGTGTGTCAAAAAGAGTCACAGAGTGTGACACAGAGTGTCACAGAGAGTGTCGGAGAGTCACCGAGTGTCACAGATTGTGTTGGAGAGTGTTGTAGCGCGTCAAAGAGTCGCAGAGAGACACACAGAGTGTCAGACATGCACAGAGAGGGTCAGAGAATGACAGAGAGAGTCAAAGAGTCATAGAGATGCACAGAGAGTGACAGAGTTAGAGAATGCCCGATATCACAGAGAGTGTCCAGAAGTCAAGGAGTGTCGGACAGAGTCCAAAAGAGTCACAGAGAGTGTTAGAGAGTGTCAGAGTGTGTCTCGGAGAGTGTTGGAGAGTGTCAAAGAGTCACAGAGATGAACAGAGAGGGTCAGAGAGTTACAGAGCGTCGCAAAGAGTGTTAGAGAGTGCTAGAGAGTGTCAAAAGTCACTGAGAGTCACAAAGAGAGTCAGAGAGTGTCACATAGTGTTTTGGAGAGTGTGTCCGAGAGCGGCGGACTGTGTCAGAGAGTCACGGAGAGAGTTCAAGAGTCGCAGTGAGGCACAGTGAGTATCAGATAGTCACAGAAAGTGGCAAAGAGTCACAGAGAATGTCAGAGAGTCACACAGAGTGTCTTAGAGTCACAGAGTATCACAGAGAGTCACAACGAGTGTAAGAGAGTGCAGGAGCGGTTCAAAGAGTCATAGAGAGTCACAGGTTAGTTCTGAGGATGTCATAGTGTTTCTCGGAGAGTGTCGGAGCGTGTCAGAGAGTGACGGTAAGTATCAGTCAGTCACAGAGTGTCAGAGATTATTACAAAGAGTTGTCAGAGAGTCACAGAGAGGGACAGCGAGTTGCAGAGAATTTCATAGAGTCACAGAGAGTCATAGAGAGTGTCACAGTGTGTCAAAGTGTCGCAGAGACTTGTCAAAGTGTCGCGGAGTATCAGAGAGCATCACAAAGAGTTTCAGAGGGTGCAAGAGAGTGTCAGAGAGTGTCAAAGAACAGGGTTAGAGCGCATGGAGAGTCACAGAGAGTGTCAAATAGTGTCACATAGTGTGTCCTAGAGCGTCGGACTTTGTCAGAGAGACACAGAGAAAGCTCAAGAGTCACAGAGAGGCACAGTGAGAATCAGAGAGTCACAGAGAGTGTCAAAAAGTCGCGGAGTGTCAGAGAGATTCACAAATAATGTCAGAGATTGTCAGAGAGTGCGACAGAGAGTGTTGAAGTGTGTTACAGAGAGTGTCACACAGTGTAAGAGATTCACAGATAATGTCAGATATTCACAGAGGTTGTCTAAGAGACGTGGAGTGTCAGAGAGAGTGTCAAAGAATCACAGAGAGTGTCTAAGAGTCAACGAGGGTGAGCGAGACTCTCAAAGTGTAACAGAGAGTGACCGAGAGTGTCAGTGAGTGTCTCAGAGAGTATCAGAGTGTGTTGCAGAGTCACAGAGAGTGTCAGTGAGTCCAAGAAAGTATCAGAGAGTCAAAGAGAGTGCCTAAGAGTCAAGCGGTGTCAGACAGAGTCACAAAGTGTCACAGAGAGTGTTACAGAGTGTGAGACTGTGTCTCGGAGTTTGCCGGAGAGTGTCAAAGAGTCTCAGAGAGAGTCAGAGATTGTGAAAGAGACTCAGTGTGTCACAAAGAGTGTCACTGAGTCCAAGAAAGTGTCTGAAAGTTAAAGAGAGTGCCTTAGAGTCAAGGAGTGTCAGACAGTGTCAAAACGAGTCACGGAGAGTGCCATAGAGTGTCACAAAGAGTGTCAGCGAGTCAACGACAGTCATAGAGAGTATTGGAGAGTGTTGTAGAGCATCACAGAGTTGCAGAGAGTCACACAGACTGTCAGACAGTCACAGAGAGTGCCGGAGAATTACAGAGAGTGTCAAAGAGTGATAGAGTGTCAAGGAGATTCACAAAGTGTGTCAGAAATGGCCAGAGAGAGTCAACGAGTGTCAGAGAGAGTCTCAAAGAGTAACAGAGAGTGACCAAGAGTGTCAGTGAGTGTCTCAGAGACTGTCGGAGTGTGTCGGAGAGTCACAGAGAGTGTCATTGAGTCAAAGAGAGTGCCTAAGAGTCAAGGAGTGTCAGACAGAGTCACAAAGAGTCACAGAGAGTGTCAGAATGTGTCTCGGAGTGTATCGGAGATAGTCAAAGCATCTCAGAGAGTGTCAAAGAATCACAGAGAATGTCAGAGAGACTCAGAGAGAGTCAGAAAGTGTCAGAGAATGACACATAGTGTGTTGGAGAGTGTCCTAGTGCATCGGACAGTGACAGAGAGTCACAGGGAGAGGTCGAGAGTCACAGAGAGGCACAGTGAGTATCAGAGAGTCACAGTGAGTATCAAAGAGTCACAGAGTGTTAAAGATATTCGCGACGAGTATCAAAGAGGGCCAGAGAGTATCAACGAGTGTCAGAGAGAATCTGAAAGAGTAACAGAGAGTGACTGAGAGTGTCAGTGAGTGTCTCAGAGAGAGTTGGAGTGTGTTGGAGAGTCACAGAGAGTGTCAGTGAGTCCAAGAACGTATCAGAGAGTCAAAGAAAGCGCCTAAGAGTCAGGCAGTGTCAGACAGAGTCACAAAGTGTCACAGAGAGTGTTACAGAGTGTCCGACTGTGTCTCGGAGTGTGCCGGAGAGTATCAGAGAGTCTCAGAGAGAGTCAGAGATTGTGAAAGAGTCTCAGTGTGTCACAAAGAGTGTCAGTGAGTCCAAGAAATTGTCTGAGAATTACAGAGAGTGCCTTAGAGTCAAGGAGTGTCAGACAGTGTCACGACGAGTCACGGAGAGTGCCACAGAGTGTCACAGAGAGTGTCAGCGAGTCAACGACAGTCACAGAGAGTATTGGGGAGTATTGAAGAGCATCAAAGAGTCGCAGAGAGTCACACAGAGAGTCAGACAGTCACAGAGAGTGCCGGAGAATTACAGAGAGTGTCAAAGAGTCATAGAATGTCATGGAGATTCACAAAGTGTGTCAGAAAGGGCTAGAGATAGTCAACGAGTGTCAGAGAGAGTCTCAAAGAGTAACAGAGAGTGACCAAGAGTGTCAGTGACTGTCTCAGAGACTGTCGGAGTGTGTCGGAGAGTCACAGAGAGTATCATTGAGTCAAGGAGCGTGCCTAAGAGTCGAGGAGTGTCAGACAGAGTCACAGAGAGTCTCACAGAGTGCCACACAGTGGGTGTCGGAGAGTCAACGAGAGCCACAGATCATGTTGGCGAGTGTTGTAGAGCGGCAAAGAGTCGAAGACGGTCACACACAGCGTCAGACAGTCACAGAGAGTGTCAGAGAATTGCAGAGAGTGTCAAAGAGTCATAGTGATACAGAGAGAGTGGCAGTCAGAGTCAGAGGGTGCCAGAGAGTCACAGAGAGTGTCTAGGAGTCAAGGAGTGTCAGACAGAGGAACAAAGAGTCACAGAGAGTGTTTGAGAGTGTCAGAATGTGTCTCAGAGTGTGTCGGAGAGAGTCAAAGAGTCTCAGAGAGTCTCAAAGAGTCACAGAGAGTGTCAGAGAGACTCAGAGAGAGTCGGAAAGTGTCAGAGAATGACACGTAGTGTGTTGGAGAGTGTCCTAGTGCGTCGGACAGTGACAGAGAGTAACAGGGAGAGGTCGAGAGTCACAGAGAGGCACAGTGAGTATCAGAGAGTCACAGTGAGTATCAAAGAGTCACAGAGTGTTAGAGATATTCACGACGAGTGTCAGAGAGGGCTAGAGAGAATCAAAGAGTGTCAGAGAGAGTCTGAAAGAGTAACAGAGAGTGACCGAGAGTGTCAGTGAGTTTCTCGGAGAGTGTTGGAATGTGTCGAAGATTCACAGAGAGTGTCAGTGAGTCTAAGAATGTGTCAGAGAGTCAAAGAGAATGCCTAAGATTCAAGAAGTATCAGACAGAGTGACAGAAAGTGCCACAGAGAGCCACAGAGAGTGTCGGTGAGTCAACGAGAGTCACAGATAATGTTGGAGAGCGTTGAAGAACGCCAAAGAGTTGCAGAGAGTCACACGTCACACACAGTGTCATATTGTCACAGAGAGTGTCAGAGAATCACTGAGAGTCACAAAGAGTCAGAGTGTGACAGAGTGTCACAGAGAGTGTTGGAGAGTGTTGTAGCGCGTCAAAGAGTCACAGAGAGACACACAGAGTGTCAGACTTGCACAGAGAGTGTCAGAGAATTACCGAGAGAGTCAAAGAGTCATAGAGATGCACACAGAGTGACAGACAGAGTCGGAGAATGCCCGAGATCACAGAGAGTGTCTACAAGTCAAGGAGTGTCAGACAGAGACCAAAGGAGTCATAGAGAGTGTTAGAGAGTATCGGAGTGTGTCTTGGAGAGTGTTGGAGAGTGTCAAGAGTCACAGAGAGGGTCAGAGAGTCACAGAGAGGGTCAGAGAATCACGGAGCATCACAAACAGTGTTTGAGAGTGCGAGAGAGTGTCAAAGAGTCACAGAGCGTCACAAAGAGAGTCAGAGAGTGCCACATAATGTTTTGGAGAGTGTGTCCTAGAGCATCAGAGTGTCAGAGAGTCACAGAGAGAATTCAAGAGTCGCAGAGAGTCACAGTGAGTATCAGAGAGTTACAGAGAGTGTCAAAGTGTCGCAGGGTACCAGAGAGATTCACAAAGAATGTCAGAGAGTGTCAGAGTGTGCAACGGAGTGTGTTGGAATGTGTCACAGAGAGTGTCGGACATTGTAAGAGAGTCGCAGAGAGTGTCCGAGAGTCACAGAGATGTGTCCAAGAAACCTAGACTTTCACAGAGAGTGTCCGAGAATCACAGAGAATGTCTAAGCGTCAACGAGTTTCAGAGAGACTCTGAAAGTGTAACAGTGAGTGACCAAGAGTGTCAATGATTGTCTCAGAGAGTGTCGGAGTGTATCGGAGAGTCACAGAGCGTGTCAGTGATTCCAAGAAAGTGTCAGAGAATCGAAGATAGTGCCTAAGAGTCACGAAGTGTCAGACAGAGTCACAAAGATTCACAGAAAGTGACACAGAGTGCCGCAGAGAGTATTGGTGAGTCATCGAGAGCCACAGATAGAGTTGGAAAGTATTGTAGAGCGTCAAAGATTTGCAGAGAGTCACACACAGTGTCATACAGTCACACAGAGAGTGTCAGAGAATTACAGAGAGTGTCAAAGATTCATCTAGATACACCGAGAGTGTCAGAGAGAGTCAGAGAGTGCCAGAGATTCTAGGAGTGTCTAGGAGTCAAGGAGTGTCAGACAGAGTAAAAAAGAGTCACAGAGAGTGTTAGAGAGTGTCACAGTGTGTCTCGGAGTGTGTCAGAGAGTCTCAGAGAGAGTCAGATAGTGTCAAAGAGTCACAGAGTGTGTCAGAGAGCGCCACAAAGAATGTCGGAGAGTGCCAGAGAGGGTGAGGGAGTGCCAGAGAGTGTCTGAGTGCTTCAAAAAGAGTCACAGAGTGTCACAGATAGTGTTGGAGAGTGTTGTAGCGCGTCAAAGAGTCGCAGAGAGACACACAGAGTGTCAGACATGCACAGAGAGTGTCAGAGAATTAGAGAGAGAGTCAAAGATTCACAGAAATGCACAGAGAGTGACAGACAGAGTCAAAGAGTGCCCGAGATCACAGAGAGTGTCTAGCAGTCAAGGAGTGTTAGACGGAGCACAAAAGAGTCACAGAGAGTGTTAGAGAGTGTCGGAGTGTGTCTCGGAGTGTGTTGGAGAGTGTCAAAGAGTCACAGAGAGTCACAAAGAGAGTCAAAGAGTCTCACATAATGTGTTGGAGAGTGTCCTAGAGCGTCGGACTGTGTCAAAGAGTCACACAGAGAGTTCAAGGGTCACAGAGAGGCACAGTGAGTATCAGAGAGTCACAGAGAGTGTCAAAGAGTCGCAGAGTGTCAGAGATTCAGAAATAATGTCAGAGTGTCAGAGACTGCGACAGAGAGTGTTGGAGTGTGTGACAGAGATTGTCAGACAGTGTAAGAGAGTCACAGATAGTGTCAGATATTCACAGAGAGTGTCTAAGTGTCAACGAGGGTTAGAGAGACTCTCAAAGTGTAACAGTGAGTGACCGAGAGTGTCAGTGAGTATCTCAGTGTTGGAGAATCACAGGGAGTGTCAGTGAGTCCAAGAAAGTATCAGAGAGTCAAAGAGGCTGCCTAAGAGTCAAGCGGTGTCAGACGGAGTCACAAAGTGTCACAGAGAGTGTTACAGAGTGTTAGAGTGTGTCTCGGAGTGTGCCGGAGAGTGTCAAAGAGTCTCAGAGAGAGTCAGAGATTGTGAAAGAGTCACAGAGAGTGACAAAGAGTGGCAGTGCGTCCAAGAATGTGTCTGAGAGTTAAAGAGAGTGCCTAAGAGTCAAGGAGTGTCAGACAGTGTCACAAGGAGTCACAGAGAGTGCCATAGAGTGTCACAGAGAGTGTCAGCGAGTCAACGACAGTTACAGATAGTATTGGAGAGTGTTGTAGAGCATCAAAGAGTCACAGAGAGTCACACAGAGTGTCAGACAGTCACAGAGAGTGTCGGAGAATTACAGAGAGTATCAAAGAGTCGTAGAGATACACCGAGAGTGACAGACAGAGTCAGAGTGCCAGAGTCACAGAGAGTGTCTCGGAGTCAAGGACTGTCAGACAGAGTCACAAAGAGTCACAGAGAGTGTAAGCATGTGTCTCGGAGAGCGTTGGAGAGTGTGAAAGAGTCTCAGAGAGAGTCAGAGAGTGTCAAAGAGTCACAGAGAGTCACAGAGAGTGTCAGAGAGTCACAGGGTGTCAGACAGCGTCACAAAGAGTGTCAGAGAGTTCCCAGGAGTGTCAGAGAGTGTCAAAGAGTCACAGAGAGTCACAAAGAGGGTCGGAGAGTGTCAGGGACTGACACATAGTGTGTTGGAGAATGTCCTAGAGCTTCGGACAGTGTCAGAGTGTCACAGAGACATTTAGAGAGTCCACAAGTGACAGAGAGAATCTCAAAGAGTAACAGAGAATGACCAAGAATGTCAGTGAGTGTTGGAGTGTGTCGCAGAGTCACATAGAATGTCAGAGAGTCTGGAAAATGTGAGAGAATCCAAGAGAATACCTAATAACCAAAGAGTGTCGGACAGAGTCACAAAGAGCCACAGAGATTGTCACAGAGGGTCACAGAGAGTGACTGAGAGCTACCAAGAGCCAAGATATTGTTGGTGAGTGTCGTGGAGCGTCGAAGAGTCACACAGAGTCTCACACAGACTGTCAGATATCACAGAGAGCGTCAGAGATTTACAGAGAGGGTCAAAGAGTCATAGAGATACACAGAGAGTGACAGACAAGTCAAAGTGTGCCACAGAGTTGCAGAGAATGCCTAAGAGTCACGGACTGTCAGATAGAGTCACAAAGAGTCACAGAGAGTGTTAGAGACTGTCAGAGTGTGTCTCGGAGAGTGTTGGAGAGTGAAAGAGAGAGTCAGAGAATAGCATAAAATATCAATGAGTCACAATGTGTCACAGACAGTGTCAGTGAGAATCAGAGAGTGTGAGAGAGAGTCACAAAGAGTCACAGAGAGTGTCAGAGCGTGTCACAGAATGTCTGCGAGATTGTCAGAGAACATCAGAGAGTCACACAGAGTGTTGAAGAGTCACAGATTCTCGGAGAGAGTCGCAAAGTGAGTCAGAGAGTGCCAGACAGTGTCAGAGAGTCACAGAGAGTTATACAGAGTTTTCGAGAGTGCCAGAGAATGTCGTGGAGAGATTTGGAGCGTTTCGGAGAGTCACGGAGTGTCAGAGGGTCAGAGAGCGTGTCAGAGGTTTCCAGAGAGAGCCTAAGTGTCAGAGAGTGTCAGGGAGAGCCACACACTTCCCCACTGTCAGGCTCACTCCCTCACAGATTCATCAACCATCACGCTCACTCCCACACACGCACCCACATTGTCATACTCATTCCCCCAGACACTCGCCCAATGTTGTGTTCACTCCCTTGCACACTCCCACAACATCACGCTCACCCCCTGCAATCTCCCCCAAAGTCATCTTTAGCCCTCTGCACACTCCCACAGCATCCCGTTCACTCCCCACACACACCCCCACAGTCAATGTCACTCCCCTGCATTCTCCCCACCATGCTCACTCCCATAGCACTCCACGACTATCACGCTCACTCCTGAACACACTCCATCACCGTCAAGCTCACACCCCTGCATTTCCCCCACCAACACGCTCCCCTCACACTCACCCACCGTCACACACACTCTCCTGCACACTCACCTGATATCGCATTGACTGTTCTGCATACTCCTCAACCATGATGCACAGTCTACACCCCACACTCCCCTTGGTTGACCCTTACTCCCCCACACACTCCCCCACCGTCACCCTCACTTCCCCAAACACTCGACCACCGTCAGACTCACTCTCCTGCACACTCCCGCACCGTCACACTCATTCCCCAGCACACTCCCGACAATCCTGCTTACTGCCCAGCACACAACCCCACAGTCACAATCATTGTTCGACACACTCCCCCAGCATCACATTCACTCCCAAGCACACACCTCCACTGTCACTCTCACCCCCACGCACGAGCCCCCACCGTCACACTCACTGCCGTGCACACTCCCCCATCCTCACACTCCCTCCCCCGCATGCTTCCCCACGGTCATACTCACTCCCCCACACACTCCTCCACCGTCACACTCACACCCCCGCAGTCTCCACCACCATCACACTCCCTCTCCTGCACTTCCTGTCAAGCTCACTCGCCTACACACTCCCCCACCGACGCACTCACTCCCACACGCATTCCCTAACGGCAACTCCATTCCCTTTCACTCTCCCACGTGGTCACGCTCACTCCACTGCACACCAGAAGCCGTGACACTCACTCGCCAGACACACTCCGGCACAATCATTCTCACTCCCACATAAACACCCCACTGTCACTCTCACTCCCCCGAACACCCTACACCGTCATGCTCACTACCCCACGCATTCACCCATCATCACACTCACTCCCCCATGTACTCCCCCACAGTAACACTCACTCCGCCACACTCCCACACTGTCATGCTCACTCCCCTGCACTCTACCTACCGTCACGCCCACTCCCATGCAATCTGCCCCACCATCACCCTCACTCTCCCCAACCCTCCCCCTCCATCACGCTCAGCCCCCAACTCACACCCCCACCATCACATTCACTCCTCCAACCCCCCTCACTGCCACTCTCTCTCCTACACTCATTGCCACACTGTCAATCTCACTCCTCTGTACACGGCCACATCATCCCTTTCATTCCTCAGCACACTGCCCACCGCCATACTCACTCCTCTACACACACCCCTTCCATCACAGTTACTCTCCTGTACATTCACCCACCATCACCCTCACTCCTCGCGCACACTGTCCCATCGTCACCCTCACTATCCCAAACCCTCCCCCTCCGTCATGCTCAGTCCCCCACTCACACCCCTAGCGTCAGTCTCGCTCTCCCACACACACCCCCACCGTCACCGTCACCGTCACTCCCACGTACAGTCTGCCACGATCACCCTCACTCCTGCGCATGCTCCCCAAATGTCATTCTCTCTTCTACACACACTCCCCCATGGGTCACTCTCCCTCTCCTGCATTCTCACCTGTGTAAATTGGTGCAGGAAAGGGAGAGAGAGAGACAGACTGACATAGGGAAAATGTGAGAGTGGGAGGGAGATATGGAGGTACAGGGACAAAGAGAGAGGAATGAATTATTCCAAATACCAGATCGGAGTTGGGGACCCAGAGGTGAAAGCAAGGACAGAAGGTATCAAACTGCTCTCCTGGGTTCTGGGCTTGATACCCTCCACTTCTCTGAGGACCAGGACTTGGGGCTGAGTCTGTCTCTCTTCCGCTCAGCTCTTTCAACACAAAGACACACAACAATATCGTTCACTCTGCTGCATGGCACTGTTTAATGAACATTTTTATTGTTTACAATTAAACTGTGGATACAGTCTGTGGGGTGATGCTTCTTCTCACTGGCTCCTGAGTTAAGATAAACATTGAAATGTGTCCCTGTAATCGCGACACCCCCCACCCCGCTCCCCGCGGGATAAGGATGGACAAACTAGCTCTATCCTCAGTCTGTTACCATAGCGACAGGCTGCTCCATTTCTGAAACTCTGAAATAAAGTGAGAATATCCCGGATGGATTGACTAATGACGGAATTTGATTGATGAATGGATTTGGGTGATGGGATATTTCAGCATATTCTTCAGCTGCTGCCTGAACTTAGTCTGTGTCACAGCATAAATCATGGTGTTTGTGCAGCAACTGAGGAGCTGCAGCATGAAGCCCAATTCCTGCACAAACAAATCTAGATACACAGACTGATACCCAATATCATACATCCTGCCCCATATAGAATACAGCATTAACGTTGACCATAACAGGATGAAATTGGCAGAGATCACAAACAGTAAAACGATGGATTTTTTTCGGTTTCTCATTTCTGTGTCAGACTGAGCGTCCCCATTTGTGTGAGCGCGGAGTCTCCTGCGGGCTCTGCTGGTCACTAAAATGTGTCTGATGGTGAGAGCATTGAGCAGCAAAATCAGGAGAAATGGGGTACACGGGGTTAGAATGTGGTGGAGGAACTCAATTGTGGCCCAGACACTGGAGGATTGAACAGTGCCTGTTACAGCACAAAACCAGGGGTGGTTCATCAGCAAATACCGAGCCGTGAGCATAAAATACCAGAAAATGTTCTTTAAGCAGCTCAGCACAGTCACTGCTACCAGAATCACAGCCGCTGTTTTCTCACTGCAATATTTACTTTTCAGCTTCTGGCAACAAATGGCCACAAACCGATCAAAGGTGAAAGTGACGGTGAACCAGACAGAGCAGTCAGTGGCTGCATAAAGCAGGACGGCGTGGATATTACACACGGGGATGGTGTCCCTCAGGAAATAAAACTGTTCCCGATAAACAATGGGAATGTGTCTCAGGATCAGGTCGAGGATAATGACCAGGATATCCGCCGCTGCCATGGCCCCCAGGTAACGTCTGACACATGGAGACAATCCACAATCTTTATAAAGCAGGACGTAGATGGTGACTACGTTAACTGTGAGGAAGGAAAACAAACCCATTATCCATCAGCCTGGAGGCAAAGGGACCCGTTTTATCGGGGACCAAGTGAGGTTTTCAAATGTGTCCCTGTCTTCAGGGATTTATTAAAATAATCGGGGCTGGAATCACAGGAAACCATTCTTCCCAAAACACACAGAGACACATCCATAAGAACAGGCGATTTCTCGAACATTCCCACACACTCGATCACTCGAGAGCAGACACAGGCCACTCCTTCCCAGTTCCTAATACGGAGGGTGGAAACGTTGCTGTCCTGAAGGATTCTCTCCCAGTTTCCTGAAAACAAGCGGAGTTTGGGAATTCCTGTATTTTGGCATAAATTGTGGTCGATCCTGTGTCAGGAACAAATGTAAATGCAGGGAAAACGCATTCACCCCTTTAACTCACTTCGGGGACTTCTCCCTGGAACGGGATCTCTTCCCTTGTGATTTATCATTTGTCCAATTCACTGACGCTCGGCTGTTCATAAACAATGTCAGCAGTAGAATGTTCCGAGGAATGTCAGTTATAGAACGTTGGGGACAAAATGTTCTTGGTGACTCCTTGACCTGTCCATCATCTTTCCCACCTACTATTCCACTCGCCTCTCTGACCGATCATCTCTCCCCCACCTCCACCTACCGATCACATTCTCAGCTACTTTCCCCATAGTCCCAGACCCAGCCCCAGCCACATCTCCGTCCCGTTTATCTCTCAGTCCCCCAGCTCTCAAGCCTCCTTCCTGAGGACGGGGCTATGCCCAAAACGTCGATTCCCCTGCTCCTCGGATGCTGCCTGACCTGCTGTGCTTTTCCTGCACCACATTCCTGGTCAGGATACAGTCTGACACCGTCATACTCACAAAATTAGGCCTGAGGGATCATGTTTAATGAAGCCCCATCACCATCCCTGGGTATATGCTGTACACCAGCAGGACCGACCCACCAGTGATGAGGGCACCCTGTTATAAAATCAGGGAAGGAGTTACCCTGGTATTCCACAACATTGAATAAAAAAACTCAGGAAACCTCATGGTAATAGGTCACAGATGGTCAAGGAAATCGCCTGACGATGGACATCTCCTGCCCCACCCCCAGCCCACTCCTCAGTGATAGTCCAGTTCCCCATGATTTTGAAAACAAATCAGAGGAAGCACTGAGGGTGACAAGGAGGCAGAATGTACTCTGGGTGGGGGACTTCAATGTCTATCACCAAAAGTGTGCCCATAGGCCCAGCAATGATTGAGCCGGGAGAGACCTCAAATACACAGCAGCCAGACAGGGGGAAGTGATGGGAGAACCAACAAGAGGGAAACATTCTCACCAAACTCCTTGTCCCAGATAGACCAGTCCCTGACAGTATCTGGAGAAGCAGCCAGCACACAGTCCTCACGGAGGGAAAGTCTTAGTCTCATATTGAAGATACTGCTCACTGTGTTATGTGGCACTTGCTCCTGTGAAGTAGGGCATACTCCGAAAGGACCAAGCAAATGGAAACTGGGCATCCATGAGGCACTGTGGGATAGCAGCAGCTGCAGTATCATGGCCTTCCCTCCATCATAAAGTCAGAAGTGGAATGTTCACTGATGGTTCTAAATTGATGAACCCCATTCACAACTACACCGTTACTGAAGCAGGCGATTCAGCCCGTCAAGAGTTTAAAACAGGAACCGAATGAGGCCATTCAGCCATTGGAGGCTGTTACTCAGCAATTGGAACGGATCTTTTCACGTCTCATACCTGTTAGACAAGAAATGGAAGGGAACATTAAGTCTTTCAAAGCTGCTACTCAGTAATACGGGGAGGACTGGTTACTGAGCCAGGAGCAGGGATAAATTAGGCAGAAATCGGTCTCTATATGTTTAACACAAATTAACGACCGGTATGACACAGTGATCAGGGCTGGGGCCTGAGCTATTTGCAAACTATCTCAACGGTTTCCAGAAATGGAACACACTTATACTAACTAAATTTAAACTCACACTAAGATAGGCAGGAACTGAAGTTATCAAGCACAGGTAGAGAATCTGTAAATGGATAAGCAATGGACAACAACTTGGTTGATCGAATATATCTTGGATAACCGTGAACCTGTGATTTTTGTTTCAGAAAGAATAAACCTCTACACATTACATAAATGGAAGGCATTTCAAGACTTAATGAAACAATAAATACTGACCCGTTCAGACACGGCAAGTGTTGCTCCATCTCACTGATGGTCTGCTCCCTGATGTTCCAAGGGGCTCCATTGCTCTCAGTACACACAGGATATTTTGATGTGGTTGGTTGGGGTTGGGGAGTGGTTCGGGCAAGGGTGATTGGAGCCATGTACCAATCATGCTATTTATTTTTGGGAAGCCACGCTTTCTTTCTACATGGAAACCCGAGAACGATGGGAATAACTTACTGCATAATAGTGAAGGTGTTGTGGCTGCTGCCAGGATGGTGAGTATTGGCCAACATGACGTACTATGCATGGGCACACTGTAACATTAATGGAGTGAAAGGTGGAGAGTTCAACCACAAGAATGAGAACTAAAGGCATTGTCAGGTCAGCAGAAATGGTTAGAAGTATCACATTCTCAATCCACCATTCTGAAACAGTCCAGACACCAT
Source organism: Chiloscyllium punctatum (assembly GCF_047496795.1). Taxonomy (NCBI): domain Eukaryota; kingdom Metazoa; phylum Chordata; class Chondrichthyes; order Orectolobiformes; family Hemiscylliidae; genus Chiloscyllium; species Chiloscyllium punctatum. Next base: position 38,695,579 of record NC_092771.1, on the reverse strand, counting down.
AAACCCCGAGGAGATATCTTTTCACCGTGGAACACTGCGAAGCCCAGACCAGTGTACTGCCCAGTGCAAAGCAGCAATCTGTCCACAGTGGAACACTGCACAGATTCATCCATTGCACTGGTCAAAATAATCCAGCATTCTGCCCAGAGTGAAACACTGCACAGATCATAACAGAGTATTAAATTGCTAACCCGGATTAGATATCTGTGCAGCCTGGAGAGTTGAACAGACCACAGCAATGTATTGATCTATAAACCCAGACTAGATCTCTGTCCAGCACGGGGAGCTATGCAGACCGCAGCAGTGCATCAATCTATAAACCCGGACAAGATATCTGTCCAGCAATGGGAGTTATGCAGAGCACAGCATTGCTTTTATCTATAAACTCGGACTAGATATCTGTCCAGCACCAGGACCTATGCAGACCACAGCCGTGCATCAATATATAAATTCGGACTAGACATCTGTCCACCTAAGGAAGCTATGCAGATTACAGCAGTGCATTGATCTGTAAAACTGGACTAGATATCTGTCCTTGACAGGGATTTGTGCAGAAAACAGCAGTGCATTAGTCTGTAAACCACAACTAGGTGTCTGTCCAGCATGGCAGCTGTGCAGATCACATTCGTGCATTGATCTACAAACCCCGACTATCTATCTGTCCAGCAAGGGGAGCTGTGCAGACCACAGAAGTGCAATATACTATGAACCCATATTTGATATTTGTCCAGCACGGGGAGCTATGCAGGCAACAGCAGTACATTAATGTATACACCCGAATTAGAAAATTGTCCAGCACCGATAGCTATGCTGACGACAGTATTGCATTCACATACAAACCCGGATTAGGCAACCGTCCAACACGGGGACCTGTGCAGACCAGTGTAGTTCCATTGGTCTATAAAGGCGGGCTCGATATCTGCCCAACATAATGAGTTGTGCAGACCACAGCAGTGCATTGATCTATAAAACTGGACTAGGTATCTCTCCAGCATGGGGAGCTGTGCGGACAACAGCAGTGCATTGATCTATAAACCCGGACTAGATATTTATTTGTCCTGCAACAGGAGCTATGCAGACTACAGCAGTGCATTGATCTATAAACTTAGTTAAGGAATCTGTCCAGCACCGGGAGCTATGCAGACCACAGCAGTGCATTGACCTATAAACCCGGTGTAGATATCTGTCCAGCACGGGGAGCTGTGCAGATCACAACAGTGCATTGACCTACAAACCTGGAGTGTCGACCTGTCCAGCGTGGGGAGCTGTGCAGATCACAGCAGTGCATTCATCTACGAACCGGGACTAGATATCTATCCAGCACGTGGATCTTTGAGACCACAGCAGTGCACAGATATATAAACTCGGACAATATATCTGTCCATCACCAGGAGCCATGCAGACCACAGCAGTGCATTGATCTATAAACTCGGACAATATATCAGTCCAGCACCTGGAGCTATGCAGACCACAGCGGAGCATTGATCTTTAAACCAAGACTATACATCTGTCCTGCACCGGGAGCTCGACAGACCACAGGGGTGCATTCATCTATAAACCCGGACAATATATCTGTCCAGGACAGGAAGTTGCGCACAAAACTGCAGTGCATTAATCTATAAACGAGAACCAGACATCTGTCCATCACGGGAGCTGTGCAGATCACAGCAGTGCATTGATCTACAAAACCAGACTATATCTGTCCAGCACAGAGAGCTGTGCAGACAACAGAAGAGCATGTATCTATAAACGCGGACTACATATCTGTCCAGTACCGGGAGCTATGCAGAACACAGCAGTGCAATGATCTATAAATCCGGACGAGATATCGGTTCAGCACCGGGAGCTATGCAGAGTACAGCAGTGCATTGATGTATAAAACCAGACTATCCATCTGTCCAGCACCGGGCGCTATGCAGAGCACAGCAGTGCATTGATCTACAAACACGGACGAGATGTCTGTCCAGCACCGGGAGCCATGCAGACCACAGCAGTGCATTGATCTATAAGCCCGGACTACATATGTGTCCAACACCCTACCTATGCAGACCACAGTAGTGCATCGATACATAAACTCGGACTAGACATCTGTCCACCACCGAGATCTATGCAGACCACAGCAGTGCATTGATCTATAACCCCGGATTTATTATTTGTCCAGCACTGGGAGCTACGCACGCGACGGCAGTGCACTGATCTATAAACCCGAATTAGCTATCTGTCCAGCACAGGGAGCTACGCAGACCGCAGCAGTGCATTGACCTATAAATCTGGATTAGATATCTGTCCAATACGGGGACCTGTCCAGACCATAGAAATACATGGACCTGTACACCAGGAAAAGTTATCTGTCCAGCACCGGGCGCTATGCAGACCACAGCAGCGAGCGCATTGAGCAATAACGCCGGACTAAGTAGCTGCCTAGCGCCGGGGGCTATGCAGATCACAGCAATGCATTGATCTATAACACAGGATTTGATATTTCTGCAGCACTGGGAGCTATGCAGGCGACTGCAGTGCGCTGATCTTTAAAACCGAACTAGATATCTGTCCACCACCGAGAGCTACGCAGACTGCAAGAGTGCATTGACCTATAAACCTGGATGAGATATCTGCCCAGCACGGGGACCTGTGCAGACCACAGAAGTGCATGGAACTGTAAACCATGACTAGATATCTCCCCAGCTCGGAGCGCTATGCAGACCACCCCCGCGCATTGATCTAAAAACCCGGACTAGATATCTGTCCAGCACACGGAGCTGTGCCGACCACAGCAGTGCGGTTGATCTAAAAAACAAGGACTAGATATCTGTCCAGCACTGGGTCCTATGAAGACCACAGCAGTGCATTGATCTGTAATAATGGACTTGATATCTGTCCTTGACAGGGATCTGTGCAGAAAACAGCAGTGCATTAATCTGTAAACCACAACTAGGTATCTGTCCAGCATGGGGAGCTGTGCAGAGCACAGAAATGCAATATTCTATGAACCCTTATTTGATATTTGTCCAGCACTGGGAGCTATGCAGGCGACAGCAATTCATTAATGTATACACCCGAACTAGATAACTACCCAGCACCGAGAACTATGGTGACCACAGCAGTGCATTGACATATAAACCCGAAATAGGCAACAGTCCAGCACGGGGACCTGTGCAGACTAGTGCAGTTCCAATGATCTATAAAGGCGGGCTCGATATCTGCTCAACATAATGAGTTGTGCAGACCACAGCAGTGCATTAGTCTATAGAACTGGACTAGGTATCTCTCCAGCATGGGGAGCTGTGCGGACAACAGCAGTGCATTAATCTATAAACTCGGAAGAGTTGCCTGCCCTGCGCGGGAGCAATGCAGGCCACAGCAGCGCATTGATCTATAAACCTGGATTAGATATTTTTCCAGCACAAGGAGCTATGCAGACTACAGCAGTGCATTGATCTATAAACTTAGGTAAGGAATCTGTCCGGTACCGGGAGCTATGCAGACCACATCAGTGCATTGATCTATAAACCCGGTGTAGATATCTGTCTAGCACGGGGAGCTGTGCAGATCACAATAGTGCATTGATCTACAAACCTGGACTGTCTATTTGTCCAGCGCGGGGAACTGTGCAGATGACAGCAGTGCATTCATCTATGAACCGGGACTAGATATCTATCTAGCACCCGGATCTGTGCAGTGCACAGATATATAAACTCGGACCATACATCTGAACCAGCACCGGGAGCTATGCAGAGCACAGTGGTGCATTGATCTATAAACCGAGACTATACATATGTCCAGCACTGGGAGCTGTGCAGACCAAAGCAGTGCATTGATCTATAAACCCGGACTAGATATCTGTCCATCGCTAGGAGCTATGCAGACAATTGCAGTGCATTGATTTATAAACTCGGACTAGATATCTGTCCAGGACGGGAAGTTGTGCACAAAACAGCAGTGCATTAATCTATAAACAAGAACTAGACATCTGTCCAGCACGGGTGCTGTGCAGATAACAGCAGTGCATGGATCTATAAACCTGGATTAGATATCTGTCCAGCACAGAGAGCTGTACGGACAACAGAAGAGCATGGATCTAGAAACCTGGATGAGATATCTGTCTAGCACTGGGAGCTGTGCAGACCACAGCAGTGCATTGTTACGTAAACTCGGACTAGATATCAGTCCATCACCGGGAGCTATGCAGGTGACAAACGGTACATTGATCTATATACCCGGACTAGATATCTGCCCAGCACGGGGACCTGTGCAGATCAGTGCAGTGCATTGATCTATAAACCCGGACTAGATATCTGCCCAGCACGGGGACCTGTACAGCTCAGTGCAGTGCAATGATCTATAAACTCCTGCTAGATATCGGTCCAGCACCGGGAGCAATGCAGACAACAGAAGTGCATTGATCTATAAACCCGGATTAGATATCTCCCTAGCACCGGGAGCTAAGCAGACCAAAGTAGTGCATTGAACTATAAACACGGACGAGATATCTGTCGAGTACCCGGAGCTGTGCAGACCACAGTAGTGTATTGTTCAATTAACACGGACTAGATATTTCTCCAGCAGCGGGAGCTATGCAGAGCGCAGCATTGCATTGATCTAAAAAAAACCTGGACGAGATATCTGTCCAGCACCGGGAGCTGTGCAGACAACAGCAGTGCATTGACCTATAAACCCGGAGTAGATATCTGTCCTTTAATGGTAGCTATGCAGACCACAGCAGTGCATCGATATATAAACTCGGACTAGATATCTGTCCACTCCCGGAGCTATGCAGACCACAGCAGTGCATCGATCTATAAACCTGGATTATCTATCTCTCCAGCACGGGGAACTGTGCAGACCACGGAAGTGCATGGATCGAACAACCCGGATTTCATATTTGGCCAGCACTGGGAGCTATGCAGACCACAGAAGTGCATGGATCTATAAACGCAGACTAGTCATCTGTCCAGCAAGGAGAGGAATGCAGACAACAGCAGCGCATTGATCTATAAACAAAGACTATATATCTGCCTAGCGCCGGGAGCTATGCAGGCTACAGCAGTGCATTGATCTATAAAACCGGACTATCTATCTGTTCAGCACGGGGAGTTGTGCAGACGACCGAAGTGCATGGATCGATAAAGACAGAGTAGTTTTCAATCCCGCACCGGGAGCTATGCAGACTAAAGCAGTGCGTTGATCTCTTAACCTGGACGAGATATGTTTCCAGCACTGGAAGCTGTGCAGACCACAGCAGTGCATTGATCTCTTAACCCGGACCATATATATGCCTTGCGCTGGGAGCTATGCAGACCACAGCAGTGCATTGAGGTACAAACCCGGACAAGATATCTGTCCAGCACGGGGAGCTGAGCAGATCACAACAGTGCATTGACCTACAATCCTGGACTATTTATCTGTCCAGTTCGCGGAGGTGTGCCGATCACAGCAATGCATTGATCTACGAAACCGGACTAGATATCTGCCCAGCACCGGAAGCTATACAGACCACAGCAGTGCATTGATGTATAAATCTGGTCTATAGATCTGTCCAGCACCAGGAGCTGTGTCTACCGCAGCAGTGCATTGATCTATAAACCTGGACTATAAAGCTGTCCAGCACTGGGAGTTATGCAGAACACAGCAGTGCATTGATTTATAAACCCGTACTAGATATGTGTCCAGCACCCGGATCTGTGCAGACCACACCACTGCAGTAATCTATAAACCCGGACGAGATATCAGTCCAGCACCGGGAGCTATGTAGATCACAGCAGTGCATTGATCTATAAAACTGAACTATACATCTATCCAGCACCAGGAGCTATGTAGAGCGCAGCAGTGCATTGATCCACAAACTCGGACTAGATCTCTGTCCAGCAGCGGGCACTATGCAGACCACAGCAGTGCATTGATCTATAAACTCGGAACAGACATCTGTCCACCACCGAGAGCTATGCAGACCACAGCAGTGCATTGCTCTATAATGCTAGATTTGATACTTGTCCAGCACTGGGAGCGAAGCAGGCGAAAACAGTGCACTGATCTATAAACCGATAGAGATATCTGTCCAGCACCGGGAGCTACGCAGACCGCGGCAATGCATTGACCTATAAACCTGGATTAGATATCTGTCCAGCACGGGGAACTGTGCAGACCACAGAAGTGCATGGAACTATAAACCAGGACTAGTTATCGCTCAACCACTGGGCGCTATGCAGACTACAGCGGTCCATTGAGCTATAATTCCGGACTAAATAGCTGCCTACTGCTGGGAGCTATGCAGATCACAGCAATGCATTGATCTACAAACCTGGACTATACATCTATGCAGCACCGGGTGCAGAGCAGACCACAGCAGTGCACTGATCTATAAAGCCGGACTAGATATCTGTCCAGCACATGGAACTGTGCAGACCACAGCAGTCCATTGATCTATAAACCCGGACTATACATCTGTCCAGCACCGGGAGCTATGCAGTACACAGCAGTGCATTGATCGACAAACCCGTACTACATATGTGTCCAGCACCCGTATCAGTGCAGACCACACCACTACAGCGATCTATAAACTTGGACGAGATATCGGTCCAGCACCGGGATCTAATGCAGAGCGCAGCAGTGCATCGATCCATAAACTCGGACTAGATATCTGTCCAGCACCTGGAGCTATGCAGACCACAGCACTGCACTGATGTGTAAACGCACACTACATATGTGTCCAGCACTGGGACCTATGCAGAGCACAGTAGTGCATCGATATATAAACTCGGACTAGACATCTGTCCACCACCGGAAGCTATGCAGATCACAGCAGTGCATTGATGTATAAAACTGGAATAGGTATCTCTCCTTGATGGGGATCTGTGCAGAAAATAGCAGTGTATAATCATTAAACCACAACTAGATATCTGTCCACCCTCGCCAGCTGTGCAGATCACAGCAATGCATTGATCTATAAAACTGAATTAGGTATCTCTCCTTGATGGGGATCTGTGCAGAAAATAGCAGTGCATAATCATTAAACCACAACTAGATATCTGTCCACCCACAGCAGCTGTGCAGATCACAGCAATGCATTGATCTATAAAACTGAATTAGGTATCTCTCCATGATGGGGATCTGTGCAGAAAATAGCAGTGTATAATCATTAAACCACAACTAGATATCTGTCCACCCACGGCAGCTGTGCAGATCACAGCAGTGCATTGATCTACAAATGCGGACTATCGATCTGTCCAGCACGGGAAGCTGTGCAGACCACAGAAGTGCATGGATCTATAAACCCGGATTTGATATTTGTCCAGCACTGGGAAGTATGCAGTCGACAGCAGTGCATTAATCTATAAACCCGAACTAGATAACTGCCCAGCACCGGGAGCTATGCAGACCACATCAGTGCATTGACCTATAAACCCGGATTCGGCATCTGTCCAGCACGGGGACCTGTGCAGACCAATGCAGTTCCATTGAGCATGGGAGGCACGGTGGCACAGTGATTAGCACTGCTGCCTCACAGCGCCAGAGACCAGGGTTCAATTCCCGCCTCAGGCGACTGACTGTGTGGAGTTTGCACGTCCTCCTCGTGTCTGCGTGGGTTTCCTCCGGCTGCTCCGGATTCCTCCCACAGTCAGGTGAATTGGCCATGCTAAATTGCCCGTAGTGCTAGGTAAGGGGTAAATGCAGGGGTATGGGTGGGTTGCGCTTCGGCGGGTCGGTGTGGACTTGTGGGGCTGAACGGCCTGTTTCCACCCTGTAAATAATCTAACCTAATCTATAAACCCCGGCTAGATATCTGTCCAAGAAAATGAGCTGCGTTTACCACAGCAGGGGATTGATCTATAAACCGGATGAGATATGTCTCGACATCTGACCACCACCGGAAGCTATGCAGATCACAGCAGTGCATTGATCTATAAAACTGGATTAGGTATCTCTCCTTGATGGGGATCTGTGCAGAAAATGGCAGTGCATTAATCATTAAACCACTAGATATCTGTCCACCCACTGATCTACAAATCCGGACTATCTATCTGTCCAGCATGGGGAGCTGTGCAGACCACAGCAGAGCATCAGTCTATTAACCCGGACTTATTATCTGTCCAGCACGGGGAGCTATACAGACCACAGCAGCGCATTGAACTATAAACCTGGACAATATATCTGTCCAGCATGGGGTGCTGTGTAGACCACAGCAGTGCCTTGATCTATAAACCCGGACTAGATATCTGTCCAGCAAGGGGTGTTATGCAGACCACAGCAGTGTATTGATTTATAAACCTAGATTCAATATCTGTCCAGCATAGGGAGCTATGCAGACCACAGCGGTTAATCGATTGATAAAACTCAATCTGTAAACCTGGAACTGTAAACCTGTCAAGCTGTGTACATCACTCCAGTACATTGCTCTGTAATACTATGATAGACTGCTTCCGAGCGTTGGGAATCTTGTAGCCCATGCTGGAAGAGACAGAATGTGCAGCTCCCATCCATTTACAGCTCCGTGTCTCCATTGTCCAATGACAAGGGGTGCTGTTTGTGTGAAACTCACTGCAAAGAGAGATGGTGAAGGAATCTGTTTAAATATTGCCAAATTGGAGGGGTGTGGGCTTATAGAGAGGGGAATATCGAACGACATGTAATGGAAGGATGTGTTCACATGTTTTAAATCATGAAATAAAGACAATTTAGTTGCATCCTGCAACATGAACCAGTATTCCCAGGAATGTTTTTTGAATGCCCTATTGGTGTGAGTTCGGATGACATCGGAATTGGATGTGCATTGGTTCTGCAGCTTTCTAACAATAGTTTGTCTCAGTGACATTTTCGTTGAGTGTGACAGAAGGATTGCCTGCATGACGCCGAGCTAATTTCCTGGTGCTATCTTTTCAAACCCACCTCATTAACATCCCACCCCACCCCATGGCCTCCCTCTCATTTAGTGCCAGCCTGATTCTCCCACCCATCATGGCTGGAGGTGCTTACCATCGCCTGGTTAACCCTGGATATTCCGTGATTCCTGCCACTGGTGCCATCTCTAAAAGGCCAATGGGCACACGGTTGAGCTTCCTCAGTTCGGAGCTGCCCTGCACAGTTTACCCCCAGCATGTCAGATAAGGTGCAATTACACCACGGTTTATTGACAGGGGCACGGAAGTTCTGGTGGATGGGCTAGTACGGAGGGGAGCATTTTCTTCCCAATGGGGGCCACACCACCAGACCCACTGAGCATGGTCTGAGCTCACCACTCCGTTCAGTGCAGTATCTGCAGTTTGAAGAAATGTACAGCAATACAGGACAAGCATCAATAACCTTCCCCGCTCTGTCAGGATAAAGGTCTGTTACAGCACCTACCCCGAACAAGGCTCATGCTCCATTACACTCACTACTGCATGCAGCACCTTCCTCACTCTCTCTCCCTCTTTAAAATATTTGCCCTTCACGACTTTTGCAAATCTTGCTCCTCTCACCTTCAAGTATTTTCTAAGGGTAAGTGAGTCCAAAACTACAGGACATAGGTTTATGGTCATAGAGTCATGCAGATGTACAGCATGGAAACAGAACATTCAGTCCAACCTGTCCATGCCTACCAGCTATCCCAACCCAATTTAGTCCCACCTGCCAGCACCCAGCCCATATCCCTCCAAACCATTGCTGTTGATATACCATCAAAATAACTGTTAAAGTTTGCAATTGTACCAGCCTCCACCACATCCTCTGGCAGCTCATTCCATACACATACCACCCGTTGGGTAAAATATTTGCCCCTAAGGTCTCTTTTATATCTTTCCCCTCTCACTGTAAACCTATGCCCTCTAGTTCTGGACTCCCAGACTCCAGGGAAAAGACTTAGTCTATTTATCCTATCCATGCCCCTCATAATTTTTTAAACCTCTGTAAGGTCACCCCTCAGCCACCGACGTTCCAGGGAAAACAGCCCCAGCCTGTTCAGCCTCTCCCTACAGCTCAAATCCTCCAACCCTGGCAACATTCTTGTAAATTTTTCCTGAACCCTTTCAAGTTTCACAACATCTTTCCGATAGGAACGTGACCTAAGGGGCAACTTTTTCACACAGCGGGTGGTGTGCTTATGGAATGAGCTCTTAGGGCGACCAGACTGGACATACTATTCCAGAAGAGGTTTCACAAATGTTTTGTACTCCCTCAACATGACGTCCCAATTCAGATACTCAAAGGTCTGACCAATGAAGTCAAGTGTGCTAAACATCTTCTTAATCACACTAAATATATGAGATGCATCCATGTACACCAACTAGACACGAAATGACACGACCAGCTATCCTTAGTATCCACACACGCAGAGGACAAGCAATATGAGTTCGACTGGGACAACACTACTATTATAGGCCAAGCCAAACAGAGAACAGCCAGAGAATTTCTTGAAGCTTGGCACTCATCGACAGATTCAATCAATAAGCACAATGACCTGGACCTTATATACCGACCACTGCAGTGGACAGCTGGAACTGACAACTGGAAGCGGCAGATTCAAACCACTGCAAATGCCGGAAGAAAGATCACAGAAGCGCTTCACAGGAGGCTCCCAAGCACTGAGGATGTCACATAGACAGGGGTCGAAACGTTTGCAAAACAAATTCCCAGCTCGGTGAACAGAACCACAACAACGAGCACCCGAGCTACAAATCTTCTCACAAACTTTGAATACGAGATGCAAGTTATAAAGAACTACACCTGACGTCTTTGGTCTCTTTTCTACACTACCAAAGGCACTACTTTTAATTGTGTAGGTACAGTTCTTGTTTGTTTTACGAAATCTAATACCTCGCATTAATTCAAACTAAACTCCAGCTGCCACTCCTTAGCCCACTGTGTGAGATTACAGCCTCCTGGATCTCCCCCTTCAATTTAAAATTACCTCCCCCTCTCCTGGAAGCTTGCACACTCTGACCTTGATTTTCACAAAGACCCTGAGCTTGGGTTGCCTTGTGCAGTTAGAGGGACGAGGGATAGATTGCAGACATTGTCAATGGGAGGAGAGGCTGGACAACGGCCTGGTATCATTTCATGGTTTTAGGAAAAGGGCAGTCGCACGTTAGAGGTGGGTAATACTGATCGGTGCTTTCGGGCCAGGAAGTATGCTCTTCTGTCGTCTCTGGTGTTCAGTAATACATATCTATTCGAGACCCTTCATTGTGCAGGGTGTGTCTGCAGGATTTCTTTCCCTAATATTGTATACTACAGCAATTAAAGATGGTCATAGTTAATTTCGATGGCACAGCATGTGCACTAACATTCTACAGTTAAGACAAATATCTTGATGTGTTTAACAATACAGAGTTTTGTGTCATTCAGTAATGGTAACCTGATCATAATAAATCCGCACCGAGCTGTAAGTTGACATTTCAAATATGGCCCAAAATCTTGGAGTGATAGTGCAGTGGATATTGTCCCCACATCTGAAACAGATCTTTGGATTTGATTCCAATTCCTGAACTTGTGTGATAGTGTTCCTAGATCTGGACTAGAAGGTGGGGATTCAAGTCCTGCCTGTTGCAGAGGCATGTCGCAGCATGTCATAACAGACTGATGAACAAACATACAGGAAAATAATGTTGCAGCTTTATGTGTATTGCCGAGGTGCTCGTGTCCCTACCTCCGGGCACAAAGGCCAAGTGTAAATCCCACAGAAGTGTCTCATGATACATGTGAACAAACTGATTGCAATGGATTTAGAATTATGACTTGAAGGAGAAGGAAAAGGTGTGAGTATTGAATTTCAGGACTTAGGCCTGGGATGACTGAAACTACATCCATTCGTGTTGATTGGAGTCTCAGTTCGTAGCAGTGCAGATTTATAAATCAGAACGCTGCTGGACACGGTGAGTAGTCATAGTACCCCGCCCCCCGCCCCCCGCCCCTCCAGTGTAGGGGAGTCTAAAACTAGAGGGCATTGGTTGAATGTGACAGGGGAAAGATTTTGATGAGGTCTAAGGGGCACCTTTTCACGCGGAGGGTTGTGTGCATATTGAATGAGCTGCCAGAGGAAGTGGTGGAGGCTGGTACAACTACAACATGTAAAAGACATCAGGATGCTGACAGACCTGACGAGCTTTTCCAGCAATTTCTGTATTTGTTAAAAAATGCATTCATTTTAACGCAGGTATTCTGACTATATTAAACATTTCATTTTTTAAATGACACAGGGACATATAAACATATCTTCAAATCGACTGCGAACATTTTCTGCAAAGGTATGGCTCTGTATATGACAGCAGCAATGATGCAGCGACGTGGAACACGGAATGATGTGGAGACATAGTTTGGACTGTCGATGAGGAGAACACACTTCGTCCAGTTTTGGAGAGGATGATATTATTGTGTGATTCAACTCAGAGAGGGAGACAATGTAATCTGCCAGAGAAGGAACGGTCTATTGCACTTTCTCTTCTTCACTGTTCCTCATCACAGCAATGCCTGCGAGCTAAAAGAAAACTCGACAATCATCGTTGCCATTCTTATTTTTATAGAATCCCTGCAGTGTGGAAATAGGCCCATCAGCCTAACAGTGCATCTCAACCTTCCAAAGAATAACCTTCCCAGGCTTGGTCCCTTTCATTTACGCCTGACTAATGCACCCAAGCTAGAAATCCCTGAACACTATGGACAATTAGCATGACCAATCCACCTAACCTGCGCAGCGGGAGAACACTGGATCACCCATTAGAAACTCAGGTAGACAAGGGAAGAATGTGCAAACTCCACACAGGTAGTCGCCCGTGGCGGCCATCGAACCCAAGTCCCTGGCGCTGTAAGATAGCAGTACTAACCACTGGGTCACTGTGTTACCCTTTGGTCGATCCCTGACCAGAATTCATTGGAATCCTGTCACTGCCTAAAGCAAAGGGAATTCAGCCAAATCCAACTGTTCCGGGATGAAATCCCATTGCTAGCAGCTTGTGTGAGTAGAATATCTTCAGAAGCATAATAACATTTTGGACAATCTTTCAATTTTTCCTTTTGTCATAATTTAAACAAATATCTTCACAAAATTCCTTCAACTTGAAATTGCTGAGATTTTGTTTATCGTGTGTGTGTGTGTGTGCGTGTGTGTGTGTGCACGCGTGCCAGAGTTTTTAGGAAAGGAAATATCGATTCTTTATTTGCAATATCCAAACAATTTATCATTCATCTTTCCATCATAGTTTCAGTCACATTGCTCTGCATCATAAACGTGCTATTTTCGCAGATTAAAGAAACTAGCCTGACTTGTTCCTAAAACTGACCCTGACCCAGTCTGAGATCGATATCATCGGCCATATCACCAACTTGGTTACATTTAGCATTTGTTGTGAGCAATAGAGGAGTTGGACTAGAAAAGGAAACAGTGCCCCAAAAAGCCAGGGAACTATAGACCGGTGAACCTGATGTCAGTGGTGGGTAAGCTGTTGGAGGGGATTCTGAGCGACAGGATTTACATACATTTGGGAAGGCAAGGGCTGATCGGGGTGGTGGGCGTGGCTTTCTGCATGGGAAACCATGTCTAATTAAGTTGATTGAGTTTTATGAAGAGATGATATAGAAGATTGATTAAGGCAGTTTGGTAGACATTGTCTATATGGACCTCAGCAAGGTGTTCATAACATTTCGATTGGTAGACAGATTAGTAAATTTCGGTGACATGTGATGTACAGGAAGCTAGTCACAATTGGCTTGAAGGAAGAGCGGTATTATTCAACTGGAGGCTTGTGAGCAGCAGTGTACTGCGAGAATCAGAACTGAGCACACTCATTTCATCATTTATGTCAAGGATTGAAATGTGAATATCGGGGCCTTAGTAAGCAAGATCACAGATTGCGTTAGAAAGGAGGTGTGGTAGGTTATCTCAGAGTACAACGAGATCTCAATTAGATTGGAAAAAGGGACAAGGCGCCTGATGAAGTTTAATTTAGATAAATAAGATGTTTTGCATTTTGAGAAGAAAAATCAGGGCAGAAATTATATATTTAATGGTAAGCTCCTGAGGAGTGTTGTGGAACAAGGGGACCGAGGACTGCAGATGTATTGTTCGTTGGAACTGGAATAGCAGGTAGACAGAGTGGTACAGAACATATTTAGCGCATTTGCCTTAATGAGACAGCGCATTGAATATACGAGTTGTGGTGGTATGTTGTGTCTTGTACAGGATGTTTTTGAGGCCACTTTAAGAATACTGCATACAACTTGGTTGTCTGCAGAATGGATTTACACTGATGTTCCAGGACTGGAGGTTTGAGCTTCAGGGAGAGGTTGATTGGGTTGATGTGTTTTCCCCTGGAGTGTTAGGGGTGACAATATAGAGGATTATAAAATCATTGGGGGCATGGAAATTCTGAACAGCCTTGTTCTGCTCCCCAGGATAGGAGAGTCCAGAAGGAAAGGGCAAAGGTTGAAGGTGAGAGGACGAATGATTTAGAAGGGACCTGAAGATAAATGTTTCACACAGATAGTGGTGTCTGTACAAAAAGTGCTGTCAGCGGAAGTGATGAAGGCGGTTACATTCGCACATTTAAAAAAATATCTGAAAGAGGAGGGTTATGGTCCAAATGCTGGCAAATGGGACTGGATCAAATTTGATACCTGAACGGAGTGAACAGATTGGACTAACGAGTCTGTCTCCATACTGCATGACTCTCTGATTCTATAAGAGGAATGTCGAAAAATCCTGAAAGGATCTTTCAAGTCTGAATTCTCTTCAATAAAAGTTTATCATGCCTCTATGTTCACATTGATTGAAAGCTGCGTTAGTTAAATATTTGACAAAGAAGTGAGTCACGGATAATGGGACACAGACAGGAAATTGGGTCTGATACTACAACCTTAGTGTCTGGTGGGGAAGGCTCAAAGCATCTTATGACCCACTCCTGCTCCTCAGTTCCATTCAGAACCTCAAACCTGTTAGACAGGAGCAGTTGGAGGCTACTTACTCCTATAATCTTGTGCACAGAAACAGAGGAGACCATTCAGGCCTTCAAGACTGTCACACACGCTTTGAGGTGATTTGGGGAATATAATTGGAAAACCCAAGCACGGGTATGAAAGAGGCCCCTCACCTCTCTTTACAGAGCGCTCCCTCTCTGCAACTTGTGCTTCATTTGTTGGTCATGTTGTCGACCCATATTCACTGTGAATACAGCCCACATACGTTACCCACTGATGGCTCACAAAATCCTCTCTTCTCCCTGACTGCAATATTCAAACACAGAACATTCATGAAAATAACACCCACTAACATTCCAATAACAGAATTTGAGAACATCAGAAACAGGGGCAGGTCATTCACTCCCCAAGCCTGATTTGCCTTTCACTAAGATCATGACTGATCTGCTCTTGGTCTCAAATCTTCTTTCATACCCAATTCTTCATTGCCCTCAACTCTCTGAAAGGTCAATATCCATCGGCCTCCTCTTCAAATACTTTCAGTCATCTAGCTTCCAGAACACGCTGAAGAAGAGAAATCCTGACATTCAATACCACCTGTTTGAAGAAAATACTTGCTGATCCTATGTCATGTATTGTTGACACAAGGCTTCTGGTCAAAATGACTCGCCTTGATATGAAGGCAGTGGTTGACTTCTGTTGACATCAAGGAGCTTAACAAAGATGAACTTAATGGAAAGCAGAGTAAACTCTCCCGTGTTTGGAGTCAAACATTGCACAAAGGAAAATATTCATCATCTCAGCCATGGAACTGTGGGAGATCCTCAGAGTACCTTCCTCTTGACAAACATGTTCAATTGCTTCATCAATGTCCACCCGTCCCCACACTACCCACCATAAGATCAGAAATGGGGACGGTCACTGAAAATTCCATCATGTTCAGAACGTTTTATCCCCTGTCAGTTCCTGAACCAGTCTGTGTCCATATGCAGCAAGACCGGGACTCCATTGGGGCTTGTTCTGTTAAAGGGTCCGTAACATTCATGTAACAACACTGGCTGGCACTGCATATTGCCACAGTAAATAAGAGATAATTCAGCACCTCATGCTGGTTTCACAGGAATATAAGGAAGTCATTAAGACCATTGACACTATTGGAGACGAACAGGGACAGCCCATTCAGTGCCTCCAGCCTGTTACTCAGGAAAAGAAGGAGTCTAGTGTTATGCACCACACCAGAGCCCCACAAAAATACTTGAAGGTGGCAGCCTATACTCAAATTTTTTTTAAGGAATATTCAGACACAGATTGTCACAAACTTTTCTACAATCCAGGAATTGTAAACAACATCAAGAGAAAATTCAGAGAGAACATCAGCCAGGAGACATCCACTGAAGCTTCTAACTCTGTGGAGACAACAATAGTTTCTGATGCTGCAGAGAAACCAAAATCCAGAGATCCTAATCTGTGAGAGATGGCCACATCCATTCAGGCTGCATTAAAATAAACCCAAGGCCTCCCTCGCTGTTAACACAAGTGGTCTGACCTAGCCAGTTCAATCGTTCAATCTCCCTCTTAAAAGAAACCAGGACAAAATAACCTCTTAAAGCTAAAACATCATCACACTTGTCAGCACATCGAGCTGTAAAACTGAAACTAGGGGTAACCCAAACAGTTTCTTCGCCCTGTTGATTAGGATGATGAAGAAGCCCGTCAGCCCCTTCAGTCACTTACACAGCAACAGGGAGAGGCAATTCAGCCCCTTAAGCCACTTATACAGGAGCAAGAGGAAGCCATTCACCTTTCAACATACTTAAACAGGGGCAGAATGAGGGAATTGATGCTCATTCCTGATGGCCTTATGCCGAAATGACGATTCTCCTGCTCCTCGGATGCTGCCTGATCGGCTGTGCTTTTCCAGCAAACCACTCTCTACTCTGATCTCCAGCATTGGCAGTCCTCACTGTTTCCTAATTGATGCTCGAACATGATGAACAAGTGGAGCAGAGGCTGCCCAGACAGACTGCTCCACGTTGTTCCTCGTGGCTCCGTTGCTCATGATAAACACGTCGTACGTTAACGTGATTTTCTAGCTGTGAGAAGGGAAGCAATATGTCTTGTGTGAATACTCAATAAGGCAACTTTCATCTCCAAAACGACAGACTGGTGTTCCCTATGTAGGGCGGAAGCTGGTGGGAATGGCTACCTATTTTAGATGGAAGGTATTGTGGCTGCTGTCAGGATTGTGAACAACATGATGTTCAATACAGGTTCACATTCTGACTATACAATAACGTGCGGAGAGTTAATTAAGGCATACAAACTATTAGGAAAGCCATGTTAGACTGATGAATAAACTCTCTAAGTTCAAATAATGCTGATGTTATTCATGTTGATCTTGTCAGGTGCACGTCCTGTGTATTATAATCTGTATGCCTTACTCTGTCCAAGTCTATTTTCACTCTGATCTGTTTGGCCATGCTTAATATGATCTGCCTACACTGATCTTAAATAAAGAGTTTCCCTACACTGAGGTACACGTGACAATACATCAAGTCAATAAATCCGGGGTAAAGTATGGAATTTCTCTCCCTATCAATGTCTCTTTTGGAAATAAGTGATCGCTACCACTCCTCGTGTTTCAGCGTAACCATTTCTTCATCTCTCACAGCTCTAAAGATTAAACACTCAACTTCTTCACTCTCTCCTCATGATAATATCACCCATGATTGTCGTAAGGAGATCATTCCTTGCAAAGTTGATCAAATATCTAGAGAATGCCCCAAATGCTCTCTCAGCAAGGCTCTACAACTGCAGGAAGATGGCTTCACTTTTGTACTCGAAGCATCTTACAATGAAAGACAGCATACCATTGACTGCACTCATTACTTACACAGGGTTTGACTCGGAGCAGTCAGTATAGACTTGTGAATGGGAGATTATGCTTCCCTAATTTGTCAGAGTTCTTTGATGAAGTGACCAAGAAGGTTGACAAGAGCAAAGCAGTAGATATGCTCTATGGATTTCAGTAAGGCCTTTGATAAGGTTCCACATGGCAGACTGGTCTGGAAGGTTACATCACGTGGAATGCTAGGGGAACTGGCCAATTGGATCAAGTTGGCTTGATGGTAGGAAGCAGAGGCTTTAGTGGAAGGATGCTTGTCAGACGGGTGGCTGGGTCCACTGCTTTTTTTTTATCAATGGTGTGGTTGAGAATGTACAAGGCATGATTAGCAAGTTTGCAGATGACATTAAAATAAATGGTAGCGTGATCAGTGAGGACGTTTATCAGAAATTGCAGCAGGACCTTAATCAGGTAGGGAAGTGGACCGAGAAATGGCAAATGGAATTTAATATAGGTGTGTGTGTTCTTGCATCTTGGAATCTCAAATCAAGGTAGGGGTTTCACGTTGAATGGGCGGGTCTTCATCCATTTTCAACCATTTCCAACGGTGGGAAGTGGTCCAAACGGGGAAGGGAGTGAATGTGACTGCTCATGCCGACCTTGGCACTTCCAAGCCGGGTAGCTCAGCCGGGTTTGACCCGGCGGTTCTGGGGACGGTCTCGCCTTCGAGGGGGAAGCCTCCCCCATGCACAGGCTGATTTTCATGAATTTTAACCGTGGGAAGTGGTCCAAAAGGGGATGGGAGTGAATGTGACTGCTCATACCGACTTTGGCACTTCCAAGCCAGGTAGCTCAGCCGGGTTTGACCCGGCGGTTCTGCGGACGGTCTCGCCTTCGAGGGGGGATGTAGAGGACAGAGAGACTTTGACATTCAGGTGAACGATCCTCTGAGAGTGAAGTCACAGGTAGACAGGGCAGTGAAGAAAGCTTTTGGCACACTGGCCTTCATCAGGCAGGACATTGTGTATAGACGTTGGAAATTTATGTTGCAGTTACATAGGACTTTGGTGAGGCCGCACTTGGAGAATTGTGTTCAGTCTTTGTCACCTTGTTATAGGGAGGATGTTATGAAATGAGAAAGAGTGCAGAAGAAATTAACAAGGACGTTGCCTGGACCCAATGTTCTGAGTTATAGGGAGAGGTTGGAAAAGCGAGGACGTTTTCTTCAGAGTGTAGGAGAGTGATGGTGGTCCGTATCGAGCTGTATAAGATTATGAAGGGTATGGATAGTTTGAATGCTCTCATTTTTTTCCCCAAGCTTTCGAGAATCAAGGCCTAGAGGTGAACAGTTTAAGGTTATAGGGGAAGGAATAAAAGGGAACCTGAGGGGCCATTTCTTTACAAAAAGGCTAAGCTGCCAGCAGATGTGGTTGAGGTGGGGGTACATTTACAACATTTCAAAAGCATTTGGATAAGTATGTGGATAGGAAAGGCCTAGAAGGATATGGGCCAACTCGAGGGAAATGGGGTTAGCGTGGATGGACATTTGCAACGCTGAGTGTAACCCCTCTGTTAATTAAAACCAAACACCTAGAACGGCTTGCATCATCTTGTTAAAATATGCCTGGCACAGATCTCCTACATTCCTCTATTTAAACAAAAACTCACAAGTTAGTTTCTTAACTTTAATAGTGAACACTAAACAGCAACTATTCACAAATACAAGCCCCTCTTTTCTTAACTATTTATTATCTGACTCCAACTCTGTAAAAATATGCTGTTCCAAAAACCCATGCATTAAACATTACAATCTCAAGATCACACAGTCTCTATCTTCCCTGCTGTGTTCACTCTTTCAGCTGGTTGATCTCCCTGCATCAGTTGTTTTTACTGCAAGATTGTTTTACATGAACATGTATCTTTGATAGAGAGTGTTTGAGATGGCCAGTTAGCACTCCTGCTCTACAGCAGTTACTCTCCCTCTCGTGTTCAACATACTGGTTTCATATACTCCCCATGAAACAACAATTCTCATAATTTGCTGACTTTCCAGGTGTCAAAACAATAACATTCTAATTCCATTGGCGTCTAGTATCCTGAGTGTTACTTAAACTCTGTGGTTGTATTGGAATTTTTGTCAAAACAGCAATCAAAACTCAGGGATCAAATTCCCGGCTAATTGTTCCATTTGAAACAGTCTGACTTTTAGCTGGCATTTGTGGCTCTACTTTTTATTCAGCAAAATCCGTTCTGTCTGAAAGTGCCCAGACATGTATTCGCCTTCATAACACCTCCCCGCTTCAGAAAACAAAACCATCAGAATGAAAATGTGGATTCCTATCTTTTCTTCTAATTCATAACCCCATGATTATGAAATACAAAAGTATTAATCTCAGTTATACCATTCATACTAATTCTGCACACATATATAACATTCGAATAAGTCAAATCTCATCTACACTTTTCCTTTAATTCCGCGATAACACATCTGTTATCACATTTTAAAGGACCCACAGGATGCGCATTTTGTAAGTTTAAAGTCGGTAATATAAGACTCCAATGAAATAGTCTCATATTTTGGTCTTCAAGTATTCCACAAAATGCGAAAGGATCGTCGTTGTTATCCACAATCATCTCCGACAATTTGTTTGTCATATAATCATTAAAATATTGTCAGGCCAGTACGAAACTCAATCATTCTTTTTCAATAATGGAGAGTTTGTTGTTTTTTCTGTTGGATATTGATTTTTTTCGACAAGTAGCTAATTGGCCATTCAATTCCATCATCATCTTTCTGTATCAATGCATCTCCGACCCCTGTATCCCGAGCATCATACACAATTTTCAAAAAGTTTCAAAATTTTTGGTGTAGCTAAAACTGGTGCGGTGATTAATCCTGCTATAAAATTCTCAACTGCTTCCTGACATTGTTCTGCCCACCACAATCCTGTGTTCTTCTTTAATAAATCCATCAGTGGTGCCAATATGCTGCTGAAGTTTGCAACAAACTTTCGATAGAATTCACTCAGTTACAAAAATCGAAGCACCTCTTTCTTTGTGGATTGTCGTGGAAATTCCTCACAGCCCTTCGTCTTTGTGTTCCATGGCGTCAACTCTATGTCCATTGTCATGTTCCAAAAACGTCACCTCTGCCTTCACGAATTTTGTTTTCTTTAAGTTTTTTTTTTACCAAGTTTGCTTCTTGTAATTGTTCAACATGCTCTGGCAACTGTAACATGTGAGCTTTCAATCACTTGCTAAATATCACTACATCATACAGATAAACTGCACAGTTTGTTCATCTGGCCACAACTCTGTTCCTGAGTCTTGAATGTGGCTGGAGCATTATTCATTCACATTACATGCTCATTAACGTTTTTGTCATATCCGGTATCTTTACAAGACAATTTAACTGACTCAACTTTTTTTTTCTTAATCTGAAAGAGGCCACTAAACCTGGCTTTGAAGTGATTTCCTACCATTTGTAGGAATATTAATACGTCGTCGCCACGGGAAATCGTCAATCAGCCACCTGCTTCACTCTATGCTGTGCCCTCTTCAGGTGCTGTTTATCAAACTCACCTACTCCATCTAATCTCTCCCTCACCTCACATACATAATCCAACTGTGAGATCTCTGACTTCGGTCCTGTCAATTTATATTTAATTAATTTCAAAGGACATCTGACTTCATGTACGAATATTAACCCAAAGGAAGTAAACTGAGTAGGTTTATTTTGGCCATCTCCGATGGCAAGCAATTTAATGGTATACCTTTATCCCAATCTTACGGGTAATCATGACAGTACACTGTTAACATTGTCTTCAGTGTAAGATGCTAACATTCCAAGGCTTCCTGTGATTGAGGATGGGACACGCATTATTTGAAGTGCTGATTGCCTAAGCTATCCATAACTCCTTAAACATCTGAGCGTTGGTATGACTGAATATCTCTGCGTAGTTCACATCGAGTAAAGAAAGCTACCAATTCCTCCACCTCCCTTTTTGCCTTAACACGCCATAATGGAATTGCCTCTGGAAATCTGGTAGACACATTCACTGTGGACAGAAAATATTGGTTTCCACTTTTATTTTAGAAAGGGGACCTACACAATTAATCATCACCCACGTGACAGCTTCTTCGAATGCAGGAATTGGCAACAAAGGTGCTGGTTTTAAAACTGCCTGTGATATACCTACCACTTGGCATGTATGGCATGGACAACAAAAAATAACCATGTCCTTTTGCATTCCAAGCCACTAGAAATGCTTCTGTACCTTAGCCCGAGTCTTCTGTACACCTAGGTGACCGCCTGCAGTTAGCTCATGTGCTACCATAACACTATATGCTACCGGTAACACAATCTGGTGCACTTTTTCTTCTGCACTAACCAAGTTCATTAGCCTTTCAGGACTAAGCACCTCTGCCTGATCCTCTGCCTGTTCAGGTTTTTGCTGCACCGTTACATCAAACAGGGGGTCAGTTGACTGGAAATCAATTTCATTGTCTTTTTCTTTCGATTTTCCTTCCTGCTGTAACTTATGACAGTGGGATCCTGTTTCGACACAGTCTGAAAACATTCCTGGTTATTTTTCTTTATATCCCCAGTTCCATAGTCTTCCTTTGACTTTTCCACCACAAATGGTGCCACTCCTACCTTGGATCCTGTTAAATCTTTCCAAAGAACAAACTGTAGTCCTGGAACTGACACTCTGTCACTCATTCTCACTGTTACTCCCCCAATCTTGATATGGAACTCCAACGTGGTGTTACACAAGGGAATGCTGAATTTCTGTCCCCATTCCACAAATTATCACGCATAAGAGGTACAGTTAGTAAGTTTGCAGATGACACCAATATTGGGGTGTAGTGGACAGAGAAGAGGGTTACCTCAGATTACAACAGGATCTGGACCAGATAGGCCAATGGGCTGAGAAGTGGCAGATGGAGTTTAATTCAGATAAATGCGAGGTGCTGCATTTTGAAAAAGCAAATCTTAGCAGCATTTATACACATAATGACAAAGTCCGAGGTAGTGTTGCTGCACAAAGAGACCTTGGAGTGCAAGTTCATAGCTCCTTGAAAGTGGGGTGGCAGGTAGATAGGACAGTGAAAAAAGCGTTTGGTATGCTTTCCTTCATTGGTCAGAGTATTGAGCACAGGAGGAAGGAGGTCATTTTGCAGCTGTACAAGGCATTGGTTAGGCCACTGTTGGAATATTGCGTGGAATTCTGGTCTCCTTCCTATCGGAAAGATGTTGTGAAACTTGAATGGGTTCAGAAAAGATTTACAAGGATGTTGCCAGGGTTGGAGGATCTGAGCTACAGGGAGAGGCTGAACAGTCTGGGGTTGTTTTCCCTGGAGCGTCGGAGGCTGAGGGTTGACCTTATAGACGTTTACAAAATTATAAGGGGCATGGATATGGTAAATAGACAACGTATTTTCCCTGTGGTCGGGGAGTCCAGAACTAGAGGGCATAGTTTTAGGGTGAGAAGAGTAAGATACAAAAGAGACCTAAGGGGAAACGTTTTCACGCAGAGGGTGATATGTGTATGGAATGAGCTGCCAGAGGATGTGGTGGAGGCTGGTACAATTGCAATATTTAAGAGGCATTTGGATGGGTATATGAATAGGAATGGTTTGGAGGGATATGGGCCAGGCGCTGGCAGGTGAGACTAGATTGGGTTGGGAAATCTGGTCGTCATGGACGGGTTGGATCAAAGGGTCTGTTTCCATGCTGTGCATCTCAATGACTCTATAACATGTCAGAAAGATTGAAAATACTTCCATCTCCTACCATTAGAGGGAGAGAGAAAGTGAGGACGGCAGGTGCTGGGGATCAGAGTTGTAAAATTTGGGGCTGGAAAAGCACAGCTGGTCAGGCAGCATCCGAGGGGCAGGAGAGTTGACGTTTCAGGCACAAGTCCTACATCAGGAAAGTGCTGGGTAAGGGAGAGGGAAGGCAGCTGAGAAATGAATAGGAGGTTGGAGGTGGAGCTGGGTGGAAGGTAGCTTGGAAAGCGATAGGTAGATGCAGGTGGGGGCTGACGGTGAGACGTCGGAGAGAAGGGCGAAATGGATTGGTGATAGGACAGCTGGAACCCTCAAACTATATGGCATCAAAGTCGACTTCACCAATTTCCAAAACTACCCTACCCCAACCTCATCCAAGAGCCATCCATTCAACTTAGCACTGCCCTCTTGAACTGTCTTAATTGTCCATCTTCCTTCCCACCTATCCAGTCCACCCTTCCCTCCGAAATATCACTATCACTCCCACCTACATCTTTATATCACCTTCCCAGTGACCCTTCCGTCAGCACAGCTCCTACCCTCCTATTTATCTTTCAGTCCCCTTGTACAAACGGCACACTCCTGACGATGGGTTTATGCCTGATATGTCGATTGTCCCACTCTTCGGATGCTGCCTGATCTGCTGTGCTTTTCCAACACCTTACTCCTTAACTATTAGAGACTGATCAGATCCCGCATCTCACAAAATTATAATTTCTTGTCCTTCCCCACACCTCCCTCCCGTTTTTTCTGAGCAAACTTTATCCAGCGAGGCGAATCCTTTATATAGCTCAGACACTGACTCCATAACCAGCTATGCCTATGCTGTACACTCTCCTGCAGCTTCTTGGCTCTTCTTGGGGCCCTATTTGCCTGTTTCACTAATGTCACTGGCTTAATCTCTTTTACCTTATCCTTTCCCAAAGTGTCCTCCTACAACACCCAGCATTGTTTTTCCCAGCTTACTACAGTGAAAACACCTTTTTCTAGTGCACTTCTTAAACCATCGGCACTGTAATTTTATGTGATCCACTCCCTTATAGTGAAAACACCTGAGGCCATTCACCACCTTTAACCCCTTTGGGCTTGTTTTTTTTATCTGTGCTAAACTATTGCCAGTGTGCTTTACTCTATGTTTAGTAGTGTAGGATCTCCCCTTCTCCCAACTTCTATCCCTCAAAGGATGAAAATCCTGCCAGAAGATAAATTTCTTCTCATGCACCAAGGTACATTTTTTCTGCCATTCCTGCCGCGCTTCTCACTTCTTGAACTTTCTGTTCATTCACATGAATTCTTACCATCTCTGGAAATGAGTCTTTAAATTCCTTAAGCAGAATAATCGCCTTTCGACCCTCACAGGTCTTGTCCATTTTTGTAAAGCCCGAACCCATCTATCAAAATGATTGTGCTTAATTCTTTCAAACTCAACATAAGTCTGACCTGGTTCCGTCTCTATATTTCTGAACATCTGCTATATGCTTCTCGTACCAATTCATAAGCACTCAATTCATAAGCCTGTTTGACATCTCCATAATCTCTTGACCCCTCATCTGACAGCACTGCACATAACTCAGAAACTGTGCCCACCAGCTTAGTCTGAACTAGCATTACCCACTAGTTCACTGGACACACCATGTGCTGAACCAATTATTCTAATGAAATAAAAAAGGTTTTGACATTTTTCTCACCGAAATTTGGCAATATATTAACATAGTTGTATATATCCCTACATTCTCCCTTCACCTTCATCCTGCTCATTTAACTTTCCTATTTAATTCCCAACTTCTGAATCCCAAATTCTCTCTCTCTTTCTTTTTCCTCTCTTTCTTTTCTATTTCTGTGACTTTCTCTTCTATCTTCGAACTCCAGTTGCCACATTTGCAATTTAAGTTTTATCTAATTAGACTGCAGTTGCCTCTTTCTCTGATACACCAAAGTGCTTGACTAAATCTCTTACAAGTTCAGATTTTTGTTTTGTCCCTGGTTAAACCCAATTCTAATCTATTTGCTAACTCTAAATGTATGTCCTTCCTCTGCCTTTCTAAACTTTCTTGGCAAATTTGGGAATCATCTTCAAAGTCCAGAACTCTTTTAGTAATGTTAAAAGACATTTAATTTAATTTAACCAACCACAAGGAAACAAAAGTAAATGAATTTTCTCATCTATTTTATGTGAAGATCTAGGTAACTAACTGCCAAGTCATGGAATATGCTGGGACAATTTGTACCTCATATATGTTCAAATCTGTATAAATCCTGTATGTCAACCCCTCAAACAGCTATGATGTCAATGTCGAAACACAATAGACCACACACACAGAAAAGCTCAGCTCGCCTCGTAATCTGCTAAAACATGGGTGACAGAGAAGTCCCCAATTCTTCTATTAAATGAACTATAAGGATTTATAAGTATGCAAGTTAGCTCGCTGAACTTGAAAGTTTGTTTTCAGATGTTTCATCAACATGACTACGTAACATCATCAATGAGATTCTCCGGCGACACACTGGTAGTATGTTCTGCCTCTCTTTTTATAGGTCTTGGTTTCTTAAGTTGGATGATGTCATTTGCAATTCCTTTTTTTCAAAAGAAGGTAGATAGGATTCAAATTGATGTGTTTATTAATGTACTTCTGGTTAGAATGCCATGTCTCTAAGAACTTTCAGGCGTGTCTTTGTTTCACCGGTCCTGGGATGTGTGTGTTGTCCCAGTCACATTGGTAGCGGGACATGGGTCTTTTTGTAGTCAGTTGGTGTTCACGTATCTGGGTAGTACGACAACAGGACAGTTTGAAATAGAGAAAAAATGATTTCATATACACTGTTTAATCAGTGTGTGTTCATATAAGTAAGATTGTTCATATGTGTACAAAACATTCTGAAGGAACAATGGAGACTAGTTAACGGAAAATCATGCACATGATGTATAACATTTATATAGCATTAAAAGATTATTTGATTCTCATCTGAAGTAATATTTTCCCCTTCTCTCAACGTTCCTCCTTTTCTGGGATTCCCTACTCTTGTCTCTCATTCTTATCAGAATGTGTGTTATAAATTTATAAATTCTTGCTTCTGGTGTCCCAACGTATTTCAGTTAATCCCCTTTCTACTAGGAATTAAATATATTTGCCTGCAGGGTTATTTCCAAAGCTAGTGTCTGTCATATTATTGGAGACACAAATTCTGGCATCAGACCCATCATTTAAACATATTACTCTGTTGTACATGCTGTAATTTTAATTTTACTTATAATTTTACAACATACATATTGTAAAATGGACCACAGCACACAGGATTTGCAAAAACATTGAGAGTGGTACATCTACTCCTTTCAATAATCTAGTTTTCTCATTTTTTGCATTTCCACAGCTATATCCTCTATCTCGTTCTCTCTTTGTATCCAGTTAAGAAATTCAACAAATATTCTTCGTGTCCCATCTCTCAAAACTCCTTCTTTCGATTTATATCTATTGCTCTCTTCTTGATGTAATGTGATTATAATTTAGCAATGTAACTACGAAGACATGAGGGAGGAGCTGGCCAGAGATAATTGAAAGGGAAGCCAAGCAGGGAAGACCGTGGAGCAGCAATGACAGGAGTTTCTAGGGATAATTTAGATGATAATAGAATTTATCCCAAAAGAAGATGAAACATATTCAAGGAGGACAAGGCAGCCATGAGCGATTAGGCAAGTCAGGGACAGCATCAAACCAAAAGAGAAAACATACAATGTGGTGAAGATGATTGGGAATCCAGCGTATTCATTGGCTCAGAAACTACATAACGCTGGCATCACTGACACTACAGAGCTCTTAATCATGGTCAGGGAGAGAAACAGGGCGAAACACATTCACTTTAAACACAGAAGATGGCATTAGTCAAGGGAAAAGGTTCAGATGAATTAAACAATTGAATTAAAGTCAGTTAAATGTTTTTGCGAAATGTGTCAGATTGGAAGCATAACCCAGGAAGAGACCATCTGCAGAATGAGAGTTTGAAAATGGAAGTATTACCACAGCAGAGTAAGTCATTGAGTAGAGGGCTGATGGTTGAATGGGACTCGATGTGAACTTGGGACGGACAAAAGAATTACATTGTCGATGTTGCAGCTCAGAACTGCTTAATCACGTAGTGCTGCAGACCACAGCAGCAGGAGAAGGAGACCTGCATTCAACCACAACCTGAAACATTTTTGAACAGGAAAACCCCTCAGTTGCTATTACCATCAACACGATCTATGGCTCAGTGAAGAGTGTGGGTGAACATGTCAGGATCAGAACCTCTTGAACCTAAACCTGATTCTAACCCATTAAAGCTACCGCAATTGACCAATAGATATGTTCAAAGCCCTGCAGTCCTGACATATTCTGTCATAAATGGTGATGGATAATTAAACAAATTATGGAGGAAAGGGCTCCACATCCATCCCCATCCTAAATAGTGAAACAGCCCTGCACATTAATGTAAAAGACAAAGATGTAGCAATGCACCACTCTCAGCCAGAAGTGTTGAGTCGATCATCCAACTCACTCTCACCATGATGCCCCCAGAATCACAAATGCCAGCCCTCAGCCAATTTGAGCCTCTGCACGTGACATGAAGAAAGAGCTGAACACAGTAGATACGACAAAGAAAATGGGCCCTAACACCATTCCTGCAATGGGACTGAAGGCTTGTGCTGCGCAACAAGCCGTGTCTCTGGGGAAGCTGTTTCATTTGAGCTCCAACTCTGATATCTCCCTGGCAATGTGGTGCATTACTCGACTATGTCCCGTTCCCTGAGAGGACAATAGTCACAATATGACCAATTATCACCCCTCAGTCCCATCATGATATTTGATTGGTGGGAGTTCTTTTAGACAGTGCTTTCAAGCAGCACAGAAATACCTGCTCAATGTGGTTTCTCATGCGGAGGTGGTGCTGTTGTGGAAATGTCATTGGATTACTAATCCAGACCATGATAATGCTCTGGCAGCTGGTTGAAGTTAAAACAATTAATAAAATATCGAGATCTAAAATCTGGTGTCAGTAATAGTTACCCTGAATCCAATGTCGACTGAAAACAGAAGTTTGCTTCCCCACTATACTTTCAGGAAGTAAATCTCCCGTGCTTTCCTGGTCTGGAATAAAAGTGTCTCCAGACTCATAGACATGTGCTAAACTCTTCAATGGTCTCTGAAATGGCTCCAAAGTTATCATCCCTGCTTCTAATCTGTCTTGCCTGTAAGGGTTTTATATATTTCACTGAGATCTCCACTCATTTTGCTGAAGCACATGGAATATAGGTTCAGTCGACCCAAACTCTCTTCCAATAACAGGCCTGTCATCCTAGAGATCAGTCTGGTCGTCCTTCGCTGCTCTCCCTCAATGTCAGGTTTGTCCTTTCTCAGGTAAGGAGACCAAAACTGCCCATAATACGGCACAATGTTCGAGACGGGGTCTCACCAAGGCCCCGTGCAGCTGCAGTAAGACACCTTTAATCCTGGACTCAAATTCCCCTGAAATGAAGGTCAATACACCATTTACCTTCCTACCTACTTTCTGTTCCTGCAAAAAATTACTTTCAGTGTCTAGTGCACAAGAAGATCCAGATCTTTTTCAATGTTGCAGCTTTCCAACTGGTGGGTCTATTACACTGATCAGCGTGCCAATGTCATTCCCAGTATTTTCTTCTGGCTACAGAATTCACTGCTATGCATGGACCTCGGAGGTCGCTGAAGAATGAAACAAAAAGAAGCATAAGTCCCTTTAGAGAGTAACATTTTCCAACCTTTTCAAATGGTAGGCTGCCATTTTTTCCCATCAAAGGGCACAACGTCACATTACCCACATTGTTCTCCATCTGCCACGTATTTGCACAGCCACTCCACTTGCCTCAGTCACCTTGACGCTTTTTTACATCGACTTTACCCACTCGCAATCCGACATCGATTAGTGCCATCAGCAGGCTTGGAAGTATTACATTTGTTTCACTCTAACAAAGGTTTAGACTGTATTTTAAATAGCTAGGGACCAAGCCCTAATTCCCGCTACACCCCCCAGTCCTCCACTGTAAAAACGGTGATGTATTCCTACTCACTGTTTCCTATTAGCTCTCCCATTCTAAAACCATGCCATTCTATTAGACCCAGTCTCATATGTTTCGAATTTGCACAGTAGGCTTGGGGCTTCATCAAAAATCTTTCTGAAAATCCCGTCTTATTGCATTGATTGCTTGTTTTTCTACACGTCAGTTTTTCAAATATGATTCCCATTTGATAAATCTCTGTTGACTTTGTCTCAGCCCATTAATTTCAGTTAAAATACTTTCTCCATAACATTAATTTGCTAATTTCATTCTATTTCCTTTTTCTCTATCATCAGATTAAAGTTTCCTAGTTTTACGGGGAAGATTGTTTTTTTTCTTTTGTGAAGATATAACTGAAATATTTTCTCCATAGATCTGCCAGTTCCCTGTTCTCCATTCTCCATTTTCTGGTTTCAAACTATAAGGAAGCTGCAAGTTTTTATCCCCTTAATTTTGCCATTGACATAGTTTTTGAAGCTATTAAAAGTTGACTCTTATTACCCTTGTGCCATCTGAAATATATCAATTCCTATCCTAAGCCTCTCAATGATTAACCTTGCACAAACATGCACTTGCAGCAGCATAGACTCTGCACTGTCAGAAATACAGCATGATCTACATTAGTCCCACTTTCCTACACCAGGCACATAACCGGGAATGTTATGAAACTTCAACAGGTCATCCGAGTCCTTTATAACAGCTGGAAGGTTACCCGTGTCAAGTCCCTCTGTGGTGGTGCTTTCCAGACCCCAATATCCTCTTGGTAAAAAACGATCCTCAAGTCCTCTCTACATCTCAAACTCTTCACCTTAAGAGTGTGCTCCCCCTTGTTCTTTTCCCTCTAATTTAAAGGAAGAGCTGCTGTCTATGCACCCTGTCAATGCCCCTCCTAATCTTATACTTCTGGATCACCGTCCCCTCAGCTTCCTCTGATTCACTGTAAACAACCCGAGCTTATCCAGCCTCTCGTCATAGCTCCATACTCTAGGAACATCCTGGTAAATATCCGTTGCACACCTTCAAGTGCAATCGCATCCTTGCTGTAATCTGCTTCCCAGAACTACACCCAGTATTCCATTTTGGCTTAAGCAAAGTTCCTCAAGCTCTTATAATCTATGCCTCGATGAATGAAAGTTATGCTTACATTCTGCTTTCTCAACGTGTAGTTATTAACCTGTCCAGTCACATTCAGGGATGTGTGGAGAAGCACCCTCTGAGCTTCCTAGTGTGCTGCCATTCATTGAGTACTCTCCTGTCTGGTTAATTCTTCCAAAGTGCATCACCTCATAATAATCAGGGTTACTTTCCATCTGCCATTGATGTGACCACCTGACCATTCCGTCTGTATTTTCCTATAACATAAGACCTTCCTCCTCACTGCCAACCACCCGGCCAATCTTTGCATCAAACACAAACTTGCTTATCACACTCTCCCCACCCCCACTTATGAATGCCACAAATAATAAGCTTAAAGATCACACAGCACCCACGCTGATTGATGATGTCACTTCCGCCCCATCATGATCACTCCCACAACCACTTCCGCCCCTCGCATCACCGCTGATGCCACACACTCAGTGACTTCCGCCAACCCT
Organism: Chiloscyllium punctatum; assembly: GCF_047496795.1. Lineage (NCBI taxonomy): Eukaryota > Metazoa > Chordata > Chondrichthyes > Orectolobiformes > Hemiscylliidae > Chiloscyllium > Chiloscyllium punctatum. The sequence continues at coordinate 38,664,396 of NC_092771.1, read as the reverse complement.
ACTGCCGTGGTCACCACCACTTCCGCCCCCATCAGCGCCACTCACTTGCATTCTGCTGACACGCCACCCACAGACCCCACTGTCACTATCCCTACCCCCCAGAACCCCGAGGGGAACACTACCCCTGCTCATGATTCCACCCCAATTCCCCCCACCATCATACCCACTCCAGTTACAGGTTCCGCCCCCACTCCCAGCTGCACACCCACACCAGATCCCAGCTCCCAGCCCTACCGAGTTTCCACCATCCCTCCAGTCCTCCCCCTCACTGAGGATGAACGATCAGTCCTCAGCAAAGGACTCACCTTCATCGCCCTCCGTCCACGCATCAATGAATTTAATACGCTCCGTGATGTCGAACAATTCTTCCATCGCCTCTGCCTCCAAGTTACTTTCACAATCAGGATTCTTGCCCACCTTCCAAGGATCCCTTCGCCGACATCCAACACACTACATCCACCTGGACACCCCACGCTGGCCCATTACCTGCCCTCGACCTCTTCATTTCCAACTGCCGCAGGGACATAAACTGCCTCAACTTGTCTACACCATCCCCCAATCCAACCTCTCACCCTCACAACGGACAGCCCTCCAATCTCTCTGCTCCAATCCCAACTTCACCATCAAAACAGCGGATAAAGGGGGTGCAGTGGTAGTCTGGCGCACTGACCTCTACACCGCTGAGGCCAAATGACAACTCGAGGACACCTCTTCCTACTGGCCCCTCGACCATGACCCCAACCCCCATCATCAAACCATCATCTCCCAGACCATACAGAACATCATCACCTCAAGAGGTCTCCCACCCACAGCTTCCAAACTCATAGTCCGGGAATCCCGCACTCCCGGTTCCACCTCCTTCTCAAGATCCACAAGCCTGACCTCCCTGGCCGACCCATTGTCTCAGCATGCTCCTGCCCCTCTGAACTCATCTCTACCTACCTCGAAACTGTCCTATCCCCTCTAGTCAGGAATTACCCACATATGTTCGAGACACCACCCACGCCCTCCACCTCCTCCAACACTTCCGTTTCTCCGGCCCCCAATGCCTCATCTTCACCATGGATATCCAATCCCTCGACACCTCAATCCGCCATGACCAGGGCCTCCAAGCCCTCTGTTTTTTTTCCTCTTCAGACGTCCCCAATAGTACCCTTCCACCGACACTCTCATTCGTTTGGCCGAACTGGTCCTCACCCTGAACAATTTCTGCTTCAAATCCTCCCACTTCCTCCAGACCAAAGGGGTAGCCATGGGCACACGTATGGGCCCTAGCTATGCGTGTCTCTTTGTTGGCTACGTAGAACAGTTGATCTTCCGTAATTACACCGGCACCACTCCCCACCTCTTCCTACGCTACATTGATGACTGCATTGGCACCACTTCGTACTCCCGTGAGGAGGTTGGGAAATTCATCAACTTTACCAACACATTCCACCCTGACCTTAAATTTACCTGGACCATCTCTGACACCTCACTCCCCTTCCTGGACTTCTCCAACTCCATTAACGACGACCGACTTGACACTTACATTTTTTACAAACACACCGATTCCCACAGCTACCTGGATTACACCTCTTCCGACACTACCTCTTGCAAAAATACCATTCCATATTCCCAATTCCTCCGCCTCCGCCGCATCTGCTCCCAGGAGGACCAGTTCCACCACAGAACACACCAGATGGCCTCCTTCTTGAGAGACTGCAATTTCCCTTCCCATATGGATAAAGATGCCCTCCAACGCATCTCGTCCACATCCCGCACCTCCGCCCACAGACCCCACCCCTCCAACCCTAACAAGGACAGAATGCCCTGGTGCTCACCTTCCACCCTACCAACCTTTGCATAAACCAAATAATCTGCCGACATTTCCGCAACCTCCAAAAAGTCCCCACCACCAGAGATAGATTTCCCTCCCCACCCCTTTCTGCCTTCCACAAAGACCGTTCCCTCCGTGACCACCTTGTCAGGTCCACGCCCCCCTACAATCCACCCTCCCATCCTGGCACTTCCCCCTGCCACCGCAGGAACTGTAAAACCTGTGCTCATGCCTCCTCCCTCACCTCTATTCAAGGCCCTAAAGGAGCCTTCCACATCCATCAAAGTTTTACCTGCACGACCAATAATATCATTTATTGTATTCGTTGCTCCCGATGCGGTCTCCTCTACATTGGGGAGGCTGGGCGCCTCCTACCAGAGCGCTTTAGGGAACATCTCCGAGACACCCGCACCAATCAACCACACCGCTCCGTGGCCCAACGTTTCAACTCCCCCTCCCACTCTGCCGAGGACATGGAGGTCCTGGGCCTCCTTCACTGCCGCTCCCTCAGCACCAGACACTTGGAGGAAGAACGCCTCATCTTCCGCCTCGGAACACTTCAACCCCAGAACATCAATGTGGACTTCAACAGTTTCCTCATTTCCCCTTCCCCCACCTCACCCTCTTTCCAAACTTCCAGCTCAGCACTGTCCCCATGACTTGTCCGGACTTGTCAATCCTGCCTATCCTCTTTTCCACCTATCCACTCCACCCTCTCCTCCCTGACCTATCACCTTCATCCCCTCCCCACTCACCTATTGCACTCTATGCTACTTTCTCCCCACCCCCATCCTCCTCTAGCTTATCTCTCCACGCTTCAGGGTCTCTGCCTTTATTCCTGATGGAGGGCTTTTGCCCGAAATGTCGATTTCGCTGCTCCTCGGATGCTGCCTGAACTGCTGTGCACTTCCAGCCCCACTAATCCAGAACCAGGTTATAGTCCAACAAGTTTATTCGAAGGCACTAGTATTTGAAGCACTGCTTCTTCATCAGGTGGTTGTCCCCTTTGAAAGTTTGTGCCTCCGAATAAACCTGTTAGACCATAACCTGGCATTAAGTGATTTTTAACTTTGTCCACCTCAGTCCAACAATGGCATCTCCACTGGCAAATAATAATGGACACAGCACTATTCCCCGTGGTACACCATTGGACACCGGCCAACAGTCACACAAACAGCCTTCTATCACTACCCTTTGTCTCCTACAACAAGGTTGATTTAGATGTAACTTGGCAAGTCACTAATTTGTCCCACCTATTCCCTGGTTATTCCTTTCTGCTTGACATAAATGGAGATTATCTGGGGATTCTCCATAATCTTGCCCTGCCAGCAGGTTTCATGTCCCTTTGTTCGTCACTCCCCACAGAGTGAAACATTTCTTCCTTATTAAGGTCTTAAATGGCCTCTTCCTTATCCTACCATTATTTGCATTAAATGTAGAGTAGACAGCCAGAGAAACGTCCTGTTTATTTCCACCTTGTGACATGTTTCGTGAATTTTCTAAATTTCATTCTTTGAAATTCCAGATAACACAGGCTGAGTTTCTGCATCAGTCAATCTTGCCATCTGAGGGATTAATCTGGGGAATGTCTATTGCACAACCTCTGTGGTCAGTATATTCTTTCTCAGATTGTGGCACCAAAACTGTACTCAATAATCCAGGTACAGTCTCACAACCTTGTACACAATATCCAGGTTCAGTCTCCCCAACCCTATACACAATACTCCAGGTAGTCTCACCAACCCTGTACACAATACTCCAGGTACAGTCTCAACAACACACTGTGAAACTACTTCAACATTTCGTTGCATCGATATTCTGACACCTTTCATTGAAGGTTCTCCACCTGTTCTGCATCCAGCTACATTTTCAAGCATTACCTTGTTACTGATATAAATTAACTTTATGTCTTTAGTTTCACACGCCCTGTATGATCTCTTGGTATTTCTGGGTGATTTTCTGCATCTTGCTCTATGAAGACAGATGCAAAGCAACTGGCTGTTTTCTTGGCCATTTCCCTGTTCTCCACAATAACCTGTTTTCTTCCGATTACAAACTTCCACATTTGACCGTGCTTTTAAGTTGTTTTCTTTGAAATATACGTTGTAGATGTAGGCAGTCTTTATGTTCCTGTTTGTTAGCATGCATGTCCTCTTTTTGATTTCCTTATCAGTTTAATGGGCCTCCTTTTCTGGATTGTAAATTTCTGACATTTCTCAGGTTTCCACTATGTCTGGAATTCTTCTGATGTCACTTCTTATGATTAGTATAATCTTTATGTTAACCATCATTAAGTCAATTTATCACTCTTTAGTGTTCTTACCTTAAAGAAATTGACTTATGTTTCAGACTTTGCAGTATTTCTATACACCATATAAATCCAAGAACATTGCAAGAGGACAAAGAAGAAATTGCGGGATCCAGGCTGATATTTGTACATCATCGTTGGCCATAATTAAGGTCCCGGGTGACTGGAGGACACCGAATGCTGTGCCCTTAGTCAAGAAGGGCTACAAAGAAAAACCTGGGAAATACAGACTAGTAAACTGGACATCTGTAGTGGGTAAGGTACTTGAGAAGATCCTGCGAGACAAGATATAAACACATTTGAAAAGGCAGGATGTGATTAGAAGTAGTTAGCATGGCTTTGTGCATGGGAGGTTATGGCTCACAAATCCATTAGAGTTCTTTTACGCAGTGATCAGCAAGGTTTGACGAGGGCAGGGTGGTATATGTAGACTATATGATTTCAGTAAGTCCTTCAATAAGGATTCACATGGCATGCTGCGCTGGAAGGTTAGATTGCATGGAATTGAGTTGGCGCTGGCAAACCAGATACAAAATTGTGTGGATAGTAGGAAGCAGAGTGTAATAATGGAACGATGGAGGCCTGTCACTAGTGGAGTGCCTCAGTGGTCGGTACTGGCACCAACACTGTTTGTTATGTGTACAATGATTTTGTTTAGAACATCCAAGGCATGATTAGTAAGATTACAGATGACAATAAAATTCGCATTATCATGGTCAGTGAGTAAGGTTGTCAGGAAATGCAGCAGGACCTTGATCATCTGGGGACATCGGCTGAGAAATGGCAAATGGAGTTTAATATAGATAAATGTGAGATCTGTCATTTTGGAAATTCCAGTCAGGGTCAGAATTTCACAGTGAATGGTTGTGCCTTAAGGGCTGTAGTGGAACAGATGGACCCTGGAATTCAGGTGCATGGTTCTCTGAAAGTGTAGTGAATGGTAGTGAAGGGTAGTGAAGAAGGTTTTCGGCACACTGACCTTCATCAGTCAGGGTATTGAATATTGAAGTGGGGAGGTTCTGTTCGCCGAGCTAGGAATTTGTGTTGCAGACGTTTCGTCCCCTGTCTAGGTGACATCCTCAGTGCTTGGGAGCCTCCTATGAAGCGCTTCTGTGATCTTTCCTCCGGCATTTTTAGTGTTTTGAATCTGCCGCTTCCGGTTGTCAGTTCCAGCTGTCCACTGCAGTGGCCGGTATATTGGGTCCAGGTCGATGTGCTTGTTGATTGAATTAGTAAATGACTGCCATGCCTCTTTGAATTCCCAGCTCGGCGAACAGAACCACAACAACGAGCACCCAAGCTACAAATCTTCGCCCAAACTTTGAACACCTACGAGCGAGAGACGCTAATACAAGCCAGGAAATTGAAATCCTGTGCTAACCGCCTAAGCGCCACATACGAACAACTCCGGTTCCTGCACGAATGCCGAAAGAATCGAAACTTTCCAGAATGTGTCAGATACAGACCATCAGTCAACAACCCACAAGCCAGACAGAACAAATTCAGGATGATCCAGATAATGATTACAGACGCACACAACAGACTACACAAATACAGACAAGACATTGCGCGCCAAAAATCGTTAATTTCCAAAACCACCAATCAAGAATGGACCCAGACCATAGAACAGGCCGTCACCATAGGACAGAACAGGACAGAAAACGGCACTAACAGAAAAGAATGGCCAAACTAACACACAACAGAGAGGACACCAGAACACGTACCTGGGTTAAAAACCTCTCCCACAGACAGCTCAAAGACACGGAAAGAACAATACCAGCCAAGGGACTCAACTACAACCACAGGGACGCCAAGACAGCAGACTTCCTTGCAGCACTAGAATTCACACTCAGGAACAATGGACTGATAGAGGAGTCACAACAAACAGTGAGACAAAGTATCGTACCCCTGATAACAAGGAAAAGACAAACACAAAACCTCAACACCCAGGAGAGAGAAGCACTAAAATCATTACGAAATGATAAGAACATAATCATACTACCAACAGACAAAGGCAGGATGACGTTCATCCTGGACAAGGTAGAGTACACCCAGAAAGCGCAACAACTACTTGCAGATACGAACACCTATCAAAAGATGGAGCTTGACCCCACTCCACAGCTCACCAATAGGATAAACAACACACTGAGGAACCTACAAAAAACGGACAGATAACCAGGTTTGACCTACAGAGAATGAAGCCTGAAAGCAACAACACCCCCAGATAGTATGGACTCCCCAAAGTGCGCAAACGAGACCTCTCACTCAGACCCATCATATCACTACTAGGGACGCCATCACACAAACAGCAGAAACTGAAACACCTGATCAGCGGATCCAGACACTCGATACAGCCAACGCAGGAATTCCTGGGCATCATCAGAAATATACACATAGACAAGGAAGAAACTCTGGTCTCATTCGATGTAATGGCACTGTTCACCTCTATCGACAAAGCCCTAGCCAGAGAAACAAAAGTCAACGTGCTGGACAGACAACAGGACGGTGAACCGATCAACAAAGATTGCATACTCAAACTACTGGGCCTGTGCCTCAGAACACACTTCACATTCAACAACCAAATATATGAACAAATCAACGGCACACTCATTTTCTCACCCATCTCTGAACTCATAGCAGAAGTTGTAATGCAAAGATTAGAACAAAGAGTCTTACCGAAAAATCAATCCAAACTCTGGATCAGACATGTGGATGAGACCTTTGTAATCATTAAAAACGCAGAAATAGAGAACACACACCGGATCATCAATGCCACACTCTCAGGAATCGGATTCACTAGAGAGGAAGAAAAGGACAACCAACTCCCATTCCTATATGTGATGGTACAGAGAACACTGAACGGAGAATTCACCACAAAGGTATACAGGAAAGCCACACACACAGACCAAGTCCTGAACTACGAAAGCAACCACCGCAACACACACAAAAGAAGTTGCATCAAGACACTGTTCAAAAGGGCCACAACACGCTGCAGCACACTAGAACTGCAAAAAGAGGAAGAATAACACCTCTAAAAAGTATTCACCAACAAAGGAAACCCGCGCAATTTCATCAAAAGATACCTAAGGGAAAGACAACGGAATAAGGACATATCACAACTCAAAGGACTAGCCACTTTACCATACATCATAACATTTCTGAAATCACAGCCAGACTACTACGACCACTAGGACTCATAACAGCACACAAACCAACAGCCACTCTCAGACAACAACTCAACAGGACAAAGGACCCGATACCCAGCAGGAGCAAAACCATGTAGTGTACAAAATCCCATGCAAAGACTGCACAAAACACTACATAGGACAAACAGGAAGACAGCTTAGATCCGCATCCATGAACACCAACTAGCCACGAAACGACACGACCAGCTATCCTTAGTAGCCACACACGCAGATGAGAAGCAACATGAGTTTGACTGGGACAACACTACTATTATAGGACAAGCCAAACAGAGATTAGCCAGTGAATTTCTAGAGGCAAGGCACTCATCTACTGATTCAATCAACAAGCACATCGACCTGGACCCAATATACCAGCTACTGCAGCGGACAGCTGGAACTGACAACCAGAAGCGGCAGAGACAAAGCACTATAAATGCCGGAGGGAACATCACAGAAGCGCTTCACGGGAGGCTCCCAAGCACTGAGGATGTCACCTAGACAGAGGACCAAACGTCTGCAACACAAATTCCCAGCTCGGCGAACAGAACTACAACAACGAGCACCCGAGCTACAAATCTTCTCACAAACTTTCAATTGAAGTGGGGAGTTATGTTGCAGTTATAGAGGACGCTGGTGAGGCCATACTTGTAGCATTTTGTTTTGTTCACTTTGCTATTAGAAGGATGATATTAAACTGGAAAGAGTGCAGAGGAAATTTACAATGATATTGCCAAGGATTAAATGGTCTGGGTTTTAAGAAAACGTTGGACCAGCTAGGACGTTTTACTTTAGAGTTGTTGAGACTGAGCGGGGATTTGATTGAAGAGTATTAGATCATGGGAGGCAGGAATAAATTGAATGCACACAGTCTTTTTTCCCAGGCTTTGGCAATCCTGGAAGACAGGACATCAGTTTAAGATAAAAGCAGAAAAAATAAAAGGGGACCTGTGGAGCATTTTATACACAATTTGGTACTCATACGGAATGAGCTCCCAGCGGAAGTGGTTGAGGCGAGTATATTAACAAGATGTAAAAGACATTTGGGCAAATACATGGATAGGAAATGATTAGAAGGACACCAGACAATAGGAGGGAAATGGGGTTAGTGCGAATGGATATTTTGGTCGGAATGGACCACTTTGGGCCGAATGGAATATCTCCGTGCTGTCGGACTCTAAGACTCGAACAACAATTGCTTGTCTATGAATAAATTTAATATTATTCATTCCCAATTCAGTGGAGCTAACTTGACCCTCAATACTCCGCACTTCCATGATATTTAACCAGAATGTTCAAACATTCGATATTGTATGCAGATGCCGTGTAAAATGCAACATGATAATGTCACCATTCTCAAAAGCTGCTTCAGAGCAGGGTTAGTAAGTAGTCCTTCTGACCAGACAACACCAAATCCGAAATGACCTGCTCTCTCGTTTGGTTCAAAACATACACCTCAATCTACCTGATATACACTTATAGAATTTATTTTTCAAAACATTAGCAGTCACGTAGTTTACACATGTTTGATGCAACTTGTATCATTCATTATTACTGCAGCACCAACGATTATTTTGTAAACTCATTCATAGGATGTGGGCGTCACTGGATAACCAGCATTTATTGCCCACGCCAGAGTGCGATTAAGAGTCAACAGCGTTGCTGTGGGTCTAGAGTCGCATGTAGGTTCGACCAGGTAAGGACAGCAGTTTCCTTCCCTAAAGGACAACAGTGAACCAGGTGAGTTTTACGAACAATTGATAATAGATTCCTGGTCATCATAGACACTTCTTTCCAGATACCTGTTGAATTCAAGTTCCACCATCTGCCATGGCAGAATTCGAAACTGGATCCCCATAACATTATCTGAGTTTAGATCCTGAATTGATGGGCCGAATGGACTAATTCTGCTCCTTTTTCAAATGCACGTGTGGTGTTTTGTCATCTGCTATGCTCTTCTTGAGACATCAGCAGAGGCTGGGTTTGATACATAATTGAATGGAACGAATCAGTGGGAATGTGGGACAGGTTAGGAGGGTGGAATGGTTTATGTCCATTCCTAATTGTTGTATCTTCATGTCTCAAAAGAGGTTGAAATCTGATGTTAGGTTCACACAGTTCTATATTAACCAGTCCCGCAATTAAATATGGACATGTTGTGCTACCTGTGGTTGTCTTATCACGAGGGAGCAGCGAAGACTCGGTTATTGAAGATATTCATGGCTGAGCTTGATTGATCTTTGCTGGCCAGTAGAGTCAAGTTTATTGGGTACAGACAGAAGACGGATGGTCAGAAACAATCAGATCAGTCATGAGTATTCTGAATGGCGCAGTCGAATGGCCAACTGCAGCCCCTAACCCACGTGGTATTCTCTTAATTCACCACTAGAGGCTGTTACATGGTAGAGGACCACCCCATTCAGCCACCAACGATGGTTACAATGAGATGGGAGACAATTCTGCCCGTCGAAGGAGTTACACAGTAGTATAAAATGAAGTACTTCAGCTCTTCGCGTACATTACACAACCCAGTAGAGGGCCTTCAACCCACCTGAGCTGCGACAGAGGAAGCTGTCGCTAAGAGGAAATAAAGAGTACAGATAAATGTTCATTTTCAGGCTACAAAGCTGTAACTGGTGGAGTGCCTCAGAGATCACTGTGAGGTCATCAATGATCAATAATCTGTATCAAAGATCTGGATGAAGGGGACTCAATGGCTTGAAACTCAGTAAGCTCGAAAACCAAGGTAATCATTCAATGTGTCATCAAATGGAAGTACTGAGTCTCCAATGTGATGTAAAGACAGGTGAGGTTATTGAGCATGCCCTCAGCAGAAAGAACATAACGTGAGTTGTATATTTTGGAAGGAAGGATAAAACAATGGTCGTCAATTTAAATGGAGAGAGATGCCAACCTCTGTGATACAGGCAGTTTCCATGTTCCTGGGGCATGAATCATATGAAGTCAGTCTGCAGATGCACGGTTTGGTGTGTTTTGGAAAATGTTTTTTTGGAAATTCTGGCTGCCTTCAAAAGATGCCTCTGGTCTCTTTACAGAGTGACTCCTCTCTGCAACATTTCTTCATTTGTTGGTCATGGTGTAGAGCCAGATTCACTGTGAATACAGTCCCCATACTTCCCGCAGAGATGACTCAAAAATGCTTTTCCCTGTCTGATTGCAACGTTCAATAACAAAACGTTCAGGAAAATTATAACCATTAACTGTGTAATTACAAAATATGAGGATATAAGGAACACGATCTGGTAATTCGGACGCTCAAGCCATTGTATATGAAAATGGCTGATCTACTGTTTGCATTCTTCACATGCCCAATTCTTCACATCCCTTAGCTCTCTGAGAGGCTAAAAATCCATTCACTTCCTCTGTAAATACTTTCAATGACGTAGCTCCTCTAACTCTCGCCCAGATAGTTCCTGACAGTGAATACCCTCTGTGAAGGAAAACTCCCGACACATACACCATCATCTATTGATATGAACAAGAGGGGAATACAGGGGCTCAAGAAAGAGTGAATGGTCTTGATACCAAGGCTGTATTTGACTGAGAATGTCATCGGGACCACCTACGTTTTTAAGGTAATTGGGAATCAGGTGTAATCTCCCGCTGGTCGGGGTCTTTACGAGCACAAAGGAAGATGCTTGTGGTTCGTGGCCGACAATCATCTCAGTTACGGGATATGGCTTCAGGAGATTCACAGTTTAACCTCTTCAGCACAAACATCTTCAGCTTCTTCATCAATGGCAGCACCCCCTACCCCCATCATAAGATCAGTAGTGGGGATGGTCACTGAAGATCACACAATATTCAGAATAATGTGTCACCCCTCAGCTACTGAACCAGTGTCCAAGTGCAGCAAAATCTGGACAGCATTCAGCCTGTGCTGTTAAAGTGTCGGTGAAATTCATGGAACAGCACGGCAAGATTCTGCACATTTCCACAGTTAAAAGAGGAGCTCCGTCAGCACCTCAAGCTGGTTAAAAACTGATATGTGGAAGCCATTCAGCCCATCAAAACTACTGAACAAGAAGAGGGACAGCTCAATCAATCCTGCTGGTTCACAGGAGGGGGTCTGGACAGCGCATCGAGCTGTTAAACAGAACAGGAAGAGCCCTATCAGAATCTTGAACCTGTTGATGGGACCAGGATTAGGCCATTCACCTCCTCGAGACAAAAATATAGGAACACGAGGGTGGCATTTATGCTCCAACCTTACAAACCAATGGAACAGAGACTTCACTCACAGACTGCTCCACGATGTTCCTCCTGGCTCCATTAACTGTGGGGCACAGGACATTTTAACGTGTTTTTCAGACAGTGAAGAAGGAAGTCAAATGTTTTTTGTCAAGTCTCAAAGAGTCATCTTCCATCTCTGAGAAGAAAAAAAAAAGTGTTCTCCATGGAGGTCAGAAGCTGGTGGGAATTGTTAACTGATTTAGAATGAAAGGATTGTCGCTGCTGTCGGGATTGTGGCTAACGTGACGTTCAGGACAGGATCACACATCAACTGCCCTGTATTAATGTGGGGACAGTTCCTTCAGAGACTGACCTTCTGTCTCCCTCAATCAACATGTGAAGTGGGGGTGGGGTGAGGGGAACGTCCTTAGAGGCTTTTAAACTATTGAAAATCATGTAACCCGAGTGAAAGACGAGCCATGGAATTTATCACCGTGGCTGTGTTTGTTGAGAACATCATGAGTGACTGTCCATCCCCTCGAGGTTCAATGCAATCACGTCTTATTCTCTCACAGCGCTAGCGATTACTTTTCACTCCACGTGGTACTATCACCTCAGGGATTAGTCTGGTGAAACACCATTGCACTCTCTCTTGTGGCAAGGTGATTATTTCTTATATAGGAGAGAGCATCTGCTCATTTTACCCCAAATACTGTGCTGCATCAACAACACTCTCATGGTTGCTCACAATAATTCCTTTTCTCACTGACACATCTCATTTTCTTTCCTGTGGCGTAAAAAAACCATTCCTTCTTTCTACACTGTGAATAATGTGGAATGTAATACTCCTATCATCTATATGTCAGCATCAATAAAACAAACACCAAAAGTGCAGTTGGAGATGAACATCATTCTCGGGGAGATACTAAGAAAGAACGCCCTTAAAATAAGGAATGGTCACCTACCTGATTGGAAATCAGGCAGAGGGAGGGAACTATCTTCCTTTATGTTCTCTCACGGGATGTGTGCAGCTCTGGTCAGGCCAGCATGTTCTGCCTGACCTGAACTGAGTGGCTGTTTCAGCTGTTACACAGGACAGTAAAGAGTAAACACATTGCTATAGGTTTGAAGTGACACAGAGACCTGACCAGCGAAGGATGGCCCAATGTCTTCTCTCAAGACCATGAACCAAGCACATGAACATTTTGTAATTAATGATGATGGTTTCATTTCAATGACACTAATTTCCTTCATGAGATGTCAACAGATTATTATCCTGTGGCTCGAGATTATGAGTCAATGACTTGAGATCCATGCACTATCTTCCCGTCTGACAGCGTGCGGAGAACATGATAAACATTTCATGTTCAATGTTTTGTAATGGACACGTGGTTAGATGAGGCTGGAAAATAGTGAATCCTTATTTAACTGACGCTCAAATGATGGTTTACTCAGAAGTTACACTGAGGCTGAGGAGTAGCCTGGGATATCATGACGGTAGTATTGGACAGGATGAGTGAGTGGGGAGGATATGGAAATGTACATCTGTACAGGGCTGGAAGGATTATGGAGTTTTAGAACAGTCTGGTTCATTCTCGCATATTGGTGAGTAATTTGTAAATAATAACTTGCTAATGATAATTTGAATGGAATGGAATTTTTGATTGGAAATGAAAGCATTGACTTGCACCTTTCCAAAATTTAAATAATGTGAGCAGCAATTCAATGCTGCTTTAATAGACACAGGTAGAATGACTTACCACGAACACCAACAATGGCGAGGATGAGATAGTAACCAGTTTGATTAACTATCAGTACATCATAGATCCGCAATTCTAATGATATCTCATACTGGGAAATCCAGTAAATACAATAGTCTAAATTCCTGTCAATTATTGGAACATTCCAGTCTTATCTTCTCTGATTCTGATCTCTCCTCCACCTCTCGCTGAAGCTGCTGATCCCTGTTAGCCCAGTTAGTGATGCTCCCGCCCATATTATAGGATAACATACTCAACTAAATCCTTAATTAATACAAGAGACAAACCCTCCAGTGGCACATTTAGGATCCACGGAGGCTGACATTAATCACAGTCACCGAACAAATAGTTCCTGCCAACACCTTTCAATCCAATACTGTTTATTAAAATTCAAAATAATTTTTAAAATCGACACTTTCTGGTTGGGATATGTGAGGGTGACTGAGGGAAGGAATGTTGGGGCTCGTAGATCAATTGTGTGTAACCATTCAATCTGCCTTTGATGGGAGTAATGCCAGAGGTTTATCGGAACAATGAATCCAATGTTCATGCCGTGTGTTTGTTGGCTCACGAGGCAGAAGGTGAGGTGTTTTTGGCAACATCCTGGTAAATCTCTTCTGAACGCTCTCCAGCTTAATAATCTCCTTCCTATAACAGAACTGAACACAGTATTAGAGAAGAGGTTTCATCAATGTCCTGAACAACCATAGCATGATTTTCCAACTTCTAAACTCATGGGTCTGAGCAATGAAGTAACCTTAAACACCATGTCTATATGTGCCACAAACTTCAAAAATTTAGACCTGCACCTGTGGGTCCCTCTTTTCTACAACGCTACCAACACCCTACCATTAATTGTATAAGCCCTCTCCCTGTGTGATTCACCAAAATGCTATACCTCGCATTTATCCAAGTCAAACTCCATCTACCACAACTCAGTCCAGTGAGTAACAGTACTACCCCCTTACCCTCCCCCTTCAAGTTTAAAAAGAACCTCCACTCTCCTGAAGGCCTACAAACACACACACCAGCTTTGAGTTTCCCAAAACCCAGAGCTTGATTTGCCTTGCCCAGGCAGAAGAAGGAATGGGTAAGGAGAGGCTTTAAAGTAAACAGTTGCCTTGTATCACTTAATGATTTTAGGAATAGGGAAATCACATGTTAGAAGTTGGACACAGTGACCTATTTTTTTTTTGGCTAGAAATTGTGCTATTTTGACATCTCCGGTGTTCAGAATTGATATCGTTTTGAGATTCTTCATAGTGCAGAGCGTTTCTGCAGGATTTGTTTCCCTAATATTGCAGGCTACAGATAATAACCATCTAAGCAGGAAATCATAGCCAAGCAATTAAAGAAGTTTCTTGTTTATCTTGATGATAGAGCACATGAACTCATCATCTGATAGTTGAGGCTAATACATTTTATTTGATTAATAGTGAGAACTGTTGCCTGTGTCTTTCTAGAATGTTAATCAGAATTTAATAAGTCCACACAAAGTTGAAAACTGATACTTAAAATATGACCCAGATTTAAAGCTTGGTTGAAGTCATATGTAAAGTGTATCAGCCCTGCCCCTGAGTCAGAGCCCTGGGTTCGAATTAAGTCCATGAACTTGCAGTAGTGTCCTTTTCACTGGAGCAGATGATCTAGATTCTGTTGTGGACTTGTGTCACAGCATGTCAGATCAGGCTGATGAACAAAGACGCAGGAGAATCATGTTGCAGTTTTAGGAGCTATTGTTGAGTGGCGGTAGTGTCCCTACCTGTGACCCTAAATGTTTAAATCCCACAGAGATGTTTCATTATATGTCTGAACACGTCGATTAAAATGATTTTAGAATTATTACTTGATGGAGAAGAAAGAAATGTTAGTGTTGAATTTCATAATTTAGGCCAGGAATGACCGAAAGCACAGCACTGGAGTCACATTTGCAACTTCTAGAAGTTTATAAAATCATTGGAAGGGTGAATAGTAAAGGTCTATTTGCTAGAGTCGGAAACTAAAGGGCATCGGTTTAATTTGGGAAGTTAAAGATTAAGAGGGACCTAGAGGGCAATGTTTTCTTGCAGAGGGTATTGCATGTATGGAATGAACTGTCAGATGGAATGGTAAAGGCTGGAACAATTACAACATTTAAATGTCATTATTATATGAATTGGAAGGGTTTAGAGGGATATGGGACAAATGCTGGCAAATCTGAGTGGATTCATTGAGGATATCTAGTCGGCTTGGATGAATCAAAGTGTCTGATAAGCTGCTTTACATCTTTGTGATTCAAGGATTAAATTTATCAACATCTGTCTGTAATCATAGACTGTATACCATTATTCAAAACCTGTCCACTACACAACCAATCTTGATGTCATCCGTAAATTTGTTAATCATGCCTTCTAAAGGACTAGTTTAAATCATTTATATAAATGACAATCAGAAGTGGATCCAACACATTGTTGTATGGATCACGGGAGGTCACAGGCTTCCAGTTCGAAAAACAGCTATCTGTCTCCTGCCATTAAACAGATATGAACTGAAACACACACAAACACAATCCCCCACAGCCACTGTTTCATGGCATTAAATAGATATACACAGAAACGCACACAAACAATACTGCACCACCACACTGTCTCCGGGCATTGAGCAGATATACACAGAAACACACGTACACAATCCTCCACTAACAAACTGCCTCCTTCCATAAAATGGATATACACGGAAACACGCACACATGTGTCCACCACTACTCTGTCTCATGCCAATAAACAGATCGACACATAAACACAAGCATGCATACATTCACACACATAGAAATGATAGGCACAGATACAGTCACGTCTTTAAGACAGAGATGGATTATGCTTGATTAGATTAAGAGTTACAGTGAGAAGGTGGTAGAATTATGTTGAGAAACATGTAAAGCAGAATCGAATAGGAATGTAGACTTGGTGGTCCGAATCGTCTAATTTCGATTTCCTATCCTCCATGTCCTTACGATGGCAGGAATATTTTTCCAAGAATGCATTGGAGGCTGAATTTGACAAGTAAATAACTGAATAGTCAATGGGACTGTGGGATACGTTTGAAGAGCCAATGTTCTAGTTCTGTTTGTATTCGCTGTGCCCTGACTTCTGAAGAAAAGTGACTTGTGTGTGAAGCTTACACATTTCAACATTAAAGGGTTGCCCATTTCCATTTGAGATACGATTGTTTCTTTCTCTTAAAGACTGTATGATCTGTGGCAATGTCATCCCCAGGGAACAGTGAAGACTGGGTCATTGAGGGTACTCAAGACTGACCTTGACTGATTTTTGATGGGCAAAAGAGTCAACTTTAATTGGGAACAGACAGGAAGGGAGTGGTCAGCTACAGTCAGACCAGCCGTGATGTTTCTAAATTGAGCAGCAGGCTGGAGGGGCCGAATGGCCAACTGCTGCTTCTATCCCACACGTTGTTCTCTCAATTCACCCCTAAAGGCTGTTACAGAGAGAGAGGAAGACCCCATTCTGCCAGTCAGAATTGTTACATTGAGATCAGAGGAGGCCATTCTGCCCCTCTATGGAGATAGGAAAAAGTGAGGACTACAGATGCTGGAGATCAGAGCCTAAAAATGTGTTGCTGGAAAAGCGCAGCAGGTCAGGCAGCATCCAAGGAACAGGAGAATCGACGTTTCGGGCATAAGCCCTTCTTCAGATTCCTGTACATGTATCACATCAAGTTACTCTGAAAGTACAACAAGTGATTTGGAAGGTAAACAAGAAACATACTGTTTCGTGCAATGGGAAAAGAGTTTGATCTTAGCGATGTTTTTCTGCATCAGTACAAGGCATTGCAGAGACTACATCTGATGTACTGTTTGAAGTTATGATCCCGTATACTGAAAAGAAAATGCAGAATTGTTTTCAAACATTTCAAAGATGTTTCTCTTTACTCGGTCTTGTGATGAAAGCGTTATGTTATGAAGGATTGACAGTTTAGGCCTGAGAATGAGAGATGTTCTTATTGGCCATATAAGATCATGAGGAGAGTGTAGCTGGTGAATAGCTAATGGATATTTCCTCTTGTGTGGGAGAATAAAACTGGGGATGTAATTGAAAAATAAGTCAGGTTCTGAGACAAGGTCACTGGACTGGGAAAGTTAACTCTGAGTTCTCTTCGTGCATGCTGCCAGACGTGTTGAACATTTCCAGCAATTCTGTATTTGTTGAAGAATAAGGCACATTCAATTTAACACTGATATTGTGAAGACATTAATCGTTTCATTTTTAATATATGTATAAACACATAAAAACACATCTTCAAATCAAGTATGGCAATTAGCTTGTTAATAAAATAATTCCATGTTCGCCAGCAGCATTGATGCACCTGCATGGAGCAAGGAATGTGATAGAGTCATATCGTTCGGACAATGGTCAACGAGAGTTCACATGGTCCAGTTTCAGTTCTGATAAGATTATTGATTCAACTTAGCGATGCAAAAATATAAACTATCTGAGAAGGAATAGTCTATTGCTCGCTTTCTCTTTCCCTGTCCCTCATGACAGATGTGTGCGTGAACAAAAAAAATGCCCAGTCGGTTTGATCACTCATGGAGGATTCATGATGAGGATTCATTGGAATCTTCCCACTGCTTGACGCAAAAGGAATTCAGCCAAATTCAACTGTCCCAGGAATGAAGCACATTGTCAGAAGCTTGCGCGAGCAGAATACCTTCAGAAGTAATCATTCAGACTCGATAGTCAGGGAGACAGATAGTGATTCTGTGACTGCAAATGGAATCCAGGATTGTGTATGCCTCGCACGTTCCAGTGTCCAGGATGTCTCAGAGTGTCTGCAGAACGTTCTCGAGCGGGAGGGAGAGCAGCCAGAAGGCAGTGTGCACATTGGTACAAATGACAGAGGTAGAAATTAGGGGTGCGCTCCTACCAAGTGTGTATAGAGAACTAGGAAAAGAAAAGGTAAGTGCCAAGACCACGATAGCGCTAACCTCCAGGTTACTTCCAGTGCGACGTGCTAGTGAGAGTAAGAACGGGACATTATAGCAGAAGAATGCGTGGCTAAATAACTGGTGCAGGACACAGAGATTCAGGTTTTTAGATTACTGGGATATTTTATGGGGTGGAAGTGACCTGTTCAAGAAATACGGGTTGTAAGTGAACTGGAGGGCACGAATATCCTGGCAGGCAGGTTTGCTAGTGCTACAAGGCGGGGGTGGGGGGGCGTGGTTTTACTAGATTGGCTGAGGTGGGATCCTCAACAGCAAAGAGGCAACTGCGAGGCTGGAAGGAGATACAGTGACCGGAAATAATGAAGTGCAGAGACAGATCAGGCTGGAACATGAAAGTAAGCAAGGAATGCCTGGTGGATTAAAATGCATCTGTTTCAATTCAAGGTAGGGCTGATGAATTCCGAACATGGATAGGTACGTGGGACTGGGATATTATAGCCATTACAGAAGCATGGCTTATAGAGGGACAGGACTTGCAGCTTAATGTACCAGGGTACAAGTGTTTTAATCGAGCCAGTGATAGTGGAAGGACGGAAGAGGGTCTTGCGTGTTTGATGAAAGCGAGTATCACAGCAGTGACCAGAGATAAAATAATTGATGGAGCATTCAGTGAGGCTTTGTGGGGGGAGGTAAGAAATAAAAAATTGATGGTGATATTATTGGGGTTGTATCATAGGCCCCCAATTAGTCAAGGGGAATTAGAGGAACAAAGATATGTAGAGTGGTTGGGGAAAGTTGCAGGGGCAATAGGATTGTCATAGTAGGAGATTTTAATTTTCTGAACATAGACTGGGACTGACATAGAATTAAGGGCTTAGATGGGGTGAATGTATTAAGTGTGTTCAGGAAAGTTTCCTCAAGCAGTATGTAGAGGGTCCTAGTCAGGAAAGGGCAAAACTCAACCTACTATTGGGAAATAGTGAAGTACAGGTGGTGGAGGTGAGAGTGGGGGTACACTCTGGGACCAGTGACAATAGTTCTATTAATCTTTAAAAAGATATGGAAAGAGATAAAAGTGATCCATAGGTTCAAGTTCTAAATTGGGGCAAGGGGCATTGATGGAATTAGACAGGACTTGCAGGGGTTGATTGGAGTAGTCTGTTTGCCGGCGAAATGACCTCTGGAAAGTGGGAGGCCTTTAAAAGTGTGATAGCGGGAGTTCAAGGTCTATATGTTCCTGTGAGGGTGAAGAGCAAGGTTGGCATGAAAAGGGAACCCAGGGTGACAAGAGATATTGAGGATTTTACCAGCAAAAAGGAGTGTGGCTCAGGTCCAGGCAGCTAGGATCAAGGGAATCCCTGGAGGTGTACAGGGGATAGAAGAGTTTACTGAAGAATGAAATCAGGAGGGCGAAAAGGGAGTATGAGATCGCTTTGGCTTAGAAGATTAGGGTGAAACCAAAGAGTTTCTCTAAGTGTATTAAAGAAAATAGAATCACTACAGTGAGAATATTACCCCTCAAAGAACAAAGTGAACATGTATATGTGGAATGCAGGATGCGGGCAAGGTTCACAAATAATATTTCTCCTCTGTGTTTACAGTGGAGAAAGACATGAAGACTAGGGAGCCTGGGAATTTAGTAGTGGTATCATGGGAATAGTCCATAACATATCTGAGGAGGTGTTGGATGTAGTAGAATGTATGAAGGTGGATAAATCTCCTGGTTCCGACCAAATGTATCAAAGAATACAGCAAGAAGCTCGAGAAGAAACAATGATGATCCTGTCTGATATTTTTATATCATCGTTAGCTGCAGGTGGGGTCCCAGAAGACGGGGTGGGGGGGAGGGGGGGGTGAACGTTGTGCCTCTTATTCAAGAAGGGAAGAAGAGGAAAACCTGGAAACTATATAGAAGGAAGCGTAATATAAGTTTGCTGATGACAGTGAGGGAAGTTTTAAGTAGTTGCAGCAGGACCTTGATTAGCTGGGGAAGTGGGCCAAGAAATAGGAAAATGGAGTTTAGTATAGGTAAGTGTGAGGTCTTGCGTTTTTAAAAGTCAAATCAAGGCAGGAATTTCACGGTGAATGGCACGACCTTAAGGAGTGTAATGGAAGAGAGGGACCGTGGAGCTCAGATGCATGGTTCACTGAAAGTGGAGTCACAGGTAGGCAGGGCAGTGAAGAAGGCTTTTGGCACACTGGCCTTAAACTTTTAGGGGTCACAATCAGTGATACGGATTTGTCTCAAAAACGTTATTGGCAATTTAAATGCTAAAATGTTGTAACTCCAACACCAAGCTCAAGACCTCCTTCCCCATTCTGGAATAAATCGATTGATGTTTCCACCGTACACTTCAAATACACGTTACATAATGGAGCATTTCTCACCTCTCTGATAGCCCTTCTGAATGATATTTCTCCTCGTATCTTAGCATAAAAGAATTACATGCTTCTGTACCTCTTTATGCAGTAACCCCTTTATCTGCTACTCTTGGCCTATGCCAGAAAACCTTACTCTCACAGGTATATGTTTTAAGAATGTCTCGCACATTCTTTTCAATTACTCGCATAAACCAAACTTTGATTTCTGAACCAACTCATCATCAGCAGCCATTTCAGAATCTAATCTTGCCATTTTAACTCTCTGCTCTTCCCCATGAGTTCTCACGACTGCAGGAAGCTTCTCCAAAATAAGAATCTCTTTATGCGTGTCATAGGTTTGCTCTACTTTTAATCTCCTTACCTACCTTTCAAAATCACTTTGTTTGATACTTTCAAACTCAATCTGCGTTTAACCAGGCACCCTTTTTTAGATACCTGAAACACTGTCAGTTTGCTTCTGGCACAAGCTCATATGCACTTCAGATGGCTTTCTTCACCTTCTCATACTCCCGAGATACCTCCCATGATAATGATGCAAATACCTATCAGCTTTGTTTGGATCAACTAAATCCACATGGTCACTGGCCACTGCATTTGTTTAGCCACTTTCTTAATTAAAATTAAAAAGGATTCCCCATCCTTCTCATCAAATTTAGATAATGTCTGGATCTATTTAAACAGATCCCCTCAGGCCTTTGAGTACCATAGGGATGCTCATCCTCGCTATCCTCCTCATAACGCCTACCGTCGACCTTCATCTCCACCTTCTATGTCAGCTTTCCTCTCTAAACGCTAACTTTTGAAGTTGAAAATCTCTGTCTTTCTTCTCTCTTTTTCTCTCTTTCATCTTCATTTCATTTTCTTTTATTTCTACTTTTCATTATAAATCGAACTGCTTCAACTCCTTCTCATGTTCAAGGCGCCTCATTTGAAATTGAATTTTAGCCATTTCCAAAGACTCTGATGGCAGTTCCACCAAAGTTAATTGCCGAGCTACAGCTGTAATTATCTCTCATTTTCTCACAGACAAACAGAACCCCAACGCCAGCTTGTCTGCCAATTCCTACAGCTTGGCCTTCATTACCTTTTGTAAAACCCCAAACTTCACTTCTTCCCCACTCAGAGAACTCTTAGTGACTAAACGAATCTTTACTACACAAAACACTGTTTAAACCAACCGAATTCAGCATCCAGAAGAAAAGACACGAACAACTACCATACGCTACTTTTGAACCTAATAGTCTCCCGGTTCATCATCTCCAGTGTCTGCATGAGCTTATTCTGGATGCACTGGTTTCCTCCCACAATCCAAAGATGTGCATGTCAGGTGACTTGGCCATGCAAAATTGTTCATTGTTTTCAGGGATGTATGGGTTAGGTGTCTTAGTCCGTGTAAATGTGTAATAATAAGGTAGCGGAATGGGTCTGGGTAGGTTACTCATCGGAGGGTAGGTGTGGACTTGTTGAGCAGAATGGCCTGTTTGCACACTGTAGGGATTGTAATTCTAAACCAAATTTGATATTATCGATTTAGAACCGGACAAGAGTCCCCAGATTGCAATGGACCAACTAGACTGCCTCAAACTATTATAAGAAGGTAGCTTGGACGCCATCCTTTTTTTTATTTTCAAGGTAGATGTGAAGTGGGAGTTGCAGATGTGATGCTACTAGTCAAACTACTCAACTTTAAGCAAAACACAATGTATTTAATTACTCTAATGAAAATCCATACCAAATGAAGAGGAATTTAGAATAACTTAACCATTGGAAAAATTAACCAAACAATAGATACCTGCTACAAATGAATTCTTCCAATATACTAACATCACCTAAACCCACCCCATAGCAAAAAGGAACATTCAGACATACATTCTTGCATACAGTTCTCCAATCCTGGAGGAAACAACATCAAGAGAGGTTTCAGAGAGAATAGCAGCTAGGCATAATTTACTAAAACTTCCAACCCTTCTGGGACCCCAAGCACCTGGTGACTGTTATAGCTACAAGAACAAAATACTAGAAAGTCTAGCTAGCCATTGTTCCTACTATTTATTAAAAACCCTAAAAGCCTCGTAAGTTATTTACTTGAGCCGTTTTCAGAAGGCAGTTTGGTCTTTAAGACCTCTCTTTTTAAAATAAGGAGAAAGTAACCATCTTTTTTAAAGTGATAGCATTGTAACACAATTTAGATGCCTCGTCCATTACTCAAGGGGCTTCCCCGTGTTACTGATCGCAAGATCACCTGAGAGCGCCAAACGCAGGTCCAGACAAAGTTACACAGATGTGTCTCATGGCTTCGGAAGCACGCCTGTCCATGGACTATCACATGGGATACACTGGGAAGTGAACAATAGCCTGACACACACAATTTCATTGCTACTGAGCTACACAATGCCAGCACTCGATATACTAGGGAGCCAAAACCAAGGTCAAGGAAATATACAGAGGGCCAGAGAGAGATTAACAATAAAGATAGAAACAGATAGTTAATTAACTGAGAATATGCTGTGGGAATATGGGAAAAAAGACAGAGCAGTGGGACTAACTGGAGAAGTGAGATAATCGAGAGTATAATTCCAAGAATGAGAACATTAAATTAAGGCATTGTAAGAACGGCTGACATAATTTGAAACGTCAAATTCTGAATCTGATTCATAGAACACCACAAACAACATAACCTGGGTCAAGATGACAACCCAGCATAGGCAGCTGTGCAGACCATGCTCGTGTTTTCCTCAGTAAACTGCATTATCTGCACAGCATGGAGAGTATTGCAAACTTTACTATCATATGCAAACTGTCCTCGCATCATATTATTGACAACAATGGGAAGATTTGCTTTGTGTCCGCGTGTTCATCAGAGAGTGAGAGAGTGTGCGTGCATGTGCGCGATTAGCCTGGTTGAATTCGAAAGTCATTGTTAGAGAAGGAACACACATGGAGGAAACTGTTTTAAATACGAACAACTGGCAGGCTTTTGGATAATTAACAGAGAGAATGAGAGAAGTTTCATGGACAGATGAGATAAAGTGTTTGAGAATGTTAACTTAAAGGCATTGCCAGACACAATAGTAATATACATCCGCGTGGATATGAATGACAGATGGATGGGAGTTCGGTGTGAGTTCGAATCAGATTTACATCGGCAGGTTTGAAGCCAGGAGCGTCACAGCATATTATTGGCTTCCTTAAGAATGTACTTCATACCTCAAGATTCAAACAGCAGATGGAATAAGCCGTTGTGATATATTCAGGAGTGGTGAGTATTTCAAGTTACAAATGTTCAGGGCATGGTGTCAGGAATCCGCTCATGGTCAGATGGATCACCCACAGTTGTGACTCGTCTGCTTCAGCCGCAGATTTTGGCCAGGGATGGGATGGAATCGGTAGAAGCAAGTGGAGATTGTAACTAGAACAGTAGACAGTGACTTCCATGCTCTTAATATTTAAATAATGAAGTCAATGATACAATGCAACATAGAGACCCGTGAGTAACACTGCCAGAGCAGAGAGGTGGATAGTATCTGAGCACGTTAATTGGTGTAGCCAATAGTGGTCTGTAGAGTGAATATCTGGATTCAGAGTTTCAACAGGAGCAACAATAGTGGCAAGTAGTGTAGATTATGGGAAAGAAAAGTAATACAGTCATAACTGGTTTATAGAAAAATATCTGGACAGAAACACTTACCAGGGACACCAACGATAGCAAGGAAGGGATAATTAAAATATTTAATAATGGCAAGAGCACATTAGATAATATAATGACAACCCATCATAATATATCGAAAGAAATTAAACATAATAGGATAAACCCCTCTCCATTGTTGGAATATTCCCATAAAATGTTCTCAGATTCTGATCCATTGCTGTAACATTCCAGTGTATTTTTCTCAGATTCAGAACCATTGTTGGAACATTCCAGTCTAATGTTCGCAGATTCTGATCTCTCCTCTCCCTTCTCTCTGGATCTGCTGATCCCTGTCAGTGCTGTCGGTGATGCACCCGCTCATGTTATGGGATAATACATTGAACTGTGCCCATTTATCATTAAAAGATGGAAACCCTCCAGTAGGATAGTGAGAATCCATGGAGACTGGCATTAATCACAGTCACTGAAGAAACAGGCTCAGTTAAAGAGTTCCATGCATCACTTTTCATATCACTCCGAAAAAGGGCACATTTACTGTGTTTGGATGGAATGGCTGAGGGTTGCTCAGGGATGGACAATAAATCCTTTAACTTTCAATATTTTTTCCTTGTATATGAGAGTATTAACAGCACACTTCAGGGTTCTATATATGTTCCACTCTGTTTATGAAAGGAGGCAGTTATAAAATAACAGATCGACTGCAGAAAAATTGGCAAGTTTCGAGATACCATAACACAAAGTACGGTACTTACTGACCAGAGTGAGGCTCCTCCCGGTTTTAAGTGTCCTGTTATCAAATCCTTTCATAACCTTGAGACAGAGCATTGAGACTGCTGCTCAGGAGCAGGCCGAAGTAATTCTGACCCTATGGACCTCTTACAGGGGGATAGGAGATGGCCATTCAGCCCAAATTAGACTGCTGCTAATTGCAAAGATGGAATCTTGGTACATTTTGCCAACAGAATCATTCAAAACAAAGAGATGTGTCGTTGCAGCTTTATGAGGGCACCTGGAGTATATTGTGTTGTTTACGTTTCTGTAACTGAGAAGGGATGGACCTGCAAGAGATACAGGTTCCCGGCTGCTCGTTATCCAGCCGGTTACTGATTCTTATGATGACTTGGCTCTGTAACATAGGGGCAAGAGGAGGCCATTCAGCCTCTTGAATGTGTTACCGATGAAGAGGAGGAGGCCGTTAAGCCTTGTGAGTCTATTACAAAGGGCACGAGGAGGCCATTTAGCCTCTTGAGTCATTACAGAGGGACAGGAGGAGCCCATCTGCCTCTCGACCCTGTACAGAGGGACAGGAAGCGTTTATTTAACATTGCAAGTCTGTAGCGCATAAATATTAGTTTTAAATTAGTTATAGAACAGGAAAGACCTGTTCTAAACATTAAAGCTCTAACTTTGAATAAGGCCAATTTTGAAAGTGTTAGGCGAGCCCTGTGAAAGACCGATTGGAATACCCTATTCACAGGTAAGGGCATGGTTGGAAAAAGCAAGGCCATCTTAACATTGGATTCAGAGAGTCGAGAGCCAACGTGTTCCTATTAGTGAGATGGGCAAGGCCGGTGTGAAAAGAGGGATGGATGGCTAGATATATTGATGCTCTGGTCAATGTAAGGATGGACGCATATATTAGGTAAACAAAGCTGAGATCAAGTGAATCCCGAGAAGGGTATAACGGCAGTAAATGTATAATCAACGGGGAAATCGGGCCAGAAATGTGTGGACATTGGATGGTTTTCAAATAGTGTTAACGAAGCATTGAAGAAATTCCACAATCACTGTAATGTCAAAAGATTTACTAGAGAGATAATAGGGCCCATTAAAGGTCTGCAAGGCTACCTATGTGTGGAACCATAGGAGATGGGAGGGATACTAAAGAAGTATTTCTCGTCAGTATTTAATATGGAGGAGTTTACAACAGCGAGAGAATAAAGAAATAAATAGTGATATCTTGAAAAGAGTCTTTATTACAAGGAGAAGTATTGGACATTTTAAAACACATCAAGGTGCAAAAACCCCTGGGACCTGATCAGTTGTATCACAGACATTTGTGGGAAGCTAGGAAAGAGATTGCTCAGCCTTTTGCTGACATATTTGTATCATTAATTTCCATAGGTGAGGTACCAAAAGACTTGAGGGCTGCTAACATGGTGTCATTATATAAGAAAGTAAGAAAAAACAAGGTATCTACAGACCAGTGAGCCTGACATCAATGGTGACGAAATTGTTGGAGGGGATTTTGATGGAAAGACTATATATGCATTTGGAAAGACAAGGACTGAAGAGGGCTATGTACATTGGAGATCGTCTCACTGACTTGGGGGAATTTTTTGAGGAAGTGATGAAGATCGTTGATGAAGGCATGACAATGGATGTTGTCTTTATGGAATTCAGTAAGAAAACCAAAATGTTCTACATGGTAGACAGGTTAGCAATGTTGACTGCCTGGAATCCAGGGGCAGTTTGCAATTTAGATCAAAAATTATCTTGTAGATTGAAGACTGGGAGTGACAGTGGACATTTGTTCATTGAACTTGGAGGCCTGTGACCAGTGGCATTCTGCAAAGAACAATAATGGCTCCACTGCCTTTTGTCACTTACACAAAACATTTGCATTTGAGTATATGAAGTATAGTCAGTAAGTTTGTAGATAATTCCAAATTTGGTGGTGTAGTCTACAGTGAAGAATGCTACCTCAGAATATTATGGGACCTTGATTGGTTGAAGCGAGGAGTGGCAGATGGAGTTTATTTTGGAAAAGTGTGAGGTTTTCCATTTTGGCAAGACAAATCAGGACAAGATGTGTAGGTAGGGTCCTGACGGAAATGGCCAAGCAAAGAGAACTCCATAGAAATTATAGAATCCCTACAGTGAGGATACAGGCTATTCAGCCCATCGAGTCCACACAGACCCTTTAAACAGTATCCCACTAGACAAACCCCTACCCTATCCCTCTGAGCCTGCATTTGCCATGGATAATCCGCCTCGCCTACACATCCCTGGGTGCTATGGGTAATTAAGCTTTACCAATCTACCCGTACCTGTATATTTTTGTACTGTGGAAGGTAATCGTAGCACCCAGTGGAAGCTCATGCAGACATGGGGAGATTCTGCAAACTCCACACAGGCAGTCATTCAAGGATGGAATTAAACCCAGATCACTGTATTATGAGGGAGAAATGCTAGCCAATGAGCTACTGTGCCATCTTGTGATGCAGGTTCTCAGTTCCTTTAAAGTTCCGTCACAGGTAGACAACGTAGTGAAGAAGGCATTTGGTGATCTTCCCTTCCTTGGTCCGTGCTTTGAGTCGAAGCGTTTGGCATGACATGTTGCATATGCACAGGACATTAGTTTGTCCACTTTTATGATATTGCCGTTAATTCTGGCCTCCCTGCTGTCGGAAAGATGTAGTCAAACTTGAAAGGGTGCAGAAGAGATTTAAAATAATGTTGCAGGTGTTCGAGGGTTTGAGTCGTAGGGCGAGTTTGAATGGGCTGGTTTATTTTCAAGTGTTCAGCCTGAGGGCTGACCTTTAAGAGATTTATATAATCATGAGGGGCATAGATGACGTAAACAGTCAACGTCTTTAGCCCAGCATGTATGAGTTGAAAGTTAGAAGGAAAGGTTTATGGTGAGAGGGGAAAGATTTAAAAAGGGACATAAGGGACAACATTTTCACACAGACACTACTGTGTGTATGGATTGAACAGACAAAAGAGGTGGTGCAGGCAGGTTCAGTGACACCATTTAAACGCATTTGAATGGGTACGTGCATGTGAAGTGTTTAGAGGGAGATGGGCCAAGTATTGGCAAGTGGAACGAGATTTATTTAGGATATTTGGTGGGTATGGACGACCGGACCAAAGGGTCTTTTTCCGTGTCGCACATCTTTGAGACCCTATTGCCTCTTGAGTGTATAACACAGGAAGAGGAGGAGGCTATTCAGCTTCTGAATTCTGTCATTCAGCTTGTTTGTTCAATTACTGAGAGTCAAATACAAAAAATACATCATTCAGATTTTGATGGTGTCTTACAGAAACAGGAGACAGGCTTTTAGACAAGAGAAGCTGTAAAGAATGTGAATAGGCCATTCAGTCGTTCAACTCCATTCCGCAGGAGCAGCAGGTGAGCACAGAGCTTTGGAGTCTGTTACTCAGGAGCAGGAGGAAGACACGTATTTTCACAAACCTTGGATTAGGAGGCAGTCACTCAAGGTAGCTGCTGAAGACTGGGACACAGGAATAGGAGGCAGTCACTCAACTGCTCGAGATTGAGACACAGGAGCAGGAGACAGTTACTCAACCGCTCGAGACTGGGACACAGGGACAGGAGACAGTTACTCAACTGCTCGAGACTGGGACAGAGGGAAATCTGGAGGCTAGTGAAGCCCCAGGATCCTGTTATGCTGGAACAGGAGGAGCTGACTTACTCCCCACCAGTATGGGACACTGCGAGAGAAGGGGAGTTTGTTTGTTACAAACAAAATCATATGAATAAGTTGCATGTGTAGTTCATTCAATGCTGCCCTATCATTCACTCAGACCACGGCTGATCTGATTGTAATTCCCTCATTCCATTTTGCGGACACTCCCCACTCTGCAGTCTCTGCTCCATGTGTTGGTCATGTCGCAGATCCAGATGCTGTCACCATGACTCATCCAGATGGATGGGTCTAACTGGATGAGTCAGGATTTGAAAGGTCCAATCACAAGTAAGAAAACACAAAATAAAGGCACCGCCAGCTGTTTAGTTATCTCAAATTCGATATCCAACTCACAATACCAGCCCGTCCATTATGCATTCAGGATGGAGCACTGCATAGATGCAACCAGCGTACAGCTGCATGCAACCAAGCAATGTCCACAGAGCAGCCACACCAATGCTTGATCTATAATCCTGGGCTAAACGTACAACGTGGGAGCAGTACAGTCTGCAGTAGTTCATTCATATATAAACCCAGGTTGTTTTATTGAGCAGTAACACTGTGTTAGATCACTGCCCAGTGTGGGAAAACTTGCAGCCAATGCTGGAAGTGACAGGATGCGTAGCTCCCATCCATTTACAACTCAATAACTCTGCTGTGCCTTGACAAGGGGTGCTCTGGGTGTGAAAAGCACTGCGAGGGCAAGATATAAATGGAAACAATTTAAATACCAATAGTTCTGATTAAGGTGAGTATAACTCCAGTATTTGAAGATGAAATAACTGAGATAATATCCAATGAAGTATTGTGAATGGTGCAAATAATTAAGAGGGGGATGGTAATGTTATAGTGATTGTACGATAATCCTCCAAATCATCAATGGTAATTGGAGGAACAAATCTCCAGGGAGACTGGGGAGACTTGCAGGAGCAATAGGGTTGTCATAATAGGCGATTTTAATTTTCCTAACATAGACTGGGGCTTCCAGGGTTTCGGGATTGAGATGGAACGAACTTTGTCAAGTGTGTTCAGGCAAGTTTCCACAAGCAGTATTTCGAGTGTCCTACACGGGAAGGGATACTTTTGGGAAATAAGGCGGGATAGGTGACGGAGGTAAAGTAGGGGAGCATTTTCGGAAAAATGATTAAAGTTGTATTAATTTTAAAATCTGTATGGGAGGGACAAAATTGGTCCACAGATTCAAGTTCTAAATTGGGCAAGACTGATTTTGTTGGAATTAGACAGGGACCTGCAGGTAATGGGATCTCAGGCAAGTGGGAGGCGATTAAAAATGAGATAGCTTGAATTCATGTCTATGTGTTCCTGTGAGGATGAAGGTAAAAGAGGCTGGAAGAGAGAGCCCTCAATGAGAAGAGATATTGAGGCTCTGACCAGAAAAGAGGAGGCGTGGCTCAATTTCAGGCAGCTGGAATCAAGGGTATCTCTGGAAGTACACAGGACCTACAGGAGTTTACTGAAGATGGAAATCACCAAGGCGAAAAGGCCGTTTGAGTTAGTCTTGGATGACAAGATCAGGGTGAATCCAAAGATGTTCTTTCAGTATAGTAAAGAACGACAAGAACAACTAGAGAGAGAATAGGACGCCTTAAAATCCAAAACTGGCATGCATGTGTAAAAATGCAACGATAGACGAGGTCTTCACTTTGCCTTTTGTTTTACCGTGAAGAAGGACTTGAAGACGTATGACCTTTGAGATGTTAGGTGTCAGGTCTTTGTACAGTTGATATCACATTAGAGGTGTTGTTGGACATATTAGAATGCATAAAGTCTGATAAACCTCTTGGTTCTGACCAGTTATATCCAAGAGGGAAATGAAGACAGTTCAGGGGCCAAGGTCCCGGACGACTGGGCAGTACAAATGTTGTGTCTTTATTCAAGAAGGGCTGCAAAGAAAAGCCTGGGAAATATAGACCTGTAAGCTCCACATCTGTTTCGGTAAACCGCTTGAGAAGGTTCTGAGAGATTAGATGTGCATGCATTTGGAAAGACAGAGTTTGACTTGGAGCGGTCAGCATGGCTTTGTGCGTGGCAGATCATGCCTTACAAATGTTGTTAGAGTTTTCGAGAAAGTGACTAGGAAGCCTGACGAGGTCAGGGTGGTGGGCATAGTCTATATGGATTTCAATAGGGCCATTGATATGTTTCCACATGGTAGGCCGCTCTAGAACGTTATATCACATGGAATCCAAGGTGAACTTGCAAATTGGCGATACAACTGGCTTAATGTCATCAAGCAAATGGCGATAGTGGAGGTATGCGTGTCGGACTGGAGGCCTGTGACTCGTGGAGTGCCTCAGGTGTTGGTGCTGGGACCATAGCTGTTTGTAATCTATATCAATGATTTGGACAAGAGTACACAACGCAAGGTTAGTAAGTTTGCAGATGACACTAATATAAGAGACTTCGTTGTGGAACGTTATCTGAAATTGCAGAAGTACCTTGACCAGCTGGGGAAGTGAGCTGAGAAAAAGCAAATGGAATCTAATATAGATAAGTGTGATGACTTGCATTTTGATAAGTCAAATCCAGGTAGGAGTTTAATGATGAATGAGAGGGCATTAAGGAGTATACTGGAACGAAAGAACTTTGGAGATCACGTGCACGGTTCAGTGAAATTTGAGTCATACTTACATAGGAGGTTAAAGAACGCTGTTGGCACACTGGCCTTCATCAGGGCATTGAGTATAGAAGTTGAGGCATTATGTTGCAGTTGTACAGGATGTTGGTAATGCTGCAGTTGGAGTTTTATGTTCAGTTCTGTACACCATGCTCTAGAAAGGATATTATTGAACTAGAAAGAATGTAGACGAAATTTACAAATATGTTTCCTGGGCTAAACAGTCTATCTTATAGGGAGACGTTGGACAGGTTAGAACTTATTTCTTTACTTCGTAGTAAACTGAGAGGTTCTTACAGAAACGTAGACCTTATTAAATCATGAGAGCCGTGCATAGGGGTGAATACTTCAACCTTTTTTCCCAAAGTTGGGGAATCGAGGACTAGAGGGCGTCTGTTTATTGTTAGAGAGGAAAAAAATTAAAAGGATCCCAAGGGGCAACTTTTTTGTACACAAACTGTGGTACTCATATGGACTGAGCTGCCTGTGGAAGAGATTGAGATGGGTACAATAAAAACATTGAAAAGGCATTTGGACAAATACACAGATAGGAAAGGATTAGAGGTATACCGAGCAAGAGCAGGGAAATGGGGTGAGTGTGGATTGGCATTTTGATTGGCATGGACCAGGTGGGCCGAATGGCCAATTCCCGTGAAGTATGACTGTAAATGAGTGTGTTTTGGGGTTGAGACAGAGAGGGGGAGACTGTGAAGAAAATGTCATGGAAAGATATGTTAACAGGTTTGATAGTATCATGCAAAACCGGGCAGTGTTATGAAGAATTATGAGTGAATTGGATATTGGTGTGAGTTCAGGCGATGGAGAGTTTTGAATGAAGATTTATTCTGCAGCTTTGTAACTGGGAGTAAGGACAGCAGAGTCTTCGACTCACTGAGCTGTATAAAACAGTAATTTCTTTCAGTGTCATTTTCATTAAGTGTGACAGAGGGATTGTCTGTCCGAAGCTGAGCTAGGTTTCCTGGTGCTATCTTATTCAATTGACCACATTAACTACACACCCCACTCCATGGTGTCCCTCTCATTCAATGCCAGCCCGATTCTCCCACCCATCATGATTGGAGGTACTCACAGTCGCCCGGATGCCCCTAGATATTCCGTGATCCTTGGCACAGGTGCCATCTTTAAAAGGTCAATGTTCACATTGTTGAGCTTTCTTCGTTTACACAGTTTACCCCGAGCATGGCAGATAAGGGGCAATTCCACCACGGTTTGTTGATGGAACACCGTGGGTGTAGTGGATGGGCGAGTACAGAGAGGGACCTTTCCCTTCTGAGAGGGGGCCATACCATCACCAACATCAGTGCAGTGTCTGGTCTGAAGAAATGTCCAGCAATACAGGACAAGCACCAATAACCTTTCCCGCTCTGTCAGGATAAGGGTAACCATATTGTCTCTGCTCCCTCACACTAACTGTATATCTGTGATACCACATACCCCCAATCAAGGCTCATGGTCTAACCCTCTCAGTACTGAATGCAGCACTTTCTCTCTCTCCCTCTCGATCTCTAACTCTCTCTCGCCTTTGCAATACAACCTCCCCCACCCCCACCCCACACACACACACACACACACACACTCACTCACAGCGTTATTAAGTATTCTGTAGAATGCCGATTATGGAATGTTCCAGATACTGTTCTAAATAATTCCCAGTTTCAGGAAAATGGCAATGCCCCAGTGTGGAACACATAAGAGGAAGGAACAGAGATGTACGATGTTCAAATCACGCACAATTCAATCCTGTGCTGACGCCATTCAGCCCTTCAAACATGCTCTAGTATTTAATAAGGTCCCGGGTGATCTGATTGTTTGCTCAGCTCCATGTTACAGGAGCTTTCAGTCATTCAACCCCATGGATTCCTGTCACTGACCAGACAGCACTCAGGCACTTTTACCCTGGTTTTCTTCAAGCACCTGTTCAAGGACATTTCCCACGGGGACGGACACTTCTAAGAATATATTCCATCAGCAACATACTTTCATGCAACGGTCAGCATGCTTTACACAGATTAATCGAAAATCTACACTTTTTTATGTTTATAGAAATCCAATCACACTGAGTAATTATTTTATTTCACTTGACTCACCTTAATGATGTTAAACCAAAGACAACTTCTAAACACGTCTTGTCATAAAATACAGTTTCGAGCAGAGGACATTTTTACCCTCAACTGTTATCTTGACCGTTATCTGAATTGTACCACTTTCCTTTTTATGAATGTTTCTGTTGCCCTTTTTCTGTGACTATTTCAGTCTGGAACAGTTACACTGTCTCCCACTCGTTTGTGATGCAGAGGGAGGCCAGCAGCGCAGGTTCAGTTTCTCACGCTGACAGAGGTTACCATGAAGGGGATGCTCTCTCAACTTTACCCGATCACCCGAGGTGTCGTGATCCTCAGGATAAACCACTATGAGTGGTCTCTCTGATAAGAGTTCTTTGGGACTCTATTCAATCAATGTTACCATTTTAATTTTAAAAATATTTTTATTGAAAAAGAGATATTTAATATTTTAATGAACCAATAACAACACAACTCAAATAACTGAACAAAATTACACCCATGTGCATGTACATACAAAACAAGTTCAAAACACTAACCAGATAGAAGAAAAAACAAAAATCAACAACAATAATGAATAAATACTACAGCTCAGCATAACAAAACGATAACTCTCTTTCTTCAAGAGCATGAACTGATACACATTTTTATGTTCATAATTATTCCTCTCTGGGTAGTATATTCATTAGACAATATCGCCATGGCTATATAAAAGCGTTTCTTAGAATGGCAGATAAGCCTGTATCGCAGTAATCCAAAAAGGGCTGCCACGTCTTATAGACAGCTCTGTTTTTTGGTGCACTATACTGATGAGAAAGTTCAAATGGATATTCTACATGAAGAGCTTTTCACGACCCAACAGACACGGGGTGTTTTCAGATGTCCAACACAACAGAATATTTTTCCTAGCACAGAAAATAAGGATTTATTTTTTTCCCATGTGCATCCGCATAAAGTACCCTTGGCAGGCCCAGGAAAACAGAAACCACGTCTATCTCCAATTCAGTCCCCAGGACCCACTCTATCACACGGAACACAGTGCTTCAATATATATGAAGCCTGCAGCAGGACCACAAGCAATGGGTAAGAGTGCCTGAAGTCCTTCTGCATTTCGAACATGCTGAAGATAATCCCACTTTGAACTTTTACTGCCAGTGTGCGGTCAGATAGACCCTATGAAGAATATTCAATTGCATGGAATGGGTTCTATTAAAGATCAAAATCCTTGGATCATTTTCACAAATATCCTCCCATGTCTCTGAAGTGTTCTGAACCCCCAACTCTCTCTCGCAGACATCACAAACCTGCACTGTCTCGTCTGAGGGGTGTAATGATGAAAGGCACTGACAGAGAGTGTATTCGAAACAATGGGCACCCTCTTCTCCCAATCAAATCTGTAAGAGTCTGTTAAAAGTACTTTTTTAAAATCAAATCTCTGATCTGGAAAAAAAAAGAAGAGGTCTCTACTAGGTGGTCCATACGTATGAGTTGTTTGATCAAATGGTATCATTGTTTCTCCGGCAAATGACACGTTATGGCTCAGTGGTTAGCACGGCTGCCTCACAGCACTCGGGTACGGGTTTGGTTCTGGCCTTGGGTGACTGGCTGAGTGGAGTTAACATATTCTCGCTGTGCCTGTGTGAATTTCCTCCC
This sequence comes from Chiloscyllium punctatum, assembly GCF_047496795.1. Classification (NCBI taxonomy): domain Eukaryota; kingdom Metazoa; phylum Chordata; class Chondrichthyes; order Orectolobiformes; family Hemiscylliidae; genus Chiloscyllium; species Chiloscyllium punctatum. Next base: position 38,629,352 of record NC_092771.1, on the reverse strand, counting down.
ACAGTAAAACGATGAGCACGTTACATGAATTGGTCATTGATAAGTCATCCATAGTGTTCAGGGATGTGTAGGTTAGGGCATTAGAGAGGGTAATTATAGAATGGTATGGGAATGGGTCTGAGTGGGTTACTCTTCAGAGGGTCGAGGTGGACTTGCTGGGCCCAAGGGTTTGTTTCCACACTGCAGGGATTCTATTAATTCTAAATCACTCAAGCAAGGTACACCCCTGGCTGCCCACAGTTTAAACCTGGAATCCATCATCCCCGGTTGGCAACCCGGTATACCAATTATATGGGTAAAAAACATGGTTTTGGCTGTATCGTCCTCGATCTGACGCATTGTCATTTGTGCTATAACAGCATTGATAATTATTAGGTTATGACAATGTTCAATAAATGTTGTCATTTTGTCTAAGAACAACAGACTAATAAGGGTTCACATTGAGAGGGTTCACTATCTACCCGTATTGACGTCGAGTCCTCAGCGGCCCAAGCACTAACATAGGATAAAAAAGAGCTTAATTGATAGCTTTTAATTTGGGAGACCTACTCCCCACAATCTGTGGGGAAGTTGCAATTTGGTTAGCTTGATAAAGAGTCGCTTATGGTGCCAGATAAAAGAGCTAAAACAGCCATTAAGTCTTCTAAATATCTGTCTGGGGAACATCAAAGGTCGCATTCATATGGGGTAGATCAAATGAAGGAGGACGTACAGTTTAATAACAGCTATCCAACCCATCCAGGGTATTGGAAATGCCTCCCATCTTTGAAGGTCTTGTTTAATTTTGTCAAAGAAATGGACATAGTTCACGTTAAATAAATGATCAAAGACGAATGTAATGAATATACCAAAATAGAGAAACCCACTCATCATCATTCAAAAGGAAACCAGGATTTGCCCACAACATCAGGTATGTCTCTAAGACCTCCCATAGGCATGGCCTCCAGTTTTGTTAAATTAACCTTTTTGAACGAAAAGGCGACAAGCGAATTAATGCATTGCATCACGAGAGCTACTGAAATTTTGGGATTTGACAAAAACATAAGACCCGCATCTGCATACAGCATATTTTTGGTAATATTCCTAATTGTGCAGGATGCCACCGAATCTAAGATTATTGCAAGGATGGGGAAGAGATCAATCCTCATATGGCATTTCTGCGTGTTAAATAAGAAAATAAAATCTGTACTTGTGAGGTAGATCTGCCTCCAGACATCACCAGATCTAATTCTGCACATAAAATTCTCTAATTGCTTACATTACAACGAGGTTATTAAATTCTGTCCACCGTGGGGGCCATAGGATAGTTGAAATCTCCTTCTACAATGATATGCCACGATGCATGATAACTTAATTTGGAGAAATACACCCACCCTGCTGCAACACCAAATGTTCCTTGTCATCAGGTTGCAGCTCCTGCAATAGGACAAACTCCACTCTCTCTTATTTAAGACGAGAAAGCACACTTTTCCTCTTGATTGGGAGGTGGCTTCCCTTAATATTCCAGGTACACCATTTAAGCTATTAATTATCAATAACACACTGTAGCAACATTTGAACTCTAGAGAGTTTCACATCGAATTACACATCGCTGATCATTGATGAAAAAAAGGACTCATAGAACATAAAAACTGTACAAACTAAAACTACTACAACTAACAAGCTCTCAAAACTTTCTCAAGCTAAACACAAAAAATAAACCAAAGAAAGAAACAAGATCCAAAGTACCAATGACACTTGAGAGGGGAACTTACTCCCAACCACTGGGGATGCTTAAATATCCCAAAACGTTATCTTCTGTCCGTTGCCAATATGGCATCCAGGGCAATTGACAACACAAATCGGGCTTCAACTGCCCTTAGATTGGCACTTGGTCATCACAACCACATTTGTAACTCCCTCCAGTTTTGAGCCGCACCTCAGAAGCAGGCAAAGAATAGATAAAAAAGAGTAGTAATACGAATGAAGAAGTTAAATGTCAGTACTCTATCCATCCCCGACTCTAATTTACCAGTGGGTACGACCAGAAAAATCCAACACAGTTTGTTTAAGGAAGAAACATGATTATCTAAACATCCAGCTTACTTTAAAATATCCACAAAGTTTTCACTATCTCTGGAGAGTCAGACGAGTTCACGGATCCATCCAAAGCAATATGGAGCACCACTGGGTACAGTAAAGAACACTGAATCTCGAGTTCCCTTACTCTTCTAAAGATCATTTCAAGATTTTCTTTCCTGAATCACTGCCGCTGAAGAGTCCTGAAAGAACATAATCCTGGAGCTCTCATGAATTAAAGCCATCGGATCTTTCCCCTGGATTCTGGAAGCTTCCATCAGTCTGTGTTTGTCCCCATAACTAGGTAAACGCGTAAGGACAGGACGAAGGCGTTGATATGAGTCTGAGCTGCGCGCCGTAACCCGATGGACTGCCTCACTCTTCACCCATCCCTCTTCAGCTTCGAAGTGAAGGAATCGCTGCGGTCACTTCTCGAAAAAACTCACTGGCTGACGACCTGAGGTCTGGTCCAGCAGACCAACGATGTGAACATTCTTCATCCTACCCCTGTTCTAGAGGTCGTCATCTTGTTCAGTTAAGGTGAAGACCTGTTTTTCAAGTCTGAGGATCCTCCCCTGAAAGGAATCGAACACGGTCTCTGCCCCTGCAGTTCGGCACTTGACATCATCTGTTCTGTTACCAAGGCTGTCAATTTGCTGCTCATAGTTTTGGAGCACGGTTGAGAGTGGCTCTAGCCTACTGCTGAACCTTTCTTCAATCATGGCTTCAATCATTTCACGTAACTTGGTGAACTCAGTGACCAAGGCCTGGTGAGTAACTGGGTCCATCGAACGAACAGAGTAGGTTGCAGCTACAGGCTCAGGCCTGCTCGATGCCTCTGACGGGTGCACCGCGTGTTGGGACTTACTCGATTCTTTCCCATGTTTTGCCATTTCCACTTGATAAAACGTAATTACTAAAAATTCTAACGCTATTTTCGTGTTGAATTTTAAGTAAATGGCTGGGATAGGGTGGTTTACAGAACCACTTTGCCCGTGCTGTGATGCAGAGCACAGCAAAGTAACTGTTTCCAGATCTCCGGCATCTTGTATTACCAACTAACATTTTATTGAGATTATCATTTCATTTTTTCATTATATTGCTGGATGTTCTGGAGCCCGTGTCGATTGATAACACTGTTAATATTACCCCCACACTGCACATTCCTGCCCATCCGTCGATAACCCTTAACTCTGTTGTTATTTATGAACCTTCTGTATGTCCCTCAAAAATATTCAATATCTCTGCATCCAAAGCTCTGTGGGGAAGAGTGTTCCAAAGACTCACAGCACTTTGAGAAAACAAATATAAACCACATGATCTGAGGATCCTAGGAGGAGGCATGGGTGGCCGTGGCTGACGAGGGAAGTTAAGAAACATATAAAGTAAAAAGAGAAAAGTATAACATAGCAAAGATAAGTGGGAAAACGGAGGACTGGGAAGCTTTTGGAGAACAACAGAGGATTACTAAGAAGGAAATACGCAGAGAAAAAATGAGGTACGAACGTAAACTGGCTAAAAATATGAAGCTTTTTTACGTATGCGAAAGGCAAAAAAAAAGGTTAAGACTAAAATTGGGCCCTTGAAGACAGAAACAGGGGAATATATAACGGGGAACAAACAAATGACAGAAGAATTGAATTGGTACTTCAGATCTGTGTTCACTGGGGAAAAGACAAGCAATCTCCCTGAGGTAACAGAGGCTGAAGGGGCTGAACTAAAGGGAATTTATATTTGTCAGGAATTGGTGTTGGAGAGACTGTTTGGTCTGAAGGTTGATAAGTTCCCAGGGCCTGATGGTCGACATCACAGGGTACTGAAGGAGGTGGCTCGAGAAATCGTGGATGCGTTGGTGATTGCACTACTTTTTATGAGAGTTGGGAGAGAGAAAGCAGGAAATTATACACCAGTTAGTCTGACTTCAGTGGTGGGAAAGATGCTAGAATATATTATAAAGGATGAAATTAAGACACATCTGGATAGTTGTAACAGGATAGGTCAGAGTCAGCATGGGTTTATGAAGGGGAAATCATGCTTGACTAATCTTCTGGAATTTTCTGAGGATGTAACTCTGAAGATGGACGAGGGAGATCCAGTAGATGTAGTGTACCTGGACTTTCAGAAAGCTTTTGATAAAGTCCCACATAGGAGGTTAGTGAGCAAAATTAGTGCGCATGGTATTGGGGGCAAATTACTAACTTGGACTGAAAGTTGCTTGGCTGACAGGAAACAAAGGGTAGTGATAAACAGCTCCATTTCGGAATGGCAGGCAGTGACCAGTGGGATACCGGAGGGATCAGTGCTGGGACCGCAGTTTTTTACAATATATATTAATGATATAGAAGATGTTATTAGTAATAACAATAGCAAATTTGCTGATGATACTAAGCTGGGTGGCAAGGTGAAATGTGAGGAGGATGTTCAATTCCCACCTCAGGCGACTGACTGTGTGGAGTTTGCACATTCTCCCCCTGTCTGCGTGGGTTTCCTCCGGGTGCTCTGGTTTCCTCCCACAGTCCAAAAATGTGCAGGTTAGGTGAATTGGCCATGCTAAATTGCCCATAGTGTTAGGTGACGGGCTAAGTGTAGAGGAATGGATCTGGGTGAGTTGCACTTCGGCGGGTCTGTGTGGACTTGTTGGGCCGAAGGGCCTGTTTCCACTCTGTATGTAATCTAATCTAATCTAATCTAATATTAAGAGATTACAGGGTGACCTGGACAGGTTAGGCGAGTGGTCAGATGCATGGCAGATGCAGTTTAATGAGGATAAATGTTTTACTTATCCACTTTGGTGGCAAGAACAGGTAGGCAGATTACTACCTCAATGGAATCAATTTAGGTAAAGGGGCAGTACAGAGAGATCTGGGTGTTCTTGTACACCAGTCAATGAAGGTAAGCATGCAGGTACAGCAGATAGTGAAGAAGGCTAATAGTATGCTGGCCTTCATAACAAGAGGGATTGAGTCGAGAAGCAAAGAGGTTCGTCTGCAGCTGTATAGGGCCCTGGTGAGACCACACCGAGGGTATTGTGTACAGTTCTGGTCTCCAAATTTGAGGAAAGACATTCTGACTATTGAGGGAATGCATCGTAGGTTCACGAGGTCAATTCCTGAAATGGTGGGACTACCTTACGCTGAAAGACTGGAGCGACTGGGCTTGTATACCCTCGAGTTTGGAAGACTGACAGGACATCTGATTGAGACATATAAGATTATTAAAGGATTAGACACTCTGGAGGCAGTAAACATGTTTCCGCTGATGGGTGAGTGCTGAACCAGAGGACACAGCTGACAAATACGGGGTAGACCATTTAGGACAGAGAGGAGGAGAAACTTCTTCACCCAGAGAATGGTGGCTGTGTGGAATGCTCTGCCCCAGAGGGCAGTGGAGGCCCAGTCTCTGGATTCATTTAAGAAAGAGTTGGATAGAGCTCTCAAAGATAGTGGAATCAAGGGTTATGGAGATAAAGCAGGAAGAGGATACTGATTAGGAATGATCAGCCATGATCATATTGAATGGCGGTGCAGGCTCAAAGGGCTGAATGGCCTAATCCTACACCTATTGTCTATTGTCTATTAGTCCTGACGACAGGTATGTTTTCTGAGAGGTTCGCAATCCAATAGTTATGATAAAAAATACAATTGTGGTTCATTACATTGTGAACAGATCCCCATTAAATGTATTCATCTGTTTACTCAGAGACAATATTGAAACAAATACCTTGACAAATGCTGTTGACTGTATGTTTCGGTGAAAAAAAAAGTTCCTTATAGTCTTATTTTCTTTGTAATTCTGAATCAAATGTCTAAATATTGCTTATATGAAAAATTGCATGAATTAAATATAATACATAACTTGTTCGTATTATATATTATATTTCTCCAGAAGGAAAGCAGAGACACCAATTGTAGAATTCTTGAAGATCTGAGAATTTTGAATGACAAACCAGTTCTGATCAATGTTCACTGAATGTCTAATGTCTTTTCAAACCATCATGCCAGCATTATAATTCTCAGTTGACTGATCTTAATAAATTACTAATCAACATCAGAGCAAACGCATTTGGAAATATTGATTCATTTACCTTGCCAAAATTCTAAAATTAATTAATAATTCATTGTCTCTCCAAAAATCACACAGCAATTCAGTTTAGGTTTCATAACAAACATCATCAAATTCCCATTTTAATTTAACCCATTATATCTGAGTGCCAATATTATAAAGAATAATAGTTCTTTTATTCCAGGTCAGCATAACCACAACCTAACTAATGATTCTCCATCCAACACTCACAGATAATATCTGTTCTTTCTCCTTCGAATGTTGAGATTGGTGGCTGTCTGGAATACTCTGGCCCAGAGGGCAGTGGAGTCCCAGTCTCTGGATTCATTTCAGAAAGAGTTGGATAGAGCTCTCAAGGATAGTGGAATCAAGGGTTATGGTGAGAAGGCAGGAACAGGATACTTATTAAGGATGATCAGCCATGATCATATTGAATGGTGTTGCTGGGTCGAAGAGCAGAATGGTCTTCTCCTGCATCTATTGTCTATTAACCTCTATTAACCTGAGTGTGATATTAGTTTTTTTGTGTGTCTCCTTATCTGAGAAAGGATATAATTACGTTGGAAGCAGTTCAGAGATGTTTCATTCCACGATTTCTTGTGGTGGAACGTTTATGTTATGAAGGCTTTAACAGGTTACTCTTGGAATGAGAATGAAACATACAAGACCTTGACGAGAGTGGATCAGGTATATACCCACTGGGTGTTTGTATCAACCAAGTTTGTTGTCATTGTCATAGAAACTCTACAGTGTGGAGGCAGGACATTCCAAACAATATCCCACCTGGACGTGCCCCCTACCTTATCCATGTAACCCTGCCTTTCACATAACAAACCCACCTAACCTACACATCCCTGGGCACTATGAACAATTTAGCATTGCCAATGTACTTTAAACTTCACGTCTTTGGACTGTGGTAGCAAACTGGAGCACTGGGAGGAAACCCACAGAGACACGGGGAGAATGTTAAAACTTCACATGGAGGGTCGCCCGAGGTTGGAATTGAACACAGCTCCTCAGTGATATGAAGTAGCAGTGCAAACCACAGATCCACCATACTCCTCCGTTAGTTCTGTTAGTAAGTTGTGGCTGACTAAAGAAATCTCCATGACTTGTTCTTATCACTGAACCTAACCCAATCTGAGACATTTATCAGCGACCATATCCCAACCTGGTTGCATTTAAAATGTGTTGTGAGCATGGAGGAGTGGGACAAAAAAGGTAACAGGGACACCCTCCAACCTCATTCAGAACTGGAGTGAGGAGAAATTCACAAAGTGGGAATTCAGTCAAGTGGGAATTCTTTTTCCTAGAAGTTTGGGATGGCTGAAACTTTATATAGAACCGAGGCTGGCTTTGTCTGATTTTCCATAGACAGCTGAATCAGGGTTAACGGCTCACGGGGAAAAAAATACAGCTGGCACCTCAATGAGATGAGCCACGACCTGATTTACTGGTGGAGTAGAGTCAAATGGCTGAATGGCTCAGTCGTGTCCCGCAGCTCTACATTCTGATGTTCCATTCAGACCTTTGGACCTACTACACAAGGGTGAAATCGAGGCCACTCCGATGGTTAGGTATAGTTTCGGAAATATACTTGGAAAATCCAGGCTTGGTTAGGAAGTGACCCTTCACCCACGATCCCTCTTTCCAGGCTTCCACTCTCTGTAACATCTGATCCAGATGTAAGTCATGTTCCAAACACAGGTTTGCTGTGAATACAGTCCCCATATCCCACCCAGGGTTAACTCAAACAAATCCTCTGCTCATCCGAATGTAGCATTACACAACACAACTTCCAAGAAAATAATCAGTTAATTTCCAAAAGCATAACATGTGAAATTCATAAATATGAACAAGAGTAGGCCATTCGACCCTGTAGCCATGTTGTCATTTATTAACAACATGGCTTCAGGTCTCAACTCCACTTTCTTGGCGACTCATGGTACCTCTGCACAGCCCTCTGGGTTGGGGAATTCCAGACAATCACTACCTTCTGAGAGAAGACTTCACTTTGCATCTCAGATTGAAATCGATGATCCATATTCTGTGCCAATGTCCTCGAGTTCTAGACTCCATCCAAGAGTGGCAACAAATTCTCAACATCTACCTGCTCAATCCACTTCTGTGTCCTGTATTTTTTCAGCAGTATCACTCCTCATTTATTTAAACTCCAATAAATAATCGTCTCACTATTTTAGAGATTCTCAATAACGAAACCCTTTCATCCCAGGAACTCACCTGATGAACCAACCGAGTTACTTGCTGTATCAGCATGCTCACTTTATATTTCGTACACAGGAAGACTCCAATCCCTTTGTACTGCTCCTTTTCTGGAGTCCTCTCCATTGAATAACAGCCTGCCTTTTGATTCTCAGTGTCATCCACAAACTCAGATGTATAATGCACTCAGATCCCTCATTCAGGCTATCAGTATAGATTGTAAATAAATGATGCCATCGGACTGATATTTGTGTTACTGCAGCAGATACATCTTTATCATAAAGATCAATTTATGCTGACTCTCCGATCACTATGTGTTAACCAATCATCATCCCATGCTAATACATTATCCGTCATATTATGAATTTCTGTCTTGTGTAAGAACTTTTATTTTGTAATACCTTGTGGAAAATCTCTGGAAAGCCTCGTGCCTCCCATTCCCCCTTTATCAAACCCGCTGATTACATTTTCGGAGATCTCCAGAAATATTTTACATGATTGTACAGGCAAAATATAGATCCTCTTTAGAAGCTTTCCTAAATGTCCATGCTAGCCAGATTTTCCAAATTAAGCCTTTCCCATCTGCTTCCATTTGGTCCATATGCCTCTAAACAGTTCCGATTGATATGTTAGTCCAAATGACTTTTAAATGTTGTAGCTGTACATGTATCTACCACTCTTCCTCTGGCAGCTCATTCCATGCCCACACCACCCTCTGTGTAAACATTTTGCTCCATCGTGCCTTTTATCTCTTTCCTCTTTCACCTTAAACATATGACTTCTATGTTTGAACTTCTCCATCCCGTAGAAAATACCTTGGCTATTCACCCCATCCATGCCTCCCAGAATTTTATAAACTTCTATAATGTTACCCATCAACCTTCGACACTATCTGATACAAGCTTCAAGGCCAAACATTTATCGATAAGCACTGAAAATTTGAAACAATAATAAAAATAACAGGTAAACAACACTCAGCCCAAACTTCAAACTATGATTTGTTTTTCTCCATGTTGCAATACTAAGGCAGCATGACACTCATACTAGTGCCAATAAGTTGTCAAACACCTGAATTTCTTTGTCCGAAGGGGTTGATGGTCTCTACAGTGAAAACGTATCTCTGGCCAGATCTATATAATACCACATGTTCCACATACTCCCGCCTGGCCTCACTATGACCTTATGTGGTTGCGCCTTCTCTAAATTGCACTCAATACAGAGAACCCCTTTCCCCGATTCACACCTTAATTTAAACGCAGTTTACATCATCTTCTCGTTCACCACTGCTAAAAGCCCGTAATCTTTGCCACACACTCTTTTCAGTTCTGAAGAAGTGTCACACTGGACTTGAAACGCTAACTCTGTTGATCTATCTCTGCGGATGCTGCCACATCTGCTGAGTGTCTCCAGAAATGAATAGGCACAGATTAAATTTTCAATTAAACAAATAACTATGCATTGTGGAAAAAAGAAGTACAAAAATTGCTGGAGAAACTGGGAACTTTGTAGAAGGATCACTGGACCTGAAAGTTTAACTCCGCATTCATTTCAGAAGATGCTGCCAGACTTGCTTAGTTTCTTCTGCAATTGCTATTTTTGAACAAGTTCCAAAGATTTGTGTGAAAGCTGCTCAAAACTCCTGCCCAGCATGGAAGACTGTGCACTGGGAACTGAACGATAATTCATGGTGCACAAATTCATTGACTCTGAAACTGCATAAGGCTGGCGTAACTGACACTACAGAGCTCTGAACCATGGTCAGGGAGAAAAACAGAGGGAAACAAATTCACTTCAAATACAAAAGTTGGCATGATGGATTACCTAAAATGAATTGAATTAGAGTAACAAATTTGAGGCGTGACACTAATGAGAGACTTCCAGCATAATGAAAATTGAAGTGTTCCCACATCAGAAACCAGGTTAGGTCACTGAGTGCAGGGCTGATGGGTGAATGGGTCCCGGTGTGAACTGGGGGACAGTCAGTGGAACTGAATTGCTGATATTGCAGCTCAAACTGGTTATCATGTCATGATGTAGACCACAGCAACAGCAGAAACAGACATGTATTCAATCACAATCTGCAACATTTTTTTTCAAGGATAATCCATCAGTCTACCATTACCATCAAGTCAATCCATGGTTCAGTAAGGAGCGTGAGTGAACATGCCAGAGTGGGAACCATGTATCACCTATACCTGATGATAAGCCATTAAAACTGCCTCACTTCACGAGTTACATTCCAAAAGGCAGGACTAACATCTGATACGGAGGGAGAAATTATCCCAAGACCAGCAGATCAGATCTAAGCTCTGTCGTCCTGCCACATCCAAGCATAAATATCGATGGACTATTAAACAATTTATTGGAGGAGAGGACTCCACAAATATCCTCATCCTAAATATCGGAAGGGCACTGTAAATCAGTGAAAATGTCAAGGAGGTGATGTCTGCACTATCCTCAGCCAGATGTGTTGAGTGGATGATCCACATATCACGCATCATGATGCCCATAGTGTCACAGATGCCAGCCTTCAACCAATTCGATTTTCTGCCCGTGACATGAAGAAATAGCTGAACACAGTCGATATGACAAAGGCAATGGGCCCTCACACCATTCCCGTAATAGGACTGAAGACTTGCTCTGCACAACAAACCATGTCCCTGGGGAAGCTGTTTCATTCCAGCTCCAACTCTGACATCTCCGTGGCAATGTGGAAAATTTCTCAACTATGTCCGATCCCCTCAGAGGAGAATAATTACAATCTGATGAATTACCATCCCCTCAGTCCGATCACAATAGTCAAATTGGTGGGAGTTTTGTTTGACAGAGCTGTCAAGAAGTACAGAAATAATCCACTCTGTGTAGGTTCTGTTAGGTCCCCATTTGGAGATGGTGCTATTGTGCAAATGCCACTGGCTTACTAAATCAGACCAGGCGATTGCTCTGGAAATTGGTGGAGTTTAAAAAAAGAATTTAAATATCGAGACCTAAAATTTGGGGTCAGTAAAACTGATCTTGTGTCCAGTATTGATTTATACATCGATCTCCTAACCAACGTACTTTCAGGAAGGGAATCTCCCATACTTTCCTGGTCGGGCCCAAAAGTAGGTCCAGACACACAGACATGTGATAAACTCTTCAACGGTCTCTGAAATGGCCAAGCAAGACACTCAATTGTATCAAACTGCTCCGAGGTCTTCAAGGATAAAACCGGTTAGACCACCCTGCACCAACATCAGTATTCGAAAAGGGAATGGGAAACACAGTCTTTTCGACACTGCATAGGTCTCCTTCCTAACATCTGAGAGCTTGTGACAACATTTACAGAGGTTTCCCACAAACTGCACAGAAATATCTGGAAAGGAGTAGGTCATTAGACACATTGTACTTTCCCCATGCTCGTTCATGCCGAACATCTCCTCGATGCACGTTTCCCTACACAGTGTTCATACTCATTAATAGATTTGAGTATTGTAAAAACTAAAATAAGAACTGCTGTAGCCCCTTCGGTCCATCAATTTTACTCCTCCATTTAATATACAGGCAGTTCTCCAATAACGCATGTTTCTTCAATACGATTTGGCTGCAATGTTATTCATGAACCGTTTTCGGTTAAGTGAACTCCCGTTCAATTTGACGCAATTCCTTGCCAGGCACCAGCTGAACAGCAAAACCCAGCCTCAGGAACCTCTGTCTGCAAAATGCACAATCAATGCATTCAGCTAAAACAGGCATGCAGTCCGCTCAGCAAGCCTTGAAACTGAGCCCGAAACTGGAAATTGTAGTCTATACTTAGAAAGAACATTATTTCAAATTCCGTGGAGAATATTGAGGAGAATTGGAATTCTGTGTCGGTATCACGTGGGCAGTAAGCCCCCACGTGCTTTGTGGTGAAGAGTGTGGTGAAAGGTACACTGCTGTAGTTAGTGACTGTATTGTGAAATTGTTACACTTACAGCATTGTTTCATTACAATATATGATTTAAAGATTTACTTAGACTGGGATAGTGCGTGTATTAGACTAAACTTAATTTTTGTTTTTTCTTGATATTTGGCGGGGACGCGCCAAATTGCACAGTATTGCATAGGAATACAGTTACCGCATTATTAGACAACAACCTGGAATGATAGCTGATCTTCCAACTTCACACCATACTCCTGCTCTATCCCTGTCACTTTATTTTCCAGAAATCCTTATTTATATTCAGTGTCTTGGTTTCCACAGCCTGATCTGGGAGAGAGTTCAGCAGGGTTACCAGTCTCTGAGTGCTGACATTTATTGTCATCTCTACGCAGAGTGGCCTGCCTGAACATAATACTGTGGGCTCTTGTTTTAGACGTCCCAGCCTGGGGAATTATCATCCCTGCTTCTAACCTGTCTCACCTTGTCAGAGTTTTATGTTTTTCACGTAGATCTCCACTTATTTTCCTAAACCCCATGGAATACAGGTCCAGTCGCCCCAAACTCTGCCCCCCAAACCAGTCTGTAATTCTAGAGATCAGCCTGGTTTTCTTTTGCTGCTCTCTCTCAATGTAAGGTTTGTCCTTTATTGGGTAAGGATACCAAAACTAAACACAATATTGCACATGTTTGAAATGGGGTCTCACCAAGGCCCTGTACAGCTGCAGTAAATTACCCTTAATTCTGTAAACAAATCTCCCTGAAATGAAGGTGAATACATCATTAACCTTCCTAACTGCTTTCTGTTCCTGCAATTTTGCTTTCTGTGACTGGTGTACATGGAGATTCATCTCCTTTTCAATGTTGCAGTTCCCTCTTGGTGGGTCTATATACACTGGTCAGCGTGCCAACACCATTCCCAGTACTGATTTCTGGCTTCAGAACTCACTGCCTTACATGGACTTGGAGGGCTTCGAGTAAGGAATAAAAAATACAGCTTATTTTCATTTATCATTTAACATTTTTCAACCAAATCCCTTTTCAAATGATAGGGGGCCATTCTATTTTTCCCAACTAAGTACACAACATCAATTTTTCCCAATTGGCTTCATGTGCCACATACTTGCCCAGTCACTCCACTTGTCTCAATTACCTTGGAGCTGCTCACTCACTCAATATCTGACATGGTTTAGTGCAGTCAGCAGACTTGGAAATATTGCATTTGAGCACCTCAAGCAGAGCTATGATGTGTATTGGGAATAGCTGGGTCCCAACCCCCGATCCCTGCTATATCCTCCAAGCATTCCACTCTAAACAAAAACATTGTTGTATTCCTACTCACTGTTTCCGGCCAACTCTCCCATTCTAAAACCATGGCCATATATTAGTCCAGTCCCATAGGATTCAAATTTGCACTACAGGCTTGGGGATTTATCAAAATTCTTTCTGAAAATGCAATTGCATTTCATTGATAGCTTTCGCATAATTTTGCTAAAAGCCACTTACTCAAATATGATTGCCATTTCATAAATCTCTGTTAACTTGTCTATGTTCATTACTTTCAGTCTAATACTTTCTCTAAAGTATTTAGTTGATAATTTCATTCTATTCCCTTTTTCTCAACAGACTAAAGTTCGCTAGTATTGATAGGATGTTTTCTTTTTTTGGTTTGTTTTCTTCTGTGAAGGTATGACGGAAGTATTTGCTCCATATTTCTGCTATTTCCCGGTCCTCAATTATCTGGTAGCAAACTGTAAGACAGCTGTACTTTTTTTTCTTAATTTTGCCGTGAATATATTTTCAAAAGATATTACAAGTTCACTCTTATAAAATTTGATATTAAATTCTTCAGAAACCTATCAATTCCTACCTTACGCTACTCAATTACTGACCTTCCACAGCCATACAGTCACAGAAACACAGACTCTGTACCATCAAAAATACAGCACAGTCTACATTAGTCACACGTCCCGACACAAGACCTGTAGCCGTGAATCTTATGGATTTCAAGTGCACAACCGTGCATTTTCTAATGGTTTTGAGGTTACCATGACAACTCCCCACTCAAGAAGTGCATTCCACACCTCAACACCCTCTGGCTGAAAAACAATCCTTAAATCCTCACTAAACCTTAAACCCTTCACATTAAAAATGTGTCCCTTTGACTAAAGAAATAGCTGCTATCCATCCACCATGTGCATGTCCCTCGTAATCATACCCTTCTGAATCATGGACCCCTCAGCGTTGTCTCCTCCAAACTAAACAACCCGAGCTTATCCAGCCATTCTCCACAGCTGATATGCACCATCAATGGAACATCCTAATGAATCTCCTCTGCACCCCTTCCAGTGCAATCACATTCTTCCTGTAATGTGGCTCCCAGAACTACACACAGTATGACATCTTGGCCTCACCAAAGTTCCACATAGCTCTTATAATCTATGCCTCAATGAATAAAGGCTATATTTACGGTCCCCTATCCTTTCTCAAATTGTGTATTAACTTGTCCAGTCACATTTAGGGATGTGTGGAGAAGCACCCTCTGAGCTTTCTCGTGTGCTGCCATTCATTGTGTCCTACTCTGTCTGGTTCCTTCCTCCAAAGTGCATCGCCTCATATTAATCAGGGTTACATTCAATCTGCCATTGTTCCACCCATCTGACCATGCCATCTGTATCTTCCTGTAACGTAAGGCCTTCCTCCTCACTGCCAACCACCCGGCCAATCTTTGCATCAAACACAAAGTTAAGTATCACAGCCCACACCCCTCGTTCATGTACACAGCTGCATCATTTATGTCTACCACAAATAATAAGGTTAAAAATCACACAACATCAGGTTATAGCCCAAAATGTTTATTCGGAGGCATTAGCTTTTGAAGCGCTGCTTCTTCATCAGGTGGTTTTACGATTTGAAAGCTGAGCCTATGAATAAACCTGTTGGACTGCAACCTGGTGTTATGTATTTTTGAACTTTCTCCACTCCAGTCCAACACCAGCACCTCCGAGTCACAAATAAAAATGGACACAGCACTGATACCCGTGGTATACCATTGGAATCGATGGGCCGAATGGCCTTACTTCCACTCCTATGTCTTATGGTCTTATGGACTCCGGCCTCCAGTCACAAAAGCAGCCTTCTACCACCACCCTCTCTGTCTCAAACCACTAAAGTTGATTTGGATGCAACTTGACATGTCACTATTGAGTCCTACCTGTTCCCTGCCAGCAGGTTTCCATGCCCCTGTGTTAGTCAGTCCCCTCCGAGTGAAGAATTTCCTCATTATTGCAATCTTAAATGGCCTGTCCCAGATCCTGCCATTATTTGCCTTGAATGTGGATTAGACAGCCAGGGAAGCATTCTGTTAATTTCCAACTTGTCATATGTTTTGTGAATTTTCTAAATTTCAATGTGAACCACCTCTCATTCTTTGAAACTCTAGAGAACATGGGCCGAGTTTCCTCATCAGGCAATCTCACCATCTGAGGGATTAATCTGGAGAATATCCATTGCATTCCCTCTGTGATCAGTATGTTCTTTCTGAGATTCGGTCACCAAAACTGTACACAATACTTCAGGTACAGTCCCAGCAACACGCTGTGAAGCTGCTTCAACATGTCTTTAATCAATGTTCTGACTCTCTTAAATGAAGGTGAATCAAAATTTATTTTTCCACTTACATAATATTCCTCCAAATATCCTTCACATTCATTGTATTTACGCACTCACTGTTTGAGTTCTTACAGAAACCCTTCCGAAAATCCAATGTTTGCCACCTCTGTTGATTCCCCATTATCTATGCTGTAAGAAACAACTTCAAACAATTCCAAAGTTTATCAAGTATGATTTCTCTATCTGAAATGCATGCTGATTCTCTCCATTGTTGCTATTAATTTCTAAATATCAAAAAAAACATCCTGTGTAATAGATTCCAACAATTTCCCTACAGATGTCAAGTTAATTGGTCTACATTTCTTCACACTCTGTCTTCTTCCCTTTGTAGCTGTTTGGATCTTTTCAGTTCACCTATTGGATCACGATTGCTAACTTCCATTTATCTACAATGGCTTCCAGTCTCTGCATTATGTACAGGAAAATAAAACACAATCATCGAGATTGCAATTAGGACTTCTTTTGGTAATTTATTTCTGACATTTTGATCGGTAGTACATCTGTTTCGTTAGACTTAGCAATATTCAATCCAACTATATCTTCAAGTACTACGTTGGTACTGATACAAACTGACTTTATGTCATTAGCTCTCGAACTCCAATGTGATCACTTGGTATTACTGATGATTTTCTGGATCTTCCTCCATGAAGATGCAAAGTAACTGGTTATTGTCTTGGCCATTGCCCTGTTCTCCACAATAACCTCTCCTCTCCCGATTACAAATTTCCACATTTGACATTGCATTTAATTTGTTTCCATTGAAATATAGATCGTGGATGGATGTAGTCGTTGTGCTCCTGTTTGTTAGCATGCATGTTCACGTTTTGATTTCCTTATCAGTTTCATGGCCTTCCTTTTCTGGATCGTTAAATCTGAGAATTCTCAGGTTTCCACATGTCTGGGACTTTTGTGAATTCACTTCCTATGATTAATCTATTTTCTAATTTGTTGTGATAACCATCATTGAGTTACTTTGTCACTTTTTGGTGTTTGAACCTGAAATAAATAGACGTATTTTTCAGACTTTGCAGTATTTGTAAAAACTCATGGTCCTGACCAGATATATTCTTGAACACTACAGGAGGACAGAGAAGAAATTGTGTGAGCTCTGATTGGTTCTTTTCCATCATCGTTGGCCAACGGATGAGGTCCCGGACGACTGGAGGGAAGCGAAAGCTGTGCCCTTAATCAAGAAACGCTACTAAGATAAGCCTGGGAACTAAAGACCAGTAATGTTAAAATCTATTGTTTAAAATACTTGAGAAGATTCGGACAGATTGGATATACATGCATTTAGAAAAGAGAGGATGTGATTAGGAGTAAGATTAGAATGGTGCTGGAAAATCAGAGCAGGTCAGGCAATATCCGAGGAGCAGGACAAACGATGTTTCGGGCAAAAGCCCTTCATCAACGTAGGCACGGCTTGGTGCATGGGAGATCATAGCTCACAAATTTGTTGGAGTTCTTTGATGAAGTCACCAGCAGCGTTAAGGAGGGGAGGGTGGTATACGTAGTCTATATGGATTCCAGTTAGGCCATCAATAAGTTTCCATATGGTACGCTGCTCTGGAATGATAGATCACATGGAATTGTGGGGTCGCTGCCAAATTAGGTACAAAATTGCTTTGATGGTAGGAAGCATAGGGTAATACTGGAAGAATGCTGGCCAGACTGGAGGCATGTGACTAGTGGAATGCCTTAGGGATTGGTGCTGGGACCACTGCATATTACATACATATAGATGAGACTGTACAGGCATGATTTGTAAGTTTGAAGATGACACTAAAATAGGTAGCATCATGGAGAGTGACGAAGGTTATCAGAAATTTCAGAAATTACAGCTATACCTTGATCAGCTGGGGAAGTTGGCTGAGAATTGGCAAATAGATGTTAATGTAGATCAGTGTAAGTTCTTGCATTTTAGAAGTCAAATCAGTGTTGGAGTTTCATGTTGAATGGTTGGGTCCGAAAGAGTGTGGTGGAACAGAGGGATCTTGGAATTCAGGTGCATGGTTCTCTAAAGGTTGATTCAGAGGTAGACAGAGCAGTGAAGAAAGCTTTTGGTACACTGGCCTTGATCATTGAATTTCACTGAGTATCGAAATTAGGGAATTTCATTGCAGTTATACAGGATGCTGTTTAGGCCATACTGGTAGCGTTATGTTCAATTTTGTTCACTTTGCCATAGGAAGAATGCTATTAAACTGGAAAAAGTGCAGAAGAAATTTACAATGATGTTGCCGTCTCAATGATGTGAGTTATAGGGAGAGGTTGGACAAGCTCGGACTTTTTAATTCAGCGTGTATGAGACTGAGGGGCATCTGATAGAAGTGTATAAGATCATGACAGGCCTGGACCGAGTGAATGCAGTCAATCGTTTTCCCAGGGTTGGGCAATCACAGACCAGAGGGCATCAGTTTAAGGTCATCGGGGAATGCATAAAAGGGAACCTGAGGAAGAAGTGTTTTACACAGGGGCTGGTACGCAAATGGAATGAGCTGCCAATGGAAGTAGTTGAGGTGGGTACATTAACAACATTTAAAAGGCATTTGGTCAAATACACAGATAGGTAAGTATTAGAAGGATACGGGGCAAAGGCAGGAAAATGGGATTAGCGTGGATGGACAATTTGGTCGGAATGGACCACTTTGAACTGAAGGGCCTGTCTCAGTGCAGTCGAACTCTATGGCTCTACCAACCATTGTTTGTCTCCATTGAAAGAGATATTCTACTGTCCCAATTCACTGGAGCAAACTTGACCCTCTAACCTCCAGGCTACCATGATGTCTGGCCAGAATGTTCAAGCATTCTATATTGTATTCAGACACCAAAAAAAAATGTACCTTGGTAATGTCATTATTCCTGAAAAGCTGCTTCAGAGCAAGGTTATTAATTCTCCAAATAAGGCCAAGGCACTACCACTCTCACTATTAAATTCAGCAACTTCCTTCCCACACTTATACTGTCACCCACGCAATACCTCCCCCCCCCCCCCCACCCCAGCCCCCACTCACACTAATAAGAATATATGGATTCAAAACGGCCAACTGATTCATTCCAGACACCTCACAATTACCCCAGCCCAACCAGCACCAGCACAAACAGCAGGGACACCCACTCCTGCCCACCCTCCCTCCTTCCCTTTCTCCCATCCAAGGGAAACAACCTGGAATAGGACAGAAAGGGCGAAGCCGGGTGGTGGAATACTCAATATCCATTCCCCCACCCAGTGCAAGATGGAGTGGACTGGGACATCTCGCGTGGAGTTTCTGAAACATCCATGTCCCACTGATCGATAAAGGAGCAGTGCTTATTGAAAAGCAATTCTCACTTTAAACCCACAGGCAGTTCCAATGACAGTCCTTTCACTCCCCCCGCCAAAAAAAAACACAGATATCTCACTGCACAGAAATGTAAATACAGAAATACACAGAAACATTGGTAAACACCCCAATATACGAATAAACACAATACATACAATGGGATAAGCATACACACACATAGAAACACACAGAGACATATAGAGTCACACACAAATCGACACAAACACAGATGGAAACACACAGGCTGATACACAGAAAGACAGACGTAGATACACAAATACACAGATGATAAGCAGATGGACACACACTCAAATACACACACGCACACACAGACACAGACACAGACACAAGTGTCAGTAAGTCACAAATAAGTTTTTGATTTATAAGGGGATAACGGATTCTCAGTGAAAGGCTGTAGAATGAGGTTGAGAACATATAAGAAATTACTGAACGGCATATCAGACTCTATGGGCCGAATGGCCTCATTCGGCTCCATCTGCATGCTCATGTGGTGTTATGCTATCTCTTGTTCTCTTTCTGAGACATTAGCAGAGGCTGGGTTTGATACATATTTGTTTGTAAAGTGTCAGTGGCAATGTGGGACAGGTTTGGAGTCCAGAAAGGTTTACGTTTATTCCTAATTATTCTGTCCTTATGTCTGAAAAGAGGTAGTGAATTGATGGTCAGTTAACACAGTTTTAAAATAACAGGTCCCGCAATGAAATAAGGACGTCCCTTTCCCTTTAGTGTTGTTCAATCTGCAGTGTCCTCATTCTGAGGGAGCAGTGAAGATTTGGTTATTGAAGATATTCAAGGCTGAGTTTGACTGATCTTTGCTGAACAGGAGAGTTAATGTTTATTGGGAACAGACAGGAAACGGATGGTCAGACACGCTGGGATCAGCAATGAGCATTCTGAATGGTGCAGCCAACTGCTGACCATACGCCATGTGCTGTGCCCTCAATCCACTCTCGAGGGCGTGCCAGGGATATACTACTGCCCCTACCCCATGTGTTGTTCCCTCAATCCAACCTCGAGGCTGTAACAGAGATATACTGCTGCCACGACCCCAATGTGTTATTCCCTCAATCCACCCTCCAGGGTGTTACAAAAACATACCGCTGCCCCTACCCCTTGTGTTGTTCCCTCATTCCAGCCATCGAGGCTAATATAGAGAAAGACTGCCTTCCCTCCCCATATGTTGTTCCCTCAATCCACTCCTCAACGCTGTTACAGAGAAATACTGCTGCCCCTACCCCATGTGTTGTTCCCTCAATCCACCCTTGAGGCTGTTAAAGAGGTATACTGCTGTTCCTACCCCATATGTTGCTGCTCAATCCACCCCTCGAAGCACCTAGATGATAGGGGACCACCCCATTCAGTCAGACAGCGTCGTTACAATAAGACAGGAGGAGACCATTCTGCCCCTCTAAAGAATTACACAGGAATATAGCATGAAGGAATTCAGATACTTGAGTGCATTTTACAGCCCAGGAGGAGGCCTTTCAACCTGCCTGAATGGATAACAGGAACACGTAAGCTGTCGCTAACACGAAATAGAGTAGAGACACATGCTTATTTTCAGGCTACAGAGCTGTAACTGATGGAGTGCCTCAGAGATCACTGTGGGGTCATCAATGATCAATAATCTGTTTCAAAGATCTGGAGGAAGGGGAGGGAATTGGTTGGAGCTCAATTAGCTCGTACAAAAAGATGGTCATTAATGTGCCAAAAATGGATGTAGTGAGTGCAATGTTCTATAAACAGGGAAAGTGAGCAAACCTTCAGCAGAAATAACAGAAGGTTAGTTGTCTATTTTCTGCTAAAGGATATAACAATGGGAAACAATTTAAATGGAGAGAGATTGCAGAACTCTGTGATACAGGAGGTTTCCATGTTCCTGGGACATGAATCATATGAAGTCAGGCTGCAGATGCAGCAAGTGATTTGGAAGGTAAGTGTAATGATGCTGTTTTTGGCAAAAGGTGTCAGGTTTAATTGCAAGAATGTTTTACTGCATCTGTACAGGGCATTGCTGAGACCACACCTAAAGCACTTTTTGCAGTTTTGATCCGCTAAATGAAAATAAAAGGATATAATTGTTTTCGAAGATTTTCAAAGAGGTTTCCCTTTTACTCAATCCTGGAATGCCGGCCCTTTCTTATGGGGGATTATCAGTTTCGATCTTAGCCTACAAATAGCATTGAACCATCCATGACTTTCTGAAAATTGTATCAACCGGATGCATATCATCTCTTGTCAGGGAGACTAAAACTGGAGAATAAATTTTAAGAAAAACATGTATTGATATTCAAGCACGTACAATGAGGACTCCTACCAATATTTACAAATTACACAGACACATGTAAGCATGTCATCACATTAACGAATGGGGACATTTTGGTGCGGTTGAAAGGAATTGTGTACAAGAGCAATGATGCACTTGCATATAATCCATAATCAGGTTTTTCAGAGAATCTTAAAGGCGGGCACATATGGTCCAGTTTGGTGTTCAGTTGACATTATTGTAGGTTCCAACACAGAGACGGCGAAAAATGTTCCTTTCCTGAGAAGCCGCAGAAGATTGATCATTCTCTCTTACTTTGTTCCACCCGATAGCAAAGTGTGAGACCATAACATCCCTGATTTATCTTTACCACTTGTGAACGATTCCTTGTGAGGATTCGTTGGCATCCCTCCCCTTCCTGAAACAAAGATAATTCAGCCAAATCCAACTGTTCCAGAAAGAAATCCCACTACCAGCATCTAGTGTGAGCAGAATAACTTCAAAGGCAGAATAACGTTTGGGGCACTCTATCATTTACCATTTGTTATGAGTTTAACTTTCTTTGTCTCACATTGTTCTAGAAAATGACATACTCTGAGACCTGTATCATTGGCCACGTCACTAAACCGGTTGGATTTAAGACTTGTGTACCCAGTGGAGGAGTTGGACTGGAAAAGGAAACAGTGACACTCGAACATTGGACGGAAAACAAATGAGAAATTTTCAAAGGTCTGTTCAAGTGGAAATTCCCTTCCCCAGAAGTTTGTGGCGCCTGGATATTTACATTTACCGAAAGTTGTTTTTGGTGACATTTGACTGACAAGTGAATTAGAAAATGGTATACAGGCAGACAAGTACTGCTGAGACCACAGTCACATCACCCATGATCTTCATGCGTGGTGGAGCGGTGACAAAGTGTCTAATGGTCCACTCCTACTAATCAGCCCTTTGTCCTATGTTTCATTCAACCCGTCACAGCTCCTGCAAGGAGCAGATGGAGGCCACCTGCTCCAAATAACTGATCTACAGTAAGACAGGATCTCATTCAGCTCCTCAAGACTGTCACACATGGTTTGGTGTGGGTTGGAAAATGTTATTTGGAAATCCAGGCTGGGTTCGAAAGATGCATTTGGTCTCCTTACAGAGTGGCTCCTCTCTGCAACTTTTGCATCATTTTTTGGTCATATTATAAACCCAGATTCACTGTGAATACAGCGCCCCTACCTCACCCAGAGATGAGTCACAAAATACTTTACTCATTGATTGCAGCATTCAATAAGAGAAGGTTCAGGAAAATTACGATTATTAACTTTGTAATTACAGAATATGAGGCCATAAGGAACAGGATGAGGTAATTCGGACGACCCAGCCGTTGTAAACCAGCATGGCTGATCTACTGTTGACATTAACTCCTCTTTAATGTCCAATTCTTCACACCCCTAAGCTCTATGACAGGTGAAAAACCCATCTAACTCCTCCTTAAATACTTTCTGTGATATAGCTCCCATAAGTCTCTAGCCCAGATAATTCCTTAGTGATATTACCCTCTGTGAGAGGAAAACACTCCTTACACATACACTGTCAGCTATTCATATGAACAAGCGGTGAATACAGGGGCTCAGGAAAGAGTGAATGGTCTGGATATCAAGGCAGTATTTGAGGATGGCATCGTGTCCACCTACTTGAGCTGAATGGGAATCAGGTGTAACCTTCCACTTGTCTGGGTACTTCAGATCACAAAGAAATATGTTTGTGGTCGGTGGCCAACAATCCTTATAGTCCCGGGACAACTCTGCAGCAAAACAAGTTAGCGTCTTCAGCACAAACATCTTCAGCTGCTTCATCAATCTCTTTCCCCATCATAAGATCTGAAGTAGGGATGATGACTGAAGATCACACAATGTTCAGAACATTTGGACACCATTAGCCCCTGTGTCCATGTGCAGCAAGACCCGGACAGCATTCCGGTTTGTGCTGTTTAAGTGTCGGTAACAATTATGTAACAGTACAACCAGACACTGCATATTTCCACAGTTAAAAGAGGAGCTCATTCAGCATCTCAAGCTACTTATACACTGGCATGTGGAAGTAATTCTGCTTGAACTACTGAGCAAGAAGAGGAACAGCCCATTCAATCCTCCTGCCTCGTCCACAGAAAGAGAAGTGGTCTGGTCAGCACATCGAGCTGATTATCAGGAACAGGCAGAGCCCAATCAGACCCTTAAACCTGCTCCATCAGACCAGGAGGAGGCTATTCAGCCACACCAGAGTGTTATACAGGAACCGGATAGCGTCATTGATACTCCAATATGACAACCAATGAAACCGAGACTGCACTGACAGAGGGCTCCATGATGTTAATCATGGTTCCATTGTTTGTAGAGCGTGTGCTACTTTAACGTGGTTTGCTGGCAGTGAAGAAGGAAGCCAAAAATTTAGTGTCAAGTCTCAAAGAGGCATCTTCCATCTCTAAGAAGACACACCCATGTTCTCCATGCAGGTCAGAAGCTGCTGGAATGATTTAACACTTTTATAATGAAGGTATTGTGTCTGCTGTCAGGATTATGGATAGCATGACGTCCATTGCAGGATCACGATTCAATTGAACTGTATTAATGGTGGGAGAGTTTATTCAAAAGCTTGAACCTCTCTCTCTCTCTCTCTCTCTCTCTCTCTCTCTCTCTCTCTCTCTCTCTCTGTCTCAATCGAAATGGGGAGTGGGAATAGTTAAGGGCAACGTTCTCAGAGGCTCTTAAACTATCGAAGCTCATGTAACCCGAGTGAAAACAGAAGCCATGGAATTTATCACCGTATCAGTGTTTGTTTAGAACATCATGAATGATTGTCCATACCTGTTAAGGTTCAATGCAATCACCCCTTATTCTCTCACTGTGCTTCAGTCAGTGCTCATGGTGCCATAATCTGAGGGATTAATCTCGTGAAATTTGAGAGAAGATCGATCCACAGTACCCCAAATACTGCCTCAGCAACACTCTTAAGGATGATCACAATAATCCTTTTCTCTCACGTAGACATCGCCGTTTCCTTCCTGTGCCACCAAAAGCCATTCCTTCACTATGCACTACGATTGATATGGAATTGGTAAGTTCCTTACGTCTGTACGTAATCAGCAATAAAGCCAACACCAGAGATGCATATGGAGATGCGCATCACTCTCAGCAGAATTTCAATGAGATTGAGTACACCTAAAATAGGGGATGATTACCTACCTGAATAGAAATAAGCTGTAGAAAAATGGGAAACGGTCAGAGGAAGGGAGCTGTCTTTACTTTTGTGCTTCTCTCACAGGATGTATGCAGCCTTGTTCAGGGCAGCATGTTATGCTGATCTTGAACTGAGTGGCTGGTTCAGCTGTTGCACAAGACAGTAAAGAGTAAAACACATTGCTGCGGGTTTGTAGTGTTACAACACAGGATCAATTCTCCTGCTTAATTAAAACCAAAAACAGAGAAAAGATTTATCCCATCCAGAAATCTGTGATAATTCTAGAGTCTAAAACTATATAAAGCAAAAATTTACAACTTTATTTCTTAAAGTATAACAGAGAATAATAAACGAACGACTATTTACAACTTCTTTCTCTAACCTATCTTTTACCTTCCCCTCCATAATACAAGTCCGATAAGACTCCTAATTATGATTTACAACACAAATTTTCTTATCTGAAAGCCAGGGAGTTTCGGTGCTTCTCCATACTCCTGTCTTCTTTTCTTCTTGGAGATTCCACTTTACCAGTTACTAAACAATAAAGATACCTTTAAGCCAGCTATTTTTCAGGCAGTCTTCAGGCAGCTGGTAGCTTGGCAGTACTCCACTCAACTGCTCAATTTTCTACAGTTTTGTACCTCCCCGCCAAAGCATTGGATTGTGTCATTGGCTTTTGAGATTGTGAATATACGATATTCAAACTTGATTGGAAGTGGGTATTTTGGGGTATAATTTAAACTCTTTTGCTGAACTTCTTTTTGTCTAGAGACAATGAGCTCATCGAGTTTTTCGACCAAATGTTGCATTAAATTTACTTTTCAGAACACTTGGTGCTGTCAGGTAGTTATTGCTGGCTTTTAATTCTCTTAAGTGTACAATACACCCACATGTTCATCACAGAAGTCACACAGAAACCTGACTAGGGAAGCATGCCACATTGACTTCCCTGATTGACGTGAGGCAAGCAAATTTGGTTTTTATAACAAATGATAATGGTTGCTTTTAAATTCCACCAATTTCCTTCTTGAGATATTAACAGACTATTATTCTGTGGCTCTAGATTATGAGTCAATGGCGAGACCACCGTAAACTGTCTTCTGTATGTGCAGAGAACAAGTTAAACATCCTCAGGAGCAGTTATTTAATGACTAACATGTGTTTAGCAGGAACTTGAAACTGTTGCATCTTCATTGAACAAAGGCACAAATCATGATTTACTCAGAAGTTGCACTGAGACTGAGGGTGAGACTAGGTTATCATGGTGGTGGTATTGGACAGGATTGGTGAGTGGGGAGGAAATGGAGATGTAAATCTTTGAAGGACAAAATGGTTTATGGAGTTTGAGAACAGTCTGGCTCATTCTCCCATGTCAGTGAGTATTTTATAAATAGTAGTTTGATAGGTATAATTTATAAGGAAAGGATGTTTTGTTTGGAACTGAAAACATTGGCTTGCACTTTCCAAAATTTATATAACATGAGCAGAAATTCAGTTCAATCCGGTTTAGTAGACAAACATAATGACTTACCAGGAACACCAACGATAGCGAGGATGGGATAGTAACCACCTTGAATAATCCAAAGGATATCCTGGATCCGTGATCCTAATGATATCCAAGGCCGAGAAAGCCAGTAAAGACCCGAGGATAAACTCCTGTCCATTGTTCGAACATTCCACTCTTCGGTTGTCATATTCTGATCCATTGTTGGAACACTCCAGTCTACTGTCCTCAGATTCTGACCCATTGCTTGAACATTCCAATCGAAAATCCTCAGATTCTGAACCATTATTGTAACATGCAAATCTAATGTTCTCAGATTCTGTTCCCTCCTCCCCCTCTCTCTAGAGCTGCTGATCCCTTTCACTACTGTCAGTGATGCTCCTGCTCATACTACGGGATAACACATTGACAGAACCCTTTTATTATTTAACGATGGAAACTCTCCACTGGGATAATTAGGATCCACGGAGATTGACATTAATCACAGTCACTGAACAAAAAGCTTCAGTTAACCCCTTTCAATACAATATTGATTTTATTAAAATTCAAAAGAATGTTTAAAATTTACACATTTGGGATATGATATGCGCGGGTTACTAAATGAATGAATATTGGTGATGGTACATTGATTGTATGTAATCATTCAATCTTCCTTGAATATGGGGGTAATGTCAAAGGATTGTCAAAAAATAAACACGTTTCTCAGTTTATAAAGGGAAACATAAGTCTGTAACTACTGATCAGTAATGACAGTAAAATATGGAGCGAACTTTTCTAGTTCATAATCTGACAGGAACACGTGCCTATGACAACATGAGTTATAACGAAAAACTGGCATGGATATGTTAACAGAGAATATCATGTGACACACAATTCAGATGGTTATTCGACGATCAGAGAGGGCAGGTGAGAGTCATGCTATTAATGTTATCGATGTCAATCAACTGTGATTAAGTACCATTCACTGGATTTCAATTTCAGTGTGATTATGATATTGGGGATATGGCTGCTGAGACTGGAAGGAAGGAAAATGATATTTCCCAGTTATCAGTATTGGAAATGTTACTCATTATAAATCATATGAAGATCAAATTCCAGGATATATCTCAAATGAGGAATGAGGAGACCCAATATTAACTATACGACCAAAAGACATTGGAGCAGAAATTGTCCATTCAGCCCATTGAGCCCGGTCCTCCATTCAATGATGGTTGTTCAGCTTCTCAACCCCATTCTCCTGCATTCTACCTGTAGCCGTTGATCCCCTTTACAGACAAGAACCTATCTGTCTCACTCTTAAATATACTCAATGAGCTGGCCTCAACAGCCTTCTGTGGCATTGAATTCGTTAGATTCACCACTCTCTGGCTGAAAAAATTCCTTCTTATCGTTGGTCTAAAATATCCTCTCTTTACACTGTACCATCAGGTCCGAGTCTCTCCTACTATTGGAAATACCTTCCCAAAATCCATTCTGTCCAGGTCAATCAGTATTCTGGAAGGTTCAATTATACCTCCTAATATCCTTCTGAACTCTATCAAATATGGACCCAGAGCCCTCAGATGTTTTTTATACGTTAAGCTTTTCATACCTGGGATCATTCTCGTGAATCTCCTTGGAAAACCCTCCAGGGTCAGTACATCCTTCCTGAGACATGGAACCCAAAGCTGTGGCCAATAATCGAGATGTAGCCTGACCAAATCCTTATAGAGCCTCAGAAGTACACCACAGCTTTTATATTCAAACCCTCTTGAAATAAATACCATAATTGCATTTGCCTTCATAACTGCTGACAACCTGCAAGTTTTGATTTCGAGACTCCAGGACTACAACTCCCTTGCCTTTTTGCACTTCAGACTTCTGAAATTGCTCGATATTTAGAAAATAGCCCATGCCTGATTTCTTCCTGGCAAAGAGCATGAAGTCACACTATTCCACGTTATACTTCATCTGCCATTGTTTGCTCAATCTCCTAACCTGTGCAAATCCTTGATCAGGAGAAAGTGAGCACTGCAGATGCTGGAGATCAGAGTCAAAAAGTGTGATGCTAGGGAAGTATAGCCACTCTGGCGACATCCGAGGAGTAGGCGATTCGACCTTTCAGGTATAAAGTCAGGAATAAGGGGGATGGTGGTGTGAATTGGGGCTGATATATAAATGGGATGGGCTGGAGCTGAGAGGAAGGTAGCTTGGAAGGCGATAGCTAGATGCAGGTGGATGGTGATAGTGATGGGTCAGATTGGAAGGTGGAGTGCATAAGATGGACAGGTAGGACAAGTGAAGAGGGCGGTTCTGAGCTGGAAGTTCAGATCTGGGATAAGGTGGAGGGAGGGGGGATGAGGAAACTGGTAAAATTGCCCTTGATACCGTGTGGTTGGAGGGTCCCAAGGAGGAAGATGATGCGTTCTTCCTCCAGACTACTGCTGGCTAGAATCTGGCAGTGGAGGAGGCCAAAAACTTGCATGTCCTTGGTGTAGTGGGAGGGGGAGTTGAAGTATTCAGCCACAGGGCAGTGGGGATTTTGGGTGTGTGTGTAAGTGAGTGTTCCCTGAACCGTTCTGCAAGTTGATGACCTGTCTCCCCAATGTAGAGGAAACCAGGAGCAATGGACAGAGTGGATGACGAGTTTGAATGAATAGGATATTCTCTGCCTGTTGTGCAAGGATCCTTTGGGGCCTTGGATGGAGGTAAGGAGGGAGGTATTGACACAGGTTTCATACCTCCTGTAGTGGCAAATAAGGTGCCAGCAGTGGAAGGTGACTTGGTGGGGTATGGCAGAGGGCAAGGGAACGTGGACCGAACGAGGGAGTTGTGAAGGGAATGGTCTCTACAGAATGCTTTCAGGGATGGGGAGGGAAATATATATCTCTGGTGGTGGGGTCTGACTGTTGGTGGCGGAAATGGTGGAGGATGATGCGTTGTATCCTGAGGTTTGTGGGATGGAAGGAGGGCACCAGAGTGTTTCTATCCTTGTTGTAGTTGGAAGGGTGGAGTTCAAGGGCGGAGGTGCTGGAAGTTGAGGAGATGCGCTAGAGCACCCTCCTGCAACCGAAACACCTCTTCAATGCTACCTGTCCATCTATCTATCTTTGCACTGTTTGAAATCTTAGCCAAAATGCCCTCAGTTCCTTCATGTATATCATTAATACACAAAGTGAAACGTTGCACTCCCAACATTGAGTCTTGTGGAACATCATTTGTCCCTGGCTGCCATCCTGAGAAGGACCCTTTTCTCTCTATTCTCTGCTTTCTGTTAGACAGTAAAACATTATCAATTATTATTTGACCAACAGCTGAAATGCTGATTTCCCATCTGTCAGTGATTTCCCTCACCGAGATTCTCTCTCCTTGTCTCTCACACAGTGTCCAGAGGGACTACAAGTTGACGTTGGCCCAGAATATTTAAATTAATCCCCCTTCTGCCTGGAACCAATCTATTGGTCTATTGGATTGTGTTTAGCTGTAAGCAACTAAGCTCTGTAATGTCATTGGTGATAAATGATCTGGGATGACAGCCAGTATCGGCATGGTTCTCACAGGGTATGGCAACAGTCAAAGGGTTTACAGTCTCTGGTAGTTTCTAAATAAAGTATCTGTGTATTTCTTCTCATGCTGTTTCCTGATCTAACTTCACTCTCGTCTGACACCCTTTGCTCTCACTCACTCTGTCGCTTCGTTTTCTCTCCACTCTGTTTATCTCGATTCACTTTCTTTCTTTTTGTTTATTTTTCTCTTCTCTCCCTCTCAGCCTATCTCTGATCATTCTCTTTATTTTCAAGTTGTCAAGTTGGAGAGTTCGTGAACGCAAGGTGGGCTGAATTGCCCCCTTCTCTGCTGTATTAATTCTGAATTTCTCTGACCGACAAAAATCACTTTTGGTGCCTGGACAGACAAGCTTGTCCAGTGAAGGACACAGTGGACCATTAACCATTACCTGTTCCTGTTTTCTTACATGTAGCGGCCTCGAAATATCTGTTGAAACAAACAGATATTACACATTAAAATCAAGACACTTCAGACTGCCAGGCCCATTGTTTTTAGTACCCTCTGCCTGTTTGTTGTTGGTCATAGCTGTACTGGTATGACTCTCTAACTCCTCCTCAGTCACTGTACCTGTGGACATACTGCTGTTTTTCCCCACACCCCTCCCCCCTCCCCCAAAGCCACCATACACTAGTTTAAACCCTCCTAACGGACAATAGCAAACCTGCCTGCAAAGACATTGCTGCCAGTTCAGGTCCATCCCGTCCTCCTTGTGTATATCCTACCGATTCAAGAATCATAATGACCAACATATAGGAGATTGCTGCCAGTTCAGGTCCATCCCGTCCTTCTTGTGTATATCCTACCGACTCAGGAATACCAATGATCCACATATCAGAAGTGCTGCCTCCCCTACCAGCTGCTTGGCCGTGTATTTAACTGCACTTCCGTCCTATTCCTAATCTTATTTGCACGTTACATATTCTCGTGTCTCTAAAATTCAAATATCCTTGTAGCACAACTCCAGCAAGGTCTTTTCTTTAAAGTGGATTGACTTGATACTAAAAAGTTAAGTGTGATCTCAGGAAAGTGGAGTCCACTGAATCAGTCCAATGACCACAGGATCTATTATCTATCACCGCCACCAAACCTGTTTGACAAAGTATACATGTGGACCATATATTTGCAGCTGGACGAGGATAAAGGCAAAACGAGAAAATGTCAGAGCAGACGGATGCCATTCAGCCTGTTTACTCTGCTATGATACTCAGTTGGATTGTAGTTATTCTGTTCCTTTCAATGGCAGGATGTTTACCCAGCATTCCCAGCGGTTCAGGAAGTGCCCAGTGTCGTTGTGTGCACAGTCCGACGAAGGGAGGATCCAGTACCAGGCAATGGGGTTTGGGGAGTCCCAGGGATGACACAAGGAAAGGCTGCATGTGGTGACGATGAACTGACGGACTGAAAGTGATGAAATGGGCATCAAAGGACACGCACTCAGACAAGTGGCAGGGCAAAATTCCGAAACAATCAGCGAACCCGAGGATCACGGCTGTTTTTACAAAAACCTGTCACATTTGCTGCATTTTTCCATCAAACAAAAGCAAAGATACTGCAGATGGTAGAAATCCGAAGCAATCACAGGGACATACTGTGGAGCGAGAAAAGAGTTCATGCTCACAATACGGACAAGGGAAGAATGTACAAACTCCACACAAGCGTGATCCAGAGATTGGATTTGAACCCGAGTCCCAGCACTGTGAGGCAGCAGTGCTGTGTCACCGTGCTGCCCAATGATGGACAATTGGGGTTAGTATAGTTAGAGGCATAGAAAATGTTCTCTTTGACCAGGATTGAGAGTGATGAAGGTTGTGTTGCCTACCTGGTGCTTGGGTTTGGGATATTTCAACTGGGCTGCAGAACAACTTGGAGTGGGAGGGGTATGATCCAGTGGTCAGATACCGTGTAGGTACCAACTTCTGGACAAACAAATGGCAATGAGAAAAGGAACGATTAATACAGGACTGAACTGTTATATCTCAATGCATGCATTATAAGTAATAAGGTAAATAGACTTGTGACTCATACACAAAGTGGCAGGTACGATATGGTGGGCATGAAAGTGTCATCACTGCAAGAGGATCCGGAATGGGAGCTGAATATTCAAGGATATTCATCCTTTCGAAAAGATAGGCAGGTGGACAGTGAGATCGAGTTGACTCATTAGGAAGAAATGGAATTGAATCAGTGAGAAGAAATGAAGTAATATCAGATGGTGTAGAATCTGTATCGATAAAATTGAGGAATTAAAAAGGTGAAAAAAGATACAGTTGGAGTTATATACAGGCCTCCAAACAGCAGTCAGGAGCTGGGGTGCAATATACATCAGGAGATAGGCAGATCTGTAGGAAAGGCAAAGTTACAGTGGACATGTGGGATTTCATTATGCAGGCGGACTGGGAATTCAGGTTGATAGTGTTTTGCTGGAAAAGGAATTTGTGGAATATCTATGAGATGGCTTTTTTGGAGCAGCTTGTCCAAGCAGACTAGACAAGGGAGATGAAGGTGAAGGAAATCATGGGACGCAGTGATCATAAGATGATTGAATTTACTCTGCAATTTCAGATGAAGACGTTTGTATCAGAAATAACGGTATTACAGCTGAATAAAGGCAATTACAGAGGCATGAGAGAGGAGCTGGATAAAATTGACGGGGAGATGGGCCCAGCAGGAAAGACAGTGGAACAGCAATGGCAGGAGATTTTTGGAGTAATTCAGGATACAGCAGAGATTTATCCCGAGGTAAAAGAGGCATGATACATGGACAATGAAATAATCATGACTGATGAGGGAAGTCAGCGATAGCATAAAAGCAAAAGAGAAAACACATAATGTGTGGAGGGCCAGTGGGAAACCAGAGGATTGGGAAACTTACAAAGACAAAACAGTCGGCAAACAAAACAAAATAAGTATGGAAATTATTAAATATGGAGGTAAGCTAGCCAGTAGTATAAAGGAAGACTGTAAGAGGTTCTTTCAATAAATAAAGTTAAAAAGAGAGGCAAAAGTGTGCATTGGGCTGCTGGAAAATGATACAGGAGAGACAGTAGTGGTGAAAAAGAAAAAGGCCAAGGAACTGAACAATTACTTTGCATTAGTTTCACATTGGAAGACACGATTAATACCTTAACATTCAAGATAGTAAGGGGCCAGAGCTGAGTCTGATGGCCACCGCCATGGAGAGCATGCTAGAAAAAAGCTGAATGGCCTGCAGGTAGTTAAATAACCTGGACTAGATGGACTACATCCCAGTGATATAAGGAAGATAGATGAACAGGGAGTGGGGGCAATACTGGTGATCTTTCAGGAATCACTAGAGTAAGGAAAGTTCCAAGAGTACTGGAAACCCACTAACGTCATACCCCATTTTATGAAAGGAGTAAGGAAAAGGCAAAAAGAAAATCCACAATGAATAGTTTAAACTTGATCTTGGGTAAGATACTGGAATCTATTGTGAAGGAAGAGATTTCTGAACACTTGAAAGTGTTTGGTAAAATACGACAATATCCCCCCTCCCTCCTCCCTCCTCAATCCCTCCCTCCTCCTCTAACCTAGAAAAAGGTAGGCTACTTAGTGTTCTTCTTTTGGAGACTAAGTGTGGAGTTATGGCAGCTCAGGCAGTGGACTGTTCCTCCTGCAGGATGTTTGAGGTAGGGGTAACCACCGATGCTCCTGCCGACTTCATCTGCAGGAAGTGCAGCCAGCTCCAGCTCCTCACAGACCGCGTTAGGTAACTGGAGCTGAAGTTGGATGAACTGAGAATTATTCGAGAGGCTGAGAGCGTGATAGATAGAAGCTACAGGGACATAGTTACGCCAGAGAACAGAGGTAGCTGGGTAACAGTTAGAGGTGGGAAGGGTGGAAGCAGGCAGTGCAAGAATCCCTGTGGTCGTTCCCCTCAACAATATGTATACTGCTTTGGATACAGTTGGAGGGGACGGCCTAGCAGGGGTAAGCTGCAGTGACCGGATCTCTGGCACGAGGTCCGGCTCTGAGGCTCAGAAGGGAAAGGGGGAGAGCAGCAGAGCGCTAGTTATAAGAGACTCTATAGTTAGAGGGACAGACTGGCGGTTCTGTGGACATGGGCAAGACTGTTGGTTGGTTTGTTGCCTCCTGGGTGCCAGGGTCTGAGACTTCTCGGACCGTATCTTTAGAATCCTTAAGGGGGAGGGTGTGCAGCCAGAAGTCGTGGTGCACATTGGCACCAATGACATAGGTAGGAAGAGAGGTGGGGAGGTCATTCAGGAGCTCAGGGAGTTAGGCTGGAAGCTAAAAGCTAGGATGGACAGAGTCGTCATCCCTGGGTTGTCCCCAGTGCCACGTGACAGTAAGGCGAGGAATAGGGATAGAGTGCAGTTGAACACGGAGATGCAAGGATGTGTAGGAGGGAGGGCTTCAGGTATTTGGACAATTGGACTGCATTCTGGGGAAGGAGGGACCTGTACAAGCAGGACAGGTTGCACCTGAACCAGAAGGGCAGCGATATCCTGGGAGATAGGTTTGCGAGCACTCTTCGGGGGGCAGGGTGGCTTAAACTAATTTGGCAGGGGGATGGGATCCAGACTTGTAGTCCAGCAAGTAGGTTAGCTATTTTTCAGGATGTCCAAGAATGTAGGGAGGCTGTGGAGAAGGTAGCACTGACAGGGAATACTTGTGGACACAGAGATGGGATCAAGTGTGTATACTTCAACGCAAGGAGTATCAGAAATAAAGTGGGTGAACTTAAGGCATGGATTGGTACTTGGGACTACGATGTTGTGGCAATCATGGAAACGTGGAGAGAAGAGGGACAGGAATGTTTGTTGGAGTTCCTAGTGGCAGATGTTTCAGTAAGATTAGGGAGGGTGATAAAAAAGGAAGGGGTGTGGCGTTGTTAATTAGAAATGGTATAACGGCTGCAGAAAGGCAGTTCGAGGGGGATCTGCCTTTGGAGGTAGTATGGGCTGAAGTCAGAAATAGGAAAGGAGCAGTCACCTTGTTGGGTGTTTACTATAGTCCCCCCAATAGCAGCAGAGATGTGGTGAAACAGATTGGGAAGCAGATTTTGGAAAGGTGCAGAAGCCACAGGGTAGTAGTCATGGGCGATTTCACCTTCCCAAATATTGATTGGAAGCTCTTTACATTAAGTACATTGGACGGGGCGGTATTTGTGCAGTGTGTCCAGGAAGCTTTTCTAACTCAGTTTGTCGATTGTCCGACCAGAGAGGAGGCCACATTGGATTTGGTACTTGGTAACGAACCGGGACAAGTGATGGGCTTGTTAGTGGGTGAGCATTTTGGTGATGGTAACCATAATTCTGTGACTTTCACCTTGGTTATTGAGAGACATAGGTGCGTGCAACAGGGTAGAGTTTACAGTTGGGGCAAGGGTAAATGCTGCAAGACAGGATCTGAGGAGCATATGTTGGGAGCATAGGCCTCAGGGAAGGATGTCATTGAAATGTGGAACTTTTTCAAGGAACAGATACGACGTGTCCTTGATATGTATTTACCTGTCAGGCAGAAAAGAGTTGGTCGTGTGAGGGAACCTTGGTTGACGAGGGAGGTTGAATGTCTAGTAAAGAGGAAGAAGGAGGCTTTCATAAGGTTGAGGAAACAAGGTTCAGGCAGAGCGTTGGAGGGATACAGGATAGCCAGGAGGGAGCTGAAGAAAGGGATTAGGAGAGCTAAGAGAGGGCATGAAAAATCTTTGGCGGGTAGGATCAAGGATAACCTCAATGGCTTTTATGCGTATGTGAGAAAATGAAAATAATGAGAACAAGGGAAGGTCCGATCAAGGATAGTAGTGGGAGACTGTGTATTGAGTCGCAAGAGATAGGAGAGGTCTTGAATGAGTACTTTTCTTCACTATTTACAAATGAGAGGGGCCGTATTGTTGAAGAGGAGAGTATGAAACGGACTGGTAAGCCAGAGGAGATACTTGTTAGGAAGGAAGATGTGTTGGACATTTTGAAAAACTTGAGGACAGACAAGTCCCCCGGGCCTGACGGGATATATCCTAGGATTATGTGGGAAGCAAGAGAGGAAATTACAGAGCCGTTCGCAATGATCTTTTCGTCTTCACTGTCAACAAGGGTTGTACCAGGGGACTGGAGAGTGGCGAATGTTGTGCCCCTGTCCAGAAAGGGTATAGGGATAACCCCGGGAATTACAGGCCAGTTAGTCTTACTTCGGTGGTCGGCAAAGTAAAGGAAAGTGTACTGAGGGATAGGATTTATGAGTATCTGGAAAGACACTGCTTGATTAGGGACAGACACCACGGATTTGTGTTGGGTAGGTCTTGCCTTACAAGTCTTATTGAATACTTTGAGGAGGTGACCAATCATGTGGATGAGGGTAGAGCAATGGATGGAGAGTACATGGATTTTAGTAAGGCATTTGATTAGGTTCCCCATGGTATGCTTATGTGGAAAGTCAGGAGACATGTGATTTTGGGAAATTCGGCCAGTTGGATAGAGAACTAGCTAATCGGTCGAAGTCAGAGAGTGGTGGTAGATGGTAAGTATTCAGCCTGGAGCCCAGTTAGAAGTGGAGTTCCGCAGGGATCAGTTCTGGGTCCTCTGCCGTTTGTAATTTTTATTAATGGCTTGGAAGAGGGAGTCGAAGGGTGGGTCAGTAAATTTGCAGGCGATACAAAGATTGGTGGAGTTGTGGATAGTGAGGAGGGCTGTTGTCGGCTGCAAAAGGACCTAGATATGATGCAGAGCTGGGCTGAGGAGTGGCAAATGGAGTTCAACTCTGTCAAGTGTGAGGTTGTTCATTTTGGAAGGACAAATAAGAATGCGGAATACAGGGTTAACGGTAGGTTTCTTAGTAAGGTGGAGGAGGAGAGAGATCTTGGGATCTGTGTTCATAGCTTTTTGAAAGTTGCCACTCAGGTGGATAGAGTTTGTAAGAAGGCCTAGGTGTATTAGCGTTCATTTGCAGAGAGATTGAATTCAAGAGTCGAGAGGTGATGTTGCAGCTCTACAGGACCTTGGTAAGGCCACATTTGGAGTACTATGTGTAGTTCTGGTCGCGTCATTTTAGGAAAGATGTGGAAGATTTGGAGAGGGTGCAGAGGAGATTTACCAGGATGTTGCCTGGAATGGAGAATAGGTCATACGAGGATAGGTTGAGAGTGTTAGGACTTTTCTAATTGGAACGGCGAAAGACGAGGGGTGACTTGATAGACGTTTATAAGATGATCAGGGTAATAGATAGAGTAGACAGTCAGAGACATTTTCCCCGGGTACAACAGAGTGTTACAACGGGACATAAATTTAAGGTGAAGGGTGGAAGGCATGGGGGGATGTCAGGGATAGGATCTTTACTCAGAGAGTGGTGGGGCATGGAATACGCTGCCTGTGGGAGTGGCAAAGTCAGAATCATTGCTGACCTTTAAGTGGCAATTGGATAGGTAAATGGATGGGTGATTCATCTAGGACAAATGTTCGGTACAACATCGTGGGCCGAAGGGCCTGTTCTGTGCTGTATTGTTCTATGTTCTATGTTCTATCTATCTATGTTCTATCACTATGGTTTAATCACCACTCTCTGATAAATCTATTGGAGTTTTTTGAAGAGGAAATGAGCAGGCTGGACGAAGCACAGCCAATGGATGTTATCCACCTGGACTTCAAGAAGTCCATTGGTAAGGTGTCACACAGGAGATTATTGAGTATGATAAGAGTCCGTGGTGTTAGAGGCAAGGTAATGGCATGAGTAGAAGTTTGTCTGTCTGGTAGAAAGCAGAGAGTGGGGATAAAATGGTTCTTCTCAAGATGGCAGTCGGTAACAAGTGGTGTTCCACTCGGCTCAGTGTTGGAATCGTAACTTTTTACTTGCTAAGTTAACAATCTAGGAGATTGAACTGAGGGACTTCTGGCTTAATTTACAGATGATACAAAGATAGGCAGATGGACAGGTCGTATTGTGGAGGCAGAGAGGCTGAAGAAGGATTTGGACAGGTATAGAGATCAGAAGATCCATTCCAACGTTGGCAAGTGTGAAGTCATGCACTTTGGCATGAAGGATAGAGAACTGGTCTATTCTCTAAATGGGGAGAAAGTTCAGAAATATGAAGTGCAAAGGGAGTTGGGAGGTCTAGTGTAGGGTTCTCTCAAGATAAGTTTGAATGTTGAGACAGTAGTCAGGACGGCAATCGCATTTATTATTGATGGCATTTATTACGAGAGGAATTGAATATAAAACAGGTTGTATACGGCTCTGGTCAGACCACATTTGGAGTATTGTGCGAAATTTTGAGTGAAATTAGGAAGGATGTAGTGCAGAACATTTTCACGACAAAGGTCATGGGAATAAAAAGCTTATCTTATAAGGAATGCTTGAGGACTCTGGGTCTCTACTCGATAAAGTTGGGAATATTGAGAGTTAATGTAATGGAAACATTCAGAATACTGAATGACCTGGACAGAGTGGATATTGGTAAGATGTTTCTATGGGTCAAGAGGTCGAGGGCACAGCTTTAGATGAAAGGGAACACCTTTTAAAACAGTGATAAGGAGAAGTGTATTAACCAAAGAATGGAGAATCTGTGAAATTTATTACTATAGCAGGCTGTGGGGGCCAGGTCTTTGAGTATATTTGAGACGGAGGGAGATAGGTTTTTGGTTATCCAGGGGATCAAGGGTTTCAGATAGAAGTTTAGAGAATGGGTTCGAGAAACCTATCAGTTATGATTGAATGGCGGTGCAGATTTGAATTTCTGCTCGTATGTCTTATCGTCTTATGGTGTAAACCTGAAGGGGGCACCTTGCATCTATTAGAAGATGGATTCATGTTCTTCATGAATGTCAGAAGCTGGTGGGTATAGTTAACTGTTTTAAAATGCAGATATTGTGGCTGCTGCACTGTATTAATTTCCTGAGATTTTATTCAAAACCCAGCCATCTCTGTCTCTCCCAATCTCCGTGGGGAGTGGGTGTTGGGGAGGATGGGTGTAGCGTCCTCAGAGGCACTTAAACTATCCAGAATCATACATCCTAAATGAAACAATAGTCATGGAATTTATCAAATTCTCATTGTCTGTTTAGAATATATTGACTGATTGCCCATCCCCCTCCGGGTTCAATGGAATCACGTTTATTCTATCAGACCAGTACAGATCAACTTTTACTCACTCCTCATGATGCCATCATCCCAGGGACTAATCTGGTGGAACTCCTGTTCACTCTGTCTGTGGGAAGGAGAAAAAAATGTCCACAATACCCTAAATACTGCCTCAACAACATTCTCAGGTTTGACTACAATATTTCCTTTCCCTCACTTTGCTGGCTCTCTTTCTTTCATGTGACACAGGAAACCATTAAGTTATAATGCACTGCCACTGATGTGGAACTTAAAACATCCTAACAGTTGTAGGTCAACATCAATAAAGCCAAGACCAGTGGTACCTATTGAGATAGACATCACTCTCGTAAAGAGATTCAATCACAAATAATACATCAAAAACAGTGAATGGCCACCTACTTGAATGGAAATCAGCTGACGAATTATGGGAAACAGGCAGAAGGAGGGAGCTACCTTTACTTTTGTTCTGACCTCATGGGATGTGTCCAGCACTGGTCAGGCCAGCATGTTATGCCGATTTTGAACTGTATAGCTGATTCAACTGTTCCATAGGACAGTGAGGAGTGAAACACATTGTTGGGTAGTTTGCAGTGACACACAGAACTGACCAGGTAAGGACTACCCATTGCTTTTTCTAATGGGAATGAGGCAAGCTGATATCAACAGATTATTATTCTGTGACTCTACATTAAGATCCAATGACATGACCACCATACACTGTCTTCCCATCTTTCAGATTTTGTGCAGAGAACAAGCTAAACATCTCAAGTGCAATTATTTTGGAATGGACACGTGGTAAGAAGGGACTTGAAACAGATGTATACGGAATTGACAAAGGCACAAACAATGGTTTATTTAGTAGTTGCTCTGAGGCTGAGGAGGGAACTAGGATGACTTAATAATGGTACTGGAAAGGATTGGTGAGTGGGAAGGATATGGAGATGTAAACGTGGAAGGAGAAAATGAATCAAGGAGGCTGAGAACAGTCTGTTTCATCCTCGCATCTTGGTGAGTAATTTGCATTGAGTAATTTGTTAGTTATAATTTCCAAGAATGGAATATTTGATTGGAAATGAAACGTTGACTTGCACTTTTCCAAAATTTACATACCATCAGCATCGATTCAATTCAGACAGTTTCACCAGACAGAATGACTTATCAGGAACACCAACTATAGCAAGAGTGGGATAGTAACCAGCTTGAATAACCAACAGTACATCTTCAATCCGAGATGCTAATGCTTTCCAAGGCTGGAAAAGCCAGTAAAGACCATAGGGTAAACTCCTGCCTATTGTTAGAACATTCCAGTCTAATGTTCCCAGATTCTCATCTCTCCTCCACCTCTCTCTGAAGCTATTAATCCCTGTTATTCGTGTGAGTGATGCTCCCGTTCATACTATGGGATAAGACACTGATAGCATTCCCTTGTTGACAGAAAAGGGAAATTCTCGGGGCGCTTAGTATGCATGGAGACTGAGATAATCATAATCGCTGAACAAATATCTCCAGTTAACCCCTTTGAATTCAATACTGTTTTATTACAATTCAAAATAACTTTGAACATGTATGCATTCTGGATGTGATATGTGGCTGTAACTGAAGAAACGAATGTTGGAGATGGCAGATTGATTGTGTGTAATCACTCAGTCTGCCTTGGATATGGAAGTAATGCAGAGGTTTAACTGCACATCAACATGCTTCTCTGCTCATAAGTAGAGAAATAAATCCTGTAACTACAGATCAGTCATTGCAAAGTCAGTAAAACATTGAGAGAACATCTATCATCCATCATCTGATGGAAAAATGTGCCTCATAAAACGTGTGTTATAACAAACAAATGGCATGGATTTGTTAACAGAGGACTAACCGTGATAAACACAATTCAGATTGTTATTCCAGGATCAGAAAGGGCAGATGTGGGTCATTCTGTTGATGTTATCGATGTTAAGGAACAGTGATTAAGTATAATTTATTGGACTTTAATTACATTGTGATTATGACATCGAGGAAAAGACAGAGGTTGGAGAAGACTGGGGGGCATGGCTGTTCAGACAGGGCGGCACGACAGTGATGTTCCCCAGTCACCAGTATCGGAACCATACTCTTTATAACTCGTATGAAGAACAGATTCTAGAATACAGCGACAATGAGGAATTAGCAGAGTCAATTTTAATGAAATGTGTTAATGCAATACAAGATACAGGAATAAAATCATTTTCTGTACAGACCAAAACATGCAAACCACAAAGTGATAAGGTTGTTAAACTGCACTCCTGATATGGAGCGATATAAATTGAAATGTGGATTACAGAACTATGGAAGTGGTGTGCAATATTTATCAATCATTTCTTGACCCACAGCTGAGATGCTATTTTCCCCTCTGTCAGTAATCCCCCTTACTGAGTTTCTCTGGTCCAGTCTCTCACACAGTATCTGGGATTGGGGTAGATTGGTATCATTTCCTGCTGTTCTTGGCACAGTCTATTTACAAAACGCTGCTTTCTTCATGGAACCAATCTATTGGCCTAATTGGTTCTGATAAGCTATCAGTTACCCAACTCTGTGATATAATTGGAAATGAATAATCTGGGATGACAGCCAGTATCAGCGCACTGCTCTCAGGATATGGCGCCCAGACAAACGGCTTGCAGTCCAGAGGAATTTCTAAGTAACACTTAGAACTTTGGTCTGTCCCTATCTATCTACCCTCATGCTGTCTTCTGACCTATCCATCTTCACCCTCATCTAACACCTCTTCCTCTCCCACTCAGTCAGTCGCTTCCCTTTCTATCCTTTCTGGGTTTATCTCCCTTCACTTTCCTTCTCCCTGTTTATTTCTCTCTCACAATATCTATGTCCACACACTCTCTCTATCTCCAATTGTGCAGTTGGAGAGATTGTAACTCCACGATGGGCTGAATGGCCTCCACCCGTGCTATGATAATTTTGAAGGTCTCTGAGCAACAATATATACTTTAGGTGCCTGGACAGACATTCTTGACCGGTGACAGGTACAGTGCACAGTCAGCCATTATTACTTCATGTTCTTTTCTGATCTGCAGCTGCCTTGGAATGTCTGTTCAAACAAAACAGGCTGAATGAAATTCGATCAGTCCAGAGGACGTTCATGACTGTGTATTTCATTCAGGCTTTAATGAAGTCTGAGATTCCAGAATAACATAAGCAATGAATGAAAAACAGGGCAACTGCAGAAATCGCAGCTGAGTACAACGTGTGGTTTCAAGTAGGTCCCCATGGTATTATCGCTAGATTATCAGTCCAGAAAATCAGCTCCTGTTCTGTGGACCCGAGTTCGAATTCCGCCACGGCAGATAGTAATAATTCAATTCAGTAATTTCAAAATATTCCTGGAAGTAAGAATCTCCTGATGAGAATGAAATCATTACCGATTGTTAGAAAAATCCATCTGATTCACTTATATCCTTCAATGAAGGAATCTTCCATCCTCATGCGACTGGTTGACATGCAACTCCAGACCCAAAGCAATATGATTGACTCTCAATCGCCCTCTGAAATGATCCAGTGAGTCATTCAGTTGTAACAATCGCTAAAAAAAGTTTTGAAGAAATGAAACCAGATTGATCACCTGACATCGAACTGGGCACCGGAAAAGTCAACATTAGAAACATCACTGTAGAACCTGCAAAGTCTTCCTTATTAACATCTGAGGGCAAGTGCCAACATTGGGAGAACTACCTTACAGTCTAGTCAAGTAACAGCCTGACATAGTCATACTCATGGAATTATACTGTAAAGAAATAATTCAGACACCACCATCACCACCCCGGATATATCGCGTCCCAAAGGCAGGACCGATGCAGCAAAGGGGTCTGCTCAGTGCGATACAGTCGGGAGGTAGTTGCTCTGGGAGTCCCCAATATTGACTCTGGACCCAATAAATACCCATGGCTTCAGATTAAACATGGATAAAGAAGTCTTTAACTGATTAACACGTAATGCTATTCCTCAGCTGAATCAATACTCCACCATGTTAAACAACATTTGGAGAAAAAACTGACTGTGGCAAGGGCACAAAGTATATTCTGGTTGGGGATTTCAAGACTGGTTTGGCAGCAGTACTACTGATCAGGCGGGTCGGGTCCTAAAGAACATAGCTACTAGATTGGGTCGGCAGAGGTAGTGAGGAAATGAACGAGAGGGTTGAAAAATATACCTGACTTCAGCCTGACCAATCTACCAACTGCAAATGTGTTGGTCCATGACAGTATCGGTAAAAGTGATCACTACACTGTCCTAGTGGAGACAAAGTCCCACGGTCACATTGAGGATAAACTCTATTGCGTTGTGTGGCACTATCACTGTGCGAAATGGCACATATTTCGAACAGATCTAGCAACTCAAGACAGCGTCCATTAAACAATGTGGACCATTAATAGCAACAGACGTGTACTCAAGCACAATCCGTAACGTCACGGCCCAGCATATTTCACACCCCGCCCACCTCGGCCCCAACCATTGCCATCAAGCAAGAGGATCAACTCTGGTTCAATGTAGAGAGCAGAAGAGCATGCCAGGAGCAGAACCAGGAATATATAAAGATAAAATGTTGATCTGCTCAAGGTTCCAAACAGAAATACTCGTTCAAAGTTTGGGAGAAGATTTGTAGCTCAGGTGCTCGTTGTTGTGGTTCTGTTCGCCGAGCTGGGAATTTGTGTTGCAGACGTTTCGTCCCCTGTCTAGGGGAACTGACAACCGGAAACGGTAGGTACAAATCACTATAAATGCCGGAGGAACCATCACAGAAGCGCTTCACAGGAGGCTCCCAAGCACTGATGATGTCACCTAGATAGGGGACGAAATGTCTGCAAACAAAGTCCCAGCTCGGCGAACAGACCCACAACAAACAGAAATACTTACGTGCCAGATAGCATATCAGCAAGCGACAGACAGAGCTAAGCTACCCCACAACCAATGCATCAGAATTAAGCTCTGCAGTCCTGCTAATCCGATCGTTAACAGTAGTGAACGATTAAACAACTCACTGAAGTAGGAGTCT
Organism: Chiloscyllium punctatum; assembly: GCF_047496795.1. Taxonomy (NCBI): domain Eukaryota; kingdom Metazoa; phylum Chordata; class Chondrichthyes; order Orectolobiformes; family Hemiscylliidae; genus Chiloscyllium; species Chiloscyllium punctatum. The sequence continues at coordinate 38,585,444 of NC_092771.1, read as the reverse complement.
CCACAAATATCCCCATCATCAGTGATGGAAGACCCAAGCACATCAGTGCAAACGATAAGGCTGAAGCTTTCGCAGAAATCTTTACTCAGAAGTTTCGAGTGGATGATCCATTTCGGCCTCCTCCCATTGTTCCAATCATTACAGATAGCAATCTTCAGCAAATTCGATTGACTGATATCAAGAAACTTTTGAAGGTACTGGATACTGCAAAGACTATGGGCCCTGATAACATGCTGACAATAGTCCTGAAGACTTGTACTCCAGAATTTCCTACTCCACGAGGCAAGCTGTTCCAGTATGGTTACAAGCCGACCATGGGAAAAACTGCTCAAGTGTGTTCTGCACATAAAACACAGGACAAATTCAAGCTATCCAAATGTCGCCTCATCAGTCTCCTCTCCATCATCAGTAAAATGATAGAAGGTGTAATCAACATTGTTATCGAGCAGCACCTGCTCAGCAATAACCTACTCAGCGATGCCCAGTTTGGGTTTTGCCAGGGTCACTCAGGTCCTGATCTCATCACAGCCTTGGTTCAAACATAGAAAAGGGAACTGAATTCCAGCCCTTGACATCAAGGCTGCATTCTGCCAAATGTGACACTAAGAAGCCCAAGCAACAATTTGTATCGTGGGCCAACACTTCATTATTGGAGTCATACTTGATAGATAGCAAGATCGGCATTGTTGTTGGAAATCAGTCATCTCAGCTTCACAAAATGTCTACAGTAGCTCCTTAGGATAATGTCCTAGGTCCAAGCATCTTCAGCTGCTTCAACAATGATCTTCCTTCCATCATAAGGTCGGAAGTGGGGATATTCGGCAATGACTGGACAATGTTCTGGACCATTCGTAAATGCTCAGACACTGAAGCAGTTCATGCCCAAATGCAACAAGATCTGGTCAATATCCAGACATCGGCTGGTAAGTGGCAAGTCGCATTTGCGCCACACAAGTTCTGACATGACCATCACCAATAAGAAACAATATAACCACTTGGTATTCAGCAGCACCGTCATCACTAAATTCCCCCACTATCAATATCCTGGGGATTAACATTGATCAGAAACTCAACTGGACTCCCCACATAAATATCAGAGGTAAAATCAATGACTGCAGATGCTGAAAACCAGATTTTGGATGAGTGGTGCTGGAAGAGCACAGCAGTTCAGGCAGCATCTGAGGAATGCTGCCTGAACTGCTGTGTTCTTCGAGCACAACTAATCCAAAAAATATAAATATAAGAGCAGATCAGAGGCTAGGAATACTGAGTGAGTAACTCATCTCCTGACTACCCAACTCCTGTCTACCACCTACAAGGCACAATCAGGAATACAAAGTTAAAAATCATACAACACCAGGTTATAGTCCAAAAGGTTTAATTAGAAGCACACTAGCTTTCGGAGCGTCCATCCTTCATCAGGTGATAGTGGAGGGCTCAATCCTAACACACAGAATTTATAGCGAAAATTTAGTGTGATGTAACTGAAATTATACATTGAAAAATTGCTCATCTGTTAAGTCTTTCATATGTCTGAATATCATGATAGCTTCACTTCTTTCATGTGCATATCACAAAAACCTTTTTAACAAAAGTTTCATTCTCAGGTTCGCTGTTAACAATGGTGATAGCTAGACAATATGTTGAAAGTGTTCGCCCCCTGTATTCTCTGTCTATGCCATGATGTTTAGATTGATTCTAATCTAAAAAGTGAGATAACGGAGTTCTACATGAATTCATGCAGTTTTTGAGCAAAGTACAATGTAATCCTGCAAGTACAAATTCACCCCACAAAATATATGTTTGCATGTCGGTCTTGGTCTGTCTGTGTACGTGTGTCTGTCTGCGTTGGGGGTTGTGAGTGTGAGAAAGTGTATGTGTGTTTGGTGAGTATAGAGTGTCTTAAGTCTGTGAGGGGGTGCATGTGAGAATGTTGGAGTGTGTGTGTCTGTAAGGGTGCGTGTGGGTAGCTATGTGTGCGTCTGTATATTTGTGTGTCCGTGTGTTTGTGTGTATAGGAGTACCTGTTTGTGTGAGTGTGTGTGTGTGGAGGAGTGTCTCTGTGTGTGCATAGTGCAATGGTGGTCAGCTGAATGTGACATGAACCCAAGGTCCCGGTTTACGCCCTCCCTATGGGTACCGATCTTAGCTATCAGCCTCTGCCCGGCCACTTTCCGCTGCTGCCTGTCCTGAAGTCCGCCTGTTGGACTATAACCTGGTGTTGTGTGATTTTTAATTTTGCGCACCCCAGTCCAACACTGGCATCTCCAGATCAAGTCAGGAATGAGATGGATTAATCCTCACTTGCCTGAATGAGTGCTGCCCCAACAACACGAAAGAAGCTTGACCGCATCCATGACAAAGCAGCCCATTCGATTTGCACCACATCCACAAGCATTCGCTCCCTTCACCACGGTCGCTGATGAGCAGTAGTGTGTACTATGTACTAGACACAATTCAGAAATTCCCCAAAGATCCTCAGACAGCTCCTTCCAATCTCGTGACCACTTCCATCTACAATAACAAGGGCAGTAGACTTTTGGGAACACCACCAACTTCAACCCCCCCCCCCCTCCAAAAGCCAGTGAACATTCTGATTTGGAACTATATTGCCGTTCCTTCACTGTCGCTGGTCAAAACCCTCGGGATTCCTCCTTACTCACTAGTGGGTCAACGCACAGCAGGTAAATTGGAGCAGTTCGAGAAGGCAGCTCAGCACCACCTTCTCCAGGGCAACTAGTGATGGGCAAGAAATGCTGGGCCCATACAGCGATGCCCACATCTAAAAAAGATATTTTAAAAATACTTCCAAGTTGAGAATCTGATTTGAATACGAATAGGAAAGCAGTGTTTGGAATATTGAACATTTTAGACTTTTCTGTTATTAAAGGATGCTCAGGGTTCGACGACATACTGTTGCTGAGTGCTGTGATAAATTGCACCTGTTTTGTTAAAATCTACAATACTGGCGTAACAGGATCAATCCCTCGAAAATATCAGACTGAGAATGACAGTCATCGTAGAGACAATGTACTCCCGCCAGATGAGAATCACAGTCAACAGCTTATATTGAAAATATAAATGGACTGCTGGCTGAAACTGAATTCTCCCACCATCCATATCATAGGTGTAATCATTGACCGGAATGTGAAGTCAAATCAATATACAAATACAAGGCTTCCAAGAGCAGGTCAGACACTTACAATTCTGCACTGAATAACACACCCTATGACTTAAAGGGCCTGAGATATAGCAATAGATTTCGGCCATTCATCCAATTCCTTCACTCTGAACCTGTGCCATTTTGTCATTGTCTCTATGACAAGTGGAAATATTTTCATACACTGACTGTATCAATCATTGCGGTAATCGATCAGTTTCAATCAGACGCCCCACCCCCACCGTTCTTCTAAATTGCATCGAGTCCACACACTGTCACTCAGAATAACAAGCCCTTCAAGCCGAAGGACATCAGTGAAACAGATAAGCTATCAGACAAAATGCTGATTTTATGGTTTATTTTTTGAAATTTACTTTTATTCCAATTCTTATCCGTTTTATTTAAGTTCAGCCATCAGCTGTGGTAGGACTTGAAACAAATCGCATGAAAAAATGTCTTTTGTTAAATAAGCTTTGCTCCTGAATTACATCCAGCGAAATTCCTACTCTAATACGTTGTCTTAATTTTGAAGTAACGTCCAAGAAAATAACAATTTTGTGATTGAAATATTAGTAACTGAAAAAAGTGGTCAAAAGAGAGCTTGAAACATAAAGTCTGAATTTTAACAACGTCTAGACAATGGTTTGTTTAGCAACAGCGCTGACGCACAGATGAAGATTGTGGATTTTCGGAGCTGGTCGAGGACAAGTTTGGTGGCAGACTGAATACGAGAATACACCAGTTCAGGTCAAAAAGGGATCTCGACTTTGTGCAGTTTTGTTCTCAGATGTTTACAATTCATGGATAATGAATGGAGACTGCAATTGAAACTGAAGACAATGGTTTATAACTGTGCTGATCTCTCCTCCGCGAAAACACAAGCTATTCCAACTGGGCACAGCTGACTGGAATATAGACAGGAAGTGTGAACATCTCTGAATGTTCCTCTGAATGTAATAGGGCAACTTTGGAACTTCCATACAGGATAAGCTTCAGTAATTTATTTATTTAAATTGACAAACATCTTAATGCAGGTTTATTGCTGTATAATCATAATTTTTACGCTTTTTGGCTTCAGTCCAGACGTTCGGCTGGATGAGGACGATAATGAGGATGAGCAACCCTATAGTAGCCAATGGCCGAATGGACTTCTGTTTAAATACATCCAGACATTATCTAAATTTGATAAGAATGATGGGAAAGCCTTTTGAATTTCATTTGAGAAAGTGGCTAATGCAGTGGCAAGTGACCATGTGGATTCAGTTTATCCAAACAAAGCTGATAGGCATTTGCATCCCTATTGGAGACGGTAACTGGGGAATATGAGGAGGTGCAGAAAGCCATCTGAAGTGCATATGAGCTTGTGCCAGAAGCTGACAGGCAGTGTTTCAGGAATCTAAAAAAAGGGTCCCTGCTTAAATGTATATTGAGTTTGAAAGGATCAAATTTTGAATAGTGGGCAAGGGTATTAAAAACAGAGCAAACCTATGACACTCTTCGAGAGATTCTTATTTCGGAGAAGTTCAACAATTCACTTCCTGCAGTCATGAGAACACGTGTGGAAGAGCAGAGAGTTACAATGGCAAGATTAGAAGCTCAAATGGCTGATGATAATGATTTGGTTTCTGTGAGAGATTGAGAAGAATGTGTGAGATCTTCTTAAAACATATACCTGTGAAAGTAAGGTTTACTGACATAGGCCAGGAGTACCAGGTAAAGAGGTTACAGCATTAAGAGGTACAGAAGTATGTAATTCTTTTATGCTGAGACATGAGGAGCTATGTCATTCAGAAGGACTATTGGAGAGATGAGAAGTGCTCCATTATGTAATGTGTATTTGGAGTGTCTTGTGGAAACACCAACAGGTTTATTCCACAATGGGGAAGGAGGCCTTTAGGTGGTGATGGCGTTACAACATTTCAGCTTTTAAATTGCGAATAACAAAGCTGAAACAAATCTTTATCGCTGATCATGATCCCTTACAGTTTTTGGAGATGTTTAGGGAGAAGAATACCAGTCAGTTTCAATTGAGCTTATTATTGCTGCCATTCAATTTGAAATTATACAGGTGACAGGGCGAGAAAACCGAAGATTTGACACCTTGGATGAAGAAAGACAAATGTATTCTGTGGCAAGAGTAAAATGACTGAAATCGAAACGCGTTGTGAACATTTGTATGCTCAGAGCCATATAATATATATGCATTTCAGTCTGCTAATAGAGGAAGATTAGGAGGTCCAAAATGAATCCATCTTTGTATATTGATGGATTATTTTAGTAAAGATGGAGTCGTGAGGATACCATCACTGTAAAAAGGTTATATTCTCTTGGGTTTTTCTTTTTGAAGAGAGTTTTTAAAGGCAGAGGTGCAGAACTGCTGTCTGAAAACAGTTTAAGTTAATAACTGAGAAAACCTTTAGGTTTCATTAAAATGGTGGTAACAATGGAACGGCAGTGGCCAGCTCTCCCAGAACAGCTTTTCTCATTTTGTTTTTAGCTGCAGCATTCAGAAGCTGTTCGGGCCCCAGAAGGGATAGAAGTTTCAATACATGACCGCTAGTGGCTTTTCTCTCTGAGATCTCTGTTGAAGTTGATTCCCCCTGGATTGGAAAACTGCATGTAAGATCTGTATTTAAATATATCTTTGTACCAAGCGGTGTAAACCAAGAAGGTACAGTATCTATTGTTTGTGTAAGTGTTTCAACACAAGCTATCCCAAAATGTTCTTTTCTTTGATTGCATTTTAACTAAAGCATTTGAATAGATTATATTTTGCTTAATGTCGAGTGGTTTGACCAGTCACAACATATCTGGAACGCACACTTCACATCTGTATTCAAAATAAGGAAAGGTTTTGGTCTAAGCGGGGATCTGGTCTGGTCATTTTCACTTGTAGCCGACGCGTTTCTGACTGATTCCTGTAATTGAAATTTTAGTGGAGGGGCTGGGGATGTTTTGCTGGCGGTTGTGTTGTAAGCTGCCTCAGACATTCAGGGAGACCTGAGGATTTGGTGACACAACTCTGGATGGAGCATAGGGACTGTATTTGCAGTATCTGAGCCTGCAAACTGAACAACAAATGGAGAAGAGGCTGCAGAGAGGGGAATCTCTGAAATCACGCAGTGAGGGTGTGTGGGTAAAGGGATCTGCTGTATCCACCCCGGGTTTTCCGGGAACAGCTTCCCAAGCTACACTTAACCCAGGCACAGAGTGTGAGGTGTCCCTGACTGAACAAATGGCTGGTTACAGAGCGGTGTCACCTCCTTCAACACGACCTGCAGCTTCAAACCAAGGGGAGGACGGTGCTGCCAGTCGCTGTTAGGGTCACAGTTTCATTCAGTTTCTGTGATCTGGAACTTTCCAGGCAGGACTGGGTGACATATCCATCATCTCCCAGTATCTCAATATCAATGTCACCATTCGGTGAGTGAGGATGTATATGGTGGATGAAGTAAATACATTGTTTCGCCCACAGCAGAGAGCTACCGGGTGTATCCTTATTTTCCCACTATAGTGGTGTACATGGCACCTGCGGAGTAGCCATGTCAATGGGGAGAGGTAGAGGAACTGAAGGAGCTCTCTCTCTATTAATGATACAGTGTGTCCATGCACAGTGCATCATGTTCGTGAATACCCCTGTCCCGACAGCAGCCACAGCTCCTTCATTCAGAAGCAGGCAGCCATTCTTATCGTCTTCGGGTCTCCAGGTAAAAAGGAATGAACGTATCTTGGATAAAGGCCGTCCCCTTCATACACATTTCAAAACATCACCTCACCACTAACCAACCACAACAAAATACTCCATGTGAACGGAGAGCATTGGCGTCACTTGGAGAGTCAAGAAGCAGACGATCAGGGATGAAGCAAAACCTCCTGTTTCTGAACGGATCTGAGTGAACCCCCCAGTACACAGTATCATTAAGTCCTGTAATCCCTCTCCATTTCAGTAGCTTACTGCCTTCCATTATTCCTGTAAATGAAATGACAGGTTATATCATGTTATATTCCACCTGCCAAAATATTATCCGTTGCTTTTACCACTCTGTATCTCTCTTGATAATGTAATCTCTTCCTTATCACAGCGACATCACCAAACTCAGTATCAGTACATCTGTTCCATCCCACTGATCATTGATATAGACTGTAAATAGTTGAGGACCCAACAGTGGTCGCTATATGACTCAACATTTTACGACCTGTCCAATTGATTAAGACTGATTTATACGAAGTGCCTGCTTCCTGTTTGATAACAAGTCCTCCCCCATTCCAGTGTCACACATTCGAAGGGCTTTATAAGAACGAGGAGCATCAGTCGGCTATTCAGCCCCTCGAGCCTTCTCCGCTATTGCATACAATAATTGCTAATGTCATCTCTGCTCCACCATTGAATAGTCACCTTCGGCTCTCTCTTCATACATGTCTCTTCGCGTTTTAGATACTTGCAGTATGTTTGTTGATCAAGGAGTCATTATCCAGAAAAAGTCGTTTCTCAATCCACAAACACGGGTATTTTCCCATAAACTTGGCTTTGCTCAAAATCACGTGGAGATATCACGAGGACAGTGGTGAGCTACTCATTGCAAAAATGTGTACATTGTTGAAATATACAATTTCAATATTTGCCTTCACTAACCAATGAGCATGTTGTTTTGTTTTTAATCTGTAGAAATCTTAAAATCTTTATCTTGAACAGAATCAATGACAGATCTCCATGGTGTCTCTGGCATCAAATTCCAAAGTGCAAACCCCTCTGAATTCTTCCACCGCAGTTTGCTGTTTGGGAATTTCCTGTTGTGGGAAATGCACTTCCCCGTGTGTCAACTGTTGCTCCCAGCATGCGCTCTGGCACTGCTCTCATTTTCCTTCTGACACTTGCTCACTGTGTTGCTGTGATCATACAGTGGCTTAGTATCGCACGAAAATGATACAGATCAAGGTTTTTGCATTGCTGAATTCAATTGTCAGTTTAGCCCTATTTAAGACTTTGAAATTGTCTGTCCTGAACACAAGTGCGTGTCAAAAATATCTGAGTGGAAGAAAGTTGTTCCGAATAATGACATTGAGCACTATGCACACTCCTCCAATTTGGACAACAATTCCTCACAGGCAATTTAATAGACAATAGACAATAGGTGCAGAAGTAGGCCATTCTGCCCTTCGAGTCAGCAATACGATTCATTATGATCATGGCTGATCATCCTCAATCAGTATCCTGTTTCTGCCTTATCCGTATAATCCTTGATTGCACTATCCTTAAGAGCTATATCCAACTCTTTCTTGAAAGAACACCTCCTGCTGTCTCGGGTTCTTCATTCTGTTGACTTCAAAGCTTCACAGAATTCAACAGACCTTGTTACATAGTCATTTCTTCATTTTCGTTCAGATTACTGTGAGCTGAGTGTCACAGTGGGAATGCACATTCAGGTGCCTTGTTCAAGCTCCCCTCACACTCACTTCCTCACCGTCACCTTGACCCCCTTACACTCATTCCATCACTGTCAACCTGACATCCTCACACTCACACCATCATCATCACACTGATCGCCTCACACTCATTCCATTGACTTCACCGTGACCCGCACACTAACCCTGTCAGCATCAACCTGTCCCCGACATACTCACTCCAGCAACGTCAACCTGACCCCCTTACACTCACTACAGCAACGTCAAACTCACCCCCTCACACTCACTCCATCACCGTCACACTGATCCACTCACACTCACTCCATCACCGTCACACTGACCCTCTCACACTTACTCCATCACTGTTACCCTGACCCCTTCACACTCACTCCATCAAAGTCACCCTGACACTCTCACACTCAATCCATCACCCTCACCCTGACGCCCTCACAGTCACTCCATCACCGTCACCATGACCCCCTCACACTCACTCCATCAACGTCACCGTGAACCCCTCACACTCACTCCATCACCGTACCCTGACACCCTCACACTCACTCCACCTCCGTCACCCTGACCCTCTCACACTCACTTCATCGCCGTCACCCTGACGCCCACACACACTCCATCATGGTCACACAGACCCCCCACCACGCTCACTCCACCATCGTCTCCTGGATCCTCTCACACTCACTCCAACACTGTTAACTGACACCCTCACACTCAGTCTATCATCGTCACCCTGCCCCCCTCACACTCACTGCATCACCATCACAGAAACCCCCTCACACAAACTCCATCACCGTCACCCTGATCCACTAACAAACACTCCATCAGTGCCACATTCATCCCCTCACACTCTTTCCATCACGGTCACACTGATCCCCTGACACTCACTTCATTAACGTCTCACTGACCCCCTTACGCTCACTCCATCACCCTCCAACTGACCCCCTGACACTCACTCCAACAACCTCACCTGACACCCTCACACACACTCCATCATAGTCACCCTGAGCCCCTCACACTCAATCTATCAACATTACACTGACACCCTGACACTCACTCCATCACGCTCACCCAGACCCCCTCACACTCACTCCATCACCGTCACACTGACCCCCTCACACTCACTCCATCACAATCACCCTGATGCCTTCGCACTCACTCCATCATTGTCACTCTGATCCCCTTACACTCACGACATCACCGTCCCCCTTAAACCCTCAAACTCACTCCATCGCCATCACCCTGACACACTCAGGCTCACTCCATCACCGTCACACTGACCTCATCACACTCAATCCATCACTGTCACCCTGACCCCCTCACACTCATTCCATCATCGTAACACTGATACCTTCAAACTCACTTCATCACATTTTCCCTGGCACCCTCACACTCACTCCATCACCGTCAACCTGACCCTTCACACTCATTCCATCACTGTCACACTGATCCCCTCACACTCACTCCATCAACGTCACTCTAATCCACTCACACTCACTCCATCACCGTCACACTGACCCTCTCACACTCACTCGATCACCCTAAACCTGACCCCCTCATACTCACTAAATCACCATCACCCTAACCCCCTTACACTCACTCATTCGCTGTTACCCTGAATCTCTCACACTCAAGCCATCACCGTCACGCTGACCCCCTCACACTCACTCCATCACCCGCACCCTGACCCTCTCACACTCAATCTATCAACGTCACATTGACACCCTGTCACTCTCTCCATCACACTCACCCTGACCCCCTCACACTCAATCCATCACAGTCACGTTGACCCCCTCACACTCATTCCATCGCTGTCACCTTGACCCCTCAATCTCTCTCCATTATCATCACCCAGTCCCACTCACATTCACTCCATCACCGTCAGCCTGACATCCTCACACTCACCCATCATCGGCACACTGATCAACTCACACTCACTCTGTCACCATCTCACTGATCCTCTCACACTCACTCCATCACCGTCGCCCTGACCCCATCACACTCACCCCATCACCATTACCCTGACCCCCTCACACTCACTCCATCACTGTCACCTTGACAGCCTCACACTCATTCCATCACCGTCACACTGATCCCCTCACACTCAATCTATCAATGTCACACTGACACCCTGATACCCACTCCATCACCCTCACCCAGATCCCCTCACACTCACTACATCACCATCACACTGACCCTCTCACACTCACTCCATCATTGTCACCTTGCCCCCTCACACTCACTCCATCACAATCACCCTGACGCCTTCACACTCACTCCATCACTGTCACTCTGATCCCCTCACACTCACTCCATCACCGTCCCTCTTAAACCCTCACACTCACTCCATCACCATCACCGTGACCCCCTCACATTCACTCCATCACCGTCACACTGACCTCCTCACACTCACTCCAACACTTTCACCCTGAACACCTCACACTCACTCCTTCACCGTCACACTGACCACCACACACTCACTCCATCACCGTCCCCAAACCACATCACAATCACTACATCAACGTCACACTGATCCCCTCACACTCACTCCATCAACGTCACTCTGATCCCCTCACACTCACTCTATCACCGTCACACTGACACTCTCACACTCACTCCATCACCCTAACCCTGACCCCCTCATACTCACTACATCACCATCAGCCTTAGCGCCTCACACTCACTCTATTACCGTCATAATGACCATCTCACACTCACCCCATCACCGTCACCCTAACCCCCTTACACTCACTCCATCGTTGTCACCCTGAATCTCTTACACTCACTCCATCACTGTCACGCTGACCCCCTCACACTCGCACCATCACCGTCACGCTGACCCTCTCACACTCACTCCATCATTGTCACCTTGCCCCTCACACTCAATCCATCTCAATCATCCTGATGCCTTCACACTCACTCCATCACTTTTCCGAGGGACCCCTCACACTCACTCCATCACCATCACCCTGACTCCCTCACACTCATTCCATCACTATTCCACAAGACCCCTCACACTCACTCCATCACCATCACACTGAGCCCCTCACACTCACTCCATCACTTTTTCGAAGGACCCCCACACACTCACTCCATCAACCTTCACCCTAACCACCTCACAATCACTCCATCAACGTCACACTGATCCCCTCACACTCACTCCATCAACGTCACTCTGATCCCCTCACACTCACTCCATCACCGTCACACAGACCCACTCACACTCACGCCATCACCCTAACCCTGACCCCCTTCAACTCACTCCATCACCGTCACCCTTCCCCCTCACAATCACTCCATCACTGTCACCCTGATCCCCACACACTCACTCCATCACTGTCATACTGACCATCTCACACTCAATCCATCACCGTCACCTTAACCCCCTTACACTCCCTCCATCGTTGTCACCCTGAATCTCTCACACTCACTCCATCACCGTCACCCTGACCCCCTCACAATCACTCCATCACTGTCACACTGATCCATTCACACTCTGTCCATTACCATCACCCTGAACCCCACATACTCACTCCATCAACGTCACTCCGTTCCCCTTATACTCACTCCATTCATAAACGTCACACCGACACCCTGACACTCTCTCCATCACCCTCACCCTGACCCCCTGACACTCACTCTAACACAGTCACCCTGACACGCTCACACAGCATCCATCAATGTAACGCAGATCCCCTCACAGTCACTCCATCACAGTCACCCTGAACCCCTCACATTCACTCCATCACCGTCATTCTGACCCTCTCACACTCACTCCATCAACGTCACTTTGATTGGCTCACACTCAGTCCATCAACGTCACACTGACACACTTACATTCACTCCATCATCCTCTCCGTGACCCCCTGACACTCACTCCATCACCGTCACCCTGAAACCCTCACACACTCCATCAATATCACACTGACCCCCCACACTCACTCCATCATAGTCACCCTGACCCCCTCACACTTATTACATCAACGTCACACTGACACCCTGACACTCACTCAATCACCGTCACCGTAACCCTCTCACACTCACTCCATCGCTGCACCCTGACCCTCTCACACTCACTCCATCACCGTCACCATGACCCCCTCACACTCACTCCATTAACGTCACCGTGAACCCCTCACACTCACTCAATCACCGTACCCTGACACCCTCACACTCACTCCACCTCCGTCACCCTGACCCTCTCACACTCACTTCATCGCCGTCAACCTGACGCCCACACACACTCCATCATGGTCACACAGACCCCCCACCACGCTCACTCCACAATCGTCTCCCGGACCCTCTCACAGTCACTCCAACACAGTCAACTGACCCCCTCACACTCATTCTATCACCGTCACCCTGGCCCCCTCACACTCACTCCATCAACGTCATCCTGACATTCTCACACTCACTCAATCACCCTCACCCTGACCCCCTCAAAGTCACTCCATCACAGTCACCCTGACCCCCTCACACTCACTCCATCACAATCACCCTGACGCCTTCGCACTCACTCCATCATTGTCACTCTGATCCTCTTACACTCACTACATCACCGCCCCCCTTAAACCCTCACACTCACTCCATCACCATCACCCTGACACACTCACACTCACTCCATCACTGTCACTCTGACCCCCTCACACTCATTCCATCATCGTAACACTGATACCTTCAAACTCACTCCATCACTTTTTCCCTGGCACCCTCACACTCACTCCATCACCGTCAACCTGACCCCCACACTCATTCCATCACCGTCACAATGACACCCACACACTCACTCCATCACCGTCCCCCTAAACAAATCACAGTCACTCCATCACCGTCACTCCGATCCCCTCACACTCACTCCATCACCGTCACACTGATTCCCTCACACTCACTCCATCACCGTCACACTGACCCTCTCCCACTCACTCCATCACCCTAATCCTGACCCTCACATACTCACTAAATCACCGTCACCCTTACCCCCTCACAATCACTCCATGACCGTCACCCTATCCCCCTTACACTCACTCCATTGTTGTCACCCTGAATCTCTCACACTCACGCCATCACGGTCATGCTGACTCCCTCACACTCACTCCATCACCCTCACCCTAACCCTCTCACACTCAATCTATCAACGTCACACTGACACCCTGACACTCACACTCCATCACCATCCCCCTTAAACCCTCACACTCACTCCATCACAATCACCCTGACACCTTCACACTCACTCCATAACTGGCACTCTGATCCTGAAACACTCACTCCATCACCATCACAATGCCCCCTCACACTCAATCCATCACAGTCACCTTGACCCCTCACACTCGTTCCATTGCTGTCACCTTGACCCCTCACACACTCTCCATCATCGTCACCCAGTCCCACTCACACTCACTCCATCACCGTCACGCTGATAACCTCACACTCACCCATCATCGTCACACTGATCACCTCACACTCACTCCATCACCGTCGCCCTGACCCCGTCACACTGACCCCATCACCGTTACCCTGACCCCCTCAGACTCACTACATCACTGTCACCTTGACAGCCTCACACTCATTCCATCACCGTCACACTGACCCCTCACACTCACTCCATCAATGTCACTCTGATCCCCTCACACTCACTCCAACAACGTCACCTGATACCCTCATACACACTCCATCATAGTCACCCTGACCACCCACACTCAATCTATGAACGTGACACTGACACCCTGACACTCACTCCATCACGCTCACCTAGACCCCCTCACACTCACTCCATCACCCTACCCCCAACCCCCTCATACTCTCTGCATCACCGTCACTCTTACCGCCTCACACTCACTCCATCACCGTCATACTGACCATCTCACACTCACTCCATCACCGTCAACCTAACCCCCTTACACTCACAACATCGTTGTCACCCTGAATCTCTCACACTCACTCCATCACTGTCACGCTGACCCCCTCACACTCACTCCATCACCAGCATCCTGACCCTCTCACACTCAATCTATCAACGTCACACTGACATCCTGATACTCACTCCATCACGCTCACCCAGACCCCCTCACACTCACTACATCACCGTCACACTGACCCTCTCACACTCACTCCATCATTGTCACCGTGCCCCCTCACACTCACTCCATCACAATCACCCTGACGCCTTCACACTCTCTCCATCGTCGTCACTCTGATCCCCTCACACTCACTCCATCACCATCCCCCATAAACCCTCACACTCACTCCATCAACATCACCCTGACCCCCTCACACTCACTCCATCACCGTCACACTGACCACCTCACACTCACTCCATCACTTTCACCCTGAACCCGTCACACTCATTCCATCATCGTAACATTGATACCCTCAAACTCACTCCATCACTTTTCCCCTGGCCCCCTCACACTCACTCCTTCACCGTCACACTGACCACCACACACTCACTCCATCACCGTCCCCTAACGACATCATAATCACTCCATCACCGTCACACTGATCCCCTCACAATCACTCCATCAACGTCACTCTGATCCCCTCACACTCACTCCATCACCATCCCTCTTAAACCCTCACACTCACTCCATCACCATCACACTGACCTCCTCACACTCACTCCATCACTTTCCGCCTGAACACCTCACACTCATTCCATCATCGTAATACTGATAACCTCAAACTCACTCCATCACTTTTCCCCTGGCCCCCTCACACTCACTCCTTCAACGTCACACTGACCACCACACACTCACTCTATCACCGTCCCCAAACCACATCACAATCACTCCATCAACGTCACACTGATCCCCTCACACTCACTCCATCAACGTCACTCTGATCCCCTCACACTCACTCCATCACCGTCACACAGACCCACTCACACTCACGCCATCACCCTAACCCTTCCCCCTCACACTCACTCCATCACTGTCATACTGACCATCTCACACTCAATCCATCACCGTCACCTTAACCCCCTTACACTCCCTCCATCGTTGTCACCCTGAATCTCTCACACTCACTCCATCACCGTCACCCTGACCCCCTCACAATCACTCCATCACTGTCACACTGATCCGTTCACACTCTGTCCATTACCATTACCCTGAACCCCACACACTCACTCCATCAACGTCACTCCGTTCCCCTCATACTCACTCCATTCATAAACGTCACACTGACACCCTGACACTCACTCCATCACCCTCACCCTGACCACCTGACACTCACTCTAACACAGTCACCCTGACACGCTCACACAGCGTCCATCAATGTAACGCACATCCCCTCACAGTCACTCCATCACAGTCACCCTGACTCCATCAGACTCACTCTATCACTGTGACACTGACCCCCTGGCACTCACACCATTACTTGCACCCTGAACCCCTCACATTCACTCCATCACCGTCATTCTGACCCTCTCACACTCACTCCATCAACGTCACTCTGATCCGCTCACACTCACTCCATCACCATCACCCTGATACCTTCACACACACTCCACTAATGTCACACTGACACCCCCACACTCACTCCATCATAGTCACCCTGACCCCCTCACACTTGATACATCACCCTCAGACTGATCACCTCACACTGACTCCCTCACCGTCACCCTGACCCTCTCACACTGACTCCATCGCTGTCAGCCTGACACCCTCACACTCAGTCAATTAACGTCACCTGATCCCCTCACTCTCACTCTATCAACGTCACACTGACACCCTGACACTCACTCCATCACCGTCACCCTGACCCCCTCACACTCACTCCATCACCGTCACACTGGCCCCCTCACACTCACTCCACCACCGTCCCCCTTAACCCTTCAGACTCACACCCTCAAACTCACTCTATCAGAATCACCCTGACACCCTCACACACTCCATCATCGTCACACAGACCCCCTGACGCTCACTCCACCATCGTCTACTGGAACCTCTCACACTCACTCCAACACTCTCAACTGACCGCCTCACACACATTCTATCACCGTCACCCTGCCCCCGCTCACACTCACTCCATCAACGTCACCCTGACACTCTCACACTCACTCCATCACCATCACACTGACCCTCTCACACTCACTTCATCAAAGTCACCTTGCCTCCTCACACTCTCTTCATCACCGTCCCCCTTAACCCCTCACACTCACTCCACGACCATCACCCTGACCCACTCACACTCACTCCATTACCATCCCCATTAAACCTTCAGACTCACTCCATCACCATCGCACTGACACCCTCAAACTCACTCTATCAGCATCACCCTGACACCCTCACACTCACTCCATCGCCGTCACCCTGACGCCCACACACACTCCATCATCGTCACACAGACCCCCTCATGCTCACTCCACCATCGTCTCCCGGACCGTCTCACACTCAGTCCAACACTGTCAACTGACCCTCTCACACTCATTCTATGACCGACACCCTGCCCCCCTCACGCTCACTCCATCAACGTCACCCTGACACTCTCACACTCACTCCATCACCCTCACCCTGACCCCCTCACTGTCACTCCATCACTGTCTGCCTGACCCACTCACACTCACTCCATCATCGTCACCATGACCCCCTCACACTCATTCCATCACTGTCTCCGTGAACCCCTCACACTCACTTGATCACCGTCACAGAGACCCCCTCACACAAACTCCATCACCGTCACCCTGATACACTAACAAACACTCCATTAGTGACACATTCATCCCATCACACTCTTTTCATCACGGTCACACACATCCCCTCACACTCACTCCATCACCGTCACACTGACCCCATTATACTCACTTCATCATCGTTACCCTGACCTTCTCACACTCGATCCATCTCAGTCACCTTGACCCCCTCACACTCGTTGCATCGCTGTCACCTTGACCCCTCACACTCATCCATCATCATCACCCAGTCCCACTCACACTGACTCCATCACCGTCACCCTGACATCCACACACCCACCCATCATCGTTACACTGATCACCTCACACTCACTCCGTCACCGTCTCACTGATCCTCTCACACTCACTCCATCACCATCGCCCTGACCCCGTCACACTCACTCCATCACCATTACCCTGACCCCCTCATACTCACTCCATCACTGTCACCTTGACAGCCTCACACTCATTCCATCACCGTCACACTGATCCCCTCACACTCATTCCATTAACGTCACACTGACCCACTTATACTCACTCCATCACCCTCAAACTGAACCCCTGATACTCACTCCAACCACGTCACGTGACACCCTCATACACACTCCATTTTAGTCACCCAGACGCCCTCACACTCAATATATCAACATCACACTGACACCCTGACACTCATTCCATCATGCTCACCCTGACCCCCTCAAACTCAATCCATCATTGTCACCTTGCCCCCTCACGCTCACTCCATCACAATCACCCTGACACCTTCACACTCACTCCATCACTGTCACGCTGATCCCCTCACACTCACTCCATCACCATCCCCCTTAAACCCTCACACTCACTCCATCACCATCACCCAGACCCCCTCACACTCACTGCCTCACTGTCACACTGACCCCCTCACACTCACTCCATCACGTCACACTGACCCCCTCACACTCATTCCATCATTGTAACACTGATAACCTCAAACTGACTCCATCACTTTTCCCCTGGCCACCTCACACTCACTCCTTCACCGTCACACTGACCTCACACACTCACTCCATCACCTTCCCCCTAAACAAATCACAATCACTCCATCACCGTGACACTGATCCCCTCACACTCAATCCATCAACGTCACTCTGATACGCTGACACTCACTCCATCACCGTCACACTGACCCTCTCACACTCTGTCCATCACCCTAACCCTGACCCCCTCATACTCACTACATCACCATCACCCTTAGCGCCTCACACTCACTCCATCACCATCATACTGACCATCTCACACTCACTCCTTCACTGTCACACTGACCCCCACACACTCACTCCATCACCGTCGCCCAACCACATCACAATCACTCCATCACTGTCACGCTGACCCCCTCACACTCACTCCATCACCATCACCCTGACCTTCTCACACTCAATCTATCAACGTCACACTGACACCCCGACACTCACTCCATCACCCTCACCCTGACCCTCTCACACTCACTCCCTCATTGTCACATTGCCCCCTCACACTCACTCGATCACCATCACCCTGACCCCCTCACACTCACTCCATCACTTTTCCTAAGGATCCCACATACTCACTACATCACCGCCATCCTTACCCCATCACACTCACTCCATCACTGTCACACTGACCATCTCACACTCACTCCATCACCGTCACCTGAGACCCCTCATACTCACTACATCACCGTCACCCTTACCCCCTCACAATCACTCCATCACTGTCATACTGACACCCTCACACTCACTCCATCACCGTCACCCTGAACCCCACACACTCACTCCTTCAACGTTACTCTGTTCCCCTCTCACTCACTCCATTCATTAACGTCACACTGACACCCGACAGTCACTCCATCACCCTCACCCTGACCCCCTTACACTCACTCGAACACCGTCACCCCGACACGCTTACACACACTCCATCAATGTAACGCAGATCCCCTCACACTCACTCCATCACCGTCACACTGCCCCCCTCATACTAACTCCATCTCAATCACACTGACCCCCTCACACTCACTCCATCACCGTCACCCTTACCCCCTCACACTCACTCCATCACCATCACCCTGACCCCCTCACACTCATTCCATCACCGTCACCTTGACCTTCTCACATGCACTCCATCACTGTCACACTGATTCCCTCACACTCGGTCCATTACCGTCACCCTGAACCTTTCACACTCACTTCATCAATGTCACTCTGAGCCCCTCACACTCACTCCATTCATAAATGTCACACTGACAGCCTGACACTCACTCCATCACCCTCACCCTGACCCCCTGACACTCACTCCATCACTGACACACTGACCCTCCTGACACTCACACCATTACTGGCACCCTGAACACCTCACACTCACTCCATCATGGTCACCCTGAACACCTCAAATTCACTCCATCACCGTCACCCTGACCCTTTCACACTCACTCCATCAACGTCACTCTGATCCGCTCACACTCACTCCAATTACGTCACACTGAAACCCTGACACTCACTCCATTGCCCTCTCCGTGACTCCCTGACACTCACTCCATCACCGTCACCCCGATACACTCACACACGCTCCATCACTGTCACACTGACCCCCCACACTCACTCCATCATAGTCACCCTGACCCCCTCACACTTACTACATCACCCTCACACTGATCACCTCACACTCACTCCCTCACCGTCACCCTGACCCTCTCACACTGACTCCATCACTGTCACACTGACACCCTGACACTCACTCTATCACCCTCACCCTGACCCCCTCACACTCACTCCATCACCGTCACAGTGACCCTCTCACACTCACTTCATCAAAGTCACCTTGCCCCCCCACACTCACTTCATCGCCGTCACCCTTAACCCCTCACACTCACTCCATCACCGTCACACTGACCCTCTCACACTCACTCTATCACCGTCCCCCTTCACCCCTCAGACGCACTCCATCACCATCACACTGACACTCTCACACTCACTCTATCAGCATCACCCTGATCCCCTCACACTCACTCCATCGCCGTCACCCTAACCCTCTAACACTCACTCCATCACCGTCACCCAGACCCTCTCACACTCACTCCATCACCGTCACCCTGACTCTCTCACATTCACTCCATCATCATCACCCTGACCCTCTCACATTCATTCCATCACCATCACCGGGCCAATATGGGCGTCACGGTGGCACAGATGTGCAAGTCAGGTGAATTGGCCATACTATATTGCCCGTAGTGTTAGGTAAGGGGTAGATGTAGGGGTATGGGTGGGTTGCGCTTCGGCGGGGCGGTGTGGACTTGTTGGGCCAAAGGGCCTGTTTCCACACTGTAAGTAAGTAATCTAACCTAATCTCACACTCACTCCATCACTGTCACACTGACCCCCTGACACTGACTCCATCACCGTCAACCTGACCCCCTCACATTCACTCCATCAACATCACCCTGACCCTCTCACACTCACTCCATCTCCCTCACCCTGACCATTTCACACTCACTCATTCACCATCACCCTCACCCACTCACACTCACTCCATCGCTGTCACCCTGACCATCTCACAATCACTCCATCAGCATCACCCTGACCCTCTCACACTCACTCCATCACTGTCACCCTGACCCCCTCACACTCACTCCATCACCGTAACCCTGACCCTCTCACATTCATTCCATCACTGTCACACCGATCCCCTCACACTCTGCCCATTACCGTCATCCTGAACCCCTCACACTCACTCCATCAACATCACTCTGATCCGCTCACACTCACTGCATTAACGTCACACTGCCCCCCTCACACTCACTCCATCACCCTCAAACTGACCCCCTGACACTCACTCCAACAACGTCACCTGACACCCTCACACACACTCCATCATCTTCACCCTGACCCTGTCACATTCACTCCATCACCGTCACACTGACCCTCTCACACTCACTCCATCATTGTCACCTTGTCCCCTCACACTCATTCCATCACAATCACCCTGACGTCTTCACACTCACTCCATCACGGTCACTCTGAACCCCTCACACTCACTCCATCACCGTGGCCCTTAAACCCTCACCCTCACTCCATCACCATCACCCTGACCCCCTCACACTCACTCCATCACCGTCACACTGACCTCCTCACACTCACTCCATCACTGTCACCCTTACCCCCCACACTCAATCCATCACTTTCCCCCTGACCCCCTCACTCACACTCCATCACCGTCACCCTGACCCCCTCACACTCACTCCATCACTGTCACCCTGACCCCCTCTCAATCACTCCATCACCGTCCCCCTTAAACCCTCACACTCACTCCATCACCGTCCCCGTTCACCCCTCTCACTCACTCCATCACCGGCACACTTCACCCCTCATACACACTCCATCACTGTCACCCTGACCGCCTCACACTCACTCCATCACGGTTACACTGATCCCCTCACACTCACTCCATCATCGTCACACTGACCCCCTCACATTCTTTCTATCATTGTCACCCTGACCCCCTCACACTCACTCCATTTCCAACACACTCACCCTCTCACACTCCCGCCACCATTGTCACCCTGACTATCTCACACTCACTCCATCACCATCACCCTGACCCCCTGACACTGACTCCATCACTGTCAACCTGACCCCATCACATTCACTCCATCAAAATCACCCTGACCCTCTCACACTCACTCCATCTCCCTCACTCTGACCGCTTCACACTCACTCATTCACCGTCACCCTGACCATCTCACACTCAGTCCATCAGCATCACCCTGACCCTCTCATACTCACTCCATCACTGTCACCCTGACCCCCTCAGACTCACTCCATCACCGTCACACTGACCCCCTCACATTCAGTCCATCACTGTCACACTGATTCCCTCACACTCACTCCACCACCATCACACTGATCCCACACAGACAACACTCCATCAACGTCACCCTGACCCCCTCACACTCTCTCCATCACTGTCACCCTGACCCCCTCACACTCACTCCATCACGCTCACACTGATCCCCCTCACACTCACTCCATCACTGTCACACTGACCCCCCTCACACTCACTCCATCACTGTCACCCTGAACCCCTCACAAATACTCCATCACCGTCACACTTCAACCCTCACACTCACTCCTTCACCATCTCCCTGACCCCATACACTAACCCCATCACCATCACCCTAACCCCCACACACTCATTCCATCACTGTCACCCTGACACCCTCACACAGACGCAATCAACGTCACACTGATCATCTCACACTAACTCGATCTGTCACCCTAACCCCCTGACACTCACTCGATCACTCTCACCCTAAACCCCTTACACTCACTCCATCACCGCCTCCCTGATACCCTCAAACGCACTCCATTACAGTCACTCTGACCCCTAAGTCTCACTCCGTCAGCCTAACCACCTTATACTTACTCGATCACAGTCACCCTGCCTCCCTCACACTCACTTCATCACCGTCACCCTAATCCCCTCGCACTCACTCCATCACTGTCACCCTGACACCCTCACACTCACTCCATCACCGTCATCCTAACCCCGTCTCACTCACTCGATCACAGTCACCCAGACTCCCTCACAATCACTTCATCAACATTAACATGATCCACTCACACTCACTCCATCACTGTCACTCTGATCCCCTCACACTCACTCCCTCACCGACACGATGACCCCCCCAAACTCACTCCATTAGCATCACCCTGGCCCCCTCACACTCACACCATTACCGTCACACTGACCACCTCACACTCACTCGCTCACAGTCATCCTGACCCCCTTAAACTCACTGCATCACTGTCAAACTTTCCCACTCAAAACTCACTCCATCATCGTCACCCTGACCCCCTCACACCCACTTCATCACCATCACACTGATTCCCTCACACTCACTCCATCACCTTCCCCCGAGCCCCTCACACTCAATCCATCACCACACCTTAACTCCCTCACACTCACTCCATCACGGTCACACTGACCCCCTCACACTCACTCCATCACCGTCACACTTAAACCCTCGCACTCCACTCTAGCAATGCCACTCTAACCAACACGCACTCATCCATCCCAGTCACCCTGACCTCCTTACACTCACTCCATCACGCTCACACTGATCCCCCTCACACTCACTCCATCACACTCACACTGATCCCCCTCACACTCACTCCATCACTATCACACTGACCCCTCACACTCACACCATCATTGTCACCCTGACCCTCTCACACTCACTCCATCACCCTCACCCTGACCCCCTGACACTCACTCCAACACCGTCAACTAATACACTCACACACACTCCATCAATCTCACACTGACCCCTTCACACTGACTCCATCACTGTCACGCTGACCCCTGACACTCACACCATTACCAGCACCCTGAACCCCTCACATTCACTACATCACCGTCGCCCTGACCGTCTCACACTCACTCCATCACGCTCACACTGATCCCCTCACACTCACTCCCCCACTGTCACCCTGACCCCCTCACACTCACTCCATCACGCTCACACTGATCCCCTCACACTCACTCCACCACTGTCACACTGACCCCCCAACACTCACTCCATCATTGTCACACTGATCCCTTCACACTCACTCCTTCACTGTCACCCTGACCCACTCACACACATTACATAACCGCCACACTTAAACACTCACAGTCACTCCATCATTGTCACCCTGACACCCTCACACTCACTCCATCATAGTCACCCTGACTCTCTCACACTCACTCCATCAACGTCACACGGACACTCTGACACTCATTCCATCACCCTCTCCGTGAGCCCCTGAAACTCACTCCATCACCGTCACCCTGATACCCTCACACACACTACATCAATATAACACTTACCCCCACACTCACTGCATCATAGACACCCTGACCCCCTCACACTTGGTACATCACCCTCAGACTGATCACCTCACATTCACTCCCTCACCGTCACCCTGACCCTCTCACACTGACTCCATCACTATCACCCTGACACCCTCACACTCACTCCATCACCAACACCCTGACCCCCTCACACTCACTCCATCTCCGCCACCCTGACGCTCTCACACTGATTCCATCATTGTCACCTTGCCCCTCACACTCACTCCATCACCATCACCCTGACGCCCTCACACTCACTCCATCACTGTCAACCTGACCCTCTCACACTCACTCCATCACCGACCTCCTTAACCCCTCAGACTCACTCCATCACAATCACACTGACCGTCTCACACTCACTCTATCAGCATCACCCTGACCCTCTAACACTCACTACACCACCGTCACTCAGACCCTCTCACACTCACTTCATCACAGTCACCCTAACCTCCTCACACTCACTCTGTCACCGTCACCCTGACACTCTCACATTCACTCCATCATCATCATCCTGACCCTAGAACGTTAATTCCATCACCGTCACCGGGCCAATCTCACACTCACTTCTTCACCATCACACTGACCCTCTCACATTCACTCCAGCAACATCTCCCTGACCCTCTCACACTCACTCCATCACCATCACACTGAACCCCTCACACTCACTTCATCAACGTCACTCTGATCCCCACACACTCGCTCCATCACCGGCACACTCACCCCCTCACACTCACTCCATCACGGTCACGCTGACCGTCTAACACTCACTCCTTCACCGTCACCCAGACCCTCTCACACTCACTCCATCACCGTCACCCTGACCCCCTCACACTCACTCGGTCACCGTCACCCTGACACTCTCACATTCACTCCATCATCATCATCCTGACCCTCTCACGTTCATTCCATCACCGTCACCGGGCCAATCTCACACTCACTCCATCACCACAACACTGACACCCTCACACTCACTCCATCACCCTCACCCTGACTCCTCCACACTCACTCATTCACCGTCACCCTGACCCTTTCACACTCACTCCATTACTGTCAGCTTGACACCCTCACACTCACTCCATCAACATCACACTGACACCGTGACACTCACTCCATCACCATCACACTGACACCCTCACAGTCACTTAATCAACATCATCCAGGCCCTCTCACACTCACTCCATCACTGTCACCCTGACCCCCTCACACTCACACCATCACGCTCACACTAATCCCCCTCACACTCACTCCACCACTGTCACACTGACCCCCTGACACTCACTCCTTCATTGTCACACTTATCCACTCACACTCACTCCTTCACTGTCACCCTTAGCCACTCACAATCACTTCATAACCGCCACACTTAAACACTCACACTCACTCCATCATTGTCACCCTGACGCCCTCACAATCACTCCATCACCAGCACACTCACTCCATCACCCTAACCCTGACTCCTTCACACTCATTACATCACCGTCACCCTGACCCCCTCACACTCACTCCATCACCGTCCCCTTCACACCTCACACACACTCCATCACTGCCATACTTAACCCCTCTCACTCACGCCATCACTGTCACCCTGACCTCCTCACACTCACTCCATCACGGTCATACTGATCCCCTCACACTCACTCCATCATTTTCACCCTGACCCCCTCACACTCACTCCATCACCGGCACACTCACCACCTCACACTCACTCCATCACCGTCTCCCTGAACCCCTCACACTCACTCCATCATTGTCACACTGATCCCCTCACACTCACCCCATCACCACCACACTTAAACACTCACACTCACTCTATCAAAGTCACCCAGACTAACTCTCACTCACGCAATCACCGTCACACTGATTCCCTCACACGCTCTCCATCTCCGTCACCCTGACCCCCTCAGACAACACTCAATCAACATCACCCTGAACCTCTCACACTCTCTCCATTACTGTCAGTCTGACACCCTCACACTCACTCCATCAACGTCACGCTGACACCCTGACACTCACTCCATCACCATCACACTGACACCCTCACAGTCACTCAATCAACATCACCCAGGCCCTCTCACACTCACTCCATCACGGTCACACTGATCCCCCTCACACTCACTCCACCACTGACATACTGACCCCCGACATTCACTCCATCATTGTGACACTGATCCCCTCACACTCACTCCTTCACTGTTACCCTTAGCCACTCACAATCACTCCATAACCGCCACACTTAAACACTCACACTCACTCCATCATTGTCACCCTGACCCCTGACACTCACTTCATCACCAGCACACTCACCCCCTGCCACTTAATCCATCACCCAACCCCTGACCCCCTCATAATCACTACATCACCGTCACCCTTACCCCCTCACACTCACTCCATCACTGTCATACTGACCATCTCACACTCACACCATGACCATCACCCTAAGTCCCTTATACTCACTCCATCGTCATCACCCTGAATCTCTAAAACTCATCACACTCCTCAGCACACTCACTTCAGCGCAGTCTCTCGGACCCCCTCACAATCACTCCATCGCTGTCACACTGATCCATTCACACTCAGTCCATCACCGTCACCCTGATCCCCTCACACTCACTCCATTCATAAACGTCACATTGACACCCTGACACTCACTCAATCACCGTCACCCTGACCCTCTCACTCTCACTCCACCAACGTCACACAGACACTCTGACACTCACACCATTACTGTCACCCTGATACTCTAACACACCCTACATCAATGTCACACTTACCCCCACACTCACTCCATCATAGTCACCCTGACCCCCTCACACTTGATACATCACCCACAGACAGATCACCTCACATCACTCCCTCACCGTCACCCTGACCTTCTCACACTGACTCCATCACTATCACCCTGACCCCCTCACACTCACTCCATCACTGTCACCCTAACCCCCTCACACTTACTCGATCACCATCACACTGACACCATCATACTCATTCTATCACTGTCAACCTGACCCCCTCACACTCACTTCATAACCCACCTCCTTAACCCCTCAGACTCACTCCATCACCATCACACTGACCCCCTCACACTCACTCTATCAGCATCACCCTGACCCGCTCACACTCACTCCATCAACGTCACCTTGATCCCTGCACACTCACTCCATCACCGTCACCCTGATCCCATCACACTCACTTCATCGTCGTCACCCTAACCCTCTCACAATCACTCCATGGCTGTCACACTGACCGTCTCACACTGACTCCATCACTGTCAACTCGACACCTCACACTCACTCCATCTCCGTCACCTGCCCCCCTCACACTCACTCCATTACCATCACCCTGACCCCCTCACACTCATTCCATCACTGTCACCCTGACCCCCTCACACTCACTCCATCACCGACACACTCACCCCCTCACACACACTCCATCACCGGCACACTCACCACCTCACACTCACTCCATCACCGTCTCCCTGAACCCCTCACACTCACTCCATCATTGTCACACTGATCCCCTCACACTCACTCCATCACCGCCACACTTAAACACTCACACTCACTCTATCAAAGTCACCCAGACTAACTCTCACTCACGCCATCACCATCACACTGATTCCCTCACACGCTCTCCATCTCCGTCACCATGACCCCCTCAGACAACACTCAAACAACATCACCCTGACCCTCTCACACTCTCTCCATCACTGTCACCCTGATGCCTGATCACTCACTCCACCACTGTCACACTGACCCCCCCGACACTCACTCCATCACTGTCACACTGATCCCCTCACACTCACTCCATCACTGTCAACCTGACCCCCCTTACACACTCTCCATCACCGCCACACATAAACACTCACACTCACTCCATCATTGTCACCCTGCGCCCTCACACTTACTCCATCACCACCACACTCACCCCTGACACTCACTCCATCACCCTAACCCTGACCCCCTCATACTCACTACATCACCGTCACCCTTTCCCCTCACACTCACTCCATCACCGTCATACTGACCATCTCACACTCACTCCATCACCGTCACCCTAACCTCCTTACACTCACTCCATCGTCGTCAACGTGAACCTCTTAAACTCACTCCACCACCGTCACGCTGACCCTCTCACACTCACTCCAACACCGTCACCCTGACCCCCTCACACTAACTCCATCGCCGTCACCCTGACCAACTCACAATCACTCCATCACTTTCACACTGATCCATTCACACTCAGAACATTACTGTCACCCTGAACACCACACACTCACTCTATCAACGTCACTCTGATCCCCTCACACTCACTCCATTCATAAACGTCACCCTGATACTCACTCTATCGCCCTCACCCTGACCCCCTGACACTCACTCCATCACCGTCACCCTGGTACACTCACACACACTCCAACACCGTCACACTGACATGCTCACAAACATTCCATCAATGTAACGCTGACCCCCTCACACTCACTCCATCATAGTCACCCTGACCCTCTCACACTCACTCCATCACCATCACCCTGGTACACTCACACACACTCCATCAATGTCACACTGACAACCCACACTCACTTCATCATAGTCACCCTAACCCCCTCACACTTGCTACATCACCCTCACACTGATCACCTCACATGCACTCCCTCACCGTCACCCTAACCCTCTCACACTGACTCCATCACTATCTCCCTGACACCCTCACAGTCACTCCATCTACGTCACTCTGATCCCCTCACACTCACTCTATCAACGTCACACTGACACCCTGACACTCACTCCATCACCATCACCCTGACCCCCACACACTCACTCCATCACCGTCATCTTGACACTCTCACACTTACTCCATCACTGTCACCCGGACCACTCACACTCACTCCATCACTGACCCCCTTTACCCCTCAGACTCACTCCATCACCATCACGCTGACCCCTTCACACTCATTCCATCACCGTCACCCTGATCCCGTCACACTCACTCCATCGCCGTCACCCTAACCCTCTGACATTCACTCCATCACCGTCACTCAGACCCTCTCACACTCACTCCATCACAGTCACCCTGACCCCCTCACACTCACTCGGTCACCGTCACCCTGACACTCTCACATTCACTCCATCATCATCATCCTGACCCTCTCACGTTCATTCCATCACTGTCACCAGGCCAATCTCTCACTCACTCCATCACCCTCACCCTGACTCATTCACACTCACTCATTCACTGTCACCCTAACCCTCTTACACGCACTCCACTGCTGTCACCCTGACACTCTCACACTCACTCCATCA
Source organism: Chiloscyllium punctatum (assembly GCF_047496795.1). NCBI lineage: Eukaryota > Metazoa > Chordata > Chondrichthyes > Orectolobiformes > Hemiscylliidae > Chiloscyllium > Chiloscyllium punctatum. Next base: position 38,556,004 of record NC_092771.1, on the reverse strand, counting down.
CTGTCAACCTGTCCTTCTCACACTCAATCCATCACTGTCAACCTGACCCCCTCACACTCATTGCATCACCGTCACCCTGACCCTCTCACACTCACTCCATCACCGTCACCTGCCCCACTCACGCTCACTCCACCACAATCACACTGACCCCATCACACTCACTCCATCACCGTCACCTTGACCCCCTCGCACTCATTGCATCACCGTCACCCTGACCCTATCACATTCACTCCATCGCTGTCACACTGATCCCCCTCACACTCACTCCACCACTGTCACACTGACCCCCCGACACTCACTCCATCATTGTCACACTGATCCCCTCACACTCACTCCATCACTGTCACCCTGACCCACTCACACACACTCCATAACCGCCACACTTAAAAACTCACACTCACTCCATCATTGTCACCCTGACACCCTCACACTTACTCCATCACCAGCACACTCACCCCCTGACACTCACTCCATCACCCTAACCCTGACCCCCTCATACTCACTACATCACTGTCACCCTTACCCCCTCAGACTCACTCCATCATCATCACCCTCACCCCCTTACACTCACTCCATCGTCATCACCCTGAAACTCTCAAACTCACACCACCACCGTCACGCTGACCCTCTCACACTCACTCCATCACCGTCACCCTGACCTCCGCACAGACACTCCATCGCAGTCACCCTGACCCCCTCACAATCACTCCATCACTGTCACACTGATCCATTCACACTCAGTCCATTACCGTCACCCTGAACCCCACACACTCACTCCATCAACGTCACTCCATTCCCCTCACAATCACTCCATTCATTAACATCACCCTGACACTCTGACACTCACTCCATCACCCTCACCCTGACCCCCTGACACTCTCTCCAACACCGTCACACTGACACGCTCACACACACTCCATCAATGTAATGCTGACCCCCTCACACTCACTCAATCATAGTCACCCTGACGCACTCACATTCACTCCATCACCGTCACTTTGACCCTCTCACACTCCCTCCATCAACGTCACTCTGATCAGCTCACACTCACTCCATCAACGTCACACTGACACTCTGACACTCACTCCAAATCCCTCTCCATGACCCCTGACACTCACTCCATCACCGTCACCCTGATACCCTCACACACACTACATCAATGTCACACTTAACCCCACACTCACTCCATCATAGTGACCCTGACCCCCTCACACTTGATACATCACCCTCAGACTGATCACCTCACATCACTCCCTCACCGTCACCCTGACCCTCTCACACTGACTCCATCACTATCACCCTGACACCCTCACACTCACTCCATAACCGTCAAACTGACCTTCTCACACACAATCCATCATGGTCACCCAGCCCCCTCACACTTTCTCGATCACAATCACCCTGATGGCCTCACACTCACTCCATCACTGTCACCCTGACCCCCTCTCAATCACTCCATCACCGTGGCCCTTAACCCCTCACACTCACTCCATCACCGGCACACTCAACCCCTCAAACTCAGTCCATCACTGTCACACTGACCCAATCACTCTCACTACATCACTGTCCCCTGCATCCCTCACACTCACTCCATCACCGCCACACTTAACGCCACACACTCGCTACATCACCGTCTCCCTGATCCCCTCACACTCACTCCATCACTGTCACCAAGACCCCCTCACACACACTCCATCACCGCCACACTTAAAAATTCAAACTCACTCTATCAATATCACCGTGACCTCCTCACCCTCACTCCATCACGGTCACATTGATTCCCTCACACTCACTCCATCATCGTCCCCCTTCAACCCTCACACTGACCCCATCACCGCCATAGTTACCCATTCTCACTCGCGCCATTACTGTCACCCTGACCGCCTCACACTCACTCCATCACGCTCATACTGATCCCCTCACACTCACTGCATCGTTTTCACCCTGACCCCCTCACACTCACTCCATCACTGGCACACTCAACCACTCACACTCACTCCATCACCGGAATACTCACCACCTCACACTCACTCCATCACCGTCTCCCTGAGCCCCTCACACTCACTCCATCAGTGTCACAATGATCCCCTCACACTCACTCCATCACTCACCCTGACCCCCTCACACTCACTCCATCACCGCCACACTTAAACACTCACACTCACTCTACCAATGTCACCCAGACTAACTCGCACTCACGCCAACACAGTCACACTGATTCCCCCACACCCTCTCCATCTCTGTCACCCTGACCCCCACAGACAACACTCCATCAACGTCACACTGAGCCTCTCACACTCTCTCCATCACTGTCACCCTGATGCCCTAACACTCACTCCATCACGCTCACACTGATCCCCCCCACACTCACCCCACCATTGTCACACTGACCCCCCGACACTCACTCCATCATTGTTACACTGATCCCCTCACACTCACTCCATCACTGTCACCCTGACCCCCCTCACACACACTCCATCACCACCAAACTTAAACACTCACAGTCACTCCATCATTGTCACCCTGGCACCCTTACACTCACTCCATCCCCAGCACACTCAGCCCCTGACATTTACTCCATCACCTTAACCCTGACCCCTCATACTCACTACATCACCGTCACCATTCCCCCTCACACTCACTCCATCACCATCATACTGTATATCTCACACTCAATCCATCACCGTCACCCTAACCTCGTTACACTCACTCCATCTTTGTCACCGTGAATCTCTGAAACTCACTCCACCACCGTCACGCTGACCCTCTCACACCCACTCGATCACCGTCACCCTGTCCCCATCACACTCACTCCATCGCCCTCACCTTGACCCCCTCACAATCACTCCATCACCGTCACTCTGATCCCCTCACACTCACTCCATTCATAAACGTCACCCTGACACTCACTCCATCACCCTCACCCTGACTCCCTGACACTCACACCAACACCGTCACACTGACACGGTCACACACACTCCATCAATGTAACCCTGACCCCCTCACACTCACTCCATCATAGTCACACTGACGCACTCACATTCACTCCCTCACCATCACCATGACCCTCTCACACTGACTCCATCACTATCTCCCTGACACCCTCACACTCACTCCATCAACGTCACTCTGATCCCCGCACACTCACTCTATCAACATCACACTGACACCCTGACACTCACTCCATCACCGTCACCCTGACGCTCTCACAATTACTCCATCACTGTCACCCTGACCCCATCACACTCACTTCATCACTGACCCCCTTAAACCCTCAGACTCACTCTATCAGCATCACCCTGACCCTCTAACACTCACTCCATCACCGTCACCCAGACCCTCTCACACTCACTCCATCACCCTCACTCTGACCCTCTCACACTCACTCATTCACCATCACCCTAACCCTCTCACACTCACTCCATTACTGTCAGTCTGACACCCTCACACTCACTCCATCAACGTCACACTGACACCCTGACACTCACTCCATCACCATCACACTGACACCCTCACAGTCACACAATCAACATCACCCAGAACCTCTCACACTCACTCCATCACTGTCACCCTGACCCCCTCACACTCACTCCATCACGGTCACACTGATACCCCTCACACTCACTCCACCACTGTTACACTGACCCCCGACATTCACTCCATCATTGTGACACTGATTCCCTCACACTCACTCCTTCACTGTTACCCTTAGCCACTCACAATCACTCCATAACCGCCACACTTAAACACTCACACTCATCCATCATTGTCACCCTGACCCCCTGACACTCACTTCATCACCAGCACACTCACCCCCTGCCACTTAATCCATCACCCTAACCCTGACCCCCTCATAATCACTACATCACCGTCACCCTTACCCCCTCACACTCACTCCATCACTGTCATACTGACCATGTCACACTCACACCATGACCATCACCCTAAGCCCCTTATACTCACTCCATCGTCATCACCCTGAATCTCTAAAACTCATCACACTCCTCATCACACTCACTCCAGCGCAGTCAACCGGAGCCCCTCACAATCACTACATCACTGTCACACTAATCCATTCACACTCAGTCCATCACCGTCACCCTGATCCCCTCACACTCACTCCATTCATAAACGTCACATTGACACCCTGACACTCACTCAATCACCGTCACCCTGACTCTCTCACTCTCACTCCATCAACGTCACACAGACACTCTGACACTCGCTCCATCACTGTCACCCTGATACCCTAACACACACTACATCAATGTCACACTTACCCCCACACTCACTCCATCATAGTCACCCTGACCCCCTCACACTTGATACATCACCCACAGACTGATCACCTCACATCACTCCCTCAACGTCACCCTGACCTTCTCACACTGACTCCATCACTATCACCCTGACCCCCTCACACTCACTCCATCACTGTCACCCTGACGCTCTCACACTGACTTCATCATTGTCACCTTTTCCCTCAAACTCACTCCATCACCGTCCCCTTAACCCGCTCACACTTACTCCATCACCATCACACTGACACCATCACACTCAGTCTATATCTGTCAACCTGACCCCCTCACGCTCACTTCATAACCGATCTCCTTAACCCCTCAGATTCACTCCATCACCATCACACTGACCCCCTCACACTCAACCTATCAGCATCACCCTGACCCCCTCACACTCACTCCATCAACGTCACCTTGATCCCTGCACACTCACTCCATCACCGTCACCCTGATCCCGTCACACTCACTTCATCGTCGTCACCCTAACCCTCTCACAATCACTCCATGGCTGTCACACTGACCGTCTCACACTCACTCCATCACGGCCACCCTGACCCTCTAACACTCACTCCATCACCGTCACCCAAACCCTCTCACGCTCACTCCATCACCGTCACACTGACCCCGTCAGACAACACTCAATCAATATCACCCTGACCCTTTCACACTCTCTCCATCACTGTCACCCTGATGCCTGAACACTCACTCCGCCACTGTCACACTGACCCCCCCCGACACTCACTCCATCACTGTCACCCTGACCCCCTCACACTCACTCCATCACCGACACCTTTAACACCTCAGATTCACTCCATCACCATCACACTGACCCCCTCACACTCACTCCATCACCGTCACCCTGATCCCGTCACACACACTCTATCACGGTCACCCTAACCTTCTCATACTCACTCCATGGCTGTCACACTGACCGTCTCACACTCACTCCATCACCGTCAACCAGACCCTCTCACACTCACTCCATCACCATCATCCTGCCCCCTCATACTCACTCCATCACCGTAACCCTGACCCTCTCACATTCACTCCATCACTGTCACACTGATCCCCCCGCACTCACTCCATTAACGTCACACTGACCCCTTCACACACACTCTATCACCCTCAAACTGACCCCCTCACACTCACTCCAACAACGTCACCTGACACCCTCACACAGAATCCATCATAGTCACCCTCACCCAAACACACTCACTCCAACACCGTCACCCTGACCCTCTCACACTCACTCCAAAAACGTCACTCTGATCCCCTCACACTCAATCTATCAACGTCACACTGACACACTGACACTCACCCCATCACCCTCACCCAGACCACCTCACACTCACTCCATCAATGTCACCTTGCCCCATCACACTCACTCCATCACAATCACACTGATGCCTTCACACTCACTCCTTCACTGTCACTCCGACCCCCACACACTCACTCCATCACCGTCCCCCTTAAACCCTCACACTCACTCCATCACCATCAGCCTGACCACTCACACTCACTCCATCAACGTCACACTGATCTCCTCACACCCAATCCATCACTGTCACCCTGACCCCCTCACACTCATTCCATCACCGTAACAGTGATTCCCTCACACTCACTCCATCACTTTCCCCGTGACACCCTCACATTCACTCCATCACCATCACACTGACCCACTCACACTCACTCCATCACCGTCACAAACACCCTCTCACACTCACTCCATCACTGTCACCCTGAACCCATCTCAATTACTCCATCACTGGGCCCCTTAACCCATCACACACACTCCATCACCGCTACACGTACCCCTCACACTCACTCCATCACTGGCACATTCACCCCCTCACACTCACTCCATCACCGGCACAATCACCCCCTCACACTCAATCCATCACCGTCTCCCTGAACCCCTCACACTCACTCCATCACTGTCACCCTGACGCCCTCTCAATTACTCCATCACAGTGCACCTTAACCCCTCACACTCACTCCATCACTGCCACACTTACCCCTCACACTCACTCCATCACTGTCACCCTGACTCAATCACACTCACTCCATCACTGTCCCCCTTCACCCCTCACACTCACTCCATCACCGCCACACTTAACCCCTCACACTCACACCATCACTGTCACCCTGACCTCCTCAGACTCACTCCATCACGGTTATACTGATCCCCTCAGACTCACTCCATCATTTTCACCCTGACCACTCACACTCACTCCATCACCGGCACACTCACCCCCTCACACTCACTCCATCACCGTCTCCCTGAACCCCTCACACTCACTCCATCACTGTACCCTGACCCCTTCACACACACTCCATCACCACCACACTTCAACACTCACACTCACTCTATGAATGTCACCCTGACCAACTCGCACTCACTCCATCACCGTCGCACTGATTCCCTCATACTCACTCCATCATAGTCACCCCGACCCCCTCAGATAACACTCCATCAATGTCACCCTGACCCCCTCACACTCACTTCATCACGCTCACAGTGATCCCCCTCACACTCTCTCCACCACTTTCCACTGACCCCCGACACTCACTTCATCATTGTCAAACTGATCCCCACACACTCACTCTATCACTGACACCCTGACCCCCTCACACACACTTCATCACCCCCACACTTAAACACTCACGTTCACTCCATCATTGTCACCATGACGGTATCACACTCACTCCATCACCATCACCCTGACCCCCTCGCACTTTCTCCATTACTGTCACCCTGAACCCCTCACAAAAATCCATAACCATCACACTTAAACCCTCACAATCTCCCCATCACCATCACCCTGACCAACTCATACTCACTCCATCACCATCACCCTAACCCCCTCACAATTATTCCATCATTGTCACCCTGACACCCCCACACACACTCAATCACCATCACACTGATCGTCTCACACTCACACGACCTGTCAACCTAACCACCTGACACTCACTCGATCACTGTCACCCTAAACCCCTCACACTCACTCCATCTCTGTCACCCTGATACCCTCACACACACTACATCAATGTCACTCTGACTCCCTCGCACTCATTCCATCACAGTCACTCTGACCCCCTCACACATGATACATCACCAACAGACTGATCACCTCACATCACTCCCTCACTATCACCCTGACCTTCTCTCACTGACTCCATCATTATCACCCTGACCCCCTCACACTCACTTCATAACCCACCTCCTTAATCCCTCAGACTCACTCCATCACCATCACACTGACCCCCTCACACTCACTCCATCAACGTCACCTTGATCCCTGCACACTCACTCCATCACCGTCACCCTGAACCCGTCACACTCACTTCATCGTCGTCACCCTAACCCTCTCACAATCACTCCATGGCTGTCACACTGACCGTCTCACACTCACTCCATCACGGCCACCCTGACCCTCTAACACTCACTCCTTCACCGTCACCCAAACCCTCTCACGCTCACTCCATCACCGTCACACTGACCCCCTCACACTCACTCGGTCACCGTCACCCTGACACTCTCACATTTACTCCATCATCATCATACTGACCTTCTCACGTTCATTCCATCACCGTCACCGGGCCAATCTCACACTCACTCCATAACCCTCACCCTGACTCATTCACTGTCCCCCTAACACTCTCACACTCACTCTATCGCTGTCACCCTGATCATCTCACACTCACTCCATCACTGTCAACCCGTCCCTCTCACACTCACTCCATCACTGTCAACTTGACACCTAATACTCACTCCATCACCGTCACGCTCACTCCACCCCAATCACACTGACCCTCACACACTCACTATATCACCATTACCCTGACCCCCTCACACTCACTCCTACACCATCACCCTGACCCCCTCACACTCACTCCATTACCATCACCCTGACGCTCTCACACTTACTCCAACACTGTCACTCTGACCCTCTCACACTCACTCCATCACTGCCACACTTAAACACTCACACTCACTCTATCAAAGTCACCCAGACTAACTCTCACTCACGCCATCACCGTAACACTGATTCCCTCACACCGTCTCCATCACCGTCACCCTGACCCCGTCAGACAACACTCAATCAACATCACCCTGACCCTTTCACACTCTCTCCATCACTGTCACCCTGATGCCTGAACACTCACTCCGCCACTGTCACACTGACACCCCCGACACTCACTCCATCACTGTCACCCTGACCCCCTCACACTCACTCCATCACCGACACCTTTAACACCTCAGATTCACTCCATCACCATCACACTGACCCCCTCACACTCACTCCATCACCGTCACACTGATCCCGTCACACACACTCCATCACGGTCACCCTAACCTTCTCACACTCACTCCATGGCTGTCACACTGACCGTCTCACACTCACTCCATCACCGTCAACCAGACCCTCTCACACTCACTCCATCAACATCACTCTGATCCCCGCACACTCACTCTATCAACATCACACTGACACCCTGACACTCACTCCATCACCGTCACCCTGACGCTCTCACAATTACTCCATCACTGTCACCCTGACCCCATCACACTCACTTCATCACTGACCCCCTTAACCCCTCAGACTCACTCTATCAGCATCACGCTGACCGTCTAACACTCACTCCATCACCGTCACCCAGACCCTCTCACACTCACTCCATCACCCTCACTCTGACCCTCTTACACTCACTCATTCACCATCACCCTAACCCTCTCACACTCACTCCATTACTGTCAGTCTGACACCCTCACACTCACTCCATCAACGTCACACTGACACCCTGACACTCACTCCATCACCATCACACTGACACCCTCACAGTCACACAATCAACATCACCCAGAACCTCTCACACTCACTCCATCACTGTCACCCTGACCCCCTCACACTCACTCCATCACGGTCACACTGATACCCCTCACACTCACTCCACCACTGTTACACTGACCCCCGACATTCACTCCATCATTGTGACACTGATTCCCTCACACTCACTCCTTCACTGTTACCCTTAGCCACTCACAATCACTCCATAACCGCCACACTTAAACACTCACACTCACTCCATCATTGTCACCCTGACCCCTGACACTCACTTCATCACCAGCACACTCACCCCCTGCCACTTAATCCATCACCCTAACCCTGACCCCCTCATAATCACTACATCACCGTCACCCTTACCCCCTCACACTCACTCCATCACTGTCATACTGACCATGTCACACTCACACCATGACCATCACCCTAAGCCCCTTATACTCACTCCATCGTCATCACCCTGAATCTCTAAAACTCATCACACTCCTCATCACACTCACTCCAGCGCAGTCAACCGGAGCCCCTCACAATCACTACATCACTGTCACACTAATCCATTCACACTCAGTCCATCACCGTCACCCTGATCCCCTCACACTCACTCCATTCATAAACGTCACATTGACACCCTGACACTCACTCAATCACCGTCACCCTGACTCTCTCACTCTCACTCCATCAACGTCACACAGACACTCTGACACTCGCTCCATCACTGTCACCCTGATATCCTAACACACACTACATCAATGTCACACTTACCCCCACACTCACTCCATCATAGTCACCCTGACCCCCTCACACTTGATACATCACCCACAGACTGATCACCTCACATCACTCCCTCAACGTCACCCTGACCTTCTCACACTGACTCCATCACGATCACCCTGACCCCCTCACACTCACTCCATCACTGTCACCCTGACGCTCTCACACTGACTTCATCATTGTCACCTTTTCCCTCAAACTCACTCCATCACCGTCCCCCTAACCCGCTCACACTTACTCCATCACCATCACACTGACACCATCACACTCAGTCTATATCTGTCAACCTGACCCCCTCACGCTCACTTCATAACCGATCTCCTTAACCCCTCAGATTCACTCCATTACCATCACACTGACCCCCTCACACTCAACCTATCAGCATCACCCTGACCCCCTCACACTCACTCCATCAACGTCACCTTGATCCCTGCACACTCACTCCATCACCGTCACCCTGATCCCGTCACACTCACTTCATCGTCGTCACCCTAACCCTCTCACAATCACTCCATGGCTGTCACACTGACCGTCTCACACTCACTCCATCACGGCCACCCTGACCCTCTAACACTCACTCCATCACCGTCACCCAAACCCTCTCACGCTCACTCCATCACCGTCACACTGACCCCCTCACACTCACTCGGTCACCGTCACCCTGACACTCTCACATTCACTCCATCATCATCATACTGACCTTCTCACGTTCATTCCATCACCGTCACCGGGCCAATCTCACACTCACTCCATAACCCTCACCCTGACTCATTCACTGTCCCCCTAACACTCTCACACTCACTCTATCGCTGTCACCCTGATCATCTCACACTCACTCCATCACTGTCAACCCGTCCCTCTCACACTCACTCCATCACTGTCAACTTGACACCTCACACTCACTCCATCACCGTCACGCTCACTCCACCCCAATCACACTGACCCTCACACACTCACTATATCACCATTACCCTGACCCCCTCACACTCACTCCAACACCATCACCCTGACCCCCTCACACTCACTCCATTACCATCACCCTGACGCTCTCACACTTACTCCAACACTGTCACCCTGACCCTCTCACACTCACTCCATCACTGCCACACTTAAACACTCACACTCACTCTATCAAAGTCACCCAGACTAACTCTCACTCACGCCATCACCGTAACACTGATTCCCTCACACCGTCTCCATCACCGTCACCCTGACCCCGTCAGACAACACTCAATCAACATCACCCTGACCCTTTCACACTCTCTCCATCACTGTCACCCTGATGCCTGAACACTCACTCCGCCACTGTCACACTGACACCCCCGACACTCACTCCATCACTGTCACCCTGACCCCCTCACACTCACTCCATCACCGACACCTTTAACACCTCAGATTCACTCCATCACCATCACACTGACCCCCTCACACTCACTCCATCACCGTCACCCTGATCCTGTCACACACACTCCGTCACGGTCACCCTAACCTTCTCACACTCACTCCATGGCTGTCACACTGACCGTCTCACACTCACTCCATCACCGTCAACCAGACCCTCTCACACTCACTCCATCAACATCACTTTGATCCCCGCACACTCACTCTATCAACATCACACTGACACCCTGACACTCACTCCATCACCGTCACCCTGACGCTCTCACAATTACTCCATCACTGTCACCCTGACCCCATCACACTCACTTCATCACTGACCCCCTTAACCCCTCAGACTCACTCTATCAGCATCACGCTGACCGTCTAACACTCACTCCATCACCGTCACCCAGACCCTCTCACACTCACTCCATCACCCTCACTCTGACCCTCTCACACTCACTCATTCACCATCACCCTAACCCTCTCACACTCACTCCATTACTGTCAGTCTGACACCCTCACACTCACTCCATCAACGTCACACTGACACCCTGACACTCACTCCATCACCATCACACTGACACCCTCACAGTCACACAATCAACATCACCCAGAACCTCTCACACTCACTCCATCACTGTCACCCTGACCCCCTCACACTCACTCCATCACGGTCACACTGATCCCCCTCACAATCACTCCACCACTGTTACACTGACCCCCGACATTCACTCCATCATTGTGACACTGATTCCCTCACACTCACTCCTTCACTGTTACCCTTAGCCACTCACAATCACTCCATAACCGCCACACTTAAACACTCACACTCACTCCATCATTGTCACCCTGACCCCCTGACACTCACTTCATCACCAGCACACTCACCCCCTGCCACTTAATCCATCACCCTAACCCTGACCCCCTCATAATCACTACATCACCGTCACCCTTACCCCCTCACACTCACTCCATCACTGTCATACTGACCATGTCACACTCACACCATGACCATCACCCTAAGCCCCTTATACTCACTCCATCGTCATCACCCTGAATCTCTAAAACTCATCACACTCCTCATCACACTCACTCCAGCGCAGTCAACCGGAGCCCCTCACAATCACTACATCACTGTCACACTAATCCATTCACACTCAGTCCATCACCGTCACCCTGATCCCCTCACACTCACTCCATTCATAAACGTCACATTGACACCCTGACACTCACTCAATCACCGTCACCCTGACTCTCTCACTCTCACTCCATCAACGTCACACAGACACTCTGACACTCGCTCCATCACTGTCACCCTGATATCCTAACACACACTACATCAATGTCACACTTACCCCCACACTCACTCCATCATAGTCACCCTGACCCCCTCACACTTGATACATCACCCACAGACTGATCACCTCACATCACTCCCTCACCGTCACCCTGACCTTCTCACACTGACTCCATCACTATCACCCTGACCCTCTCACACTCACTCCATCACTGTCACCCTGACGCTCTCACACTGACTTCATCATTGTCACCTTTTCCCTCAAACTCACTCCATCACCGTCCCCCTAACCCGCTCACACTTACTCCATCACCATCACACTGACATCATCACACTCAGTCTATATCTGTCAACCTGACCCCCTCACGCTCACTTCATAACCGATCTCCTTAACCCCTCAGATTCACTCCATCACCATCACACTGACCCCCTCACACTCAACCTATCAGCATCACCCTGACCCCCTCACACTCACTCCATCAACGTCACCTTGATCCCTGCACACTCACTCCATCACCGTCACCCTGATCCCGTCACACTCACTTCATCGTCGTCACCCTAACCCTCTCACAATCACTCCATCACCGTCACCCAAACCCTCTCACGCTCACTCCATCACCGTCACACTGACCCCCTCACACTCACACGGTCACCGTCACCCTGACACTCTCACATTCACTCCATCATCATCATACTGACCTTCTCACGTTCATTCCATCACCGTCACCGGGCCAATCTCACACTCACTCCATAACCCTCACCCTGACTCATTCACTGTCCCCCTAACACTCTCACAATCACTCTATCGCTGTCACCCTGATCATCTCACACTCACTCCATCACTGTCAACCCGTCCCTCTCACACTCACTCCATCACTGTCAACTTGACACCTCACACTCACTCCATCACCGTCACGCTCACTCCACCCCAATCACACTGACCCTCACACACTCACTATATCACCATTACCCTGACCCCCTCACACTCACTCCAACACCATCACCCTGACCCCCTCACACTCACTCCATTACCATCACCCTGACGCTCTCACACTTACTCCAAAACTGTCACCCTGACCCTCTCACACTCACTCCATCACTGCCACACTTAAACACTCACACTCACTCTATCAAAGTCACCCAGACTAACTCTCACTCACGCCATCACCGTAACACTGATTCCCTCACACCGTCTCCATCACCGTCACCCTGACCCCGTCAGACAACACTCAATCAATATCACCCTGACCCTTTCACACTCTCTCCATCACTGTCACCCTGATGCCTGAACACTCACTCCGCCACTGTCACACTGACCCCCCCGACACTCACTCCATCACTGTCACCCTGACCCCCTCACACTCACTCCATCACCGACACCTTTAACACCTCAGATTCACTCCACCACCATCACACTGACCCCCTCACACTCACTCCATCACCGTCACCCTGATCCCGTCACACACACTCCATCACGGTCACCCTAACCTTCTCACACTCACTCCATGGCTGTCACACTGACCGTCTCACACTCACTCCATCACCGTCAACCAGACCCTCTCACACTCACTCCATCACCATCACCCTGCCCCCTCATACTCACTCCATCACCGTAACCCTGACCCTCTCACATTCACTCCATCACTGTCACACTGATCCCCCCGCACTCACTCCATTAACGTCACACTGACCCCTTCACACACACTCTATCACCCTCAAACTGACCCCCTCACACTCACTCCAACAACGTCACCTGACACCCTCACACAGAATCCATCATAGTCACCCTCACCCAAACACACTCACTCCAACACCGTCACCCTGACCCTCTCACACTCACTCCAAAAACGTCACTCTGATCCCCTCACACTCAATCTATCAACGTCACACTGACACACTGACACTCACCCCATCACCCTCACCCTGACCACCTCACACTCACTACATCAATGTCAACTTGCCCCCTCACACTCACTCCATCACAATCACACTGATGCCTTCACACTCACTCCTTCACTGTCACTCCGACCCCCACACACTCACTCCATCACCGTCCCCCTTAAACCCTCACACTCACTCCATCACCATCAGCCTGACCACTCACACTCACTCCATCAACGTCACACTGATCTCCTCACACCCAATCCATCACTGTCACCCTGACCCCCTCACACTCATTCCATCACCGTAACAGTGATTCCCTCACACTCACTCCATCACTTTCCCCGTGACACCCTCACATTCACTCCATCACCATCACACTGACCCACTCACACTCACTCCATCACCGTCACAAACACCCTCTCACACTCACTCCATCACTGTCACCCTGAACCCATCTCAATTACTCCATCACTGGGCCCCTTAACCCATCACACACACTCCATCACCGCTACACGTACCCCTCACACTCACTCCATCACTGGCACATTCACCCCCTCACACTCACTCCATCACCGGCACAATCACCCCCTCACACTCAATCCATCACCGTCTCCCTGAACCCCTCACACTCACTCCATCACTGTCACCCTGACGCCCTCTCAATTACTCCAGCACCGTGCCCCTTAACCCCTCACACTCACTCCATCACTGCCACACTTACCCCTCACACTCACTCCATCACTGTCACCCTGACTCAATCACACTCACTCCATCACTGTCCCCCTTCACCCCTCACACTCACTCCATCACCGCCACACTTAACCCCTCACACTCACACCATCACTGTCACCCTGACCTCCTCACACTCACTCCATCACGGTTATACTGATCCCCTCAGATTCACTCCATCATTTTCACCCTGACCACTCACACTCACTCCATCACCGGCACACTCACCCCCTCACACTCACTCCATCACCGTCTCCCTGAACCCCTCACACTCACTCCATCACTGTACCCTGACCCCTTCACACACACTCCATCACCACCACACTTCAACACTCACACTCACTCTATGAATGTCACCCTGACCAACTCGCACTCACTCTATCACCGTCGCACTGATTCCCTCATACTCACTCCATCACAGTCACCCCGACCCCCTCAGATAACACTCCATCAATGTCACCCTGACCCCCTCACACTCACTTCATCACGCTCACAGTGATCCCCCTCACACTCTCTCCACCACTTTCCACTGACCCCCGATACTCACTTCATCATTGTCAAACTGATCCCCACACACTCACTCTATCACTGACACCCTGACCCCCTCACACACACTTCATCACCCCCACACTTAAACACTCACGTTCACTCCATCATTGTCACCATGACGGTATCACACTCACTCCATCACCATCACCCTGACCCCCTCGCACTTTCTCCATTACTGTCACCCTGAACCCCTCACAAAAATCCATAACCATCACACTTAAACCCTCACAATCTCCCCATCACCATCACCCTGACCAACTCATACTCACTCCATCACCATCACCCTAACCCCCTCACAATTATTCCATCATTGTCACCCTGACACCCCCACACACACTCAATCACCATCACACTGATCGTCTCACACTCACACGACCTGTCAACCTAACCACCTGACACTCACTCGATCACTGTCACCCTAAACCCCTCACACTCACTCCATCTCTGTCACCCTGATACCCTCACACACACTACATCAATGTCACTCTGACTCCCTCGCACTCATTCCATCACAGTCACTCTGACCCCCTCACACATGATACATCACCAACAGACTGATCACCTCACATCACTCCCTCACTATCACCCTGACCTTCTCTCACTGACTCCATCATTATCACCCTGACCCCCTCACACTCACTTCATAACCCACCTCCTTAAACCCTTAGACTCACTCCATCACCATCACACTGACCCCCTCACACTCACTCCATCAACGTCACCTTGATCCCTGCACACTCACTCCATCACCATCACCCTGATCCCGTCACACTCACTTCATCGTCGTCACCCTAACCCTCTCACAATCACTCCATGCCTGTCACACTGACCGTCTCACACTCACTCCATCCCTGCCACGCTGACCCTCTAACTCCCACTCCATCACCTTCACCCAAACCCTCTCACACTCACCCCATCACCGTCACCCTGACCCCCTCACACTCACTCGGTCACCGTCACCCTGACACTCTCACATTCACTCCCTCATCAATAAACTGACCCTCTCACGTTCATTCCATCAACGTCACCGGGCCAATCTCACACTCACTCCATAACCCTTACACTGACTCATCCACCGTCACCCTAACCCTCTCACACTCACTCCATCGCTGTCACCCTGACCCTCTCACACTCACTCCATCACTGTCAACCCGTCCCTCTCACACTCACTCCATCAATGTCAACCTGACCCCTAACACTCACTCCATCACCGTCACCTGCCCCCTCACGCTCACTCCACCACAATCACACTGACACTCACACACTCACTCCATCACTATTACCCTGACCCCCTCACACTCACTCCAACACCGTCACCCTGACTCCCTCACACTCACTCCATTACCGTCACCCTGACTCATTCACCGTCACCCTAGCCCTCTCACACTCACTCCATCGCTGTCACCCTGACCCTCTCACACTCACTCCATCACTGTCAACCTGTCCCTCTCACACTTACTCCATCACTGTCAGCCTGACCCCCTCACACTCACTCCATCACCGACCCCTTTAACCCCTCAGACTCACTCCATCACCATCACAATGACCCTCTCACACTCACTCTATCAGCATCACCCTGACCCCCTCACACTCACTCCATCACCGTTACCCTGATCCCGTCACACTCACTCCATCACGGTCACCCTAACCCTCTCACACTCACTCCATGGCTGTCACACTGACCGTCTCACACTCACTCCATCACCGTCAACCAGACCCTCTCAAACTCACTCCATCAACATCACCCTGACCCCCTCACAATCACTACATCACCGTCACCCTGACCCTCTCACAATCACTCTATGGCTGTCACACGGACCGTCTCACACTCACTCCATCACGGCCACCCTGACCCTCTAACACTCACTCCATCACCTTCACCCAAACCCTCTCACACTCACCCCATCACCGTCACCCTGACCCCCTCACACTCACTCGGTCACCGTCACCCTGACACTCTCACATTCACTCCCTCATCAACATACTGACCCTCTCACGTTCATTCCATCAACGTCACCGGGCCAATCTCACACTCACTCCATAACCCTTACGCTGACTCATTCACCGTCACCCTAACCCTCTCACACTCACTCCATCGCTGTCACCCTGACCCTCTCACACTCACTCCATCACTGTCAACCCGTCCCTCTCACACTCACTCCATCACTGTCAACCTGATCCCTAACACTCACTCCATCACCGTCACCTGCCCCCTCACGCTCACTCCACCACAATCACACTGACCCTCATACACTCACTCCATCACCATTACCCTGACCCCCTCACACTCACTCCAACACCGTCACCCTGACCCCCTCACACTCACCCCATTACCATCACCCTGACTCATTCACCGTCACCCTAACCCTCTCACACTCACTCCACCGCTGTCACCCTGACCCTCTCACACTCACTCCATCACTGTCAACCTGTCCCTCTCACACTTACTCCATCACTGTCAGCCTGATCCCCTCACACTCACTCCATCACCGTCACCCTGAATTCGTCACACTCACTCCATCACGGACACCCTAACCCTCCCACACTCACTCAATGGCTGTCACACTGACCGTCTCACACTCACTCCATCACCGTCAACCAGACCCTCTCACACTCACTCCATCAACGTCACCCTGACCCCCTCACATTCACTACATCACCGTCTCCCTGACCGTCTAACACTCACTCCATCACCGCCTCGCTGACCGTATCACACTTACTCCATTACTGTCACCCTGACACTCTCACAATCACTCCATCATAGTCACCCTGACCCTCTCACACTCACTCCATCACCATCACCCTGCCCCCCTCACGCTCACTCCATCACCGTAACCCTGACCCACTCACTTTCACTCCATCACTGTCACACTGATCCATTCACACTCAGTCCATCACTGTCACACTGATCCATTCATACTCACTCCATCAACATCACTCTGATCCCCTCACACTCACTCCATTCATAAACGTCACATTGACACCCTGACACTCACTCCATCACGGTCACCCTGACCCTCTCACACTCACTCGATCACCGTCACCCTGACCGTCTCACACTCACTCCATCAACGTCACACTGACACTCTGATACTCACTCCATCACCGTCACCCTGATACCCTCACACACACTACATCAATGTCGCACTTAACCCCACACTCACTCCATCATATTCACCCTGACCCCCTCACACTTGATACATCACCAACAGACTGATCACCTCACATCACTCCCTCCCGCTCACCCTGACCTTCTCTCACTGACTCCATCACCAACACCCTGACCCCCTCACACACACTCCATCACTGTCACCCTGACGCTCTCACAATGACTTCTTCATTGTCACCTTTGCCCTCATACTCACTCCATCACCGTCCCCCAACCCCCTCACACTTACTCCATCACCATCACACTGACACCATCACACTCAGTCTATCACTGTCAACCTGAACCCCTCACACTCACTTCATAACCCACCTCCTTAACCCCTCAGACTCACTCCATCACCATCGCACTGACCCCCTCACACTCACTCTATCAGCATCACCCTGACCCCCTCAAACTGACTCCATCAACGTCACTTTGATCCCTGCACACTCACTCCATCACCGTCACCCTGATCCTGTCACACTCACTTCATCGTCGTCACGCTAACCCTCTCACAATCACTCCATGCCTGTCACACGGACCGTCTCACACTCACTCCATCACGGCCACCCTGACCCTCTAACACTCACTCCATCACCGTCACCCAAACCCTCTCACACTCACTCGATCACCGTCACACTGACACCCTCACACTCATTCGGTCACCATCACCCTGACACTCTCACATTCACTCCATCATCATTATACTGACACGCTCACATTCATTCCATCACCGTCACCGGGCCAATCTCACACTCACTCCATCACCCTCACCCTGACTCATTCACCGTCACCCTAACCCTCTCACACTCACTTTATCGCTGTCACCCTGACCCTCTCACACTCACTCCATCACTGTCAACCCGTCCCTCTCACACTCACTCCATCACTGTCTCCCTTCACGCCTCACACTCACTCCATCACCGCCTCACTTAACCCCTCACACTCACACCATCACTGTCACCCTGACCTCCTCACACTCACTCCATCACGTTCATACTGATCCCCTCAGACTCACTCCATCATTTTGACCCTGACCCCTCACACTCACTCCATCACTGGCACATTCTCCCCCTCACACTCACTCCATCACCGGCACAATCACCCCCTCACACTCACTCCATCACTGTCACCCTGACGCCCTCTCAATTACTCCATCACCGTGCCCCTTAACCCCTCACACTCACTCCATCACTGCCACACTTACCCCTCACACTCACTCCATCACTGTCACCCTGACTCAATCATACTCACTCTATCACTGTCCCCCTTCACCCCTCACACTCACTCCATCACCGCCACACTTAACGCTCTCACACTCACTCCATCGCTGTCACCCTGACCCTCTCACACTCACTCCATCACTGTCAACCCGTCCCTCTCACACTCACTCCATCACTGTCAACCTGATCCCTAACACTCACTCCATCACCGTCACCTGCCCCCTCACGCTCACTCCACCACAATCACACTGACCCTCATACACTCACTCCATCACCATTACCCTGACCCCCTCACACTCACTCCAACACCGTCACCCTGACCCCCTCACACTCACCCCATTACCATCACCCTGACTCATTCACCGTCACCCTAACCCTCTCACACTCACTCCACCGCTGTCACCCTGACCCTCTCACACTCACTCCATCACTGTCAACCTGTCCCTCTCACACTTACTCCATCACTGTCAGCCTGATCCCCTCACACTCACTCCATCACCGTCAGCCTGATCCCGTCACACTCACTCCATCACGGACACCCTAACCCTCCCACACTCACTCAATGGCTGTCACACTGACCGTCTCACACTCACTCCATCACCGTCAACCAGACCCTCTCACACTCACTCCATCAACGTCACCCTGACCCCCTCACATTCACTACATCACCGTCTCCCTGACCGTCTAACACTCACTCCATCACCGCCTTGCTGACCGTATCACACTCACTCCATTACTGTCACCCTGACACTCTCACAATCACTCCATCATAGTCACCCTGACCCTCTCACACTCACTCCATCACCATCACCCTGCCCCCCTCACGCTCACTCCATCACCGTAACCCTGACCCACTCACATTCACTCCATCACTGTCACACTGATCCATTCACACTCAGTCCATCACTGTCACACTGATCCATTCATACTCACTCCATCAACATCACTCTGATCCCCTCACACTCACTCCATTCATAAACGTCACATTGACACCCTGACACTCACTCCATCACGGTCACCCTGACCCTCTCACACTCACTCCATCACCGTCACCCTGACCGTCTCACACTCACTCCATCAACGTCACACTGATACCCTCACACACACTACATCAATGTCGCACTTAACCCCACACTCACTCCATCATATTCACCCTGACCCCCTCACACTTGATACATCACCAACAGACTGATCACCTCACATCACTCCCTCCCGCTCACCCTGACCTTCTCTCACTGACTCCATCACCAACACCCTGACCCCCTCACACACACTCCATCACTGTCACCCTGACGCTCTCACAATGACTTCTTCATTGTCACCTTTGCCCTCATACTCACTCCATCACCGTCCCCCAACCCCCTCACACTTACTCCATCACCATCACACTGACACCATCACACTCAGTCTATCACTGTCAACCTGAACCCCTCACACTCACTTCATAACCCACCTCCTTAACCCCTCAGACTCACTCCATCACCATCGCACTGACCCCCTCACACTCACTCTATCAGCATCACCCTGACCCCCTCAAACTGACTCCATCAACGTCACTTTGATCCCTGCACACTCACTCCATCACCGTCACCCTGATCCTGTCACACTCACTTCATCGTCGTCACGCTAACCCTCTCACAATCACTCCATGCCTGTCACACGGACCGTCTCACACTCACTCCATCACGGCCACCCTGACCCTCTAACACTCACTCCATCACCGTCACCCAAACCCTCTCACACTCACTCGATCACCGTCACACTGACACCCTCACACTCATTCGGTCACCATCACCCTGACACTCTCACATTCACTCCATCATCATTATACTGACACGCTCACATTCATTCCATCACCGTCACCGGGCCAATATCACACTCACTCCATCACCCTCACCCTGACTCATTCACCGTCACCCTAACCCTCTCACACTCACTTTATCGCTGTCACCCTGACCCTCTCACACTCACTCCATCACTGTCAACCCGTCCCTCTCACACTCACTCCATCACTGTCTCCCTTCACGCCTCACACTCACACCATCACTGTCACCCTGACCTCCTCTCACTCACTCCATCACGTTCATACTGATCCCCTCAGACTCACTCCATCATTTTGACCCTGACCCCTCACACTCACTCCATCACTGGCACATTCACCCCCTCACACTCACTCCATCACCGGCACAATCACCCCCTCACACTCACTCCATCACTGTCACCCTGACGCCCTCTCAATTACTCCATCACCGTGCCCCTTAACCCCTCACACTCACTCCATCACTGCCACACTTACCCCTCACACTCACTCCATCACTGTCACCCTGACTCAATCATACTCACTCCATCACTGTCCCCCTTCACCCCTCACACTCACTCCATCACCGCCACACTTAACCCCTTACACTCACACCATCACTGTCACCCTGACCTCCTCACACTCACTCCATCACAGTCATACTGATCCCTTCAGACTCACTCCATCATTTTCACCCTGACCCTTAAAATTAATCACTCATTGGCACATTCACACCCTCACACTCATTCCATCACCGGCACACTCACCCCCTCACACTCACTCCATCACCGTCTCCCTGAACCCCTCACACTCACTCCATCACTGTACCCTGACCCCCTCACACACACTCCATCACCACCACACTTCAACACTCACACACACTCTATAAATGTCACCCTGACCAACTCGCACTCACTCTATCACCGTCGCACTGATTCCCTCATACTCACTCCATCACAGTCACCCCGACCCCCTCAGATAACACTCCATCAATGTCATCCTGACCCCCTCACACTCACTTCATCACGCTCACAGTGATCCCCCTCACACTCTCTACACCACTTTCCACTGACCCCCGACACTCACTCCATCATTGTCAAACTGATCCCCTCACACTCACTCTATCACTGACACCCTGACCCCCTCACACACACTCCATCACCCCCACACTTAAACACTCACGTTCACTCCATCATTGTCACCATGACTGTATCACACTCACTCCATCACCATCACCCTGACCCCCTCGCACTTTCTCCATTACTGTCACCCTGAACCCCTCACAAAAATCCATAACAATCACACTTAAACCCTCACAATCTCCCCATCACCATCACCCTGACCAACTCATACTCACTCCATCACCATCAGCCTGTCCCCCACACACTCACTCCATCACAATCACCCTAACCCCCCACAATCGTTCCATCATTGTCACACTGACACCCCCGCACACACTCAATCACCATCACACTGATCGTCTCACACTCACACGACCTGTCGACCTAACCCCCTGACACTCACTCGATCACTGTCACCCTAAACCCCTCACACTCACTCCATCACTGTCACCCTGATACCCTCACACACACTACATCAATGTCACCCTGTCCCCCTCGCACTCATTCCATCACAGTCACTCTGACCCCCTCACACATGATACATCACCAACAGACTGATCACCTCACATCACTCCCTCACCATCACCCTGACCTTCTCACACTGACTCCATCACTATCACCCTGACCCCCTCACACTCACTTCATAACCCACCTCCTTAAACCCTCAGACTCACTCCATCACCATCACACTGACCCCCTCACACTCACTCCATCAACGTCACCTTGATCCCTGCACACTCACTCCATCACCCTCACACTGACTCATTCACCGTCACCCTAACCCTCTCACATTCACTCCATCACTATAACCCTGACCCTCTCACACTCACTCCATCACTGTCAACCCATCCCTCTCACATTCACTCCATCACTGTCAACCTGACCCCTCATACTCACTCCATCACCGTCCCCCTAACCCCCTCACACTTACTCCATCACCATCACACTGACACCATCACACTCAGTCTATCACTGTCAACCTGACTCCCTCACACTCACTTCATAACCCACCTCCTTAACCCCTCAGACTCACTCCATCACCATCGCACTGACCCCCTCACACTCACTCTATCAGCATCACCCTGACCCCCTCAAACTGACTCCATCAACGTCACCTTGATCCCTGCACACTCCCTCCTTCACCGTCACCCTGATCCTGTCACACTCACTTCATCGTCGTCACCCTAACCCTCTCACAATCACTCCATGCCTGTCACACGGACCGTCTCACACTCACTCCATCACGGCCACCCTGACCCTCTCACACTCACTCCATCACCTTCACCCAAACCCTCTCACACTCACCCCATCACCGTCACCCTGACCCCCTCACACTCATTCGGTCACCGTCACCCTGACACTCTCACATTCACTCCATCATTATCATACTGACCCTCTCACGTTCATTCCATCACCATCGCCGGGCCAATCTCACACTCACTCCATAACCCTCACCCTGACTCAATCACCGTCACCCTAACCCTATCACACGCACTCCATCGCTGTCACCCTGACCCTCTCACACTAACTCCATCACTGTCAACCCGTCCCTCTCACACTCACTCCATCACCATCACCCTGACCCCTCACACTCACTCCATCAACGTCACACTGATGTCCTCACACCCAATCCATCACTGTCACCCTGACCCCCTCACACTCGTTCCATCACCGTAACACTGATTCCCTCACACTCACTCCAACACTTTCCCCGTGACACCCTCACACTCACTCCATCACCGTCACAATGACCCTCTCACACTCATCATTGTCACCCAGCCCTCTCAAACTTTCGCCAACACAATCACCCTGATACCCTCACACTCACTCCATCACTGTCACCCTGACCCCCTCTCAATTCCTCCATCATCATGCCCCTTAACCCCTCACACTCACTCCATCACCACCACACTTACCCCTCACACTCACTCCATCACTGTCACCCTGATACCCTCACACACACTACATCACCGTCGCCCTGACGCCCACACACTCACTCCATCACT
The DNA here is from genome assembly GCF_047496795.1 of Chiloscyllium punctatum. Classification (NCBI taxonomy): domain Eukaryota; kingdom Metazoa; phylum Chordata; class Chondrichthyes; order Orectolobiformes; family Hemiscylliidae; genus Chiloscyllium; species Chiloscyllium punctatum. Next base: position 38,530,950 of record NC_092771.1, on the reverse strand, counting down.
GTCACCCTGACCCCCTCACATTCACTCCATCACCGTCGCCCTGACGCCCACACACTCACTCCATCACGCTCACACTGATCCCCCTCACACTCACTCCACACTGTCACGCTGACCCCCCACACTCACTCCATCATTGTCACAATGATCCCCTCACACTCACTCCATCACTGTCACCCTGACTCTCTCATACTCACTCCATCACCATCACCCTCCCCCCTCACGCTCTCTCTATCACCGTAACCCTGACCCTCTCACATTCACTCCATCACTGTCACACTGATCCCCTCACACTCCCACCATTAACGTCACACTGACCCCCTCACTCTCACTGTATCACCCTCAAACTGACCCCGTGACACTCACTCCAACAACGTCACCTGACACCCTCACACACAATCCATCATAGTCACCCTCACCCAAACACACTCACTCCAACACCGTCACCCTGACCGTCTCACACTCACTCCAGCAACGTCACATTGACCCTTTCTCACTCACTCCATCATTGTCACCTTGCCCCCTCACACTCACTCCATCACAATCACACTGACGCCTTCACACTCACTCCATCACAGTCACTCTGACCCCCACACACTCAGTCCATCACCGTCCCCTGTAAACCCTCACACTCACTCCATCACCATCACCCTGACCCCTCACACTCACTCCATCACCGTCAAAATGGCCTCCTCCCACCCACTTCATCACTGTCACCCTGACCCCCTCACACTCATTCCATCACCGTAACACTGATTCCCTCACACTCACTCCATCACTTTCCCCCTGACACACTCACATTCACTCCATCAACATCACCCTGACCTCCTCACACTCACTCCATCACTGTCACAATGACCCTTTCACACTCAATCCATCATTGTCACCCAGCCCCCTCACACTTTCGCCATCACAATCACCCTGATGCCCTTACACTCACTCCATCACTGTCATCCTGACCCCCTCTCAATCACTCCATCACCGTGCCCTTAACCCCTTACACTCACTCCATCACCAACACACTTTCCCCTCACACTCACTCCATCACTGTCATCCTCTCCCAATCACACTCACTCCATCACTGTCACTCTGACCTCCTCACACTCACTCCATCACGGTCATACTGATCCCCTAAGACTCACTCCATCATTTTCACCCTGACCCCTCACACACACTCTATCATTGGCAAATTCACCCCCTCACACTCACTCCATCACCGTCTCCCGGAACCCCTCACACTCACTCCATTATTGTCACCGTGATCCCCTCGCACTCACTCCATCATTGTCACCCTGACCCCCTCACACACACTCCATCACCGCCACACTTAAACACTCACACTCACTCCATCACGGGCACACTGATTCCCACACACTCATTCCATAACCGTCACACTGACTCCCTCACACTCACTCCATCACCATCCCCATCACCTCTCACACTCACTCCATCATCGCCATACTTAATACCTCTCACTCACAACATCGCTGTCACCCTGACCTCTTCACACTCACTCCATCACGGTCATACTGATCCCCTCACACTCTCTCCACCATTTTCACCCTGACCCCCTCACACACACTCCATCACTGCCACACTTAAACACTCACACTCACTCAATCAATGTCTCACTGACCAACTCGCACTCACTCCAACACTGTCGCACTGATTCCCACACACTCACTCCATCACCGTCACCCTGTCCCCCTTAGACAACACTCCATTAATGTCACCCTGATCCCCGCCCACTCTCTCCATCACTGTCACGCTGACACCCTCACACTCACTGCATCACGCTCACACTGATCCCCCTCAAACTCACACCACCACTGTCACACTGACCCCCCGACGCTCACTCCATCATTGTCACACTGATCCCCTCACACTCACTCCATCACTATCACCCTGACCCCCTCACATACACTCCATTACCGCCACATGTAAACACTCACATTCACTCAGTCATTGTCACCCTGACCCCCTCACACTAACTCCATCACCAGCACACTCACCCTCTCACACTCACTCCATCACTGTCACCATGACAATCTCACACTCACTCCATCACCATCACCCTGGCCCCCTCGCACTTACTCCATCACTGTCACCCTGAACCCCTCACAAAAACTCCATCACAATCACACTTAAACCCTCACAATCTCTCCATCACCATCACCCTGACCAACTCATACTCACTCCATCACCATCAGCCTGACCCCCACACACTCACTACATCACCATCACCCTAACCCCCTCACAATCATTCCATCACTGTCACCCTGACACTCTCGCACTCACTCCATCACCATCACCCTGCACCCCTCATGCCCACTCCATCACCGTAACCCTGACCAGTTCACATTCACTCCATCACTGTCACACTAATCCCCTCATACTCACGCCATTAACGTCACACTAACCCCCTTACACTCACTCTATCACCCTCAAACTTACACCCTGACACTCACTCCCACAACGTCACCTGACACCCTCACACACAATACATCATAGTCACTCGCACCCCCTCACACTCACTCCAACACCGTCACCCTGACCCTCTCACACTCAATCCATCAACGTCACTCTGATCACCTCACACTCAATATGTCAACGTCACACTGACACACTGACACTCACTCAAACACCCTCACCCTGACCCCCTCACACTCACTCCATCACCGTCACACTGACCCTCTCCCACTCTCTCCCACTCTCTCCATCATTGTCACCTTGCCCCCTCACACTCACTCCATCACAATCACACTAACGCCTTCAAACTCACTCCATCAGTTACTCTGACCCCCACACACTCACTCCATCACCATCCCCCATAAACTCTCACACTCACTCCATCACCGTCACACTTACCTCGTCACACCCACTCCACCACTGTCACCCTGACCCCCTCACACTCATTCCATCTACGTCACCCTGACCCCCTCACACTCACTCCATCAGCGCCACGCTGACGCTCTCACACTCAATCCATCATTGTCACCCAGCCCCCTCACACGTTCACCATCACAATCACCCTGATGCCCTCACACTCACTCCATCACTGTCACCCTGACCCCCTCCCAATCACTCCATCACCGTTCCCCTTAACCCCTCACACTCACTCCATCACCGCCACACTTACCAGTCACACTCACTCCATCACAGTCACCCTGACCCAATCACATCCCCTCCATCACTGTCCCCTTCACACCTCACATTCACTCCATCACCACCACACTTAACCCCTCACACTCACACCATCACTGTCACCCTGATCTCCTCACACTCAGTCCATCACGGTCATACTGATCCCCTCAGAATCACTCCATCATTTTCACCCTGACCCCTCACACTCACTCCATCACCGGCACACTCACCTCCTCACACTCACTCCATCACTGTCTCCCTGAACCCCTCACACTCACTCCATTATTGTCACCCTGACCCCCTCACACACACTCCATCACCGCCACACTTAAAAATTCACACTCACTCTATCAATATCACCCTGACCTCCTCACAGTCACTCCCTCACTGCCACACTTACCGCTCACACCCACTCCATCACTGTCACCCTGAACCAATCACATTCACTCCATCACTGTCCCATTCACCCCTCACACTCACTCCATCGCCGCCATAATTAACCCCTCTCACTCACACCATCACTGTCACCCTGACATCCTCACACTCACTCCATCACGGTCATACTTATCCCTTCACACTCACTCCATCATTTTCACACTGACACCCTCACACTCACTCCATCACCGGCACACTCACCCCCTCACACTCACTCCATCACTGGCACACTCACCCCCTCACACTAAATCCATCACTGTCTCCCTGAACCCCTCACACTCACTCCATCCCGCTCACACTGAGCCCCCACACACTCACTCCAACACTGTCACACTGACCCCCCGACACTCACTCCATCATTGTCACACTGATCCCCTCACACTCTCTCCATCACTGTCACCCTGACCCCCTCACACTAAGTCCATCACGCTCACACTGATCCCCCTCACACTTACTCCATCACTGCCACACTGACCCCCCGCCACTCACTTCTTCATTATCACACCGATCTCCTCACTCTCACTCCATCACTGTCACCCTGACCCCCTCACACACACTCCATCACCGCCACACTTAAACACTCACACTCACTCCTTCATTGTCTCCCTGATCCCCTCACACTCACTCCATCACCAGCACACTCACCCTATCACACTCACTGTATCACTGTCACCCTGACTCTCTCACACTCACTCCATCTCCATCACCCTGACCCCCTCACGCTTACTCCACCAACGTCACCCTGAACCCCTCACTAACACTCCATCACCATCACACTTAAACCTTCACAATCTCTCCATCACCATCACCCTGACCAACTCATACTCACTCCATCAACATCACCCTGACCCCCACACACTCACTCCATCACCATCACCCTAACCACCTCACAATCATTCCATTACTGTCACCCTGACACCCCTACACACACTCAATCACCATCACACTGATCGTCTCACACTCACTCGACCTGTCACCCTAACCCCCGACACTCACTCGATCACTGTCACCCTAAACCCTTCACACTCACTCCATCACCGCCACCCTGATACCCTCCAGCACACTCTATTACAGTCACCCTGACCCCTCACTCTCACTCCATCAGTCAGCCTGACCCCCTTACACTCACTCTATCACAGTCACACTGATTCACTGACACTTACTTTTCACCGTCAGCATGATGCTGACACACTCACTCGGTCACTGTCACCCTGACCACTTCACACTCACTCCATCACTGTCACACTGACCCCCTCACAATCACTCCATCACCGTCACATTTAAACCCTCGCACTCCACTCTATCAATGTCACCCTGAACAACATCACACAGTCACCCTGACACCCTCACACACACTCCATCAATGTCACACTGACCCTCTCACACTCACTCGATTTCTGTCACCCTAACCCCCTCGCACTCACTCAATCAATGTCACATTAACACCCTCACACTCACTCCATCACCGCCACACTGACAGGCTCAAATTCACTCCATTCCAGTCACCCTGACCCCTCACCCTCACTCCATCAGTCAGCCTGACCCCATTATACTCAGTCAATCACAGTCACCCTGGCTCCCTCACAGTCACTTCATCCTCGCCAAAATAATCCCCTCAAACTCACACCATCACTGTCACCCTGACCTCCTAACACTCACTCCATCACAGTCGTACTGATCCCCTCACACTCACTCCATCACGGGCACACTCACCCCCTCACACTCACTCCATCACCATCTCCCTGAACCACTCACATTCACTCGATCATTGTCACAATGATCCCCTCACACTCATTCCATCACTGTCACCCTGACCCCCTCACACACACTCCATCACCGCCACACTTAAACACTCACACTCACTCCTTCATTGTCTCCCTGATCCCCTCACACTCACTCCATCACCAGCACACTCACCCTATCACACTCACTGTCTCTCTCACACTCACTCCATCTCCATCACCCTGACCCCTCACGCTTACTCCACCAATGTCACCCTGAACCCCTCACTAACACTCCATCACCATCACACTTAAACCCTCACAATCTCTCCATCACCATCACACTGACCAACTCACACTCACTCCATCAGTATCACCCTGACCCCCACACACTCACTCCATCACCATCACCCTTACCCCCTCACACTCACTCCATCACCATCACCCTGACCCCCTCACACTCACTCCATCACCGGAACACTCACCCTCTCACACTCCATCCATCACTGTCAGCCTGACTCTCTCACACACACTCCGTCACCATCACCCTGACACCCTCACACTCACTCCATCACTGTCACCCTGACCCCCATGCACTCACTCCATCACCATAACACTTAAATCCTCACACTCACTCTATCAATGTCACCCTGACCAACTCACTCACTCCACCATCGTCACCCTAACCCCCTCACACTCACTCGATCACTGTCACCCTAAACCCCTCAGACTCACTCCAACACCGCCTCCCTGACAGCCTCAAACCCACTCCATTACAGTCACTCTGAATCTAAACTCTCACTCCATCCGTCTGCCTGACCCCCTTACACTCACTCTATCACAGTCACCCTGACTCCCTCAGACTCACTTCATCACCGTCACCATGATCCCATCACACTCACTCCATCACTGTCACACCGGCTGCCTCACACTCACTCCATCACCATTGCCCTGACGCCCACACACCTACTCCATCTCTGTCACCCTGACCCCCTCACACTCACTCCATCGCGCTCCCACTGATCCCCCTCACACTCACTGCATCACCGTCGCCCTGACGCCCACACACTCACTCCATCAATGTCACCCTGACTCCCTCACATTCACTTCATCACAGCCACCATGATCCGCACACACTCTGTCCATCACTGTCACACTGGCCCACTCACACCCACTCCATCACAGTCAACCTGACCCCCTCACGTTCACTCCATCAAGTTAACCATGCCCCCCACACACTCACTCCATCACCGTCACCCTGACCATCTCACACTCACACCATCACCGTCACCCTGATCCACTCAGACACACTCACTCTATCACAGTCACGCTGACTCTATTACACTCACTTCATCACCGTCATCATGAATCGCTCACACTCACTCCATCACAGTCAGCCTGACCCCGTCACATTCACTCCATTACTGTCACCCTGACACCCTCACACTCACTCCATCAATGTCAGCCTGACGCCCTCACACACACTCCATCACTGTTACCCTGACACCCACACACTCTCTCCATCACCGTCACCCTGATCCCCTCAGACATACTCACTCTATCACAGTCACCCTGACTGCCTCACACTCACTTCATCACCGTCACCATGACCCCCTCATACTCAGTCCATCACTGTCAGCCTGACCCCCTCACACACACTCCATCACCGTCACCCTCACCCTCACACACTCACGACATCACCATCACGCTGACCCCTGTACACTCACTCCATCATTATCACCATGTCCCCCTCACACACACTTCATCACTGGCACACTCACCCTCTCACACTCACTCCATCACCTTCACACTGTTCCCCTCACACTTACTCAATCACTGTCGCCCTGACCCCCTCACACTCACTCCATCACCTTCACACTGTTCCCCTCACACTTCCTCCATCACTGTCACCCTGACCCCCTCACACTCACTCCATCACTGTCTTACTTAGACCCACGCATTCACTCTATCAATGTCAACCTGACCAACTCGCACTCACTTCATCACAGTGATCCTGACCCCCTCTCACTCACTCCATCACTGTCACCCTGACACCCTTACACTCGCTTCATCACCGTCACAACTATCCCAACACACTCACACCGTCACTGTCACACCTGCACCCTCACACTCACTCTATCATTCAGTCTGATCCCATTACACTCACATGATCACAGTCACCATGGCCCCCCTACACTCACTCCAACACCGTCACGCTGACCACCTTACACTCACTCGCTCAGAGTCACCCTGACTCCCTCACACTCACTTCATCACCGTAACCATGGCCCACACACACTCACTCTATCGCCGTCACCCTGCCCCACTCAAACACACTCCATCGCTATCACACTGACCACCTCACACGCACTTCATCACCATAACAATGATTACCTCACACTCACTCCAACACCTTCCCCCAAGCCCCTCACACTCACTCCATCACTGTCATCCTGACCCCCTCGCACTCAATACATCACCGTCACTCTGACCCTCTAACACTAACTCCATCACGGCCAGACTGATCCACTCACACTCACTCCATAACCTGCACACTCACCCTCTCACACTCACTCCATCACTGTATCCATGACTCTCTCACACTCACTCCATCACCGTCACACTTAAACCCTCACACTCACTCTATCAATGTCACTCTGACAAACGCACACTCACTCCATCACTGTCACCCTGACCCTCTCACACTCACTCCATTACTGTCACCCTAAACCCCTCACACTCACTTGATCACCCTCACCCTAACCCCCTCAGACTCACTCCATCACCGTTACCCTGGCTCCTCACACTCACTCCATCATTCAGCGTGACTCCTTTAAACTCACTTTATCACAGTCACCCTGACTCCCTCACACTCACTTCATCACCATCACTGTTATCTCCACACACTCATTCCATCACTGTGACACGGTCCCTCTCACACTCAGTCCATCACTGTCACCTTGACCCCCTCACACTCTGTCCATTACCGTCACACTGATTCCCTCACACTCACTCCATCACTGTCACCCTGGCCGCATCACACACACTCCATCACCTTCATACTGATCCCCTCACACTCAGTCCACAAATCTAACCCTGACAGCGTCACACTAACTCCATCACGGGCACTCTCACCCCCACACATTCAATACATCACTGTCTCCCTGAACCGCTCACACTCACTCTATCAGAGTCTCCTTGACTCACTCATACTCACTCCATCACTGTCACACTGATTCCCTCACACTCACAACATCACCGTTACCCTGACCCTCTCAGATACATTCACTCTATCACAGTCACCCTGGCCCTCTCACACTCAACCCAACAGTCACCATGACCCCCTCACTCTCACTCCATCACCGTCACCCTGACCACCTCACACTCACACCATCACAATCACGCGAACCCCTCACACACACTCCATCACTGACACCCTGACCCCCTCACATTCACTGCATCACTGTCACCCATAAGCCCTGATGCTCACTCCATCACCAACCACCTGACCCCCTCACACTCACTCCATCACCGTCCCCCCTGACCCCCTCACAATCACTCCATCACCGTCACCCTTAACCCCTCACACTCTCTCCAAAACCGTCACCCTGACCCCCACAGACTCACTCCATCACCGTTACCCTGACCCCCTCACACTCACTCCATCACTGTCACCCTGAGCTCTTCACAATCACTCCGTCACGGTCACAGTGATCCCCTCACACTCACTATATCACCTTCACACTGACCCCCTCATACTCACTCCATCATTGTCACCCTGACTCTCTCACACTCACTCCATAAACGGCATACTCACACTCGCACACTCACTCCATCACCATCACCCTGACCCCTCACACTCAATCCATCAGTCAGCCTGACCCCATTACACTCACTCTATCACAGTCACCCTGATCTACTCACACTCCATCAACATCACACTGACCCCTACACACTCACCCCATCATTGTCAGCCTAACTACCTCACACTCACTCACTGCAACCGACTCTAGCTCTGCAAACCTGAACTATGTCACTTTTGGGCGCCTAAAGGGTTGCATAATGCGGGTTAAACATTCTAAGTAGGATCGCATGACCAAAAAGGATAACAATTGTTTCTTCATGTGAGGCTTTGAATTTTGCTGGTTTGCTTGACCTCTGTCTTGACCAATGGCCTTTCCTTGTTCAGATATTAAGTTTTCTAAGAACTTCAACTGTTGTTCCACAAGTTGTAGTTTTACGAGACGAGATTGCAGAGCATCACAAGCCTACCTTTCTCACATTGTTTTTCCGTTAATGCTGCAATTAAGCATTCGTTTACACACTGCAGAAGCGCTGACCTCCACACCCCCTCCCCCCCCCCCCCGGGTAAAACAAGAGTCTCCAGACTCCTGTGCAGAGCCTCGTTAACTATGGTGGGGACTCAAAGTAATCTTGAAAATGTCACGTGAAAGTATACTATTTGCCTTTGAATGGAAAAGTGAACTAGAATTGACTGTCGGCGTGTAACAGTACACAAAACAAGGCATTTGCTAAATCCACAATAGAGAGCCATTTACATCCGGTGGAATTTGAGCCAATGTAATATAGGGGTTGGGAACATTTGGGGTGTGCTGAACAACAGCGTTCTTGATAACCTGCAGATCATGAACAAACCTCCATTCCCCCGATTCACCTGGAATGTTTGCCTTTTTGAACGAAAAGAATGGGTGTTCTCACCAGTGATTATTCACGGGGGATTATCACTCCAGCCTATAAAAGAGATTCAAAGACTGGAGTAATTCTTTGCACAGCCTCGGATTTTAACGGCTCTTTTGCTTTGCAAGGACGATACTCGACTTCGGGGTTATTCTTAAGGATTCGTATGAGCCCCACATCGTGTTTGCCTTTTGTCCTGAAATCAGTTGGGACCCTTCTACTCTTGGGTCCGAGACATCTACCGTAGGTTAACGCCAGACGACACTCCTGCCGGGGATTACCTGGACTGCCCTGTCTGCCTGAGTTAGTCCATTTAGTTTCTTCCTATACGTCCTTATAACTGCATTGAAGCAGATACCCACACCAACACTGAAGATACAATCTTTCGTTTTTTGTGCCTGTCATACCCATGGTCCCAAATTCTGACACCTGTCACTCGATGCCTTCGCCAATGATCCGTGAGGAAAAGAGCATTCCATATAAAAAAACAGGGTCTATTTACCGTCACAGATACTTAAAGAAGTTTAAAGTGACAGCACATCTGTGATCATTCCAATAAAATTCGCACAATAACAACTGATCTGGTTTAACCAATCTCCTGAACCAATCCTTCTCTTATGATTTGTCAGGACCATCGCGGTGTATGTTTGCTGTGCAGTGCAGCATATCTCCAGCAAGAAAATCTGTGTTAATGGGATTAACATGGCTACTTGCTTCCTGGGTGAGTGAATCGCTCACGGAAACTATCGCTCTCTGACATGCATTAGAGGTCGTGATTCATGTTTTCCAGCCTGCACTGTTAAATCTTTTTTTTGTATTACCTGCAAGCCCGTCGGGGTACTGCGCAAATCGGACGCCAGGCTCACTATGAGATCCCGAGACATCAGATTTAAACTACAGAATTCCGATAACAGAAATGAGAATTGGAATATTTCCCCATTACTGGTTTTGCACAATAGGGGTGCGGTAAATCTCTCTCGTGTCACGAGTCCTGATGCGCCCATTAAGTTCAGGAAGCTTCTGTTCATCTTTATTTGCGTCGACTCTCTGAACTGCCTTGATTTATGAACTGAATATGTTGCCCTTGTATCTTCCAAAAAAGTAAGAGGTGCACCTTTCACTTATAACATAGATGTAAGCATTGACTTATATGCATCATCGTTGTACTGAAAATATAGTTCACGCTTCGCAAACTCAGTGCTCAGTGCAGAGGTGGGACATGTTTCAGTGCCCATAAGGTTCGTAGTAGAGATGAGCATAAGCGAGTATTCGTTGCCAAGTCTAAAGCAAAGATGCTTACCTGTAACTTTGGGCCTGCCCACCTCCCCCTCAGCCTTCCTCCATTAGTCACCCTGCTGCCCAGCCTCCAGGGCCGATTGAGGCTGTCTGGGCATGCGCCGCCCCACTCACTGGTCCAATGCTCTGCAAACAAAGCACCCGCCAGATTTACCTCTGCCAGCCCTTCTTTTCACGCAGCACCTCCTTCCAATGGCTGGGCGACCATTTGCATCATAGTAAGCTGAGCCTTAAGTGTTTGATGTTCCATCTTTAATTTCCATTTCTCCTTCTCTTGGACCAGAAAGTTTTCAGCATGTAGCGCGTGGAGTTCCATCAAACTCAGGTTTCCCGTGTCCCAGGTAATGCATTGGCAAGACGCCTCATGTAATGGGCGCCTGATAGCTTTTACATATTCCCTTTAAAGTATAATTCGCTTCTTCTTATCAACACTTCAAGGTCAGTGGCCTGAAACATTCGAGTTCCTTTCCAGATATGGAGTTGTTTTTTTTTTCATTCCTTGGCTGTTGATATGGTAGTTTGCTGGCCTTGTATGTCTGCTATTAGTTCGGTTTAAATATACATAGATCTTCTTTCTGTCTGCAACACTTGCCCTCTGCAAAGTCAGGCCCTTACTTTTTTTGTTTTCTGTGCTTTTATTCGTTTCAAAAGAAATGTTAATTTTCCATTGCAATGGACATGACATTATTTTCACAGGTCGGTGCAACAAAGAGGGCCGAACTGCCTTTACTCCACTGTAACGTTCTATGTTGTAAGATACATTTCCTGCTGGTTTCCGATGTCTCTCCTCACTGTGGAAACTTCCAGACACATCTTCCAGTGATTTGTCTGCACTTCGTTCAATCCAGAAAACTGTAGTTCCTGCTGACAATGTGATCTCTCGACATTGGAGAGAGGAAAACAGAGTCGGTGACAAAGCTGAGATCACTTAAGTTCTGTCCAGAATCAACAAAAATTACCCCAGTCTTCCAGTGTCCTGCCACTTTAAGATTGCATTGTGTACCCAAGCCATCATACCAGTCTCTGGTCTGCTGCAGATCTTCTTCTAGGCACAGCGCAAGCTGGAAGATCGGGCAACTAATTTTCTACTGAAAGACCATGCAGATTTCAGGACCCAACATCGAGTTCAATCATATTGGATCCTGTCCGCCCTCTTCCACATTTTTCACCCACCCATACCATCCCATCAGTTCCGAACACGAATCAATGGACTCGAAGTGTTAACTGTCCTTTCTCATCATAGATGGACAAGAGCTGCTGATTTTGTTCAGATATTTTGGCATTTCTTCAAAGAGCATTTCTTTTTCCGTTGTAATCGCAAGACTGCAGGAACCGTCTGATTGCAGGAGGAGAAGTTCACAGGAGATGAAAATAATGCCAAGGGCTGGACCATTCCCATGGTGAAGGTAGATGAGCTAAGCTGGGGCTGTGTAACTAAGCACAGAGAAGGCTGAGTGAGAAACTGATTAACATGCACATATTATGAAGATAATAGATATGTATGACAGAAATAAGGCTTTTCGGAAAGGAATAATAACCAGTGACAGAGATGAAAAGCAGTAGAAAAGCGGTTTAGAGGAGATTTAGGAAGAACGCTTTCACCCATAGAGTGTTGTTCATCTGGAATTTCTTATTTGAACGTGTGGTAATGCTAAGTGTTATGAGGACATTTCAGCAGTATGTAGCCGAACACTTAAAGATCCAGAGCACACATGGATAAGGACCAGATACTGGAAAGCGTGACGAGGTCAGACAGACGTGAGATGGGTGTCCCGAACGAAATCGTTCTAAGGCAAACTTTTGTGATGAAAACTGGGTGAGGCCGCGACTCTGTGGTGCAATGGAAAGCGCGTTGAATTTCTAAGCCTTTCTTAAGACTGCCATTCAAAAGTTGTGGATGCAAATCTCATCAGAGTCGAGTTTTAGTTCATGTTTTGAAAGGTGTTCAGACCAGACTCGGCTGCTCATCTGCAAAACCTACAACATTCATGCAGAAACCCAACTGTCTCGAAATGCAACATTTTCCTCACAGCAATGAATAACTTTGATGTCTATTTATGGTAGAGATCGATAAATATATGTTAGCCACTTGGCAACACGATGTTATGGATACACTGGAAAAAGACATAAAAGTGCTGTGTGAGCTATGATGGTACAGAATGGCGTGACGGGGCAGGAGCGGTTTTAAGAATGGCCTGCTTCTGCTCCTTTCTGCTTGAGTCTTTTCTGGCCCAGGTTTTTAAACAATCACAATGAGAACAATGTGATTCTACACCAATTGATATTTTCTGTCTCACCTCCACTTCGCTACCCTCCAAGATGGAATAGATAGCTCCTATTCAGCTTTAGGTCAGACAGTGGAGGATTTTCACAAGTTCTCTGTCAGGCTGAACATCCCTTCATAAAGGTTTCCAAGTGGACACATGGAGCAAGCGATTACATGGATGCTGGGGATTGAAGGACAGATTTCCCTCTTGCTGGGCTAGAATTCTGGCCAAGGAAATGAACGTGAATTTCTGACATTTTGAAACTTACTCTGGATTCTTGCGACTTTATTAATTAAATTAAAATTCAATTTGCCCTTGCATAACATGATTAATATTTCACTATTTATAAAAAAAAACTATGCCACGTGCCCTTGGATGTAGTAATGCAGAAGATTGTTGACGTTGTGTACAGTGTGGGTCATTGTGCCGTATGAACATTCCAAAGGATGCTGGTGAAGTACCAGTGAATCGAATTCTCTGACTAATTGATACCGATAGAAGGAAAATCCCAGCACAGACGCGACATAACATTGCCTGTGATCAACGCAGGAAGCCACGGTCAACGAACACAGAATTCAATTATGCCTATTTTCACCACATTTTACTGTTCATTTTCCTGAACCTGATGCTCCATAATCGATGATCCATCATCAGTATAACCTCCTCTGCGCTGTGTTTCATTTCATATCTTCAGCAAAAAAGGAGAAAAGCAAAAAAAGGGGCCCAGTGGTAAGATCAGTAGCCATTGGTCATCAGGATACGACAGCTCCAGTGGTGCAATTCGTCAGTTTGATGTAATTGCACGACAGACTGGAAGTGCGTAAGGTGCCAAAGTTTCACATCCGGTTCTCGCCTGGTGTTGGTTTTACTGATAGTGACCAGAGATGATTGCAACTGCAATCTGTAGAACAGTTCAAACACCGAATATTACACCGCAATAAAGTTCATTTTGGCCCTAACGTTGCATCGACCTGTGATACCAATCTGACTAGTATTTTACCATCATAATCCCCAAGTTTATGCAATGATCATTTCATTGCCCTGAAAGTTGTTGAGTCTACGAGTATTGAAGGCAAGGCGTTCAGCACCCTTACTACTCACTGATAAAGGAACCTACCTCGGTATCTATCACCCTCAATTTATATCGATGTGCCCTTGTGCCAAAATTGCCATTTGAAAAAAAATGCCTTCACTGTCCACCTTATGGCAACCTCTGATCATCTTCTATGTCTCTCTAAATTCACCCCTCAAATTTCTTGTCGCTATCAAAAACCGCCTCAAGTCCCTCAACCTTTCCTCGTAAGACCATCTCTCCATAGAAGGCAACATCCTAGAAAATGTGCTCTGCACCCTTTCCAATGCTCTCACATCCATCGTATAATGTGGTAACTAGAAATGCACGCAACTCTACGAGTGCGGCCACACCATTAATTTCTGGAGCTGCAAAGTGATAATTTCACTCTGAAACTGAATCACACTCCCAAGATAAACTAAAACACCGTACTCATTGCAAACAAACCTGTCAACGTGGGTGGTAACTTTCCGAATGTTATATACATGGGCACCGAGATCGCTCTGCACATCTACACTTCCAAGAATATAACAATTAGCCAGGAACTCTTTATTCTTGTTGCTCCTTCCGAAGTAAATTATCTCACACTTTTCCACATTAAAATCCATTTGCCACTTCTGAGGTCAGCTCGACAGATTATCCATGCCCCTCTGTAACCGTCAGCAGATATTGGCATGTTTGACAACATCGTCGATCTTAATGTCATCTGGAAACTTATGAATCCATCATTCCATGCTCTAATCCAGGTCATTTATAAAAATGACAAACAACAGCGGACACAAAAAGGAATCTTGTAGTACACCATCAGTTACTGAACTCCAGGATTATCATTTCCTATGAACTACCACACTCTGTCTTCTTTCAACGAGCCAATTTCTGATCCAAACCGCTAAACCATCCTCAATCCCATAACTCTGTATTTCATGCAACAGCCGACAGTGCCATACTGAAAACCATATCCACCACATCAACCACTTTACTCTCATCCACCTGTTTGCTCACCTTCTCAAAGACCTCAATAAGGTTTGTGAGGCACAACCTGCTATTCATAAAATCGTACTCACTATCCCGAATCAACTTCTTCCTTTTCAATGATCATAAATCCTATCTCTCATAATCTGTGCCAAAAGGTTAGCTGCAAGAAAGCTAAGGATCACTGTTCTATAACTACCAGCATTGTCTCTACTCCACTTCGTGAAGAAGTGGACAATATTTGCTAAACTCCGATCTTCTAGCACTAATGACATAAACACTGACGTAATAAAGCTTATAGTCAAAAGTTCTGCAATCTCCTCCCACGATTCGCAGAGAATCGTCGAATACATCCCATCAAGTCCAGGGGACAAACCTATTTTTAGACTTTCATGAATTGGTAATAACTCCTCTTTATGAATGTCAATTTCGTTTATTCTAATAGGCTGCATTGCAATACTCTCTTCGACAACATTGTCTTTTTCATTTTTGATATGATAAAAAAAAATTAAGCGTCTCTGCTATCCTTGGACTCCGCTGACAACTTCGTTCTTCTGTTCTTGACAGGCCATAATCATATGCTAGACATTCTTTTATTCTTGAACTTTCAATTGAAAGCTTCAGGATTGTTCCTGCCAGACAAAGACCTCTCATGCCTCCTGTTCGCTCGAAGTAGCTCTCTCTTTCGGCCCTTGCTGGCTAGCTTTTAATTCCCAAACGTCCTACCTCAGCCTTCATATCTCATGTTTACATACGCCTCCTTCTCCTTCTTCTCAAGAGATTCAATTTCTTCAGTAAACCCAGCTCCCTGTGTCGACCTCATATTTCCTGCATGACGCATACATACTTACCAAGGACATGCAGTAGCTTTTCCCTGGACAAGCTCCATATTTCAGGCGTGCATAACCCTTGAAGTTACTTTCCACATGCGGTGAATCTTAACTCTAGCTAATTGCATCATAATGGCCTTTCTCCCCGCGATACCTCATGCTCTGCAATAAATGCCAATGCCTATCCATCACTAAATAAACAGAACCGAATTGTGGTCACTATCAATAAAGTGCTCACTTACCTCCAAAGAGAACAGCTGGCTGAGTTCATTACCCATAAGCAAATCCAATGTATCTTTGCATCATGTTGGCCTGTCTACATGCTGCGTCAGGAAACCCTCCTGCACACATTGGACAAAAACAGACCGATCCGAGGTGCTGAACCGATAACATTTCCAATCAATATTTGGAAAGCTAAAGCTCCCCATAACGACTACCCTGTCACTTTTGTTCCTATCCAGAATCATCTTTGCAATCATTTCCTCCATAAATCTAGAACATTTTTGTGGTGATCTCTCCATTCCTGATTCTAATCTCAGTACATTCTACCTCACCAGATTCAGTCGTGTCCTCACCAATATCCTTTTTGCTACCATATTACTTTCCTTGACGAATAATGCCACATCTCCCCCTCTGAAACGACCCTCCTGTTCTGACCGAAAAATCGAAACTGAGTTACCAGGAACAACCATTCTCTTCAGTCCTCCGTTCATGTCTCTGAAATGGCCACAACATCGAAGTCCCAGATAACAACCCATGACACCTACCTTATCCCAGATGCTTCTGGCGTTGAAGCAAACACACTTCAACCCACCTTCATCCTTGCCAGCACACTCTTGTAAACCTGAAACGCTATTTATGACAAAACCACTCACAACCACCTGCAAACTGGAGGTACAATTCAGCTTCCCACTCCGCGGCTGAATTCGTTCAAACTCTCATGAAGAGCTTTGGCAAATTATCCCCCCAGGATATTGTTACTGTTCTAATTCAGGTGAAGACCATCCTGTTTGTAAAGGTTCATCGACTCCAGTATGAGCCCCAACTATCCAGGTATCGGAATCTCTTCCTCCCGCACCATCCTTCCAACAACATTTTCAAATGCTCTCTCCCTACACTTCACCTCACTACGACATAGAATGGGCAACAAATCAGAGAGAACAGATCTGTTTGTTCTAGATTTAAGATGTCAC
The DNA here is from genome assembly GCF_047496795.1 of Chiloscyllium punctatum. NCBI lineage: Eukaryota > Metazoa > Chordata > Chondrichthyes > Orectolobiformes > Hemiscylliidae > Chiloscyllium > Chiloscyllium punctatum. The sequence goes on along the minus strand of NC_092771.1, from coordinate 38,513,325 downwards.
CCACGATCCCTGAAATTCTGCCATACATTCACATCTCTTTTATTACCGATGTTGGTGCATAAGTGAACAATGACTTGGGGTTGCCCACCCTCTCCCTTACGGATCCTGAAAACACGATGTGAGATATCACAAACCCTGGGAGCTGGGAGACAACACACCAATCATGAGTCTGCCCGATATCCACAGAATCTCAATCTGTTCCCATCGATATGGAGTCCCATTAACAAATGCTCTCCTCCTCTCTCCCCCACCCTTCTGAGAAAAAGGGCAAACTTTGTGCCAAACACTTATACCCAATGGCTTTCCCCTCGGATGTCATCCCACCCAAAAATAACAAATATGGTATACATGTTACTGAGGGGCACGACCACAGCAGATGCCTGCCAGTTAGCGTTTTGATTCCCGACTGTATCCCATCTATCTATTTCTTGTACCTGAAGTGTTACTGCCCCCCTATAACTTCGCTCAATTCCACTCAGACTCCAAATGATCTGACATCAAGCTACAGTTCCCAAACGCAGTTGCCGAGGAGAACGAGTTGGGTGCACTTCCCGCAGATGTGGCATTTGTTTTTTAAAAAATGATCTTGTGGAGTGTTCTGTCCTTAGGAAATACCTCAGTTACTTACAACCAGCAGAAATACGCCATGAGTGAATATCCATCTCAAATAAAGATACAGAGGTGACGTTTGAAGATGTTGACGTTTCTAATATCGCTGATCCTTTGCTGTGTTAAATTCTGGAAAGGACTTTTGTTTGGTTCATGTTACTTATTTTGTTGCAATCTTGCACAGGCCATTAAAACAATCCAAAAATTATTAGATTTATCTCCTTGGACAATGTTGTCCGCAAAACTGGAACCGAAATGATAAAAGATTTTTGAAGTACTGCTTTAAAGATTATAGGATTCAAACAGGAACATTTTTCGATTCTTATCACTGGAAGGTTTGGGGGAGATGGGTGAGCAGCAAATGGTCTCACTCCCTTCTCTGTGATTGCAGCCAAATGTCCAAGGCAATAGATGAAAAAAATGGTGGATTCCATCGACAGGTCAGTTCCCACTCACTATAGTATAATTTCGCTTTGATTCTCGCCATCGTATAAAGGGTAAGGTGAGTGGGGAGCTCGGAATTCTGATGGTAAGCTGAGACATTGCGATAATTAATCGCACACTGTTGGCATCACTTTATATCATAAACCAATTATGCAGCGGACTGAGCTTACCGACTTCCCTTTAATGCTGAGCTAACAGAAACAGCTCAGTTCTTTTACAATTTATAGAAGTTCACGTAGAACAAGCTGCTAAACCTTTCTTCAAAACCAGCACTTTCTACACTTAATCGTACTCAGTTGGAGGTGATATGTGGTATATTTCCAATTAACGTTAACCAATTAGAAATTGTGCACCTAAAGCTTACCCGACCCGGCCGACCAGGCTCCATGTCTTGGTGAAATTCACTCATTATGTTTCTGCACGCACTTTTACAAACACTTTAGAGTCAGCTTCTGACACATTTTTCCTGAAAAATTGTCATTTTCGATTTCAATTACTGTAGAATGAAAGAAAAGTGTTCCAAACTTTTCCTTACCATCCATCGCTGGTTTTGAAGTTCGAAAGTCTAGTTATAGATCCATCTGACTGAAGGATTTTCCCTCTTGTTTACTCTCAGCAAATTCACATCATCAGGGAAACTTCCATATGGACGCAACTCAGTTTTACCTGGTTTCACGCCACATGATCTATTCATCTGTTCCACCATCCCATGAAACCCCGCCTTGCCTTTTCTAATGGCGTTATGCCCCAGTACTTCGTTGTCTTCCTTTCCATTCTTTTTTTGTTTCTCAGTAGACGCTGTCCATTCTTCCTAACCTCTTTTGATTCCAGTCATCGGCATCCATGTCTTTTATCATCTCGTTTATATCCCAGGGAAGTCCACCTTGAGAAAGAATGTTGTTCCGATGCAACACATGAAAACCCGCTCGAATGGTGTATACTGTCATTACCAGTATAGGGAAGACGGGAGCTAGTTCAGTCACAGTCAATCGGTTGGTTCTCACACAATGGATCAACCACTGACTGGGAAATGGCTGTTTTTCTTCACTTTTCTCCCCTCTCTGAACATGTGCTAAAACAACACAGTAAGGTATCATAGAATGCTGACAGTTAAGAAACTGCCCATTTGATGCAACAAATTCACACCGATCCTCCAGGGATTAACCCCCACAGAACAATTCCTTACCCTATTACTCTTCATTTGTTCCTGAATAAGGCACCTACTGACAGTCGACCCATTTGGATTGATGCCATGTCTCAGGCTCTGTGAGGCAGCAGTGCTAACCAGTGAGACACCTTGCGGCCCTGCAGCAATATTTCAAGGCACATGCAGAAGCGTGTAAAATGCGTTTCCTGTCAAAGATGCTCCGCTTTTGTTGTTGTCCTTATCAGGAACAATAATCCTGATTCCCTGACCAGGCAATGAAACCATACCACAGCGGTGATAGTGCTGAATTGTAACCACTAGCTGACATTTAGGACGGCAGGTGCAATTGCATCTTCTCTTAACAGCATAGTTTTTTTCCTGCGATGAGACGTTTCTTCCAAAATACTATTCGTGACACCGAGCTTTTACAGCACAGAATAATGCATTATGTCAATGCCAGTCATTCAAACATCCATCCATTCTCATTTTCAGCTTCCAGTAGCCCGTAGCCGGACTTCTGAAGTGTTCTTCTTAAAGGGACGTTCCCTGCAAAGGTTTAATCTCAAATGAAGAAGTGAATGAGACTGAAGTCAGATACCATTAAATTTGATCATGAGCTGCGGGAGAACTGAACCGCATTTTCAACCAAAGATGGAAATATGCAGACACATCTTGTGAGAATGACAAAGGCCTTAGGAGAGGCCAACATTCAGAAAATGAGGAATTGAACTGTTTGCCTCTTCTTTCTACACTTCGGGCTTTAAAACCCGATTCTGTTTGCATAAGCAAAGGGGTAAACAGGCAGGCGACTGTCCTTCGAGGACTGGCACAGTCGTGAATAATTGGAACATGCTAATCGTTGAATTCTCCACCTGTTGAGGTAGCCTAGCTAGCCGTGCTCTTCCAGCCTCCTACCTGTTTCATTTTAATTCCAGCAGATTCCTGCCTCTACATAAGGAATGGAAGCATTCAGCCGCTTCGCTGTATGTTTTCATTCCCCACTATTTCACCGTTACTTTACTGTTTCGACTGTATCACGTCGTTCTTCCGGCTAAACGAGAGCATTCTTGGCATCAGACGCTTGTCGTCCTTGTGTTCCTCGAAGTAGAAACACAGAGGGGGATTTCGAAAGTCAAGCAGATGTGGCCTGGTCCGTGGGGAAAATCACTTCACGATGTTCCCTCAGAAATAATTCCAAGCAGCACGGAAAATGCATCTGTGTTTGTTTGTTGCAACACTTGTAAACAAATTCAGCAAGTCTCAAGCGAGATTCGAATACACGACCAATGGTGGATAAGACCTCTGAACTATGGAGCCACCGGCAAGGAAAGCGTTTTTTCTGACTAACAGAAAATGATGAACTCTAGCACAGCAAATTCCGTCATCCGAGGTTCGTGATGCAAGCTTCGTTTTCAGTTTTAAAACACAACTTGAAACCAATTTCTTTGATCACTTGTTTGATATAACACTTTGTCAGCTTCCCAATATCTCATAATGTGACCGGGATCAAAATTTGTTTAAACTCCCTCCAGAGGAGCAGCTTTGAAGTTTCCATTATGTGAAAGGCACGAAGTAGTATTGATAGCAATTAATTGCCCTTCATTTCAACAAAGATTACAGCCTTTTTTCTTCCGTTGTTGACTAATTTGTTTCCTATAGCATTGTGCAATTTACGTCGTGAAGCGATTTCACAATTTATGACCTTGGTTGATGAAGTTGAGATACCAAACGTGGAACAGTTCAATTCGAACATACTCCGGAGATTGGAATTCCAGGCTATGCAGGTATCTGAGAATGCGTTTTAAAACAAAATCTTGGTTGTCGTGTTCACTGGCTGGGTTGGCATTTATTGAACAACACTAATTGCTCTTGTGTGGGCATGACAGTGATAGACAGAGCGAAGACAGTCAAGAGATTTGCAGAAATGAAAGAAACGTTGGTATTTAGCTGCCCGGTAATGGGTGAACAGCCCTTGTTGTTAATACTCCCACGCGCAGCAGTTGTTGAAAGATCTCAGGACTCCATCTTTGGATGAATAACCCGCAATCTCTGCCCTTCCAGCATGTGGGAGCCCGTGTGGAAAGATAAAGCTGCGAAGGCCGCAGTGCACATTTGGGAAAATGTGCAGTGGTAAAAATATCATTCAGGTAAGGAACAATGAAACACTGAACAGAACGCAAGTACACCCTTGAATAGAGGCAGAGGGAGTTAGGCCAGAGCAGAGGGGGAATTTGAGAGGATGGATGGAAGTGTGTTACCACCGTTTAATCCAAACGAATGGATGAGAGTTTGAGCTGTAGAAGAGCGGAGACGTGGAAGAGTTAATGATGTTAATGAGGTGCAAGTAGGCTGACATGGTGACGATGGTGATATGTGGTTGAAAGCACAAAACACGGTGAAGGATGACACTATGGTTATGACGTGACTCGTTCAGACTCAGACAGTTGCGAGGGAGAAGATGGAGTCAATGGCGAGCCATTTTCTCCTCGCACATGGTCAATGATTATTTCCAGCTCATCTCATCCATTTGCCGCAACTCCACTCTCAAAACCCATCCCTCCAACAAGGACAGAGCTCCCTTATTCATCACTTTAAAATCCAGCAATCTCTGTAGACATCATGTCATTCTCCGACATTTCCACCACCTGAAAATGAACCCCACCAGCTAAGACGTGTTTCCCTCCCCACCGCTATCCGCTTTCTATAAAGATCATTCCCTCTACGACTCCCTTGTCAAGTGCACGTCCCTCACCAAACCACCCTCCCCTCCCGCCCCATTCTCATTCCAACATGGGATTTGCAAAACCTCCACCCACACCTCCACTCTGTCGCAGGCCCCAAAGGAGCCTTCCACATCCATTAGAGTTTTACCTACACTTCCACACATGTCATTGAATGTATCCATTGCTCCTGATGCAGTCTACCTATATTGCGGAAACAGGATACCTAATAACAGTTCGCTTCAGAAAACGCCCCCGGACACCATTAACAAACAACATCACTGATCCGTGGACGAACACTTCAACTCTCCCTCCCAATCAGCCAAGTTCATGCAGGTCCTGGGCTTCCCTCGCTGTCATGAACTGTCCAAATTATCACTCTTCCTTCCCACCTATCCGCTCCTCACTGCTCTGCGACCAATCACCACTACACCCACCTCCATCCACATATCACACTCTCAGCTACCTTGACCCCGCCCCATCCACTCGAATTTGTTTCTCTACCCCCTCGGTTTCCAAGCTTTTTTCCTGATGATGGCTCTTGCCCGAAACGTCGATTCTCCTACTCCTTGAATGCTGCCTGCCCTGCTGTGCTTTTCCAGCAGCACATTTTCGACTCAGGAGCGAGTCAGTGGATTTTGATTTCGGGACTGAAGACAGAGGCCTCAGATTTGCCATGATGCAATTCTAAGAAATGTCTGCTCCAACAAAACTGCATGTCAGACAAGGCAGGACAGCGTTTGACCTGGAAGGAACAGGGAGGTGATCGTGTTTATATCCACCAACAGATCTATTTGTTCTCTGTGGTGGATGCTGTGTGCATGAAAGATTCTGACGAAATTCTGGTCACATTCTAAGTGTCGAAAATCCCTCACCCTCAGACCACATCTTAGAAAGTATCCAGAGTCTTGTGAAAGTTACTTTCCCACTCTCATTTTTGGATAACATCAATTTTGCAGGATATTAGAAGGGGAAGATTTACAAACCAATCTCTCCGCCGTGATCTGATAAAGTCGCACATTTTATCACAAGTAGAACTTGATCAGAGACAGAACATGAAAGGAAAAAAAAACCCTGGTAACAGTGAGAGAGAAATCGTTCTCTTATTGTGTGTGTGGACAATGGTTCTACCCATCATCAGAGCTCACAAACCACAAATGCAGTCATACTTAGGAAAGTCGATGGAAATGTGCGTATTCATTTCCTTGTCTGAGCTGAATTCCCATGGAGGCAAAGATTCCAGGAAGAAGCGATTCACCTACTAAGAGTGTGGAAAGGGATTCACTCTGTCTCTGACCTGCTGCAGCACATGCTCGTTCAAAATGAGGAGAAACCATTTCAAAGTCTGGACTGCCGAAAATGCTTTAAAACGTCCAGTACAACGCTCATACTAATTAGAAACCTTTCATCTCGCCAGACTTTGGAAAATGTTATCAAACCTCTGTGTGCTTCATCTCTTGGAAATATGCTCACATGAATGAGAGACCTTTTAAGAATTCTGGAGACGTGCCGTCTGATCTATATGCTCACCCGGGAGGAGAGACATCTTCGTTTCCAAATCGATGGGACCTGCTGTAAAAGTCCGAGTGACCGGATGGCTCGTCACCTTTCTCACAGTATTAACGTGGCTTTCTAAATGCCCTGACTGCAGGAAGTGCTGCATAAGTTCCTGGAGACGAACATGTCATCAACGTGTTCACACCGTGGAAAGACATTATTCACTCTCAAAGTTCCTGGTAGCAGTTTATCATTAACGTCTTCACATTGAAGAGAGACCTATCAAATGTATAGTCCGTGGGATGTGCTTAACAGTCTCTGTAGAACTGATGTCCCTTCGACATTTTCGTAATGTGGGAGATGTCTCAAATGTAGTTATTATAGGAATAGGCTCAAGCGTTCATCTCAACTCTCAGTACACCAGCAAGTTTGCAGTGGGCAGAAAGCATTTAATTGCTCCATGTGAGAAACACAGTTAGCTCACTCATCGACCCTGCTGAGACAAAAGAGGGATCCCACTAAGGGAAAGAATTCACTCACTCATCGACCCCGCTCAACTGCGATTTAACCTTGTTGTTCATCATATTCAGATCTGTAAGCAAAGTTTTGATATTCTGGATAAAAATCAAATAAATCAGCTTTGTATTAAATTCATTGTCAAATGTCATTGGAAGGATGGGTTTACCGAGTATTTTAAGCATCAGCACAGGTTCTCAAGGGGAAGTAATTTCTGAAAAATATATTAGACATCTGTGAGGAGATAATGAGCAAGTAAGACGAAGTCGACCCTGTGGAGGTGACCAGCTGGAATTTCCAAAAGGCTTTTGGCGAGGTGCAGTATGACGAACTGCTCAATAATCGGCAACTTCTACTTTAGACGATGGTGTGTTTGGAGTTTCCACATCCTCTCCCTTTCTGCCGGGATTTCCTCCCCAGAAGAAAGATGTGTGGGTGACCTTCTTTGGCGATGGGGAATGCAGAGTTACAGAAATTGGGTAGAGGTGTGAGTTTGGGTGTGATATCCGTTGCAGGATTAAAGGAATCTTCCTGGGTGGAATGGCCTGTTTCCACATTGCAGGTATTTTATTAGGATAAGGTTGATCGCAGGGATTAAGGCTTTTGTCATATGAATTTCTTTTTTTAAAAAAAGGTAACAATTTCCATATAAACATATGATTTCAATTGAATCTGTTGAATGATATAAGGAGACGATGGGCATTCTTAAAGAGGACATCATAAAGGTCAAGCGAGAATGTCAGATCACCTTAGCACGTAAAGTTAAGGATATAATCTAAAGAGATTCCACAAGTACATTTAGAACTAGAGACGAAATAGGACCACTTTAAGTTGAAAGAGCTCACTTTTGTTTTTAACCACAGCAGATGGAGAGATATATAATGTTCACTTCGTGGAGAACGAAATGAACCCTACAACTAAATTTTGATGTTTATAAAGTCGTTTCCATTATAAAGGGCAAGTGCTGGAGGACTTAGAAAATATGAAGAAGGATATTTCTCTGGGATTTGTGCTCATGTATCCCAGGACTTTTTGGCAAGTTAGGGAATGAAACTGTTGGGCCTTTCGTAGAAATAATTGTGTAAGCTATTACTATGAGTGAGGCGCCAAAAAATTGGGGAGTTGCTAATTTTGTGCTTTTGTGAAGAAAGGGTTACATGGAGAATCCTGGGAACGATAGACCTGTGTTTCTGACGGTGGTCTTATGTAAGTTGTTGGATGCAATTCTAAACGATTGGATTTAAATGCATTTGGAGATACAAGGAATAAATACGAATAACCAGAATATTTTTGCGCGAGGGAAGTTGTATCTCACAAACATGACTGAGTTTTCGAGGGCATAATTAATATGATTGATCCGGACAAAGTGGTAGGTATTGCTCACTTGAACTTTGATAAAACCTTTTTCAAGGTTCCACATGTTTGCCTGATTCAAAAAGTGAGATCACAGAGAGTTTGATGAGATTTCCAATTCGATATAAAATTAGATTAACAGCAGGAAGCTGGGAATAGCCGTGGAAAGTAGCCTGGAGAACTATTACCGATGGTGTCCCACAAAGATCGATGCTTAGCCCACATTCATTTTTCAAAATTTAAATAAATTATTTAGGTGAGAAGATAAAAAGCGTCATAAGTAATTTGCAAAATTTGTCGGAAAAGGAACAATAAAAAGGTGATGGAAGATTGTGAAGAGATTTTCTCGTCAGGTCAATTCCTCTCTCTGTCCTCGAGTTTTTAAAGCATGGGGGAGTGGGGTTGGGGCGGGACAGTGAAGAGCCATCAGTCCATCGTACAGACCAGGTTATCAGACGTCCATCTATTCTCGTCCCAGTTTGCAGCATTTGCCCCATAACTTTGAGTGTTCTGACTTTCCAGGGAAAATGTCAATGAGATTCGCTCTGTGAGCTTAAATGACACAACAATGGTACTGACGGTTAACTGGGTTGCGACACCTTTGAGGAAAGTATTCTCATGTTCAAACACAGCGGCAGACACGCCGGCACATTCCCCGACAGTGACAAAGTCCTCATCATTATACGCAATCCATGCGCTTTACGTCCGCAAGTTTCTCTGGTGAAAGGCGGTTTTAAGTGGAATACAAGCCATTTCTCGAAAAAATGCGAACCGTTGCTGTGAGCTGCGATATGAAGAGATTACTGAGCTGAAATTGTCCCACACGCTTCGCATGTGCAACTTTCAGTAACACAAATCCCACCAAATCAAGGCACGTTGATCCTGGGATCTGACAGGATAGCACCCAGCAAACATTCCTCACTAAAACTACTGACACATGGCAAACTGTAGACACTTTCACGTCTCGTCTCGTCTCGTTCTGCTTCTGTCCCTGTCACACCTCCAGATTCCTCTTCATGTCTAGTCCCGAGATCAATGAGCTCTTTGATACAAATACAGACACATTGAGAAAGTGATCTTTATTTCAAAAGCAGAATCAGGGAATGTAAGCTTCGAGGGCTTGCTCATGGCAGGGCAATGAGGCACCACGGGTTCATGTCCTGATTATCGTATAGACTGATTCCACCAATGGGCACCGTACCGGTTATTACCAATTAAAATCTTCCAATGAATACCGTGACTGACAGAAAGTAGCTTCGACCCCTTCCTCGCCGAGGGGCATTTTGCAAAAAATGTCCTGTTCCTTCACAAACTGAGTTTTTCGCAGCCAGCCATGGATGCGTCGAGCGCAGAAAATGCCATTTGGCCCACGAAGTCTGCACATTCCAATACAATCCCCTGAATTGTACTTATCTCATTTGGCAGCACTTTGCTCAAAGGCTCAAACGAATTCAGCACTGTAAGTGTTAGACTATATGGGTCTTTCATGCTTTGGAGGTTTCTGCCTTTTCCATCATGACAGGTGGTTGGTTGCAGTTTCCCAAGCTTCCTTATCTGGGTTATATGCATTTTACTTCATCCTGCGATTTGAATTTCAAACAAAAAAAGCAGAGAACAAACACACTTCTAGTTCACTCTCGACTCTCAATTACAGTCAGAAAAATGCTTAACTGCATGAGGAACTCACAGTGGAATTAACGCCCATCGCCTCAATCACTTGGCCACATCTGCAGAAGTACGCTACTAAACTGGTTTCAAGTTCTCCCTCCCTGTGGAGCTGAGGAACAGGCAATCATTGTTAGGTTTGTTTGAATTGAATCACCACAGCTTCGACAGGGTAAAATGTCAAGATATGTTTGGTCTGTGTAATCAATCTCGATATTTCAAATTATCATTCATTTAGAAGCAAAGACAGAGATTACAAGATAAACTAAGCATGTCTGGCAGCATCTGGAGATAGAGAAACATAGACAACGATTCAGATCTTCTTCAGGAGTTTCTCAGAACTCTGTTTTTCTCACAGGTTCTTCCATTCCTGCCGAGTTCCTTGAGCAGTTTTTGTTTTTGTCAGAGATTCCCAGCATCCGCAGCACTTTACTAGCCTTTAAACAATAAAGAAACACATTTGTCGTTCCTCACTGGATAGGTTTTCCGATTGGGAGCATATTCCCGAACCTACTAAAGGATTCGGATGGATAGGAACAGCGACCGCTCCATGCGTGGCAACACCCTATCAGTTAACAGCTGAACGAGAGAATTAATTGCTCCACAGAGACTGGGGAGTTCCTGGTCGCAAGCCCCTTGCAGGATCTCATAAAGAAGACTGTTAGCGAATTCAAGAATTCGCCTGACCTTCGTAGAATGACAATTGCTCTCGATTGGTTTGACGTTTCAAAAATTAATCCTGGGGCATTCGTTGTGGAAAATGGGAACAGTCTGATCCTACGCTTGCCGACACAGTCATGTCACCGGGAACCAGCTCTCCTAAAACCAGGACCTACTCCCTTCGTGCCTCATGACGAACATATTCCTGACCACGGTAAAACCCCGGAACTGTGCAGCTGAAGAAAAAAGGATGGTGTGATTGTCGCTCCCTTCCTGGGTCATGGAGAACAGCACCTGTTAGTGAAGAGGCGAACGCACTGACTAAGATCGCCACATAGACTGATGACCCAACGGCGTCAATGATCTCCGAATGCAAGCTTTAGTCTGCTCCTCCCCCATAGAAAATACTCCTTAATTGGAATACCTTTCGAAAATAAATCTTTGGAAATTCATTCTGAAGACATGGGAATAGTCTGCTCCCACCCTCTAAAGACATAACCGTGACACCAGGAACCAGTTGTCCTCCAACCGGGACCGTGACTCTTCCAGCCTTTAAGTGTCTTGTCTGTAACCGTGTTTTCGCATTGTCCCGGAGCTGAAATGAGATTTGACGTCCTAACGTGCAGGAACGAGAATCTTTTCAATGTCTCAGATCAGTTCATGTCCGGAGAGCATCAGAGTGAAAGCACTGGCCTCCACAAGCACGGAAAGATTTGTAACCTGTCTCTGCACAGTCGAACAGTTCATCGTTCATTCGCCTCTGGATCCGCTTCCCAAGGAATATATAAAGATTCAAAAAACTCGAGACTCGGATTTCTGCTTTGCTTCTTGACAGTTTCGCCACCTGCCAATTGGCAAAATTTTCCAAGAATCTCTTCACAACCCTCTGCTTTGCACTATGTTCAGAGATAAATGAATCTCACTTTGTGGAGAGGTTCCCGACTCTGGGAATGTTTTGTTTGGTGCAAAGAAGTTTAATGGGAGATTTCTTGGGAATGTTTACAATGATGTGGGTGGAAGTGGTGTGGATGGGCCGTTGATGGTCAGGAGGAACCGCTTCCCCTGACCAGGGCAACTGACCAAAGGACGAGGAGTGAAGACCTTTAAGGGAAAACACAACTTGTATCAAATAAACTCAGTGAAACCTACATATACACCTTGTGTTTGTTATTATCTGTGGATATAGGAACAGAGCTAACGTTTTGAGTCAGATCCGTTTCTCGTTTAGAACACAGGTTTCCTGCATGTCAACAATTGAGCAGACCTGAGAAAGTGTCGAGTTGTTGAGACGGGTATTCTGGAGTTGCAGGGATAACTCATCCAACAGGAAATCATTTAAAATCAACAGTGAGCGGAACATGTTCTGTATTGATGAGTGATAGAGTGGATGTGAAAGATCCATTTCCATGAGCAGAGAGATTAATAATACGGCAATGGTCGAGTAACAAAGATGTTCTTATATTTTTACAGCGCCTTTCAGCACCACTTCAGTCACAGACACTGAAGTAACTTTGAAGTAGATGTGTCATTGTCAAAACTAAAGTGCTAATCAGGGCAGTTTGTTCAACCAGAGGTTAAAAAAGACCACTCAGAACTGGCACTGGAGACGCCAGTGAGATTATGCTTTACTTTAAGCGTTTATATCCAGAATAGTGCAGGACTGGAGGTTCTAATCTCAGGGGAAGGTGTTACCAACCAAGACACAGATGAGGAGGATGTTCTCACGTTCAGAGGGTAGCAAGTATGTGGAAGGATTTACAGCAGATGTCTGGCAAGACTCAGTATATTTCAGCCTTCAATTATCTCTCTCTTAATAGCACGGAGCAAGTGGTAGAGTGAAATGTGCACAAATGTGCTGACAATTCACACTCGTGGGAGCACATATTATGTTGAGAACGTGGCATTTCGCACAGGCATATAGATAGGTTGAATGAATGGGGAATAACTTGTGAGATGCAGTTTCATGTCGGCATTATGAGGTCATGCACTTTGGTCAGAGAAGTCAAAAGAAAGAACACTATTAAAATCGAGAGAAAGTAGAAGAAACGTGTGAGACAGAGGAATCTCATGCCTGACACAAACATGTTTAGTATCATCTTCTTTCCCTGACAAAAAGGATGGCCTCCTTTCCAAATGCTCACAATGAAAGAGATGGTTTCCAAGGAAAGTAAAAAACCCTGAAACAAATAGCCTAATCGAAAACAAAGGAATTAATTGAGTCGTTCCAATGGACAACTTTGATGCTTATGGCTCTCTAAAATTTGTTTATAATGGAGCTGGAAGTGGGAATTGGGGGACCTGGCGAGTGAAAGTCAGGTCACCCATGTTTACTGTCATCCTTCGTCTGTTTTCCTCATTTTTTTGTATGTTTTATTTCGCATTGTGGTTACTGTTATTGCGCTTGTAAACCACACCGCTGGTGACTTGTTTCCCAGACAGTTCTTCAACACGTCTCTTAAGAATTCAACATTCTTTTCTCCTGACTCTGGCTAATCTCTAAACACTGTGCAAATATCACCAGAACCTCGACATTTTCCACTCCTGTCTGCCTTCTTGCAATATCAATTGATTCATCACTGTGCTACTGTTGCACAAATCAAGAACGAACCAAACCACATCAATTGCATCTAGGCTGCGAACGCAGCTAACTGCAGCTGCTCCCCAGAGTACTGGCAACTATGTGATCACTGAAGCACATATTGAACAGCCAAGAAACTCAAAATAATTACAGTGCCAGAGGCCGTGCCAGGAACGGCACCTGAGAAACAACAGAAACACGCTTTTGAGCTATGGACTCGGTTATATTTCTCAATCAGCAATCAAAGTTTACATTGGTTATATCAACTGATCCCTCACTCAAGGAACCAACAACTGCTGCAAACGGAGGAGAAAATTAGGACTTTAGATACTGGACATCAGAGTCCAGAGTGCGGTGCTGGAAAACACAGCAGGTCAGACAGTATCTGAGGAGCAGGAGAATCGATGTTTTGGGCATGTGTCTGATGACTTGCTCATACCACAAACGTCCATTCTCCTGCTTCTTGGATGCTGCCTAACCTGCTGTACTTTTCCAGCAACACCGTCTCCATTGCTGCAGACTGTCATACAATCCAAGCTTTCAGCCGCAGAATCAGCAACACTCAGTGTAATGAGTCAACCTATTGAGGACACCTGGCAGTGGTGTTTAGTGTCAAGTAGATCTTCATGAAGGCGTGTCGTGAATTGTCTGTCCTGTATAATGTTCCCTGCTCTCACTACGTGGAACATTGTTTGATCATATTTGTATTGTACATGATGGGTATTGGGTCCATTGTTCTGGTGAGTTGTTGTCGAAATGTGGCTTTCGGTTTATATTCTCTCATAGATCCGAGTAGTCAAAGGCTGTCCATTCCGAGACATTTTTGCTTGATGTGTTGGGTGCCCTCCGAACGTTGTTTGTCTGCAAGGAATTTGCGGGAATATTCTTTTTTTGCAAAGGACTTCTGGAGGATCCAGGAAACACCACAATCAGTTGTTCAGAGTGGCAATGCACAGACATGATGAGGTCAACAAATTCGACCAGAACAACACAACAATAATTGGACAATAGTGGGCAGCCAGAGATTTTCTGGAATGACGAGACTCATCCATTGACTCCATCAAAGAGCATGTTGACCTGGACGTAACATACCGGGACCCGCAATGAACGACAAGAAGCAGCAACTGAAAGCAGTGGGAAGGAAATCACACCAATTCGAAACGCTACAGGACAGCAGAGCTTCATAAGAGTCTCATCAGCCTTGAGGATGTCACCGAGAAAGGGCAGGAAACTGCTGCAAACCAACTTCCCAACACTAACGAACATCCCCACACCATCTGCAAACTTCACTGGAACTACAAATCTTTACACAAACCTTGCAACCCTGAAACAGTCAGGGTCGCCCCAGCGGGAAAATGAACCCTTGCATCCCACATGACAGCTGAACATATGAAACGCCATACTCCCGTGGATGTCAGAGCGAACTGCTCTTGCAAGCCACTTGTGCGTGCTCTTCACAAAATAACTGCTTGATTATCCTCATCCAATTTCTTATCGTTTGACGTTGTGTGCCTTTAACATTACAAATTTATATCTGAATATCTCTGAATTTTCTGAGCATTTCTGCCGTTCCAACACTTAGAGACAGTGAGTTCCAGATTCCAACCACTTGTTGTCTGATAACGTTTTTTTATATGCAGCTACCCAAACTTTTTTACCCTTATCTTAAATCTATGGCTCCTTGGTGATTGATCCCTCCATCAAATGTTTCGTTAACTGTACATAATCCATATTGCTCATCATTTCGTACATCTCAATACTGTCTCATCTCAATTTCCCCTGCTTTCAGAAACACAACGCATGTCTGTCTAACCTCTTTAACAGTTGAAGTTCTTCAATCCAGATAATATATTGGTAAATCACTTCTGCATCGTTTCCACAGTTGTCATATCACTGCTATAACGTGAATTGTAAAATTATACACAATTATCTCGCGAGAGACAAATGATGACTTGAAATAAATGTGGGGAGACCAGAGACATTGGTCTTTTCCAATAAAGTCATTCCCTCGATACTGTTCTATGCCATTTTCATGAACCCAATGCTCCAATGATCTCTGGTCCATGCAAATAAAACACTATACGTGAGGATTCAAAACCCAACCACATTGTCTGAGAGCATTAAGTGGCTTAATGGTCCTGATGCTGATATTGGGTCACGTTCACCTAACAAGAGTGACAGCTGCAGCACAGACTTCACGGTGTCAATGTGAAAGTGAATGTTAATTTTTCCAATGCCCCAGTCACATGGGAGGAGGGATGGAAAGGGGGAACAGTGATTGTTAAAGGGAGAAATATCTCCGAGATTGGATGCTGAGAGTTGCGGCTTGAAGCATTAAAACCAAAAACTGAGTGAGTATTTTCACCTTAAAATTGATTGTGTCCTTTCTGCGTTTGTTTTGCACAGGTTATGTGGAGTAACATGGAACAAATGCTCATTACAGATACTCGGATTTGAATGGAGGTTGCTTGACCACAACGCAGAGGACGAACCACTATTCGATTAAATGAAAAAGCACAATACAAAAAGCCTTTAATGCAATGGCAGAGATAGTCGAGGAACTGCATCACATGCACAACAGGAAAGCCCACTGAGACTGGATTGAATCGTCACCTTGGATGTCCCCAGTGGCTGTGGAGATTCTATCACTGAGAATGTTGAAGACTGAATTCGATAGATTTCAATAAAAGATTACATGTACAGGCGAGACTTCACAAATAATGCTGAAATATCGGTTTCAGTAAACATGAAATTTCACATCGTAACAAGGAAGAAACTATTATTGCACACTCACATCACACCGGTTCCCAGGTCTGGTCTCAGTGAAACTGCGTACGCAGTGGCGAAGATCCGATTGGAAATTGAGAGTGGAATGAACGAGTGGATATCTACTTTGCCTGCCAGTGACAAACTCCATGAGCATGCAGTCCTACTGTGAAGGTAGAGAGGCGCGTGAAACGCTGAGGTTGGGAGCTCCAAACTCGCTCGGTGAAACTTCTGTTGACATGGCGCAGAGGGCATTGGGTCGTGGGAAAAGATCCTGAGCTATTTTAATCTGAATTGAAATGATTAGATTAGATTCCCTGCAGGATGAAAACAGGCCCTTCGGACCAACATGTTCACTACAACCCTCCGAAGATCAACCCATCCCAACCCTATGCTTACCCCTGCCTAATGCACCTAACATTGTGGACAATTTAGCATGGCCAATTCACGTTATGTGCATATCTTTTAGATTGTGGGAGGTACCGGAGTACACAGAGGAAACACATACAGACACAGGGAGAACGTGTAAACTCCACACAGACAGTCGCCCGAGGCTGGAATCGGACCTGGGACCCGGGTGCTATGAGGCAGCCGTGTGAACCAATGAGCCACCGTGCCACACATTTGCTCACTGAATTGGGGCCCGCAGCCCTCTACAGCAACTATCTCCAAAGAATCACCACTCTCTGACTGAAGATATTCCTCCACGTCTCATTTCCAAATTGGTATCTCTTCACTTTGTCTCTGTGCCCTCAGGTTCTAGTGTGCCATCCTGGGTGAAACATCTTTGCCACATTGGCTCTGCACAGGCCTCTCAGCACTCCGTAAATTTCAAATAAATTGAGTCATTGACTCGGACATCATTGAAACAGATCGTTGTTCCAAATAGTCCATGCTCCCATTTACCGAAACTAACGTAGTACCAACTATGTGTACTGGGCCCATATCTCTCTGAACATGTCCTATTCATGCACTTATCTAAGTGTCTTTTAAATGTTGTAACTTTATCCACATTCCTACTTCCTCTAGAACTTTGCACAGGAAACATACCGTGTAAAATAAAACTAAGTGAACCTCATGTCTTTTTTTCACTTTTGTCCTCACACCTTAAAAATACGCCCACTAGCCCGGAAATACCCCAAAGAAGGAAAGCACCGTTGCAGTTGAGCTAATCTGTACCCCTCAGGATTTTAAAAAACATTTATACGGTAAACGTTAACCTCCTATGCACCTTTGAAAGAAGTCCCAGCCTATCCAGCCTCCCCTTACAGCTCAATCCCTTCATTCCGAGCAACATACTGGTAAATCTCTTCTTAACTCTGTCCAGCTTAATATTCTTCTTTGTCTGAGTTGGAATCCATAACATAGACACAATACTACAGAAGATGCCTCGGCAACATCCTGTACAACCTCAGGATAACGTCCCAACTTCAACACTGAGCAACGCATGAAAGCGTTCTAACAGCATTTTAACGAAGCTGACGATATGTCACACGACTTCCAAAGTCCAAACGTGACTTATTCACGTGTCTATTGCGCAGGACTATTCAAAGCAGTAATTGTAATTGTACAAGTACTACATGCCTTTATAACTCAAACTGCAGTACGTTACATTTGTTCAAGATAATTTCTCTTTACAATTCATTTAATCATATACCCGAATGATCAATGTCTCTTTTAATCTTCTATAACCTCAGATAACCTTCTTCTCTGTCGACTGTACCACCATGTAGCGTCCCTCAGCACAGAAACAGGTCGTTTAGTGCACACTGGTGCATACTGATCATAATGCCGGTCCACATTAATCGCATTTCTCTGCACTTGGACCATATCATTCTAATTCTTTGCTATCCATGTATTTGGCCAAAAGCCTTTTTAAATGTTCTTCATGTACACACAAAGACTTATGCTGTCATCTCATGAAATGCATGTCGCCCATGTTGGTGTCAACCATAAACTGATGATCCCTGGCTTCCATATTGTCATCTAAAAAATTTACATCAGTCACAAACAAAGGAGCCATCACTGATCCCTGTGGAACACTGCCGGTCACAAGCCTCCAGTCTGATAAACAACACACCAAAACCTCACCCTTTCTCTTGTTGTTAATTGATTTTTGTATCCAATTTGCAAACTCATTGTGAACCACATCTGATCTAACTTTACTCGTTAGTCTTCTATGTTGAATCTAGTTAAACGCTTTCCTACAGCCTAAGTAAGTAAAGAATTTGTTCTTGCCTCATCAATCCTCTTGCCCACTTGATCAAAACCTCAGAAATTTTTGAGACCCAGTTTCCACCTCCCTAAACCATGTTGATGATCCCCTATATTTCCTGGACTCTGAAAATGCTTTCTTCCAAAACCACCTCAAAAAACTTGTCAACCACCAATTTCAAAGTCACAAGCCTTGAGATTCCAGTCTTTTCCCTGCATCTATTCTTCAACAAGATTCGTCAATGTCCAGTCATTTTAAATCACACCCATATTTAGAGATGACACAGTTATTTCAGCAAGGAGTCTTGCAATTTCCTCGCTTACCTCCCATAATGCTTTGGGATTCAGTTCAAAAACAGGGTAAACCTCGATGCTAATTGAAACCAGCAACACAGAAAAATATTTAGCCCGTGCTGTAATCTGTGAAAATTCGATAGTCAAAACGTTTTGCAAAGGTCACGATTTAACGGGAAAATATCAACTTTTTTTCTTTATGTCTAACAGAGGTTGAAAACTAACAAATATTTACAGCTAGTTTCCCTTAAACGCATCTTTTACCTTCCACTCCGCAATAATATTCCGATTCTAAAAGATTCCCAATAATGATTTAAAAAGTAATCATGGTTCAAAACCACTCAGCTTTTTCAAGTCTCATTTTGTGGATTTTTCTGGGAAGATTCTCTCCAGGTTTTCCTCAATGTTCTGCCATGCAAACATATTTTCAGGAAGGTACATTTGTAGGATCTCTTGAGCTGGACGTCTCTGAAGCTGTTGAAAATGTCCTGATTTATACCCCAAAACATCGGATTATTTCATTGGCTTTAATATTATCAAAACCTGAAGTTCACACCTGATTTTGATTTTGGATCTTGATTCATTATTTAAGCTGATGGCAATCCAGCTCTGCTGGTTGTTTCAAACAAATATCACATTGTTCTCTTGGTCGGAACAGGTTGTTCTGTGTCCTTGCAAGCTTTTCAACTCTTTTTTTCACACCACGTTCATAACAATACACTAGTCCAGTGTCTGGAGTTTTATACTCCTTTTAAATTTTATGAGATGTCCAGCAATTATTTTCCTGTAATATGAAATGTTTATCAGTATGTATTTCCACGATTTCTGTAGCCTCCTTAAGTCTAACATATCCTCCGCGAACAGATTTCCCAAAATGAGCTGTTCCACCTTGCTTGAATCCCTCTAAATACTTTCTCTTCATCTAACCGTCCAAATGTCCTATAAAATAATGTAACAGTACCTCTCCGTACCAGTTGCTCTAGCAGTTGATTCCATGTGCAAGCCATCCTCTGTGTGAAAAGGATGTCTTGTCATTTGGTGTAAATCTTACGAGGTCTCGACTCCCGGATCCAAGGGAAAACGAACTCTGCTGTTCGCCTTATCGAGAGCACTCTTGATTTTATGAATCTCTATAAAGTTATCTTCGACTTCCGATGCTGCAGTACGACAAGGCAAAACCTACACAGTCTCTGCTCGTTATATTAAAAATCCAGTCCTGAGAACATGTAGACTCTTTGTTGCATGAGGCCAGACAGAGTCGAATGTAATCCAGCCGCTAGAAACATCACCGAATCTCAATTTCTTGATGCTTGGTCAAATAGTTTCGGAAAAGGTATCGTCATCTTCGCGTATGGAGAGTAAACATTTGGTCTCGCTGTCTCCACAACAAAAAATGACGTGAAAAATTCGTTTAATGCCTCTTCCATCTGCTGAGCTCAAAAGCAATGCCAGCCTCCTTGATCTTTCAGATAATATTTCTCGCGTTGTTCTCTTGCCAGATATGTACTTGTAGACCCTCTTTGGATTATCTTCAGACCTGGCAGATTAAGTTATTTCATATCCCCTCTTTCCTTCCTGGTCTGCACTTTATTGAAGTCGCTACAAGAAATTCACTTGAACCCTGTTGTCTGTCTGATATAGTCTCTCTTTCGTTTTGATTTGTTCCTCAACACCTTTTTTCAACAATGGTCACGTCTTGTGAGTGTCTAGCCTGACAAATTCAGCTCAGGTTGACAGCATATCTGCCACTGGGAAAATGTTAGTCTGTGATTAAAGTTTAAATAACAGAGCATTAGAAATGCATTACAGAATAAAATGGATTCCGCATGGCTTTGTGCAGACGAAATCAGACCTAACACGTTTACAAGTATTTTCAGATCGTCACAAGCACAATACATAAAGGGGAATGCAGTAAATGGAATATATCTGAATTTCTAAAATTATACGATAGCACTTCACAAGCATGAACCAACACAGTTGGGGTTATGTATTAGTCGAGGGTTGGAGAATGAATGGAGAGGCGAGGTAATGAGGGCATTTTCATGACAATAAGTTGTAACTTGCAGATTCCCGGAGCCAACAATATTGGTGCCACAGCTGTTGACAACATGAACTAATCACCTGTACAACATAAGTTAATGTACTGTTGCTCAGTTTGGAGATGACACAAAATAGATATGGATGAAAGGAATGCGGGCAGCACAGCAACATTGTGGACGGACAGAATTAGGATAAACAAGTGGACAAAAACGGAGCAGCATATAACCTTCCAAAAAAAAATGTTTATGCCTTTTGGCAGATATAAATATTAAATGGGGAAATACACAGCACAAAGCATCAGCATACAGAGCATTTCGCTTCCTTGTACATGAAATATGAAAAGTTAGCATCCAGTTTCAGCAGGTCATCGGGAAGTTAAATATTTTTGTTTCATTTTATTTAAACGGAATGGGGACGTATGTTTTCTTTTCAAAATACACCTAGCATTAGTCAGATCAGAGCTGGATTAATGTGAGCAAATTTAGTCCCCCTATTTTAGGAATAGCAGTTCAGGGAAATTTAACAAAGATCATCCGGGATATGGGAGGATATTCTCGCGAGATGAAACTGAGAATATTGCCCCTATACTCATTGGAGTGTAGAATAATATAACAAGACTTTACTGAGATACATTAGATTATGAGGGACATGATAGGATAACTTAGGAGAGAATGATTCGCCTTGTCTGAGAATCGAAGACCAGAGAACATAATCTCAGAGTATGCAATAACCGATTTAAGAAAGATGTGGAGGAATTTCTTTCTCTTCGAGCCGACTGAATATGTGAAAGTATTTACTGCAGGCCGCCCTAGAAATTGGCAGCTCAGTGTATCCAAGAGATGATACTGAGATGAGGGAGGGTGGTAAAAAAGGAAGGGGTGTGGCGTTGCTAATTAGAAATGGTATTATGGCTGCAGAAAGGCAGTTCGAGGGGGATCTGCCTTTGGAAGTAGTATGGGCTGAAGTCAGAAATAGGAAAGGAGCAGTCACCTTGTTGGATGTTTACTATAGCCCCCCCAATAGCAGCAGAGATGTGGAAAAAACAGATTCGGAAACAGATTTTGGAAATGTACAGAAGCCACAGGGTAGTAGTCATGGGCGATTTCACCTTCCCAAATATTGATTGGAAGCTCTTTAGATCAAGTAGATTGGACAATGCGGTGTTTGTGCAGTGCATCCAGGAAGCTTTTCTAACGCAGTAAGTACATTGTCCGACCAGAGGGGAGGCCCTATTGGATTTGGTACTCGGTAACGAACCGGGACAAGTGATGGGCTTGTTTGCAGGTGAGCATTTTGGTGATGGTGACCACAATTCTGTGACTTTCACATTGGTTATGGAGAGAGATAGGTGCATGCAACAGGGTAGGTTTTTCAATTGGGGGAAGGGTAAATACGATGCTGCAAGATAGGATCTGAGGAGCATAAGTTGGGAGCATAGGATGTCAGGGAATGATGTCATTGAAATGTGGAACTTTTTCAAGGAACAGATACGACATGTCCTTGATATGTATGTACCTGTCAGGCAGGAAAGAGATGGTCGTGTGACGGAACCTTGGTTGACGAGGGAGGTTGAATATCTAGTAAAGAGGAAGAAGGAGGCTTACATAAGGCTGACGAAACAAGGTTCAGACAGAGAGTTGGAGGGATACAGGATAGCCAGAAGGGACCTGAAGAAAGGGATTCCGAGAGCTAAGAGAGGGCATGAAAAATCTTTGGTGGGTACGATCAAGGATAACCCCAAGGCCTTTATGCAAATGGGAGAAACATTAGAATGATGAGAACAAGGGTAGGTTCGATCAAGGACAGTGGTGGGAGACTGTATAGTGAGTCGGAAGAGATAGGAGAGGTCTTGAATGAATACTTTTCTTCAGTATTTACAAATGAGAGGGAACATATTGTTGAAGAGGAGAGTTTGAAACGGACTGGTAAGCTAGAGGAGATACTTGTTAGGAAGGAAGATGTGTTGGGCATTTTGAAAAACTTGAGGACAGAGAAGTCCCACGGGCCTGACGGGATATATTCTAGGATTATGTGGGAAGCAAGAGAGGAAATTGCAGAGCCGTTGGCAATTATCTTTTCATCTTCACTGTCAACAGGGGTGGTACCAGGGGACTGGAGAGTGGCGAATGTTGTGGCCCTGTTCAAAAAAGGGAATAGGGATAACCCCGGGAATTACAGCCCAGTTAGTCTTACTTCGGTGGTAGGCAAAGTAATGGAAAAGGTACTGAGGGATAGGATTTATGAGTATCTGGAAAGACACTGCTCGATTAGGGACAGGCAGCACGGATTTGTGAGGGATTGACTTCAAGAGTCGTGAGGTGATGTTGCAGCTGTACAGGACCTTGGTAAGGCCACATTTGGAGTATTGTGTGCAGTTCTTGTCGCCTCACTTTAGGAAAGATGTGGAAGCTTTGGAGAGGGTGCAGAGGATATTTACCAGGATGTTGCCTGGAATGGAGAATAGGTCGTACAAGGATAGGTTGAGAGTGCTAGACCTTTTCTCATTGGAAAGGCGATGGAAGATGGGTGACTTGATCGAGGTTTATAAGATGATCAGGGGAATAGATAGAATAGACAGTCAGAGACTTTTCCCCCGGGAACAACAGAGTGTTACAGAATGTCAGGGGTAGGTTCTTTACCCAGAGAGTGGTGGGGGCATGGAATGCGCTGCCTGTGGGAGTGCCAGAGTTAGAATCATTGGTGACCTTTAAGCAGCAATTGGATATATACATGGATAGGTGCTTAAGCTAGGACAAATGTTCGGCACAGCATTGTGGGCCGAAGGGCCTGTTCTGTGCTGTATTGTTCTATGTTCTATGTTCTATGTTCTAAGACTATGAGAAATAGATTTTAATCAGCAAAGTATTAAAAGGTTAGATGCTTTTGCAGGAACTTGAATCTGAGGATTATCAGATCAGCTGCAATCACACTGAATGGTGAGAGCAGACTGCACAGGTTTAATTGACGACTTCTGCTCTTGCATCTTATTTCCTTTTCTTTCTGGACTTTCAATTGCTTCTGTTTTTCCTTTATCAATGAATGTACCGGGCATTAGAAGAAGAAGATTTACAGTGCGATGGCCAAAAACCAAATATCACTTCAGTATCTGATGGTGTTGTCCAGTTGATTGTTGCCTGAATATGATTCGCTTTTGAACATGAAAGGGAAAAGCATCATTCACAGTGTGGAGAAACTGTACACGTGTTGTACGTGTGGGCAGGGCTTCACAGATCAACTGTCTAGTCAGAACATAAATACAGTCAGACGAGGGAAAGGCCATTCGTCTGTTTCGAGTGTGGGACAGAATTCACTTGATCCACTACGTTATTATAACAACAGCAAGTCCGCAGAGCGGAAATGTCTTTTAAATGCCCTGAACGTGGGAAGCGGCTTAAAATCTCTGAGGATCTGTTGACCCATCAATATGTTGACACTGATGAGAAACTTCATTTGCTCCCAAACTGGGCCTGGATTAAAGTGGTTAATTGGACTCTCTGTGCACGCGCCATCTCACTGTGGGGAGAGGCTGTTCACCTGCACTGGTGTGGGAGGAGATTTTATGTGAAATCCAACCTACTGAAACAACAGCAAGTTCACAAGTGAACAAAGGGCCTGGCTTTTACTGTGCTTCATCGTGTGTCAAAGTCTCAACCAAAAGTTTTGGTTTGAATTCCAGCTTATTGTGGAGCTATTACATAGAGTTTAATGTAGAGGAAAGGATTAGAAGGTTACGGGGCAATGGCAGGGAGATGGGGTTAGTCTGAATGCACATTTTGGTCGGAATGGGCCAGTTTGGACCAAAGGGTCTGCCTTTGTGCTTTAGGACTCTATGACTCTCACAACCATTGCTTGTCTCCCACTGAATGTCATATTGTACTTTCCCAATTCACTGGAGTGAACTTGACCCTCCACCCTGCAGGCTTCCCTGATGTTTGACAATCATGTTCAACATTCGATATTATATGCAGGTGCCGTGTAAAATGCAACACATTAATTTCACATTTCCTGAGAACAAGATTATTAACTAGTCCTTCTGAGCACACATCACCAAATCCAAAGTAACCTTGTCTCGAGTTTGGATTACAACACACTCTTCCAGCTGCCTGATACACACTTCTGTAATTTATTTTTCACAGCATTAGCAGTCACTTATTTTATGCAGTTTAGATGTAACGTGAGATAATTCAGTATTACTGCAGCACCAACAATACCAATTTTCCACAGCATAAGATATACAAAATTTGCAGGGTAGAACACACCAATGCTTGTTTCTCATTGCTAAGATCCTCCCAAACCGATTCTGTGGGATCTGAGGGACAGGGTCGGTGGCATTATTAGTGACAGACTTAGACAAGACGTTCATTGAGGCTCACCTCGACGCTGAGATGATCTGAAGAAATGTCCAGGACGTTCTGTATCCTCGTTCTACCAGGATAAGTATAACCGTATTTTCTCTGTTCCCTCACACTCACTGTATATCTGTTATCGCACCTGCCCACAAACAAGGCTTACGCTCTATCTCCAAATAAAGTTCATGTACTTCCAATCTCACTGTTGAATTCAGCACCTTCCTTCCATCATTTTGTCTGTCGCCCATGCAATACACCCGCACCACTAACACCTTATGGATTCTGCACTGTGGACTGACTCCCTCCAGACACCTCACCATTCAGCAACCCTCACCCCCCACCCCCCTAACAACCACCACCTACAACAGTGCGAACAGCACATTCCCCACTTCCCTTTCTCCCATTCCAGGATAAACAGCCCGGAACAAGACAGAAAGGGCCAAGCCGGGTGGTGGAGTGTCCGATATCCGTTTGCTTTCCCCCTCCCCTCTCCCCGCCATGTTGGTAGGACCCTTGCACGAGCTGGAGACCACCGAGTGAATCGTATGGAGATTCTGTAATATCCACCTCCTACCAACTGAGTAAGAAGCAATGTTTTATGGAGGTCAATTCTCACTTTAACCGCTCTGTCTTTTCCGCTACTTCTTTCCCTCCCAAATCAACAAATATCTCATTGCAGAAAGATTCAGACACAGAAATACTGAGAGACATATGTAAAAACCACAATATACTAACACTCACAGCACATGCAACGAAATGGACCCGCACACATGTAGAGGCATACAGAGACATACACAGTCACACACATACAGACTTAAACACATAAAACGCAGAGGCTAATACACGGAAGAACAAATGTATACACACAAATACACAGACACACAAACACATGAACAAACACACACGCACGCACGCAGATACAGAGAAACGCAGGCACTTGTGTCTATAAGCAAGAGATAGATCGGTGTTTGATGAATAAGGGTACCAAGGGTTACCGAGAGAAGTCACTAGAATGATGTTCAGAAACCTCTAAGCCAATATTAAATGACATTCAGCTTCGATGGGCCGAATTGCCTAATTCTGCTCCTTTGTTTAATGCTCGTGTGGTGTTCTGCTATTTGGTATTCTCTTCCTGGGACAGGAGCGGAGAATGAGTTTAATGCATATTTGATTGGAAAGAGTCAGTGGTAATGTTGGACAGGTTTCGAGGGCTGTATAGTCTATGTCTATTCCTAATTATTCTGTCTTTATGTTTCAAAAAAGGTGGCAATTTGATGTTAGTTTAAAAAAGTTTTAAAATAATGCGTCCTGCAATGAAATAAGGATGTTTCTTTCCTTTTCGTGTTATGCTATCTGTGGTGCCCTTTTCCTCAGAGAGCAGTAAAGACGCGGTTTTTGAAGCTATTCAAGGCTGACCTCGAATGATCTTTCCTGGACAGGAGGGTCAATGTTAATTGGGAACAGACCAGAAGATGGTCAGAACATTCAGATCAGCTATGAGTATTCTGAATGGTGCAGCCGAATGGCCAACTTCTGCTCCGATCCATTAAGTTAGTCTGCAGATGTAGCAAGTGGTATGAAATGATGTTGTTTCTGGGAAAGGGTATCGGGTTTAATCGTAGCAATGTTTACTGCATCTGGACAGCGAGACTGCAGATGCTGGAGGTCAGAGTCGAAAAGTGTTGCCCTGGAAAAGCACAGCAGGTCAGGCACCATCCGAGGAGCAGGAAAGTCAATGTTTCGGGCACAAGCCTTTCATCAGGAATGTGCCCGAAACATGCCACTCCTTCTCCCTGTACACACGTTCCTGGGAAGCATTTTGATAAGAAGCATTGCCAGTTTAGGTATTGGATGCGAAATCTTTTTGAACCATACACGATTTTGTGAAAACATTAGCTGGATACATATTTTATCTTGTTAAGGTGTTTGAAACTACAGAATAAATGTTAAGAATGAAATGTGCTGATTGATAAAAATGCTTAGGCGTGTACTGAATCTTTTAAAGAGAGTAAAAGTTGGCAAGGACTTAACAAATATAGAGCATGCTGAATTTAAAAAAAAATAATATTTGTCTAAAAGAAAGAGTTGAGCTGAGTGCTATGATATACAACAAATTCGATTTAGGCCAATCAGTTTAACTTACGCCCCAAGAAACCAAAGTCCAAACGAATTTGAATTTAAATGCTATAAAACCAATGAGGCAATCTGGTGTTTTGTGGTATAAAATCAGGCATTTTGAACTGTTAGCCAGGGTGGCAAAAAGCACTAATAAATGCAGACTGCCTGCAGAATCGCTCTTTGAAAGGTACCTGTTTCTGTGAAATCTGTGCAGTAGAAGACCGAAGATAAGACCCGGGAAACCTACAGAGGAAGATTCACAGGAAAATCGACATAACTCGCTGGGGGTTTTGAAATTCAATATTTTTTTGTAAATCTTAATCGGGTGGTTTTATTGGATCAGTATATTGCTGTAGAGTGGGAAGTAGATAAACTGATCAGACCAGGATGAGTAGAGTATAGAAAGTTGTTGTTTAATGTTCTCTTTTTTTCTTGGAGTTAAAGAATGAACTATTATTGCTTTCTATAGATAGAGGGATTTGGTCGTTCTTTGTCACTCACACTTTTACAGACTATGAGGCGAAGTGATTGTTTTCTGTGTGTCTGGTTTAAATTAGCAGAAGGGCTTCACACTCTGTTGTAACATTGATTTTAACGCAGATATAATGAAGACATCAACCGATTTCTTAAAATTATGCACACACATGTAAACATGCCATGAAATTATGCAGCTGGGATTTTGCTTTTTTTGCTCAGAAAAGGCACTGTGTACAACAGCAGTAATGATGCATTTGTATACAGGATCTTATCATCCATTGCAGAGAATTTTCAAGGAAATCACACGTGGTCCTTTTTGGTGTTCAGTTGGCATTATTGCATAGTTTAACACAGGGAGGGATAAAAATGTTACCTGTCACAGAAGCAGCAGCCTCGTGCCCCCCTCTCTCATTTTCTTCCACCTGAAGAGAAAAAAAAATCCTGCGTCATCTTTACCAATCGTTTCCTGATGAAAGATTCTTTGGCATCTTTCCACTATCTGACGTAAAGTGAATTGAACCAAATCCAAATGTTCCGGGGAGATAGCCCATTACAAGCAGCTTGTGTGAGCGGAAGAACTTCAGAGGACCGAATAACATTTGGGACATTCTGTCATCTTTCCGCTTAAAACAAACAAACAATGGAATTTATCACGTTCTTAGTGTCTGTTTAGAACATAATGAGTGATTGTCCATTCCCCTCAAGTTTCAATGCAATTACCTCTTATTCTGTCACAAAGCTACAGATTAATCGTCACTCACTCCTCATGGTACCATGATCCCAGTGATTAGTCTCTTGACACTCTTTCACACTCTCTCTGTGACGAGGAGATCATTACCTATAAAGGAGAGAAAATCTGCCCACAATACCCTAAATACTGCCTCAACAACACTCTCAGTGATGATCATAATAATTCCCTTCCCTCACTTTGCCGTCTCTGCTTGTTTCCTGTGGTGTGAAAAAGCTATTCCTTCTCCACGCCCTGAGACTGACGTGAAATTTACAAGTTCCTTACGTCTGTACATCAACATCAATAAAGCCAACACCAGAGATGGAGGTGAACATCACTCTTGTGAAGAACTTCAAAGATATAGAATACACCTAAAACAAGGAATGGTCACCTCCCCGAATGGAAATGAGCTGTTGGAATATGGTAAACACGCAGAGGGAGGAGCTATCTTTCCTTTGTTCTTCCCTCACGGGATGTGTGCAGCCCTGGTCAGGAGAGCATGTTATACCGATCTGAAACTGGGTGGCTGGTTCAGCTGTCCCACAGGAAAATAAATGGTAAACTGCATTATTGTGGGATTGCAGTCACACGGAGACCTGTCCAGGCAAGGATGACCAATTGTCTTCTCATAAGGTCATGAGACAATCAGATGGGCTTTTTCTCACAAATGATAATGGTTTCATTTTAATTAGATCATTTTCTTTCATGAGATTTCAATGGATTATTATTCGATGCCAGTAGGTTAAGCGTCATTGACTTGAGCACTATACACTGTCTTACATCTGACAGATTCTGTGCAGAGAACAAGTTAAACATCTCAAATGCAATTATTTTGTAGGGGACACTTAGTTTGAAGAGATTTGAAGAAACAGCTGTATCGGATTTAACAAAAACACAAACGATGGTTCATTCAGGAATTGCACTGAGTCTGAGGAGACGACTGGGATATCATAATGGTGGTATTGGACAGGATTTGTGGGTAGGGAGGATATGGAAATGTAAATTTTTGCAGGACAGAAAGGGTTATGGAGTTTGAGTTCCTTCTCGCATATCAGTGAGTAATTTGTAAATAGTAATTTTCTTTATATATTTTATAAGGAAATGAATTTTTGATTGGAACTGAACACATTGATAGCCATTTCCTAATATTTGCATATCATGAGCAGAAATTCAGTTCAACCCAGTTTAACAGTCAAAGAGAATGACTTACTAGGAACACCAACTATAGTGAGGATGGGATAGTAACCACCTTGAATAATCCAAAGGATTTCCTGGATCCGCCATGCTAATGATATCCAAGGCTGAGAAAGAAAGTAAAGACCCAAGGATAAACTCCTGTTCATTGTGGGAACATTCCAGTCTAATATTCACAGATTCTGATCCATTGTTGGGACATTCGAGTGTAATGTTCACAGATTCTGATCTCTCCTCCCTTCCCTTTGGAGCTGCTGATCCCTGTTAATGCTGTCGGTGATACACCCTCTCACACTATGGGATAATACATTGACAGAGCCCATTTATCGTTTAACGATGGAAACCCTCCACTGGGATAATTAGAATCAACAGACATTGACAATAATCACACTCGGCGAACAATTAGCTCCAGTTAAACCCTTTCAATTCAATATTAATTTTATTAAAATTCAAAATAACGTTTAAAATTTTCACAGTCCGCATGGGATATGTTGGAGTGACTGAGGGAAGGGATGTTGGAGATGGCAGATTGTTTGTGTGTAATCATTCAATCTGCCTTGGATATGAGAGCAATGACAGAGAATTGTTGGAACATAAACGAGTTTCTCCACTTATCAATGGAAATTATAGCCTGAAATTATTGATCAGTGATTATATTGATGAATTAACTTTTATAGCCCAAAATATGATGGATTATAACAGGCAAACTGCATGGATATGTTAACAGAGAATTGTACATGGCAAATACAATTCAGATTGTTATTTGAGGATGAGAAGGGCAAGTAAGGGTCATGCTGTTGATGTTATTGATGTCAATGAACTCTGATAAAGTATCATTTATTAGACTTCAATTACTGTGTGATTATGACATGGGGAGGAGACAGAAATCAGAGAGAATTGGAGGAAATGGCTGCTGCGACTGAAGGGAGAGATAATGATACTGCCAGTCATCAGTATTGGAACGTGCCTCTTTATAAATCATTAGGCCAGAATCATGATGCAGCTATAGTAAGGGATGAGGACAGCCAACATTAACCATAAGACCAGAAGACATCGGAGCAGAAATGTGGCCTTTCTGCCCATTGAGTCTGCTCCGCCATTTGATAATATCTGTTAAGCTTCTCAACATCACTCTCCCGCTTTCTCCCCATAACCCTTGGTCTCCTTGACAATCAAGAACCTATCGAGCTCAGTATTAAATATACATAATGACCTGGTCTCTCCAGCTTCTGTGGCCGTGAATTCCATAGATCCCCGACTCGCTGTCTGAAGAAGTTTCTCCTTATCTCTGTTCTAAAAAGTCTTCTCTTTATGCTGGGATCTCGAGTCCTAGTCTCTCCTATCAATAGAAACGTCTTTCCAACATCATCTCTGTCCACGTCATTCAGTATTTGGTAAGTTTCAATTAGATGCCCCAGATAATTCTAAACTCCATCAGATACTGACCCAGAGTCCGCAAATGTTACACATATGTTAAGCTTTTCATTCGAAAACCATTCCTATGAATCTTCTCTGAACATCCTGCAGTGTCAGTGCATCCTTCCTGAGATACTGGGCCCAAAACTGCACACAATGCTCCAAATGTAGTCTGACCAGAGCCTTATACAGCCTCAGAGGTATATCCCTGCTTTTATATTCAAACCCTTTTGAAATGAATAGCTTCATTGTATTTGCTTTCCTTGCTAGTGACAATCTGCAAGTCTCCTACTTGAGAGACTCTTGGACTAGAACTCCCAAGTCTCTGCGCTTCAGACTTCTGATTTTACTCTTAATATTAAAAATAGTCCATGCCTCTTGTCTTTCTGGCAAAGAGCACGACCACACACTTTTGCACACTGTACTCTATTGACCAGTTCTTTACACAATCTCCCAAACTGCCCACATCCTTCTGCAGGTGAAGGTGGGGACTGCAGATACAAGAGATCACAGCCCAAAAGTGTGGTGCTAGAAAAGCACAGCCGGTCAGGCAACATCCGAGGAGCAGGAGGTGCGACGTTTCAGGCATAAGCTCTTTGTCAGGATTGAGGAGGGTGGGCGAAAGGGTGCTGAAAGATAAATAGGAGAGGGTGAGGCTGGGGGGATGGTAGCATGGAACGTGATAGTTCGACGAAGGTGGATTGTGATCGTGAAGGACAGGGAAGATGGAGAGATTGGACAGTTCAAAGGGACAGTGCGAAGTTGGAGTATTCGATATGAGATAAGGTGGGGAAGGTGAGATGAGGAAACTGATGAAATTGACATTGATACCATGTGGTTGCACGGTCCCAAGGTGGAAGATGAGATGTTGTTCCTCCAGGTGTTCGGTGACGGGTTTGGCAGTGGAGCAGCTCCAAGACTGGCATGTCTTTGGCGAATTGGGAGGGAGAGTTGAAGTTTTCGGCCATAGGGTGGTAGAGTCATTGTGTGTGTGTGCGTGTGTGTGTGTCCTGTGATGCTCCCTGAAACGTTCCAAAAGTTGACATCCTGTCTCCTCAATGCATAGGAGACAGGGAACAATGGACAAAGTACAATGTCTACGGGGTGTGGAAGGATCCTTTGGGGCCTTTGATGGAGTTGAGGGGGAAGATGTCGGTGCGCGTTTTACACAACTTGGGATGGCAAGGGAAGGTGCTGGGAATGGATAATGGCTTGGTTGGGGGCTTGGGGCGTGGACCTAATGAGGGAGTTGTGGAGGGAATGGTCTCTGCAGAATGCTGATAGGGGTGGGGAGAGAAATATATCTCTGGTGGTAGGGTCTGACTGGAGGTGGCAGAAATAGTTGAGGATGATGATTCCATCAGGAGGTTGGTGGGGTGGAATTTAAGGAACATGGCGGTCTATCCTTGTTGTGGTAGGAAGGGTGGGGTTCAAGTCCAGAGGTTTGGGAAGCTGAGGAGAATCGGTGGAGCAACTTTCTGCATGCTCACTACCTCTTCAATGCTATCTGACCCTCTTCATATCTTTGTACTGTCTGAACATCAAGCTGTCGGTGGCACAGTGGCTTATTGGTTAGTATAGTGTCCGGGACACAGGTTCGATTCCCACTTCGGGTCATTGCAAGTTTGTAGTTTGTGTATTCTCTCCATATCTGCGTGGGTTCCCTGCAGGTGTTCTGGTTTCCTGCTGCAGTCCAAACATGTGCAGATTAGGTGAAATGGGTATGCTAAATTGCCCAGATATTGCGTTATTAGTCAGCAGAAAATGGGTCTGCTTGGATTACTCTTCGGAGGGTTGGTGTAGGACTTATTTTGCCAAAAGGCCTGTTTCCACACTCTAGTGATTCTAATACTAAAAATTACCCAAAGTGCCCTCTGTTCCTTCATCTCGATCATAAGCTGTATAAGGTGAAATTTGGTGCTCCCAACACTGACCCTTGTGGCAATGCTTGTCACTGACTGCCATCGTGAGATGGCACATTTTACGCTTACTCTCTGCTGGCTTCAATCGATGCTAGCACGTTGCCTCTGGTCCCCTTTCTCTATAACCTCCAGTGTAGCAATTTGTCAAAGGACGTCTTGAGGTGTAGGTAGATAATAGCCATTGGCTCTCCTAATCTGCTCAGTACTTCATCAAAACATTCTAGTATGTTTGTCAGGCATGACCACCCCTTGATGAAACCAGGCTAACTCTGCCCTATTTTACCATCTACATCCAAGTATTCAGAAATCGCATCCTTCATGATGGATTTCAGAATCTTACCCACAACTGAGGTTAGGTTAATCAGTCTGTAATTTTCTGTCTTCTGCCTTATTCCCTTGTTAAACGGGGTGTCACGTTAGAGATTTTCCAGTCCACTTTGCCCTTTCCTGATTCTAGTCATTCCTGAAAGATCACAACTAGTGCTTGCACTACACCTTCAGCTATCTCCCTTACAAGGTTTCGGTGTAGTCCATCTGGTCCAGATTATTTATCTGCATTCTGGCTATTCAGTTTTCTAACCCGTTCTCTTTGGTGATGACCACCATACTCTGTTCTTCCCCTCACTCTGTTGATTTTTTTGGGAAAGTAATCCTGTCTTCCACTGTGAAGACTGACGCCATGTTCCTCAGCCATTCCTTTGTTTCCCACCACAACCTCTACGGCATCATTTCCAATTTTTACTTATGCCTCTCTTTTGCACTTTATATATCTAAGTGGCTAGCTTACCTCCTTATTTAATTTTCTCCCTCCTGAAACATTTTTGTTGCCCTCTGTTGGTCTTCATAAGCGTCCCAATACTTTGGTTTCACATTGCCTTTCACCACATTATATACTTCTCTCCTTTGCTTTGATGCTATCCTTAACTTCCCTCGTCAGCCATGTTTGCCTCATCCTCCCTGTAACATGCCTCTTTGTCCTTGCAATGTATCTCTGCTGTGTCTCCTAAATTACTCTTAGAGCCTCCTGCCATTGCTATTCTACTGTCTTTTCTGCTAGGCTACTCTCCCAGTCAATTCTACCCAACTTCTCCCTTATGCCACTGCAGTTGCCTTTATTCAGCTGAAGTGCTGTTGCCTCTGATTCTATCTTCTGCCTCTCAAATTGTAGTATAAATGCTATGATCGCTGCTTCCGACGGCTTGCTTCAATTTAAGATCCCTTATCTAGTCTGCCTCTTCGTACAACACTAAATCCAGTATTGCCTGTTCCCTCATGGATTGCACCACAAGCTACTCAAAAAAAAATCTTGTAGACATTTCATGAATTTCTTTTCTTACAATCCACTACCAATCTGATTGTCCCATTCCCCCCTGAATATTGACATCGCCCATGATCACTGTAACCTTGCTTTTCCGACACAACTTTTCTATCTCCTGATATATCTGATGGCCCAGCTCCTCACTACTGTTTGGAGGCCTGTATAAGAAACTAACTGTCGTTGCTTTAACATTGTGCTTCCTCAATTTTACATATGCAGATGCTACACCATCTGACCCTGTTGTTTCTTGCTTTTGATTTAATTTCATTTCTTACTGATAAGGCAACCCACCTCGTCAGCCCACCAGCGTATCTTTTGGATAGGGTACATATCCTTGAATATTTAGCTCCCAATCCTGATCCCCTTACAGCCTTGTCTCCGTGATGCCCATCACGTCATACCTGCCAATATCGATCTGGGTCACGAATTCATTTACCTTATTCCTCATACTGCATGCATTCAGATATAACGTTGTCAGTTCTGTATTCACCATCTCTCCTCTCATTGTCATTCGTATTCCAGTGTGCTTGAAGTTTGTTTGTTAATCATTTCTAGATACTCTATCCTATTTATGTCTGTGATGGAGATTTTAATAATCTACCCTGAATTCTGCACTCTTACCTCCTCTTTTAATTCAGGTTTCTAATTACCCCTATAACTGATTCCCGTTCCTCCACTCCTATTCCATTTACATCTATGTCTATCGCCCTAGTTAAGCGATTCATTCGGACTCAGGTCCCAACATGGATCTGATAAAGGCTGTCCCATCAGAACAGGTCCTTTCTTCCCCAGAAATGATATGCATTTATTTAACACAAAATACAGGGACAAAATGATTTTCTCCACAAACCAAAATATGAAATGTACAAAGAGATAAAATTATTAAAATACAATCATGATATCGAGCTATATGAAGTGAAATGTGGATTACTAAACCATGGAAATGGTGTGCAAACTTTTTCAGTCATTACTTGACCCACAGCTGAGATGCTGATTTCCCCTTTGACAGTGATCCCCCTCACTGAGATTCTCTGGCTCAGTCACTCGCACAGTGTCTCAGGGGGTTATCAGTTCTGCTACCATTGGGCACAGTCTATTTAAATTAATCCACCTTCACTCTGAAGCCAGTCAATTGGTCTATTGGATTCTGTTTAGCTGTCAGCCAATCAACTCTGTGATATTATAGGAAATAAATGATCTGGGATCATAACCAGTATCAGCATGGTGCTCACAGGGTATGGCTCCCAAACAAAGAGATTTTGGTTCAGGGGAAATGCTTAAATAAACTTCCATGTTCTGTCTATTTCTCCTCATGCTGTCTCCTGAACTACCTAATTTCATCCCCATTTCACACCCCTTCATTTCTCACTCACTCTGTCACTCCGTTTTCTCTCCTCTCTGTTCATCTCCCTTCACATTCTTTCTTTCTATTTCATTCTCTCTCTCTCTCTCTCTCTCTCTCTCTGTCTATCTCCAATAACGTTCTCTGCTTTCTGATTGCGTAGTTGGAGAGCTCGTGGATGTACGAAGGACTGAATGGCTTCCGTCTGTGCTCTATTAATTCTGTGGTGCTCTGACCCACAATAAAAATGTTAGGTGCCTGTGGAGACAATCTGATTCAGCTTGTGACACAGGTCACAATCATCCATTATCTCTTTCTGTTCTCTGGTATACAGCAACTTCGAAATATCTGTTCAAATAAAATAGATTGAAATTCGAACAGTCGAATGGACGTTCGCCAGATGATATTGCAATCAGGATTTAATAAACAGTTGCCACATACAAAATGTGGATTTGCCTGATAGCTACTCCTCCCAATTAACACTCCCTAGCTCCTGCCTGATACTGACATATCTTGCCTTACTCCAATTCCATAGCTTCTCAAAAGGTCCTGACTTATCTATGTTCTTAGCTATCTTTAAACTGAAGGAGTTTCCAAAATGATTCCACAATGCTGTCCCCCTGAAATGTCAGTCAACTGTCCAGGCTCATTAGCCAATACGAGGTCCAGTATGACCCTTCCTGTAGTGGACTATCCACATACCGTTTTAAGTAACGCGCTTGGATGCACCAAACAAATTCTGCCCCGTCTAAGCCACTTGGTCTAAGGGAGTCCCAGTCAATGTTGGGGATTTTGAAATCACTCGCTATGGCAACTCTGTTTTTATTACACCTCTCCGTAACTGGCCCACACAATTGTTCTCAAAGTCTTGGTGGCTATTGAACGGACTATAGCATAATCCGAACACAGAATTGCATCAATCTTATTTTTGTGCTCTACTCATATTGCCTCAGTGGATGAGCCCTCCAGTACGACTTCTCTGAGTGCAAATGCAACATGATCCCTGATTAGTAATACAGCTCCTCCACCTCTTTTACCTTCCTTTATATCTCATCTAACACAACAATACCCTGGAATGTTGAACGCCCAGTCCTGTCCCTCACCAAACTAAATGCCTGTAATAGCTACAACATCATGGTTCCACGTATTGAATCAGGCTGTAAGCTCATCTGCCTTACCCATAATGATCATTGCGTTGACATAAACACACTTCAGCCCAATGTCATCAGATCCTGAGTCGATAGGATATACACAAGAAGGACGGGATGGATCTTAATTGGCAGCAATCTCCGATATGTGGATCATTGGGATTTGCAGGTCGGTAGGATGTTCGCAAGAAGAACGGGATGGACCTGCACTAGCAGCAATCTCCTGGCAGGCAAGTTTGCTGTTGTCAAACAGGAGGGTTTAAGCTAGTGTGGTCGTTGGGGGGAGGGGGGAACAGTGGGAACCAGAGCAGTAAGTCCACAAGTACCCGACTGAGGCGGGGTTGGTGACGAATCCCAGTACAGCTAAGACCAACAACAAACAGACAGAGGTTACTGAACACAATGAGCCTGACAGTCTGAAGTACACTGATTATAATGTTCGGAGTATGACAGACAAGACGGATGAACTTGGAGCTTGGGTGAGTATATATCACTGCTATGTTAATATTATAGAGATTTGTTTGAGAGAGGGACTCGGGAATCCCAATGATACACATATCGGAGGTGCTGCCTCGTCTACCAGTTCTGTGCCCATGTATTTAAATATACTACCATCCTATTACTAACCTCATTGGCACATGGAATAATCTTGTCGCATGAAAATGTACATATCATTTCAGCAGAAC
The DNA here is from genome assembly GCF_047496795.1 of Chiloscyllium punctatum. NCBI lineage: Eukaryota > Metazoa > Chordata > Chondrichthyes > Orectolobiformes > Hemiscylliidae > Chiloscyllium > Chiloscyllium punctatum. Next base: position 38,476,122 of record NC_092771.1, on the reverse strand, counting down.
TCCGGCAATTACTTTTTCTTAAAGGGGACAGACTTGACAATAAACACTTAAGAGTGAGTTCATTAACTGGGAAAGAGGAGTCCTCTGAATCAGTCCAGTGATGACAGGATCTGATATCTATCACCACCACCAAACCTGCTTGACAACGAACTCAATTTTTCCAGAGCGGCGGGGAGAGGAGGAGGAGTGAAGCGAGGACTGCTGGGAAGGTTAGGGCTTAATTTATATCTGGGCAGTGGCTATACCGAGATACTACACGTATATCTCCCTAACGCCTCCCTCCACTAACCAGAAGAAAACGATCCTGTAAGGTAAGGCTTTTATATCTTATCCATCTTTTTCATTTATTTAAACGCATTGTTTGGTTTTAGTTAGTTCATATAAAGTTAAGCTTACAATGGCAGGGGCCCTCAGACGTGTGCCATGTGACTATTGCTTGATGTGGGAGCTTAGGAACGTGTCTGACGTTCCTAACTCTTACACTTGCAAGAAATGTGTCCAGCTGCAGCTGTTGTTTGACCGCATGATGGCTCTGGAGCTGCGGATGAACTCACTGTGGAGCATCCGCGATGCTGAGGAGGGAGTGGATAGCACATTTAGTGAACTGCTCACACCGCAGGGTAGATTGCTGAGCGAGACAGTGAATGTCTCCAGCTACCACATGATGCAGAAATAACACACCCCCCGACCCACCATCGTTATTGTATTTAGCTAGTGCTGATTTTTTTTTAATTTTTAAATGTTTTTCTATCTCTACTTATGGAACTTGTAACCAATAGATGAACAAAATTCAATTTAAGGCAGATTCATATTTCGCAGAGTCCCAATTAGCCAATCAAATCACATCCTTCCTTGTCAAACTTGCACATTATCATCTGAAAGAATTCTGGCAGACATGTCAGCGAGACCTCTCCTTGACGAAGTCATGCTGACTCAGCCCTATTTTACTCTGCACCTCCAAGTACTGCATTACAAGGGCCCAGTTCTGCAGAGAAGTATCCCAGGCCAAGCCATCTCCAGCTGCTTCATCAATGTCCTTCCCTCCAACATAAGTTCAAAAGTGGGAATGTGCAATTAATATCTCCCACAACTCCTCAGTTTAAATTTAACATAGCACAATCCATTAGAGATTGGGCAACTTTAGATTTAGTCCGAGCAATGAGAAAGTCTAATTGCTAGGCCCCAAGGGATCCTTCCATATCCGCCACAAATTCACCTGCACCTCCACACATATCATTTACTGCATCCGCTGCACCCGATGTGGCCTCCTCTATATTGGGGAGACAGGCCACCTACTTGAGGAACATTTCAGAGAACACCTCTGGGACACCCGGACCAACCAACCCAACAACCCCGTAGCTCAACACTTCAACTACCCCTCCTACTCCACCAAGGACATGCAGGTCCTTGGACTCCTCCATCGCCAGACCATGGCAATACGACGGCTGGAGGAAGAGCGCTTCATCTTCCATTGGGAACCCTCCAACCACAAGGGATGAACTCAGATTTCTCCAGTTTCCTATATTTCCCCTCACCCCACCTTGTTTCAGTCCCAGCCCTCGAACTCAGCACCACCCTCCTAAACTGTGATCTTCTTCCTGACCTCTCCACCCCCACCCACACTCTGGCCTCTCACCCTCACCTTAACCTCCTTCCACCTATCGCATTTCCAACGCCCCTCCCCCAAGTCACTCCTCCCTACTTTTTATCTTAGCCTGCTTGGCACACTTTCCTCATTCCTGAAGAAGGGCTCATGCCTGAAACGTCGATTCTCCTGCTCCTTGGATGCTGCCTGACCTGCTGCACGTTTTCAGCAACACATTTTCATCCTAAATTATTCACAAAGTTTATAAATAAAACATGCAGAGCTGGTAGAGCGTACGGAAAAGGAGAGTTCAGCTCTGTGCTCAAAATGCTACTTCAGGCTCACTCAGAAATGACCTTAACAACATCACTCTGTAAATTCCCCAAAATAAGAACAGCAAGAGATTGTCCCACTATTTCCATCGCTGTGAGCAGCATGTGGTGAGGGATACAATCTCCAAGGTTACACAGCATCCTGGCTTGAATCAATATCATTGTCCCTTCACTGTCACTTGTTTAGAATTCTGTGGCTCTCTTTGAAACATATCAGTTAGTGTCCCTGCACCACGAGGATCACTGGGGTTCACCACCATATTCTGAATGGAAATTAGACATAGGCAATAAATGCTGGTCTTGCTAACGGAATTCACCTTACAAGAACAATTGACAGGAATCTGCTCTATTAAAGGCATCCATTCTAACCTATCAGACTTCTAACGCAGTTTTAATGAGGCTTTTACTTTGACCTAAACATCTGATCTTTCTGTAACTCCATGAAACTTCCACGAGTGCTTTCGCAATGCTGATTAAAAATCACATTTGCAAGTTGTGCTCATCATTCTGAAAGGGAGAGCCTTTTTGCAATTGAGAATGCTTTAATTATTTGTCAGTATCTAAAGGCAATAGCAACAAAGAAACTAAGATCAGGAGTAAGTGATTGCACAATTTGAACCAAGTCTGCCATGTGATAAGATCATGGATGATCTGATTGTGGCTATGCCCTTTAACTTTAATTCATAATTCATAGCCGATAGACTGTCTGACTGTGTCTTAGAATATTCATTGTCTTACCTTTCATCACTCTCTGGGAGGGAAGTTCCCACAGCCGCAGAACCCTTTGAGATGGTTAAAACAATCACCAACTCCTTCACTGGGATATCCTCCAGTTTCCAGGAGTCCACCCATTTCTGGAAATCTCTCGCACAAATTGAAATATTGTTTCAGCATTCAACTTGAATAGACTACTCAGAATATTATGGGTTTAAAAGGGATCATGCGTCATTTGCCTAAACCCCCAACTGATCCAAGGCCAATCTGACAAAGTTCTTCCTGAGATAAATGCTCCTCACAGGAATCAGTTGAGTGAATCTTCTCTGGACAGCTTTTCATGTCATTGGGCCCTCAGCTCTCCTAATGTGGTTTCACCATACCCTACAAAACTGTAGGATATCTTCCCTACTCCTGAATGCATTCTCTTTCAAAAGGTTTGAAAATTTATATTGCCTCCCTATGATGTGCACGCAACGTGTTTTTTTTTTGTGTGTGATCCAGATGCCTGATTCCTCTGTGCCTCAGCTTTGCAATCTCTCCATTGGATTAATGCACTGTTTTTCCTTCAAACCACCAATCTATTCAAACACAGACACATGTTTCCTGCTATGCCCCATATACCAATATATCATTCACTTGACCCACTTCGAACTCTCTATAATATAATGAAGTGGAAGTCAACATCCATCGGATAATTAAAAGCAATGCACCCAGCGAAGAGAATGTGACAAGTGATGTAACCCACCTCCTTGTTGACAACCCAGTTTGTTATAAAGGAATGGTTCAATGAAATGGAATCCTTTCACGCATTCTGTAATTAACATGTACTATTTGCTTGTCTAGGGGTGACACCGTGGCTCAGGGGCTAGCACTGCTGCCTCATAGTGCCAAAGACCCAGGGTTGATTCCAACCTCGGGCAACTGTCTATGTGGAGTTATCACATTTTACTCGTGTTTGTGTGGGCTAAAACACGTGCTCCTGTTTCCTCTCACAATCCAATGACGTGCAGGTTACTTGAATTGGGCATGCCAAATTGCCCATAGTGTTCACGGATGTGTAAGTTCGGTGCGTTAGTCAGGGGTAAATATAGTCAATATTGTAGAGGAATGCATTTGAGTGGTTTACTCTTTGGAGGGTCAGTGTGATCCTTATTCGTCCGAAGGACCTGTATCCCTACTCTACGTATTCTATGATTCTAACTTTAACAGTGAACAAATCACGAACAAACTGAACAATCTCTCTGTAACTAATTACGTTTTCCAGAAAAAAAAACAAGATTTTCCTGATATGCGGTTTTACTAATGCGGATTCCACTCATAAATCCATTATTACTAAGAGTAAAATTAAAACATATTTTCTCAAACTTCATCCAGTATGGACTGTCTTGAAATTTCTGTATCTTATTCCCTTGTCATTCTCTGTCTGAAATGCCTTCTCAGTTGTTTTCTGGTTTCAAGAATATTTGCTCACCGTGTTGTGTACCTTTATTGATGGATAGAGCTTTTTAGGCAGAACATGGAGATTTTTTTGTGAGACCCCAATATTTCTTTCACAGATGACTCTTCCCTGTCATCGTTTTTTTAACTGGCAGTGGACTCTCCCCCTCTGTGCAATTGCCTCTCTGTTACATATATCTCCTTGACACAAGAAATTCTTAGTATATGATTGGTTTCATATTGTTAACGCTAAAATGGATCCTAAATCTCCAAGTGTCGTTTTAAGTTAATTGGCAGCATTTGAACTGTTGCCTGGATAGAAATGCTGCTTGGGCCTGAAAACTGAACGGGGTTTGATCCATTCTGTCAATTTGGGCACCTGCAAACTGCTTACCCACAGACATTTGTTCTTCTGTTTAATCACCGAAAAGCACCTTACCTTGTCAAAGGTCATCATGGTATTGCCCAAAAATTTGCAAGTTCGCCGTTTTTACTCACCAATAGACTGATATACACACTAATACCTCCCCCTCTATAATAATAGTCCGATCAAAAAATCCTGATGAAGATTTTTTAAAAACTCTTATTTCAAAACCAGGCAGCTGTCGATTCTTCTCCATATTCCTGTCTTCTTTCCTTATTCTTTGGGATTCTACTTCCCAGGTCTTTGGTTGATAAAGGTCCCTGTCAGAGAGCAGATCTTTCTGCTGCCCGGCTGGACTTGTGAGCAGCTTGCTGCTCTTTGCCGCTCTGACCAACTGTTCAAAATGTTTGATATTTATACCTCAAAAGATTGGTTTTTTCATAGGTTTTAATATTGTCAAAACACTATATATAAACTTGATTAGCGTATGGCATCTTGGCACATTATTTAAACTGATTGGCTGAATTTGAATTTGAATTTGTCTCATAGCAACCCAGAAACTGCTAGCTGTTTGACCAAATATTGCATTTTTAATTTTTCTAGTACTCTGGCCAGCCTTTCAACTCTCTTGAAGGTATAGTACACTTATAAATTCATAACACTGTCCATCCTATCTAACCCTCTGACTATCTTTTCTAGATCAATTCAGACAGCTCTCATCCTTCTTCTCTCGAATGAAAACAGCGGCAACGACCTCAGACTTTCCTTATAAGACTTCCCCTCAAAATCAGGCAACATTCTTGTAATCTCTTTTGAACCCTTTCCAAACGTTCCACGTCCTTCCTGTAATGTAGCAAGCAGAAATATACAGTACTCCATGTGTGGCCACATCGGACTTTTGTGCACCTGCAGTATGATCATGTGGCTCCAAAATTCTATCCCTCTTCCAATAAAAGCTAACATGCTTTACGCCTTCTTAACAAGCCTATTAAACAGATTGGCAACATTCAGTGATCTACATACATTGACACCGAGATCTCTCTGCTCATGGACACTGCCAAGAATCTTGCCATTGGCCCAGTAGTCTTTATTCATTTTGCTACTTCCAAAATCAATCACCTCACACTCTTGCACATTAAACTGAAGTGGCCACCTCTCAGCCCAGCTCTGTAGCTTATCTATGTCCCTCTGTAACCTGCAACATCCTTTAGCACTATCCATACTTCATCAACCTTATTATCATCATTAAAATTTACTAACACATCATTTTATGCCCTCATCTAGGTAATTTATTAAAATGACAATCAGCAGTAATCCCAACAACTTCCTCTGTAGGAACTACAGTTTTTAATGTAGTCTGTGAAAACAGAAAACAATGCTTTTGTGCCTTTGCCATTTTTGAGGTTTTCACCGTTATCTTGTCAGTTTCATCCTGCAAAGAGCCATCATTTAGTTTCACTCTGCGATTCATTTTTATGACTAGTGAAAGCTAATGGTATCAGTATTTATGTTTCCGTTCATTTCCTGTCATAGCTTCTTTTAATGTTGTGTGTTAACCCTTTGCTTATTTTTTTTGTTTTCATTAATTCACAGGAAGTGGTCATTGCTGCACAGGCCGGCATTTATTGCCCATCCTTGATTTCCCAGAGGGCAGTTAGGAGTTATCGACATTGCTGTGGGTCTAGAGTCACAAATCGGCCAGACCAGGTAAGGATGGCAGTTTCCTTCCCCATAGGACATTAGTGAAACAGGTGAGCTTCTCCTGACAATCTATTCATGTTCACCACCAGTTTGTTAATCCCAAATTTGAATTCAAATTCCACCATTTGCCATGGAAGGTTGCGAATCCAGCTCCCCAGAGCATTATCTGGGTCTCTCGATGAGCAGTTCAGCTGTAATGCACTAGGCCACTGCCTTACCCAATCCCTCCGAGCGTGACTAACTTGTGCAGTATGATTTGCCCTAGTTTTTGCCCTCACGCTGTCATTGAATTCCTTATCTAGACATGGATAAATTTTCTCTGTCATGCAATTCCTCTTCTCTCACAAATATACTTTAATTGAGAGGTATTTAGTATCCCCTTAAGTATTTGCCAAATTTCTTCATCTGTCCTGCCTTTGACTGTTCCCTCACCCCCCACCAACACCTTCCTTAGGCCACTGTAAGTATTATTACCCAACACTAAAGCTCTCGTATGTGACTCTGTCCTCACTCTTTCAATCTAAATTTGAAACTACAGTATGTTGTGGTCATTCTTTCCAAGAGGATCCTTTCCTGCAAGATCGTTTTTCATTCCTTGCTTATATCAAATCTAACGTACCCTGCTCTCTGGTTGGATCCATGACATGTGTTCTGAGAAACAATCCTTCATATACTCTACGACTCGTACTTGGAGCCTACCCTTTGTCAAGTTGATTAATTGATTCAATATGCACGTTTATCCCACCGTTGTTATCTTGTCACGAACTCTCATCATTTCCGACCTCAGAAATATTTTAGGGAGACGGTGGCTGAAGATTACCTTTCAAAGAGGTTTCTTCAATTGCTTTTTATTTGCACCTGGACTGATTTTAATTTTGTTCCCTCTTGCCAATATCATTTCTTAATATAGCCTTGATATCATCCTTAACCAACACACCAATTCCCCCTCCTTTACCTTCATGTCTATCCTTTCGGAATCCCGAGTACCCATGGACAGTTCACTGTCCAGTCCTGATCTTCCTGTAACCATGTTACAATCATCCTTACCAGGTCATACCCATTTATCTCTGTATCTACTGCCAGATCATCAATTTTATTCCAAATACTGCGTGCTTTTAGACCTAAGGATTTTAAATAAGATTTTTTCGATTTATTTTTCCCCTTTAATAGTTTCTTGAGTACGAGCTTCCTGATCTCACACACCTCACTCCTTGACGAATCTCATCTTCATTTGTTAATCGCTGACATACATCTCTATCATTTATTCCAATCTCCAACTCACATTTTGGACTGATTTGATTCCTTCTCGCAGCATGGTCATGAGACTGGCCGTGCCTGATGTCCTACTCACCTCTACATTCTACTCAGTTCCTGACTTGCTGCTTTGTTTCACAGCCTGCTGGTTTATTAGTTTAAATCCATCCAATTTGCACGAGAAAACCTCCCCACTAGGATGTTGGTGCTCATCCAGTTAAGATGAAATCTCTCCATTTCTTAAAGCCTCCACCTGTCCTGGAAGAGGGCCCAATGATCCAGAAATCTGAAACTGTCGCCCCTGAACTAGCTCTTTTACAACATGTTAATCGTTACCTAATCTTTACCCCTTTTATACGAGGCACTTGGTGTAATTCAGACATAACAGAGAATTGTTTTGTCTCTCACTCTCTCTTTTTTCTCTCTCTCTCACACACACATACACACAGACACACACTCACACACACACACACCCTTCATTACTTTGAAGAAGAATACCTGGAACCTTATAAATAATCAGAATGATAAGTGGAATGAAGAAATTAGTTAAAGGTAGGATGCGAGAAATTAGAGTAATGAAATTACTCCTGATTGATCAGAACAGACTAGGATGTGAACTTATTGCAGTGATCAAAATTATGGAAAAAAAGGTAAAATAAGAATACTTCGCTTCTGTTAGCTGGCATAATAACATCCCAGTTTCAGGATCGTCGGCACAAGACCTTGGAGTGAGAGAAAGCAAAGGTTCTTTATTAAGAGAGTTGTTAGGATTTGGAATGCCCTACCTGGGAGATTTGTGAATGAAGACTCAAGAGGGAACTGGATATATATTATAATGATCCCAAATTAAAGGGCAACAGTGATAGAGGTGGCAAATGGGAGGATATGGAAGATACTTCACAAGCTAATGCATACACAGTGGCCCAATAGCCTCCTTGTGTACATTAAAGTCCTGCACTCTATCATGTACAGATGCAAGTCAAAGCCAGTATCAGATTATTTCCAGTTGTAAATGCTAGCAAATATCTGATCATTTTGCTGCAGCATAACCATTTATAATGCAAGTATTGCATGTTCAGCTTGATGATGAAGTCTAATTAGTACTCAGCACACGAATATTTTAAATTTTGTATCCCAACAAATAAAACAAATATTTCCTTTGCTTTGCTACAAAACTCTTTTGAAAATGTTTGACTGTTCACTCACTCGGATGTATGTTCTTCATTCTTTTTCACATTTCACATTAAATACCATTCATTCTGAAAATTTCAAGGTTTCAAATTGTTGTTCACTTCAATTTAATAACACAAATCGTTTATTTAATCTAATATTCTCTGTTCAAATTGTCATTTTTCAGTTGTTGGTAAAGAACTGAAGCTCGCACAGTTAGTGAAAAATTAAACTGATCGATTATGTATAAATATGTAAGAACGCAATTTCTATATGACTGTTCAATCGTTTTCTCACTCGAAAAATACAATCATTCAGACGCCAACGACCTTCCAAATGTTGGAGCAATGATGTATTCATTTGAATACTGACAATGAGTATGTAATTGTAGCGAGTTTTGAGAAGATTTGTAGCTCCGGTTGAAGTTTTGGATGTAGGGTTCTTCGCTGATCTGGGAGGTTCATTTCGAGATGTTTTACCATCTTCATCTTCAGTGGGCCTCAGGGGAACCAACGCTGAAAATTCCTGCTTTCTATTTATATGTTTGAGTTTCTTTGAGTTGGTGATGTCATTTCCTGTGGAGATGTTATTTCCTGTGGTGAAGTCACGTCCTGTTCCTTTTCTCAGGAGTGATAGTTGAGCTCTAACTCGGTGTTTTTGTTGATCGAGTTCTGGATGAAATGCCATGTTTCTAGGAATTCTCGTGCATGCCTCTATTTGGTTTGTCCCATGATGGATGTGTTGTCCCAGTTGAAGTGGTGTCCTTCCTCATCCGTATGTGAGAATACTAGTGAGAGAGGATGATGTATTTTTGTGGTTACTTTATGTTCATGTATGCAAAAGCATGTAATTGTGATCACCACTACAGTCAGAAAACATGTTCTTTGTTCGGTATTAAATAAAATATACAATCTTTATTTTTGTATCATAAAATGTCAGCAGGAAAGTATATATTAGTTCCATAAATATAACATCGACCTAATTGTTTTCAGAGCTGATGCAATTATTGTTTGGTTGAATAATGATATTTCACACTTTTGTGAATCACAATTCACGAACATAGCAAATATCTGATTTTTTTCAGATCAGATTGCAATCATAACTTACATTGAAAAAAGACTTTAAAAGATTTGAATTCAGACACAGCTGCCAGTGATACTGGGTAAGACATTTGTCTGCTCTTAAATGAATCCAGAGAGCTTCCACCTGGGTCAGGGCAGTCATTCAAAATTACTTCACAACAAATTATTTCGACTCCATCTTTGGTCTGAGCCTTGACTGGGGGCAGATGAATGGACATGGAGTGTCAGAACCATATTGCACTAGTTAATTATGGTGATGATATCTGGCCTGCCCCCCAGACTCCAAGCATCTGCTATCTGGACCAGACACTGGGTAAAGACAAGTTGACAGTATTCTGCAGCACATTGTGTCTCGCAAAGAAAGCTCCAAAACCGTGTCCAATAAATGTCACCTTCACATTCACCAGTATAAAAATAAAATTGTACATCTCTGTTGTTGGACACAAAATAATACATGGGTCAACCAACAAAATCTATCTGAAGAAAACAGCAGCAAATGACAAGTCCAGAATCACCTTAATAACAGAACTTGACGGATTCTGTCTGGTGTAGGTCATCACACACATATTGTACTGGTACTCAGGTGACTTTAAGAATGCACCCCAGAAGTGGACGTCTTGGCCTAACGCCCCTACAGAGCTTCCTGATCTCACACACATCACTCCCTCACACATTCAACAATTGAAAAGAATCCACATGCTGAGTGAAACATAGAACAGTACAGTGCAGACCCTTTGGCCTTGACGTCCTGCCGACTCTTTATCCTACTCTAACATCAGACTAACCTACATACCCTTCATTATAGTATCATTCAATTGCCTATCCAATCGTCTCTTAATATATCCCCAATGCAGCTGACTCTACGACAGTTGCCAGCAGTACATTCCAACCATCCACCATTCTCTATGAAAGGAACCTACCTCTGACATCTCCATTCAACCTTCCTCCACTTACCTTTAGGTTTTTCTCCCTTGTGATAGATATTTGCACCATGGGAAAAAGTATCTGGCTATCCACTCTATCTTTGCCTCTCGTCATCTTATACACCTCTATCAAGTCATCTCTCATACTTCTTTGTATTCATCAAATGCAACTTTCCAGAACTAAGTAATGGAGAAAGTGAGAACTGCAGATCCTGATGAACTGCTGATGCCCAAAGCTTTGACTCTACTGTTCCTCAGATGCTGCCCCACTGGCTGTGCTTTGCCAGCGCTCCACGTTTCGTCTCTGATCCCCAGTACCTGCAGTTCTCATTTTCTCCATTACTTCGAGCTCTCCCCTCTGCACACTGAACAGGGAATTAATCAGCAGAAACTCATTGCATGTGGAGCTGACTGTTTACTTCTGGAAAGTTACATTTGATGAATATATTTATTAAAAGAGAAATTACAATTCAACAAATATTCATTCATTCCCAGAGTTACAGTTTTGGTTCATTAATTGGGTAGCTTGAGAACAATGAATGACGAAAGATCTACGCGTTATAGAGTATTCCAGGTGTTATATTCCAGGCTGGATGTCGTTTACCTTAATGCTGGGAATATTATCGGGTAAACAAATGTGATAACGGAATGAGGTGAAATGGGGAAGTGTGACATTTTTGCCATCACAGAGATGTGTTTGAGGGAGGTCAGGGCTGACAACTCAATGTCCTGTGGTACAAGATCTAGAAGCACCACAGGAGAGGTGGTAAAAGAGGAAGTGGGGTTGCATTACTAATTGTGGAGTTAGTTACTGCAGTAAGAATGATCTAATGAGGCTTGGTGGTTAGAGCTCAGGATCAAAACCATGAAGACACACCGCTGGGGATATATTATAGACTCCCAAACAAAAGAAAGTACAGGAGCTGATATAGAACCAATTTACTAAGGTTTGCTAATACAACAATAGGATCATTATATTCAGGCATTTCGATTCCAAACATTCATTCGGGCAGTGATAACATTTTTAAGAGGGGACAGATGCCTTGAAATGTATTCCTGGGAGCTTGTTATGTCAACGTGTAGCAGATACAACAATGGGCGGGGCTGTGCTGGGCCTCACCGTGGGGAACGAAGCCAGTCAGATGTTGCAGGCAGGGTTGGGTTGAGCATGAAAGGACCAGTGACCGTGACTCCTATATCTTGAGTTTGCTAAGGAAAAGACCCAAAAATGTTTGAAAAATAATAGCTTTTTGGATTTGGGAGAACGATTTTATGAAAAAATATGACAGGACCTGGCCAAAGTGCAGATGCTTCTGGGCGCAACTGTAGCAGAACAGCGTGGGGCGTGAGTTAGGGGGTCATAAAATGTAATTGATGACAGTGTCGGCCCAGCATGTTACTCCAAAGATGAATTTTAGGAATACAAGCCCAGAGAACCTTGGGTGTGGACACATTTCCGAACAGAATTTAAAAGGAAAAAGAAGCTTAAAGCAGTTACAAAGTGAGCAGGTCAACGGAGGTTCGAAAAGAATATAGAAAGTGTACGGCAAAACTTAAAAAGTCAGTAGAAGAGCAGAAGTGGTGGCAGGGAGGTAAAACATTCGAGGGTAGAGATTAGCAAGAATTCAAAGGCATTTTTTTCGGGATATTAAGGGGAAGAGGATAACGCGGGAGAGAATGGGGAGTATTAAGGACCAAGGGGGCAGCCTGTACACGGAGCCAGAGAATATGTTAAACACTGACTTTCTTTCGGTCTTCAGTTTGAAGAAGGAGTTCCTGGATTCAAGGAGAGTGACCGTGTGATCCTTGAGTGAATTGATACAGAAGCTGACAAAGAATTGGAAGTTTTTGCGGGATAGAGAGTAGGCAAATGCACAGACCAGGATGAGCTTTATCTTAGGCTGACGTGAGGAGATTGCAGTCTGTTAACTTTTCATTTTTGTTTTGCCTCTGGCCACAGAGAATGTGTGATAGGACAGGATAACATCTAATATTGATACAACTTTCAAACAGAGTGCTAGAAATACCGCATGGGGTTAAAGACTACCAAGTCTCACATCAGTGAGAGGGAAATCATTTTCGAAAATTCTTCGGGCTGTTGAGGCTGGCTCATTAAATATCTTTAGGATTGAGGCAGACTGATTTTCATACAAGGTTTATGGGGAAAATGCAGACAAGTGGAATGGGGGATTATCGAAATCGATCTCACCGAATTGAGTGGAAAAGCAGACTCAGTGAGTGGATAGACATACTGTTGTCCCTATGTCGAATTGTATCATTTTTACAATAGCCTTGTATTCACTGGAACATCAACCTCTCTCGCTGTGGAGTGAGACACAGTTTGGAATGCAGTCGATGGATTCAAGGAATTAATAAATGCAGTACTATTGGACAGAATGGACCAAGGGATTGTGACAATGCAGATTGGCTGTCGGGGTGAAGATTAGCATCAGCGCAGTTAGCACGACCAGAAGGAAAATCTCAGTAAGACATATTCCAAGGCCAATCAGTGATCTTGGATGGAGAGCAGGTAGTCAGTGGCCAGGTGTCAAGGAGTGCTTAATGCCCAAGTGCTACATCACTGCAGTGTCTCCTTCCTTCCCAAACCAAAACTAATTGTGAAGGGGTAGAGAGACATGCAGTTGGTAGCAGAGTCAGTAGTAATGTTTGGCTCCATAGGTTTTGGACAGCAGCAGCTCAGCGAAAAGTACAGGCAAGCTCAAATAAAGTCCTTTCAACTTTAGTCTTGCAGCAATGGAGATGGCAGTTAGGACTGTTGAATGTTCCTCCTACGGGATGTGGGGAGCTCAGGGAAATTCTCACAGTCCCTGGTAACTACACATGTGGAAAATGTACCCAGCTGCAACTCCTGGGAGACCGTGTTGGGAGATGGAGCTGGATGCATCATCTGAGATATTCAGAACTTCATAGATAAGAGCTTTCGTGTTGTGGTCACACCCAAGACTCTCCCCAATCATGTTTCATTAATGACTATAATATCCCAGTCCCGCGTTAAGATCCATGCTATGAGTACATCAGGCTTACCTATCTGTCCTGTTGCATTTAAATAAAGGCAATTTAATCCAACAGGAGTCCTTGCTCCCTGTTGTGTTCAAGACAGAGAGGAGGGTGGCGACCACCTGGAATGGCGAACGGAGTAGGCAGAGAATGCAGGAATCCCCTGTGGCAATTTCCCGCGAAAACAAGTACACCGTTTTGGATACTGTTCAGCGGAAATACATTCCAGGGGAAAGCAGCAGTAGCCAGGTTGGTGGCACTACCATTGACTCTGGGGCACAGTGGGAAAAGGTAACAGTTAACAGGACCTTAGAGATAGGAGAGTCGATTGTTAGAGGGACAGATCGGAGATTTTGTAGCCTCAAATGGGAATCCAGAATGTTGAGTTACCGCCCAGGTGCCAGGGTCCAGGATGTCTCCGAGCGGCTGCAGAACATTCTCAAGGGGGAGGGGGAGCAGCCAGAAATCATTATGCACGTTGGCACAAATGACACAGGTAGATGAAGGAATGAGGTCGTACAGAGTGATTAGTGAGAGCTGGGAGAAAAGTTAAAAACCAGGACCTTGATGGTGTTAATCTCCTGATTACTTCCATTGTAATGAGCTAATGAAGGTAAGAACAGGAGGATATGGCAGATAAATAAGTAACTAAAGAATCGGTGCGGGGGTGGGGGGCAGAGAGATTCAGATTTTTACATCATTGTTGTCTTTTCTGTGACAGAGTTGACCTGATCAGGAGGGACAGATGGTGCATGCACTGGGAAGGGGACCAGTATCTTGTTGGCGAATTTTGTTCATGCTACAATGGAGGATTTAAACAATATTGGTGAGGAGCAATACCGTCATGATCAGGGAGGCAAGTACAAGGCTGGTAAGAGATACAGTAATCAGAAACAATACAGTGAAGAGACAGGTCAGGCTGGAACATGATAAGGAGTAAGGAATGCCTGTTGGATTAAATTACTTTTATTTCGGTGCAAGAGGGCTGGCAGGTAAGCCTAATAAACTAATGGTGTGGATAGGAACATGGGATTGGGATAATATAGCCTTTATAGAAACATGGCTAAGCGAGGGTCAGGACTGGCAGCTTCACGCATCAAGATACAGGTGTTTTAGGAGGGACAGGGATGGTGGAAGGAGGGGAGGAGGAGTTGAATTTCTGATTAAGTGATTATCACAGCAGTAATCAGAGATAAAATAACTGACCAATCATCCAGTGAGGCTTCGCGGGTGGAGCTAAGAAGTCGGAAGTGGATGATGATGTCACTGGGGTGAAACTACAGGCCTCCAAATAGTCAACGTGAATTTGAGTAACAAATATGCAGGGAGAAGGGAGACATGCAGGAGCAATATGGTTGTCATAAGAGTGGATTTTAATTTTTGTAACAGACTGAGACTGCCAGAGCGTGAAGGGATTTGATGGAGTGCAATCCGATAAGTGAATTCAGGAAAGTTTCCTCCAGCAGTGTGTAGAGGGTCCTACTTGGGAAGGGGCAAAACTCGAACAACTCTTGGGAAACAGAGCAGGACAGGTGACTGAGGTGACAGTGGGGGAACACTTTGGGACCAGTGACCATCGTCCTATTAATTTACAAATAGCTATGGAGAGGGAAACAGCTGGTCCACAGGTTCAAGTTCTAAATTGGGACAAGGGGAATGTTGATGGGATTGGGCAGGATCTTGCAGGGGTCGACTGGAGTAATTTGTTTGCAGGTAAATGGCCCGCTGGCTAGTGGGAAGCCTTTAAACGTGAGATAGCTAGAGTTCAAGGTCTACATGTTTCTGTGACGGTGAAGGGCAAGGTTGGCAGGATTGGGGAACCCAGGATGACAAGAGATATTTAGGCATTGACTGGAAAAAAGAGGGATGCGTGGCTCAGGCACAGGCAACGGGGATCAAGGGAGTGCCTGGCGCACAATAAGGGATATAGGAGTTTACTTTTGATGGAAAACAGGAGGGCGACAAAGTGGACATGAATGAACCTTAGCTGAGAAGATTAGGATGAATCCAAAGAGGTACTTTAAGAATATGTGAGAAATCTGGTTGAATTTATAACATAGATGGCAAGCTGGAAGATTAAGTCCAATCCCAAGATCCTGTGCTTAAACAAAGTAGATTACAACAGGATGAGGCAGTAATTTTTCAAAGTGCACAGCAAAATTATATATATTAGTGAAAAGGAAGGACTGTAGGAAAAGGAGTAATCTGCCATTTGTGTCTAAGGAAATAAGGGAGTCTATCAAATTGAAATAGAAGGCATACAAATTGGCAAAGTCCAAGGAGAAACTAGGAGATTAGATAAACTTTAAAGATCAACAAAAAGCTTGATGGGATTTTGACTGGGTATACAAATGAGTAATTATCCCTAGGGCAAGAATATCAGTTTACACTGCTCAAGGAAACCTATTGCGTGGGGAACATATGGCCTATTTAATTGTTGAAGGACTTATCTGAAGAAGCCTGTCACCATAGAGATGAACCTGATGAAGTTAAAAATTACATCGTGCTTGGAAAGCGAGTGCTTCCTAATAAACCTGTTGGAATATAACCTAGTGTCGTGTGATTTTTAACTTTGTCCACCCCATTCCAACACCGGTTCCTCCACATGAGAATCCTGACAGACAACCCCACCGAAACTGAAGCACCTGTCAAGTACTTGACTGAGCCACGGAGGTGTTGGGGAGGGGTGTGTTGTTTAAACACAAAGTGCTGAACTGAACTAGACTTTTTAAACTGCCGTTGCCACGGAGATAATCCTGACAACCAGCCTCCATTCAAAGCCACAAAGCACGTTGACATGGACATGGCTGTGTCTCAGTACTTTTTCCAGTCACACTGACATTTGAAATATTCGTCCACGGATAGAATGCACACCTTTCCATCCAGATGAAAAGGCCAATGATTTTCAGATCGCACGGATCAAGTAACTATCAGATCTGACCATGAAGTTCAATTTGTATTTCTCATCCGCAAATCCACCCTTTCCGTACCCTACAACAGAAAAAAAGCAAGTCACCATTGTTAATACAGGATGGAACTTTATAAGACAATGATAGTATTAAATTGTAGTTTCCTTGTTCACCCAAAGCTTTAAATCTCAGTCTCACAATTTCTCAATCTTGTTAACTAAAATCCAAACCAATCTCATTCCTCCTTTCCTCCACACCCAGTTCTCACAATCTCTCTCCTCGCCTTGAATTCAGTTTCCGAGCTGCTGTCTGCAGACTAAGAACCAAATCAATGAGTTTGACTTGGAGCCTCCAGGGTGTTGGTGAATCCTCCCCCCATCTCCCAGAAACCCCATTCTCTGATGAGAACCATTCTGCACACACTGGCCAAATCATATCTGGTTGAACTAAAATTAACCAAATTAGAACTCTAATTGGAGGCCCATCCTTGTCATTTTCCATAACAATCCTGACTATTCATAAGAGTTCTGACAACTTGCTGCAAAATGCTCCCCCACTGATACTTTGACCACTCGTCAGGACACCAGGCAAAGGGCTATTCCCCTGGGTCGTGTCCTCAGAAGAAAGAAGGAAGGGAGCTGGTAACGACAGATTAATCCCACACATCCACAGCCTCCCTCCCTGGCACTGACCCGCCCTGCACATACGCCAACAACTGGCCAGCACTGCACCCGTGCACTGATCTCCCTTCCTATGGAACATGCTCTCGATCACACAGGTGCCTGGAGGATTGATATCAGCTGCTGCCCAATAGAGTGGAGGGGGCGGGGCTGGAGTAACGGGAAATAATAGGATTGTAAACAATGAATGAATGTGGAGGACACTGGGGGATTGACAGGTCAGTGAGGGACAGTATTAGTGCAGCAGTAGGAGGGAATACTGGAGAAACTGAGTAATGGGAGAGTCTGACAGGAGAGAAAATACAGGATGGTTCTGTTTAGAGACTCAGGCAGGGGCAGCTGGGAGACAGTATGGCCTGGTGGCTTGGGCATGTTTTCTAATCATCCTCTTCAAAGCCACTGTTACCAAACTCTGAACCCGATCCTCTTGGTCCAGAGGAAAGGACACTACCACCATTTCATAGTGGGGTGGTGGAAAGAAAGGAAGATTTGCTCAACCTCACTCACATGGAAACTCCATGAGCTCCTCGTACTTACTGTCTACGGTGGAGATGGAGGAGACAGAGCAGGTGGGAGGGGGTAGGGATATAGGGACTGCCTTTCAAAAGGAATTCACCTCTGTTGGTGTTATTAACCAGACTCAATATACATTCACCAGCACAAAGCTGGTGTACGTGAACGTTATCCAGAATATTAACTCCTATAACTGGGCAACGGAGACCCCGATGTACAGAGTTAAGTCCTGGAAATCAATATCAGCCTTGTGCGTGGGAAATCATGTCTCATGAACTGGACTGAGTTTACTGAAGAAGTAACAAAGCGGATTTATGAGGGCAGAGCGGTGAACATGATCTTCATGGACTTCAGTAAGGTGTTCGACAAGGTTCCTCATGGGAGATTGGTTCGCAAGGTTAGATCTCATGGAATACTGGGAGAACTAGCCATTTGAATATAGAACTGGTTCGAAGGTCGAAGACAGAGAGTGGTGATGGAGTGATGCTTTTCAGGCTGGAGGCCTGTGACCAATGCAATTTCACAAAGATCGGTGCTGAATCCACTACTGTTTGCCATTTATATCAATGTGAACATAAGAGGGATTGTTAGCATGTTTGCAGATGACACCAAAATTGGCAGTGTAGTGGACAGTGAAAAAGATTACCTCAGAGTACAATGGGATCTGGATCAGATGGGCGAATGGGCTGAGGCGTTCAGTTTACAAAAATGTGAGATGCTGCATTTTAGGAAAGCAAACCTTAGCAGGACTTTTGCAGTTAATAGTAAGTTCCTGGGGAGTGTTGCGAAACAAAGAGACCTTGGAGTGCAGGTTCAGAGTTCCTCGAAAGTAGAGTCACAGGTGGATAGGATAGTGAAGAAGGCAGTTGGTATGCTTTCCTTTATTGGTCAGAGAATGTAGTATAGGTGTCGGGATGTCGTATTGTGTCTGTACAGGACATTGAATCGGCAACTTTTGAAATATTCCAGCAATTCTGGTCTCCTTCTTATAGGAAGGATGTTCTCAAACTTGAAAGGGGTCAGAAAAGAATTACAAGGATGTTGCCAGAGTTGGATAGGCTGTTTTTCCCTGCAGCGTCGGAGACTGAGGGGTGACCTGATAGAGATTTAGAAAATCAGCCGGTCATGGGTAGGGCAAATACACAAGGTCCTTTCCCTGTGGTTAGGGTATACAGAACTAGGTGAGAGGGAAGGGAGAGTAGGCAGAGAGGGGGGCTGAGGGTGGGGGGAAAGAGAGGATGTGGGGATTGAGAGAGGTGGCACAGGTGAGGACAGTGATGGGGGCAGGGGAGGACAGGCAGAGGCAGGGGAGAATCAGAGAACGAGGAGTGGAACAGAGGGGGAGGGAAACAGAGAGGGGGGAACAGAGAATTATTTTATAGATCTACAACTCAACCCTGTTCCTGTTTTCTCCTCCTCACTTTCAATCGCACTGAAGAGGTCAGAACTGCATAGTTCCTGGAAAGTCGAGTTTCAGGGAAACTGGGTGCTGAAGACTGCATTTGGCATGCTGACCTTTATTGGTCTGTGCACTCATCAATAAAGGGACCTGGGTTCGATTCCACTCTGTGTCGTGTTTGCACATTCTCCCTCTGTGTGTTTGCACGGGCATCCTCTGGGCGCTCTGGTTTCCTCAAAAAATCCAAAGAGGTGCAGGTTAGGTGGATTAACTGTGGGTAATGCTGGGTTACATAGTTCAGGTGGGATGGTATTCCGATGGTTGGTAAGGTCTCATGGGCTGAATGGGCTGCTTCCACACTGTATGGATTCTGTCACTGAGTATAAGAGTTAGGAGGTCACGTTGTGGCTGTACAGGGCATTGGTGAGGCCAGTTTTAGAATACTACATTCAATTCTAGTCTCCCTGATTTCAGCAAGATAGGACTCAGCCCCATAATAACAATTTCCTGGAAAGTGTTGACGAATAAATACACTGTGCAGAGTGGTTTGATAGTTCCTTGAAAGTGGGGCTGAAGGTAGACAGGTCGGTGAAGGTGGTGTTTGGTATGCTAGCTGTTATTGGACAGTGCATTGAGTATAGGAGTTGGGAGATCATGGTTCGGTTGTACAGTTTATTGGCTCAGCCACTTTTGGAATGCACAGACTGCTTTACATTCTAGTCTCCCTGCTATAGGAAAGATGTTGGGAAACCTGAAAAAGTCCAGAAGAGATTTATAAGGGTGCTGCCAGTATTGAAACATGTGAACCATAAGGACTGAGGACATTTTGCCTGGATAGTGGACGTTGTGGGATGGCATTATACAACGTCTTCAAAACTGCAATGTTTCCTGCAACTGTCACCATTTCAGATGCTGCCAGACCTGCTGAGGATCTCCAGCAATTTTTTTTTGGTTTTATTTCAGATTTCCACGATTTTGCTGAGGCACTTAGAGTCATAGACATTTTAAAGGCTTCATATTTTGTTGACTCTCACCCCTGGGATGGCAGGACTGATGGATGAAGAGGACTCAATCTTCGTTTAATTCTCCTTTCCTTTGTCTTTCTGAGCTGTTTCCTGCATCACGAATACTCTAACTCCCATTCCCTGACCTGAATCTGGCCCATCTAAGCCACTCTTTAGCTCCCAACCCCCTGCCAGACTAGTTACAATCTCACCAATGGAACTGCCAATCACCCCACCAAGAGATTTCTCCCAGCCCTGCCAAGGGGTAACCAGTCAGGCTGGTACAAGTCTCACCTAGCCCAGAAACGGTCGCAGTGCCTGGAAAATCTAAACCCTTCTCTGGTACACCATTTCTCCAACCACACATCCAGCTGTTGTTCATCTTGTTCCTGCTCTCACGAGCACATGGCACTGGGTGTAAGCCTGACATTATTACTTTTCATTTTAATATATCTCTGATTTTTCCTTATACATATTTCAGGCCCTCATCCTTTTGTTTCGCGATGTCGTTGGTATCTGTGTGGTCCACAACCATTGGTTATTTACCCTCCAGCTGCAGAACTCACTGTAGCCACTCCATGCTATTACGGATCCTAGCACCAGGGAGGTAACATGCCATCCTTGATTCATGTCTGTGGCCACAGAAGTACCTGCCCTTACTCTGACCATTGATCCCATGTTACTATAGCCCTGCAACTGTCTTTCCTCCTGTTCGGTGCAGCAGAGCTATCTGTGGTGTCATGACCCTGGCTGTTGCTGATTTCCCCGAGAGACCACCCCACCCATTCACCCCCAACAGAATTCCAATCGGTATACAGTATCTGTTTGAGAAGGGGATGATCACTGGGGACTCCTGCACTCCCTTGCTGAGCCTTGAACTTGATGTGATGGTCACCCATTCCCTTTGTGCCTGTGTAACCCTCACCTGGAGTGTGACGAACTCACTAAACGTGCTGTCCATAACATTCTCAGTATCATAGATGGTCCACAGTGAGTCCACTCACAGCTCCAGGTCTGAAAAGCAGTTTCCCAGTAGCGCAGATGGACACACTTCCTACACACATCGCCGTCAGGGACACTAGAGGCGTCCCTTACTTCCCACATTGTACAAGAGGAGCCCGCCACAGGTCTGAGGGTTCCTGTCTCAATGTCTCTCTCGATTCAGCTAGTTACTCCCATTGAGAGAATTTAAAAGAGCTTTCAACCCTCCTTCACTTCAAACATGTCCATTATAATCAATAGCCCCAATCTTTACTTAAACTGATAGATTATACTTTAAAAACTGTTAACAAATACTCCACAGTGTCGCTTACAAATTGGCTGTTCCCATTGGGACCATGCGAAATTCTGAATGGCCTGAACTAAAACTGAGTTTCAGCGTCACCTTCTCCCTGTCTCATCTCCCTCTGTTTTCACGCAACTCCAAAACATTCTCATTGAGCCAAGCAGCACTCAGCGTCAACATGGACTTCAGCAATTTCTGGATGAACAGATAATTGTCAGAATCTGTAAAATTCCACCTGAAAAGTTACTGGAATTTGAGTCCATAAGAAATTTTAATGGGAAATTTACAGGGAATTGAAAGTAAGGAGTTCACAGGTGAAAGTCATGAAGTGGTTGACTGGGTCTAAACATGAAAGTTCCTGCAAAGAGTCGAGGTGAAGTTTGGATAAATCTATGTTCCCTCTCAGACCAATATCGCCTTCCTGGGCTGCACGGCCCAGAACAGAGCACATACCCCAAGGGTGATCCAACCATGAATTTGTATGTGTTTCTGCTATTTGCTTGACAAAAATATGAGAGTCTGGAATAGGGTGGTTCTGGAAAAGCACAGCAGTTCAGGCAGCATCTGAGGAGCAGTAAAATCGACGTTTCGGGCAAAAGCCCTTCATCAGGAATAGAGACAGGGTGCCTGCAGTGTGGAGAGATAAATGAGAGGAGGGTGAGGGTGGGGAAAATGTAGGAAAGACTACAATAGGTGAGTGGGGTGATGCTGAAGGTGATGGGTCAGAGAGGAGGGTGGAGTGGATAGGTGGAAAGGAAGATAGGCAGGTAGGACAAGTCATGGGACAGTGCTGAGCTGGAAGTTTGGAACTGGGGTGAGGTGGGGGAAGGGGAAATGAGGAAACTGGTGAAGTCTACATTGATGCCCTGGGGTTGAAGTGTTCAAAGGCGGAAGATGAGGCGTTCTTCCTCCAGGCGTCGGGTGGTGAGTGAGCGGCGGTGAAGGAGGCCAAGGACCTCCATGTCCTTGCTGAGTGGGAGGGGAGTTGAAATGTTGGGCCACAGGACATTGTTTTTACCTAAAAATATGAGCTACTTTTCGACAGACAGAACAGACAAACCTTTCTCGTTCCACAGTTAAATGCCAATGATATTTAGATCCTGATGACTCCGCTGACTGTAGAAGCATGATTTTGAGATCCCAGTCTCAATTATTCTCAATTAATATCTGATAAAAAAATTCACAAGACAAAGCTCACAGTCAGTGCAAGATGAATATTAAAGACAAATATTTCCCTGATATGTGTCTGATGTGTAAATGCTCCTCTTCAAATCGCCCCGCCCCCACCCAGGAAGAGGACATGTCCATGCGCCTCGCTGTACCTTGCCCCCAATAAAGATGGCGGCTAGAACCCAGGGCATATCATTGCCTGAGGGCCACAGACATTTTCCCATTTGCTGCAAACGTGGGAGCAGGAGTTTCCAATTCAGGACTAGCGACCTGAACAGAGTGTAATTAAACCCCTCCCAGTCTAAACTGATATATTTAATTCGGTTTCCGCTGCCACTCCCCCTTTCCCGTTTCCACCTCCTTCACACACCAAGGGTCATTCTGGTACCTGTGACACTTCCTTAGGATTGTAGGAATTCTAAATTTTCCCAACCATCGGCCATCGGCCCAACAAGCTCACACCCACCCTCCGATGATGATCCCACCCAAACCCATTCCCCGACCCTATTACTCTACATTTCCCCTGACTAATGCACCTAAACTGTGCATCCCAGAACACTACGGGAAATGTAGCTTGGCCAATTTACTGAACCTGCATATCTTTAGACTGCAGGAGATAGGGGATAAAGAGTAAATAATAGGTTGAGATGGAGTGGAAAGAGAGACAGGAATATTTGGAAAGACAAAGGAGTGTATAATGATCTTGCTGGGAGGGTGCATCGCTGTTAATGGAGGGGACAGGAACCTGTGTCTGGCAGCATCTCAGTGGAGGTGGTGGAAATGGTGGCTGATGATCTACGTTCTGCTGAAAAAAGACCCTGAGCTTCCAGTTGCCTGCTCTTTAACACACAAGACTGTTCCCTGGTCAACATCTCTGTCTCAAGCTTACTGCAATGTTCCAGTGAAACTTGATGCAAGCTGGCAGAACACTCCAGAAAATACCAAATTGCCTCCTCTTTCAAGGATTCACAATTTCCCCTCCCATGTGGTCAACAATGCTCTCCAGTGTATCTCCTCCACTTCCTGCACCTCTACTCTTGAACCCGACACATCCAACCGCAACAAGGATAGAACTCCCTAGTCCTCACCTTCCACCCAGATACAACACATCATCCTCTGCCAGTTCCACCACCTTCGATCAGACCGCAAAATCAGAGATATATTTCTCTTCCCACCCCTTTCAGCATTCCACAAAGACCATTTCCTCTGCAACTCCCTCATTAGATCCATGTTCCCCACCAACCCACCCTCCACTCCCAGCACCTTTGATTGCCAGTTCAAGAGGTGTAAAACCTGTGCCCACACCTTCCCCTCACGTCAATTCATGGCACCAAAGGATCCTCCCACATCCAGCAGAGATTTCCCTGCACGTCCAGATACCTCACCTATTTTATCCTTTGCTCTCGATGTGGTCTCCTCTACACTGGGGAGTCAGGACGCCAACTTGATTCAGAGAACATTTCTGGAACACATGCACCAAACAACTCCACC
This sequence comes from Chiloscyllium punctatum, assembly GCF_047496795.1. Lineage (NCBI taxonomy): Eukaryota > Metazoa > Chordata > Chondrichthyes > Orectolobiformes > Hemiscylliidae > Chiloscyllium > Chiloscyllium punctatum. Next base: position 38,452,088 of record NC_092771.1, on the reverse strand, counting down.
ACCCTGTGGCCAACCACTTCAACACCCTCTCCCACTCCACCAAGGACATGCAGGTTCTGGGCTGCCTCCATTGCCAAATCCCAGCCACACGACGCCTGGTGGAATAACACCTTATCTTCCACCTTGGGACCCTTCAACCACACGGCATCAATGTTTGCTCATCTCCCCTCCCCCCACCTTCCCTCAGATCCAACCCTCCAACTCGACACTGGCCTCTTGAACTGTCCCACCTGTCCATTTTCCTTCCCAATTATCCATTCCAACCTCGCCTCTACATCCACCTATTGCCTTCCGAGTTCCCATCCCACCAACCCCACACACCCCTCTTATTTACCTCTCAGCCCTCTTATCTTTGGAGAGCTGATGAGTTAAGCCGCCTCCTTTCCGCATTAACAATTCTGTGAACATTTCATTCTGAGCCCTCTGAGGAAATATCAGGGCAGGGTTTGTAAAGTGGTCAGATTGACTGAGGGTCTCAGTGAACAAATGTGAGAGCCAGATACAGAGAGGTTTTGGGATGGATCAAATCAAATGTTATCAATTTGCACGGCTGCCAACATTACAGCAGTTACAAATGGGAGTGATCAAGAGAGTGGAATTAGAGCAGCAAATAAATCTTAACCATTTGTGCAGCTAAACGGGATGCTGGGTAAAGATACCACAGTTAGTGCTTATTTCATTCCAGACACACCAGCCAGGGCACACACCCTTGCTGTATCTACCATATTGATCTCTTTAAGATTTTTGTTCATTTGAAGTGTTTCATGTTTAGATAGTCCAGAGAAGACAGCTTCATTCTCCTCAATCTCTCCTACCAAGGCAATGCTGCTTTTAGAATTCAAGTCACTATGGCGTGTTACTGGCTGCTTCAAGGACTGGAATTGGCAATTGAGACTGAAAGGTTACTGTATAAAATATCTTCAATTGTATTGCCAGATTACCAGACACGAGGGGTTTTAAGAAAAAGAACTTAAATGATGGGCACTGAGTGTCAGAGTGCCTACTGTTGTGGGGGCATCCCGTTCAGATACAATCTATTGGTAATTGTTAGAATTGACTTATCCTGGCTCCAGAGAAGTGGGCAGAGCATTATAACGGTCATCGAAGATGGTAACAAATTTCCCAGGGGTTACAAATCGTAAATGACAGAGTAGGCATGAGTTCTGCTGGTATAAATTTATTCAAAATGGCTCCAATTTACTTTCAGAAACAAGTGAGAGAAAAGCACATTCCTGAGGTCTTTGCATTAGTCCAAACTTAGAAATTCAGGAGAGCTGAAGGGAGAGCTGGTGTTGGCAGTTGTAGTAATGATAGGGAAAAACTTGTTTCACAGAGAGAGAGAGTTCACAGATGGAAAACTCAGCTTTAACATCACATCAACTGCAGAGTCGCCCAATTCTGCAGGTCCTGATCCTTATCAGTAATATAAAAGGGGAAAGCAGCATTCCTAGCTCAGAGAAATCATTCCCATGTTAGGCAACTAGTCGAATATTTAACCGGTCATGTGATCTGGGAAGACGCCAATGTAACGGGAACAGGGCGAAGCTGTGTAAATGTGAAGAAATTTACTTACCCCTCCCAGTGGGACACTCACTGACACAGTCACACTGGGGAGAGCCTGTTCACCTGCCTCACGTATGGGAAGGGATTGACTCGATCTTACAATCTGCTGAGGCAACAGAGGGGGCACAATGGATTTAGATCCTTCACCTGCTCCATGTGTGGGAAAGGATTCACTCAGTCCTCTGATCTGCTGAAACACCAGCGAGCTCACTCTGGAGAATGACCATTCACTCGCTCCCAATGTGGGGAGAGATTCACTCAAATGCACCACCTGCTGAGACCCCAGTGAGCCCACACAGGGGGGGAGGTCATGGTCAGTGTGTGAGAGGGGATTCAGTGATTCATCCTGACTCCCTGAGACCCCAGTGAGCCCACACAGGGGGAGAGGCCATTCAGATGGTCAGGGTGTGAGAGGGGATTCAGTGATTCATCCTGACCCCCTGAGACCCCAGTGAGCCCACACAGGGGAGAGTCCATTCAGATGGTCAGTGTGTGAGAGGGGATTCAGTGATTCATCCTGACTCCCTGAGACCCCAGTGAGCCCACACAGGGGAGAGGCCATTCAGATGGTCAGTGTGTGACAGGGGATTCAGTGATTCATCCTGACTCCATGAGACACTGGCGGGTTCACACTGGGTAGGAGCTGTTTCCTTCACTGTGTGACAAGGGATTTGCTGAGACTCAACACGACTGAGAGCCCAGTGAGTGCACACAGGGAAGTGGTCATCCCCCTGCTCCGTGTGGTGGAGAGTTCACACATCACTGCAGGACGCAGATTCTGCAGTTACTGTCCATCAGAGTCAGGAGTGGACCTTGTTCATGATGACATTGCTGGAGTATTGATGTTGTTGTTGTTAACCACATTAACTGGGCTGGAGTTGAATGAATTTATATTGCCACTTTCTGAACCTCAGGATGCCTCTCTGGGCAGTAGGTCACCACAAACAGCAATGTGACAAGGAGCAGGGTTCATCTGTATTGATTTAAATTGTGATCATAGCACTGCTGTCTCACAGCACCAGGTAAAAGGTTGGAGTCAAGCCTTGGTCAAACACCTATGTGGGGTATCCATATTCTCCCCATAATAGTGTGGGTCCCCTCCATGTGCGCTGGTTTTCTCCCACAATTCAAAGATATGCAGGTTAGGTGGATCGGTCGTCATAAATTGTCCACAGTGTTCAGAATTTGCAGACTAAGTGGATCAGCCATGGGAAATGCAGTGTTACAGGGATGGTTGGTGGGATTTGATGGACCAATGCTCTCCTTCCACACTGTAGGGATTATATTCTATGATTGAGGATAAAGAATATTCTCAGGGTCTCCTTGGAAAAGGAGCATGTGGTGTGTATCAATGCTCTCGATGCCATTAGATAGAGGTGGGCACCACAGGGGACACAGTGCTTTATCTCCACCGCCACCGCCACCCCCTCACGCCCAACTCTACTTTGATTAAGTCCCTTCCCACTCTGTCACTTGTACTGGTTTGCTTTGCCCATAATGGGCTTTGTTTGTAAATATTCAACTGATGACACTGCTGTGCTACTGCTGGTGATTATATGTTAACAAAAAGCATAATAATGGAATAATGATGTCGATGGTGGGAAGGTTGCTCAGCTGGGTGAGATAACACTTCAGGGTAGGAGAAATGGGAGAAAAATGCTTCACAGCTCACAGAACAAGTACTGAAAGTAGTTAAATCAAACCAAATGTTCAAAGAGGGAAGGAATATTTCCCTGGAGTTTGAGTAACTGAAGAGTGATGGGGTCCAGGAGTAAACAGGAATTTGTTAAAAGAGCATTTGAAATTTTAAAAACTTATATGCAGATAGTTTCGATTCTTTAAGTTTTACTTATTGTGGAATAAACTTGTATTTAAAAAAAAAACAAATTCACAAAGCTTGCGTTAAAGACAGATGTTAAATAAAATCCATCAAACCATCCCTCACTGAAAACAGAGGTGGAAGTGCAATCTCCTGCAGAATCCCTGCCCTGACTACTTCTTCCTACCCGTGCTCCATGGCTATATATATATACCTGGGAGATAACAGCAGGAGAAGGCCATTTGGCCTTTGAATCTGGCTCCACCATTCAATGGGAAACAGCTGACCATCCAGCTCAGTATACTGTTCCTGCTCTGTTCCAATCAGCTTTGATGACTTTACCACGAAGCACTATATTTCAGTCCTCCTTGGGCTTCACTGCCTTTTATACCAGTGATGTTGCTGTGTTATTGCTGGGTGTAGGCAGGGGTAATGTGATGGTGCTGCCTCCTGGAGGACACACTCAGCGTCCCTCATCATCCTGCAATAACATCAACAGGGTTTCAGCAAATAAAGATAGAAACCATTTCCAGGATATGGGCATCACTGGCTCAGCCAGCATTTATACCCCATCACTAGGTACCATTGAGAAGATGGTAGTGAGCTGCTGTCTCGAACCATTCACAGTCCATTTGGCGCAGAGAGACCGACAATGCTGGGAGGGAGAGTGTTGTAGGGTTTTGTCTGAGTGATTCTCCATCTTTGGTTCTTCAAATGCTGGTTAACTTAATCACAATCTGCACATGATTTTGAGATTTCAGTCTGCAAATCTTCACCATCTAGCACCCTGTATAAAGGAATGTGTACAGATTAGAAATTCAGAACAGACTATTCTAGTTTCTCTGGAATATCTTTTTACCCTTTCTTCCCCCAAAGCTGTAACCCTCCAGCCCACTTACTCTCTCCCACCATTCTGACTCTGCTGCCCCTAATGTACACCCTCCTCATTCTCATGAAGTTACTGAGAAACAGATCCATGCCACCACTTCCCGTCCCTGGTTAGACTCTGCACCCTTTCTGGGTTCACTTCCTTTCCCTTCAGTTGCTGCAAGTCAATAATGTAACAGCAGAATGAAACAAAATAAAACAGAAAGGGAGGTGGCAGATCCTGGACAGAAGAGGAACCTTCAGTCTGGGAGAATGGATCAGATTCTTCCTAGTTTCCCATTAGTTTATTCCCAGTATTACAAAGAATTGGGGATGGAGAGTGGTCCCACGTGGGTGTAGTGACACTTTGACCCTCCAACTGATCAATACTACAAGCAGATACGTTCCTCCTCTAGCCAATCACAGTTTGAAATACTTTCCCCGAATTACCCCCAAAACACGTGCTCCAAAACCCGCCCATATTCTGCACATGTACAGTGCCGGGTTTCCCCACACACCTGTGGTCCCTGCCTCAGGGATTGTGGGAGTCGCAGTCCCCATGAAGTCACTGGAGCCCTGTCTCTGGAAAGTCAATGAAACGTTTGGGGTGGAAGGTGTTGTGTATAGGATCCCCATTCAGACAGACAGGACATATGGCTTGTCACTGGGTTTGACTGAGACATCTGGTTAGACAACCCAATTTTTGACGTAAGGAATATAGATTCAGTCAATTGCGGGGTGGAGGGGTCAATAAGGGGAAGCATTTTTAGGCAGAGGTGGCTCAGTGGCTAGCACCTCTGCCTCACAGCTTCAGAGACCCTTGTTTGATTCAAGCCTTAGGTGACCGTATGGAGTTTACACGTTCTCCCAGTGGCGGCATGGTTTTTTTCGGTGTTCCAGTTTCTTCCCAAAGTGCAAAGATGTGCAGGTTAGGTGGATTCGCCATGCTAAACCACAGTGTCCATGCATGTGCAGGTTAAGCCATTAACCATGGGAATTACTGGGAATGGGTGAGTCTGAATTATAGGATTGGTGTGGACTCGATGGATGAATACCCTGCTTCTGCACTGTAGGGATTCTATTCTATTCTCATGAAGAAGAATGTACCTATCTCGATGTGTTGTGAATCTGTAGAATTCCCTATTCAAAACGCAGTGGATGCCAAGACAATGAGCAAATTTAATGGACAGATACAGATTTTTAATTTGCAATGAGCTGAAGGGTGAGAGAGAGAGAGCGTGCAGGCGGGAAAATCCAGCTGAGACCGGGGTGAGCTCAATCATCATGGTATTAAATGGTGGAGTTGATTCGAAGGGTTGCATTGCCTCCCCTGTGCCCAGGGCTTATCTTCTTACGGTAATAACTGGAAAGCTGAATCCAAAACTCACCACCTTCACCAAAGGAGATTTTCGGAAAATGTAGGATAGTCAAGTGGAATAGTATTCAAAACTGAGATAGTGAGTAAGTGTGTAGAAGATAATGATTTTGCAATTTTAAACTGAGGGGGTAACAGTGATTTATGGTTATAGACTGTGTGGTACATTCACACTGTCCAGAATACTCTTGTTGTGAATATCTATTCTATAATTTATTACAAAGCCAAGGTCACTGATAATGAAAACCAAAACACCCAGGAAACATCGCCTCACTTCGTAATCTGATAAAAGACACGTGATAAATCTGGTTGAATTTAGAACACAGATGGAAAGCGGGTAGATTAAATCCAGTCCGAAGATCCTGTGCTTAAACAAAGAAGACTACAATAGGATGAGGCAGGGGTTGGTAATGTCGACTGGGAGCAAAGACTTTATGGTGGGAAAGTTGTCGGACAGTGGAGGAATATCAAAGCAATTTTTCGAAGTGCTCAGCAAAAGTATATATCAGGGAAAAGGAAGGACTGTAGGAAAAGGGGTAATCTACCATGGGTGTCTGAGGAAATAAGGGAGTCTATCAAATTGAAATAGAAGGCATACAAATTGGCAAAGACCAAGGAGAAACTAGGAGATTAGAAAAACTTCAAAGGTCAACTGAAAGTGATGTGTAGCAATGCCCAAGGACAGAATAGCAGTTTACACTGCTAGAGGGAAACCTATTGTTTGGGGAACATATGGCCTCTGTAATTGTTGAAGCATTTAACAGTTACCAGAGAGATAATCCTGATCAAGTTAAAAATCACAGCACACTCCAAAAGCTTGTACTTCCAAATAAACCTGTCGGACTATAACCTGGTGTTGTGTGGTTTTTAACTTTGTCCACCCCACCCCAACCCCAGCTCCAACTCCAGCTCCTGCACATCAGAATCCTGATAGACAGCCCCACTGAAACTGAAGCGCCTGTCATGTACTTGAGGGAGCCACTGGGGTGTGTGGGGAGGGGGGGGGGTGTGGTGTGTGGTTTAACCACAGAGTTGAACTGAACTAGACTTTTTAAACTGTTGTTGCCATGGAGATAATCCTGAGAGACAGTCTCTATGCAAAGTCACAAATCACAAAGGTAGAAGAATGGGAGCCGTACATCGGACTTGATGCTGCCTAAAGGCGTTTTGCACGTAAAATACCCAGGTAACTACCATGTCTCATCAATAAATACCTAAAGAAGACCTCTCAGAGTTCTGTGCCTAGTAATTCCTATCCAGCAGGGTTCAGGAAGATGGGTACACAGCAGTCAGTCGTCACAGTGGAGGATACGAAGATCATGCCAGTAATTGATAAGGAGACTGAGGAAGGTGAGGACCTAGATAATAACCATTATCGTGAAAGAGTTCGAGCTGGGCAAGCTAATGGAGTTAAAGGTACACAAGTCTCATTGCCCTGATGGAATATATCCCAGGATACCAACAGAGTTCGTGGGAGAAATAGCAAATACACTTAGTTACAGCATGGAACAGCAGAGACTGGCCCTTTGGCCCAAAATGGCCCATGCTGATCAGAATGTCCATCCATGCTAACCCCATTTCCCTGCACTTGGCTCATCTGCTTCTGAAACTTTGCTATCTATGTATTTGTCCAAATGCCTTTTACATGTTGTTAGTGTACCCGCCTCAACCACTTCCACTGGCAGCTCATTCCATATACGTACCACCCTCTGTGTAAAACAGTTGCCCCTCAGCTTCCCTTTTATTCTTTCTCCTCTAAACTTAAACTGATGCCCTCCAGTCCTTGGTTCCCTGGGAAAAAGACTGAGTGCATTCACCTTACCCACGCCTCTCATGATCATATACACTTCTATAAAATATTCCCCCTCGGTTTCCTCTGCTCTGAACAAAAAAAGCCCTCACTTGTCCAACCTCTCCCTGTAACTCAGACCCCTGAGCCTTGGCATCATCCCTGTAAATTTCTTCTGCACCTTTTCCAGTTGAATAACTGAAACCTACATTGCATTCATCACATTTCCAGTGTTTCCCCACGGCGTTGGAACAGACATGACAACGCCAATGGATTACAATAAATGATCGATAATTTCCCCCATTACAACAATCCCATTTTCATAGCTTTTCCATGATGCAGGAATCCTTTTGTCTTTCTGGTTTCATGGTTAATTGTCCTCATACAAATCCAGTGGCTTAACTGTTCCTGGGAAATGTGCCATGATTTTTTAGACTTTTAAAACCAATGAAATCTCTCTCCACAGTCCCCACGCTGACATGGACTTCGCTGTCTCAGTACTTTTCCCCAATCACACTGAGATTTGAAATATTCGTCCAGGGGCAGAATGCACACCTTTCCATCCAGATGAAAAGGCCAATGATATTCAGATCGGCACGGATCAAGTAACCATCAAAACTGAACATGAAGTTCAATTTGAATTTCTCAACTACAAATCCCCCCTTTCAGTACTCTACAGCAGAGAAAACAGCAGGTGCTGGAAATCCTCAGCAGGTCTGGCAGCATCTGAAATGGTGACAGATGCAGGAAACATTGCAGCCTTAAAGAAGTGGTTAGATGATCACACCAGGCACGTGCGCTTGATGGCCAGTATGTAGAAGATGGGGGCATTGTGTTCAACAGTTTCATACCAGAGACTCTGACCTCACTTGATTCCATGTTTCTCTGCGATTCCCTCTTTTTCGGAAGCAGGCAGGAGTGGGAAGCTGTGGAGAATGTAAATGATGGGTGACCTTCCCAGTGAGAGGATTCGTGTACAGGAGCAGGGATCCCTTTCTGGAAGGGCCTTGGCGAGACCACACCTGGAGTACTGTGTATACCTCTGTTCCCCTTTCCCAAGGAAGGCTCTCCTGGTTATTGAGAGTGTAAAGGAGGGTCACCAGCCTGAGTCCTGGGATGTGGTGATAGTTATGGGCTGCAGATGCTGGAAGTCAGAGTCCATACAATGTGGATCTGGGGAACTGCAGCAGGCCAGGCTGCATCACAGGAGCAGGAAGGTTGATGTTTTGGGTCGGAACCCTTTGTCAGCCCTGATGAATAGTCCTGACCCGAAATGTCACCTTTCTAGCCCCATCGTATTCATGCTGGTCATCAAGCACCTATTAATTCTAGTCCCACGTTCTGGCACTCAGCGTGTAACCGATATTGTAGTACCTGGTGTGATCATCTCAACACTTCTTCAAGGCTGCAATGTTTCCTGCATCTGTCACCATTTCAGATGCTGCCCGACCTGCTGAGGATCTCCAGCACTTTTTGTTTTTATTGTGGATTTCCCCCATTTTGTTCAAGCACTTAAAGAGTCAGAGAGCTGTACAGCTCCATATTTTGCTGACTATAATTCCTGGGATGTCAGGACTGATGGATGAAGAGGGACTCAATCCTCATTTAATCCTCCTTTCCTTTGGCTTTCTGAGCCGCTGACTACATCACTAATATTCTACCTCCGATTCCCTGTCCTGAATCTGACCCATCTAAGCCTACACTTTAGTTCCCATCCCCCTGTTTGACTAGTTAAAACGACACCAAGGGGACTGGCAAAAGCCTCCACCAGGAGATTTCTCCCAGCTCTGCCCAGCGGTAACCAGTCAGACTGATACAGGACCCACCCAGAAACGGTCCCAGTGCCTGAAGAATCTAAACCCTTCTCTGGTACACCATTTCGCCAGTCACACGTCCAGCTGATCTATCCTCTTATTCCTGCTCTTACTAGCACATGGCACTGTGAGTAAGTCTGACATTATTTTATTTCAGGAGCTACATTTTACTGTATCCCTGATCTCCCTATATCCAGCTTTCAGGACCTCATCCCTTTGTTTAGTGATGTCATTGGTATCGGTGTGTTCCACAACCACTGGCTTTACCCTCCAGCTCCAGAATATCCTGCAGCTGCTCCATGATAATCCCGGATCCTGGCACTAGGGAGGTAACATACCATCCTGGATTCATGTCTGTGGCCACAGAAGTGCCTGCCTGTACCCCTGACCATTGAATCCCCTGTCACTATAGCCCTGCCACTGTCTTTCCTCCGGTTCTGTGCAGCAGAGCTATCTGTGGTATCATGAACCTGGCTGTTGCTGATTTCCCGAGAAGCCACTCCACGCATTCACCCCCAACAGAATCCCAAGCAGGATTCAGTATCTTTTTGAGAAGTGGATGATCACTGGGGATTCCTGCACTGCCTTCCTGAGCCTAATATTTGGTTTGATGGTCACCCATTCCCTTTCTGCCCGTGTAACCCTCACCTTGCAGTGTGACGAACTCACTAAATGTGCTGTCCATAACATTCTCAGATGCTCCACAGTGAGTCCACTCATACCTCCAGGTCTGAAAAGCAGTTTCCCAGCAGCTGTAGGTGGGCCCACTTCCTGCACACATAGCCGTCAGGGACAATGCAAGTATCCCTTATTTCCCACATTGTACAAGAGGAGCACACCACGGGTCTGAGGACCCCTGTCACAACGTCTCTCTAGATTCAGCTAATTACTCCCATTAAGAGAATTTAAAAGAGCTTTCAACCTTCCTTCACTTCAAACATTTCCATTATATATCAAAAGCCCCAATCTTTACTTAAGCTGATACATTATATTTTAAAAACTTAACAAATACTCTGCAGGTATCACTTACAAATTGGCTGTTCCCATTGGGACCATGTGAATTTCTCAATGGCCTGAACTAAACCAGAGTTTCAGCTTCAACTTCTCCCTGTCTCACTTCCCTCTGTTTTCACCCAACTCCAAAACACACTCATTGAGTCAAGCAACACTCAGTGCAGCCCTGTCATTTTCATTGTCTGCTCACACCTACACTGCCCTAGCCTCCTGTACTGTTCCAATGCATCACAATGGGAGCTCAGGGACAGCACCTCATCTTTCAGCTCAGCCCTTTGTAACCCCAGAGTCAACATGGACCTCAGCAGTTTCTGGATGAACAGACAGTTGTCAGAACCTGGAACATTCCTCCTGAAAATGTGCTGGAATTTGAGTTCACAAAGGATTTTAATGAGAATTTTGCAGGAAGTTGAATATGAGGAGTTTACAGGTTAACATCATGAAGTGAGTGATTGGGACTAAATCTGACACTTCCTGCAAAGAGACTAGGTATAATCTGGATAAGTCTGTGCTCCCACTCAGGCCAAATCGCCCATGGGGGATTCAACCACACATTTGATCATCTTTCTGCATTTTGCTTTACAAAAGTATTGAAGATATTTTCCCAGAGACAGAACAGACAACCCTTTCTCCTTCCACAGTAAAATGCTAATGATATTCAGATCCTGATAACTCCGCCGTTTGCAGAAATCTGCTTTTTTGAGATCCTGTCCTCAATTATTCTCATTTAATATCCCATAAAGAGAATTCACAAAACAAATCTCAGCCAGTGCAGGATGAATCGGAAAGACAAATATTTCTCTGGTATGTGTCTGATGTGTAAATGCTCCTCTTTCAAATCACCCCTCCCCCACCCAGGAAGAGGACATGTCCATGCACCTTGCTGTACCGTGCCCCCAATAAAAATGGCGGCCATAACCCAGGACCTATCACTGACTGAGGCCCACAGCCGTTTTCCCATTTGCTGTAAACATGGGACCAAGGGTTTCTAATTCAGGACTAACATCCTGTCCAGACGTGTAAATAAAACCTCCCAGTCTAAACTGAATCATTTTCTCCCGGTTTCCATTGGAACTCCCCCTTCCCAGTTTCCAGCTCCTGCACACACCAAGGGCCATTTCGGGTCCAGTGACCCTTCCTCAGAACCGATGGCAGCTGGGAAAATTAGACTCCCTACAGTGTGGAAACAGGCCATTTGGTCCAACAAATCCACACTGACCCTCTGAAGAGTATCCCACTCAGACCCATTCCGCTACTCTATTATTCGAAATTTCTCCTGAACAACGCATCTCACCTTCACATCCCTGAACATGACGGGAAATTTAGCTTGGCCAATTCACCTAACCTACACATCTTTGGACTGCAGGAGATAGGGGTAAAAGAGTAAATAATAGGTGGGATGGAGCGACCCTTCAACAACATGGCAACATTTACTCATCTCTCTCCCCGACCTTATCTCAGATCCAACCCTCCAACTCAGCACCGCCCTCAAACTGTCCCATCTGCCCATCTTCCTTCCCAATTATCCACTCCACCCTCTCAGCATTACCCCCACCTGCATTTTCCTATCGCCTTCCCAACTATATTCCCACCAGCCTTACACACCCATCCTATTATCTGTCCTCTTCCCCACCCTCACATTCCTGAATAAGTGCTTAGGCCCAATATGTCAATTCGCCTGCTCCTTGCATACTGCCTGACCTGCTGTGCACATCCAGCGCCACACTTTAACACAAGCTGGAAGAACATCACCTCATCTTGTACCTGGGGACCCTTAAGCCCTCTGGCCTCAACACTGGATTCCATAATTTTAAGTCCTAAGTCTCCTACGTACTAGTGTCCTAGCCCCCATCCCATAGACCAGGCCCTGTTATTACATCGCCTGCAATTACACACGACCTATGGTTAGTTACTAACAGTCTCCAAAAACAGCTATTCACCCTCCCCCAGCCAGATCGTTATCCACTCCTTTGTCCAACTGCTCCCATCGTGTTCTTTGGAATCTATCACCACCTATCATTTACTCCTTAACCCCTACCTTCTGCATATAAACCAACATTGTTTCTCAGGAACATCAGTTCTGACGAAGGGTCATTGGATCAGAAATGTTAACTTTGACTTCTCTTCACAGATGCTGCCAGACCTGCTGAGCATTTTCAGGATCTTCTAGTTGTTGTTTCTGATTTCCAGCATCCACAATTCCTTTGGTTTTCATTTACTGGGAGTTTGTAATTCAGGTCTAGTAGCCGACATCGTGTGTTTATCAACCCACCTAGTACACAAACTCAATTTCTCTCCTAGTCTCTGCTGTCTCTCCCACTCTCTTCACACTCACTGGGTCCCTCCTCACTGTGACATTGCACCTGCACAGCTCATGGTCACGTGTTGGCCTGCTGGCCACACCCCTCATTCACTCCCATTGGCGGGAGGATTACACCAACTCCCCTATTGGTCTGAAGCTGCCATCAATCAGCCAGGTCCCATTGTGACTTGAGTGGTAGGAGGCTGAAGGGTGACCTCAGAGGTTTATAAAATCATGAGGGGCGTGGATGGGATACAGAGACAAGGCCTTTTCCCTGGGGTTAGGAAGTCCAGAACGAGGGGGCATAGGTTTAAGGTGAGAGGAGAACGATATAAAAGAGACCCAAGGGGCAACTTTTTTCATGTGCCTGTATGGAATCTACTGTCAGGGAAGTGGTGACAGCTGGTAAAGTTCCACCATTTGAAAGGCAGCTGGATGGGTATATGAATAGGAAAGGCGTAGAGTGATATGAGCCAACTGCTGTCATATCGGACTAGATTAGGTTGGGATAACTGGTCGGTGTGGACGAGTTTGACTAAAGGGTCTGTTTCCTTGCTGTACATGACTGTGGCTCTGCCCTGGGATGAGCTTCATTATTCAGTGAATGGGGCAGTATCACAGAGCACAGGGGCTGGGGGCTATTCAGCCCATTGGGGCTGTACTTTCTTCCTCTGGAGATGCTGCCAATCTGCCCTTACTCCACTCCCATTTACCAGTATCCCTTCACATTCATCCTCAAATAGTTAAATTCCAAATCTGTTTTGACAATAACAAAAGCTGCATCCAGCTGTGGTTCAAACTGTTCCAGATGCTCAGAACCTACTGAGTAAAATAACCTTCACATTTTTAAAATTTGTGACAATAATTTCTCTCAGTGTCTCTGTAAATTAAATATCCTGGAAACAAATCTGTTTCTGGTTGAAATCACTGATTAACCTTCTCAGCTCCAAGGAGAATTGTCAGGTCTTTTGCTAACTCTCCATAAAAGAGAAATCTATTTTAATTTGAATTTATTAGTGTCATAGAGATGCACAGCACAGAAACAGACACTTCGGTCCAACTCATCAATGCCGCCCAGCTATCCTAAATTAATCTCCTCCCATTTGCCAACACTTGGCCCATATCCTTCTAAAAGTTTCCTAAACACGTACCCAATCAGATGCCTTTTAAATGTAATCGTATCAGCCTCCACACTTCCTCTGGCAGCTCATTCCATACACGTACCATATTCAGCTTGAAAACATTGCTCTTTAGATCGCATTTAAATCTTTTCCCTCACACCTCCCGTCTGTGCTCTCTGGTTTTGGACTCCCCTAACCTGGGAATAAGACCCTGGCTGTTCACCCTAACCATGTCCTTCACGATATATCAACCTCGAAGGTCACCTTTCAGCATCCGATGCTCCAGTGAAAACAGCCCGAGCCTATTCAGCCTCTCTGTATGGGTCAAACCCTCAACCCTGGAAACATCTTTGCACATCTTTTCTGAATCCTTTCAAGCTTTATAATATCATTCCGATAGCAGGGAGACCAGGACTGAAAGCAGAATTCCAGAAATGGCTGAATCAATATCCTGTACAGCTGCAAAATAATGTCGCAACTCCTATACTCAATGCACAGACCAATAAAGGCAAGTTAACCAAATGCCTTCTTCACCACCCTGCCTATTCCACTTTCAAAGAACTATGAACCTGCACCTCAACATCTCTTTGTTCAGCAACACTCCCCAGGCCCTTCCCTGATTTGTTTTTCCAAAATGCAGCACCTCACATTTATCTGAATTCCACTCCATCTGCCACTCCTCAGCCCAGTTGATTGAAGTCTCATTGTACTCGGAGGTAACTTTCTTCCCTGTCCACTGCATCTCCAATTTTGGTGTCTATGTAAAGTCACTAATCATAGCTCCTATATTCACACAGAAATCATTTATATAAATGATGAAAAGCAGTGGACCCAACACCAATCCTTACACCATATTGCTCATCACAGGCATCCAGTCCGAAAAGCAACCCTTCACCACTATTCTCTGTCTCCAATTTTCCAGCCAATTTTGTCTAATTTGTTAACCAGTCTTTTATGTTGAACCTGTTGAACATCTTTCTGAAGACCAAGTTAGTGATTTCCATGAACAAAGCCATGCTGACTATCCCTAATTATTTCTTGCCTTTCCATTTACATCCAAATCCTTTCCCTGAGAAGCCCTTCCAACAACTTGCCTGAATTCAGGCTCACCGGTGTATTGTTCCCTGGACTTTCCTCACCACCTTTCTCAAATAATGGCGCCCGTCTTACAGTACCTCACCTGTGGCTATTGGTAATACAAATATCTCAGCGAGGGGCCCGGCAATCACTTCCCTAACTTCCCACAAAGTTCTGGGACACACCTGATCAGGTCCCAGGGATTTATTCAGCTTTATGTATTATAAGATATCCAGTACCTCATTCTCTGTAATATGGAAACTTGTCAAGTTATCACTATTTATTTTTCCAAACTGTCTCACTTCCACATCCTCTAAGTAAAAGCTGACATGAAATCCTCCCACCTCCGATGGTTCCACAGACAGCCTTGCTGATCTTTGAGGGTCCCTAATCTCTGCCTGGTTACTCTTTTGTCCGAGGTGTATTTGTTGAATCTCTTTCGGTTCTCCTTAAACCTATTTCCCAAAGCTATCTCATGTCCCCTTTTAGCCGTCATGGTTTCCCTCAACTATACTCCTGCTGCCCTTTCACTCCTGGAGGGATTCACGCAAACCCAGCTGTCTGTACCTGCCATATCCCTCCTTCATTGTCTTGACCAGGCCCTCAATTTCTCTCGACAGGCAGCATTCCTTACACCTACCAGCCTTGACCTTAACAGGAACATACTGTCTGTGTACTCTCGTTGTTGCAGGTCTATGGATGCAATGGCAGATGAGGACAGAGAAGTAATCATTCTCAGTAAAGAGATGGTGTTGGGAAAGATAACAGCCTAAAGGTAGATGGGTCGTCTGGCTGTGATGGAGTGCATCCCAGGGGAATATAACAGATGGCAGAGGCTAAATAGCAAACGCACTCGTAATAATTCACTAAAATGTGCTGGACTCTGGGACGGTTCTGACAGATTAGATAGCTGCAAATGTGATGCCAATATTTTAAAATGGACCTGTTAGCATAACTTCTGTAGTGGGGGAAATGCTCGATCGCTCAAGGAAGAAATAGTGAGCTAGCTGGATAGAAATTGTCTCAGAGCAGACACAGCATCGATTCATGAAATGTAGACAACACTAAGCTGAGTGGTAGAGCAATGTGTGCAGAGGCCAATGTAAGTCTGCAGAGGGATGTGGATAGGTTAAGTGAGTGGGTAAGGGTCGAACAGATGGAGGACAATGTTGGGAAATATGAGGTCATCCATTTTGGTCGGACTAACAGCGAACTGATGAAATGGTGAAAACTTGCAGCAGGCTGCTGTGCAGAGGGAGCTGGGTTTCCTTGTGCATGAATCACAGGAAGTTGGTTTGCAGGTGCAGCAGGTAAATAAGACAGTGAAGGGAATATTGTCCTTCATTGCTCGACGGATGGTTATGCTGCAGCTATACAGGGTGCTGGAGGGGCCACACCTGGAGTACTGTGTACAGGTTTGGTCTCCTTACTTCAGGAAGGATGTACTGGCACTGGAGAGGGTGCAGTGGAGGATCACTAGTTTGAGTCAGGATTAAAGAGGGTTGACGTATGCGGAGAGATTGAGAAAACTAGTTCTATACTCATTGAAATTTCGAAGTATGGGGGGTTGGATAGGAAAAAAGTTGAAATTATGAAGGGATGTGATTTCCACTGGGGACGGAGCAAACTAGGGAGCAGAGAGTCAAAATAAGGGGATATCAGATTTAGGACTGAGTTCAGGATGGACTTCTTCAGATAAAACTGTGAATCTGTGGAATTTGCTGCTGAGTGCAGCAGTTGACGTTATCAACTTGACAATCGTTAGGTCAAAAGGTAGATTTATGAACAGGAAAGGAATTAAGGGTTATGGTGAGAGAACAGGACAGTGGAGCTGAGGCCATGAAAAGATCAGCCCTGAGCTTATTGAATGGCAGAGCAGGCTTGAGGGGCCAGATGGCCTACTCCTGCTCCTCTTCCTTCTGTTCTTATTTTCCCACTTTCCAGCTGTCCCTTTACCTGGGAATAGCAAAGGAATATTGAAAGTTCTCGCCTTGTACCGTCAAAATTCGCCTTTGTCCAATTTAGAACACCGTTTAGATGTGGTTTATTATTTTCTGTAACTATTTTAAAACTAGTAGAATTATCAGAGAATCCTGAGAGTATGGAAGCAGGCCATTCGGCCCATCACATCCACACTGACCCTCAAAGCCTCCTACCTTAAACCTGTAACGCTGCATTTCCCACGGCTAATCCATCTAGCCTGCACATCCCTGAACAATATGGGCAATTCAGTCTGGAATATCCACACAACCTGTATATCTTTAGATAGTGGGAGGAAACCACAGCAAACAGACGAAACCCACGCAGGTAATAACAACAAGGTGATCATCCCTTTCTTATTTCCCCGGTCAACCTAAATAACTTCGCTGGACGTAATCTCAGAACATCCTCCCTCAGCACAACTGTAATGCTACCCCTAATCAAAAAGGCCACTCCACCTCCTCTCATCTCCCCCTTTCTATCCTTCCTCTTGCATCGATACCCTGGAACATTACGCTGCCAGTCCTACCCATCTCTGAGCAACGTTTCTGTAATACTCATGATATCCCAGTGCCACATTCAAAACCATACCCTGAGCACATCTGCCTTCCCTGTCAGGCCTCTTGCATTGAAGTAAATGCAGTGTATCTTGTCAGATCTACCTGGTTCTGTGCCTTGCCCTTGCCTGCCTTGACTGTCTGACTTCTGAACTGTACCAGCCTCATCCTTACCTCTTTTCTCACTATCTCTTTGAGTTTACCCACACTCCCTCACTGGTTTACTGACTCCTGAGTAGCACGAGCAAGTCTCCCTGCCTGGATATCAGACACCTTCCAATTCAGGTACAATCCATCCTTCTTATACACATCAACTCTACTCAAGAGGAGATTACAATGATCAAAATATGTGAATCCTTCTGCCCTAACACCAGCTCCTTAGCCAAAAATTCATCTCCTCCATCCTGCTATTCCTAGTCTCACGAGCATGTAGCACCTGGAGTAATCCACATATTATGACCGAGGACCTGGTTTATTATATTCCAGGCTAATTTGCTATATTCTCTCATCAGGACTTTATCTTTTCCCCTTCTTATGTCATTGGTACCAATGTACAATGACCTCCCACTGGTCATTCTTTCCTTTGAGAATATTCTGCTACCTGTTCGAAACATCCTTGACCCTGGCACCAGGGAGGTACCACCCCATTCTGATGTCTCACTGTCAGCTGCAGAAACAGCAGTCTGTGCCCAACTAGAAAGTCCCTTATCATCCTTGAGCGTTTGGAATCTGATATACCTCTCATTATAGTGGAGCCAATCTCAGTACCAGTAACTTGGCCGTCAGTGCAACATTCCCTGAAAGTCTATGACCACCTACATTATCCAAAACAGTAAACTTGTTTGAGATGGGGAGAGCCACAGGAGACTCATGGCTGAAAAAAATGTGTTGCTGGAAAAGCGCAGCAGGTCAGGCAGCATTGAAGGAGCAGGAGAATCGACGTTTCGGTTATAAGCCCTTTTCTAGCAAAACATTTTTCAGCTCTGTTCTCCAGCATCTGCAGTCCTCACTTTCTCCACAGGAGACTCCTGCTCTACCTACCTCCCTCTCCTACCTTTCCGAGAGGTAACCCATCTACCTGACTGTATCTGCAGTTTTCCGGCCTGAAACTGCCACCTATCACACACCCTGACTCTTGTAAATTCTTCATTACCATTAAGCACCGCTCCATCTGATCCATGTGATCCAAGAGGATTTGCATCACTTCCTGCAGGCTATCATCAGGATCATTCAAACTCCCCCTACTCTCCTCCAGGAAGTGCACATCACTGTACGAATGGCCATCTCTGCACCTTAATCTGTAGACCCAGAAAAAGGCAGAGTCTTACAGCTTTACAAAAGACTACTCTCGAATACATTGGTACCTGTATTTTATATTTAAAACATTCAACCAAAAGATCATAACAGAGGCACTTAAACTAGTAAACACTCACCCTACTGAATGTTGCGGATTTTAAAAAGTAAGGCAGAGTAAGATTTGCCTTTGAAGAGACTGAAACCCACTGAGCTGATCCCCGGCTGTGAGTCACAGACATACAGCACAGAAACAGACCCTTCAATCAAACTCGTCCATACCGACCAGATATCCGAACCTAATCTCGTCCCATTTGCCAGCACTTGGTCAATATCCCTCTAAACCCTTCCTATTCAAATACCCATCCAGATGCCTAATAAATGTTGCAATTGTACCAGCCTTCACAACTCCCTCTGGCAGCTCATTCCATAAACGCAACACCGTCGCATGAAAAAGTTGCCTCTTAGGTCCCTTTTATATCTTTTCCCTCATGCTAAATCTATGCCCCCTAGTTCTAGACTCCCTCACTCCAGTGAAAATACCTTGTCTATCTATCTGATCCATGCTCATGATTTTAAAAACGTCTGAGATCACTCCTTAGCCTCTGACGCTCCAGAGAAAACAGCCCCAGCCTATACAGCCTCTCCCTATATCTCAAACCCTCCAACCCTGGCAATATCCTGATAAATCTTTTGTGAACCTTTCAAGTTACACAACATCCTTGTGATAGGTGGAGAACAGAATTGTGCACAATATTGCAAGAGTGACCAAACCAATGTCCTCAACAGCTGCAACATGACCTCCCAACTCTCTTACTCAATACTCTGACCAATAAAGGAAATCATACCAAACACCTTCACTATCCTATCTACCTGCACCTCTACTTTCAAGGAGCTGTGAACCTGTACAACAAGGTCCCTTTGTTCAGCAACACTCCCCAGGACCTGACCATGATGTGTATCAGTCCTGCTAAGCTTTGCTTTTCCAAAATGCAGCACCTCGCACTTATCTGAATTGAACTCCATCTGCCACTCCTCAGCCCATTTGCCCATCTGATCAAAATCCCATTGAAATCTGAGGTAACCTTCTTCACTGTCCACTACACCTCCAATTTTGGTGCCATCTACAAACTTACTAACTATCCCTCCTGTGTTCATATCCAATTCATTTATATAAATGATGCGAAGTAGTGGACCCAGCACCGATCCTTGTGGCACTCCACTAGTCACAGGCCTCCAGTCTGAAAAATAATCATCCATCACCACCACCCTCTGTCTTCTGCCTTTGAGCCAGTTCTATATCCAAATGGCTACTTCCGTGAGATCTAACCTTGCTAACCAGTCTCCCATGGGGAACCTTGTCGAACTCCTTACTGAAGTCCATATAGATCACATCGACTGCTCTGCCCTCCTCAATCCTCTTTGTTACTTCTTAGAAACCAGATCGAGTATGTGACACATGATTTCCCATACAGAAAGTTATGCTGACTATCCCTAATCAGTCTGTGCTTTTCCAAATACACGCAAATCCTGTCGCTCAGGGCTCCCTCCAACACAGAGTCTAGCACAGCGTCTGTAGTTCCCGGGTTTGTCCAAACCGCCCTATTCACCAAAGCGGTGTCCTGTCCCCTTTTTGCCTTAATGATTTTACTCTGAAGTATGCTCCTCTTGCCTTTATACTCGAAGGATGTTTGTGATTTTTGGACTGGAATAAATGCAAAATATTACATCTTGGTAAAACTAACGAGGGCAGGAATTACACTGATTAAAAGTTGGGCCTCGGACAGTGATTTGAAACAAAGAGACCGAGGGGTTCAGATCTTTGAACTATGTGTCACATGCAGACAGGGTGGTTCAGAAGGGCTTTAGCACATTTGCCTTCATTGCTCAGATCTTTGAATATAGGAGTTGGGACATTATGATGAGGTTGTACAAGATGTTGGGGAGGCCTCTTCTGGAATACTGTGCCCAGTTCTGTTTGTGTTGTTATAGGAAGGATATTATTAAATTGGAGCAGGTTCAGAAGAGATTTACCAGGATGGTAATGGGAACGGAGGGATTGAATTATAAGCAGAGTCTGGATAGGCTGGGTCCTTTTTCACTGGAGCACAGGAGGCTGAGGGGTGACCTTATTAGAGGTTTATAAAATCCTGAAGAGTTTCAGTATTGTGAACAGCAGATGCCCTTTCCAGGAGGGGGTGCGATTCAAGATTGGGGACATACTTTTTAAAGTGAGAAAAGGAAGGCTTTAAAAAGAAGTTCTGGATTTTATTTTTTGTTTCTGCACAGAGAGTGGTTCACACGTGGAATAAACTTGCAGAGGACATGGTAGCTGTGAATACAATTACAATTTCAGAGTGGCACAGTGGCACAGTGGCTCAACGGTTAGCACTGCTACCTCTCAGCGCCAGGGACACAGGCTCAATTCCTGTATTGGGTGACTGTCCATGTGGAGTTTGCATATTCTCCCCATGTCAGCGTGGGTTCCTCCAGGTGCTGCCGTTTCCTCCCACAATCCACAGATGTACAGGGTAGGTGAACTGGCCGTGCTCAATTGCCCATAGTGTTCAGGGATGATTGGGTTGAGTGAATTAGTCAGGTGTAAATGTAGAGCAAAATGGTAGGGGAATGGGATTCTAATAGGAAAAAAACATTTGGACCCATATATTTGGACCCACAGGGAATGCTAGGATGGACTTGGACCAAGTGGAGGCAGATGCGATTAGTTCAGTTCAAATTTATGGTCGACACGGACTGGTTGGACCACAGGGGTCTGTGTCGATGCCGTATAACTTTATGACTTGTTACCTCTGTAAATTCCTCTGTGCTTGGAACTCTCCCTATCAGTGCCATCTCATCCAGCCTTACAAATCCTCCTCATCTCTATAATTCCTTTCCAGCCTCAAAATCAAAAATCCCCTATCACAAATATTTCTATCTCTGTAACATCCTCCATCCTCACAATCCTTTCCAACTTGCATCTCCTCCAGCTTCATTATCCTCCCCATGTCTAATCCCCTCCAGTCTCTCAAAGCTCTGCTATATGTGCCTTTCTTTATTTCCAGCTTTCAGGATGCCCAATGTTTATTTTTCACTTGATGATTGCCCTTTACAATTCCTGCGCTGAGCTTCTGAATTTGCTTTTAAACCTCTGTGTCTCACTTTCCTTCCAAAAATATCGACCAATCACGTGTCATCTATTCTAGTATCACCTTTTCTGACCTGATGTCCAATGGAGCCTGTCATATTCCTATAATAAACATCTCAGCGGTAAACAGAACAGAAAAACGCTCTGGTGGTCCATCAAGTCTGTGAGAAAGAAAACTACCACCATACTACTATCCTCATCTATTTTCCAGTACTTGTGGAAAAGTGTCATCTATCATGGCATAGCAAGTGCACACTAAATACATCTCAAATGTTTTGGGGATTTGTGTCTCCCACCCTCACTGACAGTGAGGTTTAGTGCAACTGTTGCTCGATGATGACATCACCCACAGGAACACAGAGCAGCTGGGTCTGTGCAAACCAGAGATCGCCCACACATTGGGAAGGATGGCAGGGTCCCTGAGAGGGGGCACAGGAGAGTTACCAGGATGGTTCAAGGAATGGGGGATTTTAGTTGCAGGGACATGGGTGTTGTTAATACATATCAAGAATATTCATCGAGAATAGATGGACTCTCATTCTCAACCTCTCCCCTTGCCTGGGCTGTGGTAACCTTCAGGTTAAACCACCACCAGACATCTCTCCCTAATGAGAGAGCAGCCCTATGGTCTGGTAGGACAATACTGACTTTACCTTTTACACAGTGATGCCACTGTGCATCGGGGGTGGAGAGAGGGAATGCTGAAGGTGGTGGATGGGACACCACTCAGGCACAGTGCTTTGTCCTGGAGGATGTTCGCTTTCTTTAATACTGTTGAGGGCTGCACTGATGCAGGCAAGTGGAGAATGTTCCAACACGATCCTGATGTGTGCCTTATAGAGAGCAAACAGACATTGGGGAATCAGGGGTTTGGGAAAACTGAGATTGTTCTCCTTGGAGCAAAGGAAATTGAGGGGAGCTGAGAGACAAGTGCTTACAAAACATATACATCATGATGTTAAACCTTACACTCATCAACTCATCATAAAAGGATTACTGGACATATATTGAAGATTTTGGGGAGATCTATTGACAGGACGGTTTGATTCAAAGGAGAATTTTTATGCAGAAAATGGAATTGAGCTTGAACAAAATACTCACACACAGTGCAAATACCCAGGTCCTGATGAATGGAGTAATTCAATCAGAGTTTGGCGTTACAATTACTGAGATTGCCATCTGAATATCCACCTGTAGTATCCTGTAATACAAGTTTATAAATCTGTCACTGTCAGGTCAGGTTAGAAACTCACACCATTCCCTCCTCCTGGTCCAGGATGACTGTACACATTACCCCTTGTGGAGACCAGCAGTCAGTTCAGGGGGAAATCTATGTGGGTTTCTATGAGTTTCCAACTTGGGACTTCATGTGACTGAACAGGACAGATCTTTGACACATGGGACAGAATATTCCAAGAGTCAGTGAGATGCGGACAGCAGGATTTTCTTCCTTTTCTTTCCTTCCGTGCTGCCGCTGTGCCTCATCAATAAGACATGGGGAGTGAAAGGCTCATGCAGCTTGATGGGCAAGTTCTGACCAATGGCCAGCAAGATCCTCCCAGTCATTCCAAAGAGTCTCTCTGAAAAGACAGCAACTCAGCATGCTTCCCACTGTCCGATGCTCCCTGGAAAGGTTTAGAAGAATGAGGGGGAAATCTCCGAGAAAATGCAGACCAGTAAACGTCCAAAAGGATTATAAACTGTTTACAGAGAGGGATTCGTTGGAGAAGTGGACACCAAGATGGCAAATGGAGCATAACTTGGGATAATGTGAAGTTGTTCATTTTGGAGGAGTTAATAAAAGAACAGAGGACTATTTAAATGGTTGAAACTGTAGAAACCTGCAACACAAAAGAGACCAGGAGGTAATTGTGCAGGAAACACAGAAAGCCAGCACACAGTTACAACAGGTCATCAGGAAGGGAGATGAAACGTTGTTCCTTGTTTGAAGGGATTTGCAGTATAAGAGTTTGGAGTATATACCTGAGAGCAACTTTATAAATTGCGAGTGAGACCACATATGGAGTAATGAGAGACGTTTTGGTACCTTTATTTAAGGAAAGACATCACTTCATCGGAGGCATTTAGAGAAGATTGACTGGGATGATCCCTGGTTTGCAGGGACTCTCTTAAGAAAAGGCTGAAGAAGTTGGGACTCGACTCACTGGATTTGGGGGAGAATGAGAGGGGATCTTATTGAAACATATAGGCTTATTAAGGGGTATGACAGGGTAAATACTGAGAGGATGTGTCCCATCATGAGGGAACCTGGAACCAGTCTCTGGGTCAGTTGCAGAATCAAGGGTTCGGTTTTAGATTTGTCAACTTTAATGCAACACAGTCATGGGTAAGGTGTTTCAATAGCAATGGAGCTGGGGTGAGGTGGAGAAAAACAACATTTTAGAGATTGGAGTTCCTGGTGTTTGCGATTGTGTAGATGTCTGATCAGAAGATCACCTTGGGATCAGAATATGAGAGTAATATTGTGAAGAGTGTAGATCTGCCTCAGGCATTTCCCAGTGAGAGGGAGGGGCTCAGCAGTAAGGGAAAGGAATTTGTAATAGCAACTGAAGGCAATGGGTTTAACCATTGCAGTGTTTCATTGGAGGAAATTGCAGCCAATCGAGTGGTAAGCAGTTTGATGAATGAGTGACAGTGGAGCAATGGAGAGGGATGATCGGGAGAGAGAGCTGGGCATTGTCAGTGTACATGGGAAACCAATACGATGTCACCTCCTGGCAGTGTGTAGGTGAGATACAGGAGGGCACAAAGATAGATCCTGATGGACACCACATATGAGGAATTCAGAAAGGAAAGGGAGAGTGGAGATGGAGCAGGACCTTGACATCAAATATTAGTTCTTAGCAGAATTGGAGAGAAGGACATAACCAGAAAAGACAGATAGAACAAGGAACAATATCTGTGAATTGGGGAGGGGGAGTGATGATGAGGAGCAGCCCAACTCCTAAAGCACTATTCCTACATCAGTGACATCACCCAACTCCACCCTAGTCTCAGCCCATTTGCTGAAATACTCGTCCATCCCTGTGTTATCTCCAGACTTCATTATCCATACACACTCCTGGCAAGCCTCCCACATTCAACTTCCATGTAATCTCGAGAGTATCTAAAACCCTACTGCCCAAGTGCTCACTTGGACCAAAACTTGTTGATCCATCAAAAGGCTCCTATTAACAAGCAACAATTTAAAATTCTCTCCCTTGATGTAATTCCTGGCTGTGAACATCCCTGTCTCCCTGCACCACACAACCTGTGAGACCTCGACAACTCATTTTCTTTCAGACTCCCAACGATGAGTTTATTCATTGCTTCACTGTTTCGACAGTTGCCAAGGCAACACGGTCTGGAATTCGCTTCCTGACCCTCTCAGACCTGCTTTCCTCCTTTAAGGTATTCCTGAAAACCTGCTTATTTGACAATATTTTTGATCACCTGACCTAATATCCCCATCTGTGGCCTTATGTCAGAAATTCTCAATTTCTGTGAAATTATAAAAATGATAAAAATACAAACTGTTGTTGATTTGCACACATTGTCAACTCTTCACTGTCGCTGAATGAATAACCTAGAACATCTCTTACCCAAGAACATTGTGGGAGCACCTTCACCACACAAACTGCAGCTGTACAAGGAAGTCAAACATCACCCTCTCCACAGGCAATGGGACTCTGGCATTAATCACTGGTGTCTGTGGAGAGAGAAACACATAGTTGATATTTCAGGGAGTGCTAAATGCATTACAGGGAGTGAGAATGTTGCAGAATTTGATGGTCAGAAATGGAAGGAAAATGCACTCTTTTGTTGAAAAAAAAGAATTATTCACTGTCAAAGATACTGTGGAAAATTTAGTCCGTTTAGAGAGCTGCACATAGTCAGGGGTTGGGCAGCAGAGGAAAATTAATTTCCAAAAGGTCTGTGAAAGTAACAGTAAAACACTAAACAAGCCAAACAGCCTGTGCCCAAAGACTTTAACTCCCCTTCCCGCTCCACCAAAGATATGCAGGTCCTGGGCCACCTCCACCGCCAAATCCCAGGCATCTGATGCCTGGACGAAGAACGCCTCATCATCTGCGTTCAGATCCTCCAACCACATGGGATCAACGTGGATTTCACCAGTTTCCTCATTTCCACTCCACCCACCTTATCCCAGATCCAGCCTTCCAACTCGGCACTGCCCTTTTGAGCTGTCCTACGTTTCCATCTTCCTTCCCACCAATTGGCTGCTGCCTGACGTGCTGCGCTTTTCTAGCATCACACTGTTTGACATTGAAAACATCCTGACTCTGACACTGTGTAAATCCTGCCCTATCAATCCCTGCCAAGGAAGGCTGCGCATGCGTCCCCCTACAGCTTGCACCTCTCAAAGTTGGCGGCCACACACGTGTCCCGTGGATCACTGCCCCCAATAAAGATGGCGGCGATCATTCACGCCTTCCACCATTTGAAGCATTTTCCTGTTTGCCACAAACACGGGCCTGGAATTTTCAAATTTGTGTTTTCCGATGTGCACTAAGTTCTGTAAAACCTCTCAGCCCGTTCCATTAAAATTTCCTTCTCTTCCTGATCAATATGTCTTTCCTTAACCATGCCCTGCACCTTCACACATTTCCAATGCCTTGGTCACAACATCACAGTGCTGACAGTGAAGCTTATCACGTGGTATCACTTTATTTCTGATGAAGGGCTTTTGCCCGAAACGTCGATTTCGCTGCTCCTTGGATGCTGCCTTAACTGCTGTGCTCTTTCAGCACCACTAATCCAGAAGCTTATCACATGGTTGAGTGTAGTCACGCCCCTCATTCACTCAGACCAACCGGCACTACCTTGTCTTCCAGCCCCGTCCCCATCCTCTTATTGGTCCTGCACTGAGATCAATCACCAGAGGCCCTTTGTGGGCTGGAGCATGCTCAGTGCTTCCTGCTTTTGCTGCTGTTCATCAGGTATAAGAGAGCGTTTATTCCTGTTTCTCCTAATGTCGGACATTAACAACAACGACCTGCATTGGATGGAGCCTTTCACACTGACAATTCTCCTAAAGTGCTTCACGAATGCTGGAAACATTGATTCAAGAGAACAACTTTAAGATACATCTTTGAGGAGTACAGAGGGGGTTGGGAAGGACATTTAAGAGGTTTTTAGATCAGACAAACCATCTAAAGAGCAACTCACCCAGACCCATTCCCCTACATCTAACACTACGGGCAATTTAGCATGGCCAATTCACCTAACCTGGACATTTTTGGACTGTGGGATGAAACCGGAGCACCCGGAGGAAACCCACGCAGAAACTGGGAGAATGTGCAAACTCCACATCGACAGTTGCCTGAGGTGGGAATTGAACCCGGGTCTCTGGCGCTGTGAGGCAGCAGTGCTAACCACTATGCCACCGTGCCGCCCATCTGCAACTCTGTCCTCTGCAGCTCCAATCATGGAGTGATGTCTGTGGAGAACAGCTTACAACGGAGACAGTTAGTGGCTGACCATAGTTTAACAACCCCATGTCCTAGCCCCCCCACCCCACACACCAGGCCTTGTTCTCACAGCCTGTCATTACACACTACCAATGGTTAGCCACTAACAGTTTCCATTAACAGCTAGTCACCCTCCCCCAGCCAGACTGTTATCCACTCCTGTATCCAACCCATCTTCTCGCTCTATCCCCACCTATCCTTTACTCCTTACATCCTCCCCTAAACCCTACCTTCTGCATATAAACCAACATTGTTTTCTCTCAGTATCAGTTCTGAGGAAGGGACACCGGATCTGAAACGTTAACTCTGATTTATCATCACAGATCCTGCCAGACCTGCTGAGCTTTTCCAGAACCTCCTGGGTGTTGTTTCTGATTTACATCTTCCGCAGTTCTTTTGGTTCTAATTTCCCGGGAGTTTGTAATTCAGGTCCAACAGCCTCTGTCCCAGTCTCTGCTGTCTCTCCCAACCCCAAACAGTGACACTGCACCTGCACAGCTCACAGCTCATGCTGGCCACACCCCTCATTCACTTCCATTGGCTGCAGGACCACACAGACTCTCCTCCCATTGGTCTGGAGCTGCCGTCAATCAGCCGGGCCCCATTGTGATGAGAGTGGAGGGCTAATCCCGCTCTCTGCCCTGGGATGAGCTTCATCATTCACAGTGAATGGGTCAGTATCACAGATACACACATCACAGGGCCTGGGGGCTATTCAGCCCATTGGGGCTGTACTCTCTCCCCCTGGAGATGCTGCAAATCTGTCCCAATTCCCCTCCTATTTGCCCACAGCCCCCCAAATCTTTTATTAAAAATTAAAATTCCAAGTCTCTTTCAGAATACCTGCTGGATCTGTGTCGTTCAGAGTGTTCCAGATGCTCAGAACTTACTAAGTACAATAATGTTCACATTTTCACTTTATGTTATTTGCCAATTACTTGAAAGTAGTTACTAAAAGTTGTGACAGTGTTAACAATTCCTCTCTCTCCACAAATTCAAGACCTTGGAACCAAATCTGCACCAGATCCAAATCACTGCTTCACTTTCTGAGCTCCAAGGACAATTATCTGTGCTGCAGCTTGCTCTCCACAAAAGAGGAACGCATCTTAGTTTATTAACGACATAGACATGTACAGCACAGAAACAGATCTTCGGTCCAATTCGTCCATGCCAACTAGGAATCCTAAACTACTGGAGTCCTATTTGCCAGCGATTGGCCTGTACCCATCAAAACCCTTACTGTTCACGTACCCAATCGGATGCCTTTTAAATGTTGTGATTTTATCAGCCTCCACTACTGCATCTGGCAGCTTATTCCATCCACACACCACACTCAGCTTGAAAATGTTGCCCTTAGATTCCTTTTAAATCGTTGCCCTCTCAACCATGTGCTCTAGTTTTGGACCCACCTCACCTCAGGAAAAAGAACCCCGGCTGCTCACCTTATCCATGCCCCTCGTGATTTTATAAATCTCCATGAAGTCACCTCTCAGTCTTGGACTCTCCAGGGAAATTAACCCCAGCCTCTTCAGCCTCTCCCTGTAGCCCAAATCCTCCAAACCTGGCAACATTTTTGTAACTCTTGTCTGAACCTTTTCACGTTTCACAACATCCTTCCTTGAACAAGGAAATTCAAACTGAAAACA
This sequence comes from Chiloscyllium punctatum, assembly GCF_047496795.1. NCBI lineage: Eukaryota > Metazoa > Chordata > Chondrichthyes > Orectolobiformes > Hemiscylliidae > Chiloscyllium > Chiloscyllium punctatum. The sequence goes on along the minus strand of NC_092771.1, from coordinate 38,423,231 downwards.
GAATACGAGAAGTGGCTTAATCAATGTCTTTTAAATGTTGTAATTGTACTAGCCTCCACCCCTTCACTTGGCAGCTCACTCCAAACATGAACTGCCCTCAAACTGTCCAACTCTGGCAAAGTCCTTGCAAACATTTTCTGAAATGTTTCAAGTTTCACAAGATCATTCCTGGAACAGGGAGATTGGAACTGAAAACAGAATTCCAGAAGAGCCTTTATCAATGTCCTGTACAGCCACAACATGACGGAGAGCATAACAAACGCTGCATTCACTCCCTTACCTACCTGTGACTCTACTTTCAAGGAACTATGAACCTGCACTCCAAGATCTCTTTGTTCAGCAACACTGCGCAGGACCTTACCAGTAAGTGTATAAGTCCTGCCCTGATTTGCCTTTCCAAAATCCAACAGCTAACATTTATCTAAATTGAACTCTATCTGCTATTCCTTGCTCCACTGGCCCATCTGATCAAGATCCCGTTGTATTCTGAACTAACCTTCTTCGCTGTCCACTACATCTCCAATTTTGGTGTCTTGTGTAAAGCTACTAACCATACCTCATATTCACATCCAAGTCATTTATTTAAGGACCCAATAATCAATCCTTGTAGCACACTGCTGCTCACAGTCCTCCAGTCCACAAAGCAAACCTCCATCATCACCCTCTGTCTCCTACCATTAAGACAGTTTTGTACCCAAATGGCTTGTTCTCCTTTCATTCCGTGTTATATAACCTTGCTAACCAGTCTGCTTTGTGGAACCTTGCTGAATGTCCATATAAACAATGTTCACCGCCTGGTTTAATCAATTTTCTTTGTCACTTCAAAACATTCAGTCAAGTTAGTGAGACACGATTGTGCACAGACAAAGCCACATTGACAACAGTCAATGATTATTCCTTACTCTTCCAAATAGATGGATATCCTGTCCCTCAGAATCCCTTCCAACAACTTGCCTGCCACTGACTTCAGGCTCACTATTCTCTTGTTCCACGGCCTCTCCTTACCACCTTTTTAAAATAATGGAACCTCACCTGTCACTATCAATGATACAAATACCTCAAGAGAGGCCCAACAATCACTTCCCTAGATTTCCAGAAAGTTCCAGGATACATCTGATCAGGTCCCAGGGCTTTATCCACCTTGATGCGATTCCAGACATCCAGTAACACCTCCACTGTAACATGGACACTTTTCAAGTTCTCTCTGTTTATTTCTCCAACCTCTCAAGCTTCCATATCTTTCTCCAGTAAAAATGACGTGAAATATTTGCATATCTTTCCCACCCCCGGTAGTTCCATAAGCAGCCTCGTTAATCTTTAAGGGGTCCTATTCTCTGGTCCAGTTCATCTTTTGTCTGTGATATATTTGTTTAATCTCTTTGGATTCTACTTAAACCATTTCCTGAAGCTATTTCATGTCAAACAGCATCAGCAGCAAGCAACAGAGCTAAACGATCCAACAACCAATGGAAGAGATCGGAGCTCTGCAGTTCTGCCACACCCAGTTGTGAACGGTGATGGACAATTAAACAACTCACTGGAGGAAGCATCACAGATATCCCCACCCTTACTGATGGAGGGGCCTCACACACCCACGCACCAGATAAGACAACAGCATTTGCAGCAATCTGCAGCCAGAAGTGCAAAGTGAGATGATCCATCTTAGCCTTCTCCAGTAGTTTCCAACATCACAGATGTGAGTTTTAAGCCAGTTTGATTCAGTTTGAATAACATCAAGAAATGGTTTAATAGTGCAAAGGCTACAGGCCCTGCCAATATTCTGGCAATAATACTAATGGTTTGTGCTCCAGAACTTGCCACCCACCAATCCAAGTACCGCTCCAGCACTGGCATCTACCGACAATGTGGAACATTGCCCAGGGATGTTCAACACAAAAACACTGGGCAATCCAACCCAGCCAATTTCCCTCTATCAGTCCACACTCGATCAGCAGTAAAGTGATGGAAGATGTTATCAACAGGGCTACCAAGCAGCAGCTGCTCAGCAACAGCCAGCTGAGTGACACTCATTGTAGGCACCACCAGGGCCATTCAGCTCCCGATTGTGTTACCGCCTTGATTCACAACCTGACAACCAGGTGAATCCCAGAGGGGAGGTGAGGGTGACAGCCCAGTCCCACTACAAGACCACTATTTCTAGCTGTGTCTACCCTTGTCTCAGCTCATATACCCTCATCTACCTTGTGTTATCTCCAGACTTCAGTATCCAAACACACTCCTGGCCAGCTTCCCACATTCAATCTCCCTGTTACCTTAAGAAAAACTAAATCTCTGCTGCCCAAGTGCTCCCTCGTACCAAAACTTGTTGATCCATCAAAAGGCTCCTATTCATAACCAACACATACAGCCACAGAGATGTACAGCATGGAACCAGACCCTTCAATCCAACCCGTCCATGCCGACCAGATATTCCAACCCAATCTAGTCTCACCTGCCAGCATCCGGCCCACATCACTCAATTTAAAATTCTCACCCTTGATTTAATTCCTGGTTGTGATCATCCCTAGCTCACCGCATCACACATCCTTGAAGACCTCGACAACCCATTCTGTTCGAGACTCCCAATGATCTGTTAATTCATTACTTCTCCTGTATGGCTGCTTTTACAGTTGCCAAAGCAACATTTTCTAAAATTCGCAGCCAAAACCTCACAGGTCTGCTTTCCCCCTTTAAGACATTCCTCAAAGCCTGCTTATTTGGCAATGGTTTTGGTCACCTGACCTAATATCATCAGTCTCTGATCTTATTTCTAAAGTTCCCAATAATATTTTGGTGAAATTATAAGCATGATGATAAAACTACAAACTGTTCTTGATGTGGACATTACCTTCAAATCATCACTATTGCTGTAATGAATACTCTAATGTCTCTTACCTAACCACATTGTGGGAGCACCTTCACCACACAAACTGCAGCTGTACAAGAAAGTCAAACATCGCCGTCTCCACAGGCAACAGGGCTTTGACATTAATCACTGGTTTCTGTGGAAGGAGAAACACAGTTGATGTTTCAGGGAATGCAAAACAGATTACAGGGATTGAAAATGGTGCAGAATGTGATCGTCAGAAATGGAAGGAAAATACACTTACTTATTGGAAAAATGAATTCTTGACTGTCAAAAATTTTCCAGAAAAAAATTAATAAGTAGCACATGCTCAGGGGGTGGGCGGCAGAGAAAAATTAACTTACAAAAATGTCTGTAAAAGTAATCGTAAAATACTAAACAGACCAAAAATACACCCATCGTTCGATACTGAGCAAGCTAGATATTGACAAAGTGCTCATAAGGGAGCCCAGAGATGAAGCAGAGCTGTATAATCTGTTATGATCCCACAGTCATCGAGATGTATAGCACCGACACAAACCCTTCGGTTTAAGTCATCAATGCCAACCAGGTATCCGAACCTAATCTATTCCCATTTGCCAGCACTTGGCCCATATCCCTGTAAATGCTTCCCAATCATATCATGTGTCTATTTAGGTGCCTTCAACAAGTTTTAATTGTACTAGCCTCCATCACTTCCTCTGGCAGCTCATTCCACCCACTGCATGAAAGAGTTGCCTTTTAGCCCCCTTTGAATTTTTGCCCCGTTCACCCTAAAGCAATGCCCTCTACTTCTGGACACCACCACTCCAGGGAAAACACCTTGTTCATTTACCCTCTTCATGCCCCTCATGATTGTATAAACCTCCATAACATCAGCCTATGGCACTCCAGGGAAAACAGCCCCAGCCTTTTATGACTCACCCTGCAGCTCAAATCCTCCAACCCTAACAACATCCTTGTAAGTCTTTTTTGAAACCTTTCAAGTTTCACAGCACCCTTCTGATAGGAGGCAGGCCAGAACTACACACAATATTCCAAAAGTGGCCTAACGTATGTCCTGTACAGCAACATGACCTCCCACATCCTATTACTGGATTAGTGGTGCTGGAAGAGCACAGCAGTTCAGGCAGCATCCAACGAGCAGCGAAATCGACGTTTCGGGCAAAAGCCCGAACTGCTGTGCTCTTCCAGCACCACTAATCCAGTATTTGGTTTTCAGCATCTGCAGTCATTGTTTTTACCTCCCACATCCTATAATCAATGCTCTAGCCAATAAAGGAAAATACACTTGTGGGATATAGGTGGATTAGTGTTACTTCTGCAATTCCATTTTACAAAGGAGGTGAACTCACACCAGTGGGTAATTGTTTTAGTCAAGAGCTGAGTCAACAAGAATGGAAACGATGTAGAGGAAATGTAGAATTGTGCCAAACCCCTATACCTTATTAAGTAAGATCCCTCATGACCACAAATGGTTTAGTGTGATAGATTTAAAGGATTCCTTTTGGGCCTGTCCTTTGGCAGAGGAAAGTAGGAATTTGTTTGCCTTTGAGTGGGAAGACCCTAAGACAGGACGAAAACAGCAATACCGATGGACTGTGCTTCCCCAGGGGTTTACGGAATCCCCGAATTTATTTGGACAGATGTTAGAACAAGTATTGGAGAAATTTAGCAGTCCCAAGGGGACTACCCTGTTGCAGTATGTAGACGACCTCTTAGTAACAGGAAAAAGAAGAGAAAGAGTAGTAGAAGCCACTAACAAATTATTGAATTTCCTGGGTCAGCAGGGACTGCGGGTATCAAAAAACAAACTACAATATGTGGAGCGAGAAGTGAAATACTTGGGACATTTAGTTAGTGAGGGAAAGCGAAAGATAAGCCCGGAACGGATAGAGGGAATAGTGGGAATGCCGCTGCCCAGCACTAAAAGGGAGTTACGCAAATTTTTAGGTCTAACGGGTTATTGCAGATTGTGGATTGATTCCTATGCACTGAAGACTAAGAAATTATATCTCAAACTATTAGAGGGGGAAACCCAAATGTCTAAGTTGGGATGATGAGGAAAAAGAACTAGTTGAGAAACTCAAAAGAGATTTGATCCATGCCCCCGTGTTAGCCTTACCTTCTCTAGATAAACCTTTCCACCTCTTTGTTACCGTGGATAAGGGAGCGGCTTTGGGAGTATTGACCCAGAGGTGGGGAGGAATGAGACAACCAGGAGCATATCTTTCGAAGCTACTGGATCCAGTATCACGGGGGTGGCCTGAGTGTGTGCAGGCTGTGGCTGCCACTGCACTGTTGGTGGAGGAAAGCAGAAAGCTTACATTTGGGGGAGCCCTAATAGTAAGCACTCCACACCAAGTGAGAACAATCCTAAACCAAAAAGCTGGGTGATGGTTGACAGACTCGTGGATTCTGAAATATGAGGCAATATTTATAGAAAAGGATGATCTAGTGTTGGTCACTGACAATTGTTTAAATCCAGCTGCCTTTCTTTGGAAAGGGGAAGGAGACTCTCCTCAGAATCCAGAGCACGACTGCCTTGACATTATAGAATACCAAACTAAGGTCCGCATGGACCTCAGAGATGTTCCATTTCATGCAGGGGTTCGACTTTTTATAGACGGATCATCCCGGGTGATTGAAGGGAAAAGATATAATGGGTATGCAGTCGTAGACGGGACAAACAGTAGTGTGGTGGAGGCAGGACGGTTGCCAAATGGGTGGTCAGCTCAGACTTGTGAACTCTATGCATTGGAAAGAGCCCTTAGAGCATTAGAGAATAAAGAGGGAACAGTATACACTGACTCTAAATATGCATTTGGTGTTGTGCACACTTTCGGCAAGATATGGCAGGAACGAGGGCTTATCAACAGCCGAGGGAAAGAATTAGTACATGAAGAATTGATTAAATGGGTCTTGGAGTCCCTATTACTTCCCCGAGAAATAGCAGTAGTGCATGTAAATGGTCATCAGAAAGGAAATGAACTAGAAGTTAGGGGGAATAGATTAGCCGATGAGGTGGCTAAGGAAGCAGCTCTGAACCCACAAGAAGTGGTGATTCATTCCCTAACACCTACTATTCCAGGTCCTCGGGAAGCTCCTATATTTACTGAAAGCGAAGAAAATGAATTGAGAGATTTAGGGGCTGTAAAAACAGCAGACGGGCATTGGAGGTTACCTGATGGAAGGAGAATGTTGAACAAAATGATGATGCGAGAGATTATGGCTGTCCTACACCAAGGCAGCCATTCGGGAGTACAAGCAATGTGTGATTTAGTTCTTAGGGAATATGGATGTAAAGGAATATATACAATTGCTAAACAAATATGTGAGGGATGTATCATATGCAAAAAGGTAAATAAGAAAGTCTTGAGAAAACAGACCCCGGGAGGAAGAGACCCAGGATTGAGACCTTTCCAGAGTATACAAGTAGATTATACTGAACTCCCCAGGGTAGGCAGACTAAAATATATGTTGGCCATAGTAGATCATTTATCTGGTTGGGTTGAGGCATACCCCCTAGCTACCGCCACTGCAAGTGGAGTGTCTAAAACAATATTGGAGCACATAATTCCCGATATGGGCTCGTGAACCATATTGATTCCGATCAAGGAACTCACTTTACTTCTAAAGTGTTACAGGGGGTAATGAAAGGGTTGGGAATTTCCTGGGAGTTCCATACTCCGTGTCACCCGCCATCATCGGGAAGGGTTGAGAGAATGAACCAAACACTCAAACGACAGCTCTCTAAATTGATAATAAAAGCTAAACACCCTTGGACCAAATGTTTACCTATAGCTCTCTTGCGAGTACGAACAGCCCCAAGGAAATACTTGGGACTATCCCCCTATGAAATCTTATTTGGATTACCTTACTTGGGAACGAATGGAGAATTGCCAATTCCCGAAACTAAAGATTTGTTTTTAAAAGAAGTACATACTGGGTTTGTCCTCCTCTTTGTCTTTCCTAAGGAAACAGGGTTTATTGGCACAGACTCCACCCCTTGAATTCACCGTTCATTCCATCCGGCCGGGCGATTGGATCTTAGTAAAATCATGGACAGAGACTAAATTACAGCCGGACTGGGAAGGGCCGTACCAGGATCTTTTGACTACCGAAACAGCAATAAGGACAGCGGAGAAAGGCTGGACTCACTACACTCGGATCAAAGGGCCAGTGGACCCTCCCGTGGAGAAAGAAGTCTGGACAGCCGAATCAACGCAAGATCCGCTGAAACTCAGACTAAAGAGACTTTGAGTAACTAATTATACAGTGGCGATGCGAGCGCGGGATTATTTCTGTAAGATTGTATATTAAGTCTTTTTCTGCTTCAGCATGATGTTTAGAATACTGGGAATGCTTAGAGTTATGATGCTAGCTCTCTTAGTATTGGCATTTCATCAAATATCATTTTCATATGTATTATTAACGGTTCCTGAATCTGATAACCCACAAGTAATAGACGCTGATGTATGTAGCTTAGTAAATTGTGGGGACGTAGATAATCAGAGACAGTATCGCAGCTCTGAGATACATCTTAAGTCCTATGGGGATGGCCTTGGGGACGGTACTTGGTATAACGGTCTTGTCACAGTACACCAGGCCCCCTTCCGACCAGCTCGCGATTGCCCTGATAAAAAGTGTAACCCAATATACCTAACAATAAGGAAAACCACATGGCACGAAACAATCCTGGGTGGGGCCACCTATAAGATACAATTAAATGAAACATTTGGGATAGAAATGAAAGCAAATGGGAAGGATTTCTTGGGCTGTTGTTTCCGAATTAGTGTAGGACGGGGAAAACGGGTAGAACTACTGGGTAATAAGATACAATCTTTCACCCCTCCCGATGATCCTAAAGTAGTAAAATTTATAGAGGTAAAGGACTTGAAACAGACCATTGAAATAGAAACTGGGTACGGGGATGCAAATGCCTGGGTTGAATGGGTAAAGTATACTGTGAAAAGTCTGAACAAAAGCAATTGTTATGCATGTGCCTCCGGTCGGCCAGTGGCCCAGGTGGTTCCCTTTCCGCTCGGGTGGAAGCGAGACAGGAAGGGCATGAAATGTATGATAGCCCTGTATCAGGATGAGACTGCATGGAATGATAGGAATTGTACCTCCCTATCTCAGATGTTCCCTCCCTTGGAGAAGAAAGATGTAAAAGTTCCCCCCCTGTTTTCTGCCGCAGTTGGAAATCACACCTCGTGTGTGCGTAGACGAGGTACAAGTCGGTCGAAAGATTTGGGGGAGCTGAAACTATGTACAGAGATTAAGAATGTCACCGAAACGGAGAAGGGAGGGAACTACTCAGCATTAAAGGTTCCCCGAGCGGATCTGTGGTGGGACTGTGGAGGCAAAATATTGAGACCCACGCTACCTCCAGATTGGAGAGGGATATGTGCAATTGTACAATTGGCAATTCCATTTACCCTGGCATTTGAGAAGGAAAACAAAGGAGGGAAAAAGGGAAGGGGTAAGAGATTACTGTTAGACACTTCTTTCGATGACAGGATTTATCTTGATTCGGTAGGAGTCCCTAGGGGAGTACCGGATGAATTTAAGGCTCGTAACCAGATTGCAGCAGGCTTTGAGTCAGCTCTCTTTTGGTGGGTAACAATTAATAAAAATGTAGATTGGATAAATTACATTTTCTATAATCAACAGCGATTTATAAATTATACAAGAGATGCGATTAAAGGAATATCAGAACAGCTTGATGCGACAAGTAGGATGGCATGGGAAAATAGAATAGCCCTTGATATGATTTTAGCAGAAAAAGGGTGTGTGTGTGTGATGTTAGGAGGAAGCTATTGTACCTTTATTCCTAATAACACTGCACCTGATGGTTCAATTACTCGGGCCTTAAGGGGATTGACTACCTTAGCAGAGGAACTGGCTGAGAATTCAGGAGTAGATACATCTCTCACAGGATGGCTGGAATCATGGTTTGGGAAATGGAAGGGGGTGGTGGTTTCTATCCTTACTTCCCTGATAGTAGTAGTCGGGGTATTAGTAGCCATTGGCTGCTGTATCATACCCTGTATACGAGGACTCACCCAAAGGTTGATTGAAACAGCCTTAATGAAACAGATGCCCCTAAAAGGGAATCAGGCTGAAGGACTTTATCGACTAAATAATGAGGAGATGAGTGAGACCAAGATGGATGAAATCTCCGGGATGATGCTTGCGAATTTCGGGAGCGATGCTTAAAAATAAAACATTTGCAGAAGATAACAAATGGTAACTAAAAGAAAGAGGGGGAATTGTGGGATATAGGTGGATTAGTGTTACTTCTGCAATTCCATTTTACAAAGGAGGTGAACTCACACCAGTGGGTAATTGTTTTAGTCAAGAGCTGAGTCAACAAGAATGGAAACGATGTAGAGGAAATGTAGAATTGTTTTTGTATTAGCTAAAATTGTATGTCAGAATGAAATGTGCCAATGAACAATAGTAGGCACGGTGGGCAAATAGATAAGATGTTGTGAGAGGATGAAGTTAAGCTAGATACGCCTGTACAAACAGTAGGTATAAACATCTGCTTCCCACTTTTATGAAAACACAGGAACAAACCCCAATTAAAAGGGTCATAGGTATCAGAACGGCCTCGGGAAAGGCACAGATGAAGGGGGTAGATAATGATGAAGAAGGGATATGCCTAACAATGACCTATAACAGGGTAAGGTCAAACAGCCTTGTGAGGCCAGAAATAAGCATTTTATCACAAACAAGGCTGGATAAGGCAAGAGGCAAACAGGGGTAATGGGGGCCGGTCTTAGGGAAGTGGATGATGTAAGCAGGGGAGGGAGCAGTGTAAAACAATGGACATTAAATCATATAAATATTATGTATGAATTGAACCTGGGGTGTGTATGTCTTCTGCCTTTTAGACACAGGACATCACACCCACTTGCAAGTGTAAAATAAATGACACTATTGATTCAGATCTTGTCTCGGACTGAAATTATTGAACTGTGTGAGCTTTGTTTCTCACACACTGAACACCTTCTTCATCATCCTATCTACCTGCAACTTGACTTGCAAGGACGATGAACCTGCAGTCCAAGGTCTCTTTGTTCCGCAAGTGTCTCCAGGCCTTGCCATTCAGCGTATAAGCCCTGGGCTGAAAAACGTGGTGCTGGAAAATCACAGCAGGTCAGGCAGCATCCAAAGATCAGGAGAATCGACGTTTCGGGCATGAGCCCTACTTCAGGATTCCTGATTCCTGATTCGGCTCATGCCCGAAATGTCGATTCTCCTGATTTTTGGATGCTGCTTGACCTGCTGTGATTTTCCAGCAACACATTTTTCAGCTCTGATCTCCAGCATCTGCAGTCTTCACTTTCCCCTAGTGTATAAGTCCTGCCCTGACTTGCTTTTCCAAAATGCAGCACCTCACATTTATCTAAATTAATCCGTATCTGATCAATATCTCACTGTAACCGGAGGTAACCTTCTTCACTATGCAAAATACCTCCAATTTTGAATGACCTGCAAACTCAGTTACGACAGCAAATCATTTAAATGAATGACGAAACAAATCCCGAAATGAACATCCATTTCTCCGAGTTTGAATGTGCTCTGTGTAAATCCTGCCCAATGACTCTGTACCAGAGAAAGGCTGCACATGCGCCTGGCTGCACCTTGCCCCCTATAAAGATGGCGGCTGCGCACATGTCCACTGAATCGTTGCCCCAAATAAAGATGGCGGCGCTCACTCAGGCCTGAAGCTGCGCTGAGGCAATTCCCCTTTTACTATAAACACGGGACTGGGACGTTCAAATTTGTGTTTTCCGACGTGCACAATTTGTTTGTAAGACCTCTCCCCTCATAGCAACACAGTTTTTCTCCCGTTTCCCCCTGTTTATTTATTTCTATCCTTACCGTATCCTTTCGCTCCGTAACTTCCTGAGCATCCATTACAGCGACTCTCCGCCGCGCGCGAGGGTGATCACGTGGTTTAGTCTAGTTCTGCCCCTAGTTCACTTTGATTGGTTGGAGGACCAACCTCCCGTCAGGTCCTCCAGATCCGCCCACCGTCCTTTCATTGGTCCGGTGCTGACATCAATCACCCGGGGTCCCTTTATTGGCTAGAGCATGCGCAGTGCGTCCTGCTTAAGCTGATATGCTGGGTAATGTGATGAGAGAGTTTACTGAGGGGAAGGATCCATTTGTGTGAGCTCTGCAGTAGATTTCCTTTATTCATGGAAGGAATTGCCTTCTTACTCATGACTGTATAGCTGTGATTGATGAAACAATGCCATCTGAACCAGTACATAAACACACCATTTTCACAACATCTGAGATCTTCAGCACATTGTATCACACTCTTCTTTGGAGATAAAAAAAGCATGAAATGGAGCCTCAAGGAATTGGAGCAGGAGAAGGGCATTCATCCCCTCCAGCTTGTTCCCCCATTCTATCAAATCATGGCTGGGCCCACCCAGACCTCAACACCTTTTTTATGCTTGATCTGCATAGCCCTCAACTGCTCAATATTTCAAAAATCTATCTGCCCTCTTTTAGAATAACTTGAGATAGAATCATAAATTGCCTACTGTGTGGAAACAGGACACTTCGGCCCAACAAGCCACACAACCCTCTGAAGAGTAACCCAACCAGATCCATTCCCCTATCACATTTAACTTTCACAATTGATTGGGCTAGAAAATTCTAGCCATTCACAGAGAGAAAAAAATTCTTTACATTTTTTACAAAATGAATGTTCCCTTATGTAATGTCCCCGGTTTGAGACTTCATTGGTGCTAGAAGATCTAGTCAACATGTACCCTGTCAAGCTCCTCAGAATCTTGTTTCCATAAGATGACCCCTTATATTATGTGGGTGGCACAGTGGTTAGCACTGATGTCTCACAGTGCCAGAGACCTGGGTTGAATTCCTGCCTCACGTGACTCTCTGTGTGGAGTTTGCACGTTGTCTGCGTGGCTTTCCTCTGGGTGCTCCGGTATCCTCCCACAATCCAAAAAAAAGTGCAGGTTAGGTGAATTGGCAATGCTAAATTGCCTGTAGTGTTAGGTGAAGGGGTAAATGTAGGGGAATGGGTCTGGGTGGGTTGTGCTTCGGCGGATCGGTTTGGACTTGTATGTAATCTGTTTGTTGAGATTCTATTGTATAATGACCTAACCTGTTTAGCTATTCTTGATAGGTCAACCTTTTTGTCCTCGAAGCAGCTAGCTGAATCTTGTTTTGAATGGTCTCCAATACTGGTTTATCCCTTATTAAATATGGGAGCTAACATTGCATACAGTACTCCAAGTGAGGTCTCAGCAACAGCCAGTGTGGTTAACCAATCCTCACTCCATGCAAATATGTCACTCCTGAAACAGTGAGCTCCTGTATTATGCAATTAACTTTTCTGTAGCACCTGATCATTTGCATTTCTAAAATCCAAATACAGAACATCATTGGATTGCCCTTTATCAGCCCTGCTTGTTATCTCCTCAATGAACTGTCGCAAATTTGTCATCGTGTCTCTTTCACAAAACCCAGTCTACATGTTTAATGATAAGCTTTTCTAAATGTCCTGCTGTTTATTGCTTTAATATTCGACTCTGCCGTATTACAAAAACAGATATTAAACTAACTAGTCTATAGTTTCCTGATTTCTGTCTCCCTGCCCTTCTTGAACAGGTGCGTCAATCCACTGGATGCTTCCTGTATCTCCTGATTCTGGAATATTCCAATCGATGCCTGTCAGTTGCCTTAAAAATGTTTGAACCAGGCCATTAGGTCCTGTCTGCCTTTAGTCCTATTAGTTGGTCAATACTTTGTCCCTTGTAACAAAGACTGTTATAACATTTCAAAAGCCTCTGATTTCAAAAGCACAATGTGATCCAAGTTGTCTTCGAATCTGTGCTGTACTAATTCTTTCGAATTGAGATGACTGGGTTGGCATGTGCGCAGGTTGTAGCAGGATCTCTGACTGCCACAAAACGATTTGGGGGAACAGCTCCTGTGTCAGTGACAGTGTTGTTGGACTAATAGAGGCAACAACATTCAGACTTCACGAAGCAACTGCGAACCAGGGCTGCAAACCCACAATCCGAAGAACTGCAGGTTCGGTGAATTGGTCATGCTAAATTGCCACAGTATCCAGCGAAGCACAGTTTCGGTGCATTAATCAGGGGTAAACATTGCGGAATAGGTTTGGTTGGGATACTCTTTGGAGGGTTGGTGTGGATTTGTTGGGCTGAAGGGCCTGTTTCCACAATGTAAGTATTTCATGCTCTGAGTAAATTTGGAGATCTAATAGAATCCTGGTATTCAGATGGTTCTCTGTTAGTTAAAATAGTATTGTGCACTCAGCTTATGTTACCTTCTGAAGCAGTTTGAGGTTGACTGCTCTGTACAATTTCACAGAACAGATGCTCTGGAACCAATCATGGAACAGCTATTTTAGACCTGACAATATGATTGATTAATGAGCTCAATGTAAAAGACCATTTTGGAAAGATGCAATGCAGCATGATAGAATTTAGCTTTAGGGTGAGGAATTTGGTTCTTCAACTAGTATCTAAACTTAAAGGCAATCACAAGGGGATAAGGTAGTAGTTCGCTAAACTGGAATGGGACTCTAGTTAGAATGTTAAAGCAGAAGAATATATTCAGTTATTTTATCATTCTCAACAATATCTATTAACTTGTAAAAGAAATGCACGATGAACAGCAGTGCATAGGTGAGGGAATTATGAGTGACATCAAATTGAAAGAAAACATGTACAAAACTGCAAAGATGATGGTAGACCAGAAGGTTTAAAAATTTCAAACTATCGAAGGATGAACAAAACAACAGATGGAAGATATTTTGTCCCTTGTCAGAGAGACTGTTGTAACATCTTTGCTCCCATTAATACCTTGCTTATTTCCCAGCATGAGGATGGTAACAGTATCTTCCGGATTAGTAAAATAATTGGGCAAATTAACCCACCAATTACTCAGCCTAAAACAAAGTGCTCTTGTGATGCTGTGTTCGTGTCTCCAACTTTGAGCCAGAAGGCCTGGAACTGTCCCACCTGCTCCAGAGGTGTCATAATGCATTGAAATAGGTTGATTGCGAAAGCAATACTGAGACAAACTTCAGTAGTTGAATGGACAATGTTGATGGTCTCTGGAAATTCCAAACATGACTGTTTTGTATCTTCACCTGAGGCCTGATCTCAATTAATCTGCCTCATTTAAATGGAATTGCCTTTTCTTGTGTTGAATATAATTGATGTTTGTCCTGTCTGCATGCCCCCTTGTGCAAAACATGTTGCAATCTGTCAAAGAACAAGATTGAAAATTCAGATCAGCTGATAACCTGTTCAATGGCTTAAATCAGTGGCCTTTTCCACTGGGACAGTAGGTGCTAGAGAATTTATCCCATTTCCCATTAAACTGAGACAGGAGGTGGTGAACCTGCTGGAATGTCTTTAACTGAAACATTTTTTAATTAAAATAAATTACTTTGGTTGCGGTGCAATTGAATTTAGAGATTTAGTGGGGAGTATCAACTGTTATCTCTTTGTTTGTTTCATCGCAGAAGGAATGAGACCAGCCCAACACCAGCCGAAACTGCAGAGAAACTGCCAGATATTAAAATGCGTAACTCTGCTTCATTAGCCAGTCTGTCTGAGTCATCCAGACTCAAACATCATGACTGGAGATGGACTTTTTGTGTTCACTGTGGATGCTTTTACAAGAGTTCAAAATTAATGCATAACATATTTCTTGAGAACTGAAAACAACAAATACTGAAGATCACAGAAGGGAGCCAATGGCTGAGTGGTATTACTGCTAGACTGTTTATCCAAAGATCCAGGTTACTTTCTGGAGAACCAGGTTCGAATTGTGCCACAGGAAATGGTGGAATTTGAATTCAGTGAATATCTGGAATTAAGAATCTCATGACCATGAATCCTTTGTCGGGTTACGGAAAACCCATCTGGTTCACTAACGTGCTTGAAGTAAGAAGCTACCATCCTTACCTAGTTTGTGCTACATGTGACTCCAGCCACATAGCAATGAGCTTGACTTTTAACTGCCCATTGGGCAATTAGGGATGAGCAATGAATGCTGCTGAGCCAATGACACCCTCATCCCATGAACTTCTTTTTAAAAGAAAAAATCGATGGAGAGACCAAGCTAACATTTTGAGTCCAGATGATGCTACATCAGATCTCTGATCGAGTCATCGAGACACATCGTTAGCTTGCTTGGTCTCCATGGATGCTTTCTGACCTGCTGTCAGCTCCAGCATTTGCTGTTTTCAGTACAGGTTCCACCATCTGTAGGAATTTCTTTCTATACTTCTTCATTATGTTGTTTATTAAATGTCCACTAAATTGCAGCTACTACTCAACACCTTACCTACAGAGTACTGTGGCTCTGGTGTCAAAAGCCTCCATTAATTTGTTCAATTACACCATAGTTTAGGACAATTGCAAAATGCCACTGTGACTGAAAAGAATAGAATCATAGTCATCAACATGGAAATGAACCCTTCGGTCCAACCCATCCATGTCAACCAAATTTCCCAAACTATGCCAGTGCGGTTTGCCTGCATTTGGATCATATTCATCAACCTATCCTATTCATGTACCTCTCCAAATGTCTTTTAAATGTTGTAACTGTACTTGCATCTACCACTTCCTCTGGCCGTTTATCCCATGTAGCAACAAATCTCTTTGTGAAAATGATAGCAACTGATAGTTTCACTGTTGACTACGGTGTGTGAATCACTGGGGATGATTGTTCGTTCAAGACCACCCCTGTCTGAGCACTGCTTGAATGTAGCTTGGGCCTCCTTGTGGGTTACCACATGCTGCTCAAGGCTTTGTGTTTGTGCAGTGCAGCTGTCTATGGGTGGGGTGTTGTGGAAGGAAGGAGGAGGCATGAAGGAATTAATGAATTTATGGAATGTGGGTGTCACTGGCTGTGCAAACATTTATTGCCTCATTCTAATGCCCTTGAGAAGGTGGTTGTGAGCTCCCTTTTTGAATCACTGCAGTCCGTGTGGGTTGTAGGCCTATTGGTAGTGCTGTTGGGAGGGAATTCCAGAACTTTGGCTCAATGACACTTCAGGACTGCTGAAAGATTTTCAACTCCAGATGGTAGTGGCTTGGAAGGGAACCTGCAGGAGGTGATGTTCCCATGAATCTGCTTCCCTTTTCCTTTTATTTGGTATTGGTCATAGGTTTGGAAGATGCTATTGAAGTGTTATGAATTGATGTAATGTATCTTGAAGATAGTATATAGTGCTGCTCTGGGATTCAGTGGAGGAGGGAGTGAATGTGGTGCGAGTCAAGCAGTCTGCTTTTCCCTGACACGAGGTAAAAACAATGACTGCAGATGCTGAAAACCATATACTGGATTAGTGGTGCTGGAAGAGCACAGCAGTTAAGGCAGCATCCAACGAGCAGCAAAATCGACGTTTCGGGCAAAAGCCCTTCATCAGGAATAAAGGCAGTGAGCCTGAAGCATGGAGAGATAAGCTAGAGGAGGATGGGGGTGGGGAGGGAGTAGCATAGAGTACAATGGGTGAGTGGGGGAGGAGATGAAGGTGATAGGTCAAGGAGGAGAGGGTGGAGTGGATAGGTGGAAAAGAAGATAGGCAGGTCAGACAAGTCAACGAGACAGTAACTGAGCTGAAAATTTGAAACTAGGATGAGGTGGGGGAAGGGGAAATGAGGAAGCTGTTGAAGTCCACATTGATGCCCTGGGGTTGAAGTGTTCCGAGGCGGAAGATGAGGCGTTCTTCCTCCAGGCGTCTGGTGGTGAGGGAGCGGTGGTGAAAGAGGCCCAGGACCTCCATGTCCTTGGCAGAGTGGGAGGGGGAGTTGAAATGTTGGGCCACGGGGCGGTTTGGTTGATTGGTGCGGGTGTCTCGGAGATGTTCCCTAAAGCGCTCTGCTAGGAGGCGCCCAGTCTCCCCAATGTAGAGGAGACCACATCGGGAGCAACGGATACAATAAATGATATTGGTGGATGTGCAGGTGAAACTTTGATGGATGTGGAAGGCTCCTTTAGGGCCTTGGACAGAGGTGAGGGAGGAGGTGTGGGCACAGGTTTTACAGTTCCTGCGGTGGCAGGGGAAAGTGCCAGAATGGGAGGGTGTGTCGTTGGGGGGTGTGGACCTGACCAGGTAGTCACGGAGGGAACGGTCTTTGCGGTCTGCGGAAAGGGGTGGGGAGGGAAATATATCCCTGGTGGTGGGGTCTTTTTGGAGGTGGCGGAAATGTCGGTGGATGATTTGGTTGATGCGAAGGTTTGTAGGGTGGAAGGTGAGCACCGGGGCGTTCTGTCCTTGTTATGGTTGGAGGGGTGGGGTCTGAGGGCGGAGGTGCGGGATGTGGACGAGATGCGTTGGAGGGCATCTTTAATCACGTGGGAAGGGAAATTGCAGTCTCTAAAGAAGGAGGCCATCTGGTGTGTCCTATGGTGGAACTGGTCCTCCTGGGAGCAGATACGGCGGAGGCGGAGAAATTGGGAATACGGGATGGCATTTTTGCAAGAGATAGGGTGGGAAGAGGTGTAATCCAGGTAGCTATGGGAGTCAGTGGGTTTGTAAAAAATGTCAGTGTCAAGTCGGTCGTCACGAATAGAGATGGAGAGGTCCAGGAAGGGGAGCGAGGTGTCAGAGAAAACTTCTTGATTGTTCTTTGAGCTGCACCCAAACCTAGCCAAGTAGTGAATATCCTATTGCACTACTGAGTTGATTCTTGTAGATGGTGGACAGGCTTCAGAGATTTGGAGGGTGGTTTACTTACCGTAGTTATATGGAAAGTCCACTTCAATTTCTAGTCAATAGTAAACCCCCAGAATGTTGATGGTGGGGGATTCGGTGATGGTGGGTTTGAAGAAAGAGGCTGCAAGGTTTTTGGTGAAGGAGCTTCAGGGTGAAAGCTAGGGAGAGAGGAATAAGGTAGTGGCTAGAAACGGATAGGTGGGGAAAGATGCTGCCAAAAAGACATCATGGTCTTTACTCTGTGCTGGGCTCAGCTGGTCTGCTGACACTACTGTAGAGATATTGTGCCTCACCTCACCAAATCAAACAGCCTCTCACCATAGTCTTTCCAATACCAGGCCCATTAAACACCTTGTATTAGTCCATTCCTCTTACTTCCTCCTTTTGAAATAAGAATATTAGAGCATCATAATTAGGAGCAGGATTATTAATCCAGCCCCTTTTACCTGCTCTGCCATTTGATACAGACATAGTTAATCTCATCTTGGCCTGAATACCACTTTCCTGCCAGCTCTCCTTAACTCTTCAACCCATTACTAATTAAAAAACCCGTGTGTCTCTTATTTAAATTTACTTCATGTCCCAGAATCCACATTGTTCTGAGGTAGTGAGTTCCCAAGATTCACCATCCTCTGAGAGAAGTAATTCCTCCAACTTTCCCTTTCATTGTAAACTTATGATGACTCATTGTAGATTGAATCATCTTCTCTGCATCTACTTGGTCAATCCCTTGATCATTTTATAGACCCTCAATGATACCACCTCTCATTCTTGGGCTGCAATGAATATGAATACAAATAGTGGTTGGAGTTCAGCTTGTGCCATTTTAATAACTGTGGCAGAGGATGTTTGTTCAAAACTGAGCTGGACGGTTAGTGCTTTTCAAATAAGAAATAGTTGATGAGATTAAGTACATTAATATATTGGAGTTTTGTTTTTAGGAAGATTTACTGTTGGGAAGATTTGGTTAAGGGAATATTGCAGTCAAAGCTGTGGAAGATTAACCTCCACCCATGTGTGAGGTCGTACACTGTGGTCAAAAGACTAAAGAGACCACTTCCTCTTTGGAAATATGTCCTTAAATAGGGCAGAGGGATCTGGAGATAGGAATGAGTCACTGGCAGCAAATGGCACCGTTTTGTGAGGTTAGATGGAGAAGTAGATCATGGGTTTATTTCTGGGGCGACAGAATGGAAATGTGTTCGATATGTGTCGGACCATGGACAGGTCACCCTTGGAGCACTGCACACAGTTCGGATCGGGGAAGGTAAAGAATAGTTACTGGGATTATATCCAAACTGAGTTTGAATTCATCAAGTAAGATTGGGCAGTGTTGTCTCATTGAAAAAGAGTGACATGGTCCAGTTACGTTTGATCGGGTAGACATGGAAAAGATGTTTCTGCTTGTGAATGACAGAATCCACTGGATCTGGGGATATAATTGTAATCATTATTAAATCTAATGGGGAATTTGCAGAGGGCGACAAAGTCTTTAACAAAAAGGGGTTTGAATGTAGAACTTACTTCATCAGGAATAATTGAAGCAAATAACAGATGAATTCAAGGAGGAGCTTGGAATATAAGAAATCGAAGAAAACTATGTTGATGGGTTTAGGTTGGGAAGGAAGCCTGTGTAAATCACAAATACTGAGAACCTGTTTTTGTGTCCTGAAACAATGCATCTGTGTTGTTCTGTGACATTGCTATAGGAGCAGCAGCGGCAGCAGTAAATAAGGCAGCTCACCCTTACCATTCTTGGAGGAAAGCAGAACCTCTGGCCACACAAAAGGGAAATAGCTCTATTGAGGAGGTGGTTCAAACAGTGTTCTACGACTCGATCCGCAGAGACAGTGTGCCTTCATTACCTGGTGAGAAAGGTGAATTCTTTAACCAGAAATGATGTTTTGTCCTTCCACTGATCTCATGACTTAAGCAGGAAAATGTGTCTCTTCAGTTAGATGATTTGAATCAATCAAATCTTTTGCTACGTTAGCACTCCTTCCCTAGCCAAAGGATATGTGGGTCAAAAAGGCACATGTCCTGCACTGATTTATTTCAAGATTCCTTTATTCAGTCATGTGCTTAAGCTATTCAATCCAACTTCCTTGTGTTTCCCTTGGATCTGTGGTTGTGCATAAGGAAACTTAAACAATGTCTGATTCAATATCAAAGTTGTGTTGAATCAATAATTGTAACCCAACTCTGCTCCTTGAGCAGATAACTAATCCAAGGATTCTAGCTCCGTCCCTAACTTCAAGTTCAAGTTCTAAACCTTTCAGTGAGCAACGGAAAATAACAAAGAACAATGTCAATCATTTATTGTCCCTCCAGACTCTGCTTCTGTTGCCACTGAGTACTCCCATGAGTTCGACAAGTCAATGACGAAAGATGAGATTGAAGAGAAATCCGTCCATTCCCTTCTGCCATCAGAGAGCCATCACCAATTTAATATGGGGAAGAAATGCAGCCAGCAGGGCGATTCAGATGAGGACATAGTGCGGGACCATTCGGCTTCTCCAATGGATTAGGGTGAGTGGTGGTACCAATTACTGGGATCTCAGTGCTTGGAATAGTTGCTCCTCTCCATGTTCGAGGTACCTTGCCTTGAGATTCAGATGGAGAGGACGAGGACCATATGGTGTAACGGGTGTGAGCCAACAGTTGGGCGGGGCCTGTGTTCTTGAAAAAAAAGCGAGTACCACTTGGTAACAATGTGCCCAGAGTTTATCAATCAGGAAGGAGAATAAATATTTAACATTGTTAATCTTTGTGATTGGGTTACCATGTGGTGAAGACAAAAATTAATATTTAATGGGATTCATTGCTCCCCCAATCAGATAAACACAAGGCAAATTTGACTGCAAAGAAAGTCCCTAAATTTACACCTTTCTACTCTCCATTAAAGGTAATAAGATGCAAAAGATGTCCTTGCAGAGGAATTTGATTTGAATAAGGGACATTTGTGTAGATATTCCAATTGGAAGGATATGGTTAGTGATATCCTGCACGGATCGATGTTGGAGCCCTAATTATTCACTATTCATAATGAAAGGAAAGCCACATTCAAAATTTGGGGCCAATCTGCAGATTACTGTGATTCCAAGTGTAGATAGATGGAAGCATAGCATTAGAAAGCAATCTTGATAGATTCAGTAAATGAAAAAAAACAATGACAGATGAGTTTGTGTCGGCAAGTGAGAGGTTGGATTAAAATAGGATATTTCTTGATTGTGAAAATAGAGTGAGAGTGGACTCCAAAGAAACTTGGTGGGATTGATCCAGCTGTATAGTTCATGAAAATGTCACAAACCGGTTCAGAATCGTGTCTAAGGGACCGGTAGAATGTTGACATTGATCTCGACAGAAGACGAGATACCAAAGGATTAGAAGTCATGCTTCAGCAAATCCGAACCTAGTTAGACCAAGCTGTCAGGGCTGGGCACCACGGCTTAAGGAGAGTATCACTCTGAGTGGAAGTGCAGTGTAGATTTACTGATGTGATACTTGCATTCCAAGGCTTAAGTTAAGAAGAAAGATTAAACAGATAAAGTGTTAGAGGCAGAACATTAAGGTGTGATATCGGGGAACAATTTTATACACAGAAATGGATAAAGTTTGATAAAGTTCCACAAACAGCGATTGATTGGAAATCATTTGCAAATTGTAAATCTGAGATTGGTAGATTTCGAATGAAAATGCTGAAGGATTATGGGACAAAGACAGAGATTTGTAATGATGAGGAAGATTACCATGATTTGGGTGAATGGTGGAATAGGCTCACGGAGCTAAATAGCCTCCTCGTGCTCTGATGTTGATGCAACCATGGCTCCCTTATTGTCTGCAAGTGCAACTCCTGTTGTGTTTTTGGTTATTTATCAGAACCTGGAAGCAAGTTAGTGACTGGAGTCCTGACCAGAAAATCATCAGGATGAGGGACTTCGCCGGTCTTAATGTGTTTCACAGATGATGAAATGACATAGCCAGCACTCTCCTTCCCTCTCTCCCCCCTCTCTCACTCACTCCTCCCCTCCCAACCCCCCTCCCCATCCTCTTGCGCGCCCCCAGCAAACCCCTCTTAACCCCCACCCCTCTCCCACCCCTCTCGCCCCCCTCGCCCCCCCACCCCCCTCTTGCACCCCCCCCACACCCTCCCTCACCCCCCTTCTTGCCCCCCCGGGCCACCCTTGCCTCCCATTCACCCCCTCTCACTCCGCCCCCCCGGTCCCCCCCGGGCCACCGTTCTATCCCTCCCTCTCTCACACCCCTCTGTCTCTCATCCCTCTGTCTCTCACTCGCTCCCTCTTTCTCTTGACCTCTCGCTCTCCCCATCTCTCTCTCTCTCATTCCTTCTCTCTCTCGCTCTCCTTCCCCCCGCACATCCCCTTTCTCTCCTCTCTCACCCCATCACTGTCACCCTCTCTCTCTTACACCCACTTTCGCCCCTGTCTCTCTCAATATATCTCTCTTTGTTTCCCCCTTCACCATCAATCACCTCTCTCGCTCTCTCTCTATCCTTCTCTCTATCACCTCTCCGTCTCATTCCTTTCACTCTCTCTCGCTCTCTCTGTCGCCCCTCTCTAACCCCTCCCTTGCTCTTTCTCGATCACTCTCTCCCCCACCCTCTCTCCCACACCCTCTCTCCCTCTCTCTTTCCCTCGCTCTCTCACTCTCTCTCGTATTTGCCCCCTCTTTCCCTCTTTCTTGCAACTCTCTCCCTCTTTCTCTCAATCTCTCTCGCTCGTTCTCTCTGTCTCACTCATGCTCGGTCACTCTCTCCCTCTCTCTATATCACGCCCCCCCATCTCTCTCTCTCTCTCTCTCTCCCCCTCTCCGTCTCACTCCCTTCTCTCTCTCCCCACTCTATCCCTCTCTCTCCCGCCCCTCTCTCTCTCTTGCCCCTCTCTTTCTTTGGCACGTCTCTCTCTCTCTCTCTCTCCCCCTCTTTGTCTCACTCCTTTCCCTCTCTCCCCACTCTATCCCTCTCTCTCCCGCCCCTCTCTCTCTCTCTTGCCCCCTCTTTCTTTGGCACCTCTCCCTCTCTCTCTCTCTCTCACCACCTCTCTCCCTCATTTGCTCTTGCCTCATTGCTCTCACATCCTCTCTTCCTCTCTCACCCCTCTGTCTTTGCCTCTCTGGGCCTTCCCTCTGTCTCTCGCCTCATCTCTCTTTCTTTCGTCCATCTCTCATTGCTCTACCTCTCGTTAATCCCGTCTCTCCATCTCGCTATCCCTTCTCTCTCTCGCAGCTTCTCTCTCTCTCACTCTCACTCTCCCCTCTCTTTCTTTGTAGCCCTCTCTCTCTATCCTGCCCCTTTCTCTCTCTCACTCTCTCTCTCTCTATACCAATCCTCTCTCTCTCTCGCGTGCACTCTCGCTGTCTCTCACTCTTTCTCTTGCCCCCTCTCTCTGTCTCTCTGGCACATCTCTCTCTCTCTCTCTCGCCGCCTCGTTCTCTCGCTCTCTCTCTTGCTCACCCCCTTTGTTCATCTCTCTGTGTCTCTTGCTCTCGTTCTGGCTCTCTCTCGCTGTCACCCTCAATCGCCCTCCTCTCACTCGCCCTCCTCTCTCTCAACACCCCCTCTCTCTTTCGCCACCCCCTCCGTCTCTCTCTCTCTTCCCCTCCCACTCTGTCTCGCTTCCTCCCTCTCTCTCTCGCCCACTTTCTCTTTCTCTCTTGCCCACACCCTCTCGCTCACTCTCGCCCACTCCCTCTCTCTTTCTCGCCCGCCTCACCTTCTCTCTCTCGCCCCCACTCCCTCTCACTCTCTCGCCCCCCTCTCTCACAGCCTCTCTCTCGCCCCTCTCCCTCTCTCTCTCGGACCCTCCCTCTCTCTCGCCTACCCTCCCTATCTCTCTCGCTCCCCCTCTCTCTCTCGCCCCACTCTCTCTCGCTCTCTCGCAACACCTCCCTCTCCCTCTCGCCCCACTCTCTGTCTCTCTTGCCCCCTCCCACTCTCTCTTGCCCCCTCCTTCTATCTCTCGCCCCCTCACTTTCTCTCTCTCACCCCCCTCCCTCTCTCTCTCGCCCGCCTCCCTCCCTCTCTCTCTCACCACCTCCCTCTCTCTACCCCCTCTCTCTCTCTCTCAACCCCCCATTCTCTCTCTCTCTCGCTCGCCCCCACCCTATCTCACCCCCCTCCCTCTCTCTCTCGCCCTCCTCTCTCTCACTCTCGCCCTCTCCCTCTCTCTCTCATCCCACTCCTCTCTCTCTCTCCCCCCTCCTGCTCTCTCTCAACCCCTCCCTCTCTCTCACCCCCCACCTCTCTCTCAACCACCGTCCCCCTCTTTCTCTCGCCCCCCTCCCTCTCTCTTTCGCCCCCTCCCTCTCTCTTTCACCCCCCTCCCTCCCTCTCTCACCCCATCTCTCTCTCTCTCGCCCCCTCAGTCCCTCTCTCTCGACCCCTCCCTCTCTCTCTCTCGACCCCTCCCTCTCTCTCTCGACCCCTCCCTCTCTCTCTCGCCCTCCTCCCTCTCCCTTGCACCCCCTCCCTCTTGCTCTCTCGCCCCTCCCTCTCTCTCTCGCCCACACCCTATCTCTCTCGCCCACACCCTCTCTCTCTCGTCACATTCCTCTCTCTCTCTTGCCCCCCTCCACTCTCACTCTCGCCCCCCTCCCCTCTTTCTCTCTCCCTCTCCAACTCTCTCGCCCCCTCCCTCTCTCTCTCGCCCCCTCCCTCTCTCTCTCTCTCGTCCCCTCCCTCTCTCTCTCTTGCCCCGTCACACTCTCTCTCGCACCCTCCCCCTCTCTCTCACTACCTCCCCTCTCTCTCGCCCCCCTCTCCTTCGCTCCCCTCTCTCTCTCTCTCACCACATCCCAATTTCTCAGGCCCCTCCCTCCCTCTCTCGCCCCTCCAGCCCCCTCTCTCATGCTCCCTCCCCCTCTCTGTCTCGCCCCCTGTCTCTCTCGTGACCCTCTCTCGCCCCCTGTATCTCTCTCTCGACTCTCTCTCTCACTCTCACTCCCTCCCTTTCACTGTCGCTCCACTCCCTCCCTCTCTCTCCCCATTCCTCCCTCTCTCGCCCCACTCCCTCCCTCTCTCACCCCATTCCTCTCTCTCTCGCCCCCGCACTCCCTCTCTCTCCCACCCCTCCCTCTCTCTCTCGCCTCCCCCGCACAACCTCCCTCTCTCTGTCGCCGCTCCCTCTCTCTCTCTCGACCCTCCCTCTCTCACTGCCCCCCTCACATCCCCTCCCTCTCTCTCTCGCACACCCTCCCTCCCTATCTCTCTCTCACCCCTTCCCCTCTCCCTCTCGCCCCTCTCTCTCTGTCTCTCTTGCCCACCTCCCACCCTCTCTCGCCCCCTGCATCTCTCTCTCGCCCCCTCTCTCTCACTCTCACTCCCTCCCTTTCACTGTCGCTCCACTCCCTCCCTCTCTCTCCCCATTCCTCCCTCTCTCGCCCCACTCCCTCCCTCTCTCACCCCATTCCTCTCTCTCTCGCCCCCGCACTCCCTCTCTCTCCCACCCCTCCCTCTCTCTCTCGCCTCCCCCGCACAACCTCCCTCTCTCTGTCGCCGCTCCCTCTCTCTCTCGATCCTCCCTCTCTCACTGCCCCCCCTCACATCCCCTCCCCCTCTCTCTCGCACACCCTCCCTCCCTCTCTCTCTCTCACCCCTTCCCCTCTCCCTCTCGCCCCTCTCTCTCTGTCTCTCTTGCCCACCTTCCACTCTCTCTTGCCCCCTCCTTCTCTCTCTCGCCCCCTCACTTTCTCTCTCTCACCCCCCTCGCTCTCTCTCTCGCCCGCCTCCCTCCCTCTAGCTCTCGCCACCTCCCTCTCTCTACCCCCCTCTCTCTCTCTCACACACACCCCCCTCCATCTCTCTCTCTCTCGCTCACCCACACCCCCTCTCTCTCTCACCCCCTTCCACTCTCTCTCGCCCCCCTCTCTCTCTCACCCCCTCTCTCTCGCCCTCCACTCTCTCACTCTCGCCCTCTCCCTCTCTGTCTCGCCCCACTCCTCTCTCTCTCTCCCCCCCTGCGCTCTCTCTCAACCCCTCCCTCTCTCTTACTCCCCCAACTCTCTCTCACACCCGTCCCCCTCTCTCTCTCACCCCCCTTCCTCTCTCTTTCGCCCCCCCTTCCTCTCTCTTTCGCCCCCTCCCTCTCTCTCTCACCCCCTCCCTCTCTCTCCTGCCCCCTCCCTCCCTCTCTCACCCCATCCCTCCCTCTCTCGCCCCCTCACTCACTCTCTCTCGACCCCTCCCTCTCTCTCTCGACCCCTCCCTCTCTCTCTCACCCTCCTCCCTCACCCTTGCACCCCCCCTCTCGCTCTCTCGCCCCTCCCTCTCTCTCTCTCTCAGCCACACCCCATCTCTCTCGCCCCCCCCCTCGCTCCCCTCCCTCTCTCACCACATCCCAATTTCTCAGGCCCCTCCCTTCCTCTCTCGCCCCTCCAGCCCCCTCTCTCATGCTCCCTCCCCCTCTCTGTCTCATCCCCTGTCTCTCTCGTGACCCTCTCTCGCCCCCTGCATCTCTCTCTCGCCCCCTCTCTCTCACTCTCACTCCCACCCTCTCAGTGTCGCCCCACTCCCTCCCTCTCTCTCCCCATTCCTCCCTCTCTCGCCCCACTCCCTCCCTCTCTCACCCCATTCCTCTCTCTCTCGCCCCACTCCCTCCCTCTCTCACCCCATTCCTCTCTCTCTCGCCCCCGCACTCCCTCTCTCTCCCACCCCTCCCTCTCTCTCTCGCCTCCCCCACACAACCTCCCTCTCTCTGTCGCCGCTCCCTCTCTCTCTTGACCCTCCCTCTCTCACTGCCCCCCCCTCACATCCCCTCCCTCTCTCTCTCGCACACCCTCCCCCCCTCTCTCTCTCTCACCCCTTCCCCTCTCCCTCTCGCCCCTCTCTCTCTGTCCCTCTTGCCCACCTCCCACTCTCTCTTGCCCCCTCCTTCTCTCTCTCACCCCCTCACTTTCTCTCTCTCACCCCCCTCCCTCTCTCTCTCGCCCGCTTCCCTCCCTCTCACTCTCGCCACCTCCCTCTCTCTACCCCCCTCTCTCTCTCTCTCACACACCCCCTCCATCTCTTTCCCTCTCGCTCGCCCACACCCCCTCTCACTCCCACCCCTCCCTCACTCTCTCGCCGGCCCCCTCTCTCGCACGCCCTCCCTCTCTCTGTCACCCCTCCCTCTCTCTCTCGACCCTCCCTCTCTCACTCGCCCCCCGTCACATCCCTTCCCTCTCTCTCTCGCACATCCTCCCTCATCTCTCTCTCTCTCGCCCCCTGCCCTCCCTCTCGCCCCCTCCTCCTCTCTCTCTCGCCTCCTCACCCCTCTCTCTGTCACCCCCTCCCTCTCTCTCACCCTCACCCTCTCTCTCTCTCTCGCACCCTCCCTCTCTCTCTCTCTCTCTCTCGCCCCCTCGCTCTCTTTCTCTCGCCCCCTCTCTCTCTCTCTCTCGCCCCCCTCCCTCTCGCTCTCTCGCCCCCTCCCTCTCGCTCTCTCGCCCCCTCCCTCTCGCTCTCTCGCCCCACTCTCTCACCCCTCCCTCTCTCTCTCCCCTTCCCTCTCTCTCTTGCCCCCTCCCTCTTTCTCTCACCGCCTCCCTCTTTCTCTCGCCTCATCCCTCTCTCTCTCTCTCTCTCGCCTCACTCCCACTCTCTCGCGCCCTCCCCCTCTCTCTCTCGCACCCTCCCTCTCTCCCTCTCACCCCCTCTCTCATGCCCCTCTCTCTCTGTTTCTCTCTCGCCCCCCACCCCTCATCTCTCTCTCGCCCCCCACTCACTCTCCGTCGCCCCCTTTCTCTTTCTCTCAACACCTCCCCGTCTCTCTTTCACCACTCCCTCTCTCTCTCTCACCCCCTCTCTCACGCTCTCCCGCCCCCTCCCTCTCTCTCTGTCTCTCTCTCGCCCACCACCCCTCATCTCTCTCTCGCCCCCCACTCACTCTGCCTCGCCCCCTTTCTCTTTCTCTCAACATCTCTCTCTTGCTCTCTCTCTCGCACCCTCCCTCTCTCTCTCTCTCGCACCCTCTCTCTCTCTCTCTCTCCCCTTCCCTCTCTCTCTCTCGCCCTCTCCTTCCCTCCCTCTCACGCCCTCTTCCCTCTCCCTCTCGCACCCCTCTCTCTCTCGCCCCCTCCCCCCCCTCTCTCTCGCCCCCTCCCCCTCTCTCTCGCCCCCTCCCACTCTCTCTCTCGCCCCCTCCCTCTTTCTGTCTCTCGCCCCCTCTTTCTCTCTCTCTCGCCCCCCTCCATCTCTCTCTCTTGCCCTCTCTCTCTCGAATCCCTCCCTTTCTCTCTCGCACACCTCCTTCTCTCTCTCGTCTCCTCCTTCTCTCTCACTCTCACCACCCCTCACCCCTCCTCTGTCTCGCCCCCCCACTCTCGCCACCTCCCACTCTCTCTCGCATCCTCATTTCTCTCTCACCCCCTCCCTCTCTCTCTCGCTCCCTCTCTCGCTGTCTCTATCCCTCACCACCCCCACCCCTCCTCTCTCTCTCAACCCCTCCCTCTCTCTCTCGCCCCCTCCCTCTCTCTCTCGCCCCCTCCCTCCCTCTGTCTCTCTCGCCCCCCTCCCTCTCTCTCTCGCCCCCTCCCTCTCTCTCTCTCGCCCTCTTTCTCTCTCTCTCACCCCCTCTCTCTCTCGCCTCCTCACCCTCTCTCTCTGGCGCCCCCTCACCTTCGCTCTCTCTCGCCCCATCACACTCTCTCTCTCAATCACTCTGTCTCTCGGCCCGACTCTCTCCCTCTCGCCTCCCTCCCTCTCTCTCTAGCGCTCTCTCTCTCTCTCTCTCTATCTCTCTCTGTCTCTCTGTCTCTCTCTCTCTCTCTTTCTTTCTTTCTTTCTTTCTTTCTTTCTCTCTCTCTTTCTCTCTTCCTCTCTTTCTCACTTTCTCTCTTTTTCTCTTTCTCTCTCTCTTTTTCTCTCTCTCTCTGTCTCTCTCTCTCGCACCGCACCCCCTCCCTCCCTCTATCTCTTTCTCTCTCTCGTTCTCTCTCTCTCTCTTTTTCTCTCTCTCTCTGTCTCTCTCTCTCGCACCCCTCTCTCCCTCTCTCTCTTTCTCTCTCTCATTCTCTCTCTCTCTGTCTCTCTCTCTCGCACCCCTCCCTCCGACTCTCTCTCTCTCACCCCTCCGTATTTCACTTGCACCCCTCCCTCTGTCACTCTCCACATCCCCTCTCTCGCTCTCTCAAACCCCGCCCTCTCTCTCGAGCCTCCTCCCCTCTCTCTCTCCCTAGCACCCTCCCTCTCTCTCTCGACTCTCTCTCTCTCTCTCTCTCTCTCTCGCCCTCTCCATCTCTCTCTCTCCCCCCCCCCCAGTCTCGACCTCCCCTCTCTCGCCAACCCCCCTCCATTTCTCTCTCGCCCTCTCTCTCTCGCCCGCCCACTCTCTTGTCCCCTTCCCTCTCTCTCTCTCTCGTCTCTCTCTCTCTCTCTCGCCTCTCTCTCTCTCTCTAATCTCTCTCTCTCTCTCTCTCTCTTGCCCCCTCCCATTCCCTCTCTCTCTCTCTCACCCTCTCCCCCTCTCTTTCGGCCTGTGTCTCTCCCTCTTGCCCACCACCTCCCTCTCCCTCTCGCCACCCCTACCTCACTCTCTCCCCATCTCTGACCACCTCCCTCTCGCCCCCCTCCCTCTCTCTCTCTCGCCCCCTCCGCCTCTCTCACGCGTCCCCCTCCGTCTCTCGCCCCCCTCTCTCTCCCTCTCTGACCCACTCTCTCCCTCTGTCTCTCTCGCCCCTCTCCCACTCTCTCTCGCCCCCTTTCTCTTTCTCTCAACATCTCCCGCTCTCTCTCGACCCTCCCTCTCTTTCTCCCTCCCTCTCTCTCTCTCGCCCACTCCCTCTCACTCTCTCGACCCGTCCCCCTCTCTATCTTGCCCCCTCCCTCTCTCTCTCTAGCCCCTTCCCTCTCTTTCTCTCTCGCCCCCTCCCTCTCTCTCTCTCTCGCCCCCTCCCTCTCTCTCTCTCTCTCTCTCGCCCCCTCCCTCTCTCTCTCTCTCGCCCCCTCCCTCTCTCTCTCTCTCGCTCCCTCCCTCTCTCTTTCGCGCCCCCTACCTCTCTCTCTCTCACCCCCCTCCCCTCTCTCTCTCTCACGCACCCTCCCTTTCTCTCTCTCTCTCACGCACTCTCCCTCACTCTCTCTCACGCACCCTCACTCTCTCTCTCTCGCCCCCTCCTTCTCTCTCTGTCTCGCCCCCTCCCTCTCTCTCTCTCGCCCCCTCCCTCTCTCTATCTCACCCCCTCCCTCACTCTCTCTCATGCACCCTCCCTCTCTCTCTCTCACGCACCCTCGCTCTCTCTCTCACGCACCCTCGCGCTCTCTCTCATGCACACTCCCTCTGCATCGCACGCACCCTCCCTCTCTCTCTCACGCACCCCTCCCTCTCTCTCTCTCACGCACCCTCCTTCTCTCTCTCTCACGTACCCTCCCCCTCTCTCTCTCACGCACCCTCCCTCTCTCTCTCACGCACCCTTCCTCCTCTCTCTCTCACCCACTCCCCCCTCTCTCTCTCAACCCCTCCCTTCTCTCTCTCAACCCCTCCCTTCTCTCTCTCTCACCCCTCTCCCTCTCTCTCTCACCCCCTTTCTCTTTCTCTCAACACCTCCCTCACTCTCAACACCTCCCTCTCTCTCTCATCCCCTCTCCCTCTCTCTCTCTCGCCCCCTTCCCTCTCTCTCTCGCCCCCACCCTCTCTCTCTTGCCCCCTCCCTCTCTCTCTCTCGCCCCCTCCCTCCCTCTCTCTCGCCCCCCTCCCTCTCTCTCTCTCTCTCTATCTCTCTCTCTCGCATCCCTCCCTTTCTCTCTCGCACACCTCCTTCTCTCTCTCGTCCCCTCCTTCTCTCTCTCTCACACCCCCCTCAGTCCTGCTCTGTCTCGCCCCCCACTCTCTCTCTCTCGCCACCTCCCACTCTCTCTCTCGCCACCTCCCTCTCTCTCTCTCGCATCCTCCCTCGCTCTCACACCCCCTCCCTCTCCCTCTCGCCCCTCTCTCTCTGTCTCTATCTCTCACCACCCCCCACACCTCCTCTCTCTCTCGCGTCCCTCCCTCTCTCTCTCGCGTCCCTCCCTCTCTCTCGCGCGTCCCGCCCTCTCTCTCTCGCCCCCTCCCTCTCCTCTCTCTCGCCCCCCTCCCTCTCTCTCTCTCGCCCCCTCACCCTCTCTCGCAACCTCACACTCTCTCTCTCTTGCCCCCTCCCCCCTCTCTCTCAATCCCTCCCTTCTCTGTCTCTCGGCCCGACTCTCTGCTCTCTCTCTCTGTCTCTCTCTCTCTCTCTCTCTCTCTGCCTCTCTCTTTCGTTTTTCTTTCTTTCTCTCTTGCTCTTTTTCTCTTTTCTATCTCGCTGTTTTTCTCTCTCTCTCTGTCTCTCTCGCATCCCTACCTCTCTCTCTCTCTCTCACACCCCTCCCTCCCTCTCTCTCTCGCACCCCTCCCCTGATCTCTCTCTCACCACCACACTCTCTCTCAACCCCCTCTCCCTCTCTCTCTCACCCCCCTCCCTCTCTCCCTATCTCTCTCTCTATCTCTCACCCCTCCCTCTCTCACTTGCACCCCTCCCTCTGTCTCTCTCCCCATCCCTCTCTCTCTCTTTCACACGCCGCCCTCTCTCTCTAGCCTCCTTCCTCTGTCTCTCCCTAACACCGTCACTCTCACTCTTGACCCCCCTCTCTCTGTCACCACCCTCCCTGTCTTTCTCGACCACCTCCCTCTCTCTCTCTCTCTCTGTCTCTCTCACTCTCTCTCGCCCTCTCCATCTCTCTCTCTCCCCCCCTCAGTCTCGACCCCCCCTCAATTTCTCTCTCGCACCTGTCGCTCTCTCTCTCGCCCTCTCTCTCTCACCCCCCCACTCTCTCGTCCCCTTCCCTCTCTCTCTCTCTCGCCTCTCTCTCTCTCTCCCCACTTCCCCCCCACCTCTCTCTCACACCCTCTCCCCCCTGTCTTTCGGCCCGTGTCTCTCCCTCTTGCCCCCCACCTCCCTCTCCCTCTCGCCACCCCCTCCCTCTCTCTCTCCCAATCTCTGAATCCCTCCCTCTCGCGCTCTCGCCCCCTCCCTCTCTCTCTCGCCCACTCCCTCTCTCTCTCTCGCCCCCTCCCTCTCTCTCTCTCGCCCCCTCCTGCTGTATGTCTTGACCCTCCCTCTCTCACTCGCCCCCGTCAACATCCCCTCCCTCTCTCTGTCGCACATCCTCCCTCCCTCTCTCTCTCTCGCCCCCTGCCCTCCCTCTCGCCCACTCCTCCTCTCTCTCTCGCATCCTCACCCCTCTCTCTGTTACCCCCCTCCCTCTCTCTCTCACCCCCCACCCTCTCTCTCTCTCTCTCGCACCCTCCCTCTCTCTCTCACGCCCCATCCCTCTCTTTCTCTCGCCCCCTCCCTCTCTCCTCTCTCTCTCGCTCCCCCCACTCTCTTGTCCCCTTCACTCTCTCTCTCTCTTGTCTCTCTCTCTCTCTCATCGCCCCTCCCTCTCTCTCTCTCGCCCCCACCCTCTCTCTCTCGCCCCCTCCCTCTCTCTCTCTCGCCCCGTCCCTTTCTCTCTCTCGCCCTCTCTCTCTCTTTCTCTCGCCCCCTCACCCTCTCTCTCTCTCGCCCCCTCACCCTCCCTCTCTCAATCACTCTGTCTCTCAGCCCGACTCTCTCCCTCTCGCCCCCCTCCCTCCCTCTCTAGCGCGCTCTCTCTCTCTCTCTCTCTCTGTCTCTCTCTCTCTTTTTCTTTCTTTCTTTCTTTCTCTCTCTCTTTCTCACTTTCTCTCTTTTTCTCTTTCTCTCTCTCTTTTTCTCTCTCTCTCTGTCTCTCTCTCTCGCACCCATCCCTCCCTCTCTCTCTTTCTCTCTCTCGTTCTCTCTCTCTCTCTTTTTCTCTCTCTCTCTGTCTCTCTCTCTCGCACCCCTCCTCCGACTCTCTCTCTCTCACCCCTCCGTATCTCACTTGCACCCCTCCCTCTGTCACTCTCCCCATCCCTCTCTCGCTCTCTCAAACCCCGCCCTCTCTCTCGAGCCTCCTCCCTCTCTCTCTCCCTAGCACCCTCCCTCTCTCTCTCGACACTCTCTCTCTCTCTCTCTCGCCCTCTCAATCTCTCTCTCTCCCCCCCTCCATTTCTCTCTCGCCCCCCCACTCTCTTGTCCCCTTCCTCTCTCTCTCTCGTCTCTCTCTCTCTCTCGCCTCTCTCTCTCTCTCTCATCTCTCTCTCTCTCTCTCTCTCTTGCCCCCACCCCCTCCCACTCTCTCTCTCTCACCCTCTCCCCCTCTCTTTCGGCCTGTGTCTCTCCCTCTTGCCCACCACCTCCCTCTCCCTCTCGCCACCCCTCCCTCACTCTCTCCCCATCTCTGACCCCCTCCCTCTCGCCCCCTCCCTCTCTCTCTCTCGCCCATCCGCCTCTCTCTCGCGTCCCCCTCCGTCTCTCGCCCCCTCTCTCTCCCTCTCTGACCCACTCTCTCCCTCTGTCTCTCTCGCCCCTCTCCCACTCTCTCTGGCCCCCTTTCTCTTTCTCTCAACATCTCCCGCTCTCTCTCGCCCCACCCTCTCTCCCTCTCTCCCTCTCTCTCTCTTGCCCACTCCCTCTCACTCTCTCACCCCCTCCCCCTCTCTCTCTCGCCCCCTCCCTCTCTCTCTCTCTCGCCCCTTCCCTCTCTTTCTCTCTCGCCCCCTCCCTCTCTCTCTCTCTCTCGCCCTCTCTCTCTCTCTCGCCCCCCTCACCCTCTCTCTCTCTCGCCCCCATCACACTCTCCCTCTCAATCACTCTGTCTCTCGGCCCGACTCTCTCCCTCTCGCCCCCCCCTCCCTCTCTCTCTAGCGCGCTCTCTCTCTCTCTATCTTTCTTTCTTTCTTTCTCTCTCTCTTTCTCTCTTTCTCTCTTTCTCTCTTTCTCACTTTCTCTCTTTTTCTCTTTCTCTCTCTCTTTTTCTCTCTCTCTCTTTCTCTCTCTCTCGCACCCCTCCCTCCCTCTCTCTCTTTCTCTCTCTCGTTCTCTCTCTCTCTCTCTTTTTCTCTCTCTCTGTCTCTCTCTCGCACACCTCCCTCCAACTCTCTCTCTCTCACCCCTCCGCATCTCACTTGCACCCCTCCCTCTGTCACTCTCCCCATCCCTCTCTCGCTCTCTCAAACCCCGCCCTCTCTCTCGAGCCTCTCCCTCTCTCGCTCCCTAGCACCCTCCCTCTCTCTCTCGACTCTCTCTCTCTCTCTCGCCGTCTCCATCTCTCTCTCTCCCCCCCCTCAGTCTCGACCCCCCTCTCTCGCCACCCCCCTCCATTTCTCTCTCGCCTCTCTCTCTCGCCCCCCACTCTCTTGTCCCCTTCCCCCTCTCTCTCTCGTCTCTCTGTCTCTCTCTCTCTCTTGCCTCTCTCTCTCTCTCTCTCTCATCTCTCTCTCTCTCTCTCTTGCCCCCTCCCCCTCCCTCTCTCTCTCTCTCACTCTCTCCCCCTCTCTTTCGGCCTGTGTCTCTCCCTCTTGCCCACCACCTCCCTCTCCCTCTCGCCACCCCCTCCCTCACTCTCTCCCCATCTCTGACCCCCTCCTCTCGCCCCCTCCCTCTCTCTCTCTCGCCCCCTCCGCCTCTCTCTGGCGTCCCCCTCCGTCTCTCGCCCCCCTCTCTCTCCCTCTCTGACCCACTCTCTCCCTCTGTCTCTCTCGCCCCCTCTCCCAATCTCTCTCCCCCCCTTTCTCTTTCTCTCAACATCTCCCGCTCTCTCTCGCCCCTCCCTCTCTCTCTCTCCCTCTCTCTCTCTCTCGCCCACTCCCTCTCACTCTCTCGCCCCCTCCTCTCTCTTTCTCTCTCCCCTTCCCTCTCAATCTCTCTCGCCCCCTCCCTCTCTCTCTCTCTCTCGCCCCCTCCCTCTCTCTCTCTCACCCACTCCCTCTCTCTCTCTCACGCACCCTCCCTTTCTCTCTCTCTCTCACGCACCCTGCCTCACTCTCTCTCACGCAGCCTTCCTCTCTCTCTCTCGCCCCCTCCCTCTCTCTATTGCGCCCCCTCCCTCTCTCTCTCTCACCCCCTCCCCCTCTCTCTCTCACGCACCCCTCCCTTTCTCTCTCTCTCTCACGCACCCTCCCTCACTCTCTCTCACGCACCCTTCCTCTCTCTCTCTCTCGCCCCCTCCCTCTCTCTCTCTCTCGCCCCCTCCCTCTCTCTCTCTCGCCCCCTCCCTCTCTCTCTCTCATGCACCCTCCCTCTCTCTCTCACGCACCCTCGCTCTCTCTCTCATGCACACTCCCTCTCTCTCTCACGCACCCTCCCTCTCTCTCTCTCTCACGCACCCTCCCTCTCTCTCTCTCACGCACCCTCCTTCTCTCTCTCTCACGCACCCTTTCTCTCTCTCTCATGCACACTCCCTCTCTCTCACGCACCCTCCCTCTCTCTCTCTCCACGCACCCTCCCTCTCTCTCTCTCACGCACCCTCCTTCTTTCTCTCTCACGCACCCTCCCTCTCTCTCTCAAACGCATCCTTCCTCCTCTCTCTCTCTCACCCACTTCCCCTCTCTGCCTCAACCCCTCCCTTCTCTCTCTCTCACCCCTCTCCCTCCCTCTCTCGCCCCCTTTCTCTTTCTCTCCACACCTCCCTCACTCTCAACACCTCCCTCTCTCTCTCATCCCCTCTCCCTCTCTCTCTCTCGCCCCTTCCCTCTCTCTCTCTCCCCACCCCTCTCTCTCTTGCCCCCTCCCTCTCTCTCTCTCGCCCCCCTCCCTCTCTCTCTCTCGCCCCATC